>NC_082594.1:27978218-29184885 GCF_030936135.1 Gavia stellata | reverse complement strand
GCAACAACCTGCTATTGCTTTCCACCAGCCCTCACAGCAGGGGTCTGGATGGGAGAGCAAGAGGTCCCATCCGTCCTGGCCAACGTGGAGAGAGGGTGCTCTAAGGTGCCGTCTGCCTTTTCTGTCTGCTTCTTTCCTTTTTGGTTGAGGAATACTGATGCACAAAACAGCCTGAAAGAACAGGCCGTAAAGTCATGCATTTCAGTGCTAGAAAATGCTGCAAACACAGTTGCTGAGCAACCATAGGCCTGAACCTTAATTAGCGCACACACCTTAGGAGCCAACCATTAATTACATGATCACATGCCATTTTCTCCCCCCACAAGTTACAAAAGATTAATTGGCTGAGCAGTCCTGAGCATGTTTTATACAGATTCCTTGGACCTCAGCCCAGCTGTTACCCAAGAGAGGTGTGCACAGAGCACTCGACCACGGGCTTGTTCTAGCAGCCTGGTCTGTGCGGATCGCACAGGTGAGGATTCATCCCACCGCACTCATTTTGGTGCCAATCACCCAGTTTCTGCTAAAAGGCTGTGTGGTATAAGGGGTTGTCTTTAATCATGTTTTCTGAGGCGTCTGTGAGGTCGTAAGTAGATCTGTTGTCCCAACAAACCCCCCTGAAAGCAGTTGGTTCTCTTGCCATGAGAAGACCCTGGAGCCACAGCTGGGAGCTATCTGGTTGGTATCCCTCACTGCTACTGCTGCCATACCAGCAGCAGGTAAGGGTTTGGTCAGAAGAGGGACTTATCCCATGGTGTTTCACTAAATCCTCAGCCAAGGGTTTGCCAGCAGCAGCTGGGTGAACTCAGCATGACCTAAAGGGATGTCTGCGGAGCCAGGGGAGCTGTTACACCCATGGTGCAGTATGTACTGAAGCAGATCAGCGTCACAGTACTTAGCACCCAGCTAGGTCAATCCTTCATGTGCTGTAGCACACAGTGTAAGTGCACTTAGAGGTGAGTGAAAGCCTGGAACTGGCAGGTAAGAAGTTAAGATTTGATGTGTAGGGGGTAGGATGGGTCCTTCCCCATGGTTACTAATCTAGCTTGGGTTCTCCAGTATTTGCATCACTAACCACAGTGACTTAATCCAGGTTTCCCTCAACCCTCTGAAGGCCTTTCCTCCTTGCAGCTGCATCCCGTATAAGAAACCCCAGTCTTGCTTGCTCATGGTTGAGAAGGGCAGAGCATTCCTGCATGTAATGCAAGCATGGTCACCAGTTCCTGCTCACTCAACAAGGGTATGTGCTGTGAAGATGCCAAACCATCAGCTCTCTGGCTGTGGGTTTTCCATTAGTCAAATGCCCCGGTTTCAGCCAGATTACATTAAATAAATGCATATACTCACTTGCACCTCTCCTATAATTTCAGCCAGGTCCTGAGCTTCCAATTGCAACCCACCCTTGCATTGCTCCTGCTCGTATTCCATTGGAGGTAAAGCTTGGTCTGCCCTTTCTCCCAGGAACTGCTCTACCCATGTGTCCTGCTTCCTACTGCTGCTCTATCACCACCTATGTATCATGTTACCGATGCTTATCTTGGCCACAGGCTACATCCCTTTTCCTTCCCCCTCTCCGCCCCACATCCAAAAGTAGGGGAAGAAGGATAGCCAGTGCTGCTCTACATCCCACGTCTTAACCTGACCTCCCACGCTCCTTGGCCCTTTCCTTGCTCTACTCCAGAGGTAAATGGTGTACAAAAGATAAGAGTCTTCTTCCCTTTTGTCAAGGAAGCAAGAAAAAAATGTTTGCTACAGCTCAGCCTGGGGATGTCTCCTGTTTCACTCCCTCGGTAGATTCTTCAGTGACTGACTGGTTTCATCCAAACTTGGCAGTGGGACAGCTGCAAAGACAATTAACTTCCCACAAAAGTCATCCCTCCCCGCCCCCCCGAACTGGGGACAGGAGTGACCACACTTCAAATGTCTGCAAGATTTTTTACTCCTGTTTGATCCTTACAACTGATTTCTTTTTAGGTGAATGAAATAACACCCAGTGTGCTGCCAAAACAACTTGAAGGAGAAAGGCTCTATGCGGGAATGGAGAATTTTGAAGATACATGTGGAGGGAAACAGAAAACCTTCATATAATGTATTTTTAAGCCCTTCAGTGGTGAGACACAAATCCTAAGGCACTGCGTTCGTCCTTGTTTAGCTGGTGGTATTTCTGGATGTAAAGAGCCTGCACCTTTATTATCAGTGATGAGACAGATCATCTCAAGTTTTTTAAAATAAATCTCTCCCTCTCTCTGTCACATTCTTCTGAAATGGTGCATATCCTTGAAGCATTTGTTTCTCTGGGAACATGAGGTACCGCCAGAAAACTACTTAGATCATTTATTACTCCTGAATATTTAGAAATCGTTAACCTTTACACACTCCACCCAGGGAAACACTGGGAGAGGCTGTAGCATTTTTTTAACTCTTTCACTTCGGTTCCTGCTTTTTAACCTCTCATTCTGTTGCATATCTGCTTACGACCAGGCAGTTTTATGTGTGTTTTATGATCTGGGTGACTCTGCAGAGGTATAAGGATAAGGAAGACACATTTTTGCTTAGAGGCAGAGAGATCTGTGTTGAAGGCTGTTTTCATTCTTTAAAGCATTAACGTATCCAGATGTTACCAGAAATGGTGAATAGGTCCAGCTAAAATGCAGAACAGATGGGGTCTTTGCCCCAGACTCTTTTAGGGTCAAAGGCCAAATTGATTCCCTGTTCTGCTTTTTCATATGAAATTAGAAATGGAAATAATAAAACATCTCAAGAGGCTGCTTTCCCTCTATTTCTAATAGACAAAACCTGGATACAGATTTAAGCCCAATAAACCCCATATATAGTTAAACTTTCCCACTGTTTGATGAGCAGTGGAAGACAAAAGCGGGCTGGGTGAGTAGCTCCTTATTTCCTGGACCTAAGTCTGGAGATCATTCCCAGATGCACCCAGTTCCCGGCACCGCACAGCTGGATCCCACTTGCTACATGCCCGGTGTGAAGTGGCACCACGTGCAGCTCGGCCATGGGATCCCAGTTGCAGCCTGCAGTGCATTAGAGGTTGACATTTGCTCTTTGGTCCTGCCTTTGGGCCACCGAAGGACCAAGCCAAAGGCAACACCCCTTCTCTCTTTCATTCCCTGCATGAGGTATTATGAAGAGAAGAGTAATATATTCTTGGGAAGGGCCTGGTTTTGAGAGGGCATTGGTATTAAGAATATTGTTGGCAAAATGACAACATATTATTTACAATTTTTTCAGGTGTGTGATTTCAAACAATAGGTAAGTGGGGCCAGGTGGAATGCTCGGGATGCTGTTTTGTGTTGTGCAAAACTTTTTGTGAATTAAACCTGAATTCTAGCAAATGGTTTCAGCCAAAGACAAAGAGGGCAATTCTGAGAAATTACAGTCAATGCAGCGTGATGATTTCAAAGTGAAACAGCTCAACTTTTCAGTTCAAAACATTTGTTTTTGTTTTGAGGTTTTCCTGCCTGCAATAAATAAAAAGGGGTGAAAAGTTTAAACACAAAAATGAAGTGTTTTGTTTCAGGTCGCACCAAATACTCTGCTTAATCCAAAGTGGAATTTTGGGGTTTTTTTGTTTTACCAAGAAAATAGAGTTTCATTTCCTGTCAACCCAAAACATTTTTTGTAATTGTAGGCTTGCTGTGCTGAATTCAAAAGCCAGTTATTCCTATTGCTCTTTAGGAAAAAGTCTCAGGACTTAATTTTTTCTGGGAAGCGAGGTGACATTTCACAGGACAATGCATGTGGGGGGGGGAAGGTGATGAGGGAGAGGAGCTGAAGATGAAAACTAGCGATTGATGAAGGTCCAAATAACACTGTAAGTATGGGATTATGGCTGACCAGGTCTTGAAGCCACCCTGGATAGTTATTGTTTTACAACGGGATAGCAGCTATGGGGCTGGGCTCCTTTTGCACAGCCCAGCTGTGGACCAGCTGAACACTGCTGCTCTGCTCAGGCCGCTTGTGCCGTAACCCCGTTGGGAAAGTCGAGGCTGTGCCCTGTGTGAGGGCAGCTGCTGGTGCTTGTGGGCCTGCTGCCACCAGCACCTAGGCTGTGTCCCCAACCTGCTCCCGACTTTAGCTCCGCACCCAACGGAGCGTCTTGTCTTACTGACCGTGTGGCTTTGGCCCCTGAAAAGCATGATGGCTGCATTTGGGGTGCAGGCTATATGGTGTGCAGATGTGCGTGGGTATGTGGGAAACAACTGTGTATTGTGCTTAGTTGTTTTATTTGGCCTGATCAGCATCTGTAAAGTTAACACTTTCACATTAATATCTATTGGGGCAGAAGTCCCTGCAGCCTGTGACCTCTGCAGGTGTGGTAAAGTTAAATGCAGCTCAATCCCTAAAAGAAAGTGTCACAATCTCTTCCCACAGTTGATAAAGTGAGTAAATATATTGGTGGGCACCAACTGTAGCTGGATCCTCTGGCCAGCTGGGGAAAAATACCATTAAGCAAAAGCCTGGCTGTGGGACTGCGCTGCAGCCCAAATGTATCTCAGAGCTCACTTTCAACTGCTGAAGTATTTGGGATTATGCATTACCCTGTAGGGCACAGAGAATGGCATACTTCTCAAGTGAATTCAGCCAGCGGCATTGTAATTAAGCTAATTACACCATAGCCTTCAGTTAGGGTAACGAGTTGCTGCTATGCCTGCATGCATTATGCAGCACTGTAATACATGCCACTGTATTTCTGCATGTGTGTAACCCATGCTTTCCTCCTGCTGTACTTCTACACGATGGTCCAACAGTAGGAATATTGCTACCTCCATAAGTTCCTTCTCGTTTACTTTACCCCTGCCAGACGGTCAGCCAAACCTGGGAAGGAAACGGAGAATTTTTGGAGCCCTTTCTCTAGTAGCAAGAGTCCCTCTGTGTGTGTTACTCTGTGTGTACGCGTGTGTGTCCCACCAGGATCCTATCCACGGGAGGAGCTGGGGCCATCATGCTCCATGGACAGTGTCCCCACCACATCAGCCAAAAGGAACCTTTCCCCCAGCTGAGTACAGTGCCGAGCTTGTCTCAACTGGAAGCCAGACTTTGGCTATCATCTCACAAATTACTGTGTTAAAGAAATCTTTACGGAGTGAGATGTTGGTAAACAAGAGCTTGCTGCTCTTATGATTCACTACCTTCTTACGCACTTTAAGAGCAAATTTCTCCACCCTCCTACGGCTGTGGGGAACCGCAGACACGGTGGAACCAGTGCCCTCCCGCGGGCGGCCAGCGTCCCCCCAAAGTGTGCGAGGCTGCGGATGGCATTTTACGTGGCAGCAGAGGTCAGGGGAAAAATACAACACGTGGCTGTTCATCAAGGCAGGGAAGGGATCCTTGGAAAGGCCTGAGAAGGGTCCAAAGCACGTTCGGGAGCTGTCCTCTGTGAGCCTTGCAGGAGCAGCCAAGGCTGTGGCACAGGGAAGGGGAAGGCAGCCAAGCGCTGCTGGGCAGGCGGGCAGGGTGTTTTTGTGGGCAGGGAAGGGCGAGGCGGGCAGGCTGAACTGCAAGACGAGCCTGGCCACAGGTTCCCTCTGTGAACCCCAGCAAGCGGCTCACGTTTTGTACGCTCTGGTTTTCCTCTCCAGCAAAGGGAAAGATCTATTGCGTTTCATTTCACCACGGGCGTCGTGAATCTTGATTCACGGAGGTCCCACTGTAAACCCCTTACCGCCCAAATGAACACTGGTGTGTGCAATTGGCTCTTACAACTTCAGCATGCTCACTCGGGAGAGGGAAGTCCTGTGAATGTATATTCTGTCTGTTCAGCTTCACATTGGATCTCCGTGCTAAAGTGAGCTGCACATGATACTTGCTGGTTCTTGAAAGCAATATAGTCACATCAGTGTGGCACTGAGCCTGGCTAATTAGCCTTTCTTGGCAGGTCTAATTAGGCTGGGCAGGGAGCCACACTGATAGAGCTATACTTTCATGGGTTGCAGCTCTCGCTTGGTCCCAGTCAGCGTGGCTATCTGCATCGTATCCATGCTGTGCTGCTGACATACCACCAGTGTTTCCCAGGAGCCCAGGACCCTGGCAGCAAAACCCGTGGAGAGGCCAGCTGAGGACTGAGGAGAATAGCTGGAGCTGGCGGGCTGAAAGGCTGCTTCTTTCTCCTAAGGCAAATTTTTTTTTTTGGGAAAAAAAAAAGCCATGCAGACTTTCTGACTTGCTGCAATGATTTCTGAAAATACCCCACACCCTGGGGTCCCAGATGAGGTCAGACACTTTTGGTGCTCTGCTCAAGCCCTTTGTGAGACAGAGGCAGTGGCTCTGAGGGGAAAAGCCACAGGAAAGCCCCAGTCAGGGTCTCCTGGTGGATGGAAATCCTAAAAATAAAGTGAGCCTGTGCATTCCCTTCCCACCCCTTACGATAGGCTGTGCCCCTTTTTGGACTGAGGGTTAGACGGGTCTCAGTTCATTATCAGCCGAGGGTTAGTCTTGATGCGGCTGTAACCGCCGCTGCGGCACAGAGCCGAGATGGCCCCCGTGTGCTCCTTGTGGTCAGCCTAACCCGAGGAAGGCAAAAAGCAAGGGTGAGAAACGAAAGCTGGGTCCCCCCGGCCGTGGCGAGCCCTGCCACGGGGGGCAGCCAGAGGCAAACTTGTTAGCATCGGTTGGAGGAGAGGTGAGGAGGTGGAGACCAAGCTGCGGCTAGCGGTGGAGGCCGGAATCCAGATGGCCACCCTCCTAGATCAACACTGCAGACATGAGAATCGAAAGGAGAAACTGCCACAAAAATAAACAGCGTAAGAGAGAGGGCCGTAATGCTTGGACTGGCCATCGTCCAGGTGTCCACCCTCTTATCACACAACGTGCTGCGGTCAAACACAGGAGCGGGCCCCGAGCATCTGTGCCCAAAGCACCTAATGAGTGTTTGCACGGCGAGCAGAGCGGGAGGCTGCGACGGCGCAGGGGAGAGGAGCGGAAGGGAGGCTTTTGAGCACGTGGCAGGTTGCCTGGCTGGCACAGTGTGCGGCCGGGGAGGAAAGACATGAAACAAAAGCCTTCCTGCAGGAGCAAAGAGAAAAGACCCACTGCTGACAGAAATGAAACAACACAGCCGGCTGTGGAGGCCAGAGCTCCTGGGGCAGGGGAGGCCAATAGTTGTAAAAACAGAGTTTTGAAGTAGGAAATGTAACATGACTACAAATTGCCTCGCTTCCCCCCCTCCGACCCCCAGTTCCCACCACGTGTAACGGGATGCAGAGCGGCCAGGCAGAGAGCTGGCAGTGGGACAGGCAGGCGCTCCTGCCTGCGTTGGCGTGGGGCACCCACCAGAGAGCTCGGCACCGCTGCCCTCTGACCTCTTCCCAAAACACAGAACTGCCCCAAATAGAAATATTTCCAACACCAGCATTTGAGGCTGAGTGGGCAGCAGCGGGGAAGCTAGGTTTTTTGGGAAGCTATCTGCCAACAACAACAATAATACAGTGCCATTAATTCCCACCGGGCCCTACTCAACAATGGCAAAACTGGACAGATAATTTACAACTGATATATCTATTGTGGCGACAGGACGCAGGCATTTTTACCAACAGGTCATCTAAGCCCTAGAGCAGAGTCAAAACAGATGGTGAAAAATACGTTTTCCTCCTGTTTCCATCCTGGCTGTGCCACAGCTTTTGGCTGGGCAGCGGGATGGTGGAGGACTGCAAGTGTTACAGTCACAGCTCTGGATATTGCTTAATCTGCTTCTTCTGTTTTAGTGGGTCTTTTTACCAAAATATTTGCTGTGAATGGGAAGAAGAAAAAAAAAAAAAAAAGATGACTGGAAAGGTTTTCTGCTGCGCTGTTTACACCATTTGCACTTTCTTCAGAGCCACAGAAGTTAGAGATGGAAAAGCCATATTAAGTCATAGAGGGTAAGTTTTTCCAAGGCTTTTAAATCATTTACCACTCTGACAAATGACCTTCAGAGAAACTCTGTGTGGCAATTTCAGCTATTGCAGCCCACCAATGTCTTTTCCATTCCTTGGCTGGAAGTTATCATCCCCACAGGAGGGTCAGCAGAAGAGGACCTGTGCCTGTGCCTCAGCAGCTCCATTAAGAAATCAGGCGATGAACTGCCACTGCTGAAGTGGAATCAGCCTCCTGCTGTTGACTGCTCTGGGGAGAAGCAAGTGCCAAGAGAGCGGCACGGAGGAGAAGTAGGAGCAACTTAGGTTGGTCTTCTCCTCTGCATCTATCAGAGCTTGCTGAGGCTTTAATTCCCATGTAAAAAGTGACCTGCACTGTGACTCAGGATCCTCAGAGGTCTGATTCTAGAGTGAAATCACTCAAGGCCAGGTCTGCAAAGGAAATTGAGTGCATACATAAGCAGAAATCAAGGAAGACTTATAAAAATGCCCGTCAGGCTAGACACTCAACTGTCATTAAAATGCAGAGGAGGCAGACACTGAAAGAGCAAAAGCAATGCAGCTTGTATTTTCTGCCATAGAATAATTTAGAAGCTGTTTAGCAGCTTTTTCTGATTTTCTCCTTCCTCTTAAATTTATCATTATTCTTTTTCATTCCCTCTTTCCTGGGATTTCCCCTCCCCCAAAGACCACTTTTTTTCACAACATATTTTGTTTCAACATGGAAGTTCACTGCTCATTGAAATAAAACAAAGACACCCCAGGGATATTGTTGACTGAATTCCGCCCTGTATTTCTAACATCACCATTTTGGAAAGAAAAACAATGCTGCATGGCTGATGAGATTGCTCTGTATTTGTTGAATCTGTGAGGTGTTTAGATGCCATCTCAGACCAGGAAGATCCAGTCAATCCTCTGCTGGCATGATCTTGGGAAAGACCAACCTGATGGGAGTCTTTCAGCTTAAGTGTGAGCTGGCCAGCTAACATGGGATGTGTTTCACCCGACCTTGGCAGTCACTGAGGCATGGAGATTAGGCTGGATGTTCTGTTTCAGTAGAGTTACCTGTCTCTCTACAGGTAACTCCAGCAGACAATTTGTATGACGTATTTTAGACTTCTTTGACTATATGAAGCTTCTTCGTCACGGGAAGCATCCCTTTCAGCTCAGTTCCTCTTCTATACATAGCTCTTGCATCTCAAAAGGCATGTGATGAACAAATGCACCTAAAGAAGGTGAAGTGTGTGGTTATTACTGCAGGGAGGCTATATAATTATTGTCAAACTATGCCAGTGTGAAAACTGAAATTTTCCACCCAGTGCCTATATGGGTAAGTCACCTGTGGTACAGAGATCTCTTGTAGCGTCCTGTTCCTGTGAAACCTTGGAAGGAGCAAGTCAAGGGAACTGGCAATGTTGTCCAACCACTGGGACAGGAGAACAGACCCGTGGGATCCAGAGGTGCCTGAACTTAGACTTCACAAGTAAGTGAGGGATGGTGTAATGAGTGCAGAACAGTTCAGTGCCCTGTGTTACGAGAGGACCATATTAATCCCAAGGAAGCGTGGCATCCTTTTTTCTGATCTTGCTCTTGCTGTAAGGGGTAAAGCCCTGGCCCAGCAGTGTTCACTGACTCGCAAACATGATTTCCCTCTGCCCCCGGTTCAGCTGTGCTGCCTATTGCTTGAGCAATGTGAGAGGCGAGAAGCCACTGCCCTCGCTATGTCCTGAACCGCTTTTGTGCGGTTAACTTGTTGGCCTGAACCTCTACATGAGGGCCCTGGGGGAAAGCACTTCTTATTCTCTTTGTTCAGAGGGCTCTTTGGTTTAGCAGGCCTGAGAAATTTAGTTGGTAGGATAGAGAGTACCAGAGGAAGAGTGGAAGAGAAAGGGTGAGTGGGTACAAATTATTTCATTATGAACTTTTCGTAAAATAGCAAGGGTACAGTCAGAGGTGGGAGGATGTTAATTTATGGCAGAATGTTGTTATTGCAGCCCTTCTTCAACCAGTCATGTTACAGGAAGATAAATAAAGCCCAAGCCAAATCTTCCCCTGGGCTAAGCCTGCTAGTTTGGAGATTTATGTGCAACTTATATCCAGCCTGATAATTCCACTGTGCGACTGACCAAAGGTCTTCACTTGCAGTGTAGAATGTTGTTAAAGGCACCGATAGTCAGAACTGGAGCACAGCAGGATGCTGCCTGATGAGGTTGTTACTAAATTTCAGTGGCCAAAAGCAACTTGTTGATCTCTGAATGCGTTGCTTGCAGCACTGAGTACGGGGCTATCTCACAGTACAGCAAACATGAGGCTTTTTTTGTCAGTGACCATGCATAAAAGCCAGGCTCTGTTTGTTCGGCTAGAAAATGCTTACACTAGCTTATTTTTTTTCCCCTGAAACTCAACTTTCCTAATTCTGTGTGGGAGGGCTTTTTTCCAGGCTTTTTAAAGTAATATCAGTATTATGGCTAATGAGGCAGTGGAAAGCAAGCTGGTCCATTCGCTGTAGCTAATGACTCCATTCCCGTGAGCCTAATCAAAGATTTGTACATTTAATTGCTGTCAAGTCAGCTCTAGCCACCTGCCATTTCTGCCACACCTGAGCTCCCTTCTCTGTGGCCCACGATTCTAAATGAATCCATCTCTTTTTCTAAGGGAAGGAAAACAGAGCTGCCAAGCAACCCTGAAATGGTGCTTTACCCTTAGAGCAAAGATCAAACAGTCTGCCTTGTCACTGAGCAATAAGTATGTTAACTGACTGTGGCACAGATTTTTCGAAAATTTATTAGCCTCATATTGGAGATCAGGGAATTGAGAAATACACCCTTGTCTGGACATGTCCTGGATTTGAGACAGGCTTCTGTCAGAGGCGAAAGTGATTTTTGTTGGCTCACCACTGAACAAAGTTGAATTACCTTTATTTTTGGTTTTCTCTGATGGAAAATACCAATGAAGCCATCATTCCACTCCTGCAGAGGGCTGGTGGGGTATTTTGACCAACCTTTGTCCTCAGCATCATGATTCTTAAACATCCTGCCTTCTCCATAGGGAACTGATTCAGGAAATGTTGTGGGGCCATGTTCACTTGAATGTAACAGATAACTCCTGTTCATTGTTCCAGGGGGAAAAAAAAAAAATAAGGGAAAAAACCCAGTTGCTGCTAACATATTGTGAAAAGAAAATGTTCTTTGTGATCTTGGGTGTATCAGCTAACCAGTGTCCAGGTAAGTGTGACTCCTGAGAGTCAGATATCTAGTGCCATGTATTTCTTCAAAGATATTTCCAGAGAAATTTTTAAAGTTGTTAGGAAACAGGCAGTCTATGAAGTCACACCAAAACATTATTGGTTTCTAGATAACTGTTCATTTTTTAGCCTGGTTTCCTACCGACATGAGAATTAGGGGATCATGTGGTGTGACCAGTCTGTCTGATCATCCCTCACTAATCACTTTTCTATTCTTGGCCAAGTTGAACCCTAGATAACAAAGGAAGACAAATATGAGAGAGATTACACTACTGTTTCAAGAACATAATTGCCCAGGTGGAGGTGCAATATTCCACAAATACCTCCTATGAATGTCCCAAGTAGAGGAAGCCCAGTAAGTAAATTCATATGTTGTCAGCAAAAGAAGAGAGACCATATGGGTGCCTCAAGCACAGTGATAGCCTTGGCTGGAGGTTATCATAAACCACAAAACACAGATCTGTGGAATATGAGGCATCATTGATATCCATTCTTGCAGAACTACTTGGTTTCCTTTCTCAACCCATCAAAGAAAGCAAAGAGACCATTAAGATATATAAGATCTTTGACTGAACACAATGAGTTTTTTGCAAGTGGCTTGTATCAAATACAAGCTGATTGTGACAATGTGGAAAGGCTTTATAATAGCTTTTAATACAATTTACTTCAATTTTAGGAGCTCTTCCTCTGCCAGAAGAGTTTAATTGACCATGAAGTCCTGTGAGCTTTTGCATTGTAAGTTGACAGATGCATAGATTAATTTAGCAGGAAAACCAAGGAATAAATTAAAGTGTCTGAAAACAATTAAAGCTATTTGTATCAGTCTGAGAGCTTAAAGCTAAATTCTGATGCTCGTGTTTTTATATGGCTAACCACTCTTGTACTTTACTGCAGTACAAATGTGAAAAGAATTTCACTTTTTGACCATTTCTGTGATAATATGTTTAAAATTTCTGCTCAGAATATCCTACAATGTTTTCAGAAAAACATGCTGCCATGTGGAAAGGCACCTCTTTCCTTTCCTCTGAGCTGTCAGATAACAGAGATTCACATGCATATGGAGGGGAGCCAGATGCAAAGGTCAACTGGGGTGCTGCCATGCTAAATTCTGTAATGCCTGATACCTAGGTTAGCCATGTGAGTCACCTCCTAAAGATATAAACCCCTGGGTTTCTATGCTTTTCTTTACTAATGAATCAGGCCAGGAAAGGAAGATTACAACAACCGTTTCCATCAATGGCTGAAGTATTTTACTAGACATCGGAGAACCATGTTCAAATGAAGGGACAGCATTAAATGTGAGGCTGGGGATTCTTGCTCCCTTCCTCAGTCATCCATTCCTTCATACATAGCATTTTCAAAGCTCTCCTGTAGCTTGATAGTTTAAGTCTTTCTTTGAAAAGGAGGAATGGAGGGTTTAATTTACTTTTGCTTGGTCACATTCAGGGTGAGATTTCTAGCCAGTTAACTAAAGCATATAAGAAAGGGATAAGGTTAGTGATGCTTTTCCTTTAGTGATGTTCTAAGCAGCTGCCACTGAATCTTACATGGACTCCAACCTGGTCAGCCTGTGGGGGGGATGTCCAGAGTGTGCCTCACTGGGTCAGCATCCCCGGGGAAACAACAGAGGCACCTCTAGCTCTGAGCTGCCAGTTGGGTTTAGGCTCAGCGAGGTGTTAAGATGCTCCAGCAAGAGCTTTTCTTTCACCTGTGCCTTTCTGGGGTTTGTCTCCAGGTAGCCACATGCTTACCACGCAGGAGCTGGGCTCCCTGCTGCTGATTCGATGGTTCCCAGAAATGCTACCAAAGGTGAAGCTGAGCCATAAAATGGAACATTGCAGTTTCTCCTAGTGTGTGCAAGGCCATAGTGTTTGCAACGCTACTGCAGTGTAATAACGACAGCATTTATGAAGAGGCATAGTTTCACATACTCAGCTGCGGGACAGAAGTCTTTGACCTTTCACAGAACTATCTTGCAAAGCTCATTGCCACATAGCCCAAAAGCCAAGAGCTTTGTGGGATTCATGGAAGGGCTAGACAGGCATCTTGTGTAACCGTGAGCCCTCCAGTCCTCTTCTCCTAGTCTGTACGGTGTGTAGGTGTGGAACTATTCAGGACTTTGAGATTAGCGTGGTAGTGTTCATAGGAGGAGCTTCCCAAATTATAGAGAGTGGACACAGAGCTGAAGAGAGACTGTAAGTAGATTCAGGCCCTGTTCCTTTTCCACAAGTCACATCAACTCCAGCTATTAATTAATGTACTAAAGTCAGAACAGAGCTCCACCCTGTCCTCTCCGAGGAGGCCTGAGCACTGGGAAAGGAGTCATGTCATCAGCACCTGGGGTATGATTGAGGATCTGTTACTTTCTTCAGCGTCATCTCCAGCAGATCTGTCCCTAGAGTCTCATTCTTGGTTGCTCTTATCTTCAACAAGCTGCCCAGGAGGTGGTTGAGTCACCATCGCTGGAGATATTTAAAAGACGTGTGGGTGAGGCGCTTAGGGACATGGTTTAGTGGTGGACTTGGCAGTGTTAGGTTAATGGTTGGACTTGATCTTAAAGGTCTTTTCCAACCCAAGTGATTCTATGATTCTATGAAGGGTTCACAAGTGGAAGTATGGAATAACTAAATACCCTGAGGTAGCAGTGAAGAAGACCTTCACAGAAGGAATATGAGAGGGCCTAAATGAATTTCTGCCTTGTTGGTTTGTGAAATAACTGTTTCTGGATGCAGGTTCCCTTTGTGGGGGGGTTCCTGGACCAGAGAAGCACAGGCCTGACTCAGAGTTGCCATAAATGTCCCCCTAGATGTGCTCAGCCTGTTCAATACTCATGAATAGAGAGACCTCTCAGAAGTGTTCGGGAGAAATGGGGGTGGACTTTTCCCCACTGGTCAATTGTACACATTCTTCCCTGCTCGTCCAAAGCAGTATAAGACCAGCTGCAGAAGGAGGTATTACAGCTCCAGCAGGGCTTCTGAGCCAGAGGAGTGTCAGCAGTGGCTTGGGAGGATAGGGAAAGTCAGGAGCAAACACCAATGATAGGATGGACCGTGCCTTGTCCTCACTTGGACCCTGATACACTGCTCTGCAAATGCTTCTCACTGCATCCTGCAGAGCTGGGGAGTTTTGTGCTGAACAATTATCAGCCCTTTTAAAAATTATATATACTGGCTCTCAGTTCTTTATAAGTAGTTTTGTTATTCCTGTTGCTGCTTTGACTGAATTTTCTTCCACTTGACACCATTGTCAGTGCTGAAGACAACTATGCATTTGTGTTGATTTCCTCCTTAGTGTACACATAACTTACAATGGGAAAGCCTGGAAAGCCTGCAGGATAACCTCCTTAGATAGCTAAATCCTTTCTAAATGGCAATGAAAACAGAGTATTCTAATCAAGAGGGAGAGTGTATTTTCAAATGTAGTCCAAAAATGCTTTCTTGGACAGTAATACGGTACCATGGCTTTTGTTCAGCTCTCAGCCAGGGGTTCAGATTTCTCCCTGGGGTCCAGAAGTTGGAAATCATAAGCCACTTGGCATAATTTCATGAAGACCTCCAAGTATAGCTCCGTTCTCTCTAACTATAGGAGCATATCCTCATAGTCATCTGTTTCTGAAGAACCACCTGAAGCACCACAGGAAATCGATGGGGAACAACAGGGCAACCAGCTCTTGGATGGCAAAACCAGGGATCTTCAGCCTAGAGATGATTGGAACCACAGCTTTCCTTAATTGGAGTTGAAAAGATTGTATTATCAAGAGAGAGGATCCTTGGAACATAAAAGCAACATTATTAGCTCTTCTACAGTGGCATTCAAATGGTAATTTAACCTTTATCTGAGAGAATAGATTAAAGGAAGAGCTCAGAGCAGTCTTTTCTTTATTTTCTTCAGTTACTCCTAGCTCATGTATTTGCATTTCTGCCTCTGTCTGCATAAGAAGCAGAGCTATGGAAACTGAAGCCTCCAGGAAGTTAATTCCTCTCCTCCTCCTCCTTTTCCCTGTAATTTAGACACCTGCCTGCATTCCTCTTAGGAGAGTCTAGGGCTAGCAAATGCTGCCACAGATAAGAATGTGGGTGAAGCCATGGTGAGTGGAAGGGGCAGAACATGTGACTGTCCAGGTCTATTTACCTAGCTTTTCAGCCTACTATCAACATTACAAATAGCTGGTTTTGCTTTTGCTTACCTGGAAAACTTCCACTGAGATTGCAGTTTCTACAAAACCTTAACTTTCCATGACTCTCTTCTTTTTCTGTATGTCTTCTTCAGGAAAATCAACCTCTGTTTTTTTAGAAATGTTCCTTATAGGAAGTATAGTTTGTCTAGGAAGTTCAATCCAACGGGGAAAAAGAACAACAAAAGGCACTGAAGTACCAAGCTCTTGCTGAGGCATTGAGTGTAACTTAAGCTGAACTGACCATCAGTGAAATGCATTGACATACAGAATGAAACGTTTGCATTTGGAAATAGCCAAACACTTTCTTTTAGGTTATAACATTGAAACATTTTTGTATTACATTTAAGAAACAATTTTGGGGGAACCTGAGATTCCTCAAATAACATTAACGCATTAACATTCATTCTGATTAGAGACAAAATAAATATGGAGCTTTCCGTAGGGAAAACAATCTGAATTTCTCTTTATTCTGCGAGTCATTTGCTTGTCTTTCACTTGTATAAGAACATTTAACACTCACAAAATGTTGTTACAGATCTATGATCTCCAAGGCTCCACAGGAAGCTGCACACAGAGAGTGTCTTACTGGCCATGGAGGGATACTCCCCATCTTCAGCCCAGGTTTGCATTACTGCCACCAAAGGACAATCTGCCTGTGGTAAGGAAGAGGGCAAAATTTACGACATACAGTATCTTCGCTATAGCAATCAGTGGAGTACATTTGTTCAGAGCAATTTCATTTCAAACCTAACACAATGTTGCAGGAGAGAAACATATTTCCCTGTAGGTCACTTGTACCCTGGAGGCAGGCTACTCCCAAACGGACACTATGGCCAACTCATAGTGAGTTAGTTTGGCGGCTGGGTGTATCAAATGAGCTGATGTCCAGCCAGTTCCTTGTGATAAGCACCCATTTCTCAAATATTGCCAGAATTAAGTGGTGCTTCTTTTTGTGGCAATCCAGCAAAGAAGCTGGATATGCCAGAAGGGCTTCTGAGGGGATGGCATTCAACAACCTCTGCCTTTCTTCTCCTAGCTCCAATATGAAACACAAGCTGATTCATTCTCTAGATGAGGTTTCAGTCAGTTTGAGGCAGACACCCCATGTTTGTAAGTCTAGCTCTAAAGATGAAATTAATTCATGAAAAGAAAAAAATAAAAGGAAAAGTCTTAATGAGAAAGGCTGGGCAACTTTAACAATTTTTGTTTTCCTCCCAGGCTTTCCACCACCACTTACACGTACAAGAATGCAAACACATATTGTAGACTTGGTGTAGCCAGGACAGTACAAGGATATAAATGAGTGAAGATTTATGGTGTCCTTGAGGAGAGAACAATTAGAATGTGGGAAGTGGACAATCTTTGTATATACTCCTAAGCTCATTGATAACCTTTCATGAAGAGAAGGAAATGTTTCACCTCGGAATTGATTTCAAAACCATTTACTATAATTTTTATTCTGGCACTAAATCTTTCCAGTGTCTTGGTCAATAAACTTCTTTTGCATCCCAAAATAATGGTCTTGTTTCTTTATTAATTATTATTATTATTGTTATTAGTCTTACCTTGAGGAGTGTAAATGTGTATCAACCCCTCAAAAGATGATGTCACAGAGTTAGCTGTGTCCCAGCTATGCTCTACAAAACAACGTAGATACAGCTATGAGCACCTCTCACAGGCTAGGTTTGTAGCAGCTAACCCAGGAGAGCTTGCAAACCTCTACCTCCACAAATGCTCTCTGACCATGTCCTCCCATCCTGTCAGAACAGGGCTCAGGTGAGCGCACACTTCTGCAATAGCACCAGGCACAGGTTAGATAAAGCCATTGAGAGCTGGAGGCTCCACTTGCCATTACACACAACCAAGTTTCCTATTTACTTCCCGTAGCTCAGAACTCTTGAAAACCTGATGCAATCATGAACACGCAGATAAAGCCAGCCGTGGGATTTAGGGATGAATATAATGAATATTGTAAACAATTGTTTAGCTCTGGACCTTACTACTGAAAGCTCACCTATCAACACCATCATATTTATCTTGCTTAGCCTAGCTACTCCCAGGTTTATCTAACACAGCTAATACTAGGATGTGTCTGTGTATGTGTGTGCCCAAAGGAAAAGAAACCTCAGTTGAAAGTGAATTATTGCTGTTTTCTACCAAGTGCAAAGCCTGTGCAGTCTTTGATTAACCATCATTCAGAGAACTTTTTGACTCAATGATTCTTTGGAGATGAACACCAATCTAGGTGTGGAAAGGGTATGGAAATGCACTGATGAACTGGTAGGGCATAAAATTCATAGAAATGCTAGGAGAATTTAGAGGAGAAATTTACAAGTATAAATTCGATGTGACACATGAGTGATACAGAATTACAAGGCAAGCTGGTTATATAAATACAGTAGCTTACACTGACCTGTTTTGAAAGAGCTCTGCCGTTAAATAAAGTGAAGCCTTTGCTATGTAAACTGCTGATGTATAGCAAAAAAAAAATGAGCCCAGCCTTGCAACCAGACTGTGATACCCTTTTTCTAGATGAGTAACACTTTGCCGTTTACATGCCTTGAATATGGCTATCGATCTGTATCAGGGTGGTATTGTCTGGTTATACAGAATAATATAGCCAGATTTTGTTTCACCAGGTTAGTAACAGTACTTTGTTGAGAAACTTTTACTTCAGATGTCCCTGTTTTTCAGAGGAGCAGCAAAGCACACAATTCCCCTGGAAACATACAGGTGACAGAGCTAGCCAATATCCCTGTGAACCAGGTTTCTGCTGTTTGGGGGGTTAGGCTTTAAGGTTTGTGGCTGGAACCACAAGAGGATTTAGATGCTGCATGCAAAAATATGACTCTCAAATGCCCAGATGTGCTGCCAATGAACCCTGGCAGCACCTGCCATCCCCAGGGACCTTTGTGCTCAACAGTAAAAAGTCCCCCAGATGCATCAGGATCTGCTTCTGTACACAGGAGCGCTTCAGCCTTTCAAGACCACCTTGTTCAGAAAGAGGAGCAAGAAACCTTGGAGAAGGGACATGAGGGAAGAGACATGAAGTGGAGCTGCAAGAGATGGGGCAGAGCCATCCATGTCTGAGTCTGAGACTGTAGAGCAAAAGGAGCTGCCTCCTGAAATGAAAACTAATGATACAGTCAAAGGGAAAAGAGCAGCAACAAAGAAGGGGAACACTGAAGCAGGCTGTAACAGGCAGTTTGGATTTTGTCTTTGATTTCAGCCGTTATTTAATCAAATGGGACCAACGTATCTCCAGCACGGCTCTGCCTGCATATACTCAGAAAGGGCTCTGTCTTGACTGCAGTGGTATCACCTCAGGATCCTCCTTGCTCGTCCTGTCCAGTCCTGTGTTGTCCGACCTCCAGCCCAGCTTGGCAGTGGGATTAGCACAATTTACTGAAGTGGTGTGGGCTCGGCACAATGAGTAGTGATGGCAGGTTGGTGAGTGCTGGTTCTCCCCTCCTAGTCAGTCCCGCTGCAGACAGGGCTGGCTTGGGGGAATGGGCTTAGTTACCTCCACTGTCTGGGAAAGAGAGGGATTTAGTTATGCTCTAAATGTTGAGCTAATAGACAGGAGGATGATGTGGGTGTGAAGCCCACCTTCTTTGTCAGATGTCCTTTGGGAGAGGTTTTGAAGGGCTTAAATGAACAACTCCAGGAAAAAGATTTAGAGCTGTGGCTTCTAAGTGGAAGGAAATATCCCTTTTCAGACAAGAATAAAGCACTCAAGTCCTTGACAGAGACAGGATTTAAGACCCAGCTTTCTATGTGGCATATCCTAATAGTGAGATAAGGTGGTTCCCCATGCAACTTGCTGGCAATTGCTCTTTTCCCCCATTCACTTCACAGGCACCCTCAACATCAAATTCATGACATGGGACTGATCTACAGCAACAGAACAGCTGTCTTAAGGCAAGTCTTTCCACTACTTTCTGTAGTAATGATTAGGCTTTTGAAGACCAGCCTGTGGTTCCTGATATGCATCCTTTTGTTTGCAATATACACAGGAAAGATTAAGTAAAGCACCTTCTAAATTCCTACTCTGTCTGTGATAAAAGTGGCATATTATTAGGGAGTAGAAATGCCAATGTTTACATATATGACTCATATACATGTCTATATGGGGATAAAACCAGAGTTAGAGCCAAAGAGACCTGAACTGAAAGAGAGAAAGCAGCCAAGGAAGAGCAGGAAAACAAGGAAGATTGTTGCAGAGAAGGATCCCTGAAGTTAACCTCCCAGATTGTTACCTGCACATTATTTATAACCCATGCTGGTGAAGAATCACAGGGGATTTACAGATACCCAGAACCTATGCATATGAAACACAGTAGCTGCTGGGTGCGCTGCAGGGGTCTCACGTCTGGCCAGGCTCAATACAAACCAAGGAATCTAGAAGATGCTGGGTTAGGTATCACAGTTTCAGACAGCAGGGTCAAAGCACATGGAGCGAGATGCTTCTGTTGCAAGCAAAGGGAAGCCACTTTTAAAAGTCAGAAAGGGGTAGACATTTCTGAATGCCAGAGTACATACATGGTCAGACAGAGTCTTTCTGGACCTGCCCAGCAATACTCGGGTGCCTCAAAAGCACCTTTGTACCTTTGTGGTTCTTGACACAATTAATACCTGGAGTAAGCGCCCTCAGGTGAATGGAATTGCAGTGGGTCTGCCCTGCCTGGGTGATGGCCCAGCGGTGCTCCACCCAGCCCTGCATGCTTAGCCTGTTACTCATGCAGTGCCTTGAGACACTGGAGGCTTGCAGCCTCCTAACTCTGCTGCTGCTTCTCTCTTTTCCGCATCTTTTAGGGGGTTTCATAGCTCCCGCCCTAACACAGGCCTCTTCTCACCCTGCTCCCTCATTTGTCTTCTGCCTCTACCACCTTGTTTGCTTGGCCCGCGTGTTATTTCCATGAGCATGAACAGGAATAGCTGCAGCTTCATGCACAGCTTGCCAGCTTCCGCAATTACCTTTGGTGCAATTGCATCCATGTTATTCGCTTGCTTTCCTCCAAAATAACAAAATCTCTATGCTTGGACCTAAAGATTTGTGATCATCCTTCTGCTTCTGGCTTTGCATCTTCTGATCCTGTGTAATCATCGTATCAAGTGCCACGCGTTTTGCAGGAAGCGTGTGTATCCTTGAAGTTCCAAATCCTCCTCCTACTAAAGACCTGTATTTATTAATTAGGAGTAATCCCTGTTAATTATGAGGAAATACATACAATGGCTCCCAGCTCTGCATGTCTGCACAGAATACTTCACTAAGTATATAACCTTTGGCACCAGAGACCTGCTTTTGGGAGAATTAGATATCAGAACGTATTTGTTTAAGCCTTGAGTCACCAGGATGTCCACTGAGATAAAAGTCACTTTTCAAGGTCATCTCAGACCTCATGACCTTTAGGCCCACTCCAGAATTTCGAAGACTTCCTGGTTAAATAAGGTTTATCATTGTTTGAAAGAATTTGGCCTCTGGCAAGTAAAGGTGAAAAGTCATCTATATTTGAATGTTTTCTGTATACAAGCTTGGCTGCTGCCTATGATTTTAAAGTCGCCCGCTGTATTTATAGCCTGAACAAAGTTGTGAAAGGCATAGTGGGACTCACTAGCACAATCAGAAAGACATGAAGTGTGGTGTTAATGAAAAACCGGAGGGACAGATTCAGTCCCTCTTTATGTGAGGGCCAGTTGGGAATCGCTTTGTTGAAGGCAATGAAGTTGCTCTGGATCTAGCTCTGAAAATGAAGGTTGGACATCCTGGAGAAGGAAGCAGGCTGTGCCACATTTACACCCCTGCTGACACAGCTGTACAGCGATGTAAGTGAAGCTGATATTGGAAGCAAGTCTTTCTCATTTTCCCTTCTGTCTGCTCCCGTTGTCAGCGGTGTGCTCAGCAGCCAACCTCTGTTCACGTGTAAACACAGCGAAGACTGAAGTTGCAAGAGGTCAAACGCTGCTGTCAGTAATACCAGTACAACACTTTGAGGTGAGTGGCGCAGATTTTGATCACAGTTGCACAACTATCCCACCGAAATCACACTACTGCCTGCAGAGGTATGAGCCCAGATTCACAGTGGTGTGACTGAAGTCAGCATCTGACACATGAGAGTTTGTCTGACTCATCCAAGGCAATGCTGATTCTCCAGATTCACATTAGTGCACTTTCAAACCAAAATTCACCAAAAGGGACTTAAATTGACACAACCCTACATGTGGGGTGACCCCACTTATTTAATGTAAGAGACAACTCAGCTCAGTGGCTGACTTTTTTCCTTTCTTTCCCCACAGGTTTGTGGTGTCTGTGTCCCCTGGGTTATCTCCTACTTGCACAACTACCAGGAGAGTAGTAAGATATTCTGCTATTTCCAAATCTGTCTGGATCGTCTCTGTGATATAATGTACAGGTGTAACCAGCATGAGGTAGAGCTCTGTCTGGTCTCTCTGTGTCCTTAAAGGAAAGGGTGGCACAAGTTGCTCCACGGTGTAAGTCCTGAGGGGCTCCTCAACACAAGCGGAGTTTGCTGGATTGCTATGGGGCCAAGAGCCCTCTACTCCTACCTTTTTGTGCCAGCACTTCCCATCAACATCCTGTTGAATGTGATTCCAGAAGGCGCTGGAGCCATGGGATCAGTGAGCATCATAATGCTTGTCCACCCCACCTCCTGCTGTCCCTCAGCCCACGAAGGGACCCTTTAGCTGTGGCTGGCAGTACGCGGGGGGCTTTACCAAGTGCAAAGCAGCACCAGGGAGATGGCGATGTGCTGTGTTGGTCCTGAGCTTGGTGTAGCTGAGAACTGCCAAGTTCATTTGTGGGGACAGTCTGCAGCTGATAGATTCGTGTGGGGAGAACATGCACTGAAAATGTATAATTACTGGATTTGAGTTTTGTTTAAAGGAAGGAAGAGGGTTTCACCAAGGGATTGCTGTATGTATTGCAAAGCAAGGCTGATTTTTCTTTTCTTTTTTTTTTCCTTTTCTTTTTTTTTTTGAGGGAGCCTTTTGTTAAAATCTTGGCAGCCCATCTCTGCCGGAAAGACAGAACTGCTCTGTGCTGAAGCTGGGGTTGGCACATCTTCCCAGCATGCGGGGTGTGCAAAGGCAGTGGGGAAGGCTGCCATCTCATGGTGAACCTTGCATGGCTCCAGCACGCTGAGCTAACCTACCTTACAGCCGTTTTCCAGGCCAGGTGGCTCCTGAACAGATGTTTTCTCAACTTCATGCATTCAGCACCAGAAGAAGCTGATGTGTTTTACCATGGGTTTTGTGCTTTAACTTTGAAACCAACCGTGCCAGAGCCTAGAGTTTTCTGGTTTCTTGCCTTGTCAACGTTTTATGTGAGAGCAAAATGGTAGTTATGAAAAAGCATGGGGGCAAGGCAATCACTCATCTGAGAAGAGGTCAATCATCAAAGTTGGTTTTAGTGGCGACTTGAGACTGATACGCTATTGCCTGTGACAGTAGCTTTGCTGAGTCACAGCCCTGAATGGAAACTCCCCTGGAACCGCCTGTGGGTTACAACTAATAATTTTGGGATTCTTCGTTATTCATCGCTAACCTTCTGCCGTGGCTCACACGTCCTACGCTCTTGCGCTCTCTGTCTGCCCTCCACTTACTGAAAACATACCAGTGCTCGCTGACGCGGGCTGGAGGTTCCATCTCCACTCCGCAGGACGTGGCAGTTCTGTGGGAGGCTTCGTGGTGTTTCCAGAAAACCTGGGCATGAATCTGTGACTGAGAGGTTCAGCTTTGGCCAGTAAGACCCTCTGGACAGAATTGAAAGCATCCTTGCTGAATGGTGGGAATCCAGCATGGCAGTGGGGGAGCTGGTAGGTGCCCGGTGTCCATGCTGACAGCGAAGAGGGATGGAATAGAAGAGGAGGTTTTTAAGGATGGTAAAGGTCACTTGTTCAGGGAAATGGTTAGAAACTTTATCACTATAAGTGCTTTGGATGCATCTGTGGTGAGGAGAGGGAGAAACTGCCTTTTAAAATGTCCAAGTCACACAAGCATTAACAGCTGTTTAAGATGTGTCCTGAATATGCACTCCCTGGACATGTGCATGAACATGCACTCTCAAACATCAATGGGCCCTACCCACCACCCTGACTCCCATAACTGCACTCCTGAGTCCCACAGCTGGGAATTTCTGTAGGATAGTATGCTTGAAGGAAGAGGATATGATCTTTCAAATGTAGGTTCTGGCTAGAGAAAACTTCTGTATTAAATCTTATTTTTCTCCAGAATATAGGTTATTTCATTTTTAAAAGCTGTTTCTTGGAGCAGTGGAAGCCCAGGGTAGTGCTGTGCATAAGTACAGGAGGTGAATCAGACCGCTTTCAGGTGAAGGGGTCCAGGCTGCTCTATCTCACGTGTCACCTGTGGGGCTTTTGAATGGAGTAGGAACAAAAGAGAGAAGCAGCTAATTTGCACTTGTTGAAATTTGGTAACGTTTTACAAGGAATATGTGCTCAATCCAAAACCTTCACAACTTTGATTTGAATTAGCAAATGGAATAAAGATGTCAAAAGAAGCTCCAGTAATGGAAAGAAAAGTGTTACACTTTACGTCAGGATTTTCCTGGTATCTTTTGTGTTTCTGCATGAATATAGAAAGCCAAGCCTCTCCAGGTGTCTTTCCATGTTGTGTCTTAATCATATGTTTCTGTCCTGCCTCACAGTCCTGCCTCCCCAAACCCTTCCCCTCAGCTCCGATTTTACTGTTTCTCAGCTCAGTGCATTTGCTTATAATGACCCAAATCACTTCCTTTCCTTCCGAAAAGGAAAAAAAAGAAAACAACACCCATCCATTTTTAGACAGTAGCCACATGCACAGTTGAATCTGCACACTGGGGAAGCAGCTGGGAAGGACGCAGCAGCAAGCAGCTGGGAGTGGGCAGGTGTGGGAAGCTCTTAGTCAAGTTTGTCATGGAAAGTCAAAATGTGCAATTACAGGGCAAGGAACGGGGTAGCACACACTGCCAGGAGAGCCGTGCAGCTGGGCTGGGATAACGTTGTTACACAGTATATGGACTTCAGTGGTTTAATCCAAGCTTAAAATGTTCCTGTGCTCCTGTGTCCCACCAGCCCTATTGCTCACTACCTCCTCAGTTGTGCCAGAACACCCATAGGCAGTAAGATGTGTCTGTGGAAGGACGGGGCTAAAAAATTATTCTACCCACAAAGAGATGATAGGCAGATAAATAGATAAGTAGATAGATGAATACATAGGGAAATAGATTATTTTTGCTTTGAGTTCAAATGATTTCACTGGGTCACTTCAGAGTGCAATCCCATGTTCTGGGAAGCAAGGGTGGAGGGAAGGACAAGGAATTATATCCCGAGAAGTGGAAATGAGGACCACTGGTTAAAGTTATGATGTGACTTCTGGCATTCACCAAGTCTCCACAGAGCAGAGGCAACCTTTTGCTAGGCCTTGAAACACTCTCAGGTTGTTTCGAGTGAGGATGGTGGCAGATAGCTGGAAGAAATGAGGTGTGACTAGGACAGCTCCTAAACTTGCACAAGCCCAGAGGTTTACCAAGCACTGAGAACATAAAAACTCAAGTGGAACTCATAATGCCTCATCTCCATGGTATGAAAATTGACAAGAAGTCCTTCAGAGCTACCATGTGGCCAGGAAAGTGGGGAGAGGTGGCATCCGTGATTCAAGGCTTGTAATGGTCCTCTCTTGCCTTCTTCTGGGGAATGGCTCAGCGCTGAGCTCTGCAGGATGACGGAGAGGACAAAATCAGCCCCACCACACTGTAGGGATTCCTCAGAGGTGTCTGTGCAGTGCAAATATTGCAACATAGTGCTGCTGCAGACAGGAAAAAAGCTGGAGTGCAGCCACTGAAGCTTTAAACTTGGTACTGATGGGTGAAGAAGGATTTTTTGTCTGTGGGGGCTGTTATTAATACACTGCAGTTTAACTTCTTCAGCATGAAGATGAATCCCCCCTGCACATAAAATACAGAGATCTAGCATAATAGGAGCATACTGTGCGCTAGTTTTCTATTAAAAGCTTGTTTACAAGAGAGGGATAGGGAAAAGCAAGAGTGGTTAACTAAAAACAACTTTTCCCCATGGAAACTCAACTTTGCTTCAGATTATCAGGAGAAGTCATTATTCCCCATACATACTCACACATGCTGCTCTCTGTTTAGGACGTAAGTCCTTCAGATGTCTTTTCTGGCTCAGCTCTCAGCTTAGAATAGGCAGATATTGGCACAGGTCCATGCTGACCCACCAGGCTGCAGGGACTTCTCCGAGTTGCTGATGGCAGGGACCGTCTCCCTCCGCTGTGGTGGATGTGGCTTGACCAGCTCCCTGGAGCCACCTGCTCTCCCTTGTGTGGACTGCTGTGGGAGCTGGTGGGGCTTGGTTAGCTTTTTGAATATTTGCGGGACCAGATGAATGCAATATCTGGAGCTAGGAGGAGGATAGGAGAGCTGAATGGGATGATGGTGAGATGAGAGAGAGGGAGAGGAAGAGGACTGTGCAGTGGGGAGCCAGGGAGCTGCTGGACTGGCTTGGCCATCTCACCAACCCTCACCCCTGTGCACCCCTCAAAGTGCCTGGGTTAAGTGAGCTAAACATGGGTTGCTAATGCTGTTTCTTCCATCCCCTGGTTTAAAATAATCTACAAGGTACACATGAATGGTTATTCTGATGCTTCTCGAGGCCGGGTGGGAAGTCAGCATTTGTCAAGCTCTGGGAGAGCTGGAAAAATTGGGACAGCTTCGCTTGGGCTGGTGCTGAATGAGAAGGGGCAAACCCAGAGAGATGCACACTCAAGTGTGTGGGGGAGAGGAATGAAGTGTTGTTTCCTGTCTGTCCTCACATAAGAGCAATGACAAAGTCAAGGGCATGGAAATGAAACTGCAAATGGGGAAACGGCTCTCGTGGTCCTGAGCTAGCGGGGCATTTCCAACATACCTCGATGTCTCCTACAGGAACCGGATCACAGCTGAAACAGGTTAAGAAACACGTCAAGTTCCCAGATCACCGAAAGAATCTTCTGGCCACCCGAGTGTGAGCCCTGCAGAGAAACGGGGGCCGTGCAAAGGCAACAATTTCAGACTAGCCTCAAAAAGCATTACCTTGATGTTAGCACCAGCTGGGGTCCCAAACATTTTAATGTTTTTTTTCCACTGTAGAACATGAGACCGATTTGCTGAACTCCTGGGGTGCCAATCGCACCCAGGCATGCTTGAACTAGCCTTTCGCACTCCAGAGTGCGGGAGAGCACGGGGTTTCGGAGGTCCTCTTGGGCCTGCCAGCCCTGGAGCTGTTTCACAGCTGCTGGAGAGCTGCAGGTCTTTTAATGAGTGGTGTAGTGTCTGGCAAGTAACTTGTCTTCAAGTGAGTGTGACTAATCATGAATCTTTTCAATAATGCTGACAATCCAGTCTCTCTTCTCTCACTCTGCCCGAGCCCGCTGAAATAGGAGTAAATTAGCCTTATTCTGGCAAAAGCAGGAAATGATAAAGAGCCCCTAAAAGGTTTCCAGTGTACCATGCCTAGGTTTTGCAGTGAGTGTAATTATCAGAGTTGTTGTGTGTGTGTTTTGAGAGCAGCTAAATAGCTCCAAAGGTCTGAAAGATTGCATTCTGCCACCATCCCCCAGACCATTTGCCTGAATGCGTAATTTCTGTACTTCACTGGCACAGTGTGCTCCTGCAACGGCAATAAGCCAAAGCCTATTAGAGTTCACAACTCCATGTTAATGGTTTATGTTTGTTTTACTTGGTGTATCCTTACTGTCTACCTGAGCAGTAGAGCCAGAATACGGCACTTTAGTTACTGGTCTGTGCTAAACCTGACCTAGTTTATTTGGTTGGAGAGTGAGATCTTTGTCTTGTTCTTTAATGAGTTCCCTTGGATGGCTGAGGAACCAAAAATGCAATTGGGTCTCGTATCATATGCAGAAGTATATCGTATTATTTGTTCTCTGAGAAGAACGGTGCAGGCATTGTTCCCCCAAATGAAACCTGCTGGAAAGTAAGTGCATAATGGAGAGAAAGAAGAGAGCTTAGGAAATTGAACCCGAGGAGGGGAAGAACGGGAAAGTATCAGTAAGTTCCAGGTGAGCATCTGCTCCTGGGAAAGGAAAGGAAATTTTTTTGTGAGGGTTTAGTTCTCAAAACTGTTTTTAATATTACTGAATGGGATTTGGAGGCTAAATGGTGTCACAGGCCTGAGTCATAGGTTGCTTGGTGTGGCAGGGTGGATGATATGCCTCAGTGCTGGAGATCTCATCCAGCTTTTTTTAATTATATCTGTGTGTATTACCTTCTCAGCAAAACACGTAATTCTCAGCAGAGGAAAACTGATAGTTCTTGCTGTCATATTGTGACCATCAACTGAAACTACAGTTTTCCCTCCTGGTTTTCTTTTTTGTAGCTGCTGTTGTTTACTTCTGCTTGATATTTCAACTTCCCCCTCTTCCCACTACACTTGCAGAGGTTTGGAGTAATTGCTGATGGAGTATGGGGTTGCTCTTCCCTTCTTTTCCTTCTCTTTCTTTCTAGACCACAGAGTTTTGGTAGCTCTTCAGGGACCCAGCTAAGAGGATGGATGGGAAAGTGATTTTGTGATACAAAAATCCTAGCAATCAGAACCAGTTTAGTGGGTTTCTGCCTAACTGGAACTGTTGCAAGCATTGACAAATCTTCGCAGAAGGCAGCATTGGGACTTAAGTTGCATTATTCACACTTAGTTATTTACAATGTTTACATCATACTGTACATCACATAGAATTGTACTTTCTCGTCACCATTTTGGAAGGAGATAAGAGGACAAAGGTTAAAAATAAAGCTGCCTAAGGAAGGGGCAGATGCTGCTCTCTTTGAAGTTCACTGCCAATCCCAGCACTGGATGAAAGTTTTATGTATGAGTGTTTGTTGGAAGGAAGAGATATTAAATGCTAAAATTCAGGAAAAACAAATGACTCCTGTATATCCAATACATAGTTGGCTTAATGGAAATGAGACAGTGCAGAAAGGGCTGCATTTACTACAGGCCACAGAAGAAGGAGGCTTTGCTTTTATAACAACTTAAGAAAAGAGAAGGAGTAAAAACTTTATGAGAATCAAAAAATCTAACTGTGTGTCTGCAGAAAATTCCTATCCTATGCCTGATCTGCTCTTTGAAGCTTGATTGCTGTCACTTCTAGACAGAAGAGATTTAGCTGTTGTAGATGGTAAGTCGCTGCTCAACAAATAAATATGGTAGTTTTTCCCTAAATTCTGTTAGTCAAGACATGCTTGAAGCATTTTTGAGATATTTCTTGTGCAGTCTCATAAGCAATCACCTGTTCAACTACAACAATAAAAAAATCCCAGTTTGCCTAATTTGTATTTTTACTATATTCACCAAAATTTTCTCTCACAGTATCAAGACAGAAAGCTCAACACAATGCATTTGCTTAATTGTTTATCTGCCTATTTTTGCTCTAACACACAAAAACTGCCCAGATTTCTGCATTACCTGGTCTCTCTGCTGTGGCAGTTTGGTGTAGTTAAGTGCACGTGAAATTAAAGCAATTTCTGCTTCTGTTGGTGTGACACAAATGCATCTATCTGCCAAGGAGTCCTCCCCCAGACATGCCTGCATGCTTTGCTTCTCATGGAGTTTGGGAACCCACAGCCCATGAGTCTCAGATCCTATGAGGAGACAGGATTTCATCTGCTTCTGCCACTGGAGTGGGACAGAGGAAGAGAGAGGACAGTGATGGGTTTGGAATTTAATATTTTACCAGTAAGTCCTGACATTGCAGAAACATCACTAGAAAAGGATTTTATGTTGTGCTTCCATTTGTCTTTACCAAATTGCATTGCAGGGAAGATCTCTCCCAAGCCTAATAAATGTGAAGTTAATTAGAGGTCAGTGCAGGTACTCAGATAGACCTATGACAGAGACCTCAGCAACTGTTTCTGCATAATCAAACAACCAGGGAAAGGCATCATGCTGATAGTAACTGAGCTTGTGCTTACGATTCTGGGAAAACCACCCCAAAACAAGTTCAAGTCCTGGAATATTAGCCCTTCCCATTGCCTGTCATTGCCCTGGGCATCAGTTTGTGCCTGTTCATGTTATGCTTACCTGAAATAGTTGTCTCCATTCTTGCATCTAAATATCCTGAATGCTTTTTTTCACTTCTACCCTTTCTCTATGCTTTATGTCTTCTCTTTCACTCTTCCTTCAGGGATGTGGTTTATTGTCCATTCAGAATACAGTAGAAGCAATATCTGTACAGTGACTGGTCCTTTGTAAGGCCTTGGAAGCACAGTCAGTGGGGCTAATTCTTCTCATATTGAGGTCAATACATTTACAGTGATGTGACTGGCTGGAAAAAGAGAGACCTTTGGGAAGGAATATTTTTTTCCATTTTTTTCTTTTTTTCTCCTGAGGCTTATTATGGAAAAATTGGGGAGAGAAATGAACAGTAATTTTTCCTGAGATTTTTTTTTTTCTCAAATTGGATAATGAAGGAATTTTTAGAGTAAGAGAGATTATTTATGGGGCAGGTTCTCAGTAGGTGAATACTGGTGTTCAGAAGACATATTCAGAGTTATTAGCATTTAGAACTACTCAGATGAAAAAAATATATAGCCTGGTATGCACGTCCTTTTCTACTTTGCTTACCTCTCATGAAAGTGCCTCTTCGAAGGGCCAGAAGACATACCAATGAATATTGGCCTAGTAGTGTAAAATACAGTTCCCAAATGGCATGGCACACATATCATTAGCAATATGACAGCTACATCAAAGTTGTAGATAAATTACAGCCTAACTTTTTTTTATGTTCATGTATGCAGCTCTGCACAGAGCTGCTGCCTCTATGCGTCGTACTCGAGCAAACTACCTCCAGGAACCCCACATGGAGTTACTTTGAAGTTTGCCCTAAAGTATGGTTGCAAGTGTATTTATGCTGCTTTTTTTTTTCTGCCTTCCAGTTAGGTTAGACTTAATTTTTGGTAGACAGAGGGAGTCTTCTCTAGTTTGTGTTTGTTTTCAGAACAGCAGTGTGAAAAACACTGAGGAACAAGTGGGCCTGGAGAAAAAATTCAAAATTAGGGAAATGAAAAAGCACTTAGACCTGAAAAGATACAAAATTTCTATACCCTGCCATTTCTGTAAAGTTTAATGTTCAAATACCTGATTCGCTGGTAAGAGGAATACCCAATGATCCCCAAAATGTGTGAGAGCAAGAGACTGCGCCCAGGGGTTCCGGTCACATGAACATGTTGCTCAGTGTTCATGCTTGAGGTTTGAAATATCACAAGGAATCTTACTAAAATGACAGATTCATTTCCATGCCATGTGTAGTATACATTGCACCTTGTGTAAATTGCTGCGAGGGCGCAAAGTACTTTTCTTGGATCCACAAGGCAAGACTGAGCTTTGATATCCGCTCTTTGATACTGTCAACCGTGAGAGATCTTCACATATAGGAAAGGCAAAACATCAATGCTGAGTGCTGGCATATACTGATCTGGGAGGAGAGTCTTGCCCAGAGAGCATTTAAATGTGCAGAATTTTAACTGTTTCTTTGGATTCTACCAAGAGGGCTACCAGTTTTAGAGCACTGCAAATAGGAAAGATGCATGGGGCAGGAGGTTTTGAATGCAATCTGGTTTACCAAGTCTGGGCATGGGTCGCAACTGTACAGTGCCAAACAGCTTAGCTCCCAAGAAGAGTCTCAGGTCCCTGTGTGCTGATCATCCACGGTACCAAAGCATTTGTTCAGACGGAGCCTCTCTTTTGGAGCGCATCAACCATTTCTGGCTGAAATGAAGCCCCAAGCATTTCTGGAGTCACTCCAGGTTTTGCTCCCAAAAGGCAGTGTGGACGAGACACCCCTGGATTGGTTTCTGTTTGCCCCATGTAGCCCTCCAACGGTATCCCCAGATGATTTACAGCCCAGACACCTCTACATGCCCTGAGGATACGAACCAGGGCAAATAACTCATACTTTCAGTTTCATGTGAAATGCACTATCCTACAGCACAGCCCTGGTATTATTTTGGGCTCTTTGAACAAAACCATTTCCCCACAGGTTTACAAACAAAATAATTTTGATGTCCTGGAACTGCAGGAACATCACAGGGGGCCCAGAGGAGAGACGTGCTAAGTAGTGCAGGATGTGGCCAGACTATCTTGAAGAGGTCAAGCCATGAGCGCTGATCCTGCAGGATCACCTTCTGAAAACAATGCATTTATCAGTGTAGGTATATCTAGTGTGGTTCACCTTGGTTGGATCACTCCCAGTTTACACCCTGAAATCAGAAGCAAGGCAGACTCGCCGCAGGTAACTGCCAGTTAAGATTCTTGGTATGGCCAGGAGGCTGCTGAGCCACCCTGAAGAGTCCTACTGGGCTTTGTAAAGCTGGAAAAGGGAACAAGATTTCCAGCCCAAGCTCTTCCTTAGGATGTGTGCAAAGGCAGCTGCTGCAGAAGAGAGTATATTGCAAATACTCATGAAGCATCTGAAAGCCAACGGGCCCTGATTGTCTTTCACATTGATCTGAGTTACACACAGTCCAGGACACCCTGTTTCTCCAAAATGAGTTCAGCAGTCCAGGAATGAAAGCCAGCGCTTATTCCCTGAGTACTGCCAGGAGAAAATGAAGAAAAATATAAGCAAAATGGTGTATCAGTAACCACAGCTTAACTTCCTTCCCTACTGTATAGAATTAGCCACTCTGATGCATTGTTGTGAAAAGAGCCCCAAAATATCATCACTTTCACTGTTAGAGAAGTGTTTTAATTGATGTCCCCAGGGAATGTTTTGCAAATAGCCAAGACTGATTATTCAAAAAGCAAAGAAATCAGTAATCCACTTTGTTGCCTTTTCTGCTCTATAATTGTCTTTGCTGTAAGTATGTTCATCATGAGCTCTTTTCTGACTAAATATAAGCTATAATGTATTGAATAATTGCAGGAAGGTAGAGAGTTCTATATTTAATTCCTTCACCTGATCTTTTAAAACTCTCCATAATTTCTCTCGGTAAGAAGAACTGTTGTTTATGCTGTGGTTTGAAACTGATGAAGGCCCATTCCCCGAAGCCCTAAATACAGCCAGAAGGCTGCAAGAAATCTCTTGGATTTCATCTACTCCTGTTTTCAAAACATCACGAGTGAGAGGAGCTTTGCAAGCAGTGGGCTGGCTGTGCATCTTTTGATCATTGGGAGTGAGTTTTAATTTAAACTGGCATTTGTAGTTGGTAGCATCACATCGATAAAAAATAAATTGCTTCAGGTATTTTTGCGGTTTCTCATTTTCTGAAGCCTGGCTTATTTAGAAGGAGGCTTAGTATGAGCAAAGTAATCTCATTTAATGTGGTTACATGCTAGAGTGCAGTTGACTTTGTGCTATACTATGGAACACGTAGCATGGGACTGCAAACTGGGGGTGCATCTCTGAGAGGTTTTGGGGGTTGGTAAAACAGCCAACAAGCTGGGCTGCAGAGGAGGTCTGCCTACCACAAAACTAAGGTAGCAACCTTTCATTTTCTTTATGCCATTCTAGACAGATGAACCACTGCATGACCTGAGGTCCTGGTCTGCAGCCCTGCTGCTTGTGAGGCTGAGACCTGAGTGCACATCCTCACCCGAGTGCATCTTTCGGGATGGGAGGGGAGGAGGTATAATGCATTTCCATTGGTCTCCTGGCTAGTATGGCTGTGGCACCCTCCAGGATAAACCTATCCCTAGCAATCTCTTGAGCATGTTCAGGGATTTAAGGCTATCAAAACTACAAGTGGTTGAAAGATAACATGTCAGGAAGCTTAATAATAGCAGCCCAACCAGACCCAGGGATAATCATATCATTATTAATAACAGGAGATATTGTATGTCCTGCATACATATGGACTCATATCTCACAAATAAATCTGCCTGTGCATGGTCCAGCCCCTGTGAACAGAGATCATCCATGTCACCAGAGGTTGGTCTTGGTTTATAAGACAAAGAGTAAATTATACAAAGGAGTAGCATTCACTAAGATGACATTTCATACGACAGTATGAAAGAAAATGTGTTATGGGCTATGTTGCACTTACAGTTTTGAATGGTGTTGCTTACACCAGTGTTTAAACTGGCAATGTGCACACAAGGTCAGTCAAAGTTTAAGCTGAAATATTTTGTACCATCTCCTCAGGTGGACACTAGAAATTTAAAAAATTACACTCTGTTCCATTTCCCCTTGCGTCTCCCAGTGTTTCAAGTTACACCTGAGATAAGCCAACTAAAGTAGGTTAGAAGAAACCTTCCTTTTTTTAGCTTTGGGTGTGGAATGCAGTTATTTTGTCTCTCCTGTACTCTCCCCTGTTTTTCTTGGTTGCTCATGAAGCAAAAGGGGAAAGGGGAAAAAAGTACATAAATCATGACAGAAATAGAAAAATACGTGGGGAGCATAGAGCCACAGTATATTCCAACTATATTTCAGTGTTGCTTTAAACCACCACCAGCATGTTTTGTTTTGCACTTTATTTTTGAGGCACGGCTTTGTCAATTTGAGTCTTCTTGGCTCCATTTGAATCAATGGCAAAACAATAATCAGTTGCAGCAAAAAAAAATATTATTTCCACTGGGAACAAATTCTTCTGACTTGAGACTTAACCTGCACATTTCCTCCAGCTCCGAGTTCCTCAGCCCTGATGGCTGACTAACAGAGTATAACTTTGGACTCATTTAAAATGCAATTGCAGAACACGCCAGAGAAAGTCATTTAGCAGTATATTGACAGAAGGGCAGACTGTAAATCTAATAACCTTCTTTCATTTCTAATTTCTAGGATCCCACTATTAACAACATTATATTGCCTTTGGCAATATCTGACACTCACATATGGCAATGTACCAAATGGTCTATTAATATGACAGATGCATTTTAGAAAAGAGTAACACTCTCATCCCTCTATTGAAGAATGCCTTGAACAAAGCTCACTATTTACTCTTTTCCTGTTCTCATGCTGCTTATTAAACTGGTATGATGTAAACCCAAGGTATTAAACGGATTGCTACACCAAATGTAATTCAATAGCATCACTTCGAAGATAAGTATGTTGTTAACTTCCCATTGGAATTAACCTGTCTGAGGCAGCTCTTTGTAGTCACAGAATATTAACGCATAACCTTGTGAACCATCACATGCAGCTGGTGAATGTCAGTGATTTCCACTTCATAATGCAACCATCTCAGACAGTAGAAACCCAGAACTGAAGAAATGCAGGTATATCCAGGTAACAAAACATATCTGATAGTGTTCTTGAGCAAAGCAAATGTGACATTTTAAGTCCACCTTGGAGAGGAGTCTCTGGGGAATTCAGATTCTCTGATTTGAATCCTATCTAAGCCACTTGAAATAAATCTTACCTGAAGCAGATGCCTCCTCCAATATACCTATATAAACATTTTGTTCCAACATACACAAAGAACACTTCGAGTTAAATACTTTTCTAGATGGCTCTTACAAGCTGTCAGCATGAAGTTTCATAACAAACAGATGTTCATATTTTATACGCCTCCTCCATAAAAGACTTCCAGTATTCTCTATTTCAACAGAGGCACAATGGAAAATTATAAGGGTCTAGAAACAGACTCCTGTGGGATCCTGAAATGACTAAGTTTGGCTCTGGCGAAACACATCTACAGCTGTGCAGACATCGATAGTAAGTGGTGGGAAGGGGTGGATGGGCAAGATTAGATAAAGGCCAAAGTTTTAACATCCTGATGCTGGAGGGATTTCCACTGGTAGCGGAAAGAGGCGCCTGCCCTGCTTCTGTGGAGGCACTGGCTTCAAATCTGACATTTGGGAGAGCCAGTTCAGGGCTATTTCCTAATGCCAAGATAGGTAACAGAGCTGTGAATCCAATGACACCCACCTGAGTTCAGTGGCAGTGTGCCCTTTGTCATTTGGCCCTGCTGATTGAAAGCAGGGGAGGGGAAGCAGCCTGGCAGGCTGTGCTGCGGGAGCGGGGAAAGGAAGACAGAGCTCTTCCCCGTGGGGCTGCAATGTGGTGCAGTAGCCATGCTGTGCAGAGACCCTGCTGCTGCAGCACCAGACGGGTTTGGGGCTCGCAGCACCCTTGTAGTAGAGGCACACCCCAAGGGGCAAGCACGTGGGGTGGAGATGAAACCCCTGGCACATGCCTCTCTGTTTTAATAAATGTTGGCAAGACCAGGAAGGAGGAGAACATGCCTCCCCGCCTCTGAAAAAGGGCTGGAAAACCTCATTGTTTTTGCATGCTGCTTTGCAGCCTGCCACCCGAATAAGCTGCATCTACTACTGAAAATAGTAATGGTGTCTCTGCTTTTCCCCCTTTTTGAGAAAAGATGTCCAGAAGAGTCAGAGGAGCAGCTAAAGGAGTCTCTTTCCACACTTGTTGCTCATTATTGCTAAGGGATTATCTCAGGGGGTGAGGACGTGGCTGGTTTAAAAGCAATTTAGAGGCAGTCCCATGCTGCACTATCCCCCCAGACCCTGTGTTCCTGCCACCTCCCCTCTACTGACACCTCTCTTTGTACAGCCAAGCTGCCAGCCAGATCAGGGGGGCTCATCACAATGAAACCAATCTTTCTCCAAACAAACTCACAACCCTTTTTTTCTGCTGGGTCAGCTCATCAGTCTAGCTAAACAAAACAACCAGAGTGCCAGGTGTGAGGGAAGGAAGGGGAGGGCATAGCCAGGGCTGGCGAAACATCTCTTTTGGCAGTGACACAGCCCTGAATTTGTCTAAAATTAATCTGGAACAGTAATGGAAAAGGACGATTTGCCCCCTCTGTGCTATTTAAAAGTCCCCAAAATATAAAGGGATTTTCTTGAATTTATTAAGTCAACATTAGTTAACACTTAGGCAAAAAGAAGTGGACTCAGTACCAGAGAAGTATGATAAAATCTTGTCACACTGAAATGTATGGGCATTCTCTTACTGAATTCAGGGGAACTAGGATTTCACCCTTGAAATAAGATCTGGCTTTTTCAGTTTGGACGTGTCGCTTCAGTTAGTCTGTGTTTTTACTGCTCCTTGACAGCAGGAGTAAGCCTAATATTTCTGAGTTTTTTGTTTTTCTGAAACCTTGCAGAAAGCCAATGTAAAGTTTCCTTTGCACATACATTTGAGTGCTCACACTTAATATTTACTTTGAGAAGGACCTTGTTCTAAAAAAATGAATTGCATGAATATTTGTGGAAAGCAAAACCAGAGCAGATGCAAACATAACTAAAGTGGATTCATTAAAAAAATTTCAACTATTTGTGTATAACTACTTCACAGCATTCATCCAGTCTGGCTAGTAAAATGAAACATTTTAGACCTTTGAGAGAAAAAAAATTCTTGCAACAGATATTTTCATGGACAAACAAGTTTGAACAACCCATTCTTTCTCTGTAATCTCTTCTTGACTAGTTACAGATGGAACAAGAGTTGAGGAGAAGAGGGAGAGAGATTCTCACCATCCTGTTTTCATACAATCATGGAAATTAGGCTTAAAATAAAAATCAAACAATCTCCTTCTGTCCCTTCTTCTGCTAGCTCATAATGACTTTCCAGTGCATATTTTCCACTGGCTTTGTTCAGACTGGTCCTGCCAGTTTGTGATGAAACAGAGGAAAAAGACCCATCTTTTGAAAAGTGTGAACTTTCCACACAACATGGAAGCCGCTCGCTTCACAAAGCTCCCGCCTCCACCCAGAGGTGCCTTGGGAAGAGTGAAAGTATCAGCTGGAGAGAGAGGGAACAGGTTAAAAAAAAAGACGCAGTTGGCTGAAGTATCAAAAAGGTGTCTGTACATGTGTAGGCCTTTTGACTCTGAAATTTTAATCTAACTTTCTCCTGAAAATCATGAAATGAGTCTAAAGTAGTGATTTGGGGACTCTCTGCAAATCTTTCCCTGAATATGCCTCTGTTTATCTCTGTAAGTGGAGAAGGCAACTAGCTTAAATCAAATGTCCAATTCTGAGGTGAACACCTCTTTTCATGAAGTCATGCCATTTTCCTTTTTCGTTAAGCAGGGCATCACAGTAAAGCAATACTTATACTCTGGAAAAACCGCAACTAAGACCTGGTTCAATCCAAATCTCACAACACGTCTGGGCCCTGCAATGCTCACGGGGTGTCAGGACATGCCAAACCTCATCTGTGAGCCAGGAAGTCGAAGTAGTATCTATTTTGGGTCAGTGCCAGTTCAAGCTCAGCTGTGGATGAAGTTGGTCCTGTTTAGTTCTGGTTAAACCCAACAAAAGTTTCAGAAAGCTGTTTAGGTTTGATATAAGAAAAAAAAAATCCTGAATGATTTGGACCAAATTAAATTCCACTTTCTGTGTTAAGAGGATCTGGAAGGGAGCTGATCTCCAGCTGGGACCATAAACACATGCTGAAACAAAAAGCTTTACTTCTTTCATTTATCATTCCATTCATTCAGAACAGAATGGGAGCTACACTTGGCCTTGCACGGTTTTACTGGTGCTTGTACTTTGTATAATGTATGCCTGCCACCCTGACAGAGATCTAGTCCAGAAAATAACCCGTGACCATTATGGATGTGAACTACATTCCTTTTAAATAACAAGAAGAGACTGGAGAAAATCTGAAGTACTTTAAGAGATGACCAAGAGACGCTTTCCAATAGAAGGGATTTTATTCTCCTAATAAGGAAAAGTCAGGTTGTACAATAACTGTATAACCTCATCTCCTTAGTAAAGTCTATAAAGAATAGACTGACACAGCTTTTCTTACTGCTTATATGTAATGCTGATGTGCGTCAGTAGGTATTAATTTAGTAAGTTGCTACTTTTGTGCAAAAATGGATAGGTATGGATAGAGCAAAAACTATCTTGGAGTGATGTTGTTAAAACTGGTTTGCCCTCAGTTAGGCCTTGTTGTAGTGCTCAGATGCAGTATTTGATTAAAACAAGAAAAGAGAGCCAGAACAAGGTTTCCAGACATTATTAATAAAACATTTCTTCTTAATCTTCATGGAAGGCAGAAAATCAAAATTGTCTCAGTTCTTCTTTGAAAATCCTTGGCCCAACCAGCTCCAGAACTTATTTTTAGAAATTCAGGTGGAGGAGAAGTTAAGCAGGAGGGAAACATTGAGAATGGTATGGACACGCTGCCTAGATGTGGCATCCCTGCAGCCTCTCCCATGCGTGGCCACCTCTGTACATGGGTAAGGGCTTTGCTCACAGAAAGCCGAGTGAAGTCTATGCATTTACCACCCACCATTTGCCTACCTTAACTCCTCCTCCTCCAGGCACATAATCAGATCCATTGTCATTCTCAAGGGATAACCCTTTTCCACAGTCAGAGAAGAAGCGCAGTGACAGAGACAGCATGAAATGAACTGGCCTCAAACAGAGTGCTGCAGACATTTTAAAAAGTAAGTTTTTGCAGGTGAAAGGAAATCAATTCTGGCTGAAAGCAGCCAGATAGATAGATAGAGAGATATATATACACACACACACTGGTATAACTTTCTATTTGAAAAGTTTTTATTTTCCAAATAAGGAAAAGTCAACTGGATGCCAAAAATAGCATATACCTGTGACGTGAATAAGCCACTGTTCTCATCTTGCTGAGAACTCACTGGACTCTGACTGCTTCAGAGGGCTTTATAATACCAGGTAACACTATAGCCTAACATTTTGCACATCACGTCTTTACAAGAAAAGGGACTTTGAGTTCCTGGCTAGTGTGTATGTCTACCAAATAAAAAACATCAGGGGAAAAAATTTGCGCCTGTCTTCCGCTATCACAGGATCACAGAATCATTAAGGTAGGAAAAGACCTGTAAGATCACCAAGTCCAACCATCAACCCAACACCACCATTCCCACTAAACCATGTCCTGCAATGCCACGTCCACGTGTTCCTTGAACACCTCCAGTGATGGTGACTCCACCACCTCCCTGGGCAGCCTGTTCCAATGCCTGACCACTCTCTCAGTAAAGACATTTTTCCTAATATCCAGTCTAAACCTCCCCTGGCACAAGCTGAGGCCATTTCCTCTTGTCCTGTCACTAGTCACTTGGGAGAAGAGACCAACACCCACCTCTCTGCAACCCCCTTTCAGGTAGTTGTAGAGAGCAATAAGGTCTCCCCTCAGCCTCCTCTTCTCCAGACTGAACAACCCCAGCTCCCTCAGCCGCTCCTCATAAGACTTGTGCTCCAGACCACTCACCAGCTTCGTCGCCCTTCTCTGGACACGCTCCAGCACCTCAGTGTCCTTCTTGTAGTGAGGGGCCCAAACCTGAACACAGGATTCGAGGTGCAGCCTCACCAGCGCCTAGTACAGGGCCACTAGGCTGGCAGGCAAGTAATAAATGGAGGGCTTCCCTTGTCCCGACAATATGTGATCTCTCTAAACCTCTGTGAACAACAAATCTGAAAATCAGGGCCAGCTGGAATTAAATTATTTTGATGGGAATGATAGTCCGGCGAGACCTGGACCTTTAACATCAAGGGCTTTTTCAATGGGCTACTACAATAGGAGGTGGTAAAAACTTTGCTTCACTGCTCACTTTAATGGTATTTAAATCTTCTCAGATATGGAGATAAAGGCTCTTGATAGCTATTTATGACCTTTCTAATACTGGCAGTGCACTTAAATTCATTACTGATTCTGTAATCATGTAGTTCCTACTAACTAATAACATCTTTCAAAGACTAGCTGGAAGGTGATGCTCTGAGAAGTATATCACTTACTCCATTTACAAGATTCATTACATTACCTGGAGGGCAGAGCTCTGGATGAAATGGTGTTAGACAGGCTTTTACGAGCACAGTTAAGCATTATGAGTAAGGTTTTTTTCTTCAGTAACAACCTACCCTAACCTGAAGTAAAATCCTGATCAAGCAACTAGGGACATATTTTTGCACCTCTCTTCCAGCTCCCATCACACACAAATTCCAGGCCTTGAAGGGCAGTTATGACCCAGAATTTGTCTTGTCGTCACGGATCAGGCGAGACGTTAGGCTGGGACCCATTTGTATCACTGTAAGATGAAAAATATCTGAACACCAATAGTGGAACAGTGGGCTCACTGTTGTCTGTGAGCCTTAAGATTTAAACCCAGGCTACAGCATGCCAATGTCTTACACCAAGACACTTCTTCACCTCTTGCCAAATACCTCTTTAAAGCAAAACTGAAACAGATCCATCTTTGCTCAGAAAAACATGGGCAAATGGATGACATTCACACAGTGCCTTCAGACATCCACAGTGCTTAAAAAATAAGCAACCGATTTAAGTAAGAAGAGCCAGATCTCCAGACAGTAAATGCCACTGTTTCCAAAGTGGATATTTTAAAAATCGTCATTTTTTTCCTTAAATTTTGGAAGTATTTAAAAAAAAAAAAAAAAAAAAGAATTGTCCAGTGAGCTGTTTCTAACAGAATCTGGCAGAAATGGACAATTCGTGTAAATATACAATCTGGACTTTTGTAAATGATGGTAACAATTTTGTCCTGAGGCCAAGACTTCACTTGAGACCCAAAGGAAGGATCTGTCTGCAAACACATAAGCTTAAAAAAAAATCAGGCTTGTACCTGGGCAATTCATAGAAAGGGAGACTTCTGTAGAGGGATCTGAAAGGAGATATTGCAAGTTCCCCTGCGAAAGAAGCTTTGAGCCCAGAGGACAGGGTGTAAAAACGTGTGTAAATAAAGATTAAAAGGCAAAAATTAGAAGAAAGGAGAGCCAAAGCTCAGGAGTAGGTGGAGGAGGGAGCTATATGAAGTGAGCAAGGTGAATTTACCAAGACAGGGGCAAGAGACATAGCATATGGTGGGGATAGTGACCCTTCCTACTCTACAAAACACAGCCAAGATCTCCACGTTTGACAACCACAAGACGTTTATGGCAGATGTTGGAGAGCTGAGAGGTGTGAACCCCTGGGACAGGTTCCCAGCAGGAGATGGTGGTGGCTCTTCTGGATGTGGCACACTGCCTCCTTCCATGTTTGGGGATCAGGATTATCCACCAGCACAGATGTACTGCTAGCCATGGTCTTTTACTTTGGCCTTTTATGAACTGCTCATAAGCTGCTTTTCATCCAGAAGTCATACTATACTATTGAGTCTGTGCTGATGAATTATACAGCCATGGTCAAATGAACCTCCTCTACTCATCTCTTCCACTAGCAGTTTGAATTATACAGCCATGGTCAAATGAACCTCCTCTACTCATCTCTTCCACTAGCAGTTTAACTGCGGTGTCCCTAGAGACAATGACAATGTCTCAAAAGTACCTCAAGCACTGTGCTAGCACAAGGAAGGGGAAAAAAATGTCTGGAAGGATTTGGGACATCATATACTTTTGTATATATATACACACATACATACACACACAAATACATAGTGGATTTCATAGAATCATGGAATTGTTTGGGTTGGAAGGGACCTTTAAAGATGATCTAGTCCAACCCCTCTGCGAAGGGCAGGGACATCTTCCACTAGATCAGGCTGCTCAAAGTCCCATCCAACCTAACTTTGAACACTTCCAGGGATGGAGCATCCACAGCTTCCCTGGGCAACCTGTTCCACTGTCTCACCACCCTCACCGTAAATATGGCTTCCTTATGTCCAATCTAAATCTACCCTCTTTCCATTTTCAACCATTTCCCCTTGCCCTGTCACTACAGGGCTTGGTAAAAAGTCTCTCTACATCTTCCTTATAAGCCCCCTCTATATATTGAAAGGCAGCAACGAAGTGTCCCCGCAGCCTTCTCTTCTCCAGGCTGAACAACCCCAACTCTCTCAGCCTTTCTTCACAGGAGAGGTGTTCCATTCCTCCGATCATTTTCATGACCCTCCTCTGGACCTGCTCTAACAGTTTCATGCCTTTCTTATACTGGGGACCCCAGAGCTGGATGCAGTACTCCAGGTGGAGTCTCACCAGAGTGGAGAAGAGGGGCAGAATCACATCCCTGGATCTGCTGGCCATGCTTCTTTTGATGCAGCCCAGGATACGGTTGGATTTCTGGGCTGCAAGCACACATTGCTGGCTCATGTCCAATTTTTTGTCCACCAGTATCCCCAAGTCCTTCTCCGCAGGGCTGCTCCCGATCCGTTTATCCCCCAGTGTGTATTGATACTGGGGATTGCCCCAACCCCGGTGCAGGACCTTGAACTTGGCCTTGTTGAGCTCACTCCTCAAGCCTGACAAGGTCCCTCTGGATGGCATCCCTTCCCTCAAGCAAACCAACTACACTGTTCAGCTTGGTGTCATCTGCAGACTTGCTGACAGTGCACTGGATCGATGATATTGATGACGATATTATATAGTATTGGACCCAGTACAGACGCTTGAGGAACACCACTCATTACCGATTTCCACTTGGTCACTGAGCCATTGACTGTAACTCTTTGGATGTAGCCACCCAGCCAGTTCCTTATCCATCTAACAATCCGTCCATCAAAACTATATTTCTCCAATTTAGTGGCCAGAAGGAGCCATATCAAAGGCCTTACAGAAGTCCAGGTAGATGACAACTGTAGGTCTTCCCTTGTCCACTGATGCAGTCACTCCATCACAGAAGGCCACTAGGTTAGTCAGGCACGATTTGCCCTTGGTGAAGCCATGTTGGCCGTCTCTAATAACTTCCCCGTCTTCCATATATTTTAAAATACCTTCCAAGCGGATCTGCTCCATGATCTTAAAAAAAAATAGTGCAGGTGATGAGTCTCGCCCTGGGAAAACCACCTGCCTGATCATGGTGTCTCCCCTGTCAGGTATTTGCTTCCTGAAAGTTAGGCCTACTCCTTCTCATAGGAGACTATAGCTTGGTTTGAATCTCTCTTATCAGTGGCTTAAAGGTAACTGTTGGAATCAGATTGTAATCGTGTCTTGGCATTTCAGGTTATTGTGTCACTAAATTATTATCAGCACAGACAAATTATACTGAGTAAATGCTTTGTGTTATTGGGACTTCAGAGGAGTGACAGTAGAGAAGAGGCTGGGAAAGCAACAGCATTCATAGCAAACATTGATATTTGTGTAATAACTTGGGGATTTGCGTTATTCCTGAAAAGTGGGGATGTACAGTCACATTTTCCTTCTCGAAAGACTCCATTCTTTTCTCTTTGTGCTAAAAAACTCCAAAGGTGCAAAAGCAAGGAAGGTTGGAAGGGAACATCACCAGATGTTTACATGAGAGATCAGAAATTATAGAGCAAGCTTGAGTGCTGTTTTCTTTTCAAAAGTGTGATACACTTGACGGTCTCTCTCAGTCTTTTGAAGAGAATTGGGTCAAGATGAGAATGTATTTCTCAAGGACCTGCTTAGGAAAGCGTTTTACTCAACAACAACAACAGCAAGAGACACTACATTTATTTTAACAGACAGCATATGTTGCAATGCTGAACTTCCCAACACCTCGATAAGGTGGCCAAAAGACACAACACTCCAGGAGGGAGAACAGCGGTATATGCTAATCACTGTTCACATGATCTGCTTGACCCTCCAGACAGTTACAGGGCTGAGGGGTATGAAAGCTAAGAGTAGGATAAGGCGGAAAGGCAAAATAACACATGAATAAGACCAAGAAAACCCCAGTTAGGCGTGAGAGGGCACTCAGTGGTGTATCACTCCCAGGGTCACAGCACAGCGGCTGTCCCTGCGTTGACATGACAGAGGCCCCTCACATCCGTTTGTCCCCTTGACCTCTTTTCCCTTCATGAACTGAAAAGCAAAGCCTGTCACAAACTAAACCAAGCAACACTGCAAAAAATCTTGTTCCCACATATAAAAACTGTCTCTTGTACTGAGAGCTGCCTCTCCATCCTTTTGTTTCAACCTGGAGCCACATTAACCCAAGTGCACTCAACGTTTCATGGGAGGAGGGCTTTTCATTTTAATGTACTCATTTTAACATGCTTCTCTGTTAAAAAAGTAAACTTGAAAGCAAATAAGCAGAGCCTGTTACAAGTAAAATTAAGTAGGTAAAATCACTTCAGTTTTCACCAATGCAAATCACTGGTTCTGCTGGTTAAAATAGCTCCAGCTAATTTGAAAGCAAGACCTAATGTTCAGCATTGCACAAACACACAAAAATGTGTGAAATCTGCAGGCATCTGATGAAATTAGCACAAACTTCCACAAAACACTGAAAATGACCTTACCAGGAATGTCGAAAGAAGCCTGGGAATGGAGTTTGGGGCAGGACCCGGGCTCAGGCCAGGGCTTGCTGGGGAACAGCTGGGGCTGAGCTGCGGACAGCTCGCCCCGCACTGCATCGTGCCTGGGGCTGCAGCCCCCCAGCCACTGTGCCCCCACGCTGGGGAGGTGGCCAGCCCCACCGCTGCCTCTTCCAGCCCATCCGAAGGCAGTGCAGGACCTGTCAGAAAAATTGCAAAGCAAGATACTGCCAGTTTCAACTGTAATTCTTTTTCTCATTTAGTGTATGTTGATGTCCCATCTGAATAATTTCCAACACAACATAAATTTAAAAATAAAAGGACAGCACTGCTCTGCTCCCATTTCACTGATTTGTCTTCAGACTACTTATGTCCCTATTGCTACAGAGCCGGGCTGGGGTTTCTCTTTGTTAAGTCCCGAGCTGGCTTGCTGCGTTCTAACCTCAGTCATTAATATCAATTACCATAAGGAGAGCTGCCTTGTTCTCCTTGTCAGAACTTCAGCATGGAGGGTAATAGACGGCTTCGGGCTGGCCTGCTGCCAAAAGGGCTCCATTGTTTTCATCTGTGATACACAAGGAAGAAAATAATGGGGTTAAATGAATTTGATTAGACTGAGCTCAGCCTAGCGTAGCATTCAGGCTCTAATTTTGTTCTTCTATGGTATGATTTTACATCCCTGAAATCAGCACAGGTTTAGCCATTGATTTAAGGCTTATTTAGAATGTCAGTGACTCCTTTTAAGCTTTATAACCTCCATCGAGCCTCTCTCAGTGCTGGGCATGTTCAGTTTGTTTATATTATATATAGTCCATTTTTGTTAACAAATACCAAAGAAGTTTTGAAAGAAAAAGATGGAGATCTATTATTTCCAGACAGTGACATTTTTGCAGCTTGGCAAAGCAGTGAGTATTTAATATGGAAATTCTTCATCCTGATACACATAGCTTGCTTTTTTAGCTTCTCATCTACAGTGTAGGATCTTCTGCTAGTTCTGCACTTGTACCAGCCATGGAAGCCCCACACGCCGGCATAGCGAAAGCCTACAAAAGAACCAAATAAAGAATAGTGGAGAATGTCTTACACAGCTCTTCATCGCATACGGGAGCACCACAATGTGCACCAAAGAAGAGAATTTTGCTGAGACAAAAGGAGAAAAAATGTGACAGCTTAATATACGTACTGTTAAAGTTAATGGGGAAAATCCAAATGGCTTTAATCAGTGTTGTGTAGGGGTCCAGACTTTTATTACAGAGATTTTAGGTTCTAAGAGCTGTATCCTTGCTTGGTGTCAGTTGGCGTAACTCCATCTGGAGCTCCACCAGTCTACCCTTTTGAACATTTAGCCCATGTGAGGTACTAGCTTTATTTCAACATTGAAGGAACTGATTGAAGAAGAAAATCATTATATAAAATGCTCAAAGAGACCATGAGGTTGAATTTGGCTCTGTTGCAGATGTAGAAACTCCATAACAGCATTGTAAAAAGAGCTATTCATTTTTAAATGTGCTGGCAGAAAAAAGAGTTTGTGGCATAGTAAATAAAAACTGTTTCGAGCACTTACAAAACCCCAAGGAGGCCAGCATAAGGAAGTTTACATTTTAAGTTGTAGATTGCTATTTTTCAATTTACATAATTACTATAACAAAATGTATATAATTCTGCAATGATAGTCATAACTTCTTTGGCATAATGAAATTGCTATTATATATTAATGCTAGAAATCTATCAGGGTGAAATTTTATGTAACAAGGAATTTTTATGCCATTAGATTTGAAGAAGGGTATATGGACTATCTTACTGGAAAGACAAACACCAAAGATGCTGTGATGAGGTCTGTATCAATACACTGCTAAATTAAGTAACAAATCTGGGCATTAGGCCAGGAAAACCACTGCGAAGACCTGCTTCATGGAGAACGACCACATGGGACCTCGTTCAGGTGGGCAACTATACAAAGCCAGGCTGGTCTACTTGAAGATGACTCTCCAGGTTTGGCTGCTTTTTTTTTTTTTTTTTTTTTAAAGAAGCAAAGATATGCAAGGGAAAATACTTAGTAATTCAGACATGCTTACTCTATTAACTCAAACAAGACACTACTCATGGCAGCAAAGGAAACCATATATACAATCTTTTGTAGGTTTCAGCTCTCAGCTATGCACTTCTTGTGTCAGGGACGAGTTTTTATTATGTGTGTAGAGTCAGCTTGCTACAATGAGCTTCATCAAATCCTTATCAAAAGTTTTAGGGCGAGCAGAAATAAGTGAGCATGCTTTTCTACCTGTTAGGACCTGTAAGACTGTGTATTCACAGCAACACTGAACTAATTCAACTTCTGAGCACATTTCACAGGCTGTACAAAGGAAGAAAAAAAAGGAGAAAGCTTTTCCCCTTACCACTGAGAAATAACCAGAAATGGAGAGGCCTGACATGAATCTAAACTTCCCTGACATCTTCCTCCCTGCTATTCAGACTGTTGGTGGAGTAACAAATACTTTGGTATGTTAAACTAGGGGAGTAGGGTTTTTATATCTTCCAGTGGGTCCTGTGGATGGATTTGTAACCACCTCGACTAGCTGAAGGACATTTAAGAGCAGATGTTTAAGCATAAATTTCTCTGTAATGTAAGCCCTCGCCCAGCTGTAAAATCTATACATGCTGAAAAAAATACTGTGAGGTATCTGAGGATCTTCTGGAATTAAGATTACTATAAATTCAGAGTAATAAATTGGCTAGGTTTGAATAAGGGGAACGGCACTTGGCCTTCTTATACACGATGGAATTTGTAATAAGAGACGTTCTGCCATCTTCATTTTATCCCATAAATGTAGAGGCACATGTATAAAAACAACTGACAGTGTAAAAATAGTGGAGCTGAAGGGCGTAAGGCAGCGAGAAGATTTGCGGCTGCCCCTATAGCTTCCTGTTCATGTAGCTTGAAGGCAGATAAAATGTCAAAACAGAACCAAGAAAAGAAAAAGTCATGAGGAGGGCTGTCCTTTCTGTCTCGGGAGCGGATTTACCCTCCCAAAAGCAGGGACTGGCCCCGGGCTCTTGTGTATTTTGTGGAGAAGCTTGAGGTAAAAAAACACGTGGAGCTGCAAACATGGCAAAGCCTCCTGGAAAGTAAACACCGCACAGATAAAAACAGGTCTATTGAGTATTTCCAGAGGAAGAAAAAGATCAGTTATCTGAAGGAAAGCAAGTTCTGACTCAATTTATTTCTGTTTCTGGAAACAAAATGAGGGTTTCTCACTAAGCAGCTCAGCAAGCTGCAAAACATCAGCGACTTCAAAGAATCAGGGGGCTGCTACTGGTTTGTTCCATTCAACAGGAGTGCTTGGTCTGCTCCAAGGAACAGGACTGTTCGGGGAAGAGCCTACTAACCCCCTCAGACCTGCTGCTTTCCTAACTCCCTCCTAATCCCTCCAGGGCTGTTTGCAGGCACAGAAGCAGAAAGAGAGGGCTGCTGGGAGCTGCCTGTGCCTTCTGGATTAGCCAGCCTGTTTGAGCAAGTGATAGCCACGTTAGCCTTTTAGCCCCTGCGGAGATGTGCTGACCTGTGCCAGCTGCCTGTGGCACCAAGCTGCTCTTTACCAGCTCTTTGCTCTTTTCTGCGTGTTGGAAGGTCGCTGCTGGGAACTCGTCCATGCCCCCAGTGCAATGCAGTCATTGAATTGCAGTTAAAGTGCCACTGGTTCCTCCACAGGTGCCAGGGAGCGGAGTGGAAGCATGTAGGTCCCAGTACTTAATCCCATGCGGGTTTCCATGTGGCAAGAGGTTATGGCAGTGGATCTCCAGTGGCAGGTGTGGTAAAGGCCTGGGGAAGTTGGGAAATGCAGCTCCAAGGAAGGGTGAAGGTTCTGGGGAGTTGCCCGTCTCGCTGGCAGAGGTGAGAGGGAGCAGAGGGGAAGGACATCTGGTGCTGCAGAGCTGGCTGCCCTCTATTGTCACCTTACAGCAGGCTGGGAGATGCTCCAGGTGGGATTCCCACATGTCCTCCAGCCATGTGTTGCAGGGGCACGTAGAGTGCTCAGCCCGGCTATTATGCATCCTGCAACATGTTTGTTTAAGGGCTCAACCTGTTCGCTGTGGTTTGGTATAAAAATTATTTTGGTCTTACATCTTAGCTTGGAGTTCCTTCTTACTGCAGAGAAAAGCCTTCAGCTTGCCCTTGCAGGTCCTGTGCAGCAGTGCTGGGTGCTTTGCATCCAGGTAACGTGAGTGAATCAGTGGTGGGTGGAAAGCACGGGCCCTGGATGGGGTCACGCCAGGAGGGACTAGTGGGGGGGGGGGGGGGTGCGGTGCTGCTCAGCAAGTAGCTTTATAGCCCACTTTACAGCCTCATCCTCCATGCTCCACTGCCCCAGTGCTGGAGAGCTGCAAGCAGGCTCTGGCATACACGGGCACCTTACCTGTCTGCTGATTGTGCCGTGGTGGGAAAGCTTTTTAGGAGAAACAACCTGCAGTCCTGCCTTCGGTTTTTGGAAGCCGTTCAACATTATTTCCACATTGCCAGGAAAACACATGGCCCAAACTTATGAGCTTAATAATCACTTTAGCCCTCAACAGCAACTGATAATGGCTTATCTTCTCAGGCTTGTCTACATTGCCTACTAAATGATAATCCTAATTACAGCCCTAATTATGTTTCTGCCCAGAATATTTGTAGATAACCTTAACTCTTGATCTGTTTAGTCTAGTTTTCCAGGTGGCAACAGATTTAAAAACAGGTTTTTAAACAAGATATGACTATTACGTTTCTAATAATAGGAGAGTGTGATCTCAGCATTGCCTGTTATTTACTGGCACGTGGTACAATCAGTTGACAGTGGTGGTTGTGAACACAAGCTCATAAATACAAGTTCACTTTTTAGTCATTATCTGTCTGTGTTGCCTGATTTAACTCTTTGCATAGAGAATTGGGTCTGATTTTTTTTTGCTCTGCTGAAATATCAGTATTTCAGATACTTCCAGTATTTCAGATATTTCAGATTAGGAGCAGGAATCTTGTGTGCCAGGCATTGCTTTGAAACTCACCTCTCAAGGAACCACTCACTGTTCCTGGGGAACACCTTTTTCATCCCAGCTCTTTTATCTCTAACAGGAGTATCTGAGGCAGAGCTGTGCTGTCATGGGTTCAGCCCTCGCTCTCCAGATGTGCCCTGGAGCACAGTATTTGTGTCCAAGGTCACAACAAGAGTCATAAAAATGATTTGAGGTCTGGAGAAAATGCCTTACAGGGAAAGCCTTGAAGAGCTAGGTCTGCTTAGCCAAACCAAGGCTTAAATGTGGCACAGTTTTTGGAGAATAACCATAACAGGTACTGTTGTCTCTTGGGAAGGCAAAGCATCATATGAAAAGGGCTTTCAGTCTGGTTGAGAACTCAGGCCAATGTACAGATGCAGAAGTCAGAGGCCTTCAGATCAGAAAGGCCAAGATTTCAAAAGAGAAATATGGTTAATCTGTGGAACAAGCTATGGAAGAGCGATGGCTTTGCCATCTCTGGATATCATGCTGAAAAATAAGCTTTCAGCCAGACCCAAGTATTGAACGCATGTAAGCGTGATGGGATGCATCACTATGAGTTATTTCACAAAAGGTGTCAGGTTTCCTCTGGTTTTAGACTCTCAGAAGCTATTAACTAGGTCCATCATGCTTATATGGTACTGCCTAGGACTGAATAAACTCCACTTCCATCAGTAGTAGAGGGGATGTGTCCTTGAAGCTGGTACACTCTTTCTCCGTATGATCAAGAGCAGCATGATAGCAATTATTGTTGGTATTTTTCGTTCTTTAAAAGGCACAGCATAGGTTACTGTACCACTCTTTTTTTTTTTCCATTTCCTACCACAAAACACTGCAATGTTGTATGAAACTGATGAGCTCAAACTGGCTCCCGAAAAGGGCAATAATTAATTTAATTTCTGCTACTTTTCTGGCCCTAAGCACTCCTCTGAGCCCTTCTGTTACCCCGTGCTGTGTTAACAAACTTCTTCAAGGTCTGTTCCAGACACATCGTGCTGCTGGGATCTGGTTGAATCTCCTGTAAGGGTGGCATGTGCAGAGCCACGCTGGGAACTACCTTTGCTCAGTCCTTCACGCTGAGGCAGCTTTTGAATATAGGTTGTCTCAGATCATTGGCAATGAAATCACCTACATACGTCTCCCTCGAACATGGGAAAATACTGCTGTATTTGCTCCACTTCAGCTTCAATTTGTAAAGCATGTTACATTACACTCTTAAACAGAAGGGAATTACATTTCACATGAAGTTTGTTATCTGGCCCCAGCCTGATTTTCAGCTCATTAAACAGCCCTCCCAGAAGAAAACTTAAGGAACCCTGACCTAAAGTCTTTTAGTGTGAACCACTTGAGCACCAGTCCAGATGCTGAAGGAAGTGCTTTCAGCTACCTCCACTGGGTCTGTGCCTCAGGGGACCTGTAGCCTTTCAAACTTGTCCCAACACTAATGACTCAGCCAGCCTAATGCAGACTTTCTTAGTTGCTTGTGCCTTATTCCTCCCAACCTACTGACTTACTATGGGTTATTTTGAGTTCAGGAAACAGGATTTGTCAAGGCTTTTGAAATTTTCCTGACAGATACTGAGGGCTCACTTCATCATGTGTCATCATCATCTGTAGGCTATTACTACTACACACTAGTCCTTAAAACTATGGAAAACTTTGTGGCATTAGCAAAAGCTTTCAGTGCACAGAAACTAATTAGTAGATCAAGTAAAACATTTGCACGTCTGAGCAATAAGGGTGCCACAAGGTCCAGCTTTAAGGCCTTGGGGTAATCCATAACCCCATGTGAGATGCATAGACCCTATGTAGTGCTTGGGAGAGTTAGTCAAACTCAGAAAGGGATCCAAAATGGCCAAACACTAAGCAGAGGGCTGATTGAAGATCATAAACACTAGCCCAGGGATAGATGATAACGAAAGACCAGTGGCAAGGATTCGTCCCTGAATTATTTTTCATTGGCTAGAACAGGGGAATGATCTTGGACCCAGGGGTCTTTCCTCCAGAGTGAGTGCCAGACCCACTGCCCCTTCATGTGTTCTCTCTTCATTTTGATATTCATTTCAGGAGAGTGGAGGGGAGTGCAGCTCCATGAGTGGAAGTGGGTGATCCTCTGCTCAGGAGAGACAGGATGAGCTACATCAGGGCAGGACGCCGCTGGGCTCTACAGCCTAGCTGCCTGCAGATGTGCACTGGCCAACAGCTTCCTCAGCGCCAAGATGCATGTCCAGATTACATGGGACTGAGGGGTACCATGCACATACCATAGCAGCTGAGGGACAGCCAAGCTCTAAAACGACTTGCAGGTCAGTGATAGCAGTGGTGCCCAGCAGTTCCAGGTTCCCTTCTAGGGATGAAATCAGCTCCTCCTTTGCTGGGCCACTTAAACTTGTAGCTAAAGATCTGGATTTCACATCAGCCTCTGCATTGCCTCAGCCCAGCTGTTGATCAGGTAGCATCACCTCAGCAATGATAGCTGCCCTTAAACCCCTCAAGAGCTCCTTCAGTCTGTGGCCTGAAAACCACTTGTTGGCCTTTTTCCCTCCCAGAAAAAAAACAGTGAAAGCCAGTAGTAGGATAAGCAACACTTATGGTGTCAGCATGACACTAGCTAAAGACCCAGAGGTCTTTGCCACTGGCAATCCTATTGCACAGAACCTGCTAACATGAAATATCTGTGTTCTGAGAACACTCATTAGACGAGGTCCTCAAGGAGCTTATCCAATACAATTCCTGTTTTCTGCCCCTTGCCCAGGCTTAGACACAAAGTGCTCCAGATGTGTTCTTGTAAGTGCCAAATGGAGTGGAACAGTCCCTTTCCTGGACCTATCTGGCTACAGTCATGCTAAGGCAGCCCAGGAGGTGGTTGACTTTCTTTGCAGCAAGGGCATGTTACCCTTGTTGCCCACCAGATCCTTTATGCAAAGCTGTTTCGCAGACAAGCAGCTCTCAGACTGTCCTGCTTCCATTCTAGATGCAAGACTTCCTCTTACTGAACTTTATGAGGTTCCTGTTGGCTTGTTTCTCCAGCCTCTCCAGGTACCTCTGAATGGTGGCCCTGCCCTTGACTGTATTGACCACTTCCCCTAGTTTGGTGTCATCCACAAACTTGCTGTGAGTGCACTCTGTCCCCACATGCAGATTTTTAAGGAAGACATGAAGAAACAATACTGGTCCCAGTACCGATCCTTTAGGGACCCCAGTAGTTACTGGGTGCAAGCTGGCCACCACTGGCCACAACATCTCAAAACTGAGCAGCTCCTGCAGAAGTGAAAGTTTTCGTGTCTGTAAAGTTTTATTGTCCAGAACTGAGGCAGCTGTTGTACCTCAGGGGTTGCAGAAGGTATAGAGCTGAGCCAAGCTCCTCTCAAGTCTCATGCTATACTCCCAGGCCAAATATATATTTTTTATGGAGCTGGAAGGGACAAGTTCTTAGCTGGTATCAATCAGAATAGCTCACTGGGGAGATGCTGAAGAGGTAGAGATAATCCTGGAGCTTCCAGCCCTCCCAGCAGAGGATTTATCCCAGTAAATGCCATTACCTTAGACTGATCTGTGAAGGATAAGCCCCAGTGAGCTCCATTTTTAAAAACCTCTACTGTCTTTTTTAGAGGAGAAAAAAATAAGGATGCTGTTTTGAAGATGACTTTCAATGTAGAGTCACACTCTCTGTTTGGCTGCCTTTCATTTTGTTTCCAATGTTTGGTATCTCCATTAATACGTTAGGTGCAGGTCTGACAGACAGCTGCTATTCTTGGTCCTGTCGACACATTTCACTGTAGTAAAATGACAGTCACAGCTGTGACTCATTACAAGAAAATGGCCTAAATATAAAACAAAGACTGGGTCAAAAAAGCCACAAGAGTTAAAAAGAGGCTGAGATTAATAGCACGACTAGGAACAGGCCTAGGCTTGGTGAAGCAGATGAGAGAGGCTGCTGTTGCTTTCCCCGTCTTCCAAATAAGTATAGAGCGAGACTTTCTGAGAAAAGGTTTCCCTTCAAGGAGCAAGTCTGTCAGCCAAGCGCCTTCGAGCACCTGCAGACTCGGTTCCTGGATGTGCCCATGCACAGCGCAGAAACAGACTGAATTATGGCAGAAAGATAACAAAGTGACTATGTGCACCCACAATTTTGATCTCTTTTTATGGGAAGTTAGTCACACTTTACAGTAGGGTGTATTCATTAATAAGTTAAGAAATGATTCTTACACCTTTTAATAAATGACTAATTTTGTAGAGTCCAACAGTTTCTGAATCACTTATCAGAAGAACTTGCAACCAGCTTTAACACTTTCTCTCTCTTTCGGTAAAACTGCTTTAAAAAGTCAAACTGTTCATGTCTGCAGCATTGTTTATAAAACATATTATAGTCATGTCTAAAATAGAGGCCAAAAAAAATTTACGACCGAGTGGCAACAGGTGGTTTAATGTGTAGGCCTCAGCATCATGGGTCCTTGACTTCTATATCCATCCCTGCTAGTGATTCGCTGAAAAGTGCTGCCTGATGAGTCATTTCATTTTCTCTACCCCTATGCCCCCACATCGGCAATCTGACTTGTGTGCATAACACCTTGAAGAAATAAAGCTTAAAATTTGGGGCTCCAGGCAAAGTTCCTGTTCCTTCTGAGGGCACCACAGAGCTATTCTGTATGGTGGACCTACTAGTCTTACATTCTTCAGCTATAACTCAAAGCTAAATAGAAAAACAGTTCTCTCATTCACCACGTGCCACAGAGATTTGGGATACCATGAACAGGTTGCTGTGACTATGGCATGGGAGGAAGCTGGATGCAGGATTGTAGAGGAGCTGCCCTTCAGCTCTGCTTCTTCTGCCTTCGCATTAGACCTTTGGAATACTGTAGATTCTCCGCAGTGCCTTTTGCCAGCATCAGAGCTGAATATACGGTGGAGGAGGAGAAACAAGGGTGAAGAGTTTCAAGGTAGAACTGAAGAGAAGCATTGTAGGAAACAGAGCTTGGAGAAGTCATCTAGGCCACCCAGCCTGCTCCCCACCATTACCACCAAAACCACACCAGAGGAGCAGTTCCCGTCTTTCCCAGCAAATGTTGGCCTAAGCCATTCCCCAAAACCTTCCAGTTGAAATGTGCAACAGTTCAGATATGGAACCAGGCTGCCCCATGCGACATCCTTATTAAAAAAACGGGAGCCGTGTAAAGGTTCAGCACATACAGGGGAGTGAGTAGGTCTGGTCCCTACTGAGTAGTGTGTCACACCCATGGGGCATGCTTGGTCTCCTTCTTCGGGGACAAGCTAAAGGCAGGGTGCATGAAAAGAGTAGTCAAACCTGTTGCTCAGCAGGGTGAAAGCTGAGGCTGTGCTTCTTTCAATACCCTGCTCCTCTTCCGTATTAGCAGCATGTCCTCAAAGTGGCCAAGGTCATATCTTTCTCCCACAGTTCAGCTCTGGCCAAATTTCTGATAATGAGAGATGCAAAACACCGTAGCTTTGGGGTGCCCTGAACTCTGAGGATCCCATTTCGAGACAGCTTTGAAACCTGGACTGGCTACTAACATACAGCAGTGCGTGACGTGGCATTTATGGGAACACAAGCCTCCTTGCCTGTGTGGCCTCTTCCAACACAAAGTTCCCCTCTGCTGACCAGGAGCAAGGGGGGAGTGAGCACTGCAGGATCAGACCCCGCCATTCAAGAGTGTGTTCTTCATTTCAAATAGAGTCTCACTGTGGGAAATCAATACCAAACAACAAAAAAATCAAAGTCTTATGCTTTGTAAGAGACATGAATAACCTGCGGTGTGTAACTTTCTTCAGCAGTGTGGGAACTGCTCTGTCTTCCCGATTCTCTACTGTGTATCTTCTCTTTGCAGCAAAAGAGTATAAAGTAGCAGAATAGCTAAGACTTCTTCCATTGTTCTATAATAGAAAACATTTTTAGAGAAGGATTGTCACCTCATTAACTAGTGTAACAACCTATATCCTAGAACCTGCGTGAAGTTGCACCTTCTGCTCAACCTTCCTGCAGTCACTCAGGCTTGGTGCAAGTTAAGTGACATTGCAAGTGCATGGGAAGATGGAGGGATTGTCCACATCCACATCCTGTGGAAAGTGTTGACCCATATGGAACCTGCTTTGCAGATTAAGCTGCTCTCGTTTGCCTTGCTTTGAGCAGAGGGGTTAGCCTAGATGGTCTCCGGAGGTCCCTTCCAAATTCAAAGATTCTGTGATTCTGTGATCTGGAAAAGTCTGCCGAACACTGGGAAACCAGGTAAAAATGGAAAATTTCCTCCATGCTGGTTTTGTGACTCTATCCCTTAGTTTTCTTTTGTTTTTATTAAAAGTAAAACAAAGTGAAACATTTGGTTTCTGGTTGAGCTCAATGTTCTTTTCAACAAGAAAATGAAATATTTCAGTTTTTCATTTTGGCAAGAAAACCTCCAAAATATTGGTTTTGGCTTTAGCCGTGTTCTGCCACTGAACTGCAAAATCAATTATTTGCATAGCCCTAAGTGTAAAGTAAATCTCATCAATCTCCATAAAGTAAAGAAACTTAACAACCAAATCTATTCAATGAAAGGATATATTTACTGGCAGAGATGCGATATATTAAGACTGTTTTCCAGCAGTTAAGAGTCCTCAAATCCTGCAAAGCCCGTGAAAACCAGTACTGAAGAGCAAAGGAGCTCATGTGCTTTAATCTTGTAATAGAAACTACAAATACAACTTCTGGAACTAAATATTATCCTTTGAATGTTTTCATCTCAAGCCTGTGTCTGCTGCTAAGAGAGAAGGAAATAGAAATTATCAATAACAAATGGTATCCCCATCACAATCTTCAGTGTTTCTTACTTGTATGTATTTAAATGGTTTACAGTATAATTTAATGAAGCTATTCTCTTAACCATAGCAGAAACAGTTGTCCTGAACAGCTAGGTCCTTTGCAAAAGCAAAAGAGGTTTTTAGAATAGGCGGAGGAAAAATATGAACAATCTTATGGGCGTTTTAATGAAAAAAAAATCCTTCTGTACTTTGACATTTTTTACCAGTTCTGCATTTCCGTAAGTCATTTCAGAGCCTGATTTTTTTTTTTTTTTTTTTATTTGTGTTCTTAAATGGAAAATACATGGGAAACTGAAGGGGGAATTAGAAGTATGTGTTCAGTCACAGAGTTATGGTGCCATTGGGATCACAGAGGTGCAATGGGAGAGCTTGACTGACTGCTGGTGCCATGGACTGTCTTTAGGAAGGTCAGAGAGAGGAGGTGAGGAGGGGGGGCTTCAGCTCTGGACAAAAGAGTGGCTTGGAGTATGAAGCTTTGTTATGAAAGGAGTAACAAACCAGTCAACTGATTATTGATCAGGATCATCCCAACCCTAGTCCCTAGGAATATTATGCAGCAAATTCTCCTGGAAGCCATGTCCAGGCACCTGAAGGAGAGAAAGATTACTGGGAACAGGCAGCATGGACTTACCAAGGGCAAATCATGCCTGACCAGCCTGATGGTGTTCTTTGATGAGATGACTGGCTCGGAAAACAAGAGAAGACCATTAGCAAGGCTTTACCAAGACTTTAGACACAGTCTCTCATAGCACTGTTGGGTTAATTGGGGAGGTCCGAATAGGTGGATGGACTACAAGGCTGGTGAAAAAATCTGGCTGGGCTGCCCCACTGAAAGAATAAAGACCAATGGCTTGAACTGGTGATGAGTTATGAGTGACATTCCTTAGGGTTTGATAAAGGGGCTGATACTGTTTAATGTCATTATTAATGACATGGGAGATGAGACAGAATGAACCCACAGCAAGTATGCCAATGACATCAAACTAGGGGGAGGAAATAGAAAGTAAGGCTACTATTCAGTGACATCTCAGCAAGCTGATGAAACAAGCTGACAGAAACCTCATGAAGTTCAATGAAGGTGAGTGCAAAGGTGGAATAACCCCAAGCACCACTACAGGCTGTGAACAAACTGCCTGGAAAGCAGCTCTGCAGATAACAACCTGGGGATCCAGGTGGACAACAAGTTTGGGTGAAGGGTCAACAGGATCCTGAGCTGCATCGGCAAATGCCACCTGGTTCAGGGAAGTGATTTTCCTCCCCATTGGGCACTTGTGAAACCACTCCTTTAGAACTGTGTCCAGTTTTGGGTAGTTGGTCTTTTGCTGGAACAGGTTGTCCAAAGAAGCTGGGGAAATCTGCATCCTTGGATATAATCAGATCTTGACTGGACAGGACTCTCCAGCCTCTGACCTACCTTTGAAGTTGGCTCTCCATTGAGAACAGGGCTGGATGAGGTGACTACAGTGGTCTCTATCATTCTAATTTTTTCTGTTAATTTCTACTTAATTTGTCAGTCAGGTATTATTGTTTGAGGCCCCCTGTAAAGAATTACAGTATTCTTTAGAATGGCTGGTGGTTTTTGAGGGTGAAGTGCTCACGGGTGCAGAGGGTAAGCAATGGATGCAGTCCCTCTTCATTGTTTAAGTTTATTCTTGCCCAAAAAAGCACTGAATGCCTAAGCACATCCTTGAGCTTCCTTAGAGAGTGAGCAAAGTGCATAACTGCTTTCCATCACAGGTGGTGAAAGACATCGTGGACCAGCTTGAGGAGGTTCAAATCATCACTTCCCACTGCCTGAGAAAGAGCTCTATTCACCAGATTATCTGCTACTCTTGGTGTGGGCACTGAGAGTGAAACCAAGGGGTCTCCAGGAAACTGAGGCATTTCCAGCCCATGTGATTTATTGGATCAATCCTTTAATGCCTTCTGAACGACACATATCTGAAGTTCTCAGATGAGTAGCAAATGAAGCGTATTTTAGCACAGTACTGCAAAAATGTCAGCGACACTTGATAAGCTCATCTGTCAAGCAAAAAGAAAAATCAGCAATAGCTGCCGAGAACAAAATGCTCTTTTACATCTACAAAAACCCAAATGCCTCTGCTGTATCTCATCAAAGCTAATTTTCCTTGGTTTTAAAGTGTTAAAAAAATTCTAAGACTTTAGCTCACAAAGAAAAGATTAATTTTCTTTTTAATAAGCAGTTATGGCATTAGTCATCTCTTCTGATTCACAATGAAAGCTACAGGGCACAGTGGGATGTATTTACCAGGAGAGGTGTTGAATTTCGTCTGACATGTAGACTTTTAAAAGTATTATTACTTGAAGTTTTATGTGTTAAGGAAGAAAGGCACAAAGGCTTCAAAACTGGAAATGGCTGAGTACGGAGAAACAAATAGTGTGTCAGAAAAAAAATTCTTGAGAAAGTCCTGGGTCTTCTTACGTCAAAGGTCTCTTGTGGGTTTTTTTCTGCACACTTGTACCCCCTTTAAAACTTCCAGGAATGCCACCTCTGGCCCTCATTCTCTTGGCGGGAGCTTCCGGGGGATGTCTCTCACCATGGATGTCAACCAACTGAGGATATGGTCCTTGTTTTCCCATGCTTTCTCTGCCAGCTGCTACAGATTGCACAGTGTTCTCTTTCCTGGCTGTGCAGGAGTCCAGTTTTGGCAGTATGGATGAGATTGCCTTACTCAAATACCTCCCAGACAGGTATAGAGCTGCTGGGAACCAGGCTTAAAGACTATATGAAGGCATACATTTCCTCCTTCTTTCAGGAGTGCCAAAACCACCAGGCTCCATCAGCATATTTGAAGAAGGCTGAGGTGCTGGTCCTCTCACAGGATGTCTGAATCATGTTGTGACGGGGATCTGTAGCAGATCTGTGCCCTCTGATTTCTTGTCGGTGGGTTGAGGGCAGTTTCTAAACTTCAAATTTATCCCAAACATCACCAGTTTTTACACGTTATACGTAAGGTGGTGGGTACAATTATCTTCCCTTTAACTTTCGATATAGGTCTGAAGTTAAACTCCGGCCTTTTCCATATATATGCACTTTCTAGAAGAAGTGTTTGAAGAGGAATTAAAAATTACTTCTAACAGTATATAGGAAGGAAAAGCAGCTAAATAAAAATTACTCATAATACTTAATTGTCTAATGGAAAATAAACCTGATGGAAAAGAAGTAAGTTCTGAAAACATAGGCTGCATTACAATGGGTTGGGAAACAAGATACACAAACCTGAAAATGGGGACTGACTTTCCTGCTTCTCCTTAGCTTCCTCACAAGTCAAAGGAGTTGGAATAGTTACTTTAGCCACAGTGAGAAGGTGGCTCAAACACAAGCCTTTGCTCTAACTTTCCTGCCTCCTTCAAGCAGTCACTTCTCTTGAGAGCAGTGGGCTGAAGTGGTGAGTCCCATCTCCTTCGCACACTGCCATGCTTCAATCAGTGTTTTAAGGGGGTTTTTTTTGATTGTTTGCTTTAAAGGAGAGCGGTACCCACTGAATTTATATAATCTAAATCCCACGGGTCAGAGCTCGAATTAAGAAAGAGGCTGGACTGGATTACAGCTAATAAGTAAATCCCTGAATGAGACAAGTTAGCAAATCATCTTTAAAACATTATACATCTGTACAACGCCTCAAGCATTCAAGGTTTAGACCTTCAGTTTTACTCTTGCACTGTGACTTCTACATGTACTTACTTTTTTAAAAACATTATTTCTTCTGTTTTCTTACCTGTGTCATTTTTTTTAAAGATTGTTTTGCATTTTTATCAGCCTGCAGACATTTTAGCTGTTAGTCAGTTAAAAAATCTGTACCTGAAATTTCAGGGTAGCTCAAAAGCTTGCAAAGAAATTTAATGCTTATAAAAGTGAAAGAACAACAGCACTGGCCTGACTCATACCCTGTAGGAGTAGGTGCTAGCATAAACCTCCCCACATATATCTGCTGGTTCATCTCAGCCGTTTTAAAAAGCTGCAGTCTGTATTAACTCATTACAGTGCAGTAATAGCAAGCTTTGGTAAGAGACTCTGTCCTTTCCTGGGTAAAAACAGCTTCTTCAGCAGCTACTGAACTGAATTTTGCTGTCAGCAGTTTATGTTATTGTATACGGTTAGAGTGCTTGAATCAAAATACGACAGTTTTTCTGTTAAAAAATACTGTATGTGTTACTAAACGTATAACTCACCAACCCCTTGCCAGATTCGGAGTGGATGTTGTATTCGCGTGCGGTACTTTCCCTGGCTCCCTAGCCTCTGTGTGCCCTACAGATACAGCCCAACCTGTGGCAGGGCTGTATCTGTATCTGTATCACTTCAAAAATCTGATCAAAAGGATCATTTCTGCCCAAACACAACACATGTATGGGAAATATACCTGTATAAGAAGTGCTCTGTCATGCCTTTACTTTGCACGCTGCTGCAGGAGTGTAAGGGTAGATGGTACTCAGTTGCCTCCTCTCCCCATGCAGAGGGTGCCAGGCACCAGGGCAGACCAGGAGGTCAGTCATTCCATTCAGCTTGGACCTATGTCGTGCCTCTTGCTGGCACCGACTGACAAGGAATATTTGTTGTGAATACCACTGTGCTGCTCTGGTCTGTGGCCAAGAGCAAAAAACAGGAGGACAACCAGAAATCCTGTGCTTTGCTTTGAAAGTTCCTTCGTAGTTGTGTTTCCTCTCCAATTGGCCCCTAAAGTAGATGAGATGAGCATATGTTTATGTTTTCCAGTTATTTTCTGAAATGGTCTTCACTGAAGTGTTTGTTCCAGCTTCGTTAGCGGATTTTTATTTTGCCACTCAGTGTGTTCAAAGCTCTTTTCCCTCCACCCCCTTCCTGTTTTGTGGTTTTTTTTTTTTCTTTCTGTGGCGGTGTGAACACAAGTTAATGTAATTATTCTACGAGGACAATTCAAAAGTTTTGTCTCTCCCCTTAACTTCCTAGATCCATGTAGAACTGGTCTCAGGTGTGGAGATCCACAGTTTTGGAGAAAACAGGTGTAACAAAGGATGCTTGCTTAGGGCACTTTGGGGTTCAGGAAGAACAAGCGTCCAGATCACCAACAGGAGTGAGGCACCTAAATGATTTTAACAGTCCTGGCTAGCCAGGGTATGGTATGTGGAGCTGCAATGTGCAGTACAGTATATAATGGGAGACAAAGTGGCAGAATGTTGTCTAAAGTGCCATTCTGGGATACTGCTGAATTTGTAAACCATTCATGCACTTACACACACACACAAAAAATATATATGCAAAGGGATGGAGGTGTACTTAGCTGAACTGTGAACAGCCTACTCCAGCATTACCTTGATTTTCTCATACTGATAACATCTGCAAGAAGAGGGTGTTGGAAATGAGAGCAAATCGTTTTGCAAGAAGAAAAAAAAAATCACGTTCATCAGTTTGCAAGTGATATAACTTCTGGTATTTTCCCTTCAAATTAAAAACACTTGTCAGGCAGCTTTCCAGCATAGCATGTGGTGAATTTGTAGCAAAATTATGATGAACAAAAAGAAAACACTGCCACGTTTGATTCAGCTCTGTATTTGGGGTTTGGGAAAAAAAAAAGAGAGGCACCAAAACCAATAGAAAGATTTATGGCTGGTTTGTTTTTTAACTTGAACAAAAATGGTTAAGGAAAACAAGAATGCAAACACTCCTGGTGGGGTGACCGTGAGTCACACTGCAGCTCTGTGTTGGTGCACAGGTTCCCCGGCTGCGGGGCTGAGCTCCTCCTGGGACACAGACCGCTGCAAAGTCTACGTGACCCAGCACAGGTTCGGCAGCTATAGGCACCTGTCTAAAAAACATGGCTTAAAAAAGCAGCTTGGCTGGCAGCCATCTTCTCCTCTGGGACAAACGAGGGAGAAGGGAGGGGGAGCTTTTACAGCGAAGTTTAAGCGTAAGATTTGTGTGCTTGTTAATAACAGTCAAATGTTTTTACCCCAGCAGTAGTCCTATGGCCGTGAGTCTGCTGTGCAGGTGGCACTACCCAGGCGTGACCCTGGCGCAAGTCCCCAGGAAGCAGTATTACCTGCTGAGGGGACCCGCGGGTGAGAAGTGGCCAGGGTTTGGAGAGGCAAAACGGTTTTTTCATCAGAAAATACCAGTACATTAAACCTGACGGTTTTAGTGAAAAAGTGTCGGTGAGAGGCAGAGGAGAAGCTGGTGGGGAGAACAGCCCATGTGCCCCCCCAGGGCTGGCTGGAGACCTCACTCAGCCTCTTTAAGCATTTTCCAGGTTTCCTCTGTAAAAATAGTGAGTGATCATTTGGGTTGTGCGAGTGGGTCAAACTATATTATTCAAGTCCAATTTTAACAAGCTGGGCCCTTGCAGTCAGTAACTCCACAGCCATCCTGTAATCAAGCATGATTATTTTAAAAGCCAAAAGCTCCGGTGGGGCAGAGGCGGGCATCAGTTCAGCCACTGTACCTTTCCCAGTCCCTGCCGAGCACCCCAAGGCAGGCCAGGGATGCGCTAATTAAAAGAAAATACAGCAGCCTCTGAAAACAGGATGCTACAAAAAAGGCATTAAAGAATCCACTGCATAACCGTGAGTAATTTAAAAGACAAATTCAGAGTCCTGGAGTGGAGAGAGCCAAATGTTCCTTTTCCTGTCATCAAATGTTATTTACTCTAATGTGCAAACAATGAACAGAAGCTTTTTTTCCCCTCCCGAACTGTGTGAATTACTGTTTAAAAGAGTTTCCCGGTGCTGCTGATCAAGTCCATGCACAGAGTTAAAATACAGCCCACCACACGTTGGCATTTATTCCTCTTAATACCTGAAGCACTTCTTCATTGAAGCCTGCAAACCATGATTCTTCTTGTTACTTGTCAAAGAGAGGCTTTGTCTTCTCAGCACACACTATCAATCTGATCATTTAAGGATTACATGCAGTAGTCAATTCACCACCCTGAAACTGGAAGCGTATTCAGAAGAGCTTAGCAATGGCAGTAAATACAATTTTTCACTCAAGCTGTTAATTATATCCAGGACAGGCTGGGAAATTCTTCACAATAATCGTGAATATTAAGTGCTTGAAAAATAGCTGCTGAGGATATTCTCCTGCAATTAGCACCAATGTATGTGAATGAGAATCATGTATGCCAACAGCCACCCTATTACTCGACAAATCAAGACATTAAAAATCATCGCAGTGGGATGCAATTTTGCTTATCTGGCTCATACTTGAGATATTATGGTGAACAGCCTGGAAATAATAATAATGAAGAATATGATCTGTTGTGTTACCACTCTGAAGGTCACTTGAAGGCGGTTATTTCATGCAACATTGCCAATAGAGTGTGTTTATATTCTGTTGCAGACTCAACAATATCAAGGCTATTGTGTTTTGGATGGTGTCTTAATGGCAGCAAACAGGTTTTTATTTTGTAGCAGAAGCACCTTAAGACTGTGGCAAAAACTTAGTGACCTCTGATTTTCTTCTTGAACACGCTGCACCTTTTAAGGTTACGTGCTGATCTCCTTGAAGCCAACAGCAAAACTCCCTGACTTTCCCAGGAGACCTCCTTCCACTTTTTTAGGATACTCTTGGGTACCCTGGATATTTTTACGACATGGTACTTCTCTGAAATGCGAATTATTTTTTTACATATCCGGTCTTGCATCTGATTCTGTGCATTAAACTTGTGAATAAAGTAGTGCCTGTCTGAGGACGGCGTTGTTATGATGATGATGAAATAAGAGATGTGGTGGTTGCCATCACATATCTGTGAAGCTAGGACGATGGCTCTGGTATTTTTCTATATGCTGCAGTTCTGGAGAATTTATTTGGTTGCATTTCAGAGCATTCAGAAACTGGTCTCCTGATTGTCCTGCCTAGAAGAATTTATAGCACATGTCTTAATTGTACATCAGCTCCTACAACTTGGCTGCAAGCTTGCTGTAACTTTTCTGTAAGTTTGCTCAACTTACACAGTGTTCAGAACTGTCACTGCAGCAGTACTAAATTGCCATGGCAGCTTTCCTGGTATGGTTGCAGACACGTTGCTGGAGAGGCTGACAGGGCAAGGGGGGGAAGGTAGAAAACAGGCCCAGCAGGAGCAGACAATGACTGTGGTGACAGTATAGGGAAGGTTGAGGACGACCAGGGTGACTTACAGAGCTTCCCAACTCCTCCTGAGGCAAATAAGCTGAATGTTCCCAACAAGGAAAGCCACATGCTAAAGAGAAGAAAATAATCCACTATGGTTGGGTTGAGGGCTTCCTATGGAAAAATCCAAGCGGGAATTTAGCCTGCCTGCCAAGGGTACCAAACTTTGACACTATTGCCGGTGTTTTAGGCTATTGTCCAGCAAGTCTGGGCTGGGGTGGAAAGGGGCCAATGCACTTATCTATTATAATCACCTGAAGAATCAGTGGAGAGAAACAGGTACCTCTGGAGACTTGCAGTGGAGATTGGCTCTGTCCTAGTGCTGAGCTAGACAGTGATCTGGTCTGCCTGGCTGGGTGTCTACCTTTTCCACAGAGGCTAGAGGGACATAATGCCAGATCTTGGGTGCATCCATTTTCTGGAGACCACCTCTGATGCCTCAGCCTGCCTTTGTGTGGTGGCCTTGTGATCAGCACACTCAGTGGGGTCTAGAGGACCCTTCCTACAAGGAGATAGCCCCACCTGTTAATGGTGGGTTTTCTTGAAAGGTGGCCTGGATCTCAGGCTAACTTTTCTTCCCAACTGTAATACACTAAATGCTGCTTTGAAATGTAAGCCTAATCTGATGTTTTTTGATATTGCTTGGGTGGATACCACCTGTCAGGCATGAAAGGATGGACCTAGCCATTATTCAGAGGGAGGGTGATACAGCTTCAGTGCTTGGAACTGTTTCGTATTTGCTGCTATGGCAATAATGAAGAAACAACCAGTTGTGGATAAAATAAGCTAACAGAGACAAAGAAGACAGGAAGCGTTAATCCTTCGGTCACATCCTAATTTATGTAATTATCTTCAGCCTTACTAGATCCCTTGTAGCACTTGGAGTGGATATAGTGCCAAGTAAGTCAGTCCTCTCCCTTTATCTCCTAGGGTTGAGTGCTTCCCATTTTTGCCATACAGGAAGCTCCACTGCGTCAGGACTGATAGACTGAGGAAGAGTTCCCCTCTATCCCCATGAAATATAAAGCTGTTTGTTAATATCATGCTGGCTTGAACACAGACACTCAGACAACTTTGCCTAAAGCTTTGGCGGTGAGCAGATTAGTTGTTTCCTTTCACCGAAGCCTCCGTGAGGCCAAGGACACGTGCCAGCTCTCTGTGTGAGGACAGACCTCACGCCTCTACTCACCTGTGTGTCAGGGACCTAGGAACTGTGCTTACTCTCACGATGCCAACCGCTGTTAGTGCAAGTTCAAAGGCTTCACAAACCATGCTATCGCACAGCCCGTGCTCCCAGCCAGCATGCTCCCATGGCACAGCAAAGCTCATTACCTCAGTCCAAAGCAAAGAGAAAGCAGAGGGCCAGGGGTGGTGGAACATTCATCTCCAGAGATGGTGAACGAGGGAGGGGAGTGAGAAGCAACGGGGCAGGAGGTGTTTGGGCCCGATCTCTTTCTTGATGCACAAAGCAGGAGAGCTGGTGCAGTGCCGCAAGCATTTTGCTTTTGCAGCTCTGGGCAGTTTGTAGCCCGAGGGGAAGGCAGGGCTGCTGGAGGAGGAGGAGGTGGCAGCACGCTTGGACTTTCTCATGTCTCCTCTAACATTGGCCGGAGAGGCTCTTACAACAGGCTGAGGCTCAACAAGTTCAGAGGCGAGCTCCATTTCTGTCTCTGGAGGAACAAGTGCTGTCTTTGGACTTGCAGCAGGCTTTCCTGCTCCTTGTACAGGGTCAAAAAATATACTGACTTGTCCCTTCTGGCCAAGGACACAACTCCAAAACAGCGTCATTAGGCTGTCTTAGCCTGAATCACAACCCTGCACAGTATAGATGGAGAAGGCCCAAGCCAGGTCCTTCAGGCTGAAACTGGTTTGCTTGTGTAAAACCCGCTTGGTGGCTATTCTATCTGTATGTGTCATGTTTTGTATTTAGTAACAAAACAGTCCGTATAGGCGACAGGAGGAGGAATCCTGTAGGTTAGAATGAGCAAAAGCATGAAATTCCTCTTTAAAAAAATAGAAAGAAAAAGTGAAGTTGTTTTTCAATGTCAGTTGGGTGTCCTTGTCCAGGAACGGGCAAAGCACTAAGAGAAGGGAAACTCCTGCTTGATGAATTGGAGATGAAACCATATTATAGATGTAGAGTGTCTTTAGTTCATGGATCTTGTGTAGTAAAAACAGGTAGAGGAGGCGGCTGGTCTCTCTGAAGTGTGGCAGGCACCTGGGTAAGGGAGGAGCTCCAATGAGGTGGAGGACAGTTCTGGGATAACAGCATTTTCTGTTACTGCCGCTGTAACTGCTTGCAGTGTGAGGAGAAGAGGAGGCTGACTCTGCCCTTGACATGGGAGAGGAGGAACACTGCAGGATTCATGGTTTTTGCAGCCATGAGATTTGGAAATCCTTGCACATCTTAGCGAGGAGAAGGGGGAGTTTCACCCACCTCTGCCTGGCTCAGTCACTGCTCAAGAGTTGGGTCTCAGGGAGCTGCTGCTCCTCTGAAGCTCTTGATAAAGTCTCGATGTGTCCTTCCATTCCTAGGCTGTCATCCAGGATCGAACTCAAACATGGAAGGTTAAATCTTTGTGTGCAGAGGAGAGGACAGATCCTCCCTCCTGTAAACCCTGCAGAAGTGTTGTTTCGTGGGACCTGTGCCAATCTGGGCATGCCCTCCACTGCAGCCCTCTCTTGGGCTTGGCAAGGCACTCGATCCAGACTGAAAGCCATGTTTTGTTTTACAGCACTTGCCTTGCAGTGCTTCATCAATTCCACACAGAAATTTTCTGGTTGCTCAGATAATGCACACCTTGCAGCCACCACATTCCTGTCCCCCAGAACAAGCTGGGTGCTGGAGAAACATCCCTGGCAGGACCCACCGGGAGTTTTTGGTGCAAGGAAGTGGGTTATGGCACAGAATAGCAAGGGCTGCCCCCTACACCGCCGCCTCTTTGTGCAAAGCTGAAGCGAGTGTGACTCCCTCCCATTGTTGCAACTTTCTTCAGACACTCCATTAAAGACTTGCTCCAGGCTCTGCAGACAGCTGTTACAGTTAGCACTTCTAAAATATCTGTGAAGGATAGATGTGCACTCCAGAGGCAGCAGCACCCAGTGCCCGCAGGAGCTTTCTGCAGAGCCGGAGGCAATCCAGGCATTGCTTTCTCGGGGCCGAGCTCCTTTCTTGGTGCAGGCAAAAATGAAGCTCATGAACCCGAAGTCCTTTACTTGAGCCATTTATTGTTAATCACATTATAACGATGAAACAAGCTTAAGAAGAGGAGAAAACTTCAAACTATGAAAAAATACTTCCCCACAGTCTTAATTTCAGCTTGATCTCCTTCGTTACAAACTTTTTGCTTGGTAATTTATCTTATTTCGATGATGCTCTTCTATATAGCCCTCAAGTCAATTCATTATCTCTGAGATTTGCTGAATAATCTACACCACTTAATAGTTTTTAAGATTTACGAGCAGAATACCCTATTGCACTTCATTTGGCAGATGATTTCATGCACATGAATGTATTCACTTTTCTTTAAACTATTCTTGAAGCAAGATGGTAGTTGAGGAACTGTAGAAAAATAAGATCTAGGTCTTATCTACATGGGGGAAATTACCACCATATTGCACGATGCCATTACGGTTCCCTAGGTACACATTCTCTCCTGAAATAGAAGTGATTTTATCCTGGAAGAATTACTCCACTCTGATTCTAAAATTTAGTAGAACAGGTGAAATATTCAAGGCTAGATGCTCTTTTTTGTTCTTATATTCCTTATGCCCTCTAAGGATTTGGAAGGGGGAATTTTTTTCCTATTATAATTTTAAAGAATTAGCTTGTATAAATAGCAATTAATTGGTTAGAGCTCTGCAAGCCAAAGAAAGGTTAAGCTCTTTTTCATAAAAACCTCAGTAAGTTACACAAGGAATGAATGTGCATCCTCTGGTGACTGCCTGCAGTTGGCTGTTTGCTTCCTAAATGTAGTCACATGGTTGCCTGCAAGATCCTCCCAGAATGTTTAGAAATATTTTGGTCAGGGGAATGGAAGGACAGAATATTTTTCAGTGACTCCCACAGGAAACGGCGGGGTGGGCTGTGCGTGGCTACAGACTTTCCTGCTCCAGAATAAATTGGCCCAATGTAACAAAACATTTTTATCTGATGAAGAATTGGAAACAGGATTGTTTGTTAAAATGTTGGAAAGGCCATTGGGGTTCAGCTTTGTTCCTTGCTGGATATTCGAAGAAGGGCTTTCTGCTCTAGTTGCACTGGTTTCACCAAATTAGAAGACCCTCTTGCCTTATTTTAATATCTCACTACAAGCTGGAGAAGGCACAGGGGGCCAGTTCTCTCAGTTTGTAGTGGGACCTTATGGAAGGGCAAGGCTTCATCGTGTGAAGTAGCCTGGCCTTAGCTCGACACCAAGAGCAGGACCATCTCAGCAGACAGCGGACGTGAACAACAGAGATGTCTGTATTTGGTCTGCTGAATCTTATCCCGGTACCTACGACACGGGGGTTATTGGCATAACGATGGTGGTTTGCTCTTCTCCTGCTGCCTCGTGTTCTTCTTCACTCTATCTGTCCCTGTGAGTAATATTTGTTGTAAAATATAGCTGTAATAAAAGGCAGGGCAAAGTCTGTAGGTAGAGATACTATCTCTTATTGGACAAACAAGAGTAATTTGAAAAGGCAGACAAGCTTTCAAGTAGGCAAGCCGTTTTTCAGGGTTGAAATGGAAGCAGCACATTCCAAAGCTAAATACAGATTGTGAACAATTGCCATGGGTGTAATAAGATATTTATCAGAGCATTGGAGAGGAGGTTGTTGGGACCAGTAGGGAAAGAGAGGCAATGTGCCTCCTAATGTATAGCCTATGGGACAGGGACACTTTAGTGGGGAAAGGATTATGAAAGGTTGTAAAACTGGTATCTCCACCAAATCCATGGTACTCGATATCCAGTGGAGTTATGAATCTCTATTCCCAGGCTTAGAGGAAAGCGGGGCTTGAGGTTGGTATGAGTCTGCTGTGAATGAAGAACAGGGATCTAGAAACAACAGTGAGCGCTAGCAGAAGCTTGTGCAGAAAAGGAAAGCAAAATTAAATTACTTTTAAATCAGTTTTGTCTGAAAGTTCCCTATGGTAGGGACTTTTGCTGAAACACATTCCCTCTATTAAAAAGGGTTGTGTGGGAACCAATTTTTTTGCATTTCAAAGGAAAGTTGGTGATTTAAAAAATTTTCATTTTAGGAATGGAGCAAAAAAAGAGTAAAAAAGCATAAATTGCTTTGGAGGGAAAACTGAAAAGAGAAAAATAATGCTTCTGGTCAGATAATTTTTTGGGGGACCAAAATGAAAATACTATGTTTTTCTGGGAATCAAAACACCTGAAAAGTTCTTAATACAAAATAGAAAAGTTGCTTTGAAATGGAAAATCAAATTTTGTCTCAAAGAGGCTGAAGAGAAATGCTTTTGACTGATGGCTTTTGAGCAGCTTTTAGAAAATAACTTCCATCAAAGGAAACAAAATTTTCTGCAAAAAATCTTGCCTTCATGGAACTGGCATTTTCCAGTTGAGAGACGTTTCACTGCAGAGCCAGATTAACTCATTAATTTTAAATCTCAGCGTCCTGACTGACAGTGGCTAGCAGGAGAGCAAGCATGAGGGTCCTGGGCACACTCCTGTTGGCTGCTGCTGTCAGCTGCCTCTGGTCTCAGAGCACTGTGCAGTTATAAATATATAGAGAAACACCTGCAGCCCACCCCGACGACCCATCTGCTGCTGGCTTTGCTGGGGTGCCAGGCGGCACGAGCTGCTGGTGCTCAGAACTGCAGACAAGCATGACCAAAGCTCCGTGGCTAAATTGAATTACCTGGTGCGGGGAAAAGCCACATGCAGCTTACAGGTGCATGCGGCCCCGTGCTGCTCCCACCTGCTCGCCAGGACGCGCAGCCCTGAGACAAAGCCCACTTGTGCCCGGAGCAGGCAGAGAGGTAAAACTGCAGCGAAGGCTCCCGATGAGTGAGTTAGGGTGATGGAAGTAACTGCTCAGAGACCTTTACCCCAGCTGCCACTGTGAAACAAAGGACTTGGTTTGCCGCTGTCGTGTTTTGTAAGGGGCCTTTTTATATTTAGCCTTTTTAAATGTATCGGTTAATTAATGGCCAATAAAAACAAGCAACAACTACCACTGGGCTAAGCAATTCAGCAGCTAAGTGGTTTTTAAGCTTCTCTCCACATATTTTTGCTAATTAGAGTAACCGAATCATCTGTTCTGGCTAAATCATTCAATCAGTATAGCCCTCCAATCATTCCCTAATTTCTAGGAATTGGTTGATTATTTTTAAGGATTACGGGAATGTGTTTTCCTGTAGGCTGCTCCTGCCTTGGACTTTTTAGATATACAATAGTTGCTCTTAATGAAGTGTAATCAGTAACACAAGTCATGCAGTGTTTGTCCTATGCCTTCTTTAGACAGCCGGCACTCAACTAGAAAATACACAGATATATATTTGATAGAAATAATATTTCTCTGAAATAAAAATATTTAAAAATATAATCTTTGAAACTCTTGGAGTTCACAAGCAGGAGCTGATTATGACATTGCTAAGCCATAAAATAGCATGATGTAGCACACCAAACTTGTTTTGGTTCCTTTCTTTTTCACTGTTCTCCCAGCACTCCTGCCATCGTCTGAGGCCACGACCCTCAGCTCCTCATTTGTTGTCTTGAACTTCCCATTTTGTGTTTTGGTTTGATATATGAGAGAAAAGGGAGCGGGGCATCAGTAAACCAATTTTCACCAATTCATGAAAGAAGAGTTAATGAAAGACATGAATAAGGACAGCTTTGGTTCTCTGAGCCATGGACAGCTGGAATTTGGGAGGGTGCATCTGAGAAAGTACCTTCATACTCTTCCCCTTTCACTGAGGACCTGCAGACTGCACTAGCAGAGAAAGGGTGCTGAGATACAGGGAGATTTGGTGGGGCGTATATGGGTGCTCTTATGGTTCAAACATGCCTTACATCTTACAAATACAAGATGATTTACTGAACCCTTCTGCTGTTGGTAATCACAGTTCTCACCATCATCACGACTGAACAAAGCCCTTCTGGAGTATATTCACAGCTGACTGGTCCCCTTTGCTTCTGTGAGCAGAGACACAGCTCCTACTGAGCCATTCTCAGCCACTTGTACTTTCAGAGATAACTTTGTTAGGAGTCCATATTTTTCAGTGGAAAAAATGTTGCTGTTTGGTGTGGGTTTTGTCAAGTTTGAGCAAAAGCAGTTAGGAAGGAAATGGAAAGGGGAAGAGAATTGTGTAGAAAGACAAAACGCTTTCAAGCAAGTCAAATCCATAGGGAACAAAAGCTTTCGAAGCTAGCTAGCACTGGATTGCTTTTTTCCCTGGTAAGTCAAGGCAAACAAGTGCCAAAATGAAATGCTAAACTAGACCTTGAAATTTTGGAAAATCCCTCTGATTAAGGCTAGTTCACTGCTGTGTTTCAGTGAACATAGGCTATTGTCTATTCTTACTTTTTCCATAACATACATTGGGGGGTGGTGTGTAAAATAAAGATGCATCAAAGGCCACTGACAGCTTTTCCCTGGTGACAACTGGAGCAGTACTGGACCCACAGTAGAGGTGACCAGCACTGGGAGAATCTCTCCGAGCTACCAATACTTCATTGTTCAGCCTTGGTGCTGCCTGTACTGAGGGCATCTGCAGGTACTGATTTAGGGCTGGGGAGGTGCTTAAGTAAACAGAACGACACCAATTTTGAACTGAAGTTTTAGGGGACATGAGTGCTATGAGAGTCCTTCTGCATTCAGGAGTTGGTGATGCTACTTTTTAGAATAATCCTAGAAACTCTTTGTCGCTGCCTGTCCCAAGGCAGAAGACTCTCAGCCCACATCCATCACAGCCCTTTTGGTCCCAGCCCGCCTTTGTGGTCAGTCAGACGTGCTGCAGCCTGGTCGGCATTCTTACACACGCTCATTGCATTGGTATTTTACACAGCTGATACAAAATATTTATACTCCAAAGACTTTTAGAGAAGGTCATATCCGGTCTCATCACTGGTCATGGTGCATCTTTCATAACTTACTGTCTGGCAGCAGCTTGTAAAATTATGTTTTAATAGCCTAGCTCCTTGACACTGGAGTAGTGGATTTAACCTTTTTAGCCCTTTTTTAAGGATTGTTATGGTGGAATAAGTGACAGGGTAACATTCTGATAAAAAAAAAAAGAAGAAACAACACACAGTGATACCAAAATTGATTAGTAGAATTTTGCCAAATATGTCACTAAAGTTTTCAAATTGTTTTTATAAAATACAGAAAATAGCATCATGGTATTGAAGAAGTATGTATTGAAAGCATCAGCCATGACACTCAGCTAATGCAATATCTTCTTTCCCACTGCACAGTTCTCAGGGTTAGCCTCAGCTTTGGTCCTTGTCTTGTGTTATCCATCTAATGTAACATCTAATTCTGTGTGGTCCTGAACTCTCTTAACACCAGAGACTCAGACCCACAGAGATTGGAGTGATAAGATGCAGCTGAGCTGACATGCCTTCAGAGAGCAAGGCGGAAAGAAATGCAAGCGCTCTTCCAAGCAGGCTTGCTTGTCCTCCTGTGCTGAGGGCAAAAAGCAAGAGGCGGTATTCAGTCACTCACTTGGACAGAGTTCAAGTATTTCTGCTGGGAAATAAACCCACAGCATTGTTGAAAGGTGCAAAACTGCCCTGTTACCTCAACAGCTGGGCCAGGCCAGCTAAACTGGAGATCTTGCAGTACAGTGTAGTTAATGATCTGTCTAGCTAAACAAAATTTCACTGCTAATCTTCTTGACCTCAGATGTGTTGCCTTTCTTAATCACACTTTAAAATACACCTTTCTACCAAGACCTGGAAGCGTGCTGAGTAGCTACTGGAAAATTTGCATGTATTAAGCTACATGGAAACCCAGACACGAGGGAAGCTCTCTAAGCTGTGGCTGCCAATGTACAGGACAAGTCAAATTTACTTCTGGCAGGAAAATTGCCAGTACAATGTAGGAGAAAGTCCTTGTTTCCAAGTCTTTGAGATACATCTCTATTGCCATCATATTGTCTTTGGCTGTTGGAGCGTGGAAAGGATTGTTTTTATTTCTCAGCAACTTTGGCCACTTGCATTGAAAGGACCTAATACGTAGATGACCCCTCCTGCTTTCTGGCTGCAGTATAAGTGAAGTCTCTAAGCATCTGAGTCTTTGTTACTGAAGTCTTCAAGCTTGTTTTAGCATCTTGCAGGGACTTTTGTGGCTTCTGGTATGAGGAGGCTGGAGCAGATGTCCTCTTATTTGCTTCAGGTCCAAGCGGCTTACCACAGCTGCTGGCAGTCGCACCGAGTGGCCACAGCTTCCCTCCCAGCCCTCCATTTCTCAGTGATGTCTAGAAATGGAAAGAATGAATGGTCAAGTCATTTTTAGAAAACAGATGTTTGCAAAAAACCCAGCCAGGCACTTGCTGGGCAAAGGAAGAGGGGGAGAAGGGGCTGCAGGGGCGGCTGAGGGGCTCTGGTTTTGCTGCACTCATGCCATTGCATCCCTGGTTTGGTGCAGCTATTCCTCTTCAGGGGTGAACCCCAATTAGAGAGGAGCTACAGTGCCAGGCCTGGAGTCAGGTTGTGTCTGGGGGCTGCAGGGGACGGGAAATGAGGGTCTCGCTTGCCTTCAGCTTACTGCCATCCAGCCAGCTCTCACAACCAGCTGCTTCCCCCCACTCTGCACCAGGGGAAACTGTCTGGCCCTGGTTGTGCAAACCCTCGTCACGCAGCCCTGGTGCACATGGGGCACAGACACCCCCCGGGGCCATCCCAGCCCCAGATTGCTCAAGCGGAGGTGACTCTGCTGTGCAGATGCTTTAGCCTGCCTGAGAACATGGACAGAGGCGGATTTCCCAAACTGTCATAGAGTACAAAAGGGTAAGGTTATTAGGTGTCAACACACTTGATGCAGGTGATAGAGGATCATGCCAATTCTCTGCAGGTCATCACTTTTCCTAACTCAGTAGAAAGCCAAGTATCTAGTAAGAAATACCCACATACACACTGTCCTGCTGTATGGAGCTATTTTGAAGGAAGGCATCCTTACACTTGCTCAAAAAAAAGGAGCAAAAATATCTATACATACTGTAGCAAATGCATACAATTCTCCTTGGGATGGACCAGCTGGAATGAGAGGCCCATCTCTGCCTCTGCGATGCTCATCTCCTCAGCAGACTTCATGCACAGTGCTACTCAGTACCCCTGTTTAGACTTCTCCCTTTCTCTAGGACAATCTGTATAAAAAATGTTCATTCATCTTCAAATGCTGGGATTTCTTGTGCAGTTGATCGGCAAAGGAAGGAAATGTGAAAACTGTAGTTCATGTTCTGAAACACCTATGAAGGCTGGAAGTCTCCAACATGTAGAGCCAGCCCTTTCTGTCTTAAGTCGCATCAGAAATATTGCAAAGGTAGGCTGTCTCTCAGTGCTGGAATGGTGGCTGAGAAAGCAGGGACAGAAATGAAGACAAAGCAAGGACATGAAGGTAACAAAAAAGAAGTAATTTAAAGCTTAAGCAAACAAACGGAAGCCTTTTCTATTTAATGCAAAATTGGGGTTGATTTATGTTATCAGAAAGACTATGTAACTGTTAAACAACTCAGGGAAATCTAGGTTTCCCCAGATTTGCTACTAATTATTGGGTGTATTAATTTTGGCCGTTGCTGAAGCACATTAAACCTGCCTGCTGTGCAGTGCTGAGCACCCTACAGTTCTCATGGTTTGTTGCTGTTGGATCCCTGGTAATTCCGACCCTCGATACAGAGGCACACTCTGGCCCTAGATGGCTCTGCAGCTCCTCCTGTGTTTTTTGCCCTCCCATCGGGCATGGGTTCTCAGGGAGTTGGAGGAGCCCATGGGCTTCCCTGAGAGGAGACAGATTCCCACCAAGATGGAGGGCAGAGTGGGAGTAAGACTTAACATTGATGGCACTGCAGCTTTACCATGAGGAGGAGTGCGGTACAAGGCTAAGGGGCAGAGCTGCAAGGCACCCCATACACACCCCATATAGCTTTTGGGGTCTGAGCTGCACTGAGTTGGCTTTTCAGTGCACTAGAGAGGTTTCCTAGTCCAGGCTCTGATGTAGAGGGTTGACATGTGTCCAGAAGGGTCTTAGTGTGGAAAAAAAAATCAAATTAGCTGATAGCAGTTTGGGTCCAGACACATGTCAGGTGCGTAGTTTGGGTTGACACATGCGCACTCTCACCGATGTGCATGGCAGCTATGAGTGTTACCCCATTTCAGTGAGGTCTGACTTGACAACATAAGAGGGTTTTGCAGGATGATACAAATTTTGTGGTGAATCAGGGCATCTGAACTTAAAGGTTGAAGAGGCTGTGCTGTCACATGAGTGGGCAGGGGCAGGGAGGTAGTGTCTAACCCAAAAACACGCTCCCTCCTCGCATGTGTCTATCATCACCTCCAGGAACGGTGTGTGGGTGCCCTCGCCCTGTCATCCCAGCAGTTCTGCCACCCTCAAGCACATTGAGCCACATTTGCAAGCAGGCTGGGATGGGAAAGCGAGGGGGATAGAAAGGAGTGAACCCAGCCTGCGTCACCAGCACCATGGTGCAGTCGAAGTCTAGTGTTACTGTGTGCTGCATCCCCGCACAGCCGCGGCAGGAGCTCGTCCCCAGTGGGCTGTCTGCAGCGTGCACTGGAATACGATCATTGTTGCTGATCTTTTGTAATATGTGTTTTACTCTTCCTTTTAGTATTTCCTCCTGGCACACTCATATTTGAACCAGAACCACCCCACAAGCAGTTCATATAACACTTTTTTCCAGTCCAGAAGCTGATTCCCTTTGCTAAATGAACTGCTGTAACCTCAGCGTTACCCTGGAGAGAATTCCTCTGTATCTTGCCTTGCAAATAATTCACATGGGTTGACACAATCTTCTAGTCGGTGACTACAGTATGTAGCATTTGGTACAGTATGTGGCTCCTTGCAAAGCACTATTGCATGTACATGCCTGGGATCAATTATTTTCGTTGAAACAAGAGAAGCCACATGATGAGTAAACCCTTAAGTATGATATTTTATTCCCACATTTCGTGGATATATGCAAGAAAATATACTGCAAAAGAACATTTTAAAAGCATCCCTTAATGCCAAGTGTGCTGAAGTCTTATTTCATCTCAGGAAAGGAACTATGGTAGATAATAATGCCTTTCCCTCAACTGAAAATGTTCAAACTTCAAAGGCAAAAAAGATCTCCCTGCAGAACAAATCCCACTCCCAAAGAGTCACTATGTTGCCGTCATTTTCCTTTCTTCATGTTGCAGTCCAAGCTACAGGGTCCAGCCAGAGTGGGGACTCCGTCATGCCAAGCAATGTGAGCACCCAGCCTAGAAAATAATCCCTGTGCCAAAACTTCTACCCTAAAATGCCGGTGACATGGGTCTCTGACACTGTGGCTGTTCCAAGAGAAAGGGTGCCAGCACCAAGGGCGAACTCACCCTTTCAAACGGCCCACTGCCGAGCAGAGGCTTTCATTTACGGCACCATGAACCCCCCTCCCTCCCGCTCTCTCCCAGCAGGGTTGTGTTCCCGCACTCATGCCCCCAGCACTGTCCTGCTCTCCAGAGATGCGGGTCAGGGAGTCCCCTCCTGCCCTGGGGGGACCCTGCCTGGCTGCTGGGGTTTCTCTGAGGACCCCGGCTCCCTTTGTCTGGGTGTGCACGGCACAAGCCCCAAGTGCCATCAAAAGTGTCAGCTGTTCCTCTCTTTCCAGTTTGTCAGGCTGATTGGTCCAGGGTGTATTTTGAAGCATTAAAGCCGTAAGAGGCTTAAAGTGATAAAGTATTAGGATAGGGTTTAAGTACATCTAAGCCACTGAATAGGAACAAGCTGTGTGCAAGGTACCAGCAGCCTGCTCAGGCACATGATCTTATCTCTGCTGCCCTCATTATTATAACTCTCTTCATGCTGATAGTGTTATAATAAGCATAATATGAATAAACACTGCACCAGGGAACAAATCTTCTGCTTTATTGTATCCATGGCATCTATTAATGCCTGTATCTCAGGCACTCACTGAGACACGTGCATGTACACCAATGCACACTTTGTAGTGCTGACTCTGGGCTCCTTCACAGCTGGAAATGCCATTCTTTTCCAAACAGTCCCAAAAGCTGGGAACTATCCTATTTTTACAGTTTGGAAGCAGAGATACTATGGATCAGCACTTCAAAAGGATATGACCAGCTAATCTGCTCCCACAAACAAAGTTAAGATGCAAAATCCCAGTTAGCAGCCTGGTCTCTGGTTCTGGGTAGCTCTAGAGCCGGACACATTTTGACAGCAGTAAGCAACGATTCAACCAAAACCAAGCTGGGATCTACAAGCTCCTGTCCTGCCCCACCTTGATGGTGAGGATCTTGCAGGTGACCTCGGAGCAAACTACCAGACTGATCTTCTCACAGACAGAAGGATGGGCAGACTTTTTCTATTCCCTGCCTGATGTGAGCTGAAAGCGTATCTCCTCCTGCAGTACTCCAACCACCTTGACCACCTTTTGATTAGTGTTGTGCTCTTCCCAGTTGAAGTTGTCCCACGTTCCAGACACTTAGGGGGTTGGAGGACAGGTGAGGGTGGCTCCAAGCACATGGCTGAGGCACACCTCAAGGAAAGGGTACACCTGGATTTCAGTCCTCACCTCGGTGAATGCTCAACGACTACACAATACATCCCTCAGGGAGACAACTTAACTGCAGAGTCTTAGTGCTCCTGACCAGCTCTCCTCATGAGACACTTTTTCTTTTCTCTCTCCCGATTTGAATATAAGAGGTGTTGCCCTTTCCTCTTCTTGCTGTGTAACACAGGGCCATGAGATACTGACCTGGCTCCAGAGCTGCGACCCTGTGCACCTTTCAGCACCTTTACAAATAAAAATGCAGTAAAATCCTTGTTTGGGTAAGTCAGGACTACTGTGTCCTGAATGAGAGACTCAAATAAACACAAACCCTAGTGCAGTGGAGAAGCTAATGTGGAGGCTTACAGTGGCAAGGAGAGACTGAGAAAGCTCCACAATCAGATGGAGGAAAGAGGAAAAGGAGTTCCTCTTAATTTTACACCTATGAAGAGCACAGAAAAGCCACCAGTGTTGTCAGGGAACATCTCTATGTAGAAGTGTTGAGTTCAAGTGCATTGGTTCTGTACCTGTTTCAGCACCCTTTGCAAATAAGACTTAATTCAGATATTTTCAGAGGAGCCTGAGAGAGCCTGAGGCACCCAGCTCCCATTGGGTTTTGACACTTTTTGCAAAAAAACAAGGCTAAGCTACCCTGAGTGACATTCAGAAAGAGGCCATACGTATGCTTTAAAATGGCTTAAATAGAGTAAAGGAGAGAGCAGTATCCACAGCATTCCTGCAAAATTAGGTCAGGGCTGACCCAGTGGGCCCAGCTGCCCATGTTGAAGCTGAGATAAGGATCACACAGGAATTCGGAGGCACAGGTTGCAGCATGGTCCTATTGCATCATTGCTCCACAGTGTCCCTGATCGTTTTGCAATCGCAGTAAAGCAAAAGTGCTGCTGTGGACACGTGTCTGCTGGACAGGGGTGCCTGCCATATACCATAGGGGCACTGTACTGAAATGGGCAGTTCTATGGCAACAAATGCATGGTGACATTGAGGTATGACCATTGTTTTCTGTACCATTTCACAGAGTGATCATGCATCCCTGGGAAAAAAATTGTCATTAAAATAAACGTAAGTATACAGAAATGTTGACTCTCATAATTAGCTTTAGGACCAAACAGGTTGGTGGGGTTAGAGACAACTGGGCCTGTTGTCATAAAATCCAAAGAGCAAATGCAGACTGAATTTTCCAAGTGCTGAAAGAAAAATAGCAGATGTATTCACTTCACTGCCTGAAACAAAACCTGGGGGCAGAAATTAACCCAGATTGGGCTAAAGAAAAGCTTCTCAAAATAAAACTTTTTTTTTTTTTAAATGGCTGACCAAAGAGTAAATTTTTTTTCAATTCTAGGTAATTACAAATCTCTCTCTCTCACGTGTGGGATTTCAAAACTCAGGGACAGATTGCTGTTGCCCAGGGTGGCTGCTGAGCCACTCCACAGCCGCTGTGCACGCTGCTGTCACTGTGGAGAGAGTACCTGACATCCACAGCAGCTGCAATAAGGCACGACAGGATGCTGCTGTCTACAGAGGGGTCTCTGCACTTATAGGGGTTTGGATTTGACTGAGAGTTCCTGACACTGCCTTTGGGGAATCCCAGACATGTAGCCTCTGAATAAACATGAATAAACATGTTTATAAACATCTGAAAAATGAGTAAACAAATACCCTCCAAGGGTTTGGCTGCCTGTAGTAAGATGCAATAGCGTTGTTCTTCAATTCTGTGGTCCCATGGCTGGGCCATTCATTCAAGGGATGAGAGATACAGGACAAATCCTCACTCTGATTTACATTTGGATTCAAATCAAATTCCCTTCTCTTTTAAATTCACCTCAGCCATCTCTCTTGCAAGAGCCCTCAGAAACATACCTCTCCCACTTAAATATTTCTCAATAAAGAATAATCATTCAATATTTAAACATTAACTGAGAGACAAGGACAGAAAAGCCATAGGAATTGTAAACTGGCAGCTGGGGACCAGGCTATGCTCCAGTGATTACTGAAATATTATATGTGGAGTAAATTACTCCAGGAAGAGACATCGGGATCAGCCATGGAAAGTAATCCCCAGCTGGTAGCTGTCACACTGCTCACAGAAACAGCTAAGACAGGTTCAAGTTTTTCCAGGCAGACAGAGGTAGTAAACCTGGAAAACCCCAAGGCATCCTAGAGTATGAGCAGAAAAAGAAACACTAGCTTCTTGTAACTACCAGAAATGCAGTAATTGCTTCATTTCGCTAAATGGTCCCAAACACAGTGTTGCTGAAACACTCTCAGGAACTGATTGAGTTGAACGGTTTGACCTGACCTTGGTTTGCTTTGCTGGGTCAGACTCAGTGGCTTGCATCTGTGAAAGCATTGGCTTTTTCAGTGAATACCGGTTCACAAAAATCCATTGTCCTGCTGTAATCACATCACAGGTATATCTACAAGGAGCTAGTAAGTGCATTTCTGGCCCCTGGCACATGGACTGGTGTGTGATGAGCTCTGTGAATCAGAGCTTCAGCGGAGACGGCAGGCAGCACTGCCACACTGCAGCCGTAATTCCCAGATGTGCAGGGCTTGCTCCCAAGCCTCTTAAAATTAATGGAAACGATTGCACCCTTATTTACTTGGCGCAGAAGGTAAGTTTGAGGCAGAGCAGTGAAGTGATTGTATACCAAGGTGAGCTGAGGTGAAGATTTCAGGAAAGCAGCCAATTACTTGCTATCCTGTCGATATGAGGGATGATTATACATTAAATCTAGTTCACTAGTTGCACTGAGGCTTCATTTAAGGTAATTAGTTTCTTATTGTAAAGCGGGATTCAGATATTCCAGAGAAAATCCTCCTCAGCGAGCTTGCAGCGAGGGAATTAATTCCTACGTCTTTCAGTATAGCTCATGCCTGACCTCAGGCATTCACTGAGCCTTCACAAAGGAGAGCTACAGGCCCTGAGCGGTGCTCCTCAGCTTCAAGCACGCTTTCCTGCCACGGCATTAGACCTTCCCAGGCCCCAGGACTACTCAACCAGTAGCATCCAGCCAGCAGTGTGCAGGCAGGAGGAGCAGTCCCTTGGGATGCTTTGGTCCACCCGCACCCCTGTGCCTGCACAGCATGCTGCAGTTGTCCTCTGGGGATGGAGAAGTTCAGTAGACCCGTTCAAAATCATGGCCAAGGTTGCTGAGCGCTGGTGATGAAAGCAGCTTTCACAGACTATGGGCATTTTATGGACTTCCTACCCCAGGCAGGGTTGCTGGGGAAAGGCCATGGACTTTCACTGAGACAACATTTCATGGGGTAAATGGCACAAAACCAGGTATCTGGTGGAAAGATGGGAATCTGAAGCATGGTGCTGCATGTCCAGCTCTCTCAGTGCAGCTCCAGCACATCAGGGCAATGTGATGCCTTGCAGTGATGGTGACCGTGCTATGCACAAACACATGGCTGTTTTCCAGGAGGTGGTTATCCTGCATCCAGCCTGCATGGAGTATAGAGGGAAAGGGGTTTAGATGAGCCGAACATTTGTTCAACACTCTGATGCCCTCATACTCTTACGTTGTGTGGCTGGGCAGGAGCTCAATATGGACTTGACTGCTTCACTGAAGTGCAGAGAGATTTTTGCCTTTGATTTCAATGATTTTTCAAGGTTAATACGTAATCTGAGGAAGTTTGCAGGAGTGTGTGTGTCTATCCTAACTCTATAATGTGTAAACCCAGTGGTTTAATTCTGCACTTTTGAGTGAGAATTATCATGAAGGGAGGCAATAGCTGATAAACTCATTATTGACTGGACACAGGAGAATCCACACAGGCAAGCAGTGCTAGCGAGTAGGCTTCATAGATGTCACTGCTCAGGGAGGTCTGTTTTAGCTTCTGATGTCCCTGGTTAGTGCCTTAGATGTGTGAGATGGTCCAGGCTATTTCCTCCCTCTCTCTGGGCAACCCTTCTGAATTTGAGAAGATAATTTAAAATTCATAGGTCTCAAAGTGATCTTAAGCCCTCACTGTTTGCTGGGGTTTTTTTTGTCTTTTGCTCAGTCTAAGAGGTTTCTGTGTAACTCTATACTACTGATGGAAATGGATACTTGAAGACTTAGCAATTTAGATGTCCCATTCAGCAACAGAAACGCGTGTGCTCAGACAGGACCAACTCCCAAATGACTTAGCTTTCCCTCCCTTTCGGTTGTGAAACAAGAGCCACAATCTCTTCCAAAGGTTGGCAAACAGCACCTGTCCAAAGAGCACAGCATCACATATTTACCTACGTCACCCGGTGCATGTGACAGCAAGCAGGGCCCAAGGGTCAACCTCCCGAGGGACCCTGTGGCACGCCAATGCCCACGGGGGAGCCAGGCCAGGCTGTTTGCTTTCCTCGGGTCCTGTATAAAAGGTAGATCTCATGCTGAGCCATGGCTTTGGATGCTCCCACTTTATGGCAATTCAGCTGGGTATCTCTGAGCCCTGCAAGAGACAGACAGACTACCTTTCGCCAACTTTGTGGATGGGAAACAACGAAACAGGTGTACTCCAGAAGCTCTGTAGGACAAGTTATGTGCATTAGACCCTGCTGCTGGCTTGGAAATAAAGTGCAAGATGGAGCTTTGGACCAGGCTCATCAACAGTGTGAGAGCTACTTCTATCCGTTGCTTAACTTCTGCTGCTTGGCTGAACAGCGCACATTCCAAATGGCAGCTCTGAAAAATAGACAAGGGCACCCTGGGGTCCGATAAATTGGCTGGGCTCCAACGACTTCAGGATATTGTCTGTTTACATCAGCTGGGGGGGACCAGCCATGAAAATATTGCTAATACCAGAAATCCCGAATACAGAAGCTCTACCCATCTGCCTTTGGTGTTCTGAAGGCCAAGAAGGAATGGGCTTGTTTTCTTTGCTTGCTCTCTGAATCAGTGTGTTTGCTCCGTTTTACTTTTCTGGTCTCTTAAACGATCAGAATAGGCACTCTGAAAACCATAAAAAGCAAGTCCCCACTTTGCCATGCTGATGTCATCTCTAGCATTTGTTGCCATCTATTTATTAAGGTACATCCTCTTAATAAAAACATCCAAGAAATCAGCCTTTGTTTGCTGATTATACATTCAGGTATTCCAGATTTATAGAGCTCATTTACCATAATTGAAGCTTATGATGAGTACAAATTTTCTGCTAAAAGAAAAAGAGAAAATAGCAAAATGGTATGGGGCAGCGTTCATGTAGAGATAAAGCAATGATTGTGTCATTTGTTTCTTAGGGAAGGTTTGCTATTAAGCTGAAGTCTAAAGTAAGGTACATTGATTTACAGGAAATTGCTCACTTACACACATATTAGACATTTACAAACCCTACTTCAGAAGCCCCTGAATACTGATAAGCCTGTGTGATTTCAGCCAAGTATGTCATCAATAACATCAGTGTCTGTTTATAAACATTTTTTTTCCTGATTCAGGTAGTCAAAGTTCAGGAAAATATTTGTCTTTGGTCTCTGCAAATGAATGGCTTGAAATTCAGTGACATTGCCCTCATCAAAGGAAGCCAAAGGAACCCGAAGGAACCCGATCTTTTTTCCTAGAAGAGCCTCAGAGAAGCAGGAAAGCCAATGTGACTTTTCAGAGAAGTGGCACCCTTCTTTTTGTTTTCGCCATTTAATGGAAAAGATAATTGTTTCCTTTTATTGTCCCCTTGCATCTTGGCAGCTTAGAAAAATGTTTTCTTGATCTCCTGGATTACTTGTGAAAGAATTATATCTATGACTTGAAAGAATGCATTAGTAAATAAAATACTTTCCTGTAATTAAGACAGAAAATTTGGACTTGGCCAGCCCCTGTCTAATAGCTGGCACTGCGACCTTTTTCCTGAAAGGCTTTGGCCCCATCTGAAGGACCTGATTTAGCAAATCACTTAAGTATGTGCTGCTGTAAAGCGGATGTGCTTAATAGTTGCTGAAGTGCAACCCTACATTTCGCTCACCCTCCCCTGTGTAAAACTGCAGAAAACAATCTGTCTTTTGTCTGTCTTGTGTGCTGAGAGAGAAAGCTTTAGCAAGCAGGTGGTGTCCCCTATTTCATTTCAACACAGAGAATACATGATAATAGAACTTGGCATCAAGGCAAAATGCAAGTAAATATCATGTGGTGCATCTATCTGTTACTCTAAAGCAAACATTAGGAAATGAATAATCTAAATAATGATGTACAATAGGGCAGAGCACAGGACACCGTGATACAGGCTTCCTCTGCTCAGAGGCAGCCGCCAGCGCTGGGGTTTTTCCTTCAGAGCTGGCCACCCTCCATCCCTGCCTCGCACGGGCGGTGGCCCAGAAATACCTGTTTTCTCCATAGGTGCTAAAAGCAGCATGGGAAGACTTTTCACAGGGGGACTGGATGGTCATTTATTTGCTGTGCTGAGTTTCCACACCTGATTCCCACCCTGCTGTCTGCACTGCCCTTCCAACCAACGGTGGGGCAAAGCTGCTCCCCTTTTCCCCCACCCATCTTGTGCCATCCTCAACCCATTTGGCTGACACCAGCACGAAAATCAGCAGAAACAGCGGTAACCAATAACACTTCTTCTGCTTTACCTGGGGAGAGGTTTTGTGCCAGCTAATGCTCTAGAGACGTGACTGCTCCTCAGTGCTGTGGTTATGCTGGAGTGTCTCATGGCACTGGGATCTCATCCTGCTGCGGAGAAAAATGTCAGGGTGGGGTCAACATGGGGCTTCATGAGCACCTGAACCATGAACTGGAAAAAACCCAAAGCTGCTGTGTTTGCCCAGCAGCACTGGCACTGCTGGGTGGCATTACTCTGGAGAGGTTACTCCGCTCTTTTTTTGCTGGAAACCCTCAGCTGGATGTAGGCACAGAGAAGAAACACCTTTGTCAAAATGAAAAAGATGCCTGATAGTTTCCCAAAATGGCCCTCCTCACAATGGCCATGAAAGGAGCAGAGGGGTGCCTGGGGGTCTGACAGTGGTGTGCAGGGCACGGGCCCCCGTGGGTCACCTCCCCACAGCCACGCTGCTCCAGCACCACCAGCTCAGCTCCTGTCTCAGCAGCACTCGCCTCAGCTGCAAGTGATGAAACCAGACGGCGGACAACTCCACAACCTGCTGAGGATGTCTCTTCTGACCTCCCATGAGTCACGAGCTGGGTTTACCCCTCCCAAGCATATGCCTAAGCTTCTTATCTTGTATAATTCTGTAATTGTGCATATTCTCATTACCCATATTGGGGCCTTATCCTCATTGAGCGGCACAAGCGATTTCCCTCTTACTGCCCAAAAGCTGGTGGGGGGGGGAAGACAAGGTAGGGGAGGATTTGCTGGCTCTTAGTTTACCCTCCTGTCAATCAATCAGCAGCAATCCCTTGCAGATAATAACAGAAAAATGTGTCTGTGCAGATCAGCAACTGCTCATCAGCCTCTATGAGAACCTGCTGGGACCAAGTTTGAAATCAGTGTATTGAAATACAGCATGCTGGCTGAGCTAATGAGCTGTAAGAGCAAAGAAGAAGGGGGAAAGGAGAAGGAGAGGGAGAGGGAGGGAAAGTAAGAGAGGGAGAGAAGTTTGAAGATCCAGTTCCTGCTCAAGATCCACTGGGAGGTGGGCGCTCACTGAGCGGTACCTGCAGCATCCCAGCTCCAGAGCCATAAACAGGGGGGAACAGTGGTGGCAGCAGAGCAGCTTTGCAAGAGTAAGCAATGCTGAGAAAGGAGGGAAAGCATTTGCACTGTCTACTGTAGCCACAGCATGCCCTCTAAAGGAGCTCTGCCTTTCCCCACAGCCTTCCCAGACCTCTTCAGATCATCACTTTGGTTCTCAATGTCTCACCAAAGCTCCACGCCTAAAGCAGATGTGAATATGTGTATACATATATGTGTGTATATATATATACACACACACTCCTCAGGATGAATTTGAATGGACAGTTGTGATGCAGCTTTTGACATGCATTTCTGCACCCAGTCACCCCTCTGTCATCAGCAGATCATTTTTATGCCATTAGATGCTTGCAAAATGTGCACATGGGATCCCAGCAGCAATTGTCCCTTGTAAAATGATGACAGCTCCTCAGAGGACACCGAGGTATCACCTGGGTGCAAGCCCTGCTGTCTGTGGCTCTCTTTTATATAAGGCACACCCGCTTTTGGAGATCATCTCCCTCATTTTGCAGGCAGCACAGGAGGAACACAGAGTTTGTTGCTTTCTCAGCTTCACAACAAAGCTATCCAGTTCTAAAATTATCAAAGTGAAATGGAGGCTTATGAAATGTGTGTGTGGGTGTTAATGGAGACAGAACCGCTCTTATAACTGCCTTAAAAGCTATTTCATAAAATAGTTTCATTGTCAGGGACTTTAAACATACACGATTAATATCTTAACTGACTGTGCCTCATTTTGCATTATCTCAAAGGACAAATTTATAAGATGATACACACTATTTAGTCTTTATAATGCCTGCATCTGTAACTGGCATGCTTTGGGAGAGCTTTACCATCATTGCTAGTTATAGAAATATATTAACTTGCCATAAACAACTAGAAGTAAATTAATCAGATTCACAAATGCGTTGAGGAGTTAGCTACTATCTATAAACTGCCAAAAGCAACCTGAAATCTATATGAAGTGAGGTAAATATTGCTTAGAGATATTAAACAACACATGTATAAATCAGCTTAATTTAAAGCACCCTTGAAACTACCAATGTTGTTTTGACTTGCACCATAAGGTTGTATATTTTATAGGAATGCTTTTACTGAAAATGTTTAGATTTTAAAAATGTTACAAATATTTTACAGATTTCCTATTTCTTGACATTTCTTTTTAAAATTTGGGATAGCATTATTAGGGCATCTATCCACTTTATTAGGTAGCCTCAATGTGTTAAGAAGGAAAAATAAAAAATGTTGATTATAGCATGCCTTAAAACACAGTACTTTTCAGAAATGTTGCATGCCTTGTAATTGTCTATGTGCGTCAGTGTACTCCTAGGAATCCCTCTGCTTCTCCAAGCATAACACGTTCTCACAGTGTGGGATGCTTAAGGGAAAGGAGACCTTTTCTGTGAGTGGACAGGGAAAGTTGTCAGCTTCCTTATTCTTGCAAATCAAAGACAGAAAGGAGATATGTTCGTTTCCTGTGAATACGTTGGAGTAAAATACCAAAAAGCTCTTTCATCTAGTGGAAAATATTGGCATAGAAATAAATATAAGCATGCTAAGAAGACAAGAATTGACACGTCTGTACAGCTCAAAGATCCTCTTTCTGATGTAGTGATGCTTAGTGAAGAGTATAAAACCGTACCCATTTTAAGCTATCCCCAACATCCCTCAAACATTTTGAAATATTACAGGAGTCAGGACGGATATCACAAAGCTCTGAGATTAAAGAGGGAATGTGATGCCCCAATTTTCTTGGAAAGAAAAGGTAAGCCATCCTTGTCTTCAAAGATCATTCCGGCACCAGATACATCTCTCCTTTACTTTTTCTTGGCAGCAGTTCTCCAGAGCCTCGGAGAGTCTGAAAGAGCTGGGCTGTCACGCAGAAAATGTGTGGCGATTCCTGACATCAGGAGAAGAATAAAAAGGAGGGAAGGTGCACTCCACAGCAGGACTGATGCACACCCTGTGTTTCCATTAGCTAGATGTCCCTAGCACACTGTACAATGTCTGAGGACACTGGGTTACCCTCTGAAGGCTCTCTCTGGTCCATAACACTAGACCTAGGCACTGAGTCCATCCCACTAAGGAGGCAAGGCACCAACTTACAGACCATTGCAATTTATATGCCGGGCAGCTGAAATAAACTGTCTTTGGGGTTATGGATGAAACCAAACAAGCCTGTTGGGGCAGACGGCATTCCTGTCACCAACGTCCTCCGGAAGACACTTGGATACGTTGCTGGGAAGGACTGTATAAACCTTGAGAAGAATACTGGAGAGGAGATCTACTGGGAAACACGGTATCAGCAGAACGCATGCCCTTGCTGCAGACACATCTCCTTATTTCCATGCCTTAGTATCCTTTTTTCCTTTGACTCATCCCTCTGTGGAGCTATATCTCCTGCTCCATCACCGCTGCCTTCTGCACTCTTGCAGAACAACCTCCAAACCAATTTGTCCTACCAAAGTTTAGACACTGAATGAGGAAGCTGATTCACAACTGTAGGTGCACATGAAAGGGAGACACACCTCCAGAAGGAGATTGGGATGGATTTTGGAGTTTCTTTCTTCTCTTCCTTGACTGTAGGGTACATCTTAGGGCAATTACACCCCTACTTTACATGCTGCTCCTGGGGTACTAATTGTAACTAAGACTGCTCATGCAGTGTATGGGAAAAGGTGTTATCAGCTATCAATCATCTGTCAGTCTGGTGACATCTTTTATAGCTGAAATAGCTTCTGGACTTATGTTCAAGGCTTCTCTCCAGCCTGGCTTGCCAAGGGCCTGCTTAGAGCTCATGTTGCCACAGTGCCTCCTCCCCTCTCTTCACTTTTGGTAAGGGTTTAGCTCCACTGAGCACATTGTTTTGCCTGCCAGATTTCTTCTGGACCCTAGTCCCATCCCTGTGAATGAACACCATTGCATTAGCAGGAAATTATTTCCAAGTGCAGAATTGTCATGTTGAAGTTGTCTCAGGTCTGAGAGCTTTTTCTTTTTCATACCCCAATGGTTTGTTGCATCAAAGTGCTTTGCAAAGTAGCTTTTAGGTGAAGTACCACAACCCTTCATGCCCACAGCTCTCAAACATTTGAAGACAGTGACGGACTTAAATACACAAAGTATAGCTAAACATCTCCTTCTAAAAGTCCACATTATCTGAATCATACAAAAAGAGCAGAGAAGAAGTGGTGAATTGTTCACCTTTTCATAGTTATGGCTTCTAAATTGTCTTCAAATTTTCTGTCTTTCATCTCTGGGTTTGTATGTACTGGTGTTGCCTAAGCCTTGCTTTGAACTCACAGACTTTCTTTTCCTCTACAGACTACACTATTCCTCCACTCATCTTGTCAGGGGAAGTCTCCTGCTCATACACACAGACTCAGAAATCCTAGCTGTTATTGAAGGCCAGGGCAAGAGACTTAAAAGGTAAGCAAGCAATTGGCACACTAATGGATATTTGAGGTTAGACACTGATAGTAGCAATAGCCACCCTGGTCTAAAAATACCTTGTAAGATTACATTAAGCCCGAGGACCCTGTGTGAGAGCTATTTTCACGTGAAAACAATGATGTCTGTGACTTTCAAGGCAAGCGTATTTGTTGTTTTGCAAAAAACCTTCATCTGGAGAACTTTTCTATCTTCTCCTGTTGCCTCCTGCTCACAACCCCCATCATGTTTTTGTTCGTTCCACTGTTTAATGTTTATCTTCCTTTGCAAAAATAAAAGTTAGATGGGAAACTGTCTTTTCTGGGCATTCCCACAGCGCGTATTTGCATTTTTGAGCAGTATCTTAATAGCATGGTGTTCTTCAGATAATCTGAAATCACAGAGGCTATGCAGGTAGCAACCACAGTACTATTCACAACTATAATTGACTATGCCAAACAAGAATCAACAGCCCAGGAACAAAACAGACTGGCTGAAAGTGCAAAGGTTAGCTGGCAACTTTACTCCAACAAACAGGAGCAGTCCTGGCTCCTATAAACTGCAGGTTAAAGGGCAATGACATCCTGGAGCAGTGATTTCTTTCTCTCTTGTCCAGCCACAATGAATTTCAGGCTATATTTTACAGCCCTATGTGGACCAGCAGCAGAGAGTGACATTGGTTTCCAAGAAAGCCTTTAATCTGAAGATACTTCAAAAGTTTCAGAAAACCTTGATCTAATCTGACAAATTGCAGCACCTCCAGAGTATTCGTTCAACTTGAAGGATTTATCTTTCTTTTCTTTTTTTTTAATCCTCAGTCATGATGTGAGGCAGTGATAAAAGTGGCTCCCCCATTGCTGAAGTGAAAGGTATCCAGTTTCTCCAGCACTGATGCCCTGACAGCTCAAATAGTAAGCAGCAAGGATTTGCGTTGGTTTTTGTTTGTTTTTTTGGGTTTTTCTCCTGCCTGCAAGAGGGCTGGAACTGCATTTAAAAAGACACCACCAGCTTTAGACCATAGAAGAGCTACAGCGGGGGTCAGTGGTGAAGGGACTAGTTGCTGGGACAAGCGTAGCTCTTGGTGGACCTTAAGTAACATGGGCAGACGGAAGGTTTCTGTAGGAGAGAAAGAAGCTAACACAAGCGTCTGCAGTAAAGCAGGAGTCAAGTGTCCTGTTTTTACAGCCTTTGGCTTGTGTCCAGGCTTTAACCTCCCCATTCCCTCCCAATTCTGCATTCAGCAATGCTTGGTTCTGGTTGAGACTTGGCCAGCTTTTTGGAGGACTTCGTTTGGCACCGCTGATGCCAGCAAAGATCCCTGCCTCAAGGATTTCAACTGGAACCACTTTTTCCCAGTGTCTCTTTCTTGATAAATTAGAGATAAGCAAACAGCCACCAAAACAGATTTAAAGAAGCACCAACATAAACAGGAACATTTTGCTGCTGTTTTCACTTGGCAGGACCAAACGCAGCTGCCTGCTGAACTGGGTAAATAGGGAACAGGGCAGGATTACACTTCACCTCTTTATCAGGGTTCAAGGCAAAACTTTCCCTCCTTTTTTCCTATTTTGTGCATATTTTTGGAGTTGTTTTTAGAAGGTAATTTTTATTTTTTTTAATTTCAGTCTGGGTTTCTGGAAAGCAAACTAGCTGAAACTGATTGTGAAATTATTCCCTAGCAAAAGGTAAATACGAATCATGCAGAAATGCTGACAATAGAAAGAGGTTTTCACAAAAAAAATCTTTGTTTTTAAAAAGACTGTTCTTTGGTTACCAATTTTATGCTTGCATGTTTTGATGTTCTTTGTGTTATGAATAAGCAGAAGTTGCAAATCTGCCATCCTGGACCAAACCTAAAGCTGAGCTGATTCCCCTCCTGCTTACAGTGGTCTGGGAGAAGGGCCAAGCAGAAGCTGTCATGAAGGGGCACGGTAGGGAGTCCACCTTCACACAAGGTCCCCAGCCCTGTTATAGGATGGAGATTGTCTAAACATGAAGTTTACTAAGTATTGCACATTTATTCACCGTGACAAAATTCTGATATTCTTGTTCACTTACACATGCCCAATGGTGCTTTAAAACTTGCCGAGATACAGGGTCAGGCCACCTCTGTGTTTCTGATTTCCACAGCTTAATTACACACAGCATGGAAACACTTTTCCTCAGTTACGATTTTCCCACCTTTTAACATTAATGGAAGTATTTACCGGATTCCCATACTCTTACACTACAGCACATCCATTCAAAGGAATAAATGCTTTTATAATAGTATTATACGCTCAGTTAAGATCATGTTTCTCAGGTACTAGATACAAAGAGATGGTCCCTGGCTGTAGCTGCTCATGGTTTGCACAGACAAGGCTAAAGACCAGGGGAAACAGATATTATTTAACAGAATCACAGCATGGATTCAGCCTCTCCACACATGTCAGATGCTCCAGTCCCTTCATCATCTCTGTGGTCCTTCCTGGGACTCACTCCACTATGCCCATGTCTCTCTTGTACTGGAGAGCCCACACCTGGACCCAGCACTCCAGATGAGTCTCACCAATGCTGAGCAGATCACTCCCTCATCCTGCTGGCAACGCTCTTCCTAGCACAACCCAGGATACTGTTGGCCTTCTTTGTCACAAGGGCACATTGCTGGCTCGTGTTCAACTTGGTGTCCACCAGGACCCCCAGGTCCTTTTCTGCTAAGCTGCTTCCAGATGGTCAGCCCCAATCTTGTACTGGTGCAGGACTTTACATTTCTTTCCCCAGGTGCAGGACTTTGCGTTTCTTCCTTGAACTTGATGAGGTTCCTGCCAGCCCATTTCTCCAGTCCTCTGGATGGCTGCACAACCCTCTGGTGTATCAGCCACTCCTCCCTGTTTTGTATTGTCTGCACTCAGTGGGCAGAGATTTCACATCAAAAGAGGTAGGTGAGCAGCCCTCCTCAGACCATGCAGGAAGGCTGGGTAAAACCAGGAACTTGCTTCAATAACAAATTACCCTTTTGTGTGCAACAAATTTTCCCTTTAACACACAGCAACTCTATTTGTTAACGATTTCATTAGGAATATCATATCTATTTCCTTTCTGGATTATTTTTATTATCATTGCAACCCACAGTGAGTTGTAATGGGGCAAAACTGTAAGTCAGTTGTTCCTGTCTTGAAATTTTTATCTAACAAGATAGCTTGGTGTGGAAGGAGTCACATCTGCTCTCAGCACCCGCTGAAGTGAGGCTCCAGTCTCTGTTGAATCTTCCCTCTGCCTTCTGCCAGTGAGAGTCCTGGCACCTCAGTCTCACCTGAGCCCTCTGAAATTTTGCCAGCTGCCAGTAACGCTGCCAACCTCTCAGCGTTCATCCATCCTGAAGGGTCGTGCTCTTGCTCGTATTTCTCTTCTCTGAACAGTGTGAGTCCTGTTGTTTAATGATCGCTAGCAATGAATGGGAAAGACAGGAGAGTGCAGCAATGCCTTTCCGTGACAGATCAGTGTCGGTCTGTCCTGGTTCTCTGGGGAGAGCACACAAATCTTGCTTCTACCCAAGGTCCGCTGTCCTCATAGTGCCCTGCACAGCAGTTGTAGGATGAGGGATGTTAGAAGGTATGTCCTGGCTTCTTCTTTAGGACCTGTTTACGGACCTGTTGGTCATGAGATTTTTTTCCAGTCCTTTTGCACCTGATGCTACCATCTGTCTCCACAATCTCTGGTGGCAAGAAGTTCCCAGATTTGTCCATTTGCCATGTAAAAATTGTCTTTCTACTATCTGTTATAAATTCATTCATGTTTCATTGAGTGCCCACACTTCTACTATTGAGGGATCAGGTGAACAACATCTCTGCATTCACCTTACTATCGTCTTCATGTTTTGTAAGCCTCTGTCATATCCTTCCTCAGCCTCCTCCTCTCCAAAATGATGCAATCCAGCCTTTCCAGTCTCTCTTCATAAGCAGCTTGTGCCATTCTCTCTTCACCATTTTAATTGTCATTCTCTGTAGCTTTTTTGATTCCATTATGTCCTTCTTCAGATGCAGAGACCAGGTCTGCACGCAATACTCAAGATCTGTGGGTGCACCAACGTTTTACAGCATGGCTAATTCCTCCAGTATGACATGTTGTATATACCAGAAAAACAAACCAAACCAAGATAGAGGATGCAACCAGTACAGACAGACTGAGAAGAGCATCAAATATTCCAAAATGTGTGCAGGTAAAAGCAACAGTGAACAACAAGTGGGACAGGCACTGAAAAGTGGAGCAGCTACAACCTAGTGAGAACCGGAAGAACATGATGCTTAGAGTAATTAGGGATTTGATGTTGAGGCCTTAGAGAAGAGAAAGCTGTACTGCTTAGTAAAGATGCAGTGCAACACGGTTAAGAAATCACGGGAAGCTCCTGTGGGCAAGGAGCCAAGAGACAGAAAACAGGAGAAAGGGTTTGAGCAACTGCTGGGTGCAGAAAGAGAATGAAAATAATTCAAAACTTTCTCTCCTAGGATTCATGGCTGTTAAAACAAAGGAGAGGGTTAACCAAAAAAAAAATATCCCCTGGTATAGAGAATAAAACTTAATGATTTGCAAAGTAAAGAACTTGGAGGAAAACTCACCCTGAACCTAATTTTTCACAGTAAAAAGAAACTGATCGAAAGTAGTAACAACAAACAGTGGAGCTACTGAAATTCAGATTACCACAGGGTAAAAGCCCGGTGCAAATGTCTATGATTTTATGAAAACAATCCAATTAGTCACAAGTGACTAGGACTAAGGATTAAAACCAACTGCTATGGGGGAAGGCTAAAAGATACCATCTCCAGTTTGCAATAGAAGACGCGGCTCCTGGAAAAGAGCATGAAGGCAATGAGGCTTTACAAGGGAAGTGAGATTTAAGAGGGAAACTGTATCAGCGACGAAAAAAGGCATCCCAAGTGACAAGATAAAGAGAGTCAGGTAATTCTGATATAGAAAAGATAAGACTAGAAGAAGATAAGAAAAGAGGAAAAGGATGTTTTAATGTAGAACATATCTTCAGTCTTCAAGTAAAAGATCTTAAGTATTGACAATGACAACAAAGGTGAGGGTAAATATCAGTGTAACATGCCCCATCTGTACTCCCCACAAGCTTAACAATGTCATTGCAGGGTGGACCTGCAGTACGTGGGGCTGGAGAAAGCCAACTCTTCCTCTAATGTACAGAAAACAATTCTTTAGACGTTAGACACAGCTCTCAGTGAAAACTTTCATCTGGCTAGGTGGAAAATGAAGAAATAATCTCTTTCAATAAACATGAAGAGCAGCAAAAAAATAAGCAAAGCCTTAAAGCTGCAATTGCCTCAGGTTGATGGTTAGGTCGGGCCAAATCTATGCCCCTATTGGCAATTTTACCACTGGAGTTATGGTCCACAAAAGGTACATATTCAGGTTTTAGACTTGAGCTATCTTTTTGATGTTAGGCTGTGGGTTTTTCTGGCTTTAGGACCTGACCTGGCATTTAAGTGTACAACTATCCTTACCACCTTCCTACATCATAGTCTTTGCTAAATGGCATTTCAGATGAGGGCAGTGATCTGGCATCCACCTATGACACTGCTGGAGAGGCAGAGTAAGAAAGGCAGATAAGCAGATTTAATCTGCTGCTGCAAGCGGATGCTGGGGATGCATGAGGAGGGCTAAGCAGAGCCTCCTCCTTGCTGTCCTTCTGCAGGCTGCGGCCAGATAAGGGCACAAACAGAGCGGAAAGATTCAGATTAGGCCAACATCAGGGTAGTAAAATATCTGCTTATTCAGTGCTGCGGTTTTGGGTGGGAAAACACAGCAAAGAGGCCCTTTCCTCACACACGCGTGTGTTCAGCCTCCTCTCACCCTGCCAGGGTGGGGAGCTATTCTTGACTCCGGTCAAGCTATTCACGACACCCGGAGCAGGGGAACTGAAGCACAGAGATTAAGTGACTTCCCCACCAATGGCGACAACCAGGAAAGAAACCCAGATTTCCTGCTTCGCTGTTGAGGGCTTTAACCACAAACCTCTCTGCCACAGGGTCTGCAAACTTCTCCTTTACTTATCCCTCTGCTCCAAGCAAACTGCTCCGCATCATTAGCAACCAACTGCTGGGGGGACGCTGGGGCTCAGGCATGGCATTTAGTCCACTTGCCCCTCTCACCTCCCTTTCTCTTCCCACAGAGCTCACTAACTTCAGGTGCCAATCCCCAAAGTAGAAAGGGTCCTGCTGGCACTGTGCCTTCCTGTTGCGTCTCCCAAGCATCCTCCGAGGCTCTCCGGAGCCTCCCCACCTTCTGCACAGGGGCAGGGGACAGGCACAGACCCCATATGTCTCCATCACCTGCAGGCTTCATCATACAGCCTGTTGCACTGCAGCAGGGCTGAGGACCATACAAGCTGCATGGTTTCGGCACTTATGCAAAGGTGAACGTAACTCTGTTGTGTTCTAAATTAAGGGGGTTTTTTTGTTTCTTTGTGCCTGGCATATAAACACCTGTAATACAGTGTATTGATGTTTCTGACTTCTGATATAGATGGGCCTGTCTGAAATGTCATTACGTGAAACCTGAAAAGCCTTTATTCTTGCATGCCAGGGTCTATTTTTAATGCACGGCATGATCCTTCGCTCAGGAATGATCACTAGCTCCCCGTTAATTTCTCCTCTCTGTTTCATACCTCAGAATGACTTTCTGAGCAGCCTCTGATCTTGCCACTGCCCCCCCAAATTGTGGAAGAAACAGCCTCCCGCTATCTGCAGAAACACCCTTCCCTCCCGCCCTATGCACCGGCAGCCTCGGCACAGTCCCTATCCCCATCAGCCGGGCTGCAACTGCCTCCTTTATCTGTGCTTACCAGCCCTTCCTCTGTCTTTTTGCTCTGCCTTCAAGGTCTAGAGCAGCTTCCTGTAATATTTTCTGTGCTACTTGTATCTTAACTTCTGCCTCAAGTAATCTCCGCCTCTGGTGAGCATTTTCCACGTTATGTCTTTCTACAGACCATATATCTTTCTTTGCTCCCGTCCCTCACACTTCCTCCGATCCTACTGAATCTCTTCTTTACTGACTTGTGATTTTAGGGTTTCCTGTTCTCAGGAGCCAGGATCTCCAGACAATACAATATAAACTGCCAAACCAATTTGCTTTTGACCTTCTGATTAAAGTATATAAGCTAACTCTTGCTCTGTTACACTCAAAGTATACATTGTGCATGTTGATTTCTCCTGCTTTTTTTCCCCTTCAAGTTTTTGGACCAAAAGGTGCTTTTAATCATTGCTGCGGTTAAGACTTTTCAGAAGGAATCAGTTACAGGCAATGTATTTAACAGCTTGACTATTAAATAACAATGTGTATATGGGAGAGTCTAAAAGAAGTTGCAAATGTTCTATATAGTATGTCTTTAAACTAAAAAGAATGGGCATCATATAAAAAATATGGATCTAAATTCATAGCACTCTATGTATTTCCATTTGCTTAGGCGAAATCAGGACATTTGGTGAAGATTATGCGTTAAATATATGGACCATTAAAAAGTATGTTTTGGAAAGTAGATGTACGGAAAAGAACCATATCTGAGGATTTCCATGTTCTGTGCCGCTTTGTTTAACACCAAGCAGCATCAATACCCAAGTTAACATGATTTATTATGAAATTTGCCTCTTCTTCCTTTTAGGAGGGGATAAAAAAAATAATGCAATGAATAGGTTAGTTTTAACTGAGCTTAATGAGCGATTCTTTAAAAGTGTAAATACTGGCCAATATACATGTATAAAAATTTGCTCATATTTTTAACACACCTAAATGCAGAAAGAATGACTTTTTCTATTGGTTTGTTAAAAAATCAATGTGACAGTTGTCTTCTCCATGGAGACAGCTGCATTGGGAGCTTTCTTCTAAGTACATTTGTTAGATTCAGTCCTTGACCAGAAGAATGTTATTTCTCCATCTTCAGTTGCAGCCAGGAATAACTCAGATGTGATGCGACACTCTTAGAGATTATTCCAAGACTGTACCTCTGCTGAGAGTCGCAACTGCAGATGGGCTGCAGCCTTACACATCCCTGTGTAGTGGAGTTCACGAGAACATGCATATGCAGATGCCCCCTGCTTTTGAAATCACATGCTTAATCTGCAGTATATTCATGCAATAGGATTACTGACGTGCTGAAATGTGTGCATAAGTTTCTACAGCATCAGGAACTTACTGAAGAAATAAACTGTTAAAAAATCAGGCACTCCCACCCTTCGCCCTCTGCCATCCCACCTGAGTCAGTCACCTGTAACAGAGCTCTGAGCTGACTCTTGTTGCCACTTAGGCAACACTTTTAGCAACTTTTTTAGACCAAGAACATCATGTCTCCAGAAAATGCATCCAGGGTAAGTATACTTGGGAAGCTAAAAAAATTCCGTTTCTGTATCTTAGGACACAAACAACACATTTTAAACCCATTGCATTTCTGCATCCAAAAAATCAGTAAAATCAGTCTCAGAAATGCTGGTGCTGGTCCATTCTCATTTCCCAGCAACATGTACTTACCTGATGAGAGAATATGACTTCAGGTGATGGGAGAAATGATACCTACTAAATCCATGTTAAGCAATCTCTGCTCAGGACTTTGGGGTTTGCACTGGCTGGCAAGGTCTTCAGATGAAGGTGACAGTGGTAATTAGAGGGTCTCAGCTTTTTGCTGTATGTACTCACATTGCTGCAGTCAGTTTAAGCACCTGAGCTTCTCACGGGGTACCTGTTGAAAGAGGAGTGTGGAGCAGCAGGCTGCTTGGGAGCAGGGCTCCACGGCTGGGACTTGCAGAGCTCAGGTCCCATGACATCCCGGATGTGCCAAGAAAGATGGTTCCCAAAAAGATCTTGGAGAGGTCACAACCTACACTTTCTGTCCAGTAAAACGTGAACAGGAGTGTATGTATGTATCTGGCTGGCTAAGTGCCCACTGAATTCTTTTATTTCTGCTTTGACTGTGGCATTTAAGGGTATTTTAGGCCATGCTGGGATCTTTAGTTACTTAAATCTATGCTAACCCAAGCAAACTCAGTTTCCAGATGGTTGCACTTTCACAGTACAGTTAATCTTTTCTGAAGCAGTTTTCTCTACTTGATCAGAAAAGCATCGCTCTGAGCACCCAGTCCTGCGCTGCTGACATTGCTGGGAGCTATGCCCTCAACAAGAGCTGTCCTTGGGTCTCAGGCACCTGTTGGACTTATAGTTAAGTACATGTTTACGTTCCCATGAAGTCACTCGGTCTTAATCATATGTTGAAGAGCTTTGCAGAGTTAATGCCAGAGTCCAATCATGTAGCGGGTGTTTGGAGTGGTAACCGCAAAGACCTGCAATGGAGGGTCAGAAAAAAATGCGTTGCTCTCTACATAACACCCTTGTATTCTCCACATAACACCCTTATATTATTTATTATTTAACTTAAAAATCTGCCTGATTATAGATGAAATTTTGATTTTCAGCTGTTTCACTTGTGATCTCCCTGGCTGTTTTCTCTCCTAAAGTTAGCCTGAGTTAATATTTTACTTTGTCCCCTAAGCCACTGCATACCGTTGTGTAACCTAATAAACCCTTTTATTTCATTAGCACCAGTTTATCCAATGTTCCGGACTAATTGAGAGTGGATTTCCAAGAAGAAAAAGGAAGAACATGTTCACAACCACAGACACCTCCTCACCTGTTTACAAAAGACAACGCGGGTTCTGCAGGACAGAAAAAATACTGGCAAAAAATACCGCATCTCACCTTTCTGCAATTTTCTCAGTCCGTGCCAATTCCCTGAACTAAACCCCACATCATTCAGTGTTTAAATAAAAATGAAAGCTAAAAAGGAAGGTGGCTGTTTTCCACCACCCAGTAGGGATTATTGGAGCAGATTCTGCACTTACATGTGCGGTGATCACCTCCCTCCCTGTGCTCTGTCTTAGTAATGGAGGAGGTGGCTGGACACGTGCAGGTGGGAAGTGACGACCGCCGTCTTGTTTATAGCCACGTGCTTCAGCAGTGTGTGATCTTTGTAAGGAAGAGGGGAATCAAAGGGAAAGGCAAAACACCATGGCAGCAACGAGCCTGCATCCCAAGCCCGTGTCCTGCTTCAGTCTCCTTGACCTTGATTGCGCAGCGGCGACGGGGGTTCGCACAGTGACCGCCCCGTGCCTGGCGCAGTTGCCACTCTCGCCGTACCCGCCATGGTCTCACCTCCAGGCAGCTCGGCTTTGTCGCTGCTGCTCTGTAGTTTCAGCTTATTACTCAATAGGACTTTCTGGGCTACACCAGAAAACCTTGGGAATATGATGCTTTACAAAGATACGGAAAATGCACAACTCCTTTTCCAAGGAGCTGTGTGTCTAGGTGAGGAAAAGACATATAATAAATGGCTGAAAACCTCTGGAGGCGTCAGAACAACCAGATTCAGTACAAAATCTGCTATCGCAAAATAACCCCTCCAAAACCCTCCTATTTTTCTTCAACAAAATTTGGGCTGGCAGCAGGAGCTTGCACTTCTGTATAGAGTCGCTCATCGTGCAACCTCAGCGGCCCTGACATGATATTGGCACTCGAAAAGCAGGTTCACCATTTAAGGACCCACAACATCACCCTTCAGAGGCTTCCAGGAGCCACCCAGCTCTCTCTGGTGACTCGACAAGATACCAGGATCCACTTTGCATTCGGTGTAATTCAGTGCTCTGATTTACCCTCTGAACCACAGCTTTATGTTCAGACATTACCATACCTGGGCTGCATACCCAAAGCAGGTGGTTTGAAAATAGCTTGATCTCTCTTCTCATTAGAAGAACAAGGACTAACTGGTAGTGCTCCTCACACAGCAGTCTAATTCGTCCGCTCTTTGTGAAACAGTTTTCACTCTTTTTGTCATTCTGGATATAAAAAATAAAAAACAAAGGACTCTCTAAACTGATCCCATTTAAGTAGATAGCTGACACATTTTTATCACTGCTGTGTGATGCCAAGAGGATCTGGGGAAGGGGATCTGAAGGAATTGGTGTATTTTATAAACAAACCAAACAGTGCGAGAGCATGTTCAAGTATAATTTATTACTGAAACCGAAGAGAGAACAATGTTGCTACAACACACTCAGATTTGGAGCCCTTTCCCAGTCAAAGTGCTGGTAAGCTGAGCTTCTCCTGGCATTTGCTTGGGTCGCTGGCCTGGAAGTCCCCGGGGCACGTAGGCTCCTCCTCGCAGCATTAGCAGGGCTGCTGTAAGAAGACGCACAGTCCATTCTGCTGTTGTTGTCTGGAGCACCAGACCTGAGGCACAGGTTTCTCTCTGAGCCATAGGTGGGGATGAATCCTCATAGGGATAAATGTCATTCCCATAGTATTTAGGTCCGGAGCAGCAGGGCCACCTGACCGAAAGGCAGAATGGTTGGACATGCCATTCAAATTTCTGACTTGGCGTTTGCTGAAGTGAAGGCTGTATTTCATCTGCACAAACTAAGTAGCTTGTCTGGTAATTTGCCTGTTCTTTCTTTTCAGCGAAGAAGGAGCCAGACAGACCTACCCCAAGCTGTGAGCCCACCGCCCTGTGCTCAGGACAGTGGTAACAGAGGCAGCAGAAGGACCATACTTCTTGAACAGGGACAAGTGTCTCCTGCTGAAGAAGGCAGGTGTCCGCGGAGCAAGGTGGGGAAGGGCTGGAGAAGGCAGATCTGCTCCAGTGGGGTCATGGGAGCTGGAAGCGTGACCAAGGCTTCTCACCTCTGTGTCCAGGAGATTTACGGACCTATGAAACTTCTGGATGCAGTAATTCAGGATTAGAAAAGTTGTATTTGGACAGCTTGTACAACAGAGGGTACAAAGAGAATCAAGGAACTGGGACGACCATGCAGAACTGAAACAGACAGTAGGGACAAGACCTTTCTTTAAGGATTTCTCCATAACTTGGTCCTTCTGAGGGGTATTTTCTGAGCCATTTCTAAGGGAGAAGGACCTTTAAGAGCTTAGCCAGTCTTTCAAGAGTCATCTTCTGAAAATCATTCATAAATTCCTATTAAAAGTTCATGAGGCTGCTAGGCTACAAACAAGGACACCAAAAACACTAAGAAAAAAAAAAAGATCATAATAAAATATGTGTCCTCTTCTGACTCTTACCCACTTCTGACTCTGATCTTTCAAGTTCAACTGCCGATCCAGAGAATGAGCTCATGTCCTGCCGCTGCAGCCTGGCACCACTGCCGGGGCCTCTCGCAGAGCCAAGACTTGGCACAGCTTCAGCCCCATGGTCTGCCCCTGCAAAACCTGCCCTCGCCCAGCGAAAGGCGCATGGCCGGCCAGGGACCGGCGAAGGACGCGCCCAGGCAGCTCTGTTTTCTTCCCTCTTCGCTTTCTCCATGACTCCTGGAACGTGTTTGCACATGGTGGAAAAAATGCAAAGAGCGGGGAGAAGCGGCCAGGAACGTCACCCTCCCTGTCGGCGCTCAGCTGTGGGGCCAGCAGGCGCGGTGGCTCACGCCAGCATCGGTACCCAGGGAAGTTGGAGGAGCCCCTGATGCCTGTAGCAGGTGAAACACCCAGAGATGAGATGAATTTTTGGGGTAATCCATTTTGGAATTAAAAAAGGAAAATGTACCGTCTGCACAAACTCAGTTAACACAGACTCGCAGCAAAAGAGGCAAAACCTGTTTTGGTCAGAAAACTGGCTTGCAAGGAGTACAAAGTATTTCACAAACTTTCAAACCCGTCTTCTCCTCCCCGTTTTCATTAACGGGCATCTTTTATCCTGTCATAAGCAGGATACAGCAACAAGACTAATTATTTTAACAAGTACAACAAATGGCTTTATTGACAAAAAAGAACCCTTTGAAATATACATTATATTCACAAAGGATTAAATTATACCCTATTATCCATTTTCCATAAAATAAAGATTACTTTGATAAATCACGACTAATGTTATCTTTGGCTGATAAGAACTCTGTGCTTATTTGTGTGGCTTCTATAAATAGTGTGTTCTGATTTTTTTTTCCCCTAAATATAGTCAATGATACAGTCTGCCAGGCATTTTCCTGCAATTTGACAATACCACATCTATGAACTAGGCAGCAAATGAAAGCTTCATTGTCTGAATATGAAACATGCAACAGTCTTTTTCTTTTTTGTCAGCTGCTCTGCAGTAATCTATCAAACACCTTTCAGCCATATCTTGCTCAATCAAGGTTTCCTTACTGCTAAAGCAAGGTAGCCAAAAGACACTTCTTTTTTGTTGAGAGAAAAACCTTTACAGTTCATCTTTCCATTGCATGCGAAGTCTGTGCGACAATTGTAGCATGAGGGGGTTGTACCCTCATTTAGGCCTCAATGTACATAAGATATGTATATTAATGTACATAAGATAAGGGATAAATGTGCATTTTCAGGTATAAAGGGCTCCTTTGCACTTTGTCTTTCCATAGCTTTGCACCAGAGGATTCTGCAGATTACTGAAGGTTTACCTGCATCACCTTTGAGGGGATGAACAGCCGGTCAAGGACCAAGACAGAAGCAATGTCTTGGGTTCATACTTCAGCCCTACACCAGCGCTACATAAAGTGGCTCTTTACTCAAGGATGTAGATAGCTGGGGTTATCAGAAGACCTTTGTGTGACAAGAGGTCCACCCACCTTTTGAGCATTTGGTAACCACATATACTGGGCTAGTGTGAACATCCCCACTAGAGCACCAGCCCAGCAGCCTAGCTGGGCAACAAACGCCCAGTTTAGTACAGCACAGGAGCACATGCTCACCTTTAAAAAAAACTTTTGAAGAAGTAGTTTGATTGTGAAAAACTGAACTTGGCTTCCTACTGTGCAGCGGACGGCTGGAGAGACCTGCCCTGCCATACAAAGGGCATTGCCTCTCCTACCCTTCAGGACAAATATCCAAGTTCAAGTTATATTCATTTCCCATTTTTTTAAATCCTTTCAAGAAATAAATTGGCTGCGAGTTCAACTACTGCTTTGTATGCCACTGAGTGACTCAGCATCTCATTTTACTCCGAATTGCCCAAGGGTCAGAATTGGTGTAGGATTGTCTTGAAGTTTAGTTTGCAAAGTGCTTAAGAGTGGTGGGTAAAAGACGTACAGGTACTGGAAACCTTTAACAAGTAAATCCAATATGCAAGGAAGTTCAGTTATATGACATACTTTTTACTTCCACTGCCAGTTTCCTCTAATCTGCGTTTTGAAAATTCTCCAAACTATTCAAACACAGCAGCAATTTAACATCAGTTTACGGCATCTAACCCTACCACGTCTGTTTTGGATGGGTGCCCTTATCAGAAGCAAACGGCTCTTTTTCCACATTTTCCCTCAGAAGCAGGTGGCAGTGGATTTCAAACAAACCCATACCCATGTCTGTGTTGCTTCTGGAGGGTGTGTTTTACTCATGGAAATATGTCTAACCCATTCATTTAATTTTCAAAATTTTCTAAGCTTCCCACCCCCTGGGTTGCCTGCAAAGTGACTCAGCAAGGCAAGCAAAGGGATCAAAGAACAGATGGAGTTTTTTAAATGAATGGAAAAGTTTAGTGGTTCTGAAAGTATTTTCCTGCAACACATATTTCAAAAACTTTAATAAAAATAATTACAGCTCAGTCTATTAACAGACAAAATGCAGGGCTAGTTAGAAATCTGAGAATAGGGAGGAGCACTCTGACATGCTGCAAAACAAATGTATTATCACCTTTCCAAATCTCCTTAAGCTTCTCTTTTCCTATAATAGAAAACAAAAAAATCACTGTGGCTGGGCTGCTGTGTGCTTGCTATAATTAAAACAACTTTTATTTCCAAAGTGGGAGGGGGGAGGAGAAAATTGTACACAGAGGACTGAACACAGAGGCATCATCACCAGTGTGGATAAACCACCTTGGGGCCAACCCAAACTCAACTCCGTAGCTTGCTGTTTGCTGGATATTCTGTGGGTGATAAAGTCCTGGGATCCTGATTCTATTTCAGGGACTCATGTATTGGAGGTCAAAGATAAGGTCCCTACGTAACAACTGGAGGAGGATCTAGACCTTGGAGCCCTCAGGAGAGCCCTCACGTGCATGCCACAGGGCCAAACTCCTCCTTGCTTATTCTGTCTCATGCCTCCCATATTTTGCATTGATTTATGCACAGCTGCTACATTCAAAACAGACAAAACAGAGCTGCCCCATCTCATAATACACAACAGCCAAGGGTTTGGGTGCTCTTTAGGAAGGCGGGAGATGTCGATTCCAAAGTCCTTTGGCCCAGAACCCAGCTCTCCCACTTCCCACAGAAGTGCTCTTTGCATCAGATGATGCAAAAAGAGGCCTTTCACGCACCTGTTCTCAGAAATAGGTTATCAGAGTGTCAAACGCTGAGAGCGCTGCCCACTATAGGCAGTATTCAAACACCTCTCTTTACCCAGTTTTCCCAAGCATATTGCTGCCCAGCACAGAACAGTAACAGACTCACTCTTTGAAGGCATGCCCCTCCATATAAAGTGTTTCAGGACCAACAGCAGAAGCACTGACTAACTCAGCCCAACCAGGTGAGCATCTCTTCATGCACTGCTCAAGTCAGAGCGGCGGTAACTGGTCTGAATACTGACCGGGTATCAACACCCAGAATGATACCATTTACTGCAACGCTTATGGGTCACCCATCTCCCTGAGCAATTAGAGGACTGCAGCTTCGTGGTTCCTGGTGTGGAAATCCTGGGAATTTGTGAAATAAAAGGGTCAGAAATGCCAAGCAAGAAAAGGCAGGTCAAAATCTAATTACCCTTTCCTTCCTCCTCTTAGGAAAGCAAGCAAGAGGCAACAACAACATGGAAGACACAAGTCGGTAAATCAAATGCTTTTATTGATGTCTTTTCTCATTTGTCACCCTTTGTCATTTACTTTAATTGCACAGACCAAAACTAGTGATTTACTTTAATTTTTGTAAGTTACAACTTTTATAGCTTTTGCATTTTTATTAAGAGAAGATAAAATCATGGATAAGTCTCTACATAGACTCAAAGATAGGAAGCAACTTCTTACTAATCTTCATGCAAACTACTGACTGATTATTGGAGACTGAGGTTGAGTGTAATTCCAGGAAAAAGTTCACTCTTACGAGTATGGTAATCTAATAATAAGCTGATTTATAATCCTTTCACAACTGATGTAATTTTCACATATTAGATAATTATTATAGGCATATTAAGCAATATTAATATTATTAAACAACAATGAACAGCCTTCTGAATGTATACTATGGTAATGCAAATTCTGAGTAATTTAAAGTGCCTTACCGAGTAAAAGAGCGTAATTTTCCATTAGAGCTTTTCTAAGCTGCTAGAATTTTTTGTCTTACAGGTCTGGAGTTTTTAAACAGAATAAATCTAACATTCACATTTACAGAAGAATTTAAGCCTGATCCAGGAACTCCAGGGACACTTACACTTTCAAATCTTTTTCTATTATACCAACAAATTATGCCCATTTGGAAAAGGAGCTATTGCTTTATTGTGGTATTACTAAGGAAGCTGCTTTCTGAGCGCACTGGATGTATCTTGTGCAATGAGTTTTCCAAGAGACTAAAATGTATTGCTGCTGCTCTTCTCTATTTCTTGCTCTTTTGCAAGCATAAACTAAACTGCAGAGTTGGCTGCCACTAAGTATATATTTTATATGGGGAATATTATTATTGATAGAAATAAAATATGAGTTATTCAATATGAATGACTGCTCATCTTCCCCTTGATGTATATAAATAAGCCACATCCGAGTGTAAACCCAGGCAACTGTAATAACTGTGGCACCCATACAACAACAAAGAGGAAAAAAATAGTGAAATACTTCCAATGAAACAGTTAGCTTAAATTATCCTTTAAAATAAACAAACGAAACCCACAAAAGACAACCCCAAAACACCCCAAATTCCTTTTACTAACTTTTATTTCCTGACTGTTTCTCTATAACAAGGCTTTCCTGAAAGAAGAATATGTTTAAGAAATTTACAGAAAATTATCATAAGGCCCAACAGAGAACAAGTGTCCTACTTATATATTTTCATCTTTTACTGGAAGCAAAGGTCCCCTGAATCATAACTCTCTGTATAATCAGGGTTTCTACACAGAGCAGGTTGAGCTTTGCACTGAAGGACGAAAGAAACAAAACCATCAGTCATGGCTTTCTACCCATCAGCCTAGAACAACTACACACCCCAGCTCTCCCACAGAATTCCCAGGACAATCTGTGGCTGCCGCAGGTGAACTTAGCTATAATTTTTAGGAGCACCACTGCAGACATGCAAACCACGAAAATCTCTTGGTGGATTATTAACTGAATAAATGTTTGTACTAGAGCAGATGGACTTTTTCTGTACTTAAAAAAAAGCAAACCAAAAAACATGTACATGTGAAGGACAAACGGCCATACTGCTGTGCAAACCATTTTCCTAACCTACATTGTTATTGGTCCCAGCCTTAAGAGATCAGCAAGTTTCAACTGATACAAGGATTCCTACAGAATGATTGCACTAAAACAAAATCCTTCCAGTAAAACAAAATTATACAAGTAATTTAAAGCATTAAGTCCCAGGTTATATACATGCACATAGTTCAGACATTTCTTTTGCTTACAGAAAATACCAGAACTAGCAACAATGATAATGGATTCCAAAAAAGCACACAAATTTTGCCTCAAAGATTTAATCAATAGGATTTGAAAAACAGCATCAAATATTCTGAAATTATTTATGAGCTGTAAAAGTGATGTGCTTGAGACATTCAAAGTATATCAGTTGTATGAAAATTACAGTTACCAGTGTTTACTGACGATAGGCTAAGAAAAAGAGTGAACGAACAGGGAAAAGAGCAAATAAAATATTGGTGAGGTCATAAGAGACGCTGGTTCAACCTCTAGTTAAAAGGATTATGTACAGCAAGGAAAACACTTCCTTCTCCTTTTTCAAAGAGATTGCATATTGTCAAGGTCCATTTCCATTAGAGGAATACATTAAAATAATTTTTAATCTATATTCTATTTTCTGGCTTACAGAAGGTATTCAAAGACACAGGAAAGACTAGACTTCTGCCGAGCAGATTAAACAAAACCACATTCCTACATATTTTAACTATACTGTTACACATCAAAATTCAAAACAGAAAAATAACTCAATGCAAATACTCAACAAATACAGAATTATGGATTCTGATAAATTTGGGGGAAGCAAGACTATGACAGGAGTGCCTGAACTTGATGAGGAGATCTATGTAGTATGGTTTCTGGATCCTTATATTCATTTGAAGGATCCATCACAGCTGCATATAACTCACTGTAAGCTCTGCAGACCAGTTCTGTTGACTGTTTTATTATCTGCTCTCTAAAAAACAAAACAAAAACATAATTTGCAAATTGTAGGGAATATAACTGTACTACATACAAGGAATTAAAGATAAACACTAAAAATACACATTAAAAATCAGTTTCAGTTACATTTAAAAGCCCTTTTACTTAAACTGTAAAAACAGCTTAAAGTTGTTTTAAAACAAAACAAGGCTTCTTCATCTCTTTGTATCGTACATAGATAAACTCACATATATGATCCTGATAACCAAGAAATTAGCTTCTTTATTTCTGCAATCATGAAAAAATAGAAGGATTTAATTTGCATACATTAGTTCTTCACCTGCACTCCCCTGCATCTTTTGAAAGACTGATAATCTTAGTGATGTACCGTCTACCTCCTATGGTTTCTCTTACTGTCCTTTGTAAATACACACATTTTTTTCCATCTATCAGCAAACATATTCTATTAGCTTTATCTTGACAGCACCTGATTCCATAATCAGTCAAAAAGGAAGAGCTGAATGGGATAGTGGTCAGAGATGCAAAACTTGCTACAGCCTTTTACCAACAATGCTATGAAGTCTGTGTCCTGTTATTTTTCTGGATCTAAATAAGTAACAATGCATAGAGACTGGATGCTAAATTTAACTGGAAAGTTTAATATTTTTTGAAGACAAACTAGTATTTTTATTTTACATTGCCCATTGAATCAGTTTACTTTAATCACCACAGTGATGCATTTACAGTTGCCAATGCATTTTTACCTATCAGAAACAGCAGTTACAACTATTTTACAGCCAAACCCACACAAGTGGAACACCAGGAGAAGCTGAGGAAACCAAGGTAACCGTGAATCCAGATTCAGCCCTGCTGTAATATGCAGCAAAGGAACAAAGACACCAAAACTGCATCCACTAAAATCAGGGCTGAATTCACCAACCATTGGGAATTGACAAGTTAAAGAAATCTCAAAGACCAAGTGCATAGAACTTCATTTTTTCAGGAAATATTAAGAAATGGAAGCTATGAGAAAGAAGATTAAGAGACAAAACCTCCATTTTGTTCTGATACACAGTATCCAGTTTTTCAATATACAGGATCAACTGCCAGTATTACTAGGTTATGAGAATAACTGAAAAAATGACTGGCCTTACAATAGCAAATCTAGAAACACTATTACAAGGGAAAGATATTCATCGTGTTCACGTAAAACAACTGTCTCCGATCACAGTCTGGGATCACTAAGCTACTGTAACATGACAATCTTCTAAGAAAGTACTGCACACAGAATTTATATAAAACTAACTGTATTGCACCAAATAATATTAAATAAAGACAAAGTTCATTAAAATATTCCAGAGGACTGAAAAGCATCAAATGAGTCCTTCCATCACATAATGTCAGTGTCATTAATCAGTGCATTAGGATTTCAGTTGCCATAACAACATGATACATTTTATCACTAACACAAATGGCAGCACTTTCTAAAAATAGTTATTCCAGCATTCAGTTTCTATGATCCAACACAAATGAAAAGAGCTTTTCAAGACCAACAACCACATAAATAAATAGCTTAAAACTTTTTAAATGAGCAAAGGAATTTGAAAGACGAGAGCATGCACTGGCAAATGTTGGAAGTAACGTTCTTCATAGTTGTAAAGCTTAAATGATATTGCCAGTGAGTATATCATACACTGTTCCCTTATCAAAAACATGTGCTCTGACTTTGAGAAGCAAGTAACTCTTGGGTTCCAGCTCAACCACTGGAACAGCTGTGATCATGATTATCTGATTTCAAGGAAGACTTCTTCAAAATTGACATCAAACATCTGCAAAACCAACTTGAAAATTTCAACTACTATAGCCGGAGATTAAAATTATAGTACTAGTTAAATGTTTTGCTTGAACTTTGAGAAACTTCTGAATTTTGAAGGTTTATTTACCACAGAAAATCTTGACTATTAAGACCGTGATTCTACAAGCATGCATCTCTGTAAATAGGTATCTTAACTTCAAAAGGATTGCTTGTGTTTAAAGCCACATGTTTGAAGGCTAACGGGCTAACAGATTGTTTTATTTTTTTTTTAATTCTGAGCAGAACCTGACCTGTAGCGTTCAGTTATAGCAGGTGAATAAACTCCTGTATGTTAGCTGAGCTGTAGCAGCTATAGTAATCATCCTGACACAGGCTCACCCCTCAGCTGCCCACTGTTACAAGATAACATGAATTTGGCTTGAACTGCACTGAGAGGTTTAAAAAGCTTATCAATGGGATAAGGCTAAGAGTGCATACATGACCAGTTTGTCTTGGTTCATCTGACAGAAGAAATGATTAAGTCAAAGTAATTTCACTGTGCCTGAGTCTTTATAGTAGCATAAAGTCTCTGAAAAATTGCTTCTGTGTTAGCAGTGAAAAATTGAAGCTTTCAAAATACATTTACTGTTATTATGATTTTTAAACAGACCTACATTAAAAAAAAAAATACCAAGAGCTAAAATACGGGTTTAATAGCTTGACACCTAGAAGCAGAGTTGCAATGCTTCACTGACAGTACTGCTCAAGCTACCCTGTTTGATCTGTACTGGAGCAGAACAGCTCTTGCACAACAGGGTCAGCTCTGCTGGCTGAGCTGCAGGAACGGTAACCCTAGCAGAGAGACCCAACGAACTACTGAAAAGCAGCAACATCCCCCATGCCAAGCCGTGCACCAGGTATACAGCATGAAACTGGAAGTATTTGGATCAGGAGAGCCTGAGCAATACAGCAGAAGAACCTGGCAGTTGGAATAGATGATCATTGTAGGTCCCTTCCAACTGAACTATTCTATTCTAATGAATTCCCAACAATAAAAATTTTTCCCTTGACATATGTAATTTTTTAATTGCAAGATGCTGTAACACAATCTCGCTGAGGACAGGTACTAGTAATGAGACTCCAAATATTGTTGCATTACATAAAATGTGATGTGCTAGTCTCAATCTCTGGTATATTCTGTAACCTGCATTTTTCACAAAAGTGTGGAAAATAAAGTCAAGAGAAGCTTTTGATCACTGCAGCATATAATTCTCTGAGTTTAAGTACTATAAAATGTCTTCATATGGTTCACATTTAATTGGAAAGAAATTTGTGGCATTTTCCCTAGCCTTAGGGTTCAGTTATATTCAAAAAACAAGAGAAGAGATGAATAACAAAGTTCTTGCTTCCATACTTCAAAGAAGAAATCACTAAAAAAAAACATATTAGGTGAAAAGTAAAGTAATCTCAGCACAATATTCAATGAGACAGAATGCCAATACTCTACAGCAGAAAACAAGAAAGTTGAAAATTCTAGACCTGATGGAGCAGTGGGGATAAAAGAAATCTTGAGTGGAGAATTACATATTTCATCTGTCCTTGGAATGCTTACAAAATAGTTCTAAAACAATTTACAAGTCAGTTGACAAAAAACTGCCGACACAGCAGAACATGTTCAAAATAGATAAATGTAATACATTTTGATGGTGTCCATTAAATCAAGAGTAACTACTTCAGAAAGTTACAGAATTACATATTCCTCACTGCTTGTTCAAAAAGAGGAGAGACAGAACAAAATTGAATTGTGACCTGAAGGACAATGCAAATATGATCACAGCTGATAACTTGAATTCTTATCATGATCCACTAAAATCTAATCAAATTCATCTTTCTGATCATTATGCAGGCGTAATAGAAATTCAAAGGTAAGGTACTTACTTCACAGTGGCACTCAGAAGGAAATTCAGCTGGGACATTAACAGACTATCTGGAGCAGACAGATAGCGATCAAACTGAGCCTAGGGGTTGGGGGACAAAAAAAGAGAATGTGAGATCAACATAGTAAAAACTTGCTGTTAGATGAAAATAGGTAAAAACACAGATCTCCGAAAAGTGATTACATTAAAATGGCAACTTCTTATTTAATAAAATTTTCTCTTTTTATGTATTTAAGATAGAGCCTAACATAATATACAAATGTTTAAGGTAGAACCTAATAGTCCAAACCAAATGTCTAACTTTAGCACCTCTGTCACCAAAATTTTAAGTTTCTGACTCTGAGTACAGGTGGAGGGGCAAATAATGAGAATCCAGCTTCTGTAATTATCCATCTAAGTTTCCTATGCAGCTGGTGCATGCATGTATGCACCTCTGAAGATCACACCTAGTCTATTCAGTGCAGGGGGAATACAGTAGCCTCCAGACAGAAATCGAGTCTGTCCAAATTGGACGTGTTTCTTTTTAACGTTTCTTTTTACTTTTTGGCAGGGAGTCACTGCTTAATAATCTAATGAGCATTTATGCTGGGAAAAACAAGAGCAAGGCACATAGTTCAGGCTCCTTGAACTGCTTCTAGGCCTACTTATCCCCTATATAATATAGTGAAAAAAATTGTGGTGCTTTGATTCTAGTAGTTTGGAGAGGTAAACACCAAGAAAGAACATTACTGCTGTCTTCAACTGTCTATCAGAGAAGTTGTGGATGCCCCATCCCCGGAAGTGTCAAGGTCAGGTTGGACGGGGCTTTGAGCAAGCTGATCTAGTGAAAGATGTCCCTGTCCATGGCAGGGGGGTTGGACTAGATGATCTTTGAAGGCCCCTTCCAACCCAAACCATTCTATGATTCTATGATTAAGTGGGTGACTATAGAGAAGATGGAGCCAGGTCTTCTCACAGGTGAAAAGATGAAGAATACTGGACACATACTACACTAAGGTAAATTCTGATTATATAGTAAGAGGAAAAATTCTCACCAGGAGTGTCATCAAACACTGAACAGGTTACCCAGAAAAGCTGTATAATCTCCATCCTTGGAATTATTCACTCAGGCAAGGCCCTAGGCAACTCTAATAATGGCAATTTTCCTGAACACTGGATGAACCTTCTCAAGCTGGTAAACCCTAAAGTCCACATCCATCCATCATTTAAACATGCAAAAAAGTGGGCACATATGACTAATGAAGTCACTCACAGTTCTCACAAATGAACTTTTGGGGGTTATCTGCACTCGTTTGGAAAGCAAGGGAGCTTTAGCTGAGAGAGAGTTAAGGACTTTACTAGAACAACATTTGCAGACACATACGAAGAACTTAAAAGGCTGGGACCTGGAAAACTTCCAGGTTAAGTTGGGAGGCAGTGAATCTGCCTGCAAGTACTCCCTCCACGTGGTTTAAATGCTGGGAAGCCAACAGATTAGGCTGATAGATGGGATTTATGTAGGTTTGATTTCAGCATACTGTGTTCCATTCTGGTTAAAGTGTGTTCATGCAAGCAGACATTAAACAAAGTAATGAAGAAAATAAAACAGTTGGATTCTTCTCTAACTATTCAAGTGAAATTATTATGTATCGCTATAGATAAGAGTTACATATATATAATTTAAAGAGATTGTCCCCAAGCTGCAATCTTTAAACTCCTTGTTGGTCTACAAGACCATGATAAATAGAAGGTATTTTAAATGCAAAATTTAGAAATATTAGTAAGAATGCATGTTGATATGAGTAAACCACTGAGTGCTCTGTGTCAGAGCTCTATTCATCCAACCAGCTTGGGAATCACTGGTTTAAAACTTGAACAGAGGCAAACAGGCTACAATGACACAATTAGGATGGATTCAACATACAATTTAAAAAAAACAAAAAACCTTTTTTAAAAAACGTTTTCTTTTAAAAAGACCTTTTTTTGGGGAGGGAATACATATACTGCTGGATGAGTGGGCCTCATTTACAGTTAAACTTTCAGAATAAAGCTAAACTTGGCTAAGTAAGAAAAGTGACATAATATTGCCCACTGAACTGTGATACTGCTATCTCTATGCAAAATAGCCTTCACACACTCTAAGAAAAAATATCAGCTGATAATTTGTTTTAAAAAATATTGTAGCTTTCAACTTAAAAAAAATGTAACTGTGACATATGCCCAGCACCTAACTTCTGAGTTTAGCTGAACTATTTTCATAAAATCAAAGCCTTAGGACTAAAATTATAAATGACAGCAGAATCTATATTTCAAAGCATACAGGCAAAAAAAAAAAACTTCAGTGATTAAAACTAATTAGAGCTAAGTATTTGCTTTTAGCAATTTAAGATGACTCATGGGATAGCATTCTTGTAAAGTTCTGTTTCTCAAGGCTTAGAGACTAATATTCTATTACTACCCATTCATAAATAATTTATGTATTTATTACTTCAAGTGGTCAAATTACTATAAATGAAAAAAGTATTCCCAGACATGTAATTTAGCTATTCTTAAAGAGTATGACTGGTTAGATGAATATCTACTACATCACATAATTAATAGTGCTCTTTCCCATGCCACAGCATCACCACCACAATATGAAATTGTAATATGCTTACCATTGCAACCTTCAGGGACACGGAATCCATACTTGGCAAGTTTGAAAGAGGACCCTAAGAATCAGTAGTCAAAGGGGGTGGGAAGGGAGGGAAAAGGTCATACTAGCATATGGAAAAAGGTAAGAAATAATAAATTCTACAATCAGTTCAGTACTAAATTGTTATTTAGTCCAGCTACAGGATCGTAAATGTTTGGTAACTGAATCACCATATCAATACTGAAATGCTGTAAACAGTTCATTTGTATTCTACCACTCTCTTACATTAAAAACTCAGAATACTGAGTTCTTAATATGTCCTTTCAAGTCCTTTTCTTCCTTCTTCACCATTAAATGATAAACCCCCAAAAAAGCCTTCCACAAGGTCTAGGATAAAAATGGGACTGCAAACTGGCCACATCCCCTTGGTGTTTCAGAATTACAGAGCACAACTTCCTTCTCTTCATCTGTTCCAGGACCATGCAGAATTCAAGCCTGCTTCCCAGTAAATCTTCTGTGCTGGTATGGCATTACACTGTATACATGCTGCCTAATCCCCAGCAAATCCTGTGACAACGTCACCTCCGCAGCCAGGCAGCTGGACAGATACAAATGAAAATTGCTACATTCCATTAACAAGCTGCCCTGGTCGATTTGAAATTGGTTTTAAAACAGGAGATAGGCTCATAAATAGGAAACTAAAGCTGAGTTATTAATCAGATTATTAATCAGATTATTTATACATTTATTTATTCATCTTTACACATAAAAATCTGTTGAGTCTTGGCACTTTATGCAAAATCATTGGCTGAAGAAACAACACAAAGCTCTCCAACAGAGTTCTGCTTTCTCCAGAAAACACTGTTCTTCACCTTCAGAAAAGATCACAAAGGGACACAGGCACGGCTGAAGCGAAGAAGGGCTGTATTAATACCTATCACATAACAACTGTGATTCACAAGAAAGGAAGAGCATGAGCTCTGAATTCCAGTTTCCAGCTCACTCTAAGAAATCTCAAGTTTTCACTTTTAGAATCTCACTGTCTTGGTGCTAGAATAGCTAGCGCAATGAATAAGGACAAAAGAAGAAATTATTTCTAATTACCATTAAACTCATCTTCCAATTTTTCACAGAAGAAAAAAGCAGTAATTATCTAATGCATGCAGGGTATCTACCCACTCCATGTATGGTGCAATGGAAGAAACCTGAATGCTATATGCACAGGAGGTCCAATATGTTCTAGGTGTCATGGAAGTGGTATACATACTCAGTATTTGTGTTTTAAAGCCAGCCTGACTCTCCGACACTTTCTGAGGCATATTAAACTACCTATGCAGTTATTCTGAGAATGTACAGGATGTCTGTGGTGTACAGAGCCTGTTGATGGTACACAGATAAGCTGCACAGAAGGATCGCAGCATACCAAACCTGCTAGGCTTGCTGAACACACAGTGTAGGGGAAATCTGTAGTTGCAAGGTACCTTTGTCTAACAGTCCCGGTCCCGTGTGAAAAATCAACGGATATTACTGAGCTTTTGCTTTCAGAGGAAGCTTCATTTGCGAAAATACTAGTGCCAAAATTCTTCAAGTTGGCAAGCACACTACCTCCTCAACATGTACATTACATAAGCTTACCTGTTCCGGTTTGTATTGCTGCACAGAGTTATATATGTAACTTAGACCAGCTCTTGTTAACACGTAGGAAGCTTGTTCATTTATAAGTGTATCTAAATGAGCTTCAATCTGAAATTTTAAGCATAAGGTATTTATAAAATGTGCATGAGAATATGAAATAGAACAAGCTCTGGGGTTAAAAAGCCTAGAAACACAGGTAAGAAGAAAAAACACAAATAAGGAGAGTCATCAACAAACAAGGAAAAACCACAAATACATATAGCATAATTATTTTATCCATTTACACCTTCCATATTACGAGGAGCCAGCAGTAAAAATACAGATAATTCTTTCCTGTCTGACTAACAGGACCACCTATGGTTTTTTGTATTTGTAAATTCAACGGCACCAAAAATTAAGAATACCAATGCTCTAATCTTAAAAATTGCTGTATCAGTTTATTTTGCTATAGTTCTTTGAAAGTACGTGATAAAAATCATCCAACTCTTATTGAAAATATTGACAATAGCATGGTAGTTTTATAATAAACAAGAGAAAGAGACAGTCTTTCACAAGGAAAATAAAGCTGAAACTAAAATCATAATCAGTAATGATTTTAAATTCAATACTGATACACATGTATTTGAAAAAAGTTAACTGAAAGAACAACAGACAATGAAATTACAGCTATCAATTTTGCTTTAATTATCTTCATATGCAAAAAGTTATAAGTGTATTTTACATCCTTAGTATTAATCTTCACTTTGCAGAGAAACCTAGTCAGTAAATGCAGTCACAGCAGCAGCAATCATTTTTTAGTGTAAGTAGTCTTGGAAAGATATTTGGGTATATATACATCATTACTTCATTTTTACAGATTAACTACCCCACATTTCATTTATTTCTCTTCCAATTCTAAAGAAAAGCAAAAATTTCTAATATATCAAACTCCAGTAAAATGTAAAACTTCCATGTCTGATATTTTAAGAGTTCACCTTTTTACTGCCTAAAATTGTTAAGAAAAATGCACTTTTCTTTTTAAATCGGGAGGGAATCTTAATATTTCAATTTGGAGATTTTAACTGTCTTAGAGTGTTCTTTTTTTCTATGAAAAATGTTTCTCTTATTAAATATGCCATTCTAACTCCACTTTAATAACCTACTTATGTATAATCTTAAAGATATTTTTTCAGTCTGTTCCTGTATTTGTAAAACGTTTGAAGAAAGTAAATGGTATTAAATGCATAACCTTCAGTTCTACTGCTTATTTGAAGAATAAATCAATTGCAACATTTACTGTGAAAAAGAAACTCTGATAATGGAAATTAGAAATGCCCCAGACAGTTTAGTGGGGTTGTCTGTTTGTTTCAGAGATAAAAGGTGGTAGAAATTCTAATTAGAAGAAGAAAACGAAAAATGGCTCAGAGCCAATCTTTACTGATGGCTTCAAATAAGAAGTTGTGACTTCTTCCAAGGCCCCCAGCTCCAAAAGCTCTCCTGAGATTTATTGCAGAGATGTTCATGTAGCAAAACTATAAACGGGCAGTGCCCAAGTTTTCCCAAGTCAATGGTTTATAAACTACATTTCCGTTTCAAAATGGTACCACATATGAACTACTGTCCTGGCATGTTAGGTGAAACCAAACAAATGAGAAAAGAAAGGTAGAAAGAAGGGCTGAAGTAGTAACTAACTTCAGCTATACTATATTCTAGTATAAACTAGATGATGATCTAGTATTAACTATATGATGGAATATAGTCAGCCATTTGACTGTTTGAGCTTTCAACTTCCATTTGCTTCTTCTCACATAGTTTGCAGATAGATATTACAATGATTAGGATAATAAAAATGTTCACTGATACGGGTTTATCTGCAACTAAACCAAACCTAATTATTTATTTGTCTGTTTAAAATGAAAGATGCTGTGTACCATAAGCTCTGATATCTGCTATTTGCTTATGGCCTCTGATAAGAAGCCCTCTTATCCCATTTCCCTGATTTAGAATTGACCCAAAGCCAACATTATCAACGATAAATAGGTTCACATCACAACTTATAGTCTGCAAAAATCAGTAATAATTTCATTTTCTTTCGGGGCTGTTAAAGCTTACCTGAAACTGTAACATTTCTAGACGTTTGTCAGTGAATTCAAAGAGAGCCAAAGTAGTCTTCATCATATAAAGCGAATTTACCATGAAGGTTGCCATATCAGCTGTGCCCAAATTACTAGCAGACATAGTACACATCTGTAACAACGGATCTAGCACACAAGACAGAACCTAAAATAGCAAACACACAGAAAACAGGGAGGGGAGGGAGGAAATCATGTCTGACGAGGCTTCTAAGCTCATTCTGTCTCTATCACGTATTTATTCCCCAAAGCAGAATAAAGAGAAATGAGAGTTTCCAACTGTGAAAGCAGTTTTCTACAGGCTTTGTCAGCAGGTGATCAGCTACCATAGTGATGGGAAAAGTATAAAAACCTGAGAAGAACAGATTCCGACCCAGGAGGAGGAAGAGTAACCCAGATTAGATAATTGGTAATTGTGCAATCTTGAGGGTGTATTTACTTAATGGAGTAGTAATTGGATAACAGAATTTAGATACTGCGTTAACAGTAGCACTCCATACTGTACTGTAATTATCCACTTTGTTAGTCACCCTCTTATTCACATTACAAACTCGGGTTTGGTAGAAAGCTCCAAAATGGGACCAGACAAAAAGATTAACGTTTCAACCATCTTTTGTGTACTAACTTACACATACTTTTTTTTTCCCCTCCTCTTCAGAGCAGTCAAACATTCTTATACCTGCACAAAGTCAGCTTGACGGGCATCCAGTGGAACAACAGATGAGTCGTGAGATGACAGAACCTCCCGTAGCAAGTTAAGTGTCTGATTTAGTGCAGAGCTTGGGCCAAGATCAGGAGGTGGGAGTTCAACCTGAAGAACAAGATGATCTGTTTGGGGGGGGGGGGGGCAGTTTAACTTCATTTACAGCAAACACTATCCAAACTGTTAGCACAAATGCAACCAGCTAATAATAAAATCAAATGTAGCCATGAAGAGAAGAATTTGACACTGGACAAATCTAGCATGTTTCAGACAACAATTGCCTGCAACTTTCAGCATAACTATCCCATTCAGTGGCAAACAAGCAAAACTGAATTTCTCTTTTCATTCAGTCTATGCCTGTTTTATCATCTAGAAAAACCCAAACACCACCTTTTTTGGTAGTAAAAAAAAATACAAAATAGATTAGGTGCCAAAGAATAGCCACATTGTTGGCACCACTGAGTTCACTTTGAGCAGGACCTCCTGTAAATGCTCCAGAATCTAGTGTAGGCAGAGCTCTGGGATATTAGGACCATTTGGCAGCAGCTGAACGAAGTCATCTTCTTTTCTTGACAAGGCTGCACAGCCCCTACCATGCTGAGTATGAGAGCTGCAGTCACAGATGCACCAGTCTTAATCCCTAGCAAGTTTGTTCCTTAAATTACCAGGACACAAATGAACTGTGCACGAGCTAACTCAAGTACACCTACTTAAACTGCAATGATACTGCAAGAACTGGAATGCAGGCCTACCTCAAAGATGAGAAGGAGGTATCACAGATGTTTAAAAAACAGAAAAAAAAAAAGTTTGTAAATCTTAGAGAAAAAACCCACACTTTCAGTCAAATTATGAAAAGTTGGAGCACCTGAAAAGGACTGAAATTCCATGCTATTTTTAACACAGGTTCACATATTTTAGCTCTTCTTTCTAACAGGCAAATACCCATTAAGTGCTTCATAAAATCTTTATATAATATAAAATCTAGCACATCTCTTTTCCGGCCCACATTCCTCAGGCTCCACTCCAAATGTAGTTGCATCTCCTAGTCTTCAATGCTGCTTCAAACTGGCATCCTGCTGCCTCCAGACCCTTATTACAACCCAGGCTGCTGGCCTTGTTACCTTCTGCCAACAAGCCTCTTTCCACCTTCCTGTCTCCTGCCTATCCAAGGGCAAACACAGATCTGGCTGGATCACGTGGGAGTAAGGAGACCCTCAGCGATACAGAATAAGCTAATGCTTCAAGGCATAATCTCTTTCCAGAAGGATATAGAGAGAACTAAGTTGGCCAGGACTGGGACTGGCCTGTGCGTCTCACTCAAGGTGTCTGGGTGCAGCAGAGCAAGGCAGTGTGCACTTCTGCAATGCTCTTAAGACTCCAGCTCAACAAGAAAAGAAGGCAGCTTTGGATGGACACCCAAGCCACAGGCAACATGTTCCATACCTTCCCAAATGAGAACTACTGATTAATAGCATAATAACATGCATGTCTGAGTCTTCAAGGAAGAAAAAAAAAAAAAAAAAATCAAAGGGGCAGAGGTTGATGGCCACAGAAACTGAGAAGGAGAGCATAATAGGCATTTTCAGAGTGGAGCATTACAGAGCCTTCTGGAAATGAATCTGTAGCTAATGAACATGCCACCAGAGAAAGAAGAAACAACTCTCTGTCTTTGGAGCCAGGCCTAGCTTTCACACTTCGTGTATTTTGAAACATTTGAGATACCATGCATGTCCCCACAGTGTTACCAAGACAGATCAAACAAAAACTTTTTTGCATCCTTCTGAATACAAAGTGTTCCTCTATTCTCACTTTCCAAGAGACAGTCTACTGAATTTGAGGAACTGATGGAAAACTAAATCTAGTATGTTCAGAGAACAGTTGTTCAGTCTAAACAGTCTTGAAAGCATAAACCAAATATTCTAGCAATGAAGTAACAGTAATTCAGAAAGACGCACTTATTCAGTGCTGATTAGTAGTAAAGTTTACTGAAATTTACAGCACTGAGTGACTTTCTTCTTGTTTATTCTTGTTATTATTAGGGGTATTGATTGTGCCCTGAACACACTGTTCTCAGACCTGAACTGGACCGTGTTCAGGGATATTTTGGCATTAATTTGAGGCTAGAGTTTGATGGAGTTTTCACTTCCAACACACACATAGATCATGGCAATGATAATTGAAGGCTGCTTTGCACAGAATTTTTGTCTCCTGAAGTAGCTGATGGTCAGAAACTTCTAAATTAGCTTCATCTTTCATTTAATCTGTTCTTTTAAAGTCCACTGTCTTCTAGATTGGAGTAAGGAACAACATTATGGCAGAAGAAAATATGGCAAGGAAAAAAGGTTTAGATCATTACATTCTACTGGGGTTAGCTTGAAATTCCTGACTACTGCAATAGAGGCAGAATTATCAGTAGGTGAAAGGAAAATTAAAGCAGTGCTATATTGATTTTGAAAATTCTAACCTTTTGCACGAGAATATAGATTGGGCTTTTTTTCAGAATTAAAAAGGAAAATTTAAAACCAGAGATATCTAACTTGTAGAGGAATCCACCGACTTCGTGAGAGCTAAATTGCTATTCTAATAAAAAAAAATTGATACCCTGAATGTTTTACATGCACTAAAAGATTATTATAAATGATCCTATTTCCAGAAAAATAGATTTGAAATGCATGGTGAATTCTGCTTTTGAAGTATCTGCTTCAGATGCAAGCCAGACAGGAGCTAACTAAAAAGTTAAGAAGTTCTATAGCAGCTACTTCAACAGCATTAAAACATACTCTAACACAGTATTAAGTGTCTAATCAGTTATAACCAGCAGTCCAGTCATGCAGAAATGAGGCCAACCAGCTGTTCAGCCTTTCAAAGACAACAAGAAGAAATTCCCGATTTTTAAAATCCAGTATACAAAACTGAAACTAATTCTCCCAAAATTACAATGGACACTAAAAGTTGTGACAAACAGAAGGTTGGTGGCTTTTTTAAGGGCCTAATCAGCTTTTAATAGAGTCTTTTAAAAACTCCACTGGCAGGGGGTGGAGACAAAGCACTACAGACATGGAATCTTGTGAAAAGGTATCTGGATGTTTCATCCTGTCAGTTACAAATGATCAGCATCAACTACAGAAGTTCATTCTACAAATTGAGATAATATTCACCATAAACAGCTGCAGCCTAAGAAACTTGACTGCACGTCTATCAGAGAAGCTTCAGAGAAGCTGTCCTAAGCTCTTTTGAGCCCTCTTAGGATCCTACAAAGATCACCAAAGTGGAATGCCTAATGGCATGCTTTTCAGCTATCAAGTTGGCGTTTGAACAAAAGACAACACAAAAATTCTTGCTAGCTTTGCCTTGTTCACATGGATCCATTCAAAACCACAACATTCAGATCACAACATCAACCAGTCTCATCTAATCAGCCCCATATCTGGTTTCCCAGAAAACTAATAGGTTTCATTCTGACAGGAATCAAATTATGAGGGAGAAGTTTACAGTTATTCCCATGCAATGTTTTAATACCTCTCCCACTGACAAACTTAACAGATAATGCAATCACAGCATTTAAATTGCATACTCTTAAATTAAACACTCTAAAAAGAACAGCATTAAGGAATAACAATCCCAAAACTTGATTTGGGGTACTCCACTAATAGTCTTCTAACAGCTCAGACAGCAGATGACAGGTTAGTTTGGCATAATCTTTCTTTAGTACCCTTATGATAACTCTCATTCTATTTAATTCAATGTTTGCAATTATTCTTTCCTTTAATAACTGTTCTGGAGTACTACTGAAGCTATAGTAAGGAGAGGTGTGCTTGAAAACTCCCACTCTCCTAATGTATTAGCTGGTCCAATAAAACATGCTGGCATAGGTTAGTCTAACAGGCTTGTTAAAATGCCTCACCAGGGGACTCATGATTTTAAATGACAAATCTCTCAATATGAGAGAACTGAAAGAGCAGTCCATCCACTCCAGTGCATTAAGTGCTTTGAACTTTGCTTCCCATTTCATTGGAACAGTTTCTGTTGTTCTGATAATTATTTTCATTTAGTATTTTCTGCTGGATTTATCATCATCTGTAAAATGGTAATCTGTACCAGGCTGTTCTTAGTTAGATCCAGACAGCGAGTAACACAAGCAGAGTCCCAAGTCCCTAAACATTTGGTTTATTAGCGCAGGGTCAAAGGAAACATATGAAAGGATACATAAGTACTGAATCTATAATTCTGATCTGCTTTACTAGCATAGCTGGTAGACCCATGGCTGAGTCCAATAAAGCTAAAAAGAAACAAATACAAACATGATTCTTCAGCACAGGGACACTAAAATTGGCCAAAAAACATTCTGGTTGAACCAACAACCACAACAAACCAATTGTTACCAGAGCTAGGAAGCACTGGCAAGACTACCCAACACTGCCTCTGAAGGATAAGAGCCAACAATGCAAAGGAGAGGCAGTGTTTGCAGTAAACGCTGATGCACTGAACTTTCAATGACATAGAAGGGTGGTGACGCACAGCTCCTATATGATGTCAGCGTTGAGCTCTACGATGACCCGAGACTCTCAAAGCTATGAATGGCATTTTAAACCCTGAAAACAAAGTGGCTTTGCAATGACTCTGTTACCAAGCTTCACGACAGGTTTCAAAGAGTATCAGAGCCAAAGAGACTCCCTTGTGTATTGCCTTTCTTTGGTAACAACGGACTTACTTTCAGGCAGTACGCTGAGTATTTCTGTTACATAGATTTCCGATTGTAAAGAGCTACCTGAGAAGTCTGAATGAGAACACCATAAAAAGAGTTTCTCAGACTGAAGAATCTGAAGTTGTGAGAACTGCTGACTACCTTATTTTCAGATTACAACCAGGATGCTTGAGATTTTCTGATGTAATGAAAAAAAATGTTCATAGGAAAGTGCTTCTGAGCAACCCAGTAAGTACTGTGAAGTAACCAGGTATTTCCCTGTATCATTTACACTGATGGCCTGGTAACCGAGAGGGAGAACCCTGATCTAAGACTGCCTTTAAGTTTCCATACAGCTCTGTGCTTGTGATGCTCTTTATGTAATATGGGACCCTTCTCAAAAATACATGTGAAGAGGAAGCTATTTTCTTGTCCTAAAAAGAACAGCCTGAAGTCTCAGTTACCCATTGTGCTTCAGAAATTAAATCCCAGGCAGTTTGAAGGCAATGCTCAACTCAGCATAATCAATAACCTAGGGAATTAAATTGTCCGTAGTGATGAGGACATCAGAATCAAATCACCATCCTGTCATTCCTACACATCCACAGGAAGGGATCTTGAGGACTTTGCATATTTAATGAAATTTGCTTTGTCTAAAAAAAGCTCTCAACTAAGAGAAAGATATGCTTAAGTACTATTCTGGTCTATCAACTATTAGATAGACTGCAGATATTAAAAAAACATACCACAGCAAGACACAGTAACACACCAGTGTTTCTAGACAGTTCTCCCCACACTACAGCACAAGAGAATTTGCACAGGGCTAAAGAGACTCCTGTCAAGTTACAAATTCACTGGCAATTATGACTAAGTCTTCTGGAATTTTGTAGCTACAAACAGCAATTAAGAAAACACTTAAATTCTCTTTAAATTAAGTAAAAATTGTAGAACTGATTTCCATTCAGAATTTCTTGCTTACGATTTTCAGATTATCAGCAACAACTGATGATACTGAGGGAATACTATCTTTAAAATAGTGTAACTCACACAGGCTATATTCACCACTTTCTAATGATCTAAACAAAAGACACACTTAAATTTACAGAAATAAAAATACTTTTTATTTAAGAGCACCCTATTTGTATTTTAATCTATTTCTAAAGCTATTTAAGTTGCCTTAAGAATCATACTTTAATCAAAGTAATAGACAGTTTATATTCTTTGAAACAGGCTTAATGCCTGAAGATGCAAAATATAAACGGAAATAAGGAACCATGATTTCCAGACCGTCCAAGTGAAAAGTAATTTACTGATTTTACAAGTGAGTATTCTCTTTGTGCATAACAGGAGCAACAACGAAGCCTCTGCAATTGCATATGTAAGCACAAAGGGTCTGTTTTCCAGTGCTTTAATCTTCTCTGAAAATAAAAAAAAAAATTCTGGAAGCAGTTGCAGCACATACATAGTCAGCAAAAAGCTGGTAAAAAGGTTGGGATGTGAAGAGAATCCTACTAATACATATACACAATTTTGGTCTGAACACACATTAATAAAAAGGATGATAACAAGCAACCTTGAGATTCCTGAAAATGTAAAAGTGACATTCACTACTAAACTCATGAAGACATATGAAAAGGCATAAAAGCTGGTCATCTGTATATTAACACATAATAAACTAAGTAACAGAAGAATTAAATTTGTGATAAAATAGGGTATTTATCTCATGGAAATTAATGTTTCTCTGAGTGTAATTCAGCCTATTAATTTTGTATTTTTTGTGAAATAAAACTAATTTCAGTCATGAGGAGATAAGACATCATTCTATCAATTCAGTAGTCCACTAATAAAGGGAAATAATATAAGGTGCTTCAAAAGACTGTCTAAAACTCTCAGTTACAAGAACTACACATCAGTATAGTAAGATACCTTCTCACCCATAGAGTTACCTCGTTGTTAAGTCCTGAAGCACAGAGATTAATAATTATGGATGCCTCTGTTACTCATATATCTAATCTTCTTCTGAGTCTCTTTAAGCTTTTGACCTCAATTATATCCTGAGGAAAGATCTTCACAGGGCATATATGCAATGTAAAATTTTCAATGTTTCAGATTTAATTTATAAAATGTGTTTATGAGAAAGAGCAATACTATGGTCTTTTTACATTACATGGTATGCTATTCATTATTCGTAATAAAGTGCCATTGAAGGTGGCAGTGCAACCACCGCCTTCATTTAACAACAGTAAAACTAAGTTAGACTCCTTTGTAAAACAATGGCAGCATCAAGAGCCAGTTACATCCAGGCTAGAGGCTGAGCGAAGGGGAACTAGGAGGGCAAAGAGGACTACACAACCCTCCCATAGTGACAATACAAAGAACACACATTATGAACTGGGGGATGACAATTCCTTTATCACTCCTCCTTCTGAATTCTACTTGTCTCCAAACTGAAAACAGCATAGCACTCAAAACAAAAGTACAAAGATTTTGAGTTACTTGAGTAGAAAAATTATGCTGGATCATGTTTGAGTACAGATGTAAGACCCAGTACGATAAATACAACAGAGCTCTCTTACACTTTTAAGCCAAGAAAATTTCCTTCCTTAAGCACTATTTCGTTTGCGCATTCTTTGTAAGTAAAGAGTAGTCATATATTTTTGCTAAGGTCCATCACTGATTTCTCTTCATAAAAGGAACACGTACACAGGTATTTTCTTTTAGCTTATGTATTAGGAAAGAAAATGTTCTGAGGAATTCATATACAGCTAGCATATGCCTATAGCAAGCTGTAAGCTTTTTTTTTTTGGTAAATTTATACTGTCCCTGTCCATTGTACATTTTATGAACTCAAGCTTTAACTCTACTGTTCCGATGACACTGCATTCAAATGGAAATACCCCATGACAGCAAACAATGTACTGAGTGGACTTTAGTAGTATAGACTGTGGGTGGTAGCAACTAAGGAGTCACCTGATGAACGAGTGAAACCAGTGAAAGGAGTCACTGGGATATACAGAAAAGATGATGAGGAGGAACAACTGTTCCTTTGAGAAAGTCATTCCTCAGCCCTTGCAGAAAGACAGGAAATTGGGACCAGACACAAACTGCGCAGAATGAGAAAACTACTTTGAGACCACAGAACAACACTGACCAAACTCAGAAAATCCCACTGAATGGTCAGCAAACTACAAGGCTTTGCACAATGAATAGTTTCTTTAAATCTATGTATTTTTTGCAGTTTTCTTGTAGGTTAAATACAAATAATTTAGAAATACACTTCTAAAACTTCGCTGTTTGTTTTCCACTTTCAAACTTTTTTAATTGGGAAAACCAGTAATGTGATGGCTTTTTTGAACTCTAGGTTTGTGCAATAACTAGGAATAAAGAAAGGCATCTCTTCTTGGTTTTAGGGCCTAGTCAACTCATCACATCTCAGTCAGGGATGCTGGATGAAGATCAGATCCCTAGGAAATGGATAGGGATGTGTAGCCTAACAATTTTCTTTGACTTTGCTTAGATTTTAGAAAGGTAAGATTTAATAGGTGGATCCACCAACAGCAACATGATACAAATACAGCAGGTACTGAACAGTGGGAAGTTCACTGAAACACAATTCAAACTGATCACCAGGAAAGAAAGATACCAGGAAAGTGATTCTGGCTTATGTACAGTTGTTTGATATAACAAATGTGTATTCTGCTTTTAACAGCAGCAACGTTCATGTGGTAAAACTATTTTTATAAAAGACAAAAAACCCCAAGTTTGTTTTTACTTAGCTTACCATCTTGGAATATACTTCATAACTTCAAGAAATAAATTATGCACATAAGTAATTAACTATTGATCTGATGATGCATTAATACAAACTATCTAGCTCAATCAGCTGACTTTGCTATATTGCACTTTGGGAAACTTCCTAATTTTTTTGCTTGTCATAGATTTTAAAAATACACAAACTGCTTTCTTGCTCTGTAAACAAATGCTGCTAACAACAGTATTTTAGCCGTATTTTCACAAAAATAAAACTATTAGAAGAATTAAAACATAGACAGGAAATTTTTAATGTAGTTCCATACCTAGAATATAGAAACTACAAAACTTGTATTTTAGGAAAAGCTTAAGTATAAAAGAGCTATTCATCTAATAATCTTACTATACAAAAGGGAAATGAAAGTGTGTGTTTTGTAACATGAAAGCTGTAGGATTTTGAAACAAACCTTGTCCATTAGTTTACTTGCATGAAGACTCAGGCTATTGAAGAATATCTTCTTGCTCAATAAATGCATTTCTTCAATTGTTGTCAACAGTGTGGCTGCACTATTTCCTACAATACCACTGAAAACAAAATTAAGATTAATTAAATAATCTGAAGGTGCAGAGTGTGACAGGGTCAGATACTTTAGACAGCATTTCAAATACAATTTTTTCAATGTTGAAAATTCACAACAAATAATTGCAGGGAACAGTTGTCCATATAAGCTGAGAGATTCACTCATAAGATGACTGTAAGAACAAGCATTATCAACTATGTCATCAGGCAGATATTAAGTATTGGCTATCTAAAGCTTTGCACAAACTTTTTAGTAGAATTCTAAAATTTACTGGATTTTTGTTTTGTTATTCTGTAAATCTACTCCTTTTATAGAAAACACATTACATAAAGTGTTGATCACAGAATCACAGAATCACTAAGGTTGGAAAAGACCTGTAAGATCATCAAGTCCAACCATCAACCAAAAAAACACCACCATGCCCATCAAACCATGTCCCACAATGCCACGTCCACACACTCCTTGAATACCTCCAGGGAGGGTGACTCCGCCACTTCCCTGGGCAGTTTATTCCAGTGTCTCACCACTCTCTCAGTAAAGAAATTTTTCCTAATATCCAGTCTGAACCTCCCCTGGTGCAACTTGAGGCCATTTCCTCTTGTCCTGTCACTAGTCACTTGGGAGAAGAGGCCAACACCCACCTCTCTGCAACATCCTTTCAGGTAATTGTAGAGAGCGATGAGGTCTCCCCTCAGCCTCCTCTTCTCCAGGCTAAACAACCCCAGTTCCCTCAGCCGCTCCTCATAAGACTTGTGCTCCAGCCCGCTCACCAGCTTCGTCGCCCTTCTCTGGACAACTCAAACTGTCCTTTAGGGATAGTACTATCTCTCTTCTTTCTTCATTGCAATGTTAGGCATCTCCAAAAATACAAGAATTCATGCCTTGCTATTCCCAGTATCAAGTTATTATACCTAGCATGAATCCCACATAAACTTTAAATGACACTACATGACTGTGCACTTCTCATGGATATACCTTCTGTCTAAAGTAACAGCTCTTCTAAGCTACAAAAGTAGCAGTAAAAATTCATTGCATCTTAATAGGACTAATTTTAACTTGTAGCTTGATTTTCAGACTATAATCTTGCTGCATTTCATAGGTAATTTCTCGAATTGGATTTTCCCTTCATTAGTCAGGTGCACTTCCTCTATACAGAGGAAATTATTCAGCTGACAGAAGGTACTTCAATGGTCTTTAAACAATGTTATCGTTAGCAAGACAAAGCAAAAGATAAGACTGCCTAAGACCTTCCATTTTAACATCACATTTTCAATTGCATAAAGCTTTATAACCACTGGGAAGCACAAACTTTGGAGACAGAAAAATGACAGCAAAAATCTTTCCGCTGTTTTTGACAGTGAGATTAGGAATAGAATATGTTTTGTTCCGTATTATAAAAGGAAAAAAAAGGTCTTGTATGTGTTCTACCATAGACCTGTAGTGCCATCACAATTGAGGATTTTAAATACAGTGGGAGATGCCCAAGAATCACTTATCCCAGTCTACCCAACATCTAAATGTCTTTTCAGACAGAAAAGAAGCTCAAGTATTAATATTAGTGATTCTAACTCTCAGCAGTTTAGTTCAAGGCTGTGGAGGAAAATTTTCCTGCTATTGCTTTTTCTAACCAATAGGAACTACTGCAAATGCCACAATGTATAAAACCAGAGATTCTGGCTTTTCTCTGGTTTCTGTATTCCTGGTGGCACCTGGCAGGTTGGAAGACGACTGGTGCACCTTCAACAGCGAGATATGGAATGATGCAAGTTGTCTTTCCAACAGAACAATGTAAGTGCATCATTAGAAAAAACTGTATCAAAACATAGTTGTTTAAGGAAGAAAAGAAAAACTGAAGTTCTAGAGATAATTTAATTCTAATATTTTCTCAAAGGGGACTTGACTTTGTCATCTTAAATGATTTGTATAATTTTTTTGCACACTAATTGTATCTACACAGGACAATAAAGCAACAGTTTCTGTGGCAAATTGATGCTATATTCCAAAGCAGATTCCATATGACTTGAGGAATGACAACAGAGAAATGACATCTCCTTGATATTATGCACATTTCTCCTTGATTCCATAGTACAAACAAAAACTAAGCCACGAAAATACTCTTCTTACTATATTAATCTTTATATATACAATTAAAAAGGAGACATTTTTAACACACTTTGCAATTTTGCATACCTGATTGTATGGTGGTAGAACTTGAGGAGATTAGAAATCTTGTACAGTAAAACTGCTCCTGGCTCAGCAACAATCACCTGCTCAATTCTAACCTGCAGAATAAAGAAATACAAGCATCCTTCAGGTCATACATTCCAAAAGCCAACCTCTATGATTTTATATACAATATTTGTCTGATTTTTGTAAAAAAAATTAACAGAAATAAATTTAACACGAGAATGTCCAGTTAACTATAACATTCTGCTCGAACCAAAGTGCTTCTTGGCTGCCAAGTCTCTGGGTAGAAAACAAGCAGGTGTATGTATTCCTTAAAAAAACCAAAACAAAACAAACCCAAACACCGTTTCCCTATAGATTTTTGTTGCAACTTGTTACTGAAAATTTCAAAATAATGAGATCACTTGATGGGTTAATACCACTACATACTGGAATTCTCCCCAGCACTGAACAGCAAGAACAGCTACAAAGCTGCAAAATCCCTAAACTACAACAGTTGAACAATAGCATCATGCAGCAATTCAGAACATCCAAAGTATTAGGTATTTTAGCCAAAAGACAAAATTTCACCTGGATTAATCTCTCTTTCACTTAAAGGAGAGATTATATACCAGCTATCAGTACGTAATTAGATACATTTATAACTAACAACCAGCTACGTTGACTGTTTATCTCAACCAGGAGATAACTGGCTACAGAGACCAAACAGTGTTGACTTTCTTTACACTTGGACAGTTGATGTCTTGTCTCCATGGTACACACAGTCTCAATCCACTCATAAAAGGCTGCCCCAGGGTCAATCTCTGGGCACTCATGAAGCACTGATAGGCAGTGACTTATCATTGCACTGTTCACCCACGTGCCTGTGTGTGAAAGAGCTACACACAAATCACCAGCCACCACCCACTCTCCCGAGTTATGTGTCTGCTGTTCAACGGAGCACGATGTGCAGCAGTGCCTTCTTGTCAGAGCCAGCTGCAGGGAGAATTAACTCAGATTATACTTCCTCAATCCTCTCCCTGTGCATTTAAGTCAGAGACCAAAACCAAAAACAATTGTGGGCTCTTATTTACAAAGCTCAATGCATGATGTTAATTTCAATACTCAGGTGAACTTCACTCTTCAAGACATACGTATATAGAGAGGTATAGATACAAATACCTGTCTCCAATGTTGCATAAAAGGTCATTTGGACACAGATACTGAGTATAGTCTAGGTGTACAGCAAAATGGAGTAAGAAAGGCAGGGGAAAAAGAAGAAAATCAATATATTGACAAAAAAAATTAGCAATAACTAAAAACAAAGAAAAGAATTAAGAAATAGAAAAAGACAGAATAGGCAGAAGAGGAAACAAAACCCCAAAAATTTTAGGGTTAGGAAAAAAAAGGGCGAATTAAAAAAACAAAGTAGGAAAAGAAGCATTGCTGTCTCCCATACAGAAGTCTTCACTGCACAGGAAAAACAAAACTTGCAAGTGACTAAACCTAACCTGCTCAGGGAAGTCCTGGACTAAATAGCTCTTACTGTTTACTAATCCTATGTGTCCTATAGTCAGTTGACCATAAAAGACTATCTGAAGTCTACATAAGGCATCAAAAACATTTTTAGTTTTGACCTCATCTTAAGTGCTATGGAAAAGACGAGGACCTTAATTTAAATGTTTTTTAGGGTCCTCCTACTTCCATCTGAAACAACAGACCTGTGGTAAGATCTACCACTAGTGAGTACTCAAAATTCACTTGGATGCCTAAAACTCAAACCAACTATCAGTAAGAAATGTGGACAATTTATACTGCATATAAGAATAACCCTTCTTCAAAAATAAGGAAACTGTATCATATTGTACATTCACATGGAAAGGCATAAACCAGTAAGAAAATTCTGCATAATTCTGTAAGTATTTAAAAGTGCTTGTGGAAATTCTATGACTAGGCTTTTATCAGGGTATTTTATACTTCAGCATCAACTCAAATCAAAGTGACAAGTTTGCAAACATCAGCAGAAATCCACTAGAAAAGCAGTATACTGTGGTGCCATATGACTACAACAAAGAGTGTTTTCCCTGAAGTTAATGCAGTTATTTTTCTTATTGTGAACAATTTTCAGAAAGAACAATGTATTGTAGAAAAGACTCCTCCAAACGGAGTCTATTTTTGTTGTTCCTCTCAACACGAAGGCTTGCAATTATCTAACTGCACTGTATGAAGGCTTTTCCGCTTGGGGATATTTGGGTTTTTTCTGCTTTTTTTTGCTACAGAACATTTCCCCAGGGGAAACAATAAGAATTGCATATTTTACACTGGGAAGTCTAGACTGGAAGTGAATTAACATAAGTTGCATTCTATTAAAATACAGAATACAATGGGAAGTCTTTAATTGTTCTTTTAGTTTTTTTCATTTTTATTAGCACAGTAACTAACTACCAACAACATTTTGGGGTGTATTTCTACAGATAACAAAAGCATGTTAAGTGTAAAGAGTTTGGCAATCAAAATGGAAGGTATTCTGTATGAAACTGCACAAATCATAAGTACTCAAATCAAGACCAAAACTCTCTCTGATTTACACAAAGGTTTGATTCTGTCCCCAATTACTTTGTTGGAATGCACAGAAATACTGAACTCAAACATCAGCATTCAGTATTAACAGAACTAAAGCATGCAAGAACACCACCGAAAGCTTGGAAAATATCTTCCAAAAAAGCTGTTATAATTGTTTGTCTAATGTGACAGGTGTTTTTCAACAGGTCAAAAACTAAAGGCTGTGAAGGATGATCATAATTATATGGCCACGAGCACAAACTGAAACACAGGAGGTTCCATCTAAAAACGAAGAAACACTTTTCTACTGTGAGGGTGACTGAGCACTGGCACAAGTTGCCCAGAGAAGCTTTGGAGTCCCGGATGGGGATGTAGATATTCAAAATCTGGATACAGTCTTGGGCAACCGTCTCTAGGTGGCCCCGCTGGAGTAGGAGGTTTGGACTAGATGAACTCCAGAGGTCCCTGCCAACCTCAACCCTTCTGTGATTCTCTGATATTCTAAATGGCATTTTCTTGATTTTCACCCCTCTTCAGACCTTCTCACTTTCTTAACAGGAACTTATGTATAGTATTCAGAACCTACCTGTTAAGTACTATACCTAACATCTAAGTATTTGGCAGCTGCACACAGTTGTTATAGCTACAGCATCCTAAGAGAAATTTATTGTAATAGTATTTAGTACACTAGATTTTACTTTAAAACCACTTGGGATTTATACACTGTATGGAACTAGCACAGTCAGGCAATTATCGGTATCAGCTTCGTCACCGTGATTATTTTATTTTGTGCTTATATGAAGAACATCCAATAAATAAGGCAGTCATTCATTTGATGAATCACTATTAATGATTTCTATCAAATGGGTCCCCTAAACTGACTAAGGCTCTATCTTGAAAAGAGACAGCTGTGGAGGGATGCGACAGAAATACAGCAAATCAGGGTAGCATAAAGATGAAAAGCAGGAAACAATTTTTCATGGTCCCTTTTAATACAAGAGCTGGAATTATTAAACAAAACAAAAACAAGAGGAGCTGGCTTTTCACACAGCATAGAATTAAACTGTGCACTTCCCTCCTGCAGGATATGTTGTGAATACCAACATTTTATATCAACTTGACATATTCAAGGAAGAAAAATCTAGCAAAGTCTATTAATACAAAAACAGTAGCTACAACTTACTAAGTCCTTAGTACATCCACAAACAGGCAAGGAAATGATTCTGTACACTCTTCCCTAAGCATATGCTAATTGTCACTATGAAAAACAGGGTAGTAAATTAAATTGATTCTTCATTTGACCCACTACAGCCATTCCTATATTCTTAGCCCAAAGCTAAATTTTTTGTACGTAAGCACTCCGGAACTTTAGGAAAAGTAAAATAAAATTGAGATATAGATTTAGTATCCTAGTATCTCTCACTATATGACTATTTATACCACATATCTATGAACTATGGAATTTTTAATTTTTAAGGGGTTTATGATTCTCAAAGGTGAGAACCTAACTCTTAAACAAGGGTGATGAAAATATATTGTAGAGGTGGGGACAGAGGTTCTGGAAAAACATGACAGAACAGTAGTTATTTTTAGAATGCTAAGGAAAAGAAAATACTTCACCTTCAGAGGCCTGCAGACACCTTCTGTGATGTGACCAACTACTTCTTGAATATTTTCTTCCACACCTACAGTTAATGCAAACACATGCTAAGATTATGCAAATATAATCCTCTTTTCCTCAAGACTATAAAACAAACAAATAAATGTAGGAGCTACTCCTCCATAAAAAGCATTATGAACTGCATATTCTCTTCTCCACAAGACTACTTTACACCCCCACTGAACTTCAAATCCAGCCATTAAGAAATAGGTGCATGACAAACCAGAGTCCTGGAGAGTCATTACCTTATGCTATGCAATTGCTTCCTAGCACAACATAGTGCCTGGGGATTTGAGGGAGAAAGAACAATGGGAAGAATATATGGTCTAGCAAGAAACTGACACAGTAAGGCTCAATATCAGCACTTCATGAAACTAAACAGAAAAAAGGCCAGTGAGATGCTCAAGGAGCAACAGTACATACCATTTTGAAAGGCCTGAACACCAAATACATGTGTCTGTCAGCATTCGATACTGACGTGCTCATAGCGTTGTTACAAATTAAATCACATATGTACCTCCACATTGACGTGTGCCGCAGCATTAGCAAATGCTTCCTCCCCAGCAGCAATTGAAACTCATCTTTCACAGTACTATATACAAAAGAGAATATTGCCCTATCTTATCATGGAACACAAATGAATTGTTGCATGGCAACCGGTACTGTCATAAATCAATCAAACTGAAAGCAACAGATCTTCAAGCTCTCACTTCAGTAACAACTCAGAATAGATTTATGGAGACAGCAATACTTTAATTCTAATTTAAAACTTGTCAACAGGAGTTCATCTTCAGATGGGACCCATGCAATGAACAGTAAACAAACTGACTGTGACTTGTGATAGAAATCAGGTGACCCGAAGCTATATTTTGCAGATCTTATTTCAGACTAAAAGAGATTACCTCCGAGAGTAAAAAATATAAAAGATCAGAGATCTGTGCCAATGTCTCTTTACACCAAGATACATGAAAAGCCACATAAGCAGAAATAACTACATTCAGTGTGGTGGCTGTAAGAATTTCAGCATACTAAATTGGTAAGGTAATAAAAATATGTTTATGTATTTGAGTAATGATATCAAGGAAGAAAGCAAGATTACAAACCTCAAGATGTATGGTCTGTTATGTAATGGCTAGCTCCCAGATACACCCGAAAAACTTACACATTTTTTAGCAGGAACAGTCACACTCTTACTGTTCATCAATATAACAAGGACCTAGCACATTATCTGCCATAGTATATCTAAACCAGATTGACTTAACAACAAGTTCTCGGGTATGAAAGTTTCAGCTGCAAAAATATACAAGTTCAAATACCAAAGGACATGGAAATACAATCTTGACGTATCGCATGCTTGCGCCTTCACATATATTTTCATGTCCAATTAGAATCTTTTAGATTCAGCAAACAGTAAAAAGAAACCTTCCAGCACAATGCGCTTGTAACTGTTGCAAGTATTAGTATGTCACGCTGACATAAAAGAATTATGGAATAAACAATTCTTAGAGACCCAAAAATCACTTTTAGAAAACAGTTCATTACTGAAGATACACTTCTGGCTGCCTGCTACACCACATAGCATTTTTCTCTATGTATCCTTCTATAAGGAGAGATCTTTCTTGGACTTCGTTTGGCTTCTACTCTCCAGCTGGGTTCCTGTAACTCCATGAAAAATGGGTTTCTACTGCTTCTCTTAAACAGAATACCTGCAATTCTCTCTTCAAGTGCAAGATCTCTGTAAGACTGGAAGGCTCCTGTTAGCAGAATACCTAAGCTCCAAAGAAGAGAACCAGGTGCTTTATCCTTAGTCAGTACAATGCAAAATAGTTAAACTTTTCTGAATGTTTTTCAGTGCTTAAAATTTTAATAGCATTTTTGATTAGATTAATTTTAAACAGTTAACATTTGCAGCCTAAAATTTTAAAACTTCTTAAGAGCTATTCTTGAATACTTGATTATGGGCTACAGAGTTTGCTCTCATTAAAGGCTTTTTTTTAAGAAGAGAAGAGAAGTTTTTGTGTAGCTACAATTTACCACGTTCTCCATAGTCCTGAAATTGCACAGAGCTTATAGGAGAATTTAAACAGAAATCTGAACTCAGAACAGAGATGCCTGAATTAAAATAATAAAACCAGTTCCATCTGCAAAAAGCTACTCAAGTTGAAATTAAAGTTAAAACATTTGACTGAGCTATGGTAGGGAGAGATCCATCTCGCCTAACTTTAGACCCCCGATTAGGTGTCTTAGCTATACTAGTTGCTTGGGCTCCCTCTATAGGGAACAGAAAAAAACCCAAACAGTTGTGATTAGTTTCCAGAAATGCTTACATTAGATCTAACTTTTCTTGGGAAGATTTGCCCTCTGAAAAAGCAAATCTCTGTCGTTACCTATAACTGCAAATAAACAAGATGTCCACTTTTTAAATGGCTAAGTGAAATTAACTCAATCTCTTCTGTAGCCTGCGCAACCAGATACCTGCAGACTGTACGACAGTAGAGGGAATTCAACTTGAACCTCGCAGTACCATAGACACTGTACTCACTGATCAGCCACTACCAACTCAGGATCTGTATTTATATAAAGCATATAATCTCAAGGTACTTCATGAGGCTGCACTTTGCATAAATGGCTCTTGTTAAACCCAGTGGTATCCCATTAAGTACTGTTTTGTCTTACAGATCTCATTGCATAACCATCCTTGTCGTCAAAAAGATTTCCCAAAGATGCAGAGGAATAGTTAACGGACAGCATCTCCCAGGCTTTGTTGCTCCCACTATGAAGCTAAGAATCCCTCTTTTCATTTCTTGAAATCTGCACAACAATGATGGCAAACCCATTTCTGGAGAGCTTAGGAAAACATATTTTTGCCTCAGACAGAACTACTGAATCTCTTGTTTATACTAGTCTCTTGGGAAAAAAAGTTTTGGCCTCGTGGGTTTTTTTTGAAATTTTTTCCCCAAAACATTTACATTCTCTGTATTCTCAAATAGTTTACTCTGTCCTATGGCTGAAATGCTCTAAATATATCTAATAATGTGGTCATAGCATCTCAGCCTGACTTTCTGCCAGAAGGCCAAGGGATTTAGCAGTTAAATAAAGCACTGCACAAGGAGGTGGGAGAATTTCAGAACAGAGTGCAAGCCTGGGTAGCAGCAATAGCACAATCAACAGCAGAACCAGATACAGTAACAACCTCCACGTGGCCAGCTTTTCCTGAAGGACTCTCCAATTACAGCAGAAGCATCAGATAGTCATCAACAAATAATTGCCATATCATCTTCTCTACCATACAACCATCGTGAGGCCTGCTTTCCTGTCCCCCTGACATACTGTCAGTAAATAATATTAAATTCACTTCTATAGTAAGCTGTAACTGTAGTTAAAAAACAACAACATTCCTCCAGTTTGATTTACAACAGTTCCTAAACAGCCTCCTTGCTCATATGCCGCTAATTAGGAAAGCCAATTAATACTTCCAGCAGTAAGGAAAATGAGAATGCGTATTACCTTCAAATCCCACAGCAGAACTCAAATAAGACATACAGTCTGAAGAGTTCACCACATACAGATCAAATGCCAGTTCTTACACCGCGTTTGTTACAACTGAGTACACATGCTTCATTTATTAAGTCTTTGTCTGAAGCTATGGAGGCAAATCATACTACAGCTTCTACATGTCAAAGGTCTTAAAAGTATAGGTCCAATGTCCTTAAAAGAGCAAAGGGGCTGAAGAATAAGCATGAAAATCTGTAGTTCTGCTAATGAAGGAGAGCTTTGATATTAAAAAAAGCTTCACGTGTCTATAAGCGGCCTACTTTGACCTCCATAAACCTATAATGATGTTACATGACAGAATAAAATTCCATTTTACTTGTAGCATAGAAGGAAGAGAATTATAGGAAGAAGAAATTATATTTAAAAAATTTACTAAACAAATCAGCAAGACATAACAGGAATCCTCAACACATCAATAAGCAACCCTATGACAGTGTTTTCAGAGAGGTATGTATTCATATACATTAGAGACAATTTTTGAACTCTCAACTACAGCCTAAAATGCCTCTTTGTAAATTTAGTCTAAATCTATTACAAGCACAGTAAAACAGAAAGAGTGCATTTTGAAATACTCTTCTTCATTAAGGGCTTTCTTCTGGCAAAATGCAACCGCCAGCTATTTGGAAATTATTCCCAGGAAAATCTAAGCTTAGACTCTCATAACTGAAGCGCAGCCTAAGAAATTAATCATGCCTTATGACTTATCACAGACTTACTTTCTATCACTTCCCAATTTATGTTTTAAAGTACTACCTTGAATAGTTACAAGCTTTAACATAGCTTCTAGGTGTTCTTTTTCAGAAGCTGTAGCTTGATGCAGCCAGGCCAGCATGTCCCCTACATACCTAAATAAAGACAGAAATTTCTGTGTAAATCAGCAGTTTATGGTGTCAGGGATTCAAAGTACCAACAGGCAAAAGAAGGATTATTTCATATGCATTCTTGCTAGTACAGTACCTCAGAGGATCGTGGGAGTGCATTTCAATAGGGCGGGGAGTACCTCCCAGACCGCCTCTAGTAAGAGCATCTATAAAGCCACGGACTACAGCACTCCTCCTAGCTGTTCCAAACTCATCCAAAGTGTATCTGTTATTGAAACATGAAAATGGTAAAACAGTTTGCCTCTTCACAGTTCATTACCTTAACTTTACAGTTAATACGAGTAACCATTTTTATAGTTCTAGAAATCTTGCATCAATGCTTCTGCTATGAAGCATTCAAAGCTGTCTGATTTTCTTGACTCCTCTAAACAGATACTAAAGATAACTTTTCCTTGACCCTCCCATTCCCTTACCCCACACAAATAAAGAAATAAATGAAAAATCACCTTTTCCATTTTTGTACATATAAGCATGTATTGACAGATCTAGGACTCCTGTTCACATGTGGTCCAGCTGACTGACGGAAGCAGCAACTTACTGCACTGCAACACAAGGCTTTCTCCTTCTTCTTCTTCTTCTAGGCCACCACATGATTAGTAGCAAAAAAATTTTTTTCATTTGATAGTTTTTCACTGGTTTTAATCAAATGAGTCTTAGTTAGATATTTAATGGATGGACAATTACAGCCCACAGCGCATAATCTCAAATGGCCTGCTGGTAGTAGAGGAGGTACCAAGAACATACACACGGCTCATTTTTGGAGCAGGCTACCTTCCTGTTCAGGCTGAAGCACGACAGCCAGTAAAGAATGGGAAATGAGCACTGCTAACATCCCTATTACATCTGCTTAGAAACAGGATTTTCACAAGCCATGGAACACTTCTATTTTTTTGAAAAACTGAATTTAAGTATTTTGAACAAAACACATAAATTACTAAGGAGAAAAAGAAAAAAAAAAACCACATGACAGTTTATTTTTCCAATATAATTGAAGAAATGCCAAAGAGTAAGCATGGTGTCACCTACCAGTGACACCCAGCAGCTGAACAGATATAATAATAATAATAAGAATAAGCATGTTACTCACTGACTGAAGTTAAATGAGTACTGCGTTCACAATTAAACAGATATGGAGAACAAAATACAAAAGAAAATAATGCACTGTTTCAAATATGTTCCAAGTTAAGTTCAATTAGAATTCTATTATGCTATAAAAAGTCCAAGGGATCCTTCAGTTTTGCTCTTTTCTGTCTACATTATTATTTGAGAGGGGTGGAAAAAAGCACACTGAAGAATCCTGAAATTTCTGTTTAAATCTTTTTCTTCATACACTGTACTTGTTAAGTCAGAGAGTAAATATCTGATATTAAAAAAATAAAAGGCTAATGAAAAAAGACTTTAATAAATTACTGTTTACAAAAATTATGCAATTAAAAGTGGAAGAGATCTGGGATCTGCTAACTACCTACAGTCCAGGAGTAGCAGAGTTGCAGTGAAAACTCTCAAGTCCTTGTAGAAACCAGCTAAGCCTTTTTTTTCCCCCTCCAATAAACAGCTATATAGTAAATCATTACAAACACAGCAGCAAAACAGATCGTGTGATCTTGTTAGTAGTTTAGAAAACAGCATTTAATAATGATAATTTTGTTTTAAAAAGAAAAAGAAAACTACTAATTTTCCTTTTGCTCTCAGTAGAACAAGGTATAACTATGACAAAATCCTGCACCTTAAAAATATTCAGTAATAACTATTATTTAGACTAGAAACACAGTATTTACTACTATGTTATTGCACATACTCACGTCAGGGGAAGAAAACAACATTTGGATTCTTTTCAACCCAGCTTCAATTTTTAAAAAACCCAGTGAAGTAATGATCACTGGGGGGAGGGGGGGAGAAAGGACGTGGAGAAAAAACTTTGAAAATCAGAGTGGAGGATGGAAGAGGAACACGGCTTTGAGCTATGACACCACGTATTTTCTACAAAACAGTTTTCAATTTTTCTGTTAGAACCAGGAAGTGAAAACCAAACTGAAATGTTTATTTCAGATCCCTACTGACTGCTGTTCCCAAAAGTCCATCCATGGTGCAATCTTTCTGACACCTTAAGTTAACAAGACATAAGTCAATATAAGAAAACAAGAATTTGTAGTTTTGTTTCTAAACTCCTGCCCTTCTCCATCTTACTCACTTTCACCCAATCAAATCACAATCTTTATCAGATGCAAGGGCAGTGATTTGGAAGAAAAGTGTTTAGTTCACACATCAGTGCTTATATGCATAAAACCAATAACAATTTAAAATTACTTTCTTCTACGACACAATTTTTACATTTTGAACTCAGCAGTTTGTTATGTACTAAAGGTATACTAAAATTTTTGGAAGGAGATAAACTATATCTTGAGGTTTAAAATGTAAAACATCAGTACTGCAATTTTGACAATACTGCTGTAGCAAGTAGTTAAGCATGATAATCTATGATGAGAGACATATGGCTGCATATTCTACAGTAATGTTTATTTTTGCCTTTTTGGCAGAAAAAAAGTCCTACCTACCAAGTTCTACCTTTGGTAATACTCGTATTGCTGTTTGTGAGAGAGATGTCAGAAGAAAAATAAAGTCTCTTTTGCAGATTCATTTTAAATTGTCCAGCTGTGGGTTTATACAGAAGATGGAGGTTTTTTCCATTGATGTTAAGAAAGCAAAACAATGGTTTTATGATGTTTGAAAATAACATAATTTAACAAAATATTTATTACAGAAGATATAAACTGTATGTATAAAGAATCCTATAAAATGTTGTGAACACAGTTGTGACTGATCCTTTGCAGCTGTGAAAGAGTGCCTAGAGGAGAGAATGCCAGAAAGGACTGCAGTCCCCAGCTATGGCCCTATGTACTGCAGTGCACTGCATGCAACAGCTGGGGAGGTCAAGTGACACCATCTCTCCCTCAAATTAACTAGCAGAACTGACTGAAGCATGTTGATATGTGCATTCTCTCTCATACCGACAGAATTTTTAAGGTCCACTAGCACAATGCATTTTCCCCCATGAACTGCTCCATAGAGATCTACAGTGTCGCGTAGCCCTACCTTCGCATGTTTGACACTCTTAAAAACAAGGCCAGCCTTTGCAAGAGTGCCTAGTACTCTGCTGTCCTGGATGCCTGTGGCTAAAAGTAATTTGCAACAGTTGCAAAATGTGATGAATGCATTTTTCAAAAAAGCCTAAAAAGCAAAGAAGTGTAAGTACCACTTCTTCAGGTATGGCCACCCCAATTAAAACCGTTCTTACAGTGCCACCTCGTGGTTAAGTTGTCTCTACTAACTACCATTTAACTTAGTTAAACAAGTCCTTCCTTCAGCAAATTCTGAGCAAGAACTAGAGAGTAGTGTATTTTTTATATATATAAGTACCCCTACGCTTTAGAGGCCCATACGTAGTAGATTTTTTTTAACAGATTATTATATAACTCAAAATAGAAGAAATTCTTACTATCAGGAGCACTTTAGTAAAAGCTAATTAGCCTTTATCAATTTTTTACTTTGGAAATTTAAATGAGACAATCACATGCTTTGGACAGCACTTTTTTCTTCAGAAAAACCCTACAAGAGCAGCAGAAATTCACAATTCATTAGATTAAAATCAAAACAGTCTGACATTTTACTTTAATTAGAAACCAGTAAATTTGAAAAAGTCCAGTGACATTTACTGTACCATAATTATGTCAAAAAGACTTCTGAAATTTAAAGTTGAAATATGTTCGGGGGTTTTTGTGGGTTTTTTTTGTTTTTTAAATGTGACAGAAGACTAAATTGCCACCTTCCTTGGCACTGTGATTCATGCCCATCTTTAAATCTTATAGGTTGAAATACTCATTTCTGTTCAACATAATCACGAACATTTACTTACTTATACAGGACAGGTCTATCTTGTAAGGCTTCCATGGCTTGAGCAAGAACTGGAGAAACATCACATGATTCTTGCGTCAAAGTCCTGCATTCATCTATAAAATATCAACACAGATAAAAGTGCATTCTTTACACTGTAATACCTTTTATAACAAGCTGTCAAACAAGAAAATGAGTCAAAACCGCAAAGGTTTTGATTTTTAATTGAAGCCTTCAGAATATGCTACCTGGCCTCGTTCGTGTTAATGTAATTAACTTTCCCCATAAGCAGTTCTTCACTGTAAAATGGATGTCCATCACAAATCTCAACAATAATAAAAATTAAAGGAACCTTAGTATCTGGTTGCACCCACGTGCATATGTTAAATCATTCAATCACCAGAATTCTGTCAGGCTCCTTTATAACTGTTTACCACATTCCAGGTAAACTACTAAGAAAAAAGTGAGCAAGTATTTAAGCAAGCTGGGGGTTTGTTTTGTTTCTTGGAGTTTTTTTGTTTGTTTTTTGGTTTTTCTTTCCTTTAATCACATTATATAATCTTGTATAGTCCATACAAGAATGTGGAAATCATATAAACTAAATCAAACACTGGCATGAAAATGATGAAGGTTCATTAGCGTGAAACCACAATCATCATCTGGGGCTCCAGCACCCACTGAAGAATAGCTAACAAATGTAATATTGCATTGCAGCAGCTTTTTTTTCCACAAGCCCTCCTGTCAACGTCTTGGGAGAAGAGGGAAGTAATACAAAAGCATCTACATTTTACACTATCAAGATGTTACAACGAACACTGACGCTTGGATCCAGAGGACATATGTGAAAAAATAATCGCCTACTATAATTCAAAAGAGCATTATGATAAAATAAGGCTTTTTTTTTCCTTTTTTAAAGGTAATAAGCCACTCCTCACACTAAACTAGATCTTACTACCATATTGTCAAAAACAAGAATTTCCCTGTGACCTGCAAGAAAATGAAATGCAATACACTTAAAAATTTGTTTAGACTATCAAACTGTAGTAGTTGTTCTCTGTGGAAAACCATCTGAAAATACAAACAAATAACACAGTTTTACAAACAGAGATGAGATATGCCCAAAAAAGGAAAGAATCTCCAAATAACCATTGGTTCACAAAAGCTAGCTTTTAGACAAACCTTTCACTAAGAAGGAAACCCAAAGCCTTGTTAATGAACCTTGAAAAGGGTTTTTGCTGGGTTCAATTCACATCAAGGAATTAAAGGAATCATCATAATAATATTCATAAACATAAAAACATTCTTAGTCCTACTTTGAGTCCATCTGTAAAGTCGTTCATAAGATGTCTCTTGCAGTAAAGCCATCTGTTCCATAATTTCCAAGCTACAAGACAAAAAGATTTTATTTGCAAATACTATTTTAGGTAGTACTAGCAAAGGCATGTACAAACCAAATAAAACATACCATTATTAAAATTCTGAAAATTTAGAAATATGTTACTATTCTTTGGGTTTTTGTGAAATACTCTGTATAGTCATATGAAGTAAAGAATAAGACTTTGCGGTAACTTCTGCTTTTAACGAGTAAATGGTTATCTTGCACTCATTTAAGTAGCACTCACCCCGCCCTTTGCTGATTTGTCCGGAGGAGAATCTTGACATCATCATGAATTTGCTTTACTCTTCCCAAAGCCTTGAAAAAATCCTAAATCAAATTAGAAAAAAAAAAAAAAAAAAAAAAGCCGTGTTTAAAAGCAGTAACTTCTCATTCAAATCTCTAGCACTCTATATTCCCCATTTCAATTCTATATTTATGTTCCTTGCAGGTCTGTGTTCCAAGTGCTGCTTTTAAAATACAAGCACCCCTCCGCCACCTCTCACCTTTCATTCCACCTTAAGAGCCTTAGGATTTTTTTCTTTCCCATTGCATCACACCCTTCTTCCACCAAAAAAAAAAAAAAAAAAATAGCAGCAGCAAGGATGTGTTTTTAACCTGTCTTTAACCTGTAGCATGTGTGTGTTTTACATTTATTACTTAAGACTTTGGGGAGATCTTGAGGACATTACTATGCATTCCATCATCTTCTCCCCATTAATGTTAGCAACTATAATGAGCTAACTGAAACATTATAAAGTACAATGATTACACGTTGATACTTTTTGTTGTCATATAATGGGGTAACAATTTCTAAGAAAAATCAAACATTTGCAATAGACTAGACTAAGGTTTTCCAGGACAATCATTCCCCCCTGAATAACTCAACAGCAGCAATGAAGAAAAAAAAAACCTAGAAGACACGAACATATGGCCAAAAAGGTTATTTTGTTACTGGTTTAGAGAGCAAATGGATATCCACTAACATTTTTAAGCACATGTCTTATTATGAAGTCTTCTTTTGAACTTCATGGAGGAGACCAGCAAATTCAGATGAAACTGTTATATCTTTTGTGACTTGAACACAGTTTGCTTCAGGAAAGTGGTTTCATTCTGGCTCAAGTCAGACAAAATATACATATTCTAAGTGAAGCAGGACACTGATTTAACCTACTGCCTTGCATCAACTGTGTTGAAGATCACGTTTATAAAAACCCACATCACTCTTCCTTCAGGAAAAAACCATTAAAAAATTGCCAGAACAGAAGCCTGACTAAAAATGTTTTAAGCATGCTGGCTGACTCTATCATAGGGGAAAAGCACAAACATGATTTTACTGAAGTCTGCCATTTCAGTACCACAACTATGATTGTATCTCAGTAACTTCTGCACATTTTTTAGACAGATCAAAGTATCAAAAGGACTAAACCTCATTCTGCTGCAAACCAAGCACTGAATAAATGGCACAGAGTTGCTGTCATTGTTCCCTGCAACATGTGCTTTTTAGAAACCTGAATGTTCTTTCATGGTAATAGCTGGTACAAAAGCATACAGCAATTACTCAAGTGCACAATCATTTAACACATTCCACTTATGCTTTCATTAGCACTGTTTATGTTTATCTGTTCCATGTCTTTAATAATGCTTTAACTGCAAACAGGATGCCTGTGGAAACAAGATAGTATGTCTCAGCAGGTAGTCTACATTTAAGTGAAGGTTTCTATGCAACTACAATAATAAAAATCTATTAAGTGTACTCAATTCTCTCATTATTCAGTTTGCTTTTACTGCAGAACAATGTGCCTTCTTATTCAAACCATAAACATACTCAAAACCTTATTTTGGAAAGTGGCTAAAAGTGGATCAGCACCTAATATCTTCATCAACCAAATAATAATGAGGGAAAGTCTCAGCTTATATTGTTTCAAGTCACTGAATACCTATATACATGCATATGCAAAATGCACACACACATGCATAAGGGTGGTACTACATATTACTGAAGCAAATTTCTCATTTGCCTTATTTGAGTGTGACGAAGTTTTAAAACATCTTCACTGAAAATTCAGACTTCATAAAGGTCTTTTTTAAGTGTAGAACCACATGATAGCTCATTTGCCTCTTAAACTCATTACACAAACTAGAATTTAATGTTGATTTTCCTTCTTGTTATTGAATCTTTCATCACACATTTCAAACTCATCAGAAATTCACCATCCTGTTAAAAGGTACATTCCTCCATAAAAAATTAAATTACAAAATGATAATAAGATCTCATGTACAATTCATCTAGGACGCTTCTACATTTTAGTTCAGGGCAAAGCTTTTAATGTTCATTGAGCTACCTCAGTAATTGGCTCATCTTTCGTGCCTCGAAGGAGGTTCATTTCATCCAGCGTCAGTTGGAATTTTGCTATGAATGCATCTGCAACTTGTGCTTTCATTTCCAGTCTCTGACTGTAATAAAACAAAGTGAAGAGGACATTACCTTTTTATGCTTATCTCAGATTTATTTTGCATATTCATACTTTTGAAAATACAATTAGGATTAAGAATAGGTGCTATTAAATTCTAATAGTACATTCTTATCATCAAACGCTTGAGTTGCATCTTCACATACAATTTTCTATTAAGCTTACGCAGATTACTCAGTAAAGACAATATAAAGGTAAGTTAGCACATTTGAAAACTAGTAAGTTCTTTAAAAAAATATTCCTTTAGCATTTGTATCACAAGTTATCTAATCCAGATACCTTGCTTGTACAGCCATAATGCTTGCAGTTATTTCCTTTCAAATTCATCAAGGAAAGAATGGGGTTTCAGCTCTTGTTTTCAGAGAAACACAAAAAGCCGTTAGCACCCAAAATGAGAAAATGATCATTAGATTAATCTACTTTTCTGTAGAACAGATCCATTTCTTTTTAACAACATACAGTTGGGATACAAATTTACTAATCTCACAAGCAATCAAAACATAATGGCTAATTTGCTTGTTGATTACCCTTTCTGAAATAAACACAGGAGGGATGCAATATGCAAACGCCATCTCGTGGGCAGCATCTTTTTGCACGTTTTGTTACACACCTTACAACCACAGAAGGACCCAAATGAATATAGTTTTATTCCACAGGAGGGACTGGAATTCCTGTAGCAATGGAAAAATTGCTCAAACTGTGGTTTGAGCACACAGCATTCCAGGAAATAAAGACTACTTTTTCAGGACATTGAGAAGACACTACTTCGTTATTTGTAGAAGAACAAGGCTCAGTTACTTTAAGACCATTTCAGCTTCCAATGTAATTACTGCTAGATAAATGCACTGTTATTATAGGGTGGTAAGACAGGCAAGAACACTTCTAATCCTGACTGCAATAATTAAATTTCCTTGCAAGATCAAAGCTTGAAAAGTAAGCTTTTGCTTACTTATTTACCACTTCTCTACTATCCAGCTAGCGTCTGGACTGCATTCAGCTGTAAGAAGCACGGAAAACTGGCTTCCCTTCTGTAGACATGGATGGCCTCCCCATCCTGCAGTTCCACAAACTCTTTTAGAGATGAGATGAAAAGTTGCGCAGTTGTCAGCGCTCTATCATACTGAACAGTGAGAAGGGAATATAAAATCCAACAGTGTTTTAACAGTAAAATTTATGAAAATCAAAGGGGAAAGCAACCCAGTACTTGTAAGTTACACAGAAAACACCTAAGCAAAAAGGAAAACCCAAACCTCATATGCTTTAATACATCTTTTACTGGTAAGTCAGGTTTCCCCAGTGTCCTATGTCGATGTGTCTGTTTTCCCTTTACATTGACAGTTTTGCAATGCTTAAAATCCAACTGTCTGTCTATTAATTTTGTCTAAGTAAACTCTATAATTGCAAATTCAGGGCCTCCATGAAGCTGAATCCTTCTCAGGAAAGGAACAAGAGTGATGGAGAATAATTTTCGCCAACTAAACAGGCAATGACAGCAGATGTACCCATGAAAAATTACAGTGCTTTCCAAGCAATCTGATGGTAGCTCACTGCAAGTGAGGAAGAACAGGGAAGAAGTCTAAAAAGGGAGGGCTCAAGAGCGCATACACAGCTTGGAAACAAGAAAATGCAGATACAGGAAGAAAGGAAAGGTATTTGGAAGAGAGGAAAGAGATTGAGAAGCATCATGATGCTTTGGCAAGGAGGTGGAGTCAGTTTTCTAGCACAAGGAACGGGGCGTGGGCAAAGAGAGATTTAGGAGAGAATGGAAAGTACCAGAAGACTCTGGGGGCAGAGAGGGGAGACATGTGAGGTGATGGGTCCGAAGGGATTGAAGTTGCCCCAGCTTCTCTTTGAATAACTTAACCTAAATCTCTCATATCGGGGTGAGGACACGCAAGACTACCTTCAAACCTAAACAGACATGGCACTGTTTTCCAGCCCCACTGATATGTTTTTCTGACACAGAAAGTGTGGTAGACCTCAACACAGTGGAAAGAAAATGGAAGAATACCATTTTGAACACATGTAGTAAATTTTCAGCAGGAAGATTAGGCGATAAAATCTGAAGAGAGGAAACCATGGTGTAACTTCAGGTGGAGACAGAGGAAAAAAAACCAAGAGAAGCTGTCTACAAAACATACTCACAAGAGTTAACAGACAGGAGGACACTAACAAGAGAGTATTTTTAATCATGTATTAGGCTTGTGAAAGATTTTCTGATGATAACTACGTCATTCTCACAACACAGGTAAAAGATGGATCAGATCTGTTCTGTAGTAACATATTCCATCGTTACAACAATGCCTGAGCCGTGCTGCTTAGGCTGCATCAGCCATCCCTGCTGATCCCTGCCCTTTACTGCCCTTTCCACTGTGCCAGAACTGCTGTTTATACTATTATGTAGTGAATCAGATCACAGATCAAATCTGGCAGGAAAAAAATGAAAGTTTTTATTTTATTTATTTTTGGGGGGTGGAAGTTATATGTGTTCTCTAATTCAGTTTACCACAGGCCTGTACCAAGGTACTGTGGGGTACCAAGTTCTGTACAGGCACACCCTCTGTACAAAGGGCTGTGCCAGCACAGCAAGCTGCCAGAGGCAAGGGGGCAAAGACTACTTAGTTCACTTGTGCTATGAAGCTGCTCATGAAAACTACACTTCAGAACCCTTCTGGGGTTTAAAAAGAGGTCATTTCAATAGTCAGTTACAACAAATAGTAATAATAAAAAATATTAGGACCCTCCCCTCTCAACCCCCCCAAAAAACCTAGAGGCATATTACATAGCCACTCAAATTGAAAATCAGGCAAGGACACTTAAAATTTATCCCAATGATGGTGCTTTCAACAGCACATTCCTGTTCTGCGCCACTGTGCTGAGGAAATCTAATCCATCAACATCACCAGCACTGGATTTGGCTGAAACAACAGAAAATGTGGTTTAGTGAATTAACTTTATTTAATAGTTGCTCCGAGTCTTTCCTCTTGTGATGGAAATCTCAATTTAATGTAAAAGCACAAAGCTGAAAAGATTTACACTGGATTATACCTCCCTTTAGGGAGGAAGAAGGAAGGTAGGAAAGAGACTGGAGAAGGCAAATGCAAGATCTTTGGTTTCAACTGAAACAAGATCTCTCATATACAGAAGAGCAGATGTTCAGAAACTTTTCTGTTCTTTGAACCTGTGTATCTCCTGAGTGCCTGAACTCTTAAGTGCTCTTAGAGAAGATCTCCATTTACTATTACCTCCTGTTCTTCAGATTTTTTTGAACGTACATTTTCATCAAACTGGGGGCAGGGGGGAATATGATTTTAAGAAGTGCAATATACCAGGCATACGAGGGTTTTTTCAGTTGGCTTTGCAGATTTGTTGGAACTAGGGATACAGACTTTCAAAGAACAAGGACCAGAGTCAGGAACTGTGCAAACAGCATGCTTGTTAGTCCATGCTGGAATTCTGTGCACCCTTCCCTCCTGGGGTTATAAAAATGAACAATGGCAGAAGACCTCACTACTCAACCTCTCTCCTCCTGCAAGTCCTCACTCTGCACAGTCCTCCCTCTATTCTTTTTTTTGCTGCTATAGAGAACAAGGATCAATCAAACATCGTGCTTTAGAGCCATTCCCATCCCTGGCTGTATCTTTGGCTAACACCTGCTGTAACTGCTCACCAACTCACTCTGCACACTCCCAATAATTAACTTTTATAAAACAGAGTCAATTTATTAAACTGTAACCTACTAGCAAGTTAGAAGTTCCACAATGTAAACACAAAATAACAGCCTCAAGGTGGCAGCAATATTTCATCTATCTTTCTCAAGATAGGGATTCGGAAGTGGATAGGGATTCGGAACCTAAGAGCATGCGCCTGAATTTTGATAAAGCTATTTTTTTTCCTCTCTTTAAAAGGACATGGGATTTCAACAAACTACTCAGTTTTAAAACCCAGGTTAGCTACCTCTGCTTATGCTGGCTATGAAAGTTGCTTTGGTCATCAATCCGCATGAGAAAGAGATCCTGTATCCTAGATGATGGATCAGTAACGAAACATGTAAGTGCTATGTATCCTTGACTTCTACCTAGCAGTATACAGTATTAATGAGACCAATACATTTGCATAGATACTTTTTTTTAATATATATATATATATTTCCTCAGACATAACAGATATTTAACTAGAATTCAATCAATCTTACTAAAGCACTGAAATGGGAGTAAATATCACTCGAGTTTGTTATAGTTATTTCACTGCGCTAAGTGCTATGCAAAACACAATGCAGGTAACAACAAAAGGTAGAGTAAGGCAATCTTACATATAACCCATAGCGATGGGTACATGTGCAGACATTTGGACACTTCAAGACCCACTGGCCTTTCTGTAAACATAATCATTTCTAAACTGTGTTCTAAGCAAGCACAGTACAGCAGAGGAAAGGCCACACTGTGCTGTTATCCCAAAGCTTTTTTTTTTTTCTTTTACAAAAGTTATCCCTGCATAAAGGAACAAAACTTACGGATCATGGGAACACGGCACCGATGCAAAGGGGGGAAGTGCCAAGTGCTGGTAGACTTTGGAGCTTGGGCGGGAGACGGTACTCCAACAAAGAGCAATTTCCCCAGTTTTAATCGTTACCAGGGAGACAGAATTCTTTTGCAAGAGAACTCAAAAGGCTGGGAAAACTATGCACTTCATGCACTTTTCCCTTGAACCAAATACAAATGCGCGCTGTTTGTTAGGATTATCACCTAGACAGCTCAAAAAATGAGGTGGAGGAGAAATAGGCTTTTCCAAAGTTTCATTTTATCTTGCCACCAAGTATAGCATAAAAATCTGCTAGCTTCTTTTACCTAGGACGAGTCATAGCAGCATGTTCTGAAATTACTTTCAATTTGTGGCACTGAGGATTCAACACATTTTTAAAGCCTCAAAAAGATGGAGTATCTCTAACTTATAATGAAATAACAACCATCTTTAACACAGATGTATAAATGATTTTCAGCAGCAGCTGGAAAAATTATTCTTCTGTGATGGTTTTTGTGGAAGGCAAATATAAAAGACCATATAACAAAACATCTACACACAAGTAAGTGTTAGGAAGCCATTCTTAAGTACCAAGTGCAAAAATGCATTTGTAAATGCTGAGAACAAATGTTTTTATTCTACATTTTGTCTGTCAAACACATCTTTTATTAAAGGAGAACTGAAATACTCAGAGAAGGTATTCAGTGACCAATTCCATCACAGAATATAATTATGAAAATTTCTCCTTAATTAAAAAATAGGAAGGCACAGAAAATCATCGTGAATTGTCTAACGTTCCCAGGATACAGGAAAATAGCATTAATATTATAGAAGGCTTTAGTGAGACCTCATCTGGGAAACAGACCACAATCCTGATCATCTGTGTTCAAGAACAATGCACTCCCATTAGACCAGAGCTAGCAGGATGATCATGGGAATGGAGAACCTAGTTTATGAGAGGAGATAAAGGAAGCTCTTAAGATAAAGGACAAGATGAGAAAACAGCCAATTTATATCTAAGAATTAGGTTGGAAATTAGGGAAAGGCTTTTATTGGAAAGAACAAGCTTTTGAGGTAAGTGTTCCACGAACAGCAACACGTACAAAATGCAAAAATAATTAACTAGTTATATGTTGAACAGTTGATGGGTTTATGAAAGTCATCATACAAATGACAGCTGGCAGCAGGAGAGTAGACTTAAACTTAGAAGATTTCTCCCATCTGTAATCCCTATCTAAAGACAGCTAGCTAGCCTGCAATGCTGCAGTCCTGCCATATAATACATTCTGCTCTAAAAATAAATAGGTAAAAATCAAAAAGGCTAAATCAAAACTTTAGCAACAGAAAACACTAACTGCACTGAAATGATGTAAACCTTGCCAAACAGATTACTAAACATTAGAATAAAAAAAAGCTTATATGCTGTAAATAAATTCATAGAATTTAATAATTTTCTACTTACATACCGATCAGGCTTCCTGTAAACATCATTGGTATGTATCTACAGAATAGTCTGGATAAGCAATTTTCACATGCAAAACTTCACAGCAATCGTGATATACATACTTACTAAGGAAATCACTGTTTAGCAATGGTTAAGATACAACATATGGTTTCTAACTTGTGAACAGAGATTAAGTTAAAAAGGAGTGTATTTCCAGTAAGTAGATTCTCTCCCATGTTGTAGAGGTGATCTAGTTGATACTGTTGTACCAAACAGACTGATACCTTCAGCATATCTTTTGTATGATCTGATATAAAGACATTTGAAAGGGGACTGCTTAGTCTAGCTTCAAATTTGCCATCACATTGAAAAATGTTGCCAAAGGCATGAAAATAACACACTATTCTCTACATCCACCTGGAATAAGATCAGAACAAATGAGCTTAACCAGCAGCAAAAGGAGAACTAAATCAGATAGTAGGAAAACAATAAAGAACCAAAATCAATTTCCAGGGAAGACCATGGGCACTCTGTTCCTGGGCTCTTCTTCTAAGAGCAGATTAGACAGACCAGGAATGGTATCATGTAACTGATTCTGCACTTCTTATGAACGTTTCTCAACCTGTAAGACCATGCCTCATTTCATACTGATCAAGAGTACTTCATGCCTCAGAGTACATGGTCGCCAGGTAGAAAAGCTGGCAGGAAATAAGGCTTTGCACTTTCTCTGCTAGTCATGGTTAGAATATGACAAATTAGGGGGATTTTTCTTCAGATCCACTTTAGCTGTTTTGATTCCTGTATTATACCCTGTTACCTATGCTTTCCTTCGGTACAAATCAGGAAAGAAAATCATCCTCAGAATTTCAAACCTTCACCCTCCCCCACATTGAATTATAATTCAGTTTAGGCAATCACTGCTTTTTCTCATGAAGCATATTCACAAGAATAAATGTAATTACAAGTTTCAAAAGGTCAAGACATGAAATACAGCTCATCAGTGCAAACCACTAGATCACCACTTTTCTCAGCATACGCTGATGAAAGCAAACCTCTCTAACCTGCTACAAACACTGCTGAACTTCCTGCATAATTTCCAAATTGACATAAAAGGTATTTCTTAAAAAAGAAAAGAAAATTAAAAAGCACCACCAAGAGACAAGCATGATAGATCTGTAGTGTAGCACTACTGAAGCAGCAGATGTTCACTGAGAAACATTTCTCCTAAGACTTTTGACCTTGTATTGAGCTCGGGGGTAACAGTCAAATCATTCACTGAACTCTAACAACTGTGTTGAATTTAAATAAAGAGCAAGTCTGAATGTAATTCAATTAAAATAAATTTAAGTACATACTGCTGCATTCCAAAATGTGTTTGGGAATCAGATTTAACTGTATTTTTAATAAGCGAAACAATCCTAGTACTACAGAAACTGATTTTCCAGAATCAACATAACTAATAAGGATTCTGACATCAAAAAAGACATTTTGCTCTGTTTAAGAACAAAATTAATAGAAACTAGCAAAACAAGACAATGTGTAAAGGTGTTCAAGTGCATAATCTCAGTGAAAGCTCTGAAACTTTAACTTGACTCAAAATTGTCTGTCCAAGCCATTTACATTCCCATTCTTTCATACAGAGTATGATGGTCTTTACTTCCAGAGAACTACTTCTGACTCTCAGCAATTTTCTATTTCTGCAGGCTTATTTTCTGTGATCTCCCTGAGCACATACATACACTCACATAATCACTCTTATTTAATTTTATAAGAATTAATATTGTAACTATTACCTCCTGGTCTCTTTCTTCAATTGTTAGATCCACAACTGCCACGCGTGGCTAACCTCAAAAACAATCTTGCACAATACCTTACCATTAAGTGGCTGGTAGAACTACTATGAATCCAGGCTTTTGGCATTCTGCGTACATTATTTTGGAACTGTTATTTCTCTGGTTTGGGAGCATACTGCACTCCAGGACACTTGTTCCCAATGGAAGGTGAAGTAGTTTAGTATTGCAAAGAAAAAAAGAACTAAACTCAGGTACAACTTGAGAACTGACAAGTCACAGGAAGCTTTTATTAAAATCTCACTTCAAGGAGCAAGATCCTTCTTCTGTCAGCCTATTGGCAATGGCAATAAAGAAATCCCCATTTTTTAAAATGTAGCAGATGTTGTTTGAAAACAAACTAATCTCCTCATTACTATACATAATAAGCCTAACGCAACCTGAAAGCAGTATTAGTGTGCTCAAGTAAATATATAGAAATCTAGTGAAGATACTGAAGTGGATCTTTAAAAATTCACAGAAGTTGTCTAAATTAACTACCTCAGTTTTTATTTATTATCAAAGTTTGTTATGAAATACATTAAAACAAACATTCTATTTAAGACTCTACATGACTGAACAGCAATAAATTAACCTTATGTTATAGAGAGATGGGTTGAATGGTTTGGACTACTTTATTTCACACTACATGGTTCTATTAAGCTGTGCTAAATCTCAATTTTAAGGAGAGAAGAGGAAAAAAGAAAACGCTAGTTCCTATGTTAAGCAGATTCCGTAACTTAAATAATGTGAAGGAAAACTGTTCTGCTTCTAATGTACAGTACAGTTATTTTAACTAGTCTTTACAGACAAAGTACGTTTAGAACAAGCAATCTAATTGACTAAAGAAATGCACCAACTCTGACATATTTCCTTTCAGTTTTAGAACACTGAATCAAATCATAACATTTTCCTCCTATGAGAAAATGGTTGGCTAAAGTAAATCAGATAAATCCTAAGTATAATAGAAGACCTTTTTTTTGACCAATAGCTAGCACAGCATATCATTTACTGCAAATCAAAACAATTTCTGAAGTTGTTTTTTAAAAATGGCTAAAAAACCGTGAGAACAAGACTTAACGTAGTACTCAGTGAGAAGGGGAGAGTCGAAATAACTTTCCTTAAGGACAGTGTAAACAACTGGTTCAGCAAAATGACAGAATGTATTATCTGTGCTATTACAAAATGTTTAGTACTTGTCATTGTGAAAAAGAAGAACGAAACTAACGTGAAAAGGAAGAACATAAATGATTTTATTTTTCAGGGTAATGTTTCAAAACATACCATTACTCAGCACTGATTTAAGAACTTAACTCACAAACACTGTGGTACATAGAACAGAATTTTAATATTTTGATGTTAAATTAAAAAATTACACAGAAAATTCTACTATATTTTGCTATTTGAATACAAACTCCTGTTATCCTAAACTTCAAGAAACATCTACCTAACTCACATCTTCTTGTGAAAAGCCTATCATAAAATAAACAGCTGATAGGACCACAGGGAGTAGAAATAGAAATTTGACGGATGAAATCTGCCCTTCATAATAAGACACATCTTTTTATAGGAAGAACTCTAAAAAATTGATTACACTCAGCAATTACTGCCTTGTTCTAGACTGACTGCTCCTGCTTTACAGTCATTGTTTCAATTGCCTTCTTTTTTAATGGGTCCAGCTTTCATCTCTGCATTTCAATCAGGGTTTTAGGACAACCCTCAGAAGACAGAGAAGCCATGTCCTCCCAGTTTCACCATTTACTCCTTTGTTGGATAAGAAATGTCACCTGTTAAGTTGAAGAAATCAGCAATTTAAGACCTGTATTTTGTCTGACTGCTGGCAGGATTTCAGCTTTTCAAGAAACCCCTAACATTCAGTAGCAGAGGCCTCTTCATGTGCCTGATGTAAACCAAAGCGATGCATCAGAAGAAAGAGTCATTTAATGAGTCAAAAGAAAAGGTGACTCCAATATCCCACACAAGAAAAAAAATAAAATCCTTTTGCTTAACTTTTTTGTAAGTTTAGCCAGGAAAAAAGTTAACTTTGTTAATAAATGGCACTATGATTCTTCCGTAAGCATCATATTGTTTGGCTTCCGCTAGCGGGTACTTCATGTATACTTACAAAATAGCCTTTCAGAAGAAAACTTTTGCCTACGTGCGCACTCTGGGTCACAAAGACCCTTAGAAGGACAGGCTACTTCCTAAACCTTTCTTCCTCCTCACACTAGGGTTCAAGGAATTAACATAAAGTCTTTTAAGTAAACTGTTGTGCGAGTAAGAACTATATTGTAGAAGTATTAATGTACAGTCTGCATAATCTCCTTTAATGGAATTTAAGGCCAACTAGACATACATCATTTGGGATTGGTCTTGGTATCTTCCATTCTGCTTCAAAACAAGGAATCAAAGCAGCTTTCCTTTTCTTCAGACTACAAAAAAGACGACAACTTCTCTGTCCTACTACTTCTTCTATTTAAAATAACAAATTTTCCAAGACTTGACTTCTGCTCACTTACTTAAACTGTGACTTTGCTAAATCCTTCATTTTGTATCAACAAATATTGTATTTTGTGCAGTTATTCTACATTCAACTTTTAAAATAAGTGCAGATTACACTCTGACCTCACATTCAGACTCTCACAGGACATAATCCACTTCCTACTGAAGACCACAACATGAACCTACTGATTTTGAAAGCGCACCCAGAGCTATCCAAAGTCGTAATTTCTACTAGAAACTTATCACTGGCAATAATTATTTCTAATCTCCAGTGAACTGTATGTAATTTTCAGAAGAAAACTCATAAAGCAAGGAGATTCATTCTACACTGACAAAGGCTAAAGCTGTAAAACCAGATGCCCTAGACATAAAAATGATAAAGATTACTTGAATCTGTCATAGGCTATTATCCCTTTCCCATGAATAAAAATACTGAAAAGAGCAAAATACAAATCTTTTCTTCCACAAGACATTGGAGAACCAAGGGGAAAAGTGGTCTGTGTAAGGCTTATTAAACAGCACTTACGGATTTCACAGTTAAAATATGGCAGAGTGGGTTATAAGCCAACCTTCTGTTCCTACATACAGCCCCTGAACAAGAGAGTGATTTCCACTGGATATGAAGCATTGACAACAAGAAGCCTGTGAAACCGGTAAGACACTGAGTAGGTCCCTATCTGTTACAAAACAATGTAACTTACATTATCAAGTGACCTTAGGTAAAACACATCCATATTCCACATGTTGTACCGCTATAAGTGATTCTCTTCCCTAAAAGGTCAATTTTCATGACAACAAGCACTAACGCATGTTCTTACCTCTTTGTGTCGTTTAGTAATAAACTAAGAGTTCATTTTCATTCCAATTGAGCTACAAACACAGATAGTGTTAAAAACAAAGTACAAACATAAAAAACCCCCCAAAGTCACTACTCAAAAATAATAGTAGCAAAATCAGATCTAAAAGAAAATTCCATCAGTACTGTCATGTCTTCATGAAATAAATAGTGTTATACATACTTTTCTGCCTGGAGTTTTGTGGTTTTTACTATCAAGTCCTGAGTTTGCTCCTTTGCTGCCTAGAATACAATTAGAATCATTAAGCATGCGAAAAACACAAACATATCAAATGTATTACACAACCTTTAAAATATGCGATACTTTTGAAGTTTTCTGACTGTAAGCAGTTTAAAGAGCGTACCCTTTGAAACAAAAAGCCTTCTTGAAATAAGTATTCATTAACTCTCCCTATTTTCAAGCATGAAAAAATAAATTAACATCCTTATCCATATATATTTTCATCTTGATATACATTTATATTCACAGTCAATTTTTAATTTATATTTAATACAAAAACATTATTATAAATATTAGAAATAGTTCTGATTATTTTATTTGTCCATCGACTGTAAACTGTTTTCTGTTACAAAATGAAAAATGAAACAAGTTCCTCTGGATGCTAAGCTGCCCAGTACGTGTGAATCCAGCCATTTTAGACAACATGAATACAGCTGTGCTGATCTTAGCAAGTTTAGCTCTACAGTCCAAGCAGCTTACAGGGCTGTAAGCACCAAGTGCAATGCACTTAAGTTCATCACAGCCCTAAATGTTCAGTGGTGACAATGCAAGGGAATCCATGCAGAAACAATTCTGCTATAGACAGCAGCTGCATGACTAAAGGGATTGCTGCAACTGAAGTTAAAAAGTTCTGAAATTTATCGCTCAGCACGAAGATAAAAGACATCCGGAATTGTTGGTTTCCCACTGGACACCACCAGTGATCACTTAGGCAGAAAAATAAGAGATTTAACAAAAAAGAAATCCTTAAATCAAAATGCATTCAGTATGGAATAATATTGCAAGTGAAGAGGTGGAAACAGGTATAAAGATACTCTGTGTGAATAATTTCAAGACTGTAATAGGTCTAAATCACAGTGTCTGCCAAAATCAAGATGCCAGTCTTGAAACCCGTGAGAGGTCTAATGCAAGTATATACATGCACTGATTCATTTCAGCCTTTCTATCTGCCACACTACATTAGTTAAATAGAACAGCAGTCAAGGTACAGGAACACTTTGAAAGGTGAAAGAAGGACTGCAAGCACTCAAGTACAACTTCAGTTATCAGAGGGAGCCTGTGCTGTTCTGTGTATACAGACAGCAGGCACCGCTGAGGTGCCAGTTGCTGAATTTTCTAAAGGAAACTATTATGGACTAGCATGCAAATTTAATAAAAACTCGACAGAATTTACTGCACATTTAGTACTTCCAAAATAATTTAAGATATCTTTAAGCTTTTTATAGCTTACATAAATAATAATAATTATATTTTTAATGTATTTTTATTAATAATTGTATTTTTATTTTCAACTTTTTTTTAATAATACTGATTTTCAATGCTTCAGCCTAACAAAAAAAAAAAAAAAAGACTATTACAACAAAAGACTGGACCTCAACTATTCAGTATGGAAATCTACTAACTCCAGACTTTCCCCCCCCCCCCTTTCCTTCAGAGTTGCAGATTTTAATAAGCCAAAAAGATAGAAGAAGAAATTTGCATCCTTTCCAGTACTTTCTGGATGGAAGTACTAATTGCCAAGAAGAATGCAAACAGTAGGACAGCAGAAAGGAAGGAAAAGCAGCTTTTCTGGATCTAGCTAGATACATCAGAAAGCCAGTTTTTATTTACATGCATTCAAATACATGCTAAATACTGTTATTATTGTATGTATGTAATGTAAGAGCTTACATCTACGCAAAAGAAGGTAACTGGCAGAAAAGAGTCAGACATGCCAGAAAAATCAGAAAGTTGGTATTTGATGTTTCTTGTAGATCCAAAAGAGAAATACTTCTCTCTTTCTCCCCACCTCAGTATACTATTTCAAACTTTCATTATCCTTCAACCCTGCTTTATTCCATTCCAGTACTTGCCTCCTTCTCTCCCTTTCAGCCACTGCATTTATCAAGTCACTGGCCTGAAATCAGATCTCACAGTATCTGGTTATTTGGATTGGATGGTATTATAAACTATGAAACAAAAAAGGTAAAAACTTTTTGGCTTTTCAATATATAGTCCCTTTCATATCTTATATTTGTTCTGCTCTCTTAATACACTGCTCTCTTAGCACACTTTTCTACCTTATATGCTATAGATACACCTCTTTATATCTTCTATTTGCTCTACTTCACCCATTTTTGTTTTCTTATTCAGCTGGAGCACATGCTAGCAAGTCTTCACGTCCTGTTACAGACAAAATACTAGAGTATTTGACAACCGAGTGCTAGTTCATGGGCTTATTAACTTACTTTACATTCATACAGACAAAGAAAACGGGTTGAATTGAAACAAGTTACAAGTTCTACATGGCTCTAGAGGAAACCTCCTGTGGGACACAGAACAAAAATACCTACTGACTTTAACAGAAAAAAAAAAAAAAAAAATCCCTGCAGGGTGGCTCTGCTCTGGGGGAAAAAAAAAAGAAGCCACAGACAATAGTTACAGTTCATGATCTAAAGACAGAAAAGAGCAAAAATCTGCATGGACAGTTGACTTATTTCCACATCTAAGAGTTTAATCAAACAGTTCCTGAACTGCACTAGGGGATATATCCACATTAACAGTGTTCAAAGAGATCTGAGACCTCTGAGGTGCATTACCCATTGCCTTCCAAAATTGAAAATTAAGTACTGCAGTGGGCTACACTGTACTGTCACACTTTTTGGAACAAGTTCATCAAACTACAAGCATTCTTATGGGAATTACATACAATGACTATGAAACCTATTCATCTAAGTAGGGGGACATCTAATGTCCACACACGCACATTAGGAGCGGAAAAAGCAACTGTTTTCACAGGATTTTTTAGTGAAGGATTCTCATTCACTGTAACGTCTGTGCTATACTCAGAACAGATGTGGTTTTGCAGAACACCTACACTTCAGCATCCATAGACCTTTTAAACTCATCACTGTATCAAATATTGAACGTGTACGCTAAAACCAAGCCAGATTTAGTAACACATTATAAAACACAATTTTTTTTCCCCTAGAATATTATGGATTCAGGATTAATATGAAACAGAATTGGTTTTGCTGCGTATCAGCATTTTGAGACAATGTTATGAAACAAAAACAACAGAATAAAGATGGCACACTAGATTTGTCTCCCTCTTTGGATTACAAGATACTTTCTTACGATTATACTTGAGGTATTTATGTGAACACATAACTCAACAGATGTAGTCAATGCAAAAGGCACATAAATTTTTAAACGGAAATACACAAATATAACTAACCCTTTAATCTCACACACATCCAATCTAATAAAACATTTTCTCTCCATTCACATACAAATGGATATCACATTGCCATTCTCAAAATAAGTATATTGCTGCATTCTGAATTGCAATTTGGAAGAAATTAAAATTACTACCTCATTACATTTGCTAAACAAGTAAAAAAGAAATATATTAATATCATAAAGTGACATAACATGCATCCTATGGAAACATCTCAATGTCGCTGTTAATCCTCTAAAATAATTATTTATCCTTTTAAAAGAAAGTAGATGCACCTCAAAAAGAAAAACATACAAAGCACATCTATTTATATATTACCTTCAAACGACTGGACATATCTTCACAGCAGCTGCTCATCGCTTGCACATCTTCATTTATACTCTCAAGCTCCTAAATAAGTTCAAAAAACAGTAACTGTGTTTTACATGAGAAATGCCATGCCTAAGCCCAGCTTCATCCCACCAAAAGGAGACACCCAAGTTACAAGGAACGTAGTTGCTCTAGGCTCCCTGCTAATCAATGGAGAGAATGCACCTCTAAAGAGCAACATCCACTTGGGATTTTTATCTGTTTGAAACATCACCTCTCTCTGTGCAGGTTTTTCATCAAACAAAACAAACGATCCTTTTTTTCTTTTTTTAAACTTTAAATTACATAGCAAGATACCCTTGCAAGATAGCTAGTCACACTGTAAAAATGCTACCTCTTTAACTTGCTTGAATATGTGGACAAATTCTTCATTTATGGCTAAGCTTCGTCGTTCAATGTCTCCACGCAAGTTTCTTCGGGTGCGCAAACTGTTTTCGACAAAAAACGTCGAAAGAGCCTTGAGTGCTTCCAGCATTTCCTAGAAAATAAAAGAGGCCTTAACTTACCACACAGTTACAAAGAAGCAGGTTACATGCTCCGTAACCATCCCAAGTTCATGGTCTTACAAAAAAACCCCCAATTTACTACATGGTTTTAGAGAAAAAACGACCTAAACACACTCCAGATCAGTCGATAAATAACTAAAATAATTGCTGAGTCTTTCTTCTTCTCATATGCTATAACACACAAGTTTGTCTACTATTTTAGAACAGCTTTAATCAGTAAGATCACATTCGGTTAAAGCATGACCCATCCGTAGCTATAAAACATTTGCATCAGAAAAAGCCTGAGACGTGCCCTCCGAGCTCAGCAATACAAACCTCCCTGCGATTTGAAGGGATCGAACAGGTACGTGGCATGTCACTGGAGAAGCAAAAATGAATTTTATTTTCAATTAACGCTGCAAACGTCAGGTTGCGACTCCGCAGCGGAACTGAGGGTATGACAGGGCTCGCTTCCCAATTTCGGAGCCTATCAGGGCTCGCAGCCCCTGACGGCTCATCCGGCCGATGCCCCGCAGAGCGCTCCCCGCCGGGCAGGCCCCGGCCCCCAGGCCCGGCCCCCGCCTCGCCCCCTCAGCCGCCGCCCGCCCCACCTTGTCGTTGTCCAGACGAGTCTCCAGGATCTTGTTGAGCTTGCGGGACAGGGGGTTGCTGCCAGGGGCAGCCGGGAGCCCCGGGGCGGGCGCTGCGAGCGGCGGCGGCGCAGCGGTGTCGGCCATGGCTGCGGCCCCAGCCGGCCGCTCGCACCCGGCGCGGCGGCAAAGGACCGGCTCCGGCGGAAACGCGCTCCCGAGGCTTTGGTTCCGGCCCGGCCCCGGGCGCAGGCCGGCTGCGGCGGGTCGCGGGACCTGGGCGTTTGGTCCCGGGTACAGGTGGCGCTCAGCGGAATAGATAAAAGATTTTTGGTTGATGCTAAGAAAGAGGGTTCACTTCCTGAGGTCGCATAGCCGTATTTATTTCACGAAAGAAACGCTTTAGTTATAGGCATAACTAAAAAGGAAAAATAAATGGACTCTCTATCGTATAAGCTAATAGCAATGACAGTAGAAGTGTGTCAAAACGAGGAGGGTGTCTTGTTTCAGCTGTGCCTTTACTGACACTGAGGTTTTACCCCCGAGCTCTCCTTGCGGCTCCAGAGCAGCAGAGCCTTCTCTCCACCGCAGACGTGGAGACGTGGCTTTGCGAGCTGGGGCCGCGGTGGGATCCGTGGCCTCCGCCACGGCAGCAGTGGGCTTCGCTGCCCCGGACAGCCTGGACAGGGACCTGTGCTGGTGCCACTTTAGTGGTATGGGCCAAACACCCGCAGGAGCCCGGCTGTGCGCCCCGCTCTCCCGCTGCAGCCGTGGCATGTCCCATCTCAAGCACGGAGGTGCGATGAGGGGATTCCTGTGAGCTTTTCCAAAGGACAAAAAGCAGGTAGGTACACTGATGAAGGTAAGATGCCGTGGAAAGAAGATGGCTATATACAGCACACAGCTGTTGTTTAAGAAGACAAGGGTCCCACCGTGGGATTAGCTCTGAAAGCAATAGTGCCCTGCATGTGCATTTGGAAGTCTCTTCCCATTTGTCTGATGGTGTGTGGATCAAAAAGCAAAGACTCAGGCAGTAGCTCTGGGGACTTGACATTGCTCTTCCGTAGGCTCTTCCTGAAAACAACTTCAAGCAAATGGAGTAGCCTTTGCCTTTATGACCACGGTGGAGCTCTGAACTTGTGAATGTTTTCATTCACTTACTTTTTTTCTTTTAGTTTGAGTCATTTATCTCAAGAAAAAATTATATGACCAGAGCCCCAGTCCTGAAATGTTAGCATGATGGGGACAGTGATAGGATATTTTTCTATTTAGTTTTTAATTTTTGTTTGCTTCCTCACATGGATCCTCTACCTAAAAAGCCAGCTTTTCTAAACAGCCTGTGTAGTGCCTTGTTTCTACTCTAGCATGCTAGTCAGCAAGCAGGTTTTAAAGTATTTTCAGATACCTTGTTTCTCTTCTTAGTTTCTGTTCCTCCACCCTATTTCACTGATGTTATCTCCTGCTAGATGCCCTTTACTTCTGACAGATTCCAGGAGCCAGGATCTCCCTTCTCCATGTCAGAAGAGATAAAACAGCATGCAGTCATCACAAATATGAGCAATTAGTATTTAAGTGTGTCAAGAAAATCCTGTTACTAGAAACATGCCCTCCTAACCATAAATTGGATGTTGTTAGCAGTTTGAACAATGCTTCAAATGCTGTTAACCTGTCAGATGAGTTGACAGAGCGAAGGCACACCTTGAAGTCAGAAAGACTCGAACGTCTAAACCACAAGTGTCGGATAAGTCAAGACCATTGCCAAGTCTCATCCAGCAAGTTATACCACAAACATACAAGGAGCCACAAAGATTTTCCTCTATCAGTTGGTGCATGCATTTTCTTTTGAAGCACCCAGTTCTGCTTTCAGATGCTTCATGATGGGTGTGCATTTTTTCAAGAATGTGTTTCATGAGCCAGAATGCTTCTAGCTAACGTAACACATTGGGTTGGCAGCAACCGATAGGATTTTGAAACAGCATGTGTTTATCTGTGCATGTGTTCTCCTGGGAAAATGAGAAGAAGAAATTGAGGGAGCACTTTTAATTTCCCACAGCTGAAAGAATTATTTGTATGAGGACACCAGGGCTTATCTTTTGTTCTTCTTTTAGGAATATTAGATGCAGCTACAAAAAAAATCCTCTTTTTCCGATATGGATAATATTTGCAGGCTAGATTTTTCCTCAGAACAGATTTTTCTAAACAAAAATGCAAATGTGATAGTGCAATGAGATCGCCATCTAAAACTGAGCTGATGTGCCATGGCTTGTATGTGTCATGAAGGTGGGTTTGAGATGGCATTCTTACCACTTTGCTTCTCCACGAGCAAACGTTGTCCTATTAAGTCAACGGGATGTACATTGTGGGATAAAATGATTGGGAGTTGTGATCTGTAACTGCCAGAAGGGACTTTGATTTCAGATATCAGTTTCTGTGTATCAATGGAAGACAATTTCTGTAGTGTGTGTAATTTACTCAAGCCATAAGTTCCCTTACCAAAGCTAGATATGGCAGCAGAACTACAGGTGTCAGCAAAGAAATGTCTGGTACATGGTGTTTGCTGTTGATTTTCTTGTCTCAATTCCTTATCATGTTGGTTTTTGTTTTGGGGGTTTTTTTTCCCCCAGGAATAGACAGCAAAATAACTGTTATCACCATGCAACTGGTGAAAGTGTTCACAAAACACTCAGTTGGGGCACTACAGACAGGACCACAGTTTAGCCTGCAGAACAAGGAGTGTGTGGAATGCCACCAGCTGTCTATGTAGCCCGAGCTAATAATGCCGTTGTACTTTCAAACGCTTGGAGGTACATGTACTTTTTGAAGGCAAAGACAAAATGGTTGGTAGTAGTCACCTGAATCTGTTCCTCAAAAGGCTAAGTAAGAATAAAAGTCCAGTGGATGAATAGGTTGACTGGGGTCAAAGACATGACTGGAGCTGGTATTTCCCTACCCTGTGGCAAAAGAGGAGTGATAAAGCAGGACGTAAAGGAAATGTTTTCTTAAATATAGAGAAGGAGGAATAGCCCTTGCTATGGGTGTTGTCATAGGCAAATGACGGTGAGAAAGCATGATTTTTGTGATGAAGGAAGAAGAAAATGTAAAAATACATTGAAAGAATAATAATGGAAGAGATAGAGGGAGGGAAGGAAGGAGGGAGGGAGGGAGGAAGCACAGGCTAATGCAGAGCTTGCCTTAGTATGATGCACAGAAGACATAGGAACAGGAAAGATTATGACGTGAAGTCAGGGAGGTGAAAGGTCATACAAAAATTGCCCTTAATTAGTTGTATTTTCTTACAGTAATAGATAAAAAGAATTTGACAATGCCACTGTTACATACAGTTTACAGGCCCTGATGGTTTCAGATGCATCTTCAGTGAAGAGGAGCATCTGCAGGAAGCTGACTATAGTAACTTGCTGCTCAGCTATGCCATCGCCATGAAAGTGATAACAGCCCCTATAGAAGGTCAAGTGAGTGGAACTCAGCTATGCCAGGCTCTCCACTGCATACAACATACCCCAAAAGAAATCCATCACTTGTGCCTTATGTTCTTCACTAGTTCTCTGCCATCAAATTATTCATCAGCTTTCTCCAGCATTTTGATGTCATTTTGTGCTGTGGTTGGGCTAGAAAATCCAGCTGATAGGAAAATGTTCTGTGTCTTTAAGTCAATTAGAGTTGGATTTTTTGATGGTTTATTTTCCGAGAGGTTAATATTGTAGATACTTTTCACCAGACCAAATCAGCCCATTCCTTGAGCTAACAATTTTTCAAAAGCTCAGACAGTGTTGACCCCATTCTGCAAATTAAGGTATGACTCCATGAGTGATTTGGCCAAAGGTCACCCTGACAGCAACCTGTAGTCATGTAGTGAAACATGTCTGTGTCCCTTGAAGCTTCAGAAGAATACACAGTTCTGAAGTTTTAGGTTAGCTCATGCTATCTCACTTGAGGATTTATTGTCATGCCTCACAGTCAGCAGTAGTGGCTGTAATATATGTGATGCTGAATCAGCCACCTGGTGAGGAGCTGTAAAACTCCTGTTTGTTATAACTCACTGAAAAGATAACACTAGCAGTACAGTATGCACTTTAATGCATACCAAACCCATGAAATCTTCCTGTTCATCTCCTGCTAAAAAAAACCCAAACCATTGATTTCAAGGGAAGTACTGTGTCAGCAAAACTAATAGGGTTTGGTCTAAATATATTTGGCTCTAGAACTCTACAGAATACAGGACCTCTCTAAGGAAGTGGTCATATAAACTACGTGGCCACATCCCCGGCAAGGTCAATAGCATTGGTCATGGCACTGCCACTCACTGCAGCGAGGGCCCCAATTTCACCTGTAAAAAAAGAAACAAATGGCTTAGATGGTGGAGCCAGGAGAACTAATATCTGCTTGTGGCTGACTAACTGCATCACCTTAGTGACACTATGTCTCTGTGGTTGAGGTATAAAGCTTATCTTCCTTTGCATATGCTCATTAGTATGCCGATGAGATCTGTAATTAGGAGATTATTGTTATCATTATAATAACAATATAGCAACAAAGAGGAATATTTTTGCCAAAAAATAGAAGTAAGACATGAGTAACACATGATATAATGCTAATTGTGTATGCCAGACCTGCTACTCTTTCTCTTCAAGCAATGACTGCCTATGTCCTGCTGGCAAAAATTCCCTGGAATGTCTTCTGTTTTACAGATGAAATAAAAGTAGCCCAAACTACTGAACAAAATTACAACTATTCACATCAGGCAAAGAAACAGCACCCTTCACTATGTCCTGATCCCAGCTGAGGTCAGTCTCTAGCAAAGAAAATTCAGAGAATGATACCTAAATTACTGGGCAGTGCCTTCACATCAGCCGATCAACACAAGGCCATCTATGGAATCATGACGTGGCCACGATATGGATCATGAGAAGCCAAAGGCAGATCTAATAAATCATGGGAATGATGGCATTAGAAAAAATGCCTTTTGAGTAAGTACATCAGCAGCACAAGTTTTAACACAAACTGTAACTGCTGCAAACTTGGCAGAGTTCCCTTTTTCGACAGCTCTTCCAACTGCTGTATTTTAATCCAGGCCTGTGGGTCAAATGCCCATGTCTTACAGATCTCAGTCAAATCTATTAGGTTTTTTCTTTCCTTGACTTTTCTGGCATGTTTCCTCTGAATAGACTGTTCGTTACAATCCCTTAATGGAAATCCAGACCACTGCCTTAAGCCCCCACAGGTAGTGATGAGCCATAACTCTTCAGCACTGAAATGCTTGCATGGCTTAGGCAATTCTTATTATCCCCAGAACCCAACCATTATGGTCTCTTTGTGTTGACAGTTCAAGTCACTGAAGACGTGAAAAATGCAGCATATATTGCTGTAATTCAGGATTCATATAGGATTCCAAGATACTATTACTCTGCTTGGCAGGACAAGAGATGCATAAATATAGTCACAGTAATAAAATGTATAATGAAATGCATTTTTGCAGCCTTTTCCATTTCATTTTCTCTATTGCGTTGATTGGCTGGTCTCTCTTTCAAACTCTATTTGTCTTTTCCAAAGCTCCTTTTAAACTCCTGTTGTATAACTTTTGACCTCTTGCCCTTTTTGCATCTACACACACACACTTCTGCCACGCAGGCAAGGTAGAATGACTGGCTTCTCTCAGCTTCAGCCGATTTCTTTACCATAGTCACTATTCAAAGTACAGTCCTTAGCATTAATAACTGCTATACTGGATCTGGTAGCTGTTCCTTGGGATGTAGCTGCATAAGATGATAGATTTCTCACCTTGCTAACCCAGCAAATCCTGCACAAATGTTTGTATTGGCACAGGAGGGACAAAAGTATACAGCCAGGGACACCTGGGGGATAGGACTTCCCTTTTAAATGGCGGCTAACGATTTTGTCAGGCAAAAGTGAATCTGGAACTATGAGGGAACAAGGAACTCTTGAGGGGACGAGCAGTGGTGTGGCACGGGGGCAAAAGTGGGGCAACTTCACCACAAAAGCCATTGTCTTGTGAAACTTCACCTTAGGGATAGTGCTAGTGCAAGTAACATAAAAATATTGACAATCCTGGCAATTTTCATAGCAGCGTTACAACATCAACCTAATTTTACAGGGACGGGTGTCCTAAACAGGTTTCCTTTGTGCTCATAACAATTCAGTTAAAGTGAATTTAATGGAACTTTATTGCTATAGCAGGAAAAATAAAAGTTTCCAAAATGCCAGAAGTCACACTCTGACATCTGTCAGGAGGGAAGCAAAAGAACTTCTCAGCAACTCCAGTGTGGAGTTACCTGGTATATTTGGATTTGATTCCCTCTGTAAAGTTGACTCAGAAGTGTCCTCTGGGCTTGCCTCAACCATTCATCTTTGTGTGTCAGCTCATGCAGCCCTTCCAAAGCCTTGGCGAGATGCCATCACCCTCAGAGATGCTGGAGAGCTGCAGTGGATAAAAATAACTTATTACTTAACAGCTGACACTGGTCACAGTCACTGCAGATGAGTTGCAAACAATTTCTCTGCAAAGATGTGCTCACCTCCAGAAGAAATATGTTTAAGCCTACAGTTTCTTGCTAAAATTGTCTGCCATCCCTTTCTGGTGGTCATTTCTGCCTTCATGGCATTATTACAGGGCTGACATCCCCATGACTGATGCACTGGAAGCCAATAATTATGTTCCTGGGGGATGGCAAAGGCTGTACGAAGCAACCTTGTTCCTAAACTTCGGCATCTCTGGTGCGTATTTATCCAGTTGCAATCTGAAATAGTGAGGCTGGAATGACTGGGCAGCTCTGCCAAGAATGGGCAGGGTGGTTTGACCTAGCCTGTCCCGGGCCCCGACGGGTGGCTGCAGGACAGCAGGCAGGAGCTCGGTGACAGGGCTGCCTGCTTTGAAATGCAGAGGGAAGACAGCTCAGCCTTGCCGTGCTGGGTGATGCGGCTGTCAGATGGCTGCATGGTACTGATGATGCTCTGTGATTACATCGGAAGGAAAATACGTTGTGCATTTTGCTGCTCAGACGAGGGTTTTGCCAACGAAGGAGTTCTGTGTCAGCATCTACTGTAGGTTGGTTCGGCTGGTGTACAGCACGGCGTCAACAGCTTTGTGAAGCACTCACATTCCCTGGCAGAAGCTCAAGGAGCATTTCCAGCAACCTCCAATTACAGTATTAATTACAAGAGACTATCAAGTTTCCCAGAATAGGCCCCAAGCTTCCTTTTGCATGCAAACTAGCAAGGACTTTCTTGTCCATGCAGGTAGAGTTCTCTTCAGAATACCATGAGCCACACATCATGCACCACTGTCAACTTCCCTTAAACAATGACACCTTAAAACATTGTTGTGCATGCAAAGCACATGCCTTTCAAAAAGCAAATCTTATGTTGAGTGAACTACCAATTTGGAGGTTTTGAAAGGATATTTTAATGTTAATTTTGATGGTTAGTGGCTTCTTTCTACTTCTGTCCCATACATGGCTTTTTATGTGGTAAAGTCCTGAGCCCTAATAATATAGGCACAGTAACACCTTAAAGAGAAGTATCAGGTGCCCTAACCAGATTGCAGATTGCAGTGCTAACCAGCAGAAATTAGCAGACTGTCTTCAAGCAATATTTGTGTCTCACTGCAGAAAGCTTATGGCAAGAAATGCCCGTGCTGGCGTGGAGCTAGGCTTTCCTTTCACTGGTCAAAAAGCAGACTATTTTGCTGCTTTACTAGTGGTGTGATTGCTGAACTACTGCTGATACAGGGAGCTCTGAATATTAAGTGGCCTGAATCTCTTCTCACTCTCTTCAACTTGGATACCTGAAGACTTGAAGACAAAATTAAGTACTTAAGGTGGGATACATCTCACCAGTCTTCTACCATCTAAAAGTTAGGAGTGAAGTCTGTTATCTAACCATCCAGGCCTCCTGCCTATTAGAGGAGTGAAAGAAAGGCACTTTCAGAAGGCAATTAATCCTAAGATTCCTACCTAGTCCTCTCCACTGGCTGCATAGAAAACTTGTATGATGGACCATTGACTAGACATTTAAATTTTTTTACCCCTATTGGTCTGACTGTGGCTTTTGACTTCTCTGCAAATAATACTAAGAGTGTGCCCCAGCTTCAGTGCTACAGAAATGAAATACTGTGTTTGAATGCTGGTGTAAGCCCAGCCTCTCCTTATACTCATGGGGAAGGGGGTAAAAAACCCAGGATCTTTGATTTTACAATTAAATAAATAAAATGTCTTATTTTCACAGTAAAATGATCCACTTGGTGCCTGTAGGCATGTGACATATCATTCGTATGCATATCATTTTGGGTGACATATCATGGACTTACCAGTTGCAAAGATAGAACTGCCCAAGGGCTAGTTTAATTTTTGCACCTGAATCAGAAATAAACTTTCAGATTTTCATTCATAAATCATTGGTGCAGTCTAGTTCATACCTGCTTCTTCTGCTTCCTCTTTTCCTGGGTCTCCTTTCTTTATTCATTTTGTCGCCTCCTCTCCATCTTCCCATGCAAATCCATCTCTTGGAGTTACGCGTTTCACTCTATCAAAGATATGCCTACTTGGGATGCATTACTCACCTTCTCAGATAGCAATATTAATCCAATTTTCTTTTAACATGATGAGATTTGGTCACAATTTCTATCATCAGTAGCGGAGATATTATGCCAGCACACCACCACAGGGATATTGGCTTGTGTCTGATTCATGGAAATGAATAGTTCTTTTACTAGAGACTTGAGTGTGAGTAGTAATATGTGTGTTGAGCTCCATTCTCCAAAGTGTCAGGCACTGGCTTGAAGATGTGCTGAAGTGCTTGGTGATTCATGACCAGAGTTTCTGTATTTTAAAAGGCTGAGCCAAAGTTCCTTTCTTTTTTCAGTCCCTGAAGTTAACAGAAGCACTCACAGATGAGTATTGCAGCATAAATTAACTTCAGCTGAAGAAACAAGACAGTTGTGAAGAAAGGGGAAAGACAACTCTCACTGCATCAATCAGAGAGGAAGGACGCATTGCCTTCCTGAAATTGGAGGAAGTGAATAAGAATTAATTCCCTGCTTATCACTGCCTCAGCCCCATTCTGCCTCATTTTCCTCCAGATGGTTAATGGCCCAAGCGATGGGCAGTTCTTTAATATGCACAGCTACCACAGAGTCCTCTCTTCTCAAACGTGAAAGTGTCTTAGCAAGTATCTAGCTTCTCTAAGGACAGCTTATGGTGTATATTTGAGTGAAGGGTGTTTTTTTTTTTAAAGAGTCCTCAGTTTAATGGGTAATTTCCCTTGAAAATGGTAAACTGCAAATTAAATGGCAAAAAGCAATTAATTATTAAAATGATAATATCCTTGTAAAGGTTAAGAGGTAATATAAATGAAGTTCCTGTGAGCACATTAATGGAATTACTATCTTCCCCCTTACAAGTGGCAACTGTAACGACCTTGCTAATTAGCTTTTTCATCGGGAAAAGGAATATTGAAATATGTAGTTATATTGCAGAAGCACAATCTATGACTAGGTTATTTTGCTACAACATAATATAAAAAGAACCCTTTTATATGCAGTTAAGAGCTCTTTCCAGAGCATGCTGCTTTTGGTGGAAACAGGAAACGGTGCGGGGGTTTTGTTTTGTTTTTGGGTTTTTTTGTGTTTTTTTGTTTTTTTGTGGGTTTTTTGTAATGGTTGGACTTGATGATCTTACAAGTCTTTTCCGACCTTAGTGATTCTGTGAATGACATAAGAAGAACAACTTGTAAATTGGAAGGATAACACGGGCCAAAGCCAGAGATTAATACAGACACACAGACCAAGATACACCCCTCTTCAGCTTGCTGCAGCTTCCCTGTGAGCACAAGGCATGGCCGGAACATGATACAACCCACTGTGACTGAATAGGTGCCTATCGCTCCTCACGCACAGTGCAGGGCAGGTAGCCTGGGCTTTACAGTCCAGTCCAGGTCTCAGGTACTCCCTGTGCAGTATTTTTAATATGTGGAGGTATAGGTATATGTGTATAATACATAAATACATACCCATGTAGGTATATGAATGCTATACATGTACTGGATTTCCTATTGACAAGCCTTTTAGAGAGCTTTAAAAAAATAGCTTGGTCTGCCCCCACTGAGAACATGTTTCGGACCAGAGAGTGGGTACTGTTTGGGTTTCAGCTGACAAGAGTTGGCATTACAATTTTTCCATGAATGAATCAGTGCGAGATTTCAGAGGTTCCAGCTTCACGGAGTGCCTGAGATCTGTACGAACCTCAGGGTACGATGGGGAGGAAATGAGCTTCCACTTGCAAAATGAATTGGCCTTTGTCCCCAACAAGAGGATTTTCAGCTTCCCTTTCTAAAAAACCCAGAAATTATTAGCCTTATCCTTGGGAATGTGATCTAATATGTGACCTAGATGCAAATGATTGCTAGAGCTCAGGGGGAGAGGCAGCTCAGGTCCAGTTCTGCGGCAAAGGGCTGGGGGAGGAATATGACGCTGCCTTGCATCCCGTTCACAGATACACACCGTTTACGCAAACTGTGCCCCTAAAGTCACCGTTGCATGTTCTGCAAACGCACCTCAGGAACCTCGAGACAGGGGCGCAGGGCAGTTATGGATCACACAAATTCTGCGGAGAAGAGAAACAAGCTCTGCTCTCTGCCCCCACTTCTCACGCACACGCCCTTCTCCGTCTGCAGCCCGCATCAAACGCTTCAGGGGGGCAAGGAGAAAACCCGTGCCGTTTCCACAGGGCCCCGGGAGGTGGGAAGCCCCGCTGTGCTTGCAGCCCGGCCCGTCCTGCCTTCCCGCTCCCCCGCTCCGGCCGCCCAGCGAGTGTCACTCTCGAGCAGCGCAGAGCTCCGCTCCCGCCTCTGCCGCGCCCAGCGCACCGCCGGCCCGCCGCCGCTGCCGTAGCCTGGGGACGGGCGCGCCTCTGGCCCTGGTCTGAAAACGTGACCCTCTGCCGAAAGCCGACCCCTAACTGAGGCTTTAAATTAAAGAGAGAAACCTTCTCACTCTTGCATGCGTCGTTAAACGATCTCATTTCTCCGAACGCGCACGCCACCGAGTGCAAGAAAACGCCGTGGCGAGACATTCCCCGCGTCTTTCTTCAACAGCATCTAGGGAAGACAGGCAGATATTCCCCTGGTAAATAAGATGCCACGATTAAATTATTTATATTGGGTCTATACGTGCCGAAAACAGGCTGCCAGTAGATGAGCATTTCTTACTGGGAAATCACTTGTTCATCATCCAGACGTTCCTTATTTTTCTAAATCTGCTTGGGAACAGTGGAAATGTAGAATTGAAATCATCCACAAGTTTTTCCTGAGTTTGTGCAGGACTAAGCCAATTCCCTGCCGAAGGAGGACGGGTCTGGGACCTGTCATCCCAGAGCTCTGTCACCTTGGCAGTGTTTGTGAAGGCAGAGCAGGCATTCTTCCCCGTAGCCACAGGCCTGGTGCAGCATAAACCTCTCCTGCCTCTCCTACAGCCACCAGGCTTGTCAGCAACAGGACACAAAAGAGATAATCTGTAGTTTCATTTGCTGTAGCTACTATTTTAGAGCCTTGCAAAATGCAGACCACCTGGTTGCTTTTATATAATAGATGATAAGTAATAACTTTATGAAGATGAAACAACATAAGGAGGGTTTACGACAAATAATAAAGGGTGCTTCCCTTTTTTGTTTTGCATATTATTTGTACGTGCGTCCAGAGATTAAAAGACTGATGTTAGCAACAACAGCGTTACATCCAGTAAGACAACTGTCCTTCAGAAATGTCTTAAGTTCTGTTCATGAACTGCCAGTAATAGGATTTATAAAATCTACCACCATAAAAACCACCATAAAAATAAGTACTAATCACAATATAGTATTGGAATGGGAAGTTTTTAGGCCAGGGTTCAAGTTTAGATGTGACAGCCCAAAATCTCTGGAGTCTAGTTCCCCCCACAGTAGAAAACATGCCATGAGTTTGTCTTGGAAGAGACACCATATGGATGTATTAGGATCTAGTGACTTGAATTTGTTTTCTTACCTTCCTCTGAGAAATTTGCAGGTGTTAGACTTGGGGTTCTCTTTTTCTGCCTCTTTAGTTGATGGATTTTTCCAGCTGCTGTGGATTGGACATAATTTCAGGCAAATATATTAATGATCAGATGATTTCCCTAACTGTACTTGTCTGTTTGGTTTTTAGTGACTGTATTTGAATAATTGGGTTGACTTTCTGTTGCTCCCAGTACATAGCCTCAAGTCTATTGTTATGCCTACACCTTTCTTTTTCATTTAAAATCGAGTACAGACACGACCTGAAGATCCAGTTTTGTAAGATGCTCGGAACCATGTCGGCGCAATCACTCTCCTGCGGACCACACAAGAGAAAACCACATGGTGGCCTGCAAGATAAAAACGTCTTGTTTTGTTTTCTTGTCAAAGACTGAAGAATGAGATGGAGGTTTGCTAGCCACTTCGTTTTCCTCAGGGTTTGGGAACATATGTAGTCCCCTATGGCATTTTATATGACAGTGTATTGTCTTACAGGATATGCTGTAATGAAAGAGTCTGTGGCCAAGCCTGTAATGTGTATATTAGCTGGGATTGATTTAGGTACAGTGACAGGATTTTCTCTCTTTATTCTGCTGCGCTGATTAGCTCTGTCGAGTCTGTAGGGCCCCAGCTGTAACAGCAGCTTAGTCAATGGATCGGGGAAAAGAGAAATGGTAAAATCTATACGCACATTTTCCCATCTCCCTGCTAGGGTAGTTTTCTGACAGCGTATTCACGGGTGTTTGATCCAGTCTGACTTCCCGTGGTTCCAGTAGTGGGGAATCCGCAGCTCAGGTTCCCTTGACCGACTCTGAAGCTTTCTCAAAAGCAGATTCTCTTAAATTTCAAAACACCAGAACCAATTTTAAAACCAGTTGCTATTTCAGTATAGACAAGACTCTAGGGACCAGGACTTTTGTTACCGCTGTGCTCTGAGGAGGTCTCTCTGCTTTTGTGGTTACAAGAGAGATTGTGGGTCCTGAAGCACTTCCTTTTCCTTTCAGGCAGGTTAGATGTGGACTGAAATATTTCTGCTAACTTTCCCAGTAAAAATACTCCTAAGCACAATGTTCCCTGAAAGGGGCAGCAAATGTTGACACAGTTGAAGCATGTTGAGTTGTAAACATTAGGAAGAAAATGGAATAAGAATTTGGATGTTAACTTACACACACCATGTGTCTAATTTGTTTCTAATCAAAACAAAACTCCTTCTCCGACAGAAAATGGATTGTGAAATAAAGCTTATTTCCCTACAAGTGACTAAATCATGCAGCCAGCTTGCGGGGGCATTCAGAGACAGTTGCCAAGATAAGATGCTTCAGGAGGGATGCAGAATTCAGTGTGCAGTTTCCATGAGGGAATGCAGAATGGCAGCAGCTCAGGGAGTGAATGTAAAGGCCATATAAGGGAAGTGAATGAACTGCTGTAGAGATGCCATTAGCAAAGCAAACACTGACTTGGGGGCCTTGGCATATACCATGGAAGAGATAAATTGCATGAATAAATGCATCCTTGTTTGCTTCTCCCTAGCTTTACAAAGCCAGTTTTAACTGAGAAACTGTTTACATGTTTGAAACAGAAGTTTTTCCACAGTCATTTTAATGCCAAGCAATTTTGTCCTGTGTCTAATCCCAATGCATGCCTAATTTAGACACATTTATCACAGTTTTATTATAACTGAGTCCCTTGGCTGAGGAAAGAATGTCAGACTGGGTCTTTGGACAATTGTGGATTTAATAACAGCACTCGATTCTTCTCTTTACACCAAGACTGCAGTTCAAATGTCACGACGTTAGCTTAGTATCCCTGTCATTTCAGGTGTTGGTGAAATGAATAGCAGGAGGTAAAACACCTGACTGAGCCAAGTGAAGGCATGAGAGCGGTAAATGAAGAGTGTCTGCACTCATCAAGACGTGCATAGCTCCTCGCAGAAGTGGAGACCTGAGAGCTGGTGCACTCTCGGGGGCGGAGGCTTGGCACCAGGCAGAAAGCTGATTTGAGGGGAGGGTGCTAGAATGGTATGCTGTGGAGCAGGCTCCAGCTCTCAGCCTTGGTAGAGTCACACCAGCTCCCTTTCTGTCAGCCACCCCGTGGGCACATCCACATCCATGTTTTCCTGTGAATCAAGGGCACGCTTTTGGAGTGAATCTCCAGATCATCCTCACTTACCACGTTTTGGTTTACCCAGCAGTGGTGAGTACACAAAGTGGATGCAGATGGCACTAAAACAGAAAACAGGGGCCAGAAGTGCATCTGATGCGTTCTGAGTGCTTATGAGGCCCTCAGTCCACAGGCTCAGGCTGGAGTGAATCTGAAGAAAAACCTATGGAAGCATGTGAACATCGTTCAGGTCCTCAGCACCAACTGATCGGATTAGATTGATCCATGTCACTTGCTAATATAGATGTATACTAGGTGGATGTAGCCTAGAGATAGTTGGGGGCCATGGCTGTTTTGGGGGCATGCCTTCATTGTCTTCTTTGTGAAGCACATTATTGCATCCATTCTAGTACTCAGCCTGTATTTAACCTACCTCTTTTATTTGAAGCACTTTTCCTTAAAGAATATGCTTGAAATGTTAGGATGGAAAACTCGATCTTGCTAGATACTTTCCATGCCATTTTTTATCCCTTGAGAAAATATGCATTTTCAGTAGTGTTCTGATTTTAAGACTTTGCATTATGGGTAAAAAATGGAAAGTCTTATTTAAAATAATCCAGTAAAGTGGCTTTGTAATTTAATTCTGAACATGACTGTTGTTACTATTAAATGGTGTAAACACAGACTGAGTGCAATAAACCTCCCTTCCATTTAGCATTAATAATATTAATGATCAGTACTTAAATCACATGCCATGTTCCAGGACTGTAAAAGAAACATTACCAAAGAGATTTTGCATGTCTGGTGCTGACATAATTTAAACCTGGCATAAAATTGTCTTCTGTCTGAAGGAATTTATTTAAGCTGCAGGGCGGAGAGGAAAAAGCAGAATAGGAAATCTCTTTTTCTCCCAGAGGCTCTGTGTGCACCATCCCTCCTGGCCCCCAGAAGGCAACCCCTCCCCAAAACTTTCCCACTTAAGGCACTCTGGGAAAGGGCTGGAGCTCCTGTCTCTCTGCTTGACCTAACCCAGCCGGGATGAGCTGCTTGGTACTCTGGTCACATTTACTCTCGCTGTAGACCAGCTCCCGAACGGTTGCGATCAAAATGCTGGATCAGCAGCTCGCATGCAAACACGCGCGCGCGCACACATACACACACAGACACACGTACACACATAGACACACACAAACACACACACAGACACACACACTTCCTACCACACGCACACACCATCAGGCGATTAGCCTATATTTTCCCCTGTAAGGGCTGCAGGCTCCCCCCTTTCCCTCTAACATTCCCTCCCCGCCGGCTTTTTCCTCCTCTCCTCTCCTGCCCCTTCCTCCCTCCGTCCCCGGCTCCGCGGCCCCACGCACCCCGCGGGCAGGCGCGGAGCCGCGGCGGGCGGAGCGGAACTCGGCGGCGCCGCAGCGCTCCGCGCCGCCCCCGGCCCGGCCCGGCCCCGGGTGGGCTCGGGGAGCCGGGACCCACCGCTCCGACCCCGGGAACCGACACGCACCGCCCCATTCCCGGGCGGACTCGGGGAGCCGGGACCCACCGCTCCGACCCCGGGAACCGACACGCACCGCCCCATCCCCGGGCGGGCTCGGGGAGCCGGGACCCACCGCTCCGACCCCGGGAACCGACACGCACCGCCCCATCCCCGGGCGGGCTCGGGGAGCCGGGACACACCGCTCCGACCCCGGGAACCGACACGCACCGCCCCATCCCCGGGCGGGCTCGGGGAGCCGGGACGCACCGCTGCAGCCCCGGGAGCGCTCGGGGAGCCGGGACCCACCCTCCGCTCCCACCCCTCGGAGCCGGGACCCCCGCCGCGCCCCGGGAGGGCTCGGGGAGACGCCCCCCTTCTCCCGGCCACCCCCCCACCCCCCCCCCCCGCCGCCCCGCCACCGCCGCCCGCCCCTCGCCCCCGGCCCCGTCCGCGGCTCCGCAACTGCGCCGTCCGCGGCGGGTCCCGCCCGGGGAGGCGGCGGCGGAGGAAGGGGGAGGAGAGGCGGCGGAGTGCATTGCCTCCCGAGGAATCAAACGGGGGGAGAGAGGAACGTGCGGAGGAAGGGAGGGAAGGACGGGCCGGGCTGGGGAGGATCCCGGTCCCGGTCCCGCCCGCCTCGGAGCGCCCGCGTCGCCTCCGCGCCGGGACCGCGGGGAGAGTCGCTTGGGGCGGCCGCCACCCGCCGGCCCCGCGCCCCGGCTCCGCGCCCATGTGCTCCCGGCAGCCGCGGCGGGCAGCCCCCGCGCCCGGCGTGTCAGTAAGTAGCCCTTCGCCTCCCCGGCACCTTGCCCGTCCCCATCCCGGCCCCCCCGGACCCCTCGCCCCTTCTGCTCCTCCCGGACCCCGGCCCTGCCGCACTCCCTGCGCGGCTGCATCCCCTGCCCTTCCCGGACCCTCTACACCCCCTTCCCCTCCTGGACCCCTGCCGTCCCGCACTCCCTGGACGCTGCATCCCCTGCACGACGCCGGATTCCCGAGCCCTCAGAACCTCCTTCCCCTCCCGGACCTCTACCCACCCTGCCCGGCCGCATCCCTTGCCCGTTCCACCGGACCCTCCGGACTCCCTTCCCCTCCCGGATCCCCTGCCCTCCCTCGCCTTCCCGCATCCTTCCCCTCTCGGGCCCCCGTCCTTCCCGGATCTCCCTGCCACCCCGGACCGCTCTCCCTTCCCGGCCCCCCTTGTCCTCTCGGCTCTCCGTCCTCCTGGCCCCCTGGATCCCTTGCCCTCCCGGCCCCTCTGTCTTTCCAGCCCTTCCCCGCCCGCATCCCCCTGTCTCTCCCCGGACCCCCTTCCCCTCCCAGCCTGCTTCTCCCGGACCCCCTGTCCTCCCAGCCCCTTCCCCTCCCTCACCCCCTGCCCCTCCCGGACCCCCGGCACCCCAGACCGCCCCTCCCCGGTTCCCCTCACACCCTCCCGGCCCCGCGGGCGCGGCGCTCTCTCGCCCCGCAGCCTTCCCCTCGCATCACCCCGGCGAGTTTTGGTTCCCGGCCGCCGCCTTCCCTCGGGGGAAGCCGGATCTCTCCACCGCCCCCTCCTACCCCCGGAGGCGGGGGAGCGGGGTTTCGAGGCCGGAGGGGCGAGTCCGCCTCCCCGGAGCGCGCCCCGGCTGTGGGATGGCAGCCTCCGGGGAGGCAAAGCTGCTGCCCCGTCGGAGCCGGCGGGTTTGCACGGTCCTGCCCCTGGAAGCCTCCATGTTGTCCCCTATTTTCAGCCGTATCTCCTCTCTCGATTCAGGGAATGATTTTCCCCGAGTGCTGTGACCCACTTTGCCTTAGACGTTTGGTGCCACGCCAAGACACAGGCAGATTCTTCTCCAGAAGATGCCTCTGGAGGGATGGAGACACTCTATGCCCCTCTCCCAAGTTTTTATCCCCAGGAGTTTGGTATTTTGCAGGTTGAAAGGCATTTCTGCGGATAGGCTATAAGTAGATAGGTGTATACTTCTCGAGTAGCAGAATAGGCCTTTTTTAACATTACAGAAGAGACTTCTTTCTCTTAGTGTTTTAGAAGTAAACAAAACTTTTGTGTGGTGCACATGCTTAATTTCACTTACAGACTCTTTCTCTCAGTTCCCTCCTTGTACTGAAGTAGTATTAATTTCATTGCCTGTACATTAATTGAATTCACTGATTGGCATCTAATCATGCTTAAGAAACTCCCCTGTAAATAGCTATCAGAATTAATTTTTCAGCAACTGTGAGAAATGATCATAAATTTACAAATGCAGTTGGAGTAATGATCCAGCGTGGATTTAACAAGAAATACACTCCCAGCCTCTGGTGTAGGCTTGTACGACAGTCAAAAGCGCTTGGTCGCGCTGGCACTGAGCTTAGAGGCTGGGAGTTTTCCAAGAAGGATGCAGAGGGGTTAAAGGTCCTGGGCTTGAGCTGGGAAGAAGCAAAGAAGAGAAGGAGCTGGGCTGAGTGCAAGAAGGAATATTAAGAGAGACTCCTGTGTTTTAATCATGTGCTGCTTCAGGTTGTGTGGGGGTGAATCCAAAAGATATGGCCATGTCTTCACCTACCAGGAGCCCACCTGGAGCTGGGATTCCTTGCACTTCTGGACATCGGGCGATAAAGGACTCCTTTTTCCCAGGGATGCCAACAGCTTAAGAGAGTGCTGGAAAAAATGTCACCTTGTAACACTTCTCTTGGGGGTGTGTTAATGAGGTTTACCTCAAGCCCCAGAGGTCCGATCTTGAAAAGCCTTAGGCACTACGAGCAGTTTTGCACTGAAGCTGCGAGGCCATGTATAATGTGAAGTACATTCCCCAGGCGTCGCAGGAGGAAGGCCTGACTAGCTAAGGATAAATAAGACCTCGCCTGTTTTTTCTCTATCAGTACGGGAAAGATCAAGATGTACGGTGGAGAAAAGTGAGTAGGCAAGTACACGGGGAGCCCCTGAAGGTGGCTGCAGAGCGTTCCTGGATGCGCACAGCAGCCTGTGCTGGCCGGGCTGCCTCCCACCGTCCCCGGCAGCCAATATTGCTGACAGCGATTCTAGCGGCTGCTTGCAAGGCTGGGACAGAAAAGTGAGATGTCTTAATGAAAAGTCCTGTAGGAAGGACTCTGGCAGATAAACATTTTTTTTTTCTGACATCAGTATTACTGAACTTGTCTTTTTCTCCTTTTTTTGTGTGTTGTTGTTTAATTAGGGACCTTTGTCTTCATGATGGGAGGAAGCATCCCCCTGGCTGTTAGGATCCGAGCTTCTCCCAGCAGGAGGATTTGTCAAGGCTGAGAGACTCCGGTTTATCCATAAACCTCCTCGAAAATACACAGCTGCTTTTCTGTCTCCCCGTTGCAAGGGGTCTTGGAGCAGATACAAAAATGGCCTCCAGCCTCACCTGCGCCGGCATCGTCTGGGCCTTCCTCTCCTTCCTCTGCGCTGCCGCCTCCTGTGTGGGCTTCTTCATGCCCTACTGGCTCTTGGGGTCTCAGCTGGAGAAGTCGGTTTCCTTCGGCACTTTCCGGAGGTGTTCCTACCCGGTGCGGGATGAGAGCCGCCAGACGACCGTGATGGTGGAGCAGTGTGGCCGCTACGCCTCCTTCCAGGCCATCCCGAGTGCTGAGTGGCGGATCTGCACAGTGGTGACGGGCCTGGGCTGCGGGCTGCTCCTCTTGGTGGCCCTGACCGCACTCATGGGCTGCTGCGTGTCTGAGCTCATCTCCAGGACCGTGGGCAGGGTGGCAGGAGGCATCCAGTTCCTGGGGGGTAAGTGTTCATGCGGGGAGGGGACAGGGACATCCAGGCTGTAGGTTTACACGTGTGGAGACTCCCCTGGGGCTTTGGGACGAGGAGGGGGTGAGTCAAACTTTCTGCTAGCGAGGGAGACCACTTGGCTCCCTCGACGGTTGAGCTGGTTGTCTGGACGCCTGAATGCGGCCCAAAGATGCAGCCGCCTGTTATCACTCTTTTGTGCTTAGTCCCTGCCTGGTCGTTGCGCAACCTTTGAGAGTTGTGTGGCAAGTTGACTTCTGTGGGCCAGTGTCTTCGCAATGTTTTTGTGGGCTGTAGTTTCCAGTGGAGCTCAGCCGGGATGGAGGTACCTGGAGAAGCCTGGGGGCTGCGGAGCCCCATGGAGCATCATGGTTTTGCAGAGGAGAGGCTGTGTTATGTGGGAACAACCTCTCTTCTTTCTCCTTCCTGCCCCCATCACCGGCACAGCTCCCTCCACCTCTGCTCTCTGCAGCTGTGTGGATCTGGCAACAAGTCCGTGGCCCGGGTTTGAAGTGGGGATTGTTTATCCCTGGTGGAGGTGGCCCACCATCTCCCCGGAGGAGCCCCGCCGGGCTGTCTGACCCACGCTGCCTGCTGAGGGGGCCACGGATTTGTTCAGCCTATGGGCTAGACGGTGTGTGGGAAAATTACCTCCCCTCCTTTTTTTAGCTTGTAATTGTACGGAGTATTTGTAACTGTGGAGTATTTGAAGGGTAGGAGACAGTAAACAGGATCCTCAAGCATGTTTTTTTATAGGGCAGTTTTCCCAGTAAATCATCACTCTCTTGTCATCGGTGACACGCGGCTCAGTGGCACTCACTTTCGCCTGGTGCAAGCGCTCCACCACCCGAGCGCGCTCGCCCCTGTAAGGGGACGTGTTTCCCCGAGCTTTTGGTGCTGGGGCAGCGCAGATGCCAGTGTTTCGGGTGCCCTGCAGCGTCCGGTCCCAGCCAGGCGCCCTGGCTCATGCTGTGGAAGAGCAGGCTGCAGCAGGACCCCCACCTCTCTCCCCTCCAAACAGAAACTTGCCCCGCAAAGGCAGTCTGGATACATCCCGAGTCTGCAGCCCTAAGGAAGCACAAGAAAAAAACCCTGCTACCGTCCAGCTCAGGGTGGACAGATGAGGCAAGGAAAGGGCTCCGTGCCATGCCTCCAGCCAGGCAATGCCGGCGAAGCTCCCTCCTGGCCACGGGGAGTCCTGCCTCCAACTTTTTAAGTAATTTCTGCACTTTACAGCAAACCAACCCCTCAGCTTTGTGACCCACAGGAATTCCTGTGTTTAATCTGTCTGACAATTTGGAAGTGCAGCAGCTGCTGGAGAGTTAACTCTGCTGGGAGCTGTGGCTTCTTGAAGCCAGCTCTGTTATACAATTCCAGCTGGGCAGCCAGGGGGTGGAGGGGATTTTCGGTTCGGTCACACTGTCCAAGCCTGCTCGGTCTGGCTATTTTCACTTAAAGCCATCACAGGCTTGTGCTTTAACCACCCCCCTCTTTCCAACTGCTGGCTTGGCTTGTCTGGTTTTAATTTGTGTTTGGCCCCTTTCTCGCAGCGGTGCTCCCCTGCCTGCCCGCGGAGCGGAGCTGGCCGTGCGCATGTCTGCCTACAGCCACCCCAGCAAAGACGGCAGCTCCTGCGGTGGGCAGTCAGCTGGGGGACGCGGGAGGAACCCCACAGCCCTGGCATGCTGGTGTGGGCTGAAGGTGTGCACCCTTGGCCGAGGTGGGATAGTGGCTCCTGTGCAAGCAGGTGAGAGGTCCCTTCAGACCACACCGTGGCCACCCCTGGAGCTTGTCCCAGCTGAGCAGGCAGCACCCCATCCCACCTGGAAGGGTGTGAGCAGGTAGTGCTTGTCCTCAGTAGGTGACAATTCAAAGCAACGTGAACTTGTGATATGAAATGAAAACGGCCAATAACTTTGCTTACAGTTCAGAAATTAGTTATGCAGCATGTCTAATTTTCCCCTCTACTGGCTTTTACGGTTGTCTCTCATTTCACTCAGCACTGCTGGATGCGTGTAAGAAATGAACAAAGTGAGAACCCATAATTTCTTAACCTGCTTAAAAAGTAACTGTGGGGACATGAGGGAGAAGCCAAGTGGTGAAAGCCAATAATTTGGATGAACTGAAGGGACATATTGGGGTAAAGATCAGATCGTTATATCCTTAGTCAGATCCTTAGCTGCTATAAATCGTTATAGCTTCATTGTTTAAATGACATGACTACATTTATTCAGATGTCTAACTTACTTATGCACTATAATTATTAGGTTGTTTTATGTCAAGATAGCCATGAGCTGTTCACTTTATTTACTAACCAGGAATGCCAGCTCTTTGTTCCCTGTGCTACAGCTGTAGGTTTAGTTATATACCACGATGTATGATTTGAATATGGCTCAGTGGCAGTACGGTCACTGTCATTTTAATTGGCCTCCACTTGGATATCTAACCGAATAAACCCCTCGCACGTATTTTTCTTGACTGGGGAAAAGAACCCCCTCCTATCTTTATATGACGAAAAAGCCTGGGGAAATAAACAGCCCATTGAGTGATGCTATTAATTCACCCTTTGTGTTAGGGCAAGGAGATGGCTAGGCGGTTTCACTTTCTGTTTCTTTTCCTCTGAGTCACCTGCACCAACACCCTGCTGTGACTCCAGCTCCAGTAGCGGAGGATGAGTGTTGGAATAAACTGTATTTCTCTGGAAGTTAGAAACCAGCATAAAGACATGCTCAGTGTAGCTAGTTTATGGCTTTAGTGGTGTTCCATTAGTCTAGGATCCAAGTAATTTTCATTAAACATGGTTTAAGAACATGGACTTGATAAGGAACTAAGCCAACTGACAAGAGAGTATGATGGGAGGCCCAAGAGTGGGTGAGATGTACAAGCCCCTGAAGCTGTGGTGAGCCAAAGCACTAAGGTTGCTAAAACTAATATGCTCCAACACTGGAAGCATTTTTACTGCTGTGAAGAGGTGGCAGAGAGGTTTGCTTACCAGAGGTGGTAAGCAAACAGCCTGATCCTCTTCTTCTAGTAGTGCAAAGGAGGAGTAACTCCAAGTAGGTCAGTGGAATAACACCTGTATAAAAGTAGTGCAGCTTGCACTAGCTAAACGGTGCCAAGGTTTTACAGTTGGGATTTCCCCAAGTTGTATGTGGCAACTCAGGGGAGTGAATTATTCATGAGTGCTTATACCATAAATCTGCTCTTCTTATAAAAATTGTATGGCTGAACCTGCAAGAAACTGCAGATCCATGCAGAGTCAGAAGGGTCTTTAGATATGGGTTGATCTTACTTACTTAGTCTGTATTTGCTATTTCAGATAATCCTGGCTACAGAGCACACATGTATTTTAAGATGACTCTGGGATGATACACTGTGAGTTTCTGTTCCTAGGAGGAAGATTGCATCATAGACTTTTCCTCCCATTTGCAATTATGGGAACCGCTTCCTTTCCCATGCATGATCACGTGGCAGCTCTGTAGCCATTACAGCAATTGCTTGCATGAAAAACAATACTATTTTTAGCTTTTTCTAAGGCAATTTGGTAGTGGGCGACAAGAAGTAGCCATCACCCCAAGGCCAGCCATTTCTGCAGTGGCTGTCAGTGGTCTGCAGTCCGTGGCTGGCAAGCTGCTGCTGCTGCGGTGTGTCAGAACATGCTTCACGAACATTTCTGTTGGATTGCTTCGAAGAACTGACAACTGAGGTGAAAGTTATGCTGTCTGTAACCTCTTGAGGGCACAGTTATGTAGATGGATACAGTCTTCACTGATAACAGTAAGTGCAGTGTTTCCAGCTGGTTTCCTTTGAACGTTTGGAAGACCAAGGCATATATAATGCTGCTAGAACAGATTGCAGGGATTATCTTTGACCATAACTATTGAGGACCTGACAGCAGGAAGTGAAGTTTAACAAATCTATGGCAAATTGGAGTCTGTAATTATCAACCTTCTTTTCATTGTTCCGTGGCAAGTCAATTCCAGTTAAATGGGGAGACTAGAAATTTGCAGGTAGGTAGCTCAGATATGACATACTAATTTGGTGAATAGTTTCACTCTCTGAATGCAGAGCAATGATTTTAAGAACATAGCAATAATTTTAAGAACATAATGAACTTAAAGGTTAGCCAGTTTTATGAGAGGCAGTGGATCAAAAGACACAAGTATTGCAAAGATGGTCAATTTAAAGAGCAGTATGCTGGCAAAGTGAAGCTTTTCATTAAAATGGTCAGCGCACAGGAATTATAGATGAAATCTGCACTAGCTCAGAACTCCCTTTGGCTGTGTAGGACAGCTAAGCCAAGCTCAGAGGGGTACGAGTCCAAGGGAACAGAGTATGAAACAACCTGCCGACTTAGACACCTCTCTGAACCTGACACTTTGGCCCTGATTTGGAGTGGCATGTGGGAAGTCATCCATCTCCATGATTATGGGGTAGCCATGTGGTTTGTACTGTTATCTTTAGTACTGATCACTCATTGGTTTTATTCAAGTAAAGCATAAGTTTTGCTGCTCCCTTCAGTAAATGAGGAAAGTTTTCAGCAGCACCTTCTCTTCCTCTCCTCATTTCTCTATCTGGTTTCCCTTGCATCTCATCGGAGTGCTGAAACCCCTGAAACTATGGTCCTTGAATTGCTGGTTAGAAAATCTGGAGAGCTCTTGAATTGGAGGGAGGAGTGATGAAAGGTATATTTAATTGTTTGAGAAAAAGGGGACACAGATCCTAACAACTTCTGATTTTGTCTCAGGAAAAAAAAAGTGGCCTTCTGGAAAAAGCTCTCAACACCACACAAAATTCCTGCAAAATCCTTTGCCATGTGTCTCATGCCAATAGTGGCCATTATAGTTTCCATCACCTATAGGCTGCTCAGGACAAGTGTTTGCTGGGTGCAGAAGGCAGAAGAATGAAGAGTGCTACGTCGAGATGAGGAGAGCATTTGAGTGTGGGGTAATGGCTCTGTGTTGTCTGTGAGGAAGTCTTATAGAAAGCCTTTGAGATTTTGGGCTGGAGGTTTTAAAGAGATAGATCCGAAGAAGATATGCAAATTGTTAGCATATTAATGGCTGAATCTGACTTTGCATGTGAGACCATCGAGGTCTAAAATGTAGGGGGCAGAGAATGGAAGAGCACTAAGTCATAGCACTGTGGGACCACGTAAAGAAGCTGTCCCTCAAAGGAAATGCTTGGGGAAACAGTTAAAGAAGAGGAATCTCTTAGTAGAGATGTAGTCACTGAACCTAAGTCATGTTTCAAGAAATGTGGCTGGCAGTCAAAGACCACCCCTGGGTCAAGGAGAACGAAGGCAGTCTTGGTTCTGAGACTGGCTAAGAAAAAGTCATTAGAGGCTTTGGTGAGGGTAGTTCCAGTTAACTACAGGGATTAGAAACTCCTGGGAAAGGTTTGTGTGGAGCTGGAGGAAAAAAAACTGCAGGCAGTGACCAGTAACTGTTATTTTGTCTGACAACTGAAGTGAGACTCCCTGCTTTCTGCCTGGAAGTCTGAGGTCAGGGTAATTTTCTGCCTATAAGGAGAAAATGTAACTGAGAAGAGCCTTGCTGAGGACAGGGAAGATCTGAGATGGTCAAGAGGCTTGCAGGAAGGAAATGTTTACCTCAGGCTCTTCTGCAGCTCTCCCAAGCCTATGTTGTCCATTTCCCCCATCTATACACGTCATTCTTCCCAACTCCTCCTGAAATTTGTACCTGAAAAAAACCCAGGCATAAAAACATGCAAAAATACCCTTCTAGTTCTTTCACCCTCTTTAGCCTAAACTATTTTTCAAAAGGGTAACTTCTGGGGAGAGGCTAGGGAGGGGTATCTGCTTCTGTCCAACCAACCACTCCTTTTTCACCCCCAAGTTAGCTGCTCAGGGCTGTTTTGCCACATCTTCCTCTCTTTCCTCTTGTCAGATGCAAAGCTTCAGTGACTTTGCCGTGCTCATGTAGACATGTGACAGGGCAATCCTCAATCTAGACAAAGATAATCTGCAGGCTAGGTATTAATCCAGTGTATACATGCGCATATAAAGGCACTGCAAGGGGGGCATATGAAAGGAACAGATGCATCACCAGGAGGTAACAGAGGAAGAGCGAACAAGGAACATGGCATTGTTAAATGTTGCTAGTGAGTGATTACATGTCGTGTCATAGGCTCATAGACTGAGCAATAATAAGGTCAGCAAAGAACACTGTGACTATTTAGTCTGAGGTCTGCTGTAGCACGGGTCATAGGACAGCCTTCATATAACTTCGGTTTGAACAGGAGTATATCTCTGAGAAAAAAACTTCTAGTCTGAATTTAATTAACTTTGAGTAAAGCAGGATCTTCGTAAGTTTTTCCAGTGATGACTTATCCTGACTGCTTTTCTTCCAGATCATTAATGCAAATTTTAAAAATGTAGCACTAAGAATATATCATCACAAAATTACATTTTCCTGAGGATCATTATATTTTTTTTTAAGATCCAAATGTTAGCTTGCCTAATCATTTAAGCTGTATTATGTTGTGTTTTCTTTACCAGATCAACCTGTATAGAAGCAGCTTCACAACTGCTATGATGTTTCACACCAGTTATCCCTTCAGTTTTTTATAGGTATCCACCACAAGATTAAGAGCAGTGTATAGTTTTGCAGCTTCATCCCTTTTTGGCTTGACTTTGACTTGCTAAACTGCATCCTGTGACTGCTAGCGCCGATGTTCAGTATCTGCTTCCCAGCACTACAAGGTGCCTTCACATACTGTGGTATAGCACAGAGTCAAATTCTTGGATTTAGGTTTGGAGTCCAGATGAGTAAGGCAGGGAAGTGTTATTGTTTGGGACGATGTTCAGAACAAGGGAATTTAGACAGTGTTGTTATCTTTAACAGATTTTGTAGCATATGTTTTATTGAAGATTAGCCAGCTTTCTCTCTGCTGTATTCAGACAGGAGTGAAAATGTAAGACAAATTCAGGACTGAAGCCGAACTGATGCAATATATGTTCTCTTATCGCTCTCAGTTTATAAATGACATTACTTAGATTTCTACTCTCTTAATCAGATGTATCCTGTATTGCTTGAATATTTCCTCTCTGCATGGGCCACTAAATCTGACTGGAGGGGAATCAAAGTTAGTAGGTACTTATCTGAAATAATAGGTAAGAAACATGTACAGGCTTATGTTCTGTTTGCTTTTAAGGGAGGATCCCATTTCCCATGACTGCCTTCACCTTGCTTGCAGAAGTCCCCTCTGCAGCCCTGCTAAAGGCAGCTGCCCGGAAAGATCTAACTGCACGGGTTTTTGTGTGATTGTTCCCTAAGGAGTCCCGCTGGAGGAGACCTGAGTTAGCAAGAATTTGCTATGTAAGCTAACACCACCCATTTTAACGAAGCAGGTTAGCAAGGAAGAATCAGTAATAAATGTTACTGGTCATGAAGTGCGGAATCAGTAGCTCTGAGGAGGCCATCCCTGCCAGCAAGGTCACGAGCAGCACTGAGCAAGCAGAGCGTGGTAATGCTCTTGGAGTTGTGGAGATGGAACTTGAAGAAGACAAATGATGCAGAGAGTAGCCTTCATACTTAGCTATCTTTGTTTTTTTCTTTCTGACTGCAACCCCTTGAGATACCTTGACTCTTCTGGTGTTTCAAAATCTTACTAACAAAGCAGCAGGGCCCTTACGGGCTGCAAATTTTTGTGTGCCCTTTGAAGTCAGTGACACTTAGTACAAATGACATCAATATTTCTATCCTAGAGATAAGATTATTTGATTGTGACATTAGCCTAAATTGGGTGTGGTTCCGAGGCTGACTTTCTTCTTGAAGAGCTACCAGAGTGAACTAGCTTATTTATAAGGAACTGTGCTTTGAAACATGTGCTCAATTTTGGTTTTTTTCAATTATATTTACTCTTAATATAAACTTTAGCTAAATACAGGGGGAAAATACCCATTCATAGTTTCAGCCTGGAGAAGATTCTGCAAGTTAGATTTTAGGTGCCTTGGAAGCACATTTAAAATGGAAATGCTGATATATTGGAAAAAATAAAAGATGCTGCTAAAGTATTGGGAAGAATCTCTTTACTTCTCTTTGTTTTCCTATTGATGTTGAATATAAAAGTGATGTTTTGAATATTGCTGCAGCTGTGTTGGGTTTAAGCAGAATTTTGCATTAAGAACAGAATTTTTGATCTAAAGAAGTCCCGGAGTGCTGTTTTATTTATCTGTAGAATGAAGTTCAGGCTTCTTGGGTTTTTTCCTGTCTTTTATTAGAAAGGAACAATGATGTTCAGCACTTCTGTGATACTTTTCATGGCAAAAGGCTTTGCTTGCATAACCTAATGAAACTTCAGAAAATGTGAGGCAGGGGAACAAATAATCTATTTTGCTGATGTAGAGTCAAAGTAAATTCAGAGTTACTTCACTTCAGATCCTCTGCATCTGCATTGATTAGAGCAGAATCTGGGCTGGAGTTAGCTATTTTGTTTCTTCATTGAAAGATCTGGCTTTTCTGGCTTCCAGAGCAACATGAGCTATTTGAATATCACTGGCAACTTAATTTAGGCATCAAATGTTTCAATATTTTCCAGTGTAGATGAGGTCATATGCTCTACAGACAGGACAGGATTGTTCCCAATGGCATATTTTTTCCAGGATTTTGTCCAGTCTAGTGTTAAATGTCTATGTGTTTTTTTTCCTCACTTCTCTCAGGAAACTCGGCTTACTAGGCATTCCACTTGGATTTTTTTCACGATACTCAACCTGAATTTTCCTTTCCTTGCTGATATCCTTTTACTTCTCCAATACACATTTTTACCTTCTAAGCTCTTTAACTTTGGCTTTATAAAGTACAATAAGACAGTTTTCAATCTCCTTCATCATTTCAATGAAGTCAGGCACAGGATTTGAGGCCTACCAAGGTATTGTTTCCATGCAGTGAGCCGTTAGGAAGGAACATGGTGTAATTAGGAAATATGGTGTGTATTTGTACAATGAAAACTCCACCCACAGCCGCATGACTTGCAGTGGCCATCATATTGGCTGGCTCCCTGCTCAAGGACTTCCTTTGGCTCTGTGAAATACCGTTGTTGACTTCAGCGATGTTAAGCTTCTTATGTTGCCCAAGTGCGAGGTCCTAAGTGCCATTCAGACCATGTGGAGATGGTCTTAAGTCACAGAGGACCAAGAAGGACACCCTGTCCTTGGTCTTGGGATGACTTTGCCACCATCAGACATCACAGGTCAGAGGGTCAATATTGCATTTGACAGATGCCTTCTAGTAACTGTCCTGTATCTTCTCAGGCATGAAAAATCGGGCGTGGTCAATGCACCCTGACAATGCTGGTGATAAGGCTGATTCACTAGGCTTGATTAGATCTCATTTACATTGTTTGTTCCACTGTCAGTCCCTTGATGTCACAGGTACATCTGAGAACAGATGCAGACTTTTTGTCCCTCCAGACTGGCTTTTCCTTAGAGCCTGACCTGCCGAAATCAACAGCAATATTCCTCCATGGGACCCAGAGGAGGGCAGGATCTGGAGCTCAGTGCTGTTGCTACTCATTGAGGCTAGTGGGATTTGGAGGCGGTTGCTGCTGTGTAGCAGTGCAGAGACCCTCATGGGATGCCAGATCCTACCTAATTCCTCGGGTATGGAATATTAATTGCAGCAGGACTAACACCTTAGAACAAAACTGTTTCTTGAGGGGTTTGCTGTACCATGAGCTGAGTCCAGGTTTTCCTGCACAAGCCTGATAAACCCCAGTCTTTGATGAGAACTGCCTGTTTTTAATTGATTTGCAGGTAAAATTCTTTACTGGGCTAACAGACTTTTAAGTAAGCTTGGCAGTAGTTTGAAGGAATAAAAAGAAAATGTTAATGAAAGAAAGCCTAAACAATTACCTATTACAAATCATTGTTATTTTTATCTTGTAACATGATTCAAAATGCTCCAGAGAGAATGAAGCAGAAAATGCGGAGTTCTGATAAACACCATATCATTTCTGTAGTAATGTAAAGATTTGACCCTTCCCTTTGCAATCTGACAGTTCAGTTGTCTTGCATTGTCTCTCAGTAAAGATGCCTTTGTAATATAAAGTGGTATTGTTGACTTGAGAAGAATGGTTTTCTAATAAATGTAAAGGGATATGGAGTTTGTCCCTTGCATTGAGGAGAAAGGATGTGAGATAAAGCCATGAATGATCAATCTGGAATAACAAAAGCTGCTTCTGAAATACAGCATCCTGTGAAAGGATATGAAACCCGCTAACATAGTGGAGTGTAAGAAATACCCTTACAGCTTCTGAGGAGTGCGCAGCCTGACTTCTTCACAAGTTCAGGCTTTTGTCTGAGTCTGCAGCTAACTGAAAGCCTATTTATGAATACTTTTTTTTTTTTTAAATCAGAATTAACTTGATATTCAGAGCATCACAAGCAATTCAGGTCAGGCACAATACAGCGGAATGTCAGTTACTGGGAAGGGTTACCAGGACATACTAAAAAGTGCTTAGTCTTGGGAATCTATAGAAACTGGGGTAGTGTGATGTTGTGGGACCTTTGTAAGTATAAATGTGAGAGGAAATTTCTTTGTACTCCATTTCAAACTTTGCTTTGAGTTGGCCCAGGTGCTGCTGCATGAGCATGAGCTTTAAATGTCATTTGGAGATTAGTACATCTGCCCAGCAAATTTGTACAAACATCCTCAGTTGTACGGTGTTGCTTCTGTTATGGTTGTTATAATGTAGGAAATTCTAGAAATCCATCCTTCAGATCGCTGGGGGAAGAGAGACAGAGACGGTTGCTTCTCCAAAGAAGTCCTAACTGGAAGAAAGTCAGACTGGGAAATTGGGGGTGCTTTGAGTTTACTGTATTTTTAGTATGATAAGAACTGATGCTGACTACTTTCTTGTGTGCTTTGTAGAGGAGTATGTAAAAGGAGACCTCTAAACGTTGGCTTAGTAACAAATTACAAATGTATTACTTCCATGCGTAGAGTTTCCTCTTCAGATAATCTGCAGCCCTCTAAAAGCTCTTTTGCTTCAACTGCATCCTCAAAGGTATGAGCAGAGGTGGGAGCAGCCAGAGGCCGGTGTTACGGTAGGCAAAGCCGGCCAAGGAGAGCAGGGTGCTGCATGGGAAGGAAGCAGGTGGAGGGGGACAGAAGGAGGCTGTGAGGGGAGAGGAGCTTCATGCCCTTGTAAAGCTCCATTTGCCACACCTGCAGACATACGTATCCTCTGCTACCGCTGACTTGCAGAGGGTCTTTCAGATGTTGTATGGGTTACATGCAGGAAAATACAAAATTTAAGAGTTCTGTGCTGTAGCGTGTTCTAGATTTCAAGGAATTCTGTTAGTTTTCAAGTCCTTTTTCTGCTACAGCAGTAAGAACATGACAAATGGCAGTCAATACTGGGATAAAACTCTTTACAGCCAAGACACACCCAATGGCCAGCTTTGGAGAGCTTTGTTCAGTACTGGTAATCTCTCTAACTAGAAACTTTCTGGAAAGTATTCCAGGGACTCAGGCAGACCAGCAAGAGCAGAATCCAGCTATTGGGTCCAGGCGGCAAGTTTGAACAGGTTGTGGTAATGAAACCCATCAGTGAGGCAAAGATGCAGACCCCAAGCCTCCCTGTGTGGCCCGGGGCCAAGGCAAATACCAATGTGCCCTTCCCATGTGCCCCGCAAACTACTGATAACTCCCCAAGCTACTGAAATAATGAATATAGCCAGAGCTACTTCCAACAAAGAAGATGGGCTGCACAGCTTTATTGCCCCTTCTGCTGCCAGAGTTTGAGGGACTACTCCCATAAATGAACGTAAGCACAGTTCTGTCTGTGAGATCAGGCTTTTCTTAAGACTGTTTTAAAATAAGGCTGTTAAAATAATTAAGGGGTAAAATGATTTCTTAACAGGCCACAGTGGAGTGATGCTTTGGAAACTATTCCCCTTGTAAGCACTGAGCTACCTGTTGAACAGGGTCCGTTGCTTCCTTCTTCTCCTATGTTAGCATTATCTTATTTCCTATTCTCCTCCATTGACTTCAGTACATTCCCCAGGCTGTAGAAGGGGACACCACGGCTGAATATAGTTTATGCTGAGCCATTCACAACTCTTGTTCCTCTTTTCCAGAACAATTTGCAATAAAAACTGTGTCAGGAAAGAGCTCGGTGACCTGCAAGGGCTGGGACAAGCCTTACGCTGGAGATGGCAAATTCCATTTCAGGCCACTAAGCTGGAGATCCGGTGCTAAGAACACAGGAAGCTGGGAGGATAAATACTGTAACTTTTCATCTCATGCATAAGAATTGCAGTCTGTTTTGATCTCGTGATAGAGAAAAGTCATTCTGCTTATCTCATCTAACATAGTGGCTAGTCTGATTACAAGCTTCTCTGCTTGGCACCTTTTTAAATTCAATTTGGCTGCTTGTGCCCTTGGCACACAGTGGGTTTCATTAAATTTCACAGCAGTTAGTTTTCATTCCCTCTGTGACACCTTTTTATCAACATTTGACTCTAGTGTAATTTCAAGCAATTGTGCTTTTTTTGCGAAGCACTTCTACCATAATAATTTAGCAGAGCGGGTGGGGGAAGACAATTCAGACACAGCTGCAAATCTATGTAGGAAACTAATATATGGGAAGCCAGGTCAGCTTGCAAGTGTTTTTGCATGCTATGATAACAAAAAGGAGCTGCTTCCCTTCCTTCTCTGGTGGTATCATTGAAGCCTGTCAAAAGTGGAATTAAAGAGCTTGCTGTAAGAGGCAAATTTTATTTCCTTCAGGCTAATCACAGCTTTATTTTAAAAGCAGAGCTAGTGGACTACTGCTGGATTGACAACCCAAGGTTGTGAGACAAGCCTTCTGCAACCTGGGCTGCTTAGCAAGTCTATGTGAGTTTTCTTTTCAAAAACAGATGAGGAAGCTGTTTTGTTAGGAAAGCGTGTGTATGAGTGCAGGAATGCAGAGAGCAAACATGGTTGTTTTCCTTCTAGTATCCGATACTCAGTCCCTGGTAGGTGGGGCGAGGGAGCGCGAGCACCCTGTCATGGACCTGGCATCTCTCGTTAACATCACTGCTACCTCCTACCTGATGCAGAGCAGCATTTTCTCAAGTCTTTGTCTAAGGCAGATGCTGTGCAGATTTATGCAAGTATAAGTGGTTTTGTGTAAGTATAAGTGGTTTTGTGTAAGTATAAGTGCTTTTGAGGTGCACTCTAAAAGGCCTTTATTTGCAGAGTGCCAGCCCTTCTGAAATGCTGGCCCTTTTTCAATCTGCTGGGATAAATGGAACATCCAAAAATAATGTGTTATGGTTTCTCAGTAAAATTTTAAGAAGTACCTTATTAAAAATAAATTGAAAGTGAAGCTTAAAAGTTCTTAAAAGTGAGCTCTGCATTCAGGGCTCTCTGCAAGCCAAGGGCAGCCAGGCTTGGGAGACCATCAATCATTTTCAGAATGGGACTTCGGATTGATGAAACTTTTCCTTATGCCCTTTAGAAGGTATTAGTTCAAGTCCTTTCAGTTTAACTAATGGAGCATCTTGCTTTCCTCTACCCTAAGGTCTCCATAGTCCCTTCGTAGACAAAATATTTCCAAACGCACACAGTCTTGAGCCTCCTTAAACACCTTAGGTTTTCCTTAAACACCTCAGGAAAGCTGGAGGTTATGGGCAGCTCCGCACTTCCTTCACAGGAGGGACCTTTGTGCTCTTTAGATCCTGGTGGGAGAAGACCCGCTGAGGATTTTTCTCAAGGAGCCCGTCTTCCTTGGAGGTTTCCCATGGGATGGGACTGGTCAGTCCTGTGCATACACATGTGTAACATCTTTTTGGTGGATAGGCTGATTGTAGTTTACATCTCAGGGAGTGGCTTGGGTTTACTGGGAAGGAGGAGGTTTAGTTATGCCAAGAAAGCAAAGGTGTCTTGCTAGCAGTGTCTCCAAACATCCCCTGTGTCTCTGGAGGGCAGTGGCTGCTGCGAGCGCTGTGTGCTCCAGGTGCCACTTCCAAACAGCGAGTTGGGTATGCAGGCAGTGCAAATTGGCACAGTGCCTCTGAAATCCGCCCTGGCTTGGATCTGGCTGGAAAAGGTGGCCTCACCCTTTCTTCTGGGGATGGAAATCATCTTTCCAGAGCACAGTGTCAGTGCATGGACCTCTGGCTATGGACTGAAATCTTGCTTGGTTTTTTCCAGGTTGGCTGAGTACATTGGTTTATGGATGAAGGCATAACTAATAGTTTCTGTGAGCTTTTTTCCCTACTAAGCTGAATGTAAGAATACAGATTATTCTTTGTCTTAGTATGAGGGTATGAAGTTCAGGATCTTTACTCGGTGTTTCTGGCACAAAACGCTCCAGTGTAAACAGCAGACCTAATACAGCAGACTGTTCAGCAATAAAATTGCTCTGGGGGAAGTTTCTTCCTCTTTCACATAATTAATGATTAGTTTATATCCTGAAGTCTGAAGATTCCTATAAATTTTATACCTAGTATAATGGTAGAGGTTTAAACCACAACAATCATATTATGATTATAATCTAATTATGCAGATACCCGATACACAGGATTATTTTAGACATCAATATTTACAGAGATGTTTTACCAATGTGGCCAGTGGCAGCTCTGAAAGAGTAAATAATCAAAAGTTTATTTGAGAATGTGAGTAAATGTAAATCCTAGAAGAGTTATATCTTCCTATTTTATATCTTAGAAGGCTTTAATGCAAGACTACATCCTTTTGTTTCAAAATGATATATTTTGCTATCAGCGCTGACGAACACCTGACTTGATGGGCCTTCAGCTAGAAAGAAACAAGACTGCTAATGCCATGTGGATCTTGGCAGCCGTCTCTGAGTATTTACAGGCCTTGATATATATGCCATCTATGAATATTTCAAAACTGATTAACATTTCTGAACCTGAGTTAAGGTTTACACTTGGCATTTCAATAGTGTCAAGGCAAAATTAATCAGAGCTCAAAAGATATGCAGTCTTACTGACATGCTGATGACAGTGAAAATACAAACCACTGAGAAATAGCCTGCTGAAAGACAGAACCTAACCTGGATTTTGGAAGAAGATCTGCAAAACTGGCTAACTGCCATGGACAGATGCTGAGGTGGTGTGCAAAGCTGTAGCTGGCATTTACTGACTAAGGTACCAGCTTAAATGACTTGGAGCTCTGCTGAGTTACATGTCCTGTAATAAGTCACTTGGAAATCTTCTTACTTGTGAAATATTAACGTATTAAATATGCAAACTAATCTTTTGAAACAGTTCAGATAAGCAGCATTTTTAAATGTACCAGTCAAGAAGTTTTTCAGTCAATGAAGCTCAGCAAGCAAGCACTTTCATTTCAATGGCCCTCATGAGAATAGTCCAAATTTATACTTGGTTGTGATTTTAGGCTGTATGGCTGTGTATCTTTGTAGTAAAAATAAGAAAGTGGAATTAATTTGTCATGGAGAGGGGTTTTTTTTTTTGTTTATCTTTGTTTTAAATAGGTCAGGGATAGTCTTTATGCATTTCAAAAGACTGTTAATTCAGCCTCAGTGAAGGCTGTTAGGATCCAGTTTGAAAAGCATCAGATCAAATACTATGCCTTTTAAGAAATCATACTTTTTATTTGTTCTGTAAAATAAAACCCTAAATGAGGGATAAGCAGTAGTTTTGTTTTAATAACACCTGGTATCTGTAGAAAGATACGATGGACTGCGTGTCTGTAGATGGGACTCCGTGTTTCCCAACAGAAGTGCAGTGTAGCCCTTCTGGGTGTGGTAGAGCTGGCCAGCATTTTTAGGTGGAGAGGGAGCATAAGCTAATTGTTAAATCAGTTCTGAAACTGCAAATCTTTTGCCATATTTTCACTCTGGAAGAGACCACCAAGTGAACAGGGCAAAAGTAAAAGAGGGGGTCTGCATAGAATCAGCTGCCACTCCGAACAGTAAAGCCAAGGTAGCTAGAGAAGACCTAGGAGGGGAAGAAGTTTGGGGTGGAAGAGGGGTTGGACTGTATTAGTTTCTTTCCCCTAACTTTTTATATTTTTCTGCTTACTCATTGTGAAAGTTGTCTTAATTTAGACTTTGGCAAGAGTGTAACAGCCCCTACTACATCCATTTACCTCTGAATTTGGTACATGGTGAGCTATGTACTGATCCATTGACACAGTGACTTGGATTTGATCTTACGTCTGGAAACCATTCATGTCTTTCTCATGAAATCTCTTTGATTCCTTTTCACATTTTTCCCCTTTCCTCCCAGGATGCTCTTTGAAGTACTTTATGCCATATCCAGCAAGCATTCCTTAGTCATCATGGTAGTGGTTGTTCCCATTTAAATCCAGACTGCTCAGATTCTCTTTAAAATATCAGAGGTTTTTCTAACCTCTAAAGACACAAGGACAATGGAGAATCTTCTGTCTTGCAAGCAGATGGTGAGAGGGCCTGCTTCCAGATCAGGAATACGAGTTCACTTTGAAAATAGAGTGGGACTGCTGTAAACTAGAGGGGTAGGTGGCATGGTTTTCAGTGATCTCGAACAGTTCATAAACGGGAATGGAAGGCAAATGTTGATACATGCCTACGGTCTCAACAGGTTTATGTGCGAATTCACAAGTTACAATCAGATTTGTCATTGCAGCCTGTTTCCAAACACTCACAAGTAAAAGCGAGAAGGCAGGTACATCTTTAACAAAGCTAATCAGTCTTTGAGATGGATAATGAGGGCCAAACAGGATGGCAAAAAAAGGAAGATTTGAGGGAGCTTAAAACTGCATAATTGGGTTTTTTTTCCCTTCACTATTTGAGTACCCAATTTGATGTCATCTCTGGGAAAGTTGATTGACAGAATGCAATATTCTAAGTTATAAAAGTACCTTTCTGTAAAATCTTTATCTTCACAGTGTCTCTTAGCAGAGATGCAAGGAATAGTATTTCCATTTTATAGATAGGAGGCTAGAAACTTATTGAAGGTTGCATATAAAATATATTTAAAGAAGTATTGAGTAGAGGCCTTCCAAGTCTTAGGTTCATGAGCAGCCACTAAACCAGCTGTCATATGTAAACACTACTAAAATATACAGGTGTAATAACGTGCCTCTTCCTTACACTACGTTATGACTACAGGATTATCTGCCCGGCATTTTTGAGGCAGACAGAAATTTGTGCTGTGTGCAGCCTGAGCTGATGGGTGAATGTGCAAACAGTGTTGGTCATAAGCTAAACACACTGTTTCTCAAGGCAATTTACCCTGTTGAGCTCCTTGCTGCCGTAATTAAATGGCTTTTTTTAGTCTAGTTGTACAGAAGGCATGTCCTAACTGAAAGACACAGCTAATTTTATTTTCTTTGTGAAGCTCTTGTAATAATAAATGGTATCCCACGGTTCAAAAGAGGTCATAGCTTCTTTATGTACAAAGATTATATATGCTTGTTTAGATCACTGGTTTTCAACTTTCCTGACTGGTTGACTCCCTAGACTGCTGAAAGGCGTGGCTAGGCTTGCTGTGCTTAGTTACCTTTCGTGGACCCCTCACAAAGGACCATGACACCTCCTACAGTCTTGGGTCACAGGCTGAAACTCACTGAAAGACCATTGTAAAAAATGTAAGATTTTCCATTGATAGATTTGTAGGTTAGAGCCGCTTTGTTGTGTTTGATGAGTTTTGTTAAGGATGTTCTGTTCTCACTGCGTACAAAGAGCAATAATCCTGTTTGCTTCTGGCCAGAAAAGCAAACAAACAAACAATCAAGCAAACAAGCTAAAAAGCAAGGAATAGATCTGCCACGCACCTCAGAAAGGGGATTTTAGATCAAAGATCTCATGGAGCCATTATGTGGTCATGTTTTGCATATGTAAAATACATAATTCCTGCAGTTTTAATCTATTGTGCAGATATGTATTTAGAAGATTAATGAAATGTGGATTATATATTCTTTTAAAAGAGTTATTAGGGTGTCTTGCCACACTTTCTAACTGGATCTTTCACACGAGCGATTAATAGCTCTGCAGATTACGTGGCACTGAACAAATAGTATTTTGCAGCAGGCTATACAACATCATATTCAGAAGGAAGGAAGCATTTAAGACCAGTGGTGGATTGAATATGTGTTTTAGGTTGGCACTGCACTAAATTCAAACCCTATGTGTTCTTAACTACTCTTGAGATACACCTGTGTTAGGGGAACATAGGTTCAAAACATTGCACAAAAGCTCCACACACACACACACACTGTCTTCCTGCATTTTAACCTTCAAGCTGCAGGAATCTGGGAAGTTTTTCTTTCTTTCATACCTTCTGAATTCAGAAGGGATGCTCAGTTGGGTACTTCAGCCAAGGGTGAACAATCTCATTGAAATACGCCCCCATATCTCCCTGCCAGTGCAAAGAGAAGCAAACTTTCTCCCTCACAGCATTTTGGGGGGCAGCAGGAAAGTGCAGGTGCCCACAGCCCACAGTCCCTGCACCCCCCAAGAGTTTCGTGTGTGAGGAGCATGGCAGCACGATCGATTGCCGTGGCTTGGTGTCTGCACCTGGGGCACCTGGTGGGGAACAGCAGTGCTTGGATGTCAGTGGAAATTTTACCATTTGTAGCAGTGGAACCTTGATACACTGTGTGGCCTGGTGACTTGGGGTCTACGTCTGATACCTGAAGAAGAACCAAGGTGTTGATACACCTCACTGCAAAAATTGCAGGAAATCCTGTATAGCTGAGCCTGTCAGGCAAGATCTAGCACAGCTAAAGTGACCCTCTGGCATGTCCCGGTGATGGGGTCTCTATGGAGTTGTGCCTGTGAAGAACTGGGGCAGCTCCTTTATGTGCTGTGAAATAAGAAAAAGTGCCAAACAACAGAGTTTTGTGATAATCTGATTGCAAGATTAATTGGCACATGCAGTTAGCAGAGGACACAGAGAGAATTTGCATTTGCATTTGGGAAGAGTGAGTCAGAATGACTTCGTGCCTGTTGCCTATTATGCATGTGTCATGTATATTTGATATTTTTAGTTTAATACTTCACTTTATTGTTTTCTTGATTATTTTAATTTTCTGAACTACCTCAGTGTGAAAACATAGCACAGAAGATGCTGATACTTTTTATTTATGTAAGATGCTTAAATTACACTTTTGAAGTTACTTACCCAGCATTTTATTTATCTTGCAATCGTAATTATTCAGTGCCTCCTCCATCTGCTTTTATTTAATTATGACTATATAGACAGCAGCCACAAAGATAAGTCTCTTCAGGTTGATCGGTTGTACAGAGTGCCTTCCATGCGCTGTAATGAGTTTGCTCGACACCTGGCAATTAAATGGAATAGACTTTTTTTTCGCTATTCACGAGGGCTGGCGTGATATCAGGCATCCAGTGATGTGGCTTGGTGCTCACATGCGTGGCAGACGCTCCCTGGCAGTATGAAAAGGACAGGTGAAATAAATTATAGAGTTGCCAGCTGCTTTAAACAATCATGTTCAGCTTCATAACCCAGACTTGTCAAGTTTCTGGGATTTGATGCATTTTTGTGTGAATATCTTCTTCAGCCTTTTCAACTGTTGCCAGAGAGAACCTCCTACTGAAGTTACTGCTGCTTAAAATTCAAGAGTGCTTTCAACTTCCTCTCTAAGGCAGGGTTTTCTACAGAATAAAGGTATTCCTTATCATGCTACTGTATTTAATACATCCTTTTTGATGCTGTAAACAATGGTGGGGTGACTGGAGTCTGTGTATGCCTGTCGGTTTAAATTATACTCTTTTACACCTGTTTACTGCTGGGACAATGCCATTTATTCCTGTGGGATTTCTCCAGGTTCACGCCTCGTGTAACTGAAATCCAGATACACGCCTGTGTGCTTTCTGAGGTGCACAGGCACAATCCCAGTTCCCGTCACGAGGAAAGGAATTTGACCCATGTGGGTTTTTTTTCCTCAGATATGTGTGTATCCTAACTCTTAATGGACATGAATTGGCTCTACAATGGAAATAAAATATTAAATTATGAGTTTATTGGTAGTTTTGTCACTGAAAATATCTGTACTGTGTGTCCACAAAGGTAACAGTTTGCCTTTTTTTTATTATTATACCTTTTTCTGTGAGCAATGTACTTTGAATCAATGCTATGACTTTGAGCCACTAACCATTTCCAAAAGAGTGCTTAGTTTGTCATTTAAAGAAGCAAACATTTTCATTAATTTAACAGTAGGCTAAAATCTGTGCATTTTGATCAAAACATGGGAAAAACTCCTTGAACTTACCTTAAAACAATGATGAACCAGCCTCATTTCTCAGTGGTTTCTAGTGTGACTTGAATCTGCTCTGCCTTAATCCTCATCATACCACTCAGTTACCTACTGGGAAATAAAAAAGGCAGCTCCCAGAGGGAAAGACAGCAAAAATTGCTTTCAGAACTGTTTTTTTTAATAATTTATAAGAAATTACAAAATTTTTTTGAACGCTAAAGCTCCTTTCTTCTTGGTCACATGCTTCTGGTGCTTTTAGTAACAAACCAATGCTGCCTCACTCACCCCAGTAATAACAGTATTTCAGCCCAGATTCACAGCCAGCCACAGACACTGCCCACTGCCCAAGGAGCTTGTGCAAGCTGCTTGGTGAAGGGGTGCACTCCTTCGGCAGCTTTTTTGCAGGTTGGCAGCTTTTTTGCAGGTTGGCAGGTTTTTTGCTGCTCTTGTGGGTTGCTTTTGAGGGAGGTCTATGCTGGCTCTTACGTTTTCCTGGGCCCACATGGCTTCATCTGGCTCCTCTGTGACTCTTGTAGTTACCCTGTTGCTAAAAGTTTACTGAGAAACCCACCTTTTTGACTGAGGAGTTGGGGCAAGGAGACCACTGGGTTAGCAAAGGGACGGGAGGACGGGCGCTGCGGCACGGCTGGCTGGCACGGTGGCTGGCTGCAGCGGGGTCATGTGCAAGTGAAAGACCCACCTGCAGGACATGGGTTTGAGCTCCTGACAGCCAAACCATCAGCACCGTCCCCTTATGTTCCTCCCGCAGGCGGAGGGTGGGCTGGCCAGGCTGTAACACCAACCGGTTTCAAGCCCTGCTAAAATATGCTGAAAGGGCAAATCCATGGCTATGAGGAATGCATGCTGAAGCATGGATTTGTGCTTCTTGTGCCTTCAGAGAAGCAGGCTAATAGGAAGGCAGATGAAGGGAACTGTTGGAAAGTAAATGAAGCCTGGATACCCCGATGACCGATCATGGATCGGCTGTGTTGGCCAGCCGGCTCTTTGGGTCTGCAGGGAAGAGACAATCAGGTGTCCGATGCCGATCACTCCAGTTCATGTTTAGAGAGAAGAGAAATTGTTTTCACTCTGGGTAATTTTATATTCCAGACTTGCTCAGGGACTTAATTACCCATCTCCTCGAGTGAAAAGCTTAATTTTGGTCGTGAGGACTAACAATTCCACGAGGAGTAGTCTGAACAATTAGATGAAACCAAGGAACTGTACCAGTAGTGAAAGGGTTCCTGAAATGACATTTTGATACTCCTTTCTGTGTGAGGCAAAGTATTGTTCTGTGAATGATCCCTATCCTGTTGAAGCACTTACGCTGATGTTTTTGTCTTGCTCCTTTGGTTTGGAGTACTTCTGCTATCCAGTTTATTTCATGTTTCCACACTACAGACAACTTTTACCCAGACGCCTTGCCTGTCCTCTTCTCAAGCCAGTGGACCACCTCACCGCACTGTAACATCCTCCTACTAAGGATAAAAAATTCAGAACATGTTGATAGATTTTTGGCCATCTTTGAACATTACTTAGCAACTGGCGGTAAGGATGAGCCCCAAGACTCATAATGGAGAAAGTGTGCTCTGTTACCAAAGTGTCTGTAGTATCCCTGGCATACTGCAGACCCACTGGTATCCGAGGAGCTCAGCTTTTTCTTTACTGCCCAAGACTGACTCTGAGGTACTTCCTTTAATAGTCACCTGACTCTTCAGGTTTCTATTTCTGCACTGTTTGCACTTGGGATCATAGGGCAGGGTGAGAGACCAGTTGGTACTTGAGCCCAGTTCCACCAACCTTGTGGGAAATATTTAGTCTGAAAGTGTTGGCACCACGTCTGCTTGCCAAACCCTCGCCTCCCACCATCGCTGGAACATTTTCCAAAACCTGTGATGCTGCTCGCTGTTGCCTTGCTGTTTTTTCGCCTTCATTCTTCTTCCTCTGTCCCTCATCCACTGGGTACTCTACTTCTGCTGTTTTCTCCTCAGTCTTTCCCAAAGTGGTGAAAGGCAGTTTCACTTTGATATAATTTCTGTCCTTCTCCTTGCACTGATCAACAATGTCACCTGCTTTTTTTGTACCCGTGTGCTCCAGATTATGGCATATGCTTAATTATTTTCTGTCTTTTTCAAGAGATAATCACCTCAGGCCATACCTGTGGATCCTAGTACACTTTGTAATGCTTTAGAAAATGATTATGGGCATCTACTAGTTCTCCTCATGTTCTGTTTTTTTATTCAAGCCATTTATTGCTTGAAGGACCAGTGCAATAAATAGCAAGCATAAGAATTTAATCCAGCAAGGACTGGTTGTGTAAGGATGCCTGTGTTCCTGACAAGGGAGAGAAACCATAGGTATCACCACATCATGATGTGCACTGCACTATAATAGCAAGGTCCACGCTCCAGGAAGTCTCATCTCAGATGGTAACTTGCTGTTGAGCCCCTCAGCTCCCTTGGTAAGACTCTGCTGGATGTAGCTTTGTCCTGTAGAGGCATTTGAGATGCCTGCATCAGGCCTGAGGACTTCTGCCAGTTTTGATGTTTGTCTGTGTCCTGCGAGTGTGGTTAATAACGGCATTTGGCTGGAGCAGGGCACAGAAGAGCCCCTGGAGATCAGGCTTGAGAACGATGCTAGTATTCTCACAACAGTGACAGTCTGGAAAACTCATACCTTATGTCCCAATCAGTTTAAGCCAGCATAACCAGATGTTGGGGCACGAGGAAGGTGTCGTGCTCTCCCAGCCCCACTGCCTGATCCTGCCGCTCACCAGCTTTCCACCACCCTGCCACATCAGGAACTGCTCTGCCTGAAAATTGACTTGGAAAAAAAAAAGTTATTTTTAGCTGGATCAATTCCCCTATCTGTTTCCCAGCATGGCTGCACAAATGTTTGTGCTGGCACAATTGAAAGGATGCTGTGGGAGTGGGAGTGAGCAGTCACAGATACGAGGAGGAGGAAGCCAGGAACTGTATGCATCACCAAATAAAGGTCCATACACTTGTAGCCTTAAGGCCTGACCCTGCCACTGAACTCAACGGGAATATCTGTCGAGTCCTAAAAGGACTAGTATTTAAGAGTAACAGTAGATAGAAGTGCAGGTGATGATAAATGTGGAAAGTGAACATTTTCATGTAAGTGAGGCAGCCAGAACAGTCTGAGAAGCAGTGGTTGGAGTTACAGAGCAAGAAGTTTTAACAGAGCCTTGCTGAACCTGTGAGGGCTTTTTTCAATGAGCATAACAGTAGCATGACAAAAACAGCAGGTTGTCTCTTGTAGCCAGATTTTTCTGAGTACACACTGCAAGTGAGAAGTACATGGGATAAACAAGGTTGGGTGCTTAATTGTTCAGAAAGGAAATAACTTCTATTATAATGCATTTTTGCAATGGCAGTCTCTAGGTTCCCTACCTTGTAGCATTTATGACCAAATCCTTAGGTACAGCTCATGGCTGCAGAACATTTTCATTATTCAGTGGATAATGCAGAGATTTCAGTAATCCTCAAGGGGTGGGGAAAAAAAAAAAAGAAGCCTCCTGCCGATGACATTTCCAAAACCAGCATTTATGCACTGTATATTTAATGAGCACAAGCGAAGCAATTGTATTGTCTCTTTCCAGGATGCTATGAAGCTTGTACTCAGGAGTGCTTGTCAGTGGGATCCCTGTACCTAACATTTAAACAGTACTTTCTGGAGGGAAGAAAATAGTTCTGAAATTCAAAGTCATGGATATTTCTAATGCAGTTTTTCAGGTTTAATTTTGCATGTAATCATGATACAGTCTGTCTTCCTCAGCAAGACCTAATGCTGTAATACATCACAGCACTTTTCTCTGAGAGCTGATTGTTCCTTAATGCCTGCAACCAGGTTGTGAAAATTTGATGCTTTTTCTCTGCAAACCGTACACTCATAAAAAAGGAGTTTTTCAGAGCCGTGTCAGCTGAAGTGTTTTTGTTATTATGCTTGGTTGCTTTATGATGCAGTTAGCATCCTCCTTATATACTACACCAAACTGATCCATCATGCCATGTTAGTAGCTTCACTACTTAATCTGCCTTGCATTCCTTGTCTTGCTTTTTAAACTTAAGACATGGTCCTCCAAATGTAACTATTTTCTCTTCCTGGCTGTTAAACTTACCAGTTTACTGAGGATTGCAATATTGAAGATTTTTTATTTACAGAAGGGGGAATGGCAGAGGTATCTGTGTTTCCAGGGGCTTTCATCCTCTGGAAGCTTTCGGTTTCCAACTAATGGAGCAGAAGGTGTCAGAGGCTCCAGAAATCTTACCAAGTCACAAAGAATTGCATTGGTATCCCAGAGTGAACTGAATCCATGCAGTGTATGTTACTAAGCACCACCAATTAGGACCAGTGCTCTCCAAGTGTCTGCAAACATGAGACCCCCTCCCAGAGACCCAGTGGATTTGTTGCAATGTTATTTCATTACACATCTCTCCCTTTGGTCTGCTGTATATTTGCTTGCTTAAAGTCCAGTCTGATGCCTGACAGTGCCAAGTCACTATGTAATTTTAAGATGAACATAAGTATCAAAACCACAAATACCAAAATTATAGCTGAAGTTCAGTGTGCTCTATTTTAGCCTTCTCCTCCCATCTCTAATTTGTAATGGGCTGCTGAAGTTAGCTTCTACCGCATGGCTGCCCATTGTGAAACCCGTGCCCATGGTCACTTGCTTTTTCTATGGAACCAGTGGGGCACGAGGGGAAACTCGTGATCTCGGTGACAGTGATAACAATGCAGAGTTGGATCCTGACATGCAGGGAAGCTGGGATTGAAACTTGGCAGCCAAACAAAAAGAGCCTAGTTTTAAACCTCCATGCTAAATTATCCTAACACTTAGGATTAAATGTGGAGTTGCTTTTGACATGTGCACGGTCTCTCACATTGGAGCGGGTCATTTCTTGGTTCAGAATAGTCATCTGATATTTATGTATCCTGTACTTCAACAAGGGTTGTGCAAGCAGTTTTAAATGCTTCATGATAATGTCTTAAAGCGTGCCATAAACATAGCAGAGCAGCTTCTCTATAAGCAATGACATTCCAAAAATAGGAAATCTCACTACTCTGAAAGGCTGTTCCAGACCCTCAGTCCTTTGATGGTTAGAAATCTTCTTCTAATCTCCAGGATGAATTTATGTATTGTTAGTACGTACTTATTTGCTTGTGGGCCAGTGTTGACTCTTAGTTTAAATAGCTATTTTTCCTCTCTGCTGTAAGTTGCTCTGATGTATTTATATAGACAGTAATTTCAACTCAGACTTAACTTTCATTGTATTTTCTTTTTAAATCTCGAATTGTTTTACCTCCTTTTAGAAGATAGAGTTTGCAGTCCTCTGTCTCGCCTTGTTAGTCCTTGTCACAAACTTGCACAAGTTTGTTGCTCGTGTTTTTAATTTTGGCAGCCCTCAGTTCTTCAGGTGTATGGTTTCAGCCAGCTGTCAAGGTTCTCTATGTTCAGTGAAGCGAGATGGCACCTCCAGCATGAGCCTGGTACCACCTGTGTTAGATCCCACTTATACTGAGAGAATAAATAGTCTGCTGGAGGTGCCTCTGGTCAGTATGGAGAGCCTGGACAATTAGTTCACATAAGATGCTTAACTATTAGGTGACTAAAGTTTGGTGAGATGAATCCGGTCCCCTCTGAACAACCTTATTTGTTAGCAGTCAGTCTCTTGTAAGACTAGGGGATGATCTATGAGTACGCCCATGCCACATATTGATGAGGTCCTCCTCCTTCAAGCTGGCTTTGTAGGGCATGAAAACACCTCACAGACTTTTTTAGAATCAGTTCAGTGAAACCACAGCATAATCCTTTATCATCTGTTATGCTCTGCTGCACTGAGTACCTCCCATAGGTCAACTCTGGAAGGAAGTGGTTGCCTGCCCATCCCTGTGGAAGACCCGTTTCCCTGATTGATTATCTGGCTGTATTTCACACTTAAGATCATCCCCATATAAGAGAGCTCTGCTCGATGAATGCTAACATTGGCACTACAGGTTGTGCCTTACTTATCCTCAGGGCTGACATTACTAGTTTCCTTACTTTGGTTTCAAGATCTTCACTGGATGACCCCATGTCTGTATAATTAAATTATGGGAGACTCCATGCATTTGCTCACATGGGTAGCGACAACATCCTTTGTTCATTAATTAAGCTTGGCGATTAAATGTGAAACTTGTGTCTGCACAGCAGACCTCTCAGAACACCATGCAGCATGTAAGCCCCTATTCTGGATTAAGTAGACCTTTTTCGGGACCCACTCCACAGGCATGAAATTGTGCCATGAATGGAAGGATGTGCTTGAAAAAAAGACTCAAGTGTGATGCCTTGCCAATGTAGTTTGTTAATGCCTTGAACAACTGTAGTTGAGTTTCAATTATTTACGATAATATCTTCTAGCCTGCCAATAAACATACTGTAATAGGTTTTTTAAAAGTAATGAATTCCTAGAAATATGAGATCTTGCTACTAACATAAATTAAAGCTCTGCTGAGAAGCGGGATGAGTCCCCTTGGGGGTAAAGGGGTTGGTGAGTTCTTTAAATATGCGTGGATTAGCAAAGTGAGAATTAATGAGCTGTTATTATTTATAGAAGCAACATCTGATCAGTGTTTCCTCATAATTTGTACTTCCCAAAACCTGGATTTACTTTCTTTTTCCTCAGCTGGAGGCTTTAGACTCAGTAATATCTCTTCTACAGAACCAAGATTCATCAGTATTTTAAATGGGGTCTCCATTCTGTGCTAGAATAATTATTCCTGATTTATGTTCTGTCTGTTTTGCATACAATGGGCCAAGTTCCTATTTAAAATTCATGTAGACCCATTCATGTGAAAGAGGCTTGTAACAGTTCAGAGACAGAACAAGGTAGCTGTAGAGATGCCTGAGACCACGACTCAGACCAGAGATTTCCTTTGTGATCCTGACCAAGTTACTCAGGGTGGGATTTATCCATCTGCAGACAAGACAGCTGCCTTAAGCTGCTCACCTGGTCTCTCTCTACAGTGAAAGGAGAGAGCACTTAATCGATCAGAGGTTATTAATTCTACCCTAAAATGATTGTTCTAGATGATGGAGGCTTGATCGTTTTTCTGTGCTCCAGTGTTTGGTGCTCCTGCTGCATGGTTCTCCTGCATGAACATCAGGGACTTGCCTGAAAGCCACCCTACTTTGTTGGTGATTCCCCACTAACAATTGCTTCTCAAGTCTTAGAGGCATTTTAAAATGCGTTATTTGCGAAAGTCAATGATGTTCGTGTTGTGATAACTCCTACCACAGCTGCAGTTGCATCTTGTCTGTATTGCTATTCCTATATAAAGGGACAATGAGCAGTAAATGCCAGTGAGTTTGGCACCAGGAAGAAGTGGGAGGTGCTACACCGTGACATATGATTTCATGTATGATGTCTGTCTGTCTGCAGCATCAGTGCTATCCCAGCACTTCTGGCTGTGTTTCATACTGTCTGAGCCAGCAGAGTATCTGAATCGCTAGGATCCACCACTTGAGAGTCCCCCTTTAATTCTGATTTGTAAGCCTTAGCCTCTGTGATTATTTCTGGTCCATAATCTCATTACCTAAACACTCCTGCATTGAACAGTCTGAGTCACTTATCATCCTGTAAACTAATTTATTCCAGTCTCTTCTGAACGTGTTTGCTTTGTCTTCTGATGGACGGAAATCACCTTTGTGCCTTCTGCCTCACTCTGCTGGCATCCCTTCTATTTCTGCCCCTTCCCCAGTCCTCCTGGTACTCTCGCAGATAGCTGCTTTTTTCCTTAGGTGAAAACACCCCTGATTTCTCTGCTGTCTTTGCTGGCTCATTCCAAGTCCTGCTTTTGCTCTCCTTTTTATTTTCTCTTTAGTCTTGAGTATATTTTCTTGCTGTCTCCTCAAAATTATATTTAGTGGTTTCCTTGACGGTTTTGTTCTCTGTACGTATGCTGTATTACAATAACCCTAACTCAGATATGTAGGTGTCTCTTCCTATTATTACCATTATTATGCCTGCCACATTCATTACCAACTGGCAGCCACAAGCTTCACGTATTAAATACTTTCCCTTTGAATACCCTCTATTTCTCCTCTCTCAAGTTTGTTTTCTTCTCAGTGTATAGGACAAATTATACGCACAACTACCATGAACGGTAATGGGAACGGTGTGTGTAAATCTCCCTTGAGTTGAAAGGAGAATGAGCCTCCATGTTTCCTGTCATCTAAGATGTCATCCTGGTGAGCTTTCTTGGTGCTTTTCCTTTGGGGTTTCTCCCTGCCCTCACCCCCTGGCACAGAACGTGCAACTTGCAGGAAAAATGTGGCACAAGTCACAGTACATTAAACAGATGTCAAAATCCATACTGAAGAATGGCTAAGCTACAGTGTGGAAGTGCAGAATACAGACAGTCACTAAGGAGGATGAATGCGAGCTGTGCCTTGAATAATTAGATGAAACATAAATAAAACAGTGACATGATTTGTTTCCCCACTTACCTCATGAATAGGAGACACCAGCCCTGACTCTTCCTTACCAGAGGGGAAGCATCGAGTTCAGTGGTGTTACTCCTGATTTGCACGATGAAAGTGAAGAAAAATTGGCTTTATTTTGAGAGATGATGTTGAGGGAGTTGTTGGAGAATAATGAAGCTATTGGTCTGACTGTTTAAAGTCTCCTGTTACAGCCTTGTGTATGTCAGGGCAGAGCTCACACTTCCCCTGTATGATAAATTAGTATTTATCCTGCAGCAGATATATATACTATGGTATCAGTGTGTCTTATGAGTGAGATGGGAGACTGAACCATGACAGAAAGGAAACCGCAAGGGAATTAAGCCATTTGGCATGGTAAAGGAGGCTATATTGTGAGGGATAACAGATTTTAATATAAGAAATAGCAGTGCCACATGATGACTTCAGTAGGGTGCTTTAGCATATTGAACAAAGCTACTTAACTGAAACAAAAGAACCTGGGCCACATTAAAGTATATCTTGAAGGGTTTTTCTATGTGTTTTTCTTCAGAGGTCATAAACAAACCACATACTGAATATTGCTTTTTGCATGTAATGGAAGGCTCTGAGTTGTCCCATTGGCTTCAGTAGAAGGAGATCGATTCATAAGGGCTGGCTTGTCATGCAGGCACCGCTGTTATTATGCTTTATTAATTTGTACAGCATCCAAACAGGCACTTTGCAGACAGTCACAGTAAGGTTTTTTTCCCCTGAGGAGCAGAAGAGTGTAATTAATCCTAGCAGTGATTTTAACAGGCCATTTCGAGCACTTAAAATTAAATACATGTTGTTTCTAGAATCAGATCTAGAGGAGAGGTAGGGACTGCTCCTGCAAAGCTGTGGCATCTCCCCTGCAAAGCCCAGACCCCTTCCTTCCCCGGTCAGCATCTCGCGTACTCTATGGTCTGTTGAATGTTTGCATTTGGGCTTTGACATGTGGGAAGGAAGAAGTCCTGGAGCTGTACAGCTGCAGTTATGCACTCCAAAACGCCCCACTAGGAAATACGCAGGAGTTACAAGCTCATGGTGGAGGTGTTCTCTCCTGGTGCTTGTCTTGACTGAGATGCAGCTGTTGTGTAGGTCATGTACTCACAGGTGTTCTCCATCCTCAGCAAAGGGTAGGAGAAAGCTGCCTCATGCTACATCTGGACAGCAGAACACCACAATTTCATAAATATTTTGACTGTTTTCCAATGAGACGCAGTGGACTGTTATTGTCATGTATGAGTTACTTTTAATAGTGCCATGATTTTGATTTTTATTTATTCAGGACAAATTCAGTCCTGGAATAAGCAAGAGCAGCTCCAAGGCAAACCTTAGGATCAAATATGAAGTAAGGCTCTAAAGTTACACATTTGATCTAATTTGGCAATGGGGTGGGTGCTGGTATGTGAGAAGAGGGCATGCCTCAGCTTTTGCACCTTTTTTTGGCTTTGTTGTAATTCTCTTGGTGTCTGTACTTGTAGTTATATGTCCGTGTAAAGATTTATGTCCTTTTAAGTGGATGGAGACCTGAGCCTAGAAAGTACCTTTTACAAGTCAGGTATTGTTCACAGCTGATGCACCATTTCTATTTTACTTGAATGAAGCAATTCTGAACACAGAATTAGAGAAATGAAGACTTTGCTCAACCTGAAACTAGTTTAACTGACTTCTTTTTTGTGAGTCTTTAAATTCTTCTAATTGAAAAAGTAACATTACAATCTGCATTAAAATTACAAGTAATAATCGTAATTATGATATCCAGATTTTATGTAGCATTTGTATTTCTTATTAGTGGTAGTTTCTAGCTATGATGGTAATGGGTGAAATAATTTCCATGGGCTCATGTTCTTGCTATGAAAACATGAGTTCAACTCATAGTCTTTAGTGAACACTTTGTTATAAAGACTCTTTATAAAAAAATGGTCACTTGGGAAGCAATTACTAATAATTACAGAATCCTTCATCACTGCTTTTGATCTTTCGCAGGCATGGATCTAAACCCCTAATATTCACGTTGCTGACAGTACAGCACAGTTCAACAATAGCTTTGATGCCAATAAGAACAAAAGGGCTTTTGAAAAATATTAAATTCAGCAATTACTGTCAAAGCTCTACTTCTTGAATGCAACTGTGTGTGTTCTTTGCAGTTAATGAATTCATACTACCTTTTAAAATTTACAATACTTTTTCCAGCCCTTATAGTTTTAGATGCGAATTGTATCAATAGTGATATCCATCATCACTAGGTGTTTGCTCTGTGAGCGTGTGTTGCTCTGTGTGCAATGTGTGCAATTACTTTTGAACCATAGACAAGATAATAGTCAGGCCATTTCATGCCTTAGGCAGGGGACATCTGCCAAGCATATATTGTACTCTACCAATAGGTCTTCAATCTTTCGCATCCCCATGAAATTAATTTTTCCCGGGGCTCTGGATAATTTGTCTTCTCTAATGAAAGTAGAGTCATTTCACAAATGACAGACAGAATGATTCTGGAACCTTGTATTATAGAAAATACATGCCTTCTTTTTAAAAGTGAAATGCTGATTTGTTCAATAAGAATAGTTTTCTATTTAATTTTCTTGAGTATTATGAAAAGAAAACAGGATGGGACAAACACAGATGATTATGCCAAGGCAAAGGTATTTAGAATAGGTCTGGAATGCAAAATGTATCTGTGAAATGTATGAGACATATCTATATGACTCGTGTCATACATATGGTTTAGTGGTTTAGTGGGCATGGTGGTGTTGGGTTGATGGTTGGACTTGATGATCTTAAAGGTCTTTTCCAACCTTAATGATTCTGTGATACCTCATATCTCATATAAATCATGTAAGGTGAAATATAGCCAACATTGTTCACTCAGTTGTAAGCTACAACCCATCATTATTTGTCACTTCAAACTGCAGTCTTTGGGATGAGGGACCATCCCACCATTCAGCATCTCAACAGCATCTCAGAGCACTCCCAGCTCTGTTAGAGGTTGCTGCTGCCTTGTGCCCAGTTGCTGAAAGATCTTCAGTCACATGGAGAAGGGCCACACTGGGTCATACTGCAGCAGTACAGCCTTTGCCTCCTCCATCACAAGGCAGGAGATGCGTGGTTCTGTGTCCTGTGACCAGGGATGACCAAGACCTGGGTCGTGGCTGGTGCGTGTGCCATGTGCAGGGCTTTTCTGAGCATGGGGCTGGGTTCAATCAAGTCTCCCTTGCAGTAGCCCAGTGTTGAGGCCTCTTTCCATCTTTAAGCTCACCTGTACTGCCTGCACCTATCTGGCAGATGCCAGTGCAAAATAACTGGCTCTTCCTGGCTCTGGGGCCAAGAAATAGGAGAGAAGCTGTTAGACTAGGACTCTTCAGGCTGGAAAAGTCGACATAGGTGGGATAAGCTAAAGAACTACAAAATGCTGGATATGGAGAGGGTGGATAAGGGCTAAAAATTCACGGTTTCATCCTGGGCAAGGATGAATGTCCATCAGATGGAGCTACTTGGGAGACAGGTTCAAAAGTAACAGAAGAAGGCAGTTCTTTGTGTAACAGGCAATGAACCCGTGGGACTCCCTGCCAAAGGATGTTATGAATGCAAAAGTTCAAGGAGAGACTGGGCAAGAACTTGGAAGAGATTTACAAAGGTTTATTAAACAGACAAAGCACATGAGGCTTAGAAAATCCGCTCGGCTGAAAATAGTCAGAGGCTGAGATAGTATGCGAGGGAAATATGGTAAACGTTTGCCCATTTCTTATTTTTCACTGAGCTAGGTAGACCCTTTGTTTGAATCAAAACCTCCACTCATACATCCTCATCTAAACCGCAGCGCTAAGGTAGAAGGCAATCATGTTCGTCCCCTGCACAAAGGCAGCAGTCTCTTAATGCCGGTCTTGGACAGATGACATGATTGGAAATCAGCTGAAGTTATGCGTGTCTGGGGCCTTCAGGAATAGGTCCTGAGATCTGTCTGGCTTGGCTGTCCTTTCTTATCCTTTTGAAGCCTTGAAGTCATTTATTTCCAGAGGATTTTGAATGCTTGCTATGGCAGGCTGGAAGTTTGCCACTGTTGTTCTGCATCTGTATCTCTGGGGATTTGCTGAATGTTTTGGTTGAGTCAATTCCACTTTGAATACACTTCCAACTTTAAATGTCGATCCCAGCAGCAGATTCAATCAACAGCAACATAAACAAATAGCTCTCCTTCCTCTCTGCCTGGACTTCTGTGCCACAACTCTCGATATGCTCCCAGAGCATGAAGTGGCTGTGGAGTTTCAATGACCTGGCTTATCTCCTTCTGTCAAGTTAAACAAGAAAAAACTCCTTAATAAATCATGTAATTACAAGTTACACAGAGATAGGAGTCTGAAACCTGCTGGATTAGGGAGTTCTACCTATCATTTGCTTCCCTTGAAGCAAAAAAAGTACCCCTGGCATCCTCCCCACTCCTCTGCCTTGTATTTTGTCATTCCCATCCCTGGATGACTTTACAGTGGACTTGTGGGCTCCCTTCCACGTTAATCAGCACAAGTTTTCACTCTCAAATGAATCAACTTTTTATCATGTGGTGTTTCCACTGTTGGGCTAACCACTTCGCTTCTCTCTGGAAATGACTTGAAGAAAAGCTGGGATACTCAAAGCCTCTCTGTTTCCCCAACTATGTCAGTTGGTTTAATAAAAAAAAATTGTTTCTTCCTGCATACTTTGCCTTTCTCATATCCTTCAATGGTCTCTACTATAGCAGAACTATGTTGAGAAATGACCAGTGCAGCATGAAGGCTGTCAATGGCTTATTAAAAAACACTTCCATAAACTATTTTAATCTTCAAATGAGTTCATATTTTTATGAACTTTGCTTCATTTGAAAAATAATTTTCAGTGGCCTTTACAGTAAAAGATAGATTCCTACATTTTACATTTTCCTTCTTGTACAGAATGCTGATAGGTAGTCTTTTCTAATAAAATAATTTGAGATCATAATATACCTCATACTTTCTGAGCAAACTTGTCTAGGAGCAAAGATGATTACAGATAAGGCAATACCTACATACTTCTTGCTTTTATTTAATATAAGTAGTTTAGACCTGACCCTCTGTGCTTTCAGAAGGGAATTCTAACTTTGCAGAGAGGCAGGGCCACATCCCGACTTGATGATGGCGTAAGTGTGGGACCGGGTGCTGCCACAGGATCTGCAAGGTGACATGGAGTCAGTGCAGCCCTGAGTGAGATCCCTGGTACAGAACAACCTGTTGAGAGCCTTACTGGGCTGCGAAGACATAAGACCTCCTTCGCCTTCTTCATCCTACTAATATGCTAGTACGTAATACCTGACTGCTTTTGCTGTGCTCATCACCATACTGAGTGCCGACAGGAATTATGCTTGTCTTTTTTTTCCCACAAACTCAGCAAAGAGTAGATTAATGGCACTTTCTGTTCCTCCTACTTTTCCTCCTACTCATTCATTTGCTTCGGGCAGCAATAAACTCAGCAATTACTGCAGCAGCAGCCGCCAGCTTCCAAACAACGAATTCGGCCAAGAAGAAAGGCATTCTTCAAACCTGTACCGTACCGCCCAGCCCACAGTCAGAACAAAGTCTGCACCTCCCAACAGTGAGGAAGACAAATGCATTAAAACAGAGGCTTGCAAACACTCTTCCCTTCCTCCCTTGCCAAAGGTAAACACTGAACTGGTTTGCAAACCTGGCTGAGGACAAGGAACTGTTTTCCCCCATGTGTTTAAAAAAAGACCTTCCCCTTTCTTTGCCAGTAACAGCACCTCCGGATGGATAAATCTCCAACATACTCCATTTTGAAGCAAATGTCCTGGGAAAAGTTGCCAAGCAATGAGGACATGGGGGCATAAAGTGACTTGGGGGGATCCTTACCTGCCCACACAGGGGGCCCTATAGTTTACATTACATTGAGGGTATTTCATCCCCAGCCTCGGTTTTTAGAGCATCACTCTTGGTAATATTCTGTTAGCTACAATGGGGGGAATGCTGCAAGAAGTGACACATTATACTAAGCCAAAGCTTTATTTGCCTATCATCTAAGTAAATTAGGGTTTTCACTGGCTTACCTTTTATTGCAATGTACATACTCTTCGAATGGTTATTACCCTTCTCATGAATCAGTGTCAGAAGACATGAAAATTGAGGTCTGCAGTAAGTATAGGCAATGATGGAGCATGGAACAAAGTCTGCTGGATCTCACCATTAGGGGCAAGAGGATCTGTAATGGCCACTAGCCCTTTTTCCTTTTCCAAAGCTAAGGGGAAAATGGAGTTTTCCTTTCACAACAAATTATATGTCAGTTTAGGACCTGCCAAGATTTGTAAGGCCAGATTCTGACCTCTGTTAACTTCAGTGGCAGCACGTCACATGCATCTAAGGACAGAGTATAGTCCACCTTTCAGTAAGTCTCCTTCCCTCTCTGTTGACAGGCAGTGTTTTGAATTTAAAGTGAAGTTGCAAAGCCAGAGTGAAGTCCTTAATAAACATTTCCTCTTGTTTTTGTTTCCCTTAATCAGGACCAAACCCAATAAATATCACTCACACTAAAAATTTATATATTTTTGCTTCCTGGGTGGGAAATTGGGGACCCTTTGCTCTGATGGTCACTCCTGCATCTGAGTCAGTTTGAGTTTCTCGACCAGCAGGTCTCTTCATTTACTATTGCTTTTTCTGAAGGACCGGTTTGGGGAATCCCTGTTGGGACTCATTAACAGAGGTTGCCCTGTGGACTGTAGTTCCTTTGTGTCTGCAAAAATGCCTCAGGACAGATGAGAGGTGTGCCTTCTGCAGCAAAAAATAATTAAATAAAATAGTATTGCCAATTGAGAAAGCCAGTGAGGCCTTTGACCTTTAGAATAAGCACTGCCAGAAATAAAATAAAGTGTCAGGATGTTGTAAGAATTAAGTCTATTATTGAGTCTAGTGGGAAGAAAGCCAGCGTCTTAAATGGAGGGCACTGGAGTCTCTTGTTGATTGCAAATGATGCTGCAATGCAAATCATGATCTGATGTTTCAGGCTATTCTATTTGCCTCTTGCCACTCCAGGGATCTCTCTGTGCTCAGTTAATCAAGAGAAGGAATTGGGTCCCTAGAGATGCACAGGGGCCCAAACAGCCAAGCAAGATGCCTGCCCACAGACTCCTGAATAGCTGAAATCTCCTGTTGAGCAACAGGAACAGAGAAAACCCTGAGGAATCTAATACTTGATAAGTGTAGGGCATTGCTTTTTAAGGCAACCCTCTGTAGGCTGGGGGAAAAGCAGAATAGTAATTGGAAAAAGAATATATCAGGGCATTTTATCTGTCTTAACATTACCCTCCTCCTGCCTCTCAGAAGACTTTGGAGGTGGTGCAGTGCTTCTTCTCCATTCCTTGTATAGACCGGGTGAAGGATTTGTTATTTTAAGAGCATGGACAAATTTCAGCCCCCGTCTAACTCCACATTATACATGGTGGGGATCAGCTATCATTCTCTGTGTTTATACCAGGCCATGAAATGCAACATTAGCTGATGTATGCTCCCTGGCCGTCCTAAGGCTGATAGCTTATGTTCCAAGAGTACACGAAGAACAAAATAGGATATAAATTGCCCCTTCTTCATAAACAGATGTACAAAGTACTGTAACTCTTCTGTAGGAAAGGAATTTTCATTTCACCCATGTGTGAGAGAAGGTCTGTTAAATAGCCAACATGCTTGGAGCTTTAGAAAGGAGTGTAGCATGATCTCTGTGGACAATTATATTACACTTTAAACAGATGAATTACCAGCAGAATAGGAAGGAGAATATACCTGAGGCCAAATGTCTCCATAAACCATTGTAATAACAAGGAGACTGATCCTCCCTGTCTCCCATTTGGGCTCTCTGCAGCTGCCCATTCTGCATTGCAGTACTCATTACTAGCAGAAGAGAGACCCTGAATTTTTCTTTTAAACCACCAGCAACCATTTTGCTATAATGCTGAGCCATTTATATTTTCTAAGCCTTTCAGCACAGATGTGAGAACAATACTGTGATGAATAAAAAGAGCAATTGCCATGACTCTTCTTTGAGGGGGGTGAGTATTAACAGCTCATTTGCCCCAAGGGCTCAATCCCAGCTGGAACTAAGGGGCTCAGTCGGTGGGGAGTCCTCTGATTTGCACAAGGCTGTATGGCAAAGGCAGAGGGAGGAGCTGAGATCAGGAATTCATGGCTCTCCAGACAGACCTCCTTCCACCCTGACCTTGAAAATTTAGAATTCCAAATCCCTCTCCTCATAGGCATTATTTAATAAAGAAGAACCTTTTCTTAAATATTCAAGAAGCCAGACACCTCACATTTCTTCTCTCTATTCTACTGTCTTTGTGAGTCTCACTCAAGAGCTAAACCTATTTAAGTTTCCTATAATGATGCATATTGTAAAAGTTTATTACAACAGAATTTAATGGCAGGGAAGCAAAAGTCTGCAGGCTGAAGCATTGTATCAAAGGTAACCTTTTAATAGAAAATTTTGCAGACATGGTAAATTTAATCCGACTCAACTATTTTACTCTTCACGGTGTCTTTCTCATATCTCTGTGAGGCGGGGAGAAAACAGGCTTGATTTTCCCCCCTGCCTTGCATAATTATTTCTACTTCTGCAAAGTGGATACAAAGTTTTTCCAAATCCCGATGGAAGCATTTTCTATGCAATTGGCAGAGGAGCTGAGAAGTGCAGAAGGGATCAAGCAACAGAGGACTAGGGTCTATGGCCCAGCCTCATCCCTCCCAGCTTTAGGCACCCATGAAACTGAACTTTTGCATATGCTTGCCATAGGTGTCCTCTGTAGTCACTGATGAAATAGGCCACCTACCATGGGAATTTCTCATCTAAAATATGCTGATTCAATATCTGATTCAATATTTGACAGAGCACTAGAACAAGCTGCCCAGAGAGGTTGTGGAGTCTCCTTCTCTGGAGATACTCAAAACTCGCCTGGATGCATTCCTGTGCAATCTGCTCTAGGTGAGCCTGCTCTGGCGGGGGGGTTGGACAAGATGATCTCCAGAGGTCATTTCCAACCCCTATTATTCTGTGATTCTGTGATCTGCAGGTAACTGCCTAGCTCCAGTCTAAAAAGCTCCATTCAGTTGCTTTAACACAGGTGTTTAGCATCATTTGAGATGCCCAGAGGAATCTTACCTGGCCTCCAGCTACCACTCCAGAATTGCAAGGGTTTCCCATAGATCTTATGTCATACATGTCAGGCTATGCAGACATCTGAGATACCCTAGGGAATCTCAGATGGCACCAGATGCTTATGTTTAGGCAACTGACTCAAGCTCTAATTAATTGGACTCCCAGATTCTGGGTGGGTAAACCGAGATGAGGAAAATCTGAAGTTTGTTGTAGGCAGTCTGAATATGGCCTTTAGTTCTCATATGGGGGAAGACCCTATGGTGATTTCTGTCACCATAGGCTAAACTGTGTAGCTAACAAGAACACTTTAGGCATCTCTTGGATGCTCTCATTGAATTACATGTGAGCTCAGAGGAGGGCAAGAACACAAGCTCAAGTGAGATCTTCAAAAACACACTGTGGATTTCTTTTCCCTTCCCTTCCCTTCCCTTCCCTTCCCTTCCCTTCCCTTCCCTTCCCTTCCCTTCCCTTCCCTTCCCTTCCCTTCCCTTTCCCTTTCCCTTTCTCTTTCCCTTTCCCTGTATTGCCGGGTGCTTGGGATACAAGCCCAAGCATTGGAAAAAGGATGGCCTGGAAATCAGGGTTTCTTGCTTTTCTTATCAGTTCCTGGATATCCCCTATCAAATCTTCTCACAGCTCTGTACCTTAGCTTCCTTTTCAATAGCTGGAGGTCATGACACTGACATCCCTTCTCAGCAGCTTTGACAGGTTATGGAAAAGACTGTGAACATTTGATTTTGGGGAGGGCTTGTCATCTTTCATACCCTGAAGAGGCAGTGTGTTAACTACACTGGGATGTTTCATGGAAGAAGCAGATCCTGTATGTATTTTCCCAGCTTCAGGATAGTGCTGTGGATGCATGATCTTCTCCTCTAGCAAGAAAATACTGCGTTCTGTTATTCTGAGAAACAAATCACAGCATCTGACTCTAAGTAAAACCAGAAGAGAAACACTGAAATTCTCTGAGATATGATTGTTACCGATCCCCATCGCAGTTGTCATAAAGCTTGATCTAGCATATATAATAATCTGACATTGATCTAGTGAAGTCCTTGCCCATCTTGAATAAGAATTCAATTTTCTCTGTTGCTTCTACTGTGGTTCAATCCCTTACTACTTCTGTCTCCTCCTGATTACCTAGGAAACCTATTGTGTTCCTTCCATTACTCAGAAATGCTTCCAACAAAAGCTGTCATGATCTATAGTGCACATCCTGAGCTCCAGGTGACAAATCACCTAGAGAGTGAACCCAAGATTTCCCATGGCCAAGTGAATGCAAATTATCGAGTCCTAGAGCAATCAGTTCTTCTATCAAAAAGGACATTGATCCCCACCACTGTCAGGAATACTCACTATATTAATGTAGAGCCAAGGTCAGTTTCCACACAGCATTTGACCTTGCCTCCTTATGGAGACATATGTAACTTTCTGTAGGGTTGAAGCTAACACTCTCACAGGCTGTCTAATAGGGTTCTACAAAAATTATTCTAAAATTGGCAGGCTATTGTAGGAAATAGAAATACTCTTTTTAAAATCAATTTGAACCATTTTGCATCATGCCATGAGACTTTTATCAATCTCAGTGCAGGGAGATTATTCAAAAATCCCCAGGGAAATGTTGTTTTTTTCTATTAAATTTTCTAGATGTTTCTGGTAATATGTTTAGGAGGTGAGTTGGAGCAACGCTGCATATGTTTCTTTAGTCCAGGGCCCCAGTGGGTTTTTTTCTAAGTGGAATTCCCCCGTTTAGTCCTTTAAAACCTTTCTAAGTGTAATGTTCTATGAACTCTTGGTTCCTTTGGTGTGTTGGTGTTAGATATCCTTTACAGCTAATTCTCCTTTAAGTGGAAAGAAGGCCATTTGCAGCCTAAAGGGCAGCTCCTACATATATGTTTAATTTAGTTTAATGACTTCAATTTCAATGATCAGTTTCAGATACTTGTATTAATGTTCTTAATTGTTTCCTGTGAGTGGAAATCTTGCCCTCATATGGAATTGCCTACATTTGATTCCAGCAAAATTCTGCACAAAGCGTTGCTCAGACTTAGCAGCATGCGTCTTCATAGCATGAAGGTAAAACAAGGCCTGGATCAGGTTAAATAGCTGGAGAGAAAGAAAATAGCAAGAGGCATATACCAGTGAAGTATACAGCAATATGTGTATAGTGTGCATGCAGGCATGTTCTGGGTTTGCACAGCACCTACCTCAAATTCCTAGGTGCTACTAACATAAATAATTGATCTCAGCATTGCGACGGAGGCTATGAAGGACATCTAATGAAGCTTTCCTAGGGGATAACTCATTTGTCAAAAAAGATATAAAAAGTATCACTTTGTTATAAGGAACTCATTACACAGGATGATAGGCAATGGATTGATAGCCACCTCCTACAGTGCAGTAATCTTTTGTCTTTATGATATATAGGCATGCCATTATGATAGGGTCTTGTAACAGGGGTGATATTCGGCAAATGAATGGGGCTCAACTGAGCTACTGGCAAGCTTCATTTGATGTGCAAATGAAAGGGTACACATGTCCCAAATGTTTGTACATGAAACTCCACTTAATTTCTGCCAAAGCCTGTGAAGAACACAGTGTATCAGATAAGGACTGGGACCCCTTGAGGGACTGCCTGTCTTAATGTTGCTAGCAGAGGTACATTGAGTTTTCAGTCTGGAAAAGCTTTTCATTCAAAGTGAACAGCTTGACATGTGCTGTAGCCCTGATTAGGGAACGAACTCATGAACCAAAGGTTGAAAATTATCATACCTAACTGGAACAAGCAGGAAGAAGCTTTCAGGCATATCCTAAATGCCTGTATCCTTGAAAACAAAGCTTTTAGCAAAGAATCCAACCAAAATATCCCTTGATAATCTTTTCTTCCCAAGGGTGCATTAAAAATATCTTCGCACTTGCCCAGCTTTGTGGAGGAAAGAAGTGAGATCACATCCCACTAAAAGAAAGACAAATATCCTATATGTGTCTATTTCTTGCCAAACTGTGAAACTCAGAGAAGCTGCTACTGTTTTCAAAGAGGCTTTGTACCTGCCAAAGATCCACGCAGAACATCCTAAAACTAAGTCAGGGTGACAGATCTTGTTTCCAGCAAAGAGCACAGCACTTAAGATGATAAATCTTGAACTCCAGTGTAACATAAACAGGTCTAAGTGAAGTGGTTTAGCACAATGGGAAGAATCAGTTTATGCCATTAGGAGGAACAGCTGTATGTGAAACCAAAATAGTTCAGATTATGCAGCGTGCTTCTGTTTAAACCAGAGTAAAGACAAACAACCTTTGTTTGATTTTAACTGAGCTGCTTGGAAAATAAAGGACTACTCAGTCTGAATAGAAGTGAAGCAATCTGCCCCTACAACATGAAACTAAATAAAACCAATCTTTCTCCCCCGAATACAGGAACTAAAAGAATCTGTTATTGAAAACATCTATTTTTCTATACTCAGAGGCTACGTTAAATAATTTTCTTATGGTAGGCAGATCAAATTCCAGCTATGTTAAAGGGTACTTGAAACAGTAGAAAGTGAAATATTTGAAGTTAGATCCAGGAGGGTGAGGACTAATTGGTGAATCATAAAATGGCCCAAAGGCAACCTGCATATAAATGCTCAGTTTTGCGCTTTAGTTTGTCATCATCATAAAAATTGATTCTTCCATGCCTAATATTTATAGGCAAGACTTACTGGTGGAACGGAGATTATAATAAAAGCTTTTGTCTGCCCAGGTAAGATAAGGCTCAGGCACAAATCTACAGTGCTCTCACTACTCTGTACTAACTCTCCACAGAGTCTTTTACCGGTGGGATGTGTTGCATGTATAAAAGTACATATCTTGCTTAAGCTGACTGGTATAGACTCCCTTGACAGCCAGTGAGGAGAAATGGGTACCTCCATGATAGGAGAGAGGAGATAATTGCCCTGTGATGCTACTCACCTTCTTCCCTACATAGGGGGGCTACAAAGACAAACCTTGCTGCTAGCTAGGTGTAGGAGAAATTAATTTCACCTTCTGGACAAGGTAGTTACTTCTACACTGCATCTAAGGAAACTTTTTCACACCAAAGCATTTTCAGACATGCCTAGTCTAGGGGCCACGTTTTGCTTATTGGTGGGTTATTCTGGATTTGCACGGGAGTAACTGAAAAGAGATTTTTGGCCTATAATGGCCAAAGGTTACTTATTATAAAGATAAAATTTTGGCATCCACAGAGATATAGAAGACACAGCCTGAAAATTAGAGAGTTAGATTTATATAAAAACCTCCACTAAATAAAGGGTAAAATACAGATTAATACAGATTTACTAGGGTAGTGACAGAGAAAAATATATAAGTAATAACGGAATAAAAGTGTGACATGCAGGAATCCTGGCAAAAGATGGCTTTTATTTTATGGATGCAGTCACCTAACATGAATAAATCTGGTTTCCTAGGCAGGGGTCAGTCTTCATTCATCCCACCATCACAGAGGTGACGAAATGATTTCCCTAGGGAAGACATTGTGAATGACAGCAGAAAACCATGAAAAATTATTATAAAATGTGCAGCCACTACACTATTTTACAGTATGATTTAACCCATTCCTGTACACCCGACTGTAAGCCATGCTGCTTTGAAGTACTCTTGCTCTCCGTTTTCTCCTTAAGGATACAGACCAAGCCGAAAGCCAGCAGGTGCAGTGGGCCAAATGGCTTTTCTTTGAGCCACATCTCATGGTTTTGTAGTAAGATGTGAGGATTATACAGAATCTTGACACCACAGGGCTAAGTGCATTTATTTCATTAATTTCTTCTTCCTCTTTTTTTTTTTTTTAACTCCACCACTGCTGTGAGCACTAGTGGACAGGAGGCAAAAAGCAGTGCAGTGCAGAAAGGCCCCATTGTACTCATTCTTCTGCAGGCGTGTTAGTTCTCCGATGAGTATCGGAGCTTGCTGTTTCAAAGTCAGGCTTCTCCATGGCATGCTGAGTGCTCTTATCCACTACCCAGGACATGCCTTGAGTCAGCTGGAATGCAAAATATGCTTTTTGGGGGTTGCAAGAAGACTGTGTCAACACTGCAGGGTTTATGATTTAGCTCTCCAGTTAATGTTCTTTGGTTGAAATTCTACAGTTCTGTTCCACAATGATTTGGATTTTGATTATTTGAAAATAATTGGTTCCACAATTATTTTCTCTGTCAAGCGCTGCTGCTCCATGCTAAGCTGATAGCACGTGTCACAAAGACAGATTCAAAGCCTCTTGGATGTGCCCCTTTTTTACAGGACCGCCTGGGCCTCTGAAGGTTGAAGGTGCTGTGGTTTCATGTTCAGGTTTCAAAAGATTTGCCTTCCTCTTGTACTACTCCTGTCTGTTTATTACCTGCCCTCATAATTATATCTGGCACTTGGTAGAGGTGGAAGAAGGAAGAAGATGAGTGGCCAGATGTAGTCTCCCTCATGCCTTGCTCGGCTATTTACAACCTCACTTACGTTTTAAGTTCCCCTGGGCACTGATTTTACACAGCAAAAATTGACCACACCACAGACAGCATGGTGGGAATCTGGCCCCTGAGGTCTGTACGCTTGTGGGGTGATGCAGAAAAGTACAAAGCCCCTGTGACAGCCTTTGCAGATAGTGAGACCTTTGGGTACTTGTTGCCTCTCTTGGGGGGTGAGGTTGTCCCTGACAGCAGCCATGCCCACCGGAGGGGTCTCTTGGATAAGCATTTCCTTGCCACTCTTTACCTGTCCCCTCTGTCTGGGGACATGACCTTCTAGGTAGCAGTGTGGGACTTGGTGAAAAGATGGAGATGCAGTTTTTAGGGGCACAGGTGGGGGGCAGGTCTGGTGAGCTGCCCCTTTATGGTTGGATGGTGGTTGGACAGCTGAAAGCTCCATCTGGAAGGCTCCTGCCTTAAAAGTGCTGCCATTAACTAGCACCGCCTTGTACTAAGGTTATGCCTGTACTCTCACAAGCATTATGGTCCCTGTACCCCAGTTTCCAAAGGTGCTGAGTGCGCTCAGGTTACCAATTCATTCTCACAAGTCGGTAGGTCATGGCACATGTTTTCTCACACTTTTCCAGCCTGTGTTTGCACCTGTCAGAATATCTGAATCATGATACGGCATTAGGGAAAATGCTGTTTGCAGAGCAGAAGTTATTTACCCAGCAGTGGAATATTTTGCTTGACTGAGGCAGTCTTTGATCTTTTGTTCTGGGGTTTTAAGAGTCGCACAGCCAGTCTCTGGCAGATTGGTAGCCAGAGCCTTTTGTAAGTAATCTCCTTTAAAAACCAAGTCACTTTGGCTACCTCAAGGTCTGAAGATTCCTCATTTATATAGTAGATGATTTTCTGGGAAGTGGATTCACATTTTAATCTGCATTTGAGCATCCACCTTGCAAATCCATTTAAGCAGCTTGAAGTATTTGGCGTGGCAGCAGAACCCCAAAATGCGAGTTAGCTTTCCTGAACAAGATTTTTACTCATGCAAATTTGGGTTTTGAATGCTGCCAGCAAAAAAGCAGAACAAAGAAGAAACGCAACCACCTAAACAGGGATTCCTCATTACACCTGGGCGGCTTTGTTTTTCAAATTGTGAGTGAACTGCTGAATGAATGCACCAAAATGCTTCCATACTTGTAGCCACCTATTCTATAGTGAATATACTATAATTCATTTAGAAAAATGAAAATACTAGAGGTCCCCAGGCAGGCAATTAAAGATTTTTCCCAAGTTCAGATAATGCCTCAAGAAGATCTATTTTTATACCTGCTGACAAATTATGCCTACACTTTTTTTCTTCCTGAATATAATTCTTGGACAGTTAAGCACAGAGTAACTTTCCATTGCTTTGCTCTGATGTTTTACTATTTCATGAGTTAAAATACTGTAATTCAGAAAGAAATGGACCAATGAGACAGCTAGCCAGGTAGGCACATTATTCTTCTGTAGTTGGATGCCTCATGAATCATTGCCCTTGTAACCATTTTTAATTAACTTAATATATTTCCTATCAGCAATTCAAACCAAACAACTGTTTTAGAGGGAGTTACTGACTTTGTGGACCCCTCACAAACAGCAATATGCATGCGGAGAAGAAAGAGTTTAGAGAAACTGATTTAAGAAGCTCTGCGTGGCTAGAGCTGCATGTTTCACAACTCCCTTTCTACCTCCAGCTTCTGCTTATGCAGCACTACTAATTTACCTTGACAGTTGTCACCTGTCGTGTTTCCAGCAACAAAATCTGTAGTGACACAGTGACTTAGCGTTTTTGTGTTTCCTGGGAGAGCAAAGGGAATTACGCAGTGCATTGCATTGCTGTCTGACCCTCATTATGTATTGCATCTGCTCTGGCAAGAAGTGCTAATTCCTATCTTGCCATCTGCCTGAAATTGTCATAGTCCTTCAAAGCCACAGACGCATTTTGTATCGTTCCATAAAATTTATGCATTTAATTAGGACTCTGACAATCTTTTGGTTCCTGTGTCCTGACTGTAGGGTAGCAGGTAATGCGAGAGAGTATGCAGCCTGTCGCCTGCCCCGTGGGTAGCTGGGTGGCAAGTCCTTCTGATGCCTCTTGGGTGGGAGAGAGGCTGTGGGTCCATGCTACATACACATGGGAGACGCAGTCCTGCTAGTGGAGGAGCACAGATGGACAGCATATGCGGCAGTCCTGAAGTCAGCCCCTGAGACGTGGCAGCTCAGCAACGCCACCAGTCCTGTCCTACCACCTTTGTGCTTTGTTTAATAAACTCAGGGAAGGGAACCTGCCCTTTTTTCTCTGCTCTGGGAACACAGTCCCCGGGGCTTAGGCTGGAGGGGAGGGTGAGAGGAGGAGGAGGAGGAATCTCTCTGCTTCAAAATACAGCCTTGATTACTGCCTGTCTCCACATGGCTTTCACCCCCACAGCTGGCAGGGGCTTCAAATGAGGGCCAAGGGTGAAGCCTCCAAAATTAAATCTGCATTCATCCCCACCCTTGTGAACAAGAAGCCCTGGCGAGAGCAGCTCCCATGCCGATGGCAGTTGTGGGGTGCACGGATGCTCAGCACGGGAGGCAAGCCGGCAGCTGTCTCTCCTCACCGCCGCCGCCACTGCTGCCTTTAGGAACTCACTGCTCCCGGGCCGGCTCTTCAGTGGGGGCACCATGGATAAACAGCAGACAGCAGACAGAGGGTATTTTTATTTTAGATCACCCCGGGAGCATCTCCCCCAGCACCTGACACCACCGCAGGGGCCAAGCTGTCAGCAGCTTGGCAGGGCGCAGATGCGGCGCATGGACCCCTGATCTGCCTTAGTTTGTCCTGGGAGAAATCCCGTTTATCTTCTCTCTTGCCCGCTCTGCCACACAGGGTCTGATCTTACCTGGTGCCCGCTCCTCTGGGCAGCTACCGGCAGCACAGGGGTGCCCAGAGGCCACAGCCACCTGGGCGAGGGGTGAGGGAAAGGTGATGCTGCAAAAAGTAATCATAAAACTTCATGTTGCCACTCTCTCTGACTCAGGAAATCCCTGAGCTGCAAACTCTCCTGGCAGGATAAGGAGATATTTTCTGCCCAAATATCTCTATACGTTTCCTCTTAAGTCATACTAGTCTGTCAGCATCCTCCTTTGGCCCATCTGATGGAGTCCTGGGCTAGATGAACCTTCACTTTCCGTCCTGGCTTGGCGAGGAATAACAATCTGCTCTTCACCTGGCATTTCCTGGTAAAGCAAATAATAGCTAATGAGCTCACTGCTGACATTAAATATTTCAAAAGGTATTTTTTCCAAATTATATAATTATATTTGTATATAATTATATCTAAAAATTATATTTCCTTCCAAAGGAAACAAAACTGTGAAAGCAACTGCATGCACTTTACATAGAAAACTTTGAGAGAATAAATTTGTAGGCTGCAAATTTGTAGACGGGTTTTTATTGCTTTTATCAGTTAGGTTACAAATAAGACCTTTGACATGGGCAAACGCAGGCATGCAAGTGAGAAATTAGTGAGAAAATTCTCAGAAGTCCAATAATTAACAAATGTGCTAGGTCACACTTGTATAGCTGAATTACTACAATATATGTTATAATTTATATTAAGCATATTGTATTACTGAATCAGGAAAAGAACAACGGACACACAAGATGATCCGGCTTTTTCCTGATGGGGAATGGGTGGGAGGCGTCAGCCCCTGCTCCTCTGAAGGATGCAGGGGTGAGAGATGCCCTCCATTGGGAGTGGCTCCCTGCTGCCCAGACTGCCTGGTTTGCTGTCACAGGGACCACTGGGCATGGAGAGGTGCATGCGTAGCCCTCAGCGAGACGTGCTGGTGTGGACACCACCCTGCAGAGCACAGCATGGCGGGTGCTGTTCCTTCTGCCCAGCTGTTCAGTTGAACACCAGGAAGCTCTTCCTCCTTCCCTCCAGGAATAATTAAGATTTTTCCTACAGCAGGCCTGGTGAGGAGGTGGGATTGGCACAGGTCATTTGGAAACATTTGTGAAAGACCTCCTTGGTCCCAGTGCTGAATGCTAATTTACATTATGAATTTCACTTGATGGTAATGCTTGAAGCCAGAAGTGCTGACTCAAGATGCCATGAGGTGAAGACATTGGAGCTAGCAGAGATATTTAGTAAATCTGCGCAGGCTGCACTAATCAGGAAAGAAAGGGATAAAAATTCTGATTAGAAGTGACATCATGTAGCTTAATTTAATTTTTTTAATGCTTTTAAGAACACCATCACACTGAAGTTTCCTATACTACCTGCATCTTAAACCTGAGCTGTTAAAAAAACCTTGCATATAATATCCAGATCTAATCTTACTCCGCCAGACAGAAAGTTTCCAGGAAAAGCAGTGAGGATCTGTAATTTAATAGCATTTAGTATAATGTGCAACTGATGCCAAGAGCAGAAAATGTAGAATTAGCTGTACTAACTTTGAAGGGCCTGAAACAAAGCGGGAATATGCATGAATAGCTGGAGATTCCTCAGATAATAGTAATGTCATAAATTTAGAATATTGTAACATACTTTGTAAAGTGAAGTAATTTCATAGTCTAAGTAGAGAACAAATATAAAGAGCTTTCCTAGAGCGTGCTGTAGATTAATGAACTTCAAACAGGCACATCAAAGTAAATCTAACAATAACACTGCCACAAAGAAAAAATATGATGGGAAGAAGTTAAAATACAAAGACAAAGGGCCAATTTTTTGCTCTCATTATCCCAGCATAAATCCGGCGTAACTTTGTTGATCTCTTTTGTGACTCCATGTCTAGAGATGGGAGTGACAAAGAACAGAATTTGACTCACACTTACATTAAAAGTGAGGAGAGTATAGAGCTATGAGTGAAAAAAGCCCCAGGTTTTTTAGGAGATGAGACATCCTGAAAGCAGGAAGAGGAAAGCCCTGGAGGAAATGCTCAGAAGGGCAGAGCTGTCTTCTGCTGCGGTGTGGCTGTAGGATCCCCATCTGGGCAAATGCTGATCCGCAAAGCACAGGAGTCGTCGCTCCAGGAGCCCAGCGGATCAAAAGGAACCTGAAGAGAGGGATGACTTGCAGGGAATTTTGGAAACATATGGAGGTGGGGGAGAATGTAAAACGCTCTTACGAACACGGCTTCGCTCTAAGAGAAAGCAAGGGGGAGGAAGAGTAAGGAAACCCAAGTCAACTGGTCCGCTGGGTTGTCTACGCGCGTGCTGCCCCTGCCAGCGTGCAGAGCTGAACATGGAGGGGGCTTGGGCTGGCAGCGTGGCGGCCGTGGTGGACAGCCCCTCTGGCCGGGGCAGCCCCAGGGGGTGACAAAACTGCAGCCTCGTGGTGGGCGAGTGCAGAGACCTCCAACCCGGGACTCACATGTCAAGGGAAGCAGAGCGGGGAGGTTACCAGACCCATCGCAATCAGGGTGCCTGCATGTGTCTCCTTCTGTTTCCAGTGTTGACCATTTTGGACCAGCTGCAGCTTTGCCCTGAGATGGCTAAGCCTCTTCCCCTGCTACAGGGCTGATTCGAGGGGACCACTGGGTCATATGCCGCTGCCGCTGCCTCCAAGGCTCCTACCTCTCCCCAGGCAGTGGAAAGGAGATGAAGGAGGTGGCTTTTGCATCCTCAGGGTCATCAGTAATGCTTGAGATTCCTGAACATTTCAGCTGAAATGAATAAAGAGGCAGATGCATCCACTTACTGGGGTGACTTTAGCAAATGTGTGGCGATGGTAAGGCACCGAAGCCTGCACACAGTTAAAGTAACTAAATATTTTTTCTGGAAGCTGTTCAATTGTTACCATCAGGGAAAGTGCGGTTAAGGTTGACACATCCTCTCCCTTCTGTTAGCTTTATTCTCCCTTCTAGTTCCTCTGTCATAACAAGCACATATACACATACATAAAAAAGAAGGCTGGATAATGATGGGACTTGGCATGACATGCTATTTGGGTTCTGCGGCAACCTACTGAAGTGCCATTTGCCGGGTTGCTATTCAACCTGAAGGGATCAGGCAGTCAGCGTATCACATAGCAAAGGATTGCTTAAAAATAGAGAGGACTTGTGTCAAACTCGGAGGAAGTATTGACTGAAGCCAGAAGAGGAGTTAGTGCTTCCTTCAGTGTTTCTAATCTGTCTAAATGACCCGCACAAAGAAACCAGCTGCAGACTTCTTACGTTTGTGCTTACCTGTAAGTGCAGAGCAGGCAGCAAAAAGAAATCAAAGGGATGTCAGATGTACTGTGAAACTGGGTCACTGCACAGCAAATAGAATTTAATGTGAAAATATAAAGAAAATGGTAGGTAAAAACATGAGATAAATGAAGCTAATAACAGCTCACAAAGCAAGCCTTTGGAATAGCAGTTCCCTGTTTTACTGAAAGGACTGAAATCAGTTTCCAGGAAATAAATCAAAATCTGAGGAACTACTGAGATACCTGACCACAGCAGAGGGCTCTTTGGTGTGGGGGTATTGTTTTCATCGTATGGGCTATGGTTAGGGAGCAGAGAAGCAGGATGTGGCACCTGCTCTGATTTCCTCTGATTTCCTCATTTCCAGCTGTTGCAGCCGTGAGGAAAACTGCATTTAGTCCTTCTTCTGGGGAGCGCTGCAGAAGCTCGTGTCCATTAGGGCAAGGGGAAAGGACCCTGAGAGGCCTTGGAAGAAACCCCATTACAAAGTCTGTGGGGACTTTTAAAGCATCTGTTTTTAAAGTTCTGGTAATATCCAGCGTAGTGCTTGATCGAACAAAGAGCTCCTTGTTAAAAGCTGTTGGCTGCTCCAGGGGACCGGGAGGAGGAAACAGGGCAGATCTTAAGCAGACGGATTTCCCTGGTATGCTGTGGGAGGCTTGGGCATGCTGCATGCACACCCTAATATGAATAGGCAGTTGCACGTTGAGAAGCTCTTTGGGATTCGACAGAGGAAAGTAGGAATGGAAGACTGGGAAAGTTAATTTTAAATGGAAAACTGTGAAAACTTTCTCCTTCTTATTTCCAGACCGTGGCATTTAAGTTCAGGAGTAACCTCAGGACACTTCTTCCAAGTGGGTGGGACACTGCATGCCAAGTTTCAGCAGTAATGAGGAGGCTGAGCAGGGAATGCACCTGTGCGTTCCTCTCCTTTAGTCTGGTGCCAAAGGATTTGTGGCGTGGGATGTAGTGTTGGGCCAGAGGATGGCAAGGGTGGTAAAAGTAAGAATCTGTATTACCTAAATTGGTGGTAGCTCCCAACAGGGACAGGGACACATAGAATATAGAAGCAGAGGTGGTACGTACTGGGTGTTTTCACCACAAAACTAGGTATCTATGCGTGTGGAAACAGAGTAAAACATATTTTCAGTTGGCTTTCCAAACTAAAGCCATCGAGGTAGAAACACACTGGTGTTATTCAGTAAATCATAAGCTTCCTTCTTGGAGGAAATAGAGCGTTAAATAGAAAAGCTAAGTGAACTTTGATGAACCAAATGGCCTATGCTGGTTCCATCATTTTTTATTAATTGCACCAGGTGTCTTACTCTGGGTCTTTGAGTGTATATCTGAATGCTCTGCTGTGTCTCTGAATTGTTACCTGGACTCTGATTACTGGAAGCCTAAGGTGATGGTGACAAACTATCCTCCCCAGATGTTGTCCAATAGAGAGATTTAGAAGGAGAAGAAGGACCACACAGATACAGAATATGCAGAAGCCCCCAGAGTGATGTTCAGATAGGGGTTCTAGGGGACATGGAGTTTGCTGCCCCCCAGGAACTGAGTGAGGCTGTTGGAGTGTAAACCAGCCGCTCTGATAAACGACTGTGCCAGAAATTACTTTTCCTTGCCAGCTTTTTCCGTATTGCTTCCTCCTGAGGGCAAGATGGCTTTCATGCAGATTCTTACCTGGGCATGAGGGTAAGTGGGGTGGGGGACAGATAGAAAATGCCCTTCTGCAGCAAGCTCAAGCCCAGCACTCCCCTGCCTTTATTTAAGAAGAGTCTTTTTGGCAGCAATTGTAGATGAACAAGTTTTTCTTTATGCCTTCAGCTTCTTTGTTGCTGTCACCTCAGATGCCACTAAACCACCACAGTGAGGACAGTTTGTCCTTTAGATAGAGGTTGTCAGTTGCCAATGCAGAGTATTGATTTCTGCTGATTGCTAATGAGTAGGTTGAACTGCAACTTTGCATGGAGAAATTGAGCTGATTCAGACTATTGGAAGTGTCACCTGGGCCAGTGGAAATTTCCTAGCTAGCATTTTTCTGTGCTTCTTTGGCAAAGGCAGTTCCCTAGGGAAAACTTCTCACCATCTCTTTCCCTTGGTTTCTGAAGCAGGTTTTCATGAGACTGGTGCCTCACCCTAGCCTAGGGCGGGGAATTCAAGGGAGGGGATCAGCCCTCATATTAGAAAATGAAGCATCGTGACATATTCATATTTTTAAAGCAACTACTTCTGGTCTGTTGAAGTTCATCTGCCTTCAGAGTAGTATTTACCATGGATAATATAGTGCACTTCCAAGTGTCGGCAGTCAGCCAACTCCCATCACAGAATCACTAAGGTTGGAAAAGACCTTTAAGATCATCAAGTCCAACCATCAACCAACACCACCATACCCATTAAACCCTATCCGTAAATGCCACGTCCACACGTTCCTTGAACACCTCCAGTGATGGTGACTCCACCACTTCCCTGGGCAGTTTATTCCAGTGTTTCACCACTCTCTCAGTAAAGAAATCTTTCCTAATATCCAGCCTGAACCTCCCCTGCCGCAACTTGAGGCCATTTCCTCTTGTCCAGTCGCTAGTCACTTGGGAGAAGAGACCAACACCCACCTCTCTGCAACCTCCTTTTTCAGGTAATTGTGGAGAGCGGTAAGGTCTCCCCTCAGCCTCCTCTTCCCCAGACTGAACAAGCCCAGTTCCCTCAGCTGCTCCTCATAAGACCTGTGCTACAGACCCCTCACCAGCTTCATTGCCCTTCTCTGGACACACTCCAGCACCTCAATTTCCTTCTTGTAGTGAGGGGCCCAAAACTGAACACAGTATTCGAGGTGTGGCCTCACCAGCGCCGAGTACAGGGGCACGTTCACCTCCCTACTCCTGCTGGCCACACCATTTCTGATACAGGCCAGGATGCCGTTGGCCTTCTTGGCCACCTGGGCACACTGCTGGCTCATATTCAGCCGGCTGTCAACCAGCACCCCCAGGTCCTTTTCTGCAGGGCAGCTTTCCAGCCACTCTTCCCCAAGCCTGTAGCGTTGCATGGGGTTGTTGCGACCCAAGTGCAGGACCCGGCACTTGGCCTTGTTGAACCTCATACAATTGGCCTCGGCCCATCGATCCAGCCTGTCTCTGCAGAGCCTTCCTACCCTCAAGCAGATCAACACTCCCGCCCAACTTGGTGTCGTCTGCAAACTTGCTGAGGGAGCACTCAATCCCCTCATCCAGATCATCGATAAATATATTAAACAAGACCGGCCCCAAAACTGAGCCCTGGGGGACTCTGCTTGTGACCGGCCACCAACTGGATTTCACTCCATTCACCACGACTCTTTGGGCTCGGCCGTCCAGCCAGTTTTTTACCCAGCGAAGAGTGCACCTGTCTCAGCCAGGATTCACCAGCTTCTCCAGGAGAATACTGTGGGAGACAATGTCGAAGGCTTTAGTAAAGTCCAGGTAGACAACATCCACAGCCTTTCCCTCATCCACTAGGAGGGTCACCTGGTCATGGAAGATGAGGTTGGTCAAGCAGGACCTGCCTATCATGAACCCATGCTGGCTGGGCCTGATCCCTTGGTTGTCCTGCACGTGCCCTGTGAGCACCCTCAAGATGAACCTCTCCATAATCTTCCCCGGCACCGAGGTCAGGCTGACAGGCCTGTAGTTCCCCGGATCCTCCTTCCGACCCTTCTTGTAGATGGGGGTCACGTTGGCAACCTTCCAGTCATCTGGGACCTCCCCTGTTAACCAGGACTGTTGATAAATGATGGAGAGTGGCTTGGCAAGCTCCTCCGCCAGCTCCCTCAGCACCCTTGGGTGGATGCCATCAGGCCCCATAGACTTGGGAGTGTCCAGGTGGCATAGCAGGTTGTTAACTGCTTCCTCCTGGATCATGAGGAGTTTATTTTGCTCTCCATCCTTGTCTTCCAGCTCAGGGAGCTGAATACCCTGAGGATACCCGGTGTGGCTATTAAAGAGTGAGGCAAAGAAGGCATTAAGTACCTCAGCCTTTTCCTCATCCTTCATGACGATGTTCCCTCCCGCATCCAGTAAAGGATGGAGATTCTCCTTGGCTCTCTTTTTGTTGTTAATATATTTGTAAAAACATTTTTTGCTATCCCTTATGACTGTGGCCAGGTTGAGCTCTAGCTGGGCTTTTGCCTTTCTCATTCCCTCTCTGCACGACCTAATGAGATCCTTGTATTCTTCTTCAGTTGCCTGCCCCTCCTTCCAAAGGTGATAAACTCTCCTTTTTTTCCTGAGTCCCAGCAAAATCTCCTTGTTCAGCCAGGCTGGTCATCTTCCCTGCTGGCTCTTCTTACGGCACATGGGGACTGCCTGCTCCTGCGCCTTTAAGATTTCCTTCTTGAAGAAGGTTCAGCCTTCCCGGACCCCTTTGCCCTTCAGGACCATCTCCCAAGGGACCCTCTCAACCAGTGTCCTGAACAGGCCAAAGTCTGTCCTCCAGAAGTCCATGGCAGTGGTTTTGCTGACCCCCCTCCTTACTTCACCAAGAATTGAGAATTCTATCATTTCATGGTTGCTAAGCCCAAGACGGCCTCCGACCACCACTTCTCCCACCAGACCCTCACTGTTCATAAACAGCAGATCAAGCAGGGCACCTCCCCTGGTAGGCTCGCTTACCAGCTGTGTCAGGAAGTTATCTTCCACACACTCCAGGAACCTCCTGGACTATTTTCTCTCTGCTGTGTTACATTTGCAGCAGATGTCTGGTAAGTTGAAGTCCCCCACAAGAACAAGGGCTTGCGACTGTGAGACTTCTGCCAGTCACTTGTAGAAGCATCCCTACTGGATATGCAATTCCCTAACCTTATTTTAATGGATATTTTATCTGCATCAACTCTTAGCTTCAAGTCCCAGCTCTTGGTCTGTATGGAATAATTTCTGATGGGTCTTGAAAAAACCTGTTCACACTGTGTTGGAATGGGATTCAGCTGTGCCCCCCCCAAAAAAAAAAGAAGAAAAAAGACTACTTAATGCAAGCAGGACAAGAAATCCTTCTATATGAGTTCTAAGCAATGGATCCTCTGTCATCCCTTGAGATTTATTCAGCTGAATTTTGATATTTTGATGTATCTCCTCTGTGCTTTGATACATTTTTCTCCCTGTCAGCAAGTCACATCTTAAGCAGTAGCAGATTCTTTACAATTAACCAGCATCTTGAAGAGTCACAGTTCCCTTTCCCCCCTCCTTCTCTCCCTCCAGTCTTCATGTGGTATTCTTGCAAAGTCAGTGGCAGTTGAAGAACTAATCCCGTTAACCTCACTGTAGGATTTCTGAAATTAACTTTCTAGGAAGGAAACTTACTTACTTCTTACTGCATGTTGAGACTTCAGAATTACTCACTCCCCTTGAGCTATACTGCTTTGATATCCCCATGATGGATGCTGTATAAAACTTAAGACAGGTATTCATGTTAACAACATTAGTCAAAAATTGTATTAGGATGTCAGTATGGTCATATGGGATAAGACTAGTGCTCTAGCTGGTCAGGATCCACCTTCAGCTGCTACAAAGGAACTTCTCAATTGATTATCTGTGTAACCATCACATTTTTATCCTCTTCAACTTGATAAAAATGAAGGGTGGTCTAGCACCATATTGATCTTTCAGGTCTCTTCTGAATGGGTGGACAGCTCAAAAAAGGTGTCCTCTGTTTCGTGTAGCTGTTTTTCCTCCCAGCTATGTTATTCTGTGCCTTGTGTAGAAATTACTAGGTTGCGCAAGAAAGCTTGTTTGGATTAATTTAGAATTGTGTCTATTTTTTATAAAGGTCTTTCTTTCAGCTGATTTTGTGGCTTGGTTTACTAAGCTTTAAGGAGGTCAGATGACTTTGCCAAGGGCACACAGGGACCTAATGTGTCAGCTTTGATGAGATCTCTGGTCCCAATGGATGTAGGGGCATAATGGATGCTTCAGTCTGTGAAAGAGCACCTGAGCTGCTCTCTCTGTGCTGAGAAGGCAGGGTTGCCTGTAGAAAATCTCTGTCTCAACATGCTGTAGCTTTGTGCTTTGTTTTATCCAAAGGTGAGAAACATTTACGAGTCACATGGCTCATAACATGGCAGATGTATAGCCAAGGGATGTGTAGCCTTGTGCTGGTGAGGTGGAGTCCTTGCATGATGCGTGTTGCTGGGGTGATGCATCCTCTCTGCAGCCTGGTATCTGTGGCAGGCACAGAGGAATGCAAGGTGGCCTGTAAATAAATTATATCTCTTGGATGGTATGAAAGCTGGCTGGAAATGCTTTGTGTTCCTTTCCTGGAGGCTCCTAGGCGTGCAGAATAGCTGTTCAGGGTCCTTGTTGTTGTTGTTGTTGTTGTTGCTGCAGGGCCTTAAGTTTGCTGATAACATGTGTTAAGTGCGACTTAGAATAAGATGCACCAAAGGGATTTGGCAGCGTGAAACTGTAATTAAGCCTCCACAGAATTTGGGCTTTTGGGGCATGTAAGTTAACACAGGGAAAACTTGATGCAACTTTATTGGAAAAACACCTATGGTGAACGGCTTGTAATTAGTTCCTCAGGAACCTCTGCATTGTGGAACTTCTTAGATATATTTATGTATTTTGAAACCAAGGGTTTAACCGGGCGAGATGGGCTTCTCAGTCAGTGACAGCATTCAACATTCACAGAGGAGAAGGCTTTGCTCTTACACAAGAACAAAAGGGGACCTGGATCATCAAATCCAGCACTCCAATATCACAAGCAGCTGTAGGGTGTGATGACACTGGCACCAAGGGAACCTGTTCTCTTAACATGCCTGTAGCATTCATGGGCGGTATTGGTTCCTCAGCATGGCACAGGAGGGAAAAGGACCCGGGTTGCAGAGGGCTTGCTGGGGCAGGATGGCTGCTGGCCGGGACCCAGATGCATTCCTGCTGCCCCCTCCAACCCACTTACTCTGCCAGGTAGCAGGTAGGAGTCTGGGGCAGAGCCCTGGAACATGGTAACTTCTCACAGCTGGAGGAGGAAAAAGGTTTAAACTGCTGAATCACACCAACTGCTGCAATTTATGTGCAAGGGAGACGTGGGGAAAGAGTGTCCTCCTGCCATCAGATAAGCAATCCATCTATTATTGAATTTTGCCCTTAATAACCTGTGATCAACTCATTTTTTTCTCTGGTTCTGTATGAAGTATGGCAATAGGAAACTATCACAGGTCTGATGTTAATACACAGATAGTCAGCAAGCTAGTTAATCACAGCATTCAGATGGCTCTGAGCCTGCCTTGCTGCGTGGCAGAGATAAATTAGGGAATGAGAGTGATGTAAAACAATATTTTAAAACTATTAAAACCTATGCCCGCATTTCAGAAGTTATTCTACCAGTTACAGTGCTGATAGAAGGGGGAAGTCTGTTTTCCATTCTTTGTATAGAATATGCATATGTATGTGTATGAATAATTGACACTGCTGGCAGTTTTTCTATTAATAAAGCTACAGTCTATCAATAAAAGTGATTAATAGCTGCTTTGTCCCCAAATTCATTAGGTCATTCAGTGCAGAGCATATAGCTCCTTCCTCTGTATCTCTGGGGAACCAGAAACCTGGTCTCTTCAAGCAGTCCAGGAGGATGCAGCTTGTGGGGCTGCTGGGCACCTGAATCTGCGGGTGAGGTTGTAGCAGATCTCGTGTCTCTGCAGCTCCGCCATTATCTTTGCAAACTTCCCCGCAAAGTTTTCTGGAAAAGGCCTCTGTCTTTGTGGCCCCCAAATCTTGTGGGTACGGTGGCAAAATGAAATGCTGGAGCTTGTAGAGAACTTGATGGAGTCTGAGTTGCACTTTTCAAGGAAGATCAGTGCTACATGACTGGTCCAATCTCCTTCGAAGTGGCTGCACAACCCTTTGCGAACTGCATTGCACAGAGGGCTTCGTGACAAAGGTCACAAAATGAAACCCTTTTAATGACCTCATTTCACACTGAAGATGTCTGCATTAGTAAAGAAATCTTCCCGGAGATCTTTGGTTTCTTTCAAAAGCAACTATGCTAAATGTTGATGTTTAGGCATTCAAAAAGGGTTCCTCACTGGGAGTAATTCAGCATTCAAGCAAGCACAAAACCTGTGTATCCTCAAAGTCCCATGCACGCACCTAGCATTTAATTCCAAACACATGGCCAAGACCCAAATAGTCATCAGGTAAGAACCATTCAAGGTCTTTAGTGCATTTAGGCTTCAAGCTGGCCTTCTGTTTCACATGAGTTGCTGTTGGAGGGTATGGGAATTCAAGGGATGCAACTGCGTATCTATATTAAATCATTTTCTTATCAGGGTGCTTGTACAAAAGCTGCTGTATCTCAGCATACTGAATTCTTTACTTTCCTGATTTTCAAAGCATTTGCTCTGAAAAGGGTTTTTGGTTCCAGTGGAGTGGGTGGAAGACATTGTGGTCTAATCCCACTGGATGAAGGGACTTGCTTCTTCATAACTAAGAAGCAAACGGTACCTACTAGTGAAACAGCTTTGATGAGCTTTTGGATGATGCCAGGATGAATTAGCTTTTGCCTCTCGCAGCATATATCTTGTCATGCAGTTGTGAAGAGAATTGCATATCTGAAAGGGCTGCTAGCTTTGAAAGATCAAGCTCTTCTGAGCAGGAACCAGGGGGACTGGCAGAGTCACTTTTGCAGCAGTACCATCCTGCCTTCTCATTTCCATGGCTGGTCGGCCAGAAAGAAAAGCTGGTCCCAGTCCCAGACTTGTGCTGGCAGACTTGTGTTTACTTCTGTACCTGACCGTGATGCTGAGGTACCTTGTTTTGTTCCCTGAGGACCAGGATACTCTGATGCACCTCAGGGCATTGCCATGGAGAGAAGAGCATATGCAGAGCCAGCTACAGCGGGAGACGTGGCTTGGGACCTACACTAGCTTGTTATTTAATCCACACCCCGGGTAACCATTATAAACCTTGAGCTATGTTCTCAGTTTGGCAACCATCAGGCCTTTCTTACTGCAGCACTGAATAACAAAGCGTTTAAAAACGCCTAAGCATAAACTCATGACCTCTGAGAGTTTTTTCAAAGCAGCGCGTTTACTACGTTGCAGTTTTGGGAGATGGCCCAAAAATCTCCCTGAGGAGAGACCAGAATAGCATCCTCAGAAATGTGTGTGAGTTGGAAGGGATTATAAGGATTAAAGAATGCTCATAGCTCTCCTTAGGTAGAGGCCGACTTGCAAACCTGAACCAAACCCCAGTTTTTAAAGTGAGTAATTTTGAAAGCTTAATGTTGCCTTCCAAACACCATCCCTCCAGTGCTGTTGTTAATTAGTTGATAATCTTCTGTAAGGCTTTATGCTTGGGAACACCTCTCCAGGGGAGCCCAAACCACAGTCCTTACTAGTTATAATAGCAGTTGTGCCATTAATGTCAGTTGGCTTAGGATCAGGCCCTAAATGCATATAATATCAAATTATGTGGCAACTTCCATGGAACTCTGCAACAACAAAGCGATCTCCCACAGTGCGTTATTGAGAAAAGTGGGCTCCATAGAAAAGCAAGTGAGGAAAAGCCTCCCAAGTGCATTTGTGCAATTGTTGGCCACCCCTGCTGCTACTTTCATTATAGGAAATGTTTCCTTAAAATTGCTATGCTGCTGGTGTTGCCCATTCTCCAGTCACTGCCCGCCAATATTAATAAGCCAGTGACAAAGTTGTGTCAGAAAGTTCCAGCTCTGACTTTATTTACCCTTGAGGGCAGATACAATCTCGGGAGTAGCTTTGAATCCTATTACGGCAAACCGTGGCTGCAGTAGCAGGCTGATGAGATAGAGAAACCCACACTTCCTTGTCTGAAAGTGTTATTAATAATGTTCCTGAGGGTTGTTCAGTTATTTTCTAGTTTTTCTAAAATATAAGGCCACCTGCCATATGTTCTATGTAATATAAATGCTCTGCTTGGGATGTCCTTCGTGGTGCGTAAGAGAGATGACTGTGAGTGATTGAAAGGGATTACTTGCTGCTGCCTCTGGACCCAAACAAAACCTGCAACTTCCAGGTTCACAGGCCAGAAATGCACCAGATTTGCCACCTAAGGTGACCCCAAGATGTGGCAGGGACTGCTGACTGTGCTCCACTTTGACATGAGTGGGAGCTACTTAGATCAGACCGCAACGATGGATACTGGGACCTCGGCAGGGCCACAGCAGACCACGCTGGACAGTGATGCTTTTGACAAACAGGCAGCAATGCAGTCGTTTCCAGTGAGGGCAACCCACACATAACCAGCTAATGATATTTGTCCATGCAGTCCCCACAAGAGATTTGTTTGCTCAGGAAACTAAGACGCGTAACAGGACTTTAAAGTCTATAAATGAGACCCCATCTCTCCTGCTCATATTTATAACATGGCTAGCTCTGTCATCTTTGATAACAACACCAAAAGGACTGTTTGCTCAGAAAACAAGCCCTCATTGTTCAGGAAATTACCATTTAAATTTATTTTATTTTATTAAACTTCTACTGTTTGGCTACCCATGGTGTGGGAGCACTGGAACGTATACAAAGCAGCAAGACTGCTGAAGTCTAAATCAGACTTTAATAAGGGAATGTCATGTTTCATTTAAAAGCTTCTTCTCACCTTCCTTTTTTGTGCCTTCAAGTGAAAATAAAACTAGGGTTATAATTACATCGCTGCCTCCGCTCCACATTATCTGTGAGATCTCTCACATTTCTTTCCACACCTTTTCCACTCCTTCCTAGCTTTGCCGCTTGCTTAACAGGCTGTCAGGATCCCAACGCTCCCTTGAATAAGCAGATGACTAGCTGTGGTCCTTGTTCATTATGGGGTGACAAGCTCAAGGAATCAATGCCTACAACATGGAAAGTTTCACGCCACAGGGTGTCAGCCTGACTTGGTTGGGTGGAAAATGAGGTGGCCTGAGCTTCCACACTCTCTCTGGAGTGTGAAGTTGGACAGAGACTGACTCTGACAGATGCTCACCCTCTTTGGGATCTCATTGCTGCTCTCAGATCCACCCTACCACATTGCTGCATTATGCTCTTACAAACTACTGTCAAGTCTTGCTTCTCCTCAGAGCGCTTGACAAACGTTTTGGCCCAAAGCCTTCTATTTATTCTCCCTAAGCCTTTTCTTTTTTCATTCCTGTATCTTACACCTTATCTTCCTGCCTCTTCATTTTTTGCTTCTTGGCACTTTTTACCCTTCCTTTCTCTCCCATACTTCTTAATTCCTTTTTCCTTCAAATCTTCCCTGTGAACCCCGAAGAGCTATAGGCCATTCGTTTCCCAGCCTGCCTTGAGTTCCTAGTTCCCAGTTTTGGTCCAAATCCCACACCTCATGGTACCCCCATAAGGCTCCCAGGACTTCATGTGTCTCAGGTAATGGGGACCCCAGACCATAGCTTCTTCAGGCAGGGATTTTCTGGCTCTGTGTCTGCTAAATCCCTGGCCCTCAGCCTAAATGGTGTTGAGTGGTTGCATCCGTGATACTTAGGACTCCTAGAGTAGGTTTATTTTGGAGAAAGCTGGTTGGAGCTGGCAAAAACAGAGCTGGCAGGTGTGTTAACTTTAGCAGTTAAGGGGACAAGCAGTAGCCCAGAGCTTCAGCTCAGTCCCTACCCCTCTTTTGTTTAGTGGGTCGCAATTGTGTTTGGTCTTTGTGTGACCGTACAGTCATTACTAGAGTGAAGCACCAATCCTGAAGTCAGTCATGGTGTATTATTAATAGGAAATGATAAGATTGTAAACCTGAAAGGAAACTCTTGTGTCACTGAGTTTAGTCTTTTACTGCAGATGATCACATCATACAACACCCTTACCTAAAAGGTAGATATTTTCTTTTGAGGTAGTCGATTGCCTCCTTAGATTAGGAAAGCACATCACTGAGAATGCTACATCCATTACGGGTTTTTGCCTTTTGAACATTAAGCTGTGGTTATACAGACTCTCTCATCCCAGAGACATCAGTGCTGCCTCTGAGAGTGGTGAGCCCACCTTCTTCTCTGCCTCAGGTGGCTCATTCTTGCCACCTCCCTTGAGCAGCAGAAGCTTTCGAACACTTGCACTGCTAGACATACTAGTTAAGTGATGCAGCTAGAAGCTAACTTCGCAAGAATAAAAAAAAGAAAAAAAAAGAATAATATTATCTGACTTGATGAGATGAGCCCCATCATGCAGCTATAAAAATGCTAGGGCTAGAACCTTGATGCAGCTGGAAAGAAGAGCTAGGGGAGTGCCAGAAGATCTCTTCTGAGTGGTCTGGATTTAAGCCAGGTTAAAGTGACTCCTTACTGCAGCCTTAAAATTGCCACTTTCGCTAGCCTTCACAAAAGACAAGAATGAACCAGCTGCACTTTCACTATGTTTTATCTGATGAAGTCTCTTTCAGGCTTTTCATAAAAGTAGGCAGCATTGTTCTGAGTAAAAGAGAAACGCAGTTTAATGGGAAAAATAGTGGCTGAGCACTTGATAGTTAAAGTGCCAGCCATTGGCACGGGCAGGCACACACTGAATGCTGTGCATTTGTCTTTAGCCCAGGCAGCAGACAGGAGTGCAGAGGTTATGTGGTACAACTGGTTGTCCTCTGTTTCTGAAGCTCTCCGATTATACAGGTCTCTTCATCTGGAATAGCTGCTTGAATATATAGCTGTGGCAAGAAGCTGTATTCTGCTTAAACTGCTTTAAGCTAGTACACTTAGCAATTTACCATGCTCCAGCTTTTAAGAAACACTTATCAGAAATATTTCATGGTAATTTTTGATCAGATACATGCAAACATTCAGTAGCAGTATTTAATGGAAATTTCAGGAGCTTTACCACTAAAGCCTCTCAGTAGGTCTGAATTCATTTGTAGGCAGACTGATCAAAAGAAACTGCTATTGGCATCTAAATATAAAAGATTCAGTTTGTACATGATCACAGTCCTTTGTAAAGCCCAATGAACGGGAATTATTTTAAAGGCTTTAAACATCTTATTTCTTATCTTGTTTATTAGTATTTGTGGCAAGATGCTTGAGCAAAGCATGGGATTAATCTGACTGATTTATCATTTACTGCTATGGTGTTTATTTATTGTACATGGAAGTTCATGGATGTGCCAAACAACATATTATTTACTGAATATAAACCCCATTATTAGTCTCCCGGTATGTACAGCCAATGAAGATCACTTCAGGAAACAGTATAAGCCAAGAAAGCCCACTGCTTGATCCAGCATGAAGTATACAACAGCTAATGCAGCTCCATAATAGTAAACCCTAATAACAATCCTTGGAATGATCCCAAAAGGGACTGACATCCATTACGATTCTTTGTATTTAGACAAAAAAGCACATATTGGACCTGCCGTACGTAAAAGGACGGAATCAGTATTCAGCCCAGAAGTGACTTGCCAATCCGAAGTTTCCTGGAATTAGCACAAATTGTAAAAGATGCTTGGTCCTGCCTCAGAACAAGGGCTGGATCATATCTTTGGTCCCTTCCAATCCAGTCTTTTATAATTCTGGGAGTCAGTGGAATAATATCATGGAGCAGATGAGAACTTCACCTTTCAGATCAAAAAAGAAAGATAAAGAGACACCAGGAAATGGTTTCAAGAGAAGAACAACAGATATAGGCAAAAGCAGTTTTTGTTTTATTGTCCTTTTTCTGCTGGTGGGAATTTTTCCTGCTCTTTAATTCCCTCCTGTTCTGTGCTTCACATATACTATACTGATTTGCTGATTTGTAGTTGTGGCACTTTTATTACCCTTAATATCACCCGTGATTGTAGCTCACACGGGCATCACTTCTGAAATGCAATTGTGGAAATGGGAGAATGCAGTGGACAAATAACTTGCTTCTTCTTGTTCTCATTGTTAAAGAAGCATGGCTGTTGCGTGTTGTTTTCATGGTTTTGAGTTAGTCTTTCTTGCTTATTAGTCGTGTTCTACGCAATGCCTTCTGATTTGTTTTCCAGGTCATTTCTGAGTTTTATGCTTCTTAATTGCAAAGCACCCTGTATTTGTTGGTTTCTCCTGGGCAAACGAAAGTCAGAACACATTCACCTGGTGATGCCAAGCACACAACTCATCTCTTCTCAATTTAAATGTAACGCACTTTGTAGAAACAAAATCCTGCTACCAATGCAGCTGAGGCACGCAAATAAAGAAAATCAGCTTGTAAACATGCAATCAAAAGAACTATGATGTATTTTCCTTTTCTCCCTCCTTCTCTCTATGAATATATACGTTTTGTATTTAATGTCGTTGCCTGTAGAATGATCATCTCATACTGTTTTCTCCCTCGTCACATCCTTGAATAATGAACACAGGTTGTATTATCATAAACCCTACTTGCTAGCTTTGTAAAACAACAGCTTTTTTAATACACCATCCATATATTGACAGACCTCAGTGTGTAAAAATTCTGTTCTTTCATTTCAAAGTTTTTTTCTGGGTGTTTTGTGTTAGTGTTACAGCCTTGTGCCTGTGGCTGCAATAGGTGCTTTTGTTCCTGCTGTGGAGTTGCTAGTGCTGGTGCTTACTCCACTGTCTCCTGTTTCTGGTGAAATGAATGGTTTCAGGTCCTCTTTGATCTGCGTTAATTACAGAGGGGCATGAAAGCAATGTTAATTGTTTAGCTTCTGACTCCGGTTCTTGTCCTCAGAAATACATTTCTCCTCCCATACTGACTTTGTGGATGCAAACACATGGGTATTATCCACTGATGGGCCATGCCCTTGCCAGTTCTCTGTGACCAGACGTTGAGCAGCAACTCGTTCTGCTCAGTCATGTGCTGACCAGTGCAAAAGCAGGCTCCTTGCTTCAGAATTGCTTCCTGTTGGGTGTGAAACCTGAGCAAATAATTCTCTTTCCAAAGAGAAAGCGTATATTGTTTTCTGGATGTTTATCCCCCACTGTGCAGGTATTAATCTCTCTATTATGGGCACTATTAATAATTGACAGAGGGCAGGAAATACAAACAGTTTTAATCTGAGCTTCATACATTTATTTAACAACAACGTATTCATTTTTAATGGCATTATGGATTTTTAAGTGGGGAAAAAAAAGTGCATTCTCTCACTGGGGTGTGATTGAGGTCTTACATTCCTACATGGGAGAAGAAGTTCAGACCCGACCTTGAGGCATTTAAACACATTCTTAAATAGTCGTGATAATATTGAAACCTACTAATTCTTGTAAAAGTCTCTTCAAAGAGAACTGTGATAGGGTGCAATAACTGGAATGTATTTATTACAGGTCTCTAAATTGCTACCTAAACCCATAACAAGCAAGATAGCACCTCAGACAGCCTTTAGTAAGTACCCCATTCTTTGAGGGGCAGGTCATAGACTCTACCACCATTTACTAGATTTAATGGCTTTTGGGGGGTTGTACTAACAAAAACCTCCAAGCTAACTCCCAAAGCCAAACATGATGCCAGAGTCTACTGTATAGTAGAGTCTACCCTGGTATTCGGAAATAATGAATCTTGTATCTCTAAGTGCCTCAAACACATTTGAAAATACAGGCCGTAGAAAGTTTTTCCTGTCATCAGGCTTGAACATCCCTTTCTTGTGCTAAGTGCTCTCCAGCCCAAACAGTTTCACATAAGTCTTTTTCACTGGCATTGAGCAGTCCCCGTCCACAGCTCTTGGTGGCCTCAGCCTTGTGCTGGTGCTGGTGTTTCTGAAACTGCATAGTGAACTGAGCCAGGGAACTGGTCTGGCTGAAAAAAATAGCAGGGGAGGAGGGAAAAAATAAAGGTCCATGGATTCCCTGCATTTGCTCTCTGTGTGGCAGACACAAGTCACTGGAGGTGGCTGCCCATTGGCTTAAATTACATTGCTACGGGTTGTCTAACCCCAGCCTCAGGGTGAAGCCCTTCAATGATGGCACAGTTTTCACTGGCCGTGTCAGAACATAAACTCCCAGATCTGGGCTCACTAAAATGGCCTTCAACAGAGCTTCTGCAGTCATGGAGACCTAGTCAAACTGTGCCTGATGGCGGATCAGCTGGAGGTCACTGTCACACAATGATCACCAGCAGCAATTGTCTCTAAAAGGGTCACAAAGTCATGTTTAGCATCTTTCTAGCTGGGAATACTCCTTACCATTATCTTCCAAGATGACCCTAGAGAAGTTAAACCTTGAATCTTGCATCTTGGCTCATTCACTCATAAAGCATATGTAAAAACACTTGCCTGCCTCCATCATGCCATGAGAGGCATAGTAGGCAGAGGTGGCTGGGGGCTTTCTGACGAAACACACATTCATTTCATCAGAAACAGACATGAGAAGCTCTGGCTCAGGTCTTTGATCTGAATCATTTGATTTTGGGACATTAGTTGCAACCTTCTGACCAAGACAGAAGCTCTAACCAAACTGCCTGCTGCCTACTCTAGGGAAAGAGTGTTTAGGGGTTTGGTGTTGGCATTTTGTGATTTTTCAGGAAACAATATTGACATAATTCTGAAGGAGAACAGGAAGCATTTTTGAAATTCCCGGAATTTTTGAGGATGGGAAAACATGTCTCCAGATCAGCCTAATCCTGAACAGCCAAAAACCTGGGGAGAGATAGGAATTTTAGGTACCGTGAGGAATGTAAGTGATGATAAGTGGTAACATGCACACATTGATTTTATTTTCCCCCTCTTTGATTATCTTTGGCCAAGAGATATAACAAAATAGTCTGCTGCATACTTTGGCATGGAAATATTTCCATAAATGTGGGCAGAAGCTGAAGCTGCCTGCAGCTGACTATGGGTGGTAGCTTGTGTTTATTTTGTACTGGTTGTCTTAGATAAAGTCCTTTGAGGCTCAGGGGTTTTCTCAGCTGGAGGTAGACTGTCAGGGCCAAGGTGGGAATTATTCCACACCAGCATGCGATAGAGATGCTGCCATCTCAGCTTCACAAGGCCTGTTTCTACCAAGCTTTACTCCTATGAGTAAACCAAGCTTTACTCCAGCCCTTCCTTGGGCTGGTTGTGTCTCATTGGATTTCAGTGGATAGGAAGAACATTTTCATGTAAGTGAGAGGTGGCTGAGGTGAGGTCTTATGCCTTCATTCTGGTTTGGATGGCTTCAGGATCTGTAAAGCTGCTCTAGTGCCAGGTTGTGTTTGAGTTTAATATGCATTGTTTCATAGCATATTAACGCAAAGGCCTGAAGAAGATTGAGCTTAAGCACATTACTTCAGTCATGTGGCTGTAAGAGCTTGCAGATCAGAGCAGATAGTAGTCTGCTCAGCTCATAACACAAGTAGTGGAGCTCAGGGGTATGCCTACCTGTCTGTTAGATATGCACTAAACATCTCTTTTGCAAGATTGGACAAGATTGCAGCTAATATCATTGCCTGGGAAGATGTGTGCTCCTGCAGTGACAAAATACTCTTACTCAGCGAGGTGAGATCCCACAGAGAATCTCCCAGAGCCCAAAAGCAGAGATCCTACCCCCCACTAAAACTCTGCCACTCCACGCCACAGCTGTCTCTACCTAAGCAGGATCGTCAATATGATTTACAAACCAAAATAAAGAACAAACTGAGGCATCTTCTGAATTAGTGGAGAGCTGGCTAACAATAGAGAATTATCTTTAAAGTCCTGCCATCGTTCCCAGAAGAATGATTTTGTTCAGTCCCAGTTTTTCTTAAGGAGAGATCAAAAGGAGTGAAAGAAAGAAGAGCTATTATAAGCATGAACACCTTCATTTCCCTTCATCTAGAACACTGAAATCTGTAGGAGTCTTGCACATGCATCTGACAGCAGAATTGGGTCTCATCATTTGTGGCTTCTCTGTCATTTATTTCTATTCATTTTGAACTCCTCCAGTCGCTTCAAGCTTTTGAATAGATGTGGTGACACAATGGCTTTCCCTGCCCCCTGCCACTGCTAATCCTGTCTTCTGAACCCCATCTGTACCCTTAGCCCAAAGTTTAAATAGGGCATTGGCTGGAGCCCTTTCAGCTGCCTTTGGTGGGACTTCACTGCTTTGGAGTCATGTTAAAGCTGATATATAGCTCATTCTACACTGCTCACAAAAGGTAATTGTTCAATTTTATTTTTATAGTGCTTCAATTTACGGCAGGTAGTTAGATTTTGTATAGGCTTATGCATTTCAGATGGCGAAGCCCTATCATTTTAGTGCAAAGGTTTCATGTAGCCACCTGCAGACTGTATTTTAAAAAGCCTGGCAATTTTTTGTTCTGGGTTCTGGGACAACTTTGTTACACCTGTGGTTTAATATGATGTAGGATTAATTACACCCTATAGGCAACTCTGCAGCTTTTGTCTTTGCCTCTGAAAGGAATGCTTTAGAGGTTTCCAACCACATTAAGGAGGGAAAACATTCTCTGCATTATTACTTTGCCATTTTTCAGCAATAGGCTGGCTATTGCTATGTTGTGATGATTCTGCAGCTTCAGGAATTGCGTATGAATTTTTCCTTGTGATGGGCTATTTCATCAGTAAAAATTGTGTTTCTGGGGTCCCAGGCATATTATGAGCTTTAGAGACTAGCCCAGCCTATGAATACCACTACATGCCACACTTAATTATTCTCCCCAGAGCAGATAAACCTTATGAGACACTAAAAGGAAAAGAAGATGCTGGCTGTAGCGGAAGACTCGGATGACAATCACCTAGATTAGATGGCAAATCAGCAGAAGGCAAAGCAGTTTGTCTTTCACAGCAGACTTCACAATGTTACTTAATTTAATGGTACTCCATTAAATAATAAATACTAGTATGAGAGCCTATGGGGTATTTCTTGGTATCTTCCCCATGCCAAAGTCTTATGTCTTTGTCTAGTGGCCCACTTCAACATTATGCAGGAGCAAACAACTGTCTGTTCTGATGCTGTAAGTGAATTTAATCTAATATCTCCTCACTTGTAATGGTCAGTGCATCTGAAAACAGTTCTAGATGCTCTGTATTGGTGCTAATGGGAAGATCACTTTCAAAACCGTGTCAGTTGGGAACATGTATGTGATAAAAAATCGCTTATGCTTTTCCTTCCCACTCCTTGGTTGCTGCTGAAAGGTTAAGCATAAATAATATTGTCAATGCTAACTGTTGCTCTTGCCTCTGTATCATTAATAAATGCAATAACCAACAGCTCTAGCGCGGAATTTGTGGGCATCCTGCTGTTAATCTTTTGCTACAGTAAAAACAAGCTGACTATTTTCGTTCTTTGATCTTAGTCTCTTAGCCACTTTCCAATGCATGACGAAATGTTACCTCTCATCCCATGACTACACATTTTTCATAACAGTCTCTAGTGAGGGACTTGGTCAAAAGCTTTTGCAAGCTTAAATAAATGGTCTCTGGTGGTTGCTAAGGGGCAGGGTATTTCAGCTCTCCATGTGAAATGTGTGAAATGCAAGAGTATTTGAAGGCCGAGCTTTCTTACCTGCAAGATATGACCACAGAAGGGGATTCATCTCAGCTGCCTTTAGCTGTCTAATTGAAGTTAGTTATCTAGGCTACATCTTTAGTCATTGTAGAAGGAAAGAAGTACCTCCAAAGGGCAATTCATTTCATCTTAAAGAGGTGTGTTTAAACCTTTCATTTGCTGAGATGCAGACTTCTATGGCAGATCTGGCTTAAGTAGCTTCTGCTCCTGAATTTGCAATTCCCTTCCCTTTGGATGCGCTGGTACAGCTGTTGCTGGGACTGTGCTAGAAAAGGGAAACTGATTAGGTTTGGCATATTTTTAACCTCACAGGAGACTCATGGAAATTAAAGCAGCTGAGCTGATTTAATGGATAATTAGCAACTGAAAGGTGAAGGTCTGGGTCATCTTTCCTCCTCCTCCTCTCTGACAAAGATGGTCTGATCCTCCCTTACGTGCTCAACCATGTGTTTCCGTCCTCTCTCAGTGTCAGCATGATGCTCCTTGCATGATGAACTTGTCAGGGAAATCATCGGACAGAAAATGAGCACTACCAAGCATAATAATTTTTTTTAGTTACATTATGTGCTTGATTTTGCTGTTGTTGCACCTACCGGAATGGTAGCACCAGTGGTGAGGGAAGAGAGTGTGGAGGACGTTGGGCCAGACCACTTGGTAGTAGTGCGTATTTCCATGGATGCAAAATGACTCATGAAACCAGACACTACGTAGTCACTAGGCAAGGGGTTAGGTTATGTCATACTTTAAAGCAGGTTGCCCAAGACTGTGTTCAGATATTCAAAACCTGACTGGACACGGTCCTGGGCAACTTGGTCTAGCTGACCCTGATTGAACAGGGCGTTTGAATGAAATGATCTCAAGAGGTCCCTTCCAACCTCAACAGTACTGTGATTCCATGATTAGGGACTGTCCCCCACAAAGAGTCTTTTTATGCTGGTCAGATCAGTGGTAGGCTTTACAGCCTGGTCCCATAGATAGCTATAATGGCACAACTGAGAAGATGGCAAACTGGACCATGAGAGTGTGAACGCTTTACTGAGGGTGGTAGGGAACGGAAATTTCATAAACCATTTTTCCTGCTGCAGTCAGCATCTTGTTGAGCAACCTTTCTAGAGTATGGAGTAATTTTGTTCACTCCAGGCACCTATTTAATTTCACTGATTGTAGGGGGAGCCTTGGTGAGTAGCTTAGATTAAATAGCTAACTTTCAGATGACTAAAGTTTGCCAAGAGGAGTGTCACTGTAAACTGCCACACATCAGTGCTACTTGAGGCTCAGAATGCAGCCGTTGTGAAGGGTTGGCTGGTGTAGCCTCAGAGGGCTCAGGGAAAGCCTTTCACAATATGGTCAAATAATTTCACTCCTGGGCCTGGTTTTTTTGATGTTAATGTTATGCTTGGAAACCTCAGCTGAATACTGCACTTTCCCGATTTCCTGTCTCTAACAGATTTAAGTGGGGACTCCATTAGGACATCATAAGTGATGTGGTATTTGGTATGCCTAGAGCCTCTTCAATTATTTAAAAAGAATGAAGGCAATGGGTGAGTCATCCATTATTTATTGATAACACTTAAGAAAGCACTGTGGTAGATGCTATTGTGAACGGACATATCATGTGATCGAGAAACTAACGTCTGTGGATGACACTTCCTAAAGATTGTTTCAAAAGGTCTTTCAAAAGGAAAAGTTGCCAAGCTTTGACAGCTTTGAAAGGATTGCTTTAGAAGCTTTTTCAAAGTTGCACGAATGGCTATTTTCAGATGGCACCAAAAAGCCATATAAATTCCTCTACATCCTCAGATGCCCAGATGTTGTACCTACTTCTTGAACGAGAAAGGCCAGAAGGTAGCAAACCTACCTTCTACCTAACCTACCTTCCATTATGTCTTTAGGGATGAACTGTATCCCTAGATCAGTGTCTAGGAGAGAACAGGACCTGGAGCCTAGCTCCTCCATGCCACCTTCATGACTTGCTTCAGGGTATTTCCAAAAATCAGGAAGTCCTTAGAGAGGCTGCAAATGTGGTGAGTCACAGTAAATGAGGCTCCAAAAAGAGGTACCTTTCCCTTCTCTATCTGTAGAGGCCTCAATCACAATTTCTCTTGCTTTCTTGCCAAACCAGATGTGTATCAGAAGTTGACCCATGCATTGCTGTTCAATGACATAAACCTACTCACAGGTTTCCTTTCTTATGCTCAGTAAATCTAATGTCAGAGAGAGGTGGAATGTATCATGTATGTATGAAGTGGAGTCAAACTGATAACCAATGGCCCTAGAAACAGTGTAAGTAAGTTACAAAAAATACAGGGCTAAAATATTAGCGTTGGGACTCATCATCCCAGCTTTGAATGCTTACAGCATAATGTTTGTGTCTGAAATAGTTGTCTAGATGCCCTTTATACTCAAGGGGAAGAAGCGGGCACTTCTAGGCTGTGATTCATCTGGCCGATTTTAGTCATTTTGCTTTGGTGCAGAAACTTCTCTTTCTCTCAGCTGACTATAAAGGAAGACTAGGTGAGCAGATCAGATGAGGACATCCACATGAAGGTAAGATGAGTCCTCTCTTAGTGTATACCAACCACAGCACACATATGTGTGTGTAGTCTACCTTTCTGTGTGTGTGGGAAAAGTTAGTTTCTTCCATAGAAATCAGACTGCTGCAACCCAGCAAACGTAATAAAAACTTGAATTCAGCTGGCTTTCAGGAAATGAGAAAATCAGTGTGTGGCTGAAGGAAGAACATAAAGGAGGAGACTTTACTGGTTTAAAAGCACCAAGACAAATATAAAACTGCTGGCCTGTTCTTTAGACTCCTGGAACATAGGTCCAGTCTGTTGTTCCTATGAGCATTTCGCTAAAAAATGCAAACCCCTTGCCAGGTGAGATATTTGCTTTTATGTTTCTGCACAATGTGGAGCCATTCAAACTCGTATTCCTCTCTGCTATTTGTATATGTTGCTACACTTCGCACTTTTTCTAAGTATCTTACCAATGTGCAGAAAGCTTAGTAGGTGTAGGCTTAAGCCAACCGAGGATTCTCCATCTGTACTTGGAAATTGCAAAACAGCTATGTCTCTGTATGTAATTAGTTCAAGTGCCAGACTAATAGGACTACATAGCTTCTAGATTATCTCTGACGGGCTTGGAGAGATGGAGACATCAGAAATGTAGGCATGTACTCCGCTGGACTGGGAAATGTGTTTGTGATATCAAACCAATTTTTTTTTCTGTTGAGTGTTGTGTAAAAGAGCTAAATGAAAACTGTCATTAGTGTGATGAGGTCTACTTTCTCTCTAAATTGGCCGTGGCCCAGTGCTAAAGTCCTATGCATATTGTTTAGAGAAGATTTGAACTTTGCTACTGGGTTGTTTTCTGCTGTAAATATCACTGTATTTATTTTGTGCACAGTCTTTGGTGCTTTGCTGCATTGATATCAGAGTAAAACTGAAAACTTATAATAAACAGGAAATCAGAGGAGATGAACTCAGGGTACCTTTTCAGTTTCTGTGGGATTTTGAAGGACAAGTTGTTCTGCACCAGTGCTGGAAATGTTGCAGTTTGTCTTAATACATAGCAATATCAAAACCAATCAACCTCAGAAAGTATCTGGTTTCCACTGACAGAAAAAAAATCAAATAACCATGTGGGATTTTTTAATACTGGCCTTTTTTGCTTTCACAAAACCTGGATATTTTCAGGCAAGACTTTCTGCCTTCAGCCATGCATAACAAACAAAAGAATGTGTTAACTACTCTCCATGTATTTTTACTGTTGATGCTAGAAGCCCAGAGGGTCCTTATTTCCTGACTTTTCCCGTGGCAGACTGCAGAAGAGCTGGTGACCAAAAAAACCCCAATCTCAGACTCCTGTGCAGAGTTCCTTGGACCTTTCTGAAGCTTTGCCTATATGAAAGATTTTTTAAATGATGAATCAGAAAATTCTGCAGAGAAGAGTAGTTTAGTGGAATTTTCCTATCACCTTTTTTCCTTCTGAAGTCACTGGCAGTGCTCCCATTTATATAAATGGAATCAAGATTTCATCTACACCTGTGATGGTCATATTGTGCCTATAGTTTTGCTGTGCGTAAACTTTCTATGACAAATGTTACTGTGAGAAATCTAGTTTTCTTTTCCCATCATTAGCCTGTGTAGGAAAACAACCCATAAGCACTGTGGACTGTGGTACAGCAGGTTAACAAAATCATTTGCATTTTATTGAAGACTAATGAAGTGTTCTTAAAAAAGTTCCAAGCCTGTCAGTACTTGCTGATGTAATTTTGTTAATTTATGAAAAAACATTAGGTCCTGGACACCCTGCTTATGCACGTTTTCAGTGACCTATTATGGAGCGGGAAGAGAAGTATATGCTGTTAGGAAGCAAAGTAGGTAGACTCCAAGGTGACATGGTCAGACTGCATCAGCCTCTTTGGAGCTGAAGGTATTGGGATTTCTGAATCACTGAGGGGAAGCTCATGTTTTCACTGCTAAATAGCAGCATAGCCCAAGTGCTGCAGTTCAGTGCTTAGATGAGAAATGACACTAGAAGGTCACCTATCCAGAACAACCATCCAAATGTCTTGGAAGGCCTCGGCTCCCATTGCTGCCGCTGGAAAAGCTGTGCTTTGTACAGGTCCTTTTGTGGACAGGAAAGCCCTCATTGTGAGTGGCAAAGCAATGGTTACGTGCTCCGAAGTGCCCAGATGAGTGAGGCTCCCTGACAAGAGGGACGGGCTTTGTCCCAGGTGACTTCAGCTCCCTGAAGGTCAAACATCTACCCTAAAGCTGTGGTTCTTTGAATATTTCTCTTGGCAGCAGTGCTGCTTTAAAGCAGTTCCTGCTCTGGCTGCTCATTCCTGCTCTCATTTTTCTCCTTTTGATGGGTCAATACTGCCCTTCATGTGGCTATGCATTGCTGTGCATTGAAATGCATTAACCTAATCCGAGGGCGGGGTGAAACAACCATACAGAACAACCTTTGTATTTCTTCTTTTTTTTCCCATTGTTTTTCAGCTGGACTAGTTCTGTCATCTGATTCACAAATGTCTTCTCAGAAAGCTAGGCCAACATCTCTGAGGAGCAGTGATGTCTGGAGAGAAAAAAGAGGGGATGGGAATATTGTGTGCTGCCAGTGCCAAAACTGTGAACTGATGTTTAATATATGTATCTTGCAGCATGGGATGAATCACCTTCCAGAGGTGCTTGTCTCTATCTGTTGACCATACATACAGGCTAAGCAACTAACTCAGATGAAGGAAGGCATTCAGGTGCCAAAACATAGGTGTCTACTACCCATTGTGTGCTTTAGGGTATTCTTGGCCTCTGGCTGACACTCTGGAGGGTAAGTCCTGTGTCATAGCTGCCAGGCTTGTGCAGATATCTTGACTCTGCAAAGATGTCACTAGATGCAAAAATGGCACTAGATGTGCGTGTTGGGCACCTGAATTGCTCTAAAAGTTCAACTTTAGACAGTTACAGCTAACTTCAGTTAACTGAGTGTGTGAAGATCTCTCGTCAGTGTATACATGCAAAGACCACACATGTGGACCTCCTCTCCCAGCCTTTATCACCTAGTCTGGAGCAGTGCACAGGAGGGCTCATCTCATGTGTCTCCTAGTGAGTGACTGGGAACAGAATCCAAAAAACACATGTGAAGACAGTGCAGCCAGGGGTAATTGATAACTCACCCCTATTTTTTGTTCTAGTGGCTGAAAAAAGGGAAAATCACTTCAATTATCCTTGAATGAAGTTACTTTTTTAGTGGCTATGCAGTGTAATAAAGGAACAACTTCCAAGGGAGGCATAGACTCCAAAAGACAGTGCTGAGAAGGAGTCATGGCCTTGCACGTCTCTTCTCTTTGCTAGCCTTGGTATGGACATAATCTGTGGTGTTGTGAGCATGCGTCCGCGGCTTCCAGCAGCATCCCTCAGAAAGAGCAATTATTCTACTTGTGCACCTGGGAAGCAATTTTCTGCTGCCCTGAACTAGCAGTAAAGCATCTCATGTTACTGGCCAGTAGGCCTGAAGGCTTCACCTGTTCCCATTCTTGGCTGTCTACCAGCCCTGTAAAGCGAGGGGATATCTTTTATTCTGTGCCTACATAAGCCACAGGAGGCAAATGAAGGGTGGAGAAGTCTCTTATTCCTTTGCGAGAGCGTGTGGTCCAAGCTGTAGTCTCAGCCCATGCACATACATTTTAATTCATTTGTAAAAAGTCATTTTTACTAATGAACTTTCTCAGAAATTTCCTTCTTGCTTTACAGTGTACATGGAAGGCCCATGTGATTAAAATCCTTGGGCATGCCATGGAAGATGGGACCTGCTTTCATTATAATGTGTTGTTCGCTGACCATTAAATAAAGATGAAATAAATTGTCCTATTTTCTGTCTCCGAGGCTGGTTGTTTGAGCATATTACTCATCTGGGGAGAGTGCATTGTATTGCCAAGGCTGAGAGCACACACATTTGTCATTAGTAACAGCACAGGGATGAGTCGCTTTCCTGTAGCCTTGTCTTTTGTTCGTGAGATTAACTTGTTTTGAACATTGCAAATTCAATGTTACGGAACAATTCCATACTCAGTCATTTGAGAGCTGAATATGGTTTTCTGTCCCGTAGAAGTGCAGGGTTTTCCTACCTTGAGCAGTATTCTTTTGAGATTTTAGTTATTATTTACTACTGGAATGGTGTATCAGGCTTTAAATATAGGGGAAGGCATGATCTTTCCAGTATGCAAGTAGACACGTGCTCCCTTTGGTCTCTTCCACTGGATCTATTTTGCTTGCCAGTGAGAATATTTCATCTGCAGAGTTAGAGTTTGTGGACTCAAGCACCTTTAATCCAAAATCTGACATTGCCTCAAACCCAAAATCAAAGCCATTTGATAGTTAGAGCTGTGGAGTCTGCTTAACCTCCTCTGATTCTTGCCCCTACTGCAAAGTCAAGTCTCTTCATTTGGGTGTCAAATACAGATTTAAATGCATGCTGTTGTTAACCCTTTGGCTTCTAACGGTGATAGGATTGTTGACTTCAATGACAGGATGGAGAGATGGGACGAAGGACTGATGCAATTGAAGGTGGTCATTTATTCTGCCCTGTCTGGTATGATGCCATGATCGAGGCCTTGCTTTGTTTAGCGCTTAAAGAGATTCTGTGGAGACATGGGCAGGTGCATGTGAAAAGGAGGGAGAAGAGGTTCACTACTATCTTCAGGCATTTGGGTCAGAACTTGCCGCCTAACTTCCAGCTGGAGGTCCTCCAGAAGTCAGGTTCCGAAGAGATCGGTGGGTTTGATCCGTGTTCCCTTACCAGCCATGCCACTGTGAATCCACTGCAGCAGGAGGTAATTTTTAGGCTCAGATCTCCAAAGAGGCCCCTGGGGGGCATGCTGCCTTTCCCTCAGCTGCTGCAAAGAAGAGGGCTTCTAGCTTCTAGATGCCTGTGCCCATCCAGTATGGGTTTCCCACTCCTGCACATGAATTAGTAACAGGACAGCAACTTATTAGTGCTCCTAGGGCACTACCCAGTGCCTCCTGGTTTCTCTGTGAAAGAGGAGAGAGCAGTCCCTTTGAGGCAGGGACGATTTTATTCCTGCAGCACAAACTGCCAGTGACCCAGGTGAGGAAACCTGTCTTCAAAGTGAGGAGGGAAGGCAGCGGCTGCCTCGCATCCGGACAGCCTCCCGCCAGTTAGCACGCTGCCAGACGATGAATATTACATTTATTCCCCTGGAACAAAGGATCCGAATTCTTAGTGCTTATGGGGAAAAGGTTGGAGGCAGCTCCAGGGCACTGTGTGAAAGGAAATAAAAAAGCACTTGTAAATCATTACAACCCAGTGGGAGAAAAAAAAAGCAGCCCATTGTCTTTTATTACGGTGTTAAATCAACGAGAAAGGAGGTGGGTGATTTATCAAGGTGGAATCCACATCACTTACAATACCCAAATTTGCTTTCATTAGAATGTCAGTTTTCTGATCAAATGATTTTGCTTTTATTAGCCTTGATGTAAATGCAGTCCTCAAAAGTGCTAGTTCCTGCTCACAAGTAAGAAATCCCAACTGCCTGAAGTGGAGTGGTTGTGTAAGTCCCCTTCTCAAGGTGAACACAATTAAATGTAAAAACCCTAACAAACCCAGGGGCCCCAAATCTCTTTATATAGCCACAGAGATAACTAATAATACTTAATGCTCTGACTGGCTTTTATCCCTGTTGTTGAAAGCTAGCACTAAGGCAAACACAAGCATAAATAGCTGATCACAAACAGCAAAAAGAAAGTTGAACTAAGATATTCAACAAAAGTGTTGTTCAAAATTAGGTGATGGGCAATTCCAAGCATAGAAAGAACATAGTTTTAAAGTATTTTAACCTCATTTGCATAATCAATATTCCCTTTTCATATGCTGCCTATACTGGTTTATTGCACTTTCTGTTTTTATTAATCCCCGATTCTCCATAATGCTGTGGAACAGCTTCAGCAGACATTCACACACTCATAAGGCGGATTGCCTCAGCAATTCCACCTAAATGGACTGAAGGCAAGATAAGGACAATGTATGGGCAGCAATGGGAATCTCTTTACAGTTGAGTGGATTTTTTGGGCAGAGAGAGGAAAGATTTCATAGAAGCTATCATGTTGTTGCTTGGTTGTGAAATATCCTGAAATTTAATATTGATTAATATAATATAAATATAAATATAAATATAAATATAAATATAAATATAAATATAAATATAAATATAAATATAACATAATATAATATAATATAATATAAATTGTATAATACATAAAAATTATTTTTTAAGTGTTTGCAAAACGAGGGGACACAGGTCCTGTGCATCAGCTCATAGACATTCACCAGTGCCAGGTGTGTTTGTCTGCCTCTGCTCAGAGGGTGTGGGCTACTTCTGCGCTGGGCACGCTCCAGCAGCTTCTCTGGGTGATGCTTATGAGAAGTGGTGTGCTCATGACAGCTGCAGTGTTACGTTCTGGTGCAGAGAGGCAGGAAACACTGTTTGGGGGTTATCTTCCCATTGTGCTTTTAATTCTATGTTTTCATGCTTACTGATAAATTGACCTGGAAGTCAAAAGGCATGGCTCCTTCTTTCCGGTTCGTGCTGCTCATCCCTAAAGCATTGCAAATGTGCCTGGATGGTAGACGTGCATGGAGGGGACATGGGCTGGGTGGTTGGTGTCTGGAGGAGAGACAGATTGACTGCACCACAGAGGTAACCCAGCAGATGCTGAACTGTGACATGGAGACTGGAGAAGTATTAAGGGGGTCCTGGAGAAGTATCCTGGGGGTCCATTCAGAGCTTTGCTGAGGAGACCACAACCAGTGGAAGATCCAAAGGCTTGTGGGGAAGGGGTACCAGAAAGTTGTGTGGAGCCAAGAGGGAGATGGATTAAACCTCTGCAGAGCTGGGTATATTCTTTTTCATTAAGAACTGTGGAGTGTTGAGGTCCTGGGAGCATACTTACAATGCAGGGGTTGGGGTGGCCCTGTCCAGATTTTGTCTAGGAGCAAGACTCCAGGGCATACCAGACCCTCACTTACACTGTGGTTTCCACAGGTTGTGGATATTGTGTTTAATACTGGTTCTCTTTCCTCTCCTTCCCTAAAAAGATGTAATAGAAGGAGAAAAAAAATAAAGAGTTTAATGAAAATGGTAACATTTGCTAAAAGTTACAGAATAGCTTCTACATAAGGGCTTAGTAGGTAAGACTATTCAGCCTGGAAAAGAGGTTACTGAAAAGGTTATGTGAAAGACACATAAAATAGTGAGTTATAAGGAAAAGTGAATAGCAGACTCTCCTATTCATTATAAAAACTAAAGGGCATCAATGAATATTAGCAGGCAGTGCATTCAAAACAAACAAAAGGAGGTGTTTCTTCACACAGGTAGCGAGCAACGTCCATAGGAATTGCTGAAACTTCTGAACTGCCTCTTTTATGACAGTAATTCATGGCAGAAAAATTCCCCAAGGGCTGTTGAGGATAAGGACATTGCCTCTGGCTGGGAAAGTCCTTGAGCTACAAAGCCTGCAAGCCTGGAGGAATGACCTGGAGAAGTGTCGGTACATGCTTGCTGTGTTCTTCTTCAGATGGCCAGATAGGGAACTAGAAGGATCTTTGATCAGACCCAGTAAATCCATAATTGTGGTCTTAAAGTTCAGGAAGAGTTTCTGTCCCTCTGCATCTGTTCCAAAGACCTGTCTGTAGGAGGGTCAGCTTGAAATATTTTTAAAGATGTTCTTGTTCTTCCACATGCACATTGCCACTTGCTGGTTTAACCGTATGGGTGCACGCCACTGTTGGTACGGCCAGGGAGACTGGCGTGCAGAAAAGAACAAAATCCTGTGCTTATTCTTTTAAAGTATGTTTGGAGTGCTTTTTAAAGCATGTTTGGAGTGCTTTTTAAAGCATGTTTTTTCTTTATTTTCTTTTTTTCCCAATCACAAAAACACAGCTGTACACTGATGAGCTAAGTGCACTGGGCTTAATTGTCTGTTTCTGTGCTAGGGAGAGACATGGAAAGGTAAAGATAGCATAAGCTGCTGTGGGGAATTCTTGGGTCCCGTATTTTCGAGGGTGTATTGTAAGGCCTGCCAGCTCCTGGTACGAAGATAGCTACTTCAGAGCTGCTCTAATTTATGCTTATCTTTCTACAGGCTTTGGGAAACAAGTAACAGGAGAGCAGCACACTCCAGTTATGCCCTTGATACACTCCTTATCCTGAGGACCATAAGCGTGACAGCCTTTATTCTGTCTGCTCCTTGAAGAGGCACAGCAAAAGGGAGAGAGGGATGAAGGGAGGGGAGTCCTGCATAGGTAGCATGAGAGTCGTTTCTACTGGTTTTAAATACCTTTGGGATTTTTCTTTCTTCTTGGATTTTCCTATTTATGAAAATGCAGCATCTTGCTGGTGAGCTAAGCTCGCTGTAGTTTGTCAGAGTAGGATGAAACTCCTAGCATAATGGAGAATCAAGCCTGCTAGACTGCTGCAGGCAAATTGAACATCTGTCCAGAGATTTCCAGAGCAACTTTGTCTCTTTCGCTTGGAATTCCTCCACCCTCATGATCATCAGCTCACCCTCTGCATCCCGCATCCGCTTCCCTAATTCACATCAGCAAAATGAACAAGACAATGCATCCTTCCAAAAATAAAATATTAACTGGGAACCCACTGATGTGTGGTTTCCCTCCTCCCCACCTTCCCTCTCACTCTCAGACATGTTTATGCTTTCATTCCTCCCCAGCCTGCCAGGAACAGCCACTAAGGCATTTGACTTTAAATGATGAGTCTGTAGCTGGGGAGGGCAAGAGGGTGGTCTCCTAAGCATGGCTGGGAGTTATTACTCCAGGTTAATTACTAGGGGAATTTATGTGGTGAGCATCAATCAAGGCTTAGGCACGTCAGATTCTGCTGTATAAACCGGCCTGAACCCAAACTGCATAAGATTACTTTTGTCTTAATATTATTACTGTATTTGTCAGCTGAATATATAGCCCAAACATATTCTGAAAAGGGAAAACTCAGGCAAAAAGCATCAAATATCCTAGGACTGTGAATGTCAGTCTGCATATCAAATGGTATAAACTTGGACTGCCTGGGGTAAGTGATAAATTATAATAATTTGGCATTGATGAGAAGAGGGCTAGTAATGGATTATAACATGTTGCCCTTGCTTAGGGTTACTGAATCGTGTCAGGGAATTACGGAGTGAGGAATAATGTGCATGAGCCAGTTTTGCTAGTGGGATTGAGGCAAGAGGCTAGACAAAAGCAGGCTTGTGGCACTGGTATTTCCTTCAACAAACCAGACGCTCTTTTAAATACTTGGGAACAACTGAGTATTATTCCCTCCTGGGACTGACTTCTTGAGAAGGCAATGTTTGCCAAATAAAAGTGACCAGGCAATCCATGGTAATAAATAGTATTTCTAACTTTTCCATACAGGTTACAAAAGAACCAGAGGGGAAAAAAACTGCAAATAATAAAATGTTTAGAAAAAAATCAGTTGCCCACCTAAAGTTGGAGCCCAGGCCAAAGATACAACCTGCCCTCATCCTCCTCCATCATAACATTGTCCTTGTCTTCTGTTTCACCAAAAGAAGTGGCTCCCAGTTGTTTCCCAGCGGGCCCTGTGGAAAGCATCTTGTTCGGCCAAGCTTAGGAGAGGGGTGGGGTGACAGTGAGATGGCCCTCAACCCATCCTGGCTTCACAGGGGTGAGTCAGAGAAAGGTGTGTGAGACACGAGCTGGACTTTCTTCCCCATTTCTATAAGCACCTACCCAGGTGCGGTGGCTTTGAATGCCCATCCTCACTGTGGCCACCACAGAAGAGACACTGGGCCAGGGCCATCTGGGATTGCAGGTGGGCTTCAGCCCTCAGGTGATGTGCTCATTGAACTGGGTGCAAACTTTGGCTGAGGGAAGGCCTCTGGAATCTGAAATTTAAGTAAAATTAATTAAATGACAACCAAAGGCTTTTTATGAAACTCAGTGATCTGCAGGTTAACAGTTACAGTGACCAAATGTATTTTAAGACAAAGACTGAAGAAAATCACTAAGGCTACAAAAAGGTACGCAAGCTCAAGTTTTACTTTGTAAAACTCTGTTGTTTAAACTTGTTATAGCACTTTCATGGCCACAGGATGCAGAGTGGAAACAGCAGGCTGGGGGAAAAGTCCTGGGGTGCACATACAGCACCTGCGAGCAGCAGCCGGGTGGCAGCGATTGCTCCCTGCCACGGTGCGCCTGGGCAGGAAGGTAAAACAGACCGCGTGTAGGCTGCCCGGCGATCGATGAGCCCCGATCGACAGCCCACGCTCCGACAGCTGCACGTTCAGCCCTGCCAGCAACACAGAGCGGAAAATCTGCTAAATGTCTGCCTGGTTCATTTGGGTTTTCCTATTAACATTCCTCCATCGTAAACCTTGGGCAAGTGCCATGTAGCCAGGGAGCTGGGAAGAGGGGAGGTGGAAACCCAGACGCATTATTTTGTGATGGTACGGCAGTGCGTGGTGGCTGGGACATCATCTGCTGCTGGTAGGGGAGAAGAGCAAAGGCAAGAGGAGGAAATAGTATGGATTGGGAAAAGCAGGGGAGAGGGAATGCTAAGGAGAGACAGTTCACTGCTGGCTTGTATGCGTTTTCTATCATTATATCCCCACAGTGCGGATACAGTTACTCATGAGGATAATACACTGCACCATGTCCCGGCACCACAGCCCAAGGAAGGCTTCAGCTAGAAGGGCTGAAGTCATTTAAACAGCCCCGTGTGGGGCAGGCACCATGGGGCAGTCAGGGAGGCATGTGGGATGGCACTTGCACAGGGACAGCAGCGATTCCCTCCCCCTGAAGCCGATTCCCCTGTCTCTACTCTGTCTTCCTATTGATGGGGAAAAAAAGCCAAGATTTAGAAATGTTGTAAAAAACACCCAGAGGCTGTTTTCCTTTTTTTTTAGCTGCGGTTCGTGAAGTGTTATAGGTAGGAGGAACCATGGCTGGGGACTTGGAAGAGGATGGGGAATTTAGGGACCCAGCTCCCCAAGACTTTCCCGTTTGGCATTTCTCCTTGTCAGGATTTCAGCTTTCCTAGTGAAAAGCCTGGTTGTCACCCCAGCTTGGCAGTGAAGTGAGACTGAGTTTGGGTGGATGTGCCATGCAGAGGTGGACCAGGGCAGTGTCTACCATTCCTCCTCAGAAACCCTCTTCTCCAGGAAGGGAAAGAGGTGGATATCTGGGTGGCAGCAGCTCTCTTGTGGATGGAGGTGGAGGTTTATAATATATTAGTACTGTACAGTAAGCTCGAAGGTCGTAGATACCTGATAGCTATAAAGTTTACAGGTGAAACCCTTTCCAGCATCCTCCAGTTTTATAGTGGAAGGATGAGTCCCTCTGCTCTTGCTGGAGCAATGCAGAGGGAGCTCTGTGCATCAAGACTGACATTCCCAAGTGGGCTATAATCTGCTCTCACATAAATAAGCAGCATGTAGCTGTCACAAAAGCTTTCATGGATTCAGGGCAGAAAAAAGAGAGGATAAAGATATATGGCAATTAAAATATTTAACATTCAAATGAGCCTGATGTCCTATGGAGCTGACCCAGAGTGTGTTCTTGTTAGGAAAAGTAGAGCCAGCCAACAGGATGCTTTCCCTTCTGCAAAGTAAGGGACCACCGTAGCTGAACTGATGCTCTTTGGTGCTCTATACCCGCCATGCTGAAGATGAAACAGGCACTGTCTAAAGTGTCATTGTAACACAAAACTTAAAGAGTTGTCCTCAATCTGTGCATCTTATCGCTTTCCTTAAGCCAGTGAACTGACTGATTCTGTCTCATCCTGCTTTCCTATGTGATGCCCAGGCAAAAATGATTTTTACTGTGTTCTTCATGGAAGAAGTCCGCAAAATCCCTTGGTGGGTAAGAAGCGCGTGTCTCCAATTTACTGATCAGCTTTTAAAACATTTTAAAAGCAGTAAACAGACAAATAAGCCTAAATGGCTAATCTAAAGACAAATTAAGTGCTCAAGAATGCATTTATTTCAGGGGTTTTGCCAGTTTGCAGGTAATTTTGGTGGCTGTGGTTTTAGGCAGAACAAGTGTGGATGCTACCCTGGTTAATGTACAATACAATACTAATGTAATGCCAATTATAGATAAACATCTTAATTAAAAACTGAGGAAAGCATGCTTAGATATTTTCTAGAAAGTAAGATTGGAATGTAATCTGAGTCTTTATGAAAGCAATGGGGAATAACAGATAATCTTGACGTTCTGAGGCTTTTCACTTGGAAACAGCATTTATTTTGAAACAGCGAAGCCCTTTTGCACAGAGGTAGTCCTGTTTTCAGAAAAACTGCCTACCGTGTTGACAAAAGAAATCAGTGTTTGTACTCAAACACAAGACATATGACTATTTTGTATGTCTTGAAATGAAAAGCATGTTTTCCAAAAGAGGCAAATGGACTGGCCCATGTGATTATTGAAATTTGAGGCATTTTTGGCAAACACTTTGTACAATAAGGCTCTTGCGGTCACAGAGTCATCTTATTTTTGCTTGCCTCTCACAGATGCCTGTTAATAAAACGTGACAGCTGAATTCAGACCTGATACAGGCAGAGTTTCTCTCAGGGTTGGGTAGGTAAAAGCAGGAGGATCCTAATGAAGTTCTGCTGAAGGCAGTCGAGATCAAACAGCAGTTGGGTGTAACATTTGGCCAGGTATTTCATGAGTATCACCAGCCACATCCTCAGGGGCTGCAAATCGGTGAGGCTCCACTAAACTCCATGGGCTGTGTTGGTATCTCCTGGGACACTCAGGTGCTGCTTTTCTGCCACTTTCTAAAGTGGCTTTTTATGCATCAAAAGGCTCTGAATCAAACCTCTGAGGAGTACGTAGGATGAAAAGTACGATGAATTTAGGAGCAGCTACCCAGGAAGCTAACTTAGCAATAAGAACTTGCTAATAAAGTGTGCTCGATGAGAAAGGGAACTGATATTTGAGAGTAACAGGCCAACAATGGAGCTCAAAGGAAATGTTTGAGGCTCTCAGATGTCCCAGCTGATTTTTGATGCTGAAAAGATATCAGATAGTCAGAGCTAGCTGCACACTGGGGACTAGTACGTAACACGCTGCGAAGTCTGTCTTCCAGCTGACAAAACAGCCAAGCCATTACAAGGCAATCTGGCTAGCATTATGTCTTTTAATATATTTCCAGATTTTAGTTTCTGAAATCTCCAGAGGATCACGAGCCTCCAAGGTCATCAGGGTTTCGACCTTTCTTTTATTGCCATAGCAACCAAAGCTGTCTTTAGTGTTCAAATTAGTTAATCAATTGCAGTCCTTGATTTATGCTGGTTGGCAGCAGCCATCCTTGAAAGCTATTTCTTGACTAATATGTGCTTTTATCACAGGAGGGTATTCCCACACCTCAGTTGAATAAGACCCTTTGATAGAGGAATTCACTTCATCATCAGAATTCAGTACCTCATCTGGGGCCAACTAGCATGAATTACTATTATAGATTTTTTTTTCCCCCTAGAATCATCTTAATTCTGGCTTACAACCCCGTAGAAGAAGACGGGGGGTCACTTAATTGGAAAAAAGCACAGGCTCTAATTGCTTCCATAAAAAAGGAGAATGCTCCACCTTTGAACTGTGTGTAAATGAAATTACAATGCACAAACAAATTAATCACTTCAAAGAACTCTTTTGAATGAGGTCAAAATATGAACCGTTTTCTGTTTAACTGGCATATTCTGACAATCCCTGATTCTTCTGAGAAATAGCATGGAATAAAGGATTAAGGGCAAGGTCACCGACTGAAATGCCCCGAAACCCAGGACTGTCCATTGATTTACTGTGTGGGTTTGGGTACATTAGTCCAGCCCTCTGCGACTCAGTTCCCTGAATTGTAAAGTGCAGCTAATACCTACCTTGCTTGAGTGGAATCAGAAAGGTTAAGTGGTGAGTGTTTTCCTGTTTGAAATGGCACCTTCTTCTCTATTTCTTTTCATCTGTAAAACAGATATATCTGCACAAGTACAGATGCTTGCAGCCAGTTCTGCCTGTGCTCCAAGCTAGTTTAAGAGAGTCACAGGCTCACGTGGATGGGAAGGGGCCTCTGGAAGTCTCTAGTCCAAGCCCCTGCTCAAAGCAGATCCAGCAATTTGTTCAGGCTATGTCTGGGAGTTTTGAATACCTCCAAGAATGGAGATCCCACAACCTCTCTGGGCAACCTGCAGCTTGAGTTGACACTGCTTCATCTCTGCAGAGATGTATTTATGAGGACTGCACTCTCCCAGCAATACTTCTTCGTACGGTAACATATTTTAATAGTTTTGCACTTAAACCTGCTTTGCCTCCTTGGACAATCAGTGAAGTCGGACTTTGTCTCGTGCCTGTGTAGGCACAACCTAAGGAATTACCAACCCATACTCTCTATGGCAGCTCTGTATTAAAAGTAATTTCCAAATATTGGTCAAGCTCTGATCTGTGAGTAGGGTTTTCTTTCTCTTCCAGTCATTGGTAGGAGCTTTAAGAATAACAAGCATGGAGAAAGTTGGGAATTTCTTAGTGAACTACTAGAAAACAAAGACAATGTCTTCTCTGTTTTGGGATGTGTTCTCAGCTAGAGTCCTGGATCTCAAAACCAAACACATTTGATTGAAACAGTGTACATGTACTTCTTGTAATGCCTATCAATACCTATTATTCATCGGGCTTTAGAAAAGGATATGGGCTCTGCAATGCGAAAGCCCACGTGCTGCTTAATTGTGAAAAAGCGCTCTGTGCCTTAGTTTGCACTAATGCAGAGTGAAGCATGCTGTTTGCAGAGTGAAAAATAATCCCTGCAGTCCAGCATAGTGATTCTTTCTGTTGCCTTAAACTGGTGGCCCCTCGGGACACTTTCGCCTGGGCTGGCTTCTGACAACAGGACCTCATCATTATGCTAAACCGATGTTCTTCCTGTCTTTACACAAATAGTCTTGCAATCCAAATGAGCACACTCTTTGTTATTTTAACGAGTGGCTGGTACCAAAGCGAATCATTTTTCTTTTGATTAGCATTTTCAAAGGATAACCTTCGTGAATTTTCCACAGAGGCTGCTGCTGCTGCACAGTGCATCTGGTTGAGTTTTAATCATTTAGCAATTCTTGGCCTCAAAATGCTGTTGTTGTTCCTGGGGCTTCTTGAAAGTTGTGACATGATGGTCGGTGGGGACAATGCCTTTTTCCTGATGTGCATTCACTGTGTGACAGGATTCATGTTTTACATCCTCTGTTTACTGCCAAGGAGGCTGTTGTTGAGGGGAAGGTGAAACCAAAGAAGAGGCATCTTTGTAATGTGCAATGGCAGTGTATCTGTGAAAGATGTGGGACTGATTGCCAGCTTGGAGAATCAATAAAATCAGAATAGTTTTCGTATTCTTGCTTACAGCCTTGGATGTATTTCCTCTGTAGCTCTAAGAGGGGCTTTCATTTAGGTAAGTGTCGATGCAACTTTGATCACGAAGTTGAGGCTTTGCCACATGTATCGAGCACTATCAAATGAGCTGACAAGGACCATATTTGCAGTTCCTCTGGAACAACACTATCCGTTTGCAGAGGGATTAATTAGTTATGGTGCTCAGAGAAAGGATTTCAGTAGTAACTTAAGGAATTTATTGCTTAATGTAAAATAAATGAAGTGGGAGAGGGGATGGAGATTAGGATGCAGCTTGCTGTTTTACAATATTTAAGCTGATTGCAGGTAGTCAGAATAGTTTGAATATCACTTTGGCACCAGCCCTGAGCCTTTTAATCTGATCCTATTTTCTGATGTGACTCTGCGGCCGAGAGGCACCCAGGCCCTTTGTGAAGTTAACAAAACAAGACAAATGGTGCTGGTGCTGTGCCAGACACCGCACGGTCAGCGGCCGTCAGCGATCCTTGCTGCTGCGATCCGCGCTGGGCGCAGTGGCAGCGCGGTTTTGGTTGGAGTCAGGATTCCTCGGGGCCGCTGGACACTGTTTAAAAAGTAACTATAAAAAGAAGAGGCTGCGGCGGTCTCTCCCCAAAGAGGAGGTAAACTGACAAGATTTAAGAAGACAAGGTCATGGCACTTCAGAGGAGGTTTGTATTCGACTTTTGAACTTCTTGGCTTTTTGGTCTGACATGGACTGCATCTTCTTCTGGGGCAACGCCACAGCACTGCTAGTGTGGGGGATATTATACGCAGGCCTTGGTCGTATAGGAAACCCTTTAAATCATTTGGTAGCAGCACCCCTTGTCAGATCGAAACTTGTGTGTGAAAACTGCCTAACAAGGAAAGCAGGGAGAGAGCAACCTTACAAGTAATAAGTAGGATTTAGTGATTTCTCATTTCAGATATCTGGTACTAGAGCCATAGGATGTCATCTGAAGAGTCAAACTGAGAGAAGGTCACTGAATGAAGAAACCTGTGCTAACATACACACGTAAACTGCAAAAAGCAGGGTATGCCTTTGATGTCCATGTTATCTGTGGGGAATGTTTTAATTGTGTGCAGATCAATAGAAGTTATCTTACCTTGATTTCAAGTTGCGTACCCTTTCATTCTCCACCAGGCTTTGCTCTCATTTTCTTTTCTTTTTTCCCCTGAACTTTGCCTTTCCCTAGCTTTCTCTGCTTTTCCCCCAGTTGTTCTTTATTTAAAAAAAAAAAAAAAAGGCAGAAACTTCCTATTTCTGTCTTACCATCTGGTCTCACTCCACAGTGGCTTTCCTGCTAGATTGCTGCCACTGGAACTGCATAGCAGGTATGTGCCATTCCAGGCACATAAATTTTCCAGAAGCAGCTGTTACAACAGTGTTTTTCACTTGGAAAATGCAATTTCGAAGTCAATTAGGATGATGGTGGTTTGGACCCAGGATATTTAAAAGCCAGACACAATTAAACCAAGATCTCTTTTTAAAAGAAGAGGAATCTAATCTTTATAGCTATTATTTCCTCTTCATTTTAAGTACCAGAATTTCATCATATAATATTTTCCTTTCCTTTTTTACATAGAAGCTCTGCTTTCCCTTATAGACCATCTTCCCTTCACTTCCTGACACAGTATTCATCACTAGTATCCAAGTGTCTTCCTCCATGTGACTAATCATTGTCATGTGTTTTCATTTCCACCCTCTCCCTAAGAGCAGTGGGTTGTTCAGTGGCATCATTTTGCAAGTAGTAGGAAGAGCTTCTGTTTGGGTTGTGATTCTGTTTTTTTCTTAATCCTGTTTTTTGCTTGTTTCTTCCCCCCGCTTCTAGTTAGTGCGCGAAGGCTTTCATTTTTCTCCTTTTCAATTTGCTTTAGTAGCCTTCAACGTCTTCAGTCATTCTCAGTGCATCACTTCACAAATATATCTGGATCTGAGATGATTAATCCTGGCATAGCAGTTTATTTTCTCTAAAGTATACATAGGTGAGTAAGATTTAACGTGCTTCAAAGGACAAACTCTCAGAGGAACAGCAGGACATGTAAATTCTCTTTTTGGATAGCTAGAGGAATTGTCAGGAAAACAGTAATAGTGATATAGACAGATATTACAGTGAGGGCAGTGTGGGGAGAGGAGAGGATTTACTTGTAAAATGCATTAGCAGGGGACTCTTCTGCTGTCTGACACCTGACAATGCAGGTTACTGCTGAAAGCCTAGAAGTCACTCTATGTTCGTTGGTCTCTTCATCCAGGATAACTTCTAGCAAGTGAAAGCTCATAACAGATTGACTTTTCTGAATTAGCCAAGGATGATGTTTTCTGTTGATTAATGAAACCCTGACAGCCTGTGAACCAGACGGCGACAAAACCAGGCTCGTAAAGCACTTGCTCCAGTTTGTGCAAGCCTCTGCACTGAGCAGCGTTCCTCCTACCCCTTTCCCCTTTGCCGTGTTGAAAAGCGTGGCTTTTAGTCATCCTGAAAGTATTTGGGAGCTTGCCCTGAAATTGCTGAAGAAATTTTCAGGACGAGGGTCGCCAAGGGGGATGGTGAGGAGCAGGAGGTCTGTGGAAGGACTTGAGAGCTCAAGCCAGGTACTGCCCTCGCTGTCCCCTGGGGGAGCTAAATTGCTCCCCCGGGGGGGCTGGTTTCGGTCCTACTCATGGAAGCTATTTTATTAAGTCTAAAGTACTTAAACAGTCATTACACTAGGATGGAAAAATAGGAGTGCCCCTTCCCAAGCAGACTACAGGCTCTTTTACTCTGTCTCACTTATTTCTTCCATGGAGGAGGGGGCAAGTCCAAGCCCTGGGACTTGGCTGGGATGACCCTGACGTGGGGCAGGGGAGGCCGGGAGGGAACAGAATCTCCTGCTGAGGTGCCCTGGGTGGATGCATGAACTGATGGGCTATTGGCACTGCCCTGGTGCAAATGTGCCAAAAATGAGCTTTCCATGGCCTTTGCTGTTGTTCAAAGTGCTGACACAGAAATGAATCTGTTTGGGATTTTTGTTTCATTGACAAACACTAAAAAAAAAGAAACACATTTTTGGCTTTATCTGATTTTTTTTTTTTTCCCCCAAGCCAATGCTGTTTTCATTTTAGATGCAGGGGTCAATTATGACATAACCCTGCTAGAAATAATATAGAGGATTACTCAATAATGATTTCTTTCTGTATTTTAATTGCTGAACTCTTTCAGTTTCAACTCTGGTGTTTTACTCACTCGACAAGCAGCCTTCATTTTATAGCTTAATACTGTTAAACAACATTATCATCTGCTTTCTCATTTTGTAAAGCTGTTTAGCCCTAATGATTCATGCAGATAATGTATACACTGCGTAACAGAAAGTAAATACCATGGGGTTTGCTAGAAGAAAGGTAATACAATATATGACAGCCTTGTTCACCGGAGAAAGGAAACTAATTGTTTCCATAATGCATCTGCCCATTGAATTTTGAGCTTCACAGTCTGTGGGACTGAGCTCCTTCTCCCCCCTGCCTTCCCACAGCAGGCTGAGTTCAGCCCCAAGGAAGGTCTGGAGCACAACCCCGCGTTCCCAATGGGGAAAGAGGAGTGTAGCTCAGCCACGGAGCTGCTGAGCGGCTGCACCCATCGGGACGGGCTGTGAGTTTACAGGTGAGTGTTGGCAGCTCCCTGGGTCTCTCCTTGGGGCAGCAATGTTGCCTCAAATCCCTGCAGCAGCTCATGCAGAGCTGTGAATGTCAGGGGGTTGGGATGTCATCTTCACGGCTTTCCTCCAGTCTGGGGAAAGGCTCGCCCCATCTCCATAGTCCCTTCTCTGCTACTCCAAGTATTAGTAGCTGCTGGAGTGTGGTGGATGTGACTGAAAGCCATGCCGTAGTCACAAGAATACACTCTATCCATGAAATAACTCGAGGGTGAATTGCTGAGTTTCTGAGACATGCTGTTTTAATCTTCATGGCCTGCAGTGGTTTTGGTGAAGGAAGCTCACCACAACTCCCAGTCACAGGTGGTTTTTTCTGAAATCCAGAGGGCATAACCCATAATTTCAAAAGTAACCAGTGATTATGTTGCCTCACCGCTGGTGGAGATCTTCTTACAGAAGGCCGAATTTCAGAGGCCGAGCGTGTAATGCCAGGGATAGACTCAGCTGAAGCATGTTAAGTCCCCCTCATTTTCATTAGTGATGCCTGCTGCATTGTGTGTTTCTGGATGCGCTCTGGGGGAACAGCTCTGCTCATCACCAGTTAGTTATCGGGACAGAAATCGGGTCGTCATTCCACATTCATTAATTCCGGATCTTTGCAGTGCAAAATCACCTGGCTGTACCAGAGGGATCCAGGACAGGCACTAAGTCATGGTTATATTCCTACTGAATTTGCGAAGCTGCACAACGAGTTTTGCGCTGGCTGTTGGGTGACAGATGACATGTGGTCCAGCCTAAAGTTAAAGTGTTGTAGGTCCTTTGAAACAAAGCCATCAAGGAAAAATTAATGCTTTCAAAATTTTTATCAAAGTTAAATAATTGTAGTGAGTTTTTACCTCTGTTCTGTACTTTATGTCATGTGGCTGTTGCAATTTTTGCTCTGTTCCAAGGCATCCTAAAACTGGATACAGAGTCTTGTGGACCTGTGCCCACATTTAATCCCACAGAACACTTCAAATTCTGAATATACAAGTTGCACCCCCTAACCACAATTCATGTTCTTTGTTGAAAATTCCCTTCTGCTCTCCTCTCTCCTAACTTTGTGTTTTTGTCATTTGCTAAACAGATTGTAGCTTCAGACAAATAGCTTTCCAATAATAACTAGAGGTGGTAGCAGCCGTGTCAAGGATATTATAAAATCCTGCTGTCTGTGCTGTTTTGCTTAATCCTGACAACACAGGCAAGAGAACCAAGCACTGAACAGAAGGGACATAAAATCTCCTAATTCAGTATAATGGCAGATAGCATACTTTGCATTTCTGCAGATCTTTATGAATGGTTAAAGTTATGGCTAGGCTTGGATTAAGCAGCGTTTCAACCAAAATATTGCATTTGGGCCTTTCAGACATTAAGTCATTTGAAAGATGGGGGAACATTTAATCTTACACCCACACAGCCATCTTCATTTCCAAAACAGGATCTCTCCTGACATTTAATGACTCTCCAGCCTGTGTTGAAATGGAATGCTGAAAGGAAAATACGTCAGTCAGCAAGGGAGCGCTAAAATTCTCTCTGTACTCGTTCAAACATCATTGTCATCATCTCTGGTTTTTGGTGGTTTATACATGCTAAATGTTCTGGACAATACTCTTTATAGCCTGGAAAATCTTTATTATGCGTATTTCATGTAGCAACTCCTCTTTTACATGTATCCTGCATCAGTATTTCCCTAGCTAGTTCTTCTTTACTAACCACAGTAAAATACTGTGATTCTCCAGGAGCGGGTGCTCAGCCTTGCCTGGGTTACTGACTTCCTTCATGTCTGGTCCCTTTTGACAAGTCATTTGTGCCTCTTGAACTTGACTCAGACCAGCTGGAAAATGGAATGAGAACTGGACACTCCGGAAGCTGCATGCTGTGTCTCATTTGAGCTCTCCTTCATAGATGCTGTTCATCTGCGTCATAAATGAAATGTCAGGTGTTTCTAACATCTTTCCTGTTCTAATGGCAAACTTTTCTCAGTTAGGTTTTCCATGAATGATGGAGATTTTGTGTGAATGCTGTAGTGTCACTCAGCCACTATTAGGGCAAAGAGTTGTCAGCAAAGTAAAGGGAAGGTTTTAGATGAACTGTAATTGTAGGTGATTTGAGCCTGGTTAATTATGTCACTTCTTTAATGGACTCGGCAGTGTCTGAAGGTGTCAGCAGCCCTCGTGAAAATCAGAATATCCTCAGTGGCATTCGGCATTGCTGGGACCGGACTCTCCTGAAACTGCCTCCAAATAACCATCTCACTTTCACATGGCAGTAGACCAGGAAGCCAAGAGCCATGCAGAGTCACAAGGAGACCTAGTTTAAGCAGGCAGCCATCAGCTGAGAAGTTCGCAAGCTGTTATTTTACCTTCTGTGTTATATCCTTTCCATGCCTAAGTGAATGGGGATATCTGGTGGATAAAACAAGGTCCAAGGCTTAGAGGTGGCAGCTGCAGGACAGCAACACATGCCGTCTGCTTGAGGTGTCTGCTCTGGAGTCCTTCTTGAACATCTGCCAGCAGAATGAGCCACCTTATAAGGTTTTGTAATGTTTATTTACCTACCCTGGCAAGCCTGCCAGTGAAATCAGCCAGGAGGGTCAGCTTTCCACTTACGCCATGGACATTTGTTGATTTGAGATCCCCTAGGGTGAGTGGAGTTGCAGAGGCTGTAACCCAATCCTGAGGAATTACCACCAAATCCACCCCCTCTGGAACCCTAAAAACCCTTGCACGCAGCTGCAGGGCAGCTCAGCCTAGGTCTTTCTTCTGCTGCAAACCTCCCTTCAGGTGTCTTACTGTCCCTGGGGAGGATAACACAACTGTTACTGCCAAATGAAATAATGCAGTGACTCTCTGCTTTCCCCTAACCGTTATTTGTGTCTCAGCAAGTCCTGGCAGAAAGAGTTTAACTTTTCCTGTGGGGAGAAATATCAACATGAAACCCAGCAGCAGATGTTTTTTTCCAGCAGCTTGATCTCTGCTATTTTTTCTGAAAAGGGACATTTTCTTTTTATTTTCTTTACATTAGTTTTCATCACATATATTTTTTTTTCTTTTGTTTGCAAAAAGATAAGAAAAGCTGATAGGAATTTAGAGCAGAGGGTGAAATGGTAAATGTGATCTTTTCACTAGCTGCAAGTCACTTTGAAATATGGTTTGTAACATTAACAGCGTCTGTGTGTATAGAAGACCACTGAACAGTTTTGTCCTTTCCGCTCTTTGGCAATGACCCACTGTAGCTTCATTCAAAACCACTTTTTTAAAGACAGAAGGCCTTCTTGGGAGAACGGACTTGGTTCGGTGGCATAGACATAGGCACCTGTATTGTATCAGGAGGTGCTGGTTCATTATGACCCTGGTGAGAAAGGCACTCAGGCTCTGCGAAGTATCACTTCAGGTGCCATTTGTTGGATCCAACGCTATAAAGGGAAAGGCAATAGCATAAATAATCTTCTCTGCTGTGAGATGCTGGGGACGCTGATTTGTGTGGTGCAGTGCGGAGCTCCAGTCTGGGTGCAGCACTCCACGCAGACCCCGTCTCTGCAGTGGTTACCCCATTTTGGTCATTCAAGCTCTTGTAGGGTTTTCTTACAAGAAAACAACTCCATTTATCATTTTTTGTGCCAAACAGAGAGGACATCCACATGAGAACTTGTTGCTGCACCGTCAGGTAAAGGCAAGGCCACACAGGTGTATAATCATCGGTACCGAGTGGGAGCTGCCTGTGGGCTCCTCCATTACCATCATCCGGCTGAGTCTGCCCTGGACCGAGGGAGAGGTGCACTCCACATGCATGGCTTTGTGAAAAAGTTCTCATTCAAAATAGGTGCCTTAATTTTATTTCCACAGAAGCAGCAGTTTCTGCACTATCATGTGTCAGCTAATGCCCCTGTGAATGAAGCTCAGTGGTTTCTTGTGGTGGGTTAGCTGTAGTTTCTTCTGTTCCTTGGGAAGGGTGTATTGTTGTCAATATGTTTAATCCTCCTGTAAAATTAAGTCACTTAGTATGCAAAAGATAATCATTATCATTTATGTCTTGAAACAAAATCAGGGATGAAAAATACTGAGATAAAACAATCCAAAATTTCAGATTTTTTAATCCTATAAAATTTGAATACACTGAAACTCACAGATTTTGAATAGATTAAAATTCTGCTGAATCAATAACAAAAACTATCAAACTTGTTATTGATTTAGTTTTGGCATGGTAGTTCCTTTTGTTTGGGTCCTCCTTTTGTACAATTTCTTAGCAAAAGGGATTTTTGAGAAAGATGGGGGGGAGAGAGAGAACAAGAGAGGAGGAGGGAGGCAGGAGAAAAAGAAAAGAAAGAAAGGAAGAAAGAAAGAACAAGAAAGTAAGAAAGAAAAAAAAAAGTGTTTTAGCCACAGATCTATTGTGGTTCCTCCTGTTGGCATATGGTGCCTACTTTAATTTTCTTTAAATTAAAAAAATGGCAGAAGAATTGCCATGCTGAAGCTGCAGACACATCTTTCTGACTTTCATCATCTTCAACACATTATGTTTGTAACTGCTTGTCCCTGCTGCTCAGTACTTGCATTATTCAAATCTGAACTTTACATCTGACTTTCCTTCTAAAGTTTGTCAGAAACTATCAAATTCACAATTTCAAGTATAAATTTGCTTTTACTAAAATGTCAGTTAAAAAGACTGGTCCAGTTTATAAGTTAAAATATGAAAAGTGTTCAGACTTTTTTTTGCTTTATACAGGGCCAATAAAAAAAACCAACCCACCCTTAAAAGGATTTAAAAGAGTGATAGGTCTCATTTTTTAATTGGATCCACTTGTTTCTTCCCACATCTTTTCCCAATTATCAGGGTTGTTTCCTTCACATCTTTCATCCATGGAAGTTGCTCACCAGCTCACAGCTCTTGTCTCCTCCAGTGTCACCTCAGTACTTACTTACTTCTTTCACAGTGCTTATGGGGAGGTAATTCAGCAAGAGTGACCTAAAACAACGTTCAGGTGGATATTCTTCCTATCTGAGTAAGGGTAAGACAACATTGCAACTATTTTCTTACCTCTCAACTGGCTTGTTGTTTATTGATTATGACTTTTGTTCAGTTGCTTAAATAGTTCAAGGCAGGATAAATGAAAGTCAATAAACTATAGGCTGTTAATATTGGAGCCCAAACTCTGGTTGGTTTAAAGCACAAAAATTTGAATGTTCAAAAATCAAGGATAAATTCTCCTTTATACATTTTTTATAAGCCCATATAATCTCTTGACTTCTCTTCCTTTTTTGATAAGATTAATTCTGATCTCTGAAAGTAGAAATAAGATGATCTGTCATTGGTATTTCTTGTGCCTGGAGCATCCATCATGACATACAAGCAAAAATGGTTTGTCTTTTTCTGAAAACTACTGGCTACAATAGAAACCTGAGTATGTCAGGTTCATACCAGGAGCTCTGTCAGTGTAATTAGTGGAGGTTTTGAAAAGTTAAGTCTCTTTAGTCTAACAGTGTCTAAAGTAAGGTTAGGCAGGGTGTTTAAAAGCCTTCTTCACTTTTAAAGGATTAAGGCATCCTCCACCTGCACTGCTCCTGGTGATCCCAGTAGAAATTTTATATTTGGTGCAAAGATAGAGCTGTGGCCCGAAGACTTCAGAGTATAGGAAAATATAGGCTCCCCATTTGCTCATTAAGAGGATTCTTTTCTTATCTACAAATATATGCAGATAAGATGCTAATTATGTGGATCCATCTGTTGTATTTAAAGTGTCATAAATGTAGATCCTAAGTTTAAAGCTGTTCATAGACGCTTATTATATTTCAAGTCCTTCTTTTTAGAGTATGGGTTTTTTTGAGTACTATTTGCATCAGGCTGGGAAGGCCTGCAGGTTACCTGTCGGATAATTGTGAACCATATTTTCCCTCTCTTTTGGGAACGTCCATGACAAAGCATTTTACTCACCCTGGCCACAGCTCCTACCATTTTTGTGATATCTGCCTCCAGCGCATGGACTATGCATCTATTAAACACCGGGTGGGGTGGGGGGGAGGAGATGTTTCACTTCTTTTTTCAGCGATAACCTGTTAACCTGCTAGAGAAGAACTTTTTTCTGAGCATTTCTACAAATTTATTTACCGTGTCTGATTTGCAGGTGTTTTGTGACATTCTCTGGCTCGAATAAAGCCTTGGAAAGGAGAATGAAAAGGAAGGAAGATTAGTTTTGAAGTACCTGATGGTCAGGTGGTAGAACTGGGAGTTCTTTTGATGCAGCTGAGTTGTCAGAAATATACTGGAACTTTTCTTTCAGAATTAAAACAAAAAGAATGAGGGAGAGATCCAGGCAATGCATTGCTATATCAGTGGGAAAGTCCCAGATGTCTAGCACCCTAGTTTTCTCTTCCAGTTCAAAGCAAACCCACATAACACATGGATTGCTTAAGCAACACAACTAAGTGTTCACATTTGTCTCTTGAGGGTGCACTTGAAAATGGGGGTTGCTTGTATGACAGCTCTGACAAGATGACCCCTGAGGTAGCACAGTGGGTTTTCCCTGCTCCTTGCCCTACCGCCCAGCACAGGTCCAGACCTTGGCAGACCTTCTTGCCTTCGCCCTCCCTCTCAGATCCATCCTTGGAGAGCAGAGTGACAAGAAGACAGGGATATTTACAGGATTGCAGTTTAATTTTGTGGTCCAGCAAGGCGTGCTGCTTTACAGAGATGCCGAATACGTTACAGCAGTTGATAAGAACCTCCATTAGATGATGTTAGAAAACACTAGGCACCTTTCAAAGAAGGGAGGTGGCCATTTGTCAAGCAAGGTGAACCAACAATAAATAAGGACAGGATAAATAAATCTGTGCACAGGTGGCTTCAGTGGGGAAAAGCGGGAAGGAAGTACTGGAGCATTGCAGTAAGGCAAACCGGAGCCATCCTGTTCAATTGCTATGGCTTGGTGAGACCTAGAATGAGATTAGGGGGCTACAAACCCACGGTGAGCTATTTTCCATATAATCGCTCGGCATGTGAGGAGGCCCTTCAATCTGGATGCTTGAAGGGATCTCTGCATAGCTCTGTCCTCATTTTTACTGCAGATCAGTATCTGTGTCAGGTAAGGACACAGACTGAGATCAGGAAGCATGATTTGAGATCTAATACTTCAGGGACATGTTTTCTTAACAACATGATGAGCTCCACCTTGGCTTTTTGAGGAAAAAAGTGTTAAGGGGAATATTCTTGTATCTCATACTGCATTCTTGCTTGTACATAATAACATCTATTTGTATTAGCCAGAAAGCTTGCTGAGGGTATCTTGGAAATGTATGTGTACTAAAAAGTAAGAATCAGTAGGATTTGGTTGGGAAATCAGCGTAACCTTCCTTTTGATTTTCTCAGGCCAATTGTAATGGTGGAAATTACTGTTTGCTTTGATTCTTATTAGTTCACGATCTTTTTCCTGAAAATATCTGAATATTGAAGCAATCCCAAAACATCACAGCTCCCACCCTGTCATCAAGGAAAATGTGGCTGAGTTAAAGCTTAATTCAGATTCAGAATATGAGGCCCTTGAATGTTTGTGACGCACAAACTTCAAAAAAATGCAAACCTCACCCAACACTCAGTCATCAGACGTGAGAGAGGTCTAAGGAACGCTCTGAGGATCTTTCATTATTCTCAGTTGTTGACACTGCATTGGTTACTGCATAACCGTTTGGTCATGGAGAAATATTTCTTGTTGCAAGTTAGCCTGCAACAAGGTAGTGTGCTTCCTCACAAAGGCTCGTGGCTACTGGAAGTGAAGCTGTGTGCACAGCTTCACAGACAGGTTAAGAAAGCTTTGACAGAAGACAGGTAATGCCTGTTGAAAGCAAGTCCTACGACATCATCCAAGCACTATCAGGAATGTGTAACCAAGTCTGAACAGCTTCAAGTCTGGCAGGCAACAGCTATTAAAGCTACAAAGATATGTAATCAATTTATATTTTGCATATTGACTGCTGCGCTTTCCCAGATACACCTTCCTATACTGATGCTGTCACAGTCCATGTGCCATCAGCAGTAACACCCTCAGCTTCCCTCCTCGTGGATGGAACAATGGAAGGGGAGCTAATGCAGTTTGACACCCAGCCTGAGACACTCCAGGATCTGCAGCAAAAGCTGGATCACATGCTTTGAAAAGCTTTAGCAGAGGTTCTCCCTGCACTCCCTGACTGGGAAGGGTTATGTAAAAGACTTTTTAATATTAAAATATTTCCTTTTTTCTATGTGATCTTTAAAATAAAGCCTCTGGGGCTGTTAATATCTCTGATGTTATTGCTTTGAAGACTGCATAAAATGATTTTAAAGGAGAAAGCTTTTAAAGGACTTGTCCATTTCCAACATTGACAATCAATCTGACTTTGTAGCTCTAGATATAAGTGGAAACTTTGATATAACAGAAGTTAAAGTCAAAAGATTTTACATGACAGTTTGAACAGATGCGTATTTCTAAGTGCTGAACCTTCATTTGCTAGGATTTCATTTAGTGAAGGATGCTCTATAAAACTGCAAGTATCTCACTGCATTTGACTATAGATTGTTAAGTGTAAAAGATCTTCTTCTGTCTTTTCTGTAACTAATTCAATAAAGAGAAAAATGAGCCTTTTCTACCTAACAGTGAGTAATCCACAAGAATTTTAGCACATTAGCCCCTGTGTCAGTCTGGAAGAAAAAAAACTAGGCACATTAATCAATGTCATCTTTGGAAAGCCTAGAAAGAAATGTCTGATAAAAAATGTAAAAGGTGTTTAAATTTACTTCAGTCTGTTGGGACTTATTCGTACATGTTGCTGTGTGGAAGAGTTTAGGGAAAAAAACTACCTGTTTTGCAACATGGTTTCCTCATTTCCATTTCTGAGAATTCAAAATAATTCTCATACTTTGATAAGATTTTTTCAAGATTTTCTAAAAACAAAAAGACCATGGATTAAATGAAAGGTGGGTGAGCTGTGAGCATTGGGTGGTGGTGTGAGACATTTACGTTGTGGATCAGAAAGACCTAACGATGCTAAAAAGAAAGAAATCAGTCTGGTAAGAGTCTCTGGTCTGACTGATGGGATACTCGCCCCTGGAAAAGAAAATTTAAACTTTTGTTATGAGATCCTGGAGGTCACATGTCCGATAAATTTACCATGGGGCATGACCTTGCAGAGGAAGGCCTTTCATCCTCATTTTAGGGCAGTGGTTCCATCTTCAGTCTGAGAAACATTTTAGAATGAAATGGGGAAAAAAGTTTCTTCTTTGACAAATGACAGATTCCAGTATAAAACCATTTCATTCAATCTATGTTATTCCACTGTCCATAATTGAGTTCCACGTCTTGGTTGCTCCAAGGTTATTGTAGCAGCAATGGTACCATCACCACAGGATTGGATGATGGATTTCTTATTTCCAGATCAATATGAATCTTCTGTTATTGTTGAACTAAACTCAGTCTGCTCTTCTAGCATCTTTTCTTCCTTCCCCATCACTTCTTCAACCTTTTCCTTATTTATTTTTCACCTAAGATGATAATATTTAAGTACTACTTTTCCTTAGAGACCTATTTTTGGAGATTTTACTTTCATTATTCTAAAGAAAGAAATATGACATAAGTTGACTGCATCTTTCCAAGTGGAAAAGACATTATAATATGAATTCTGTATCTCTACAGCTTTTATACACAGCTGTATGGCTATCACTGGGGACCACGTTTCTCTTATGTCCGAAATTATTTTTTGCATTTGTGATACTACAGCTGTTTAGATTACTTATTTCCTTCCATATATTTGAGTCATTTCCTCCACTTACATTTTTCCTTAGAATCTTTCCTTTCTTTTAGTTTCCAAGAGACTTGGGTTTTTTATATGACTTTGTAATGTCATGTAGGCTATATATCATATAGAAAGGCTATATACCTTTGAAATATGAAAATTAATGCTTTAAGAATGTCCACATGGACTAAACAAGCTTTCTGTTTTCACACCAGAAGTATATGGTATACGGTACTTACGTGATGTCTCAAAGTTTTAAGCTCATCATTTACAGAGAAACAATATGAGTATAACATTTAGCTATATTTTGAGCCATTATTCAATTCTTTGACAATCAGACTTCAGGGAAGAAATATTAATCTGGCTGATACTGTAACCAACTTCTTAGAAAGACAAGCAGTCTTTCTCAAAATGCAATGTACTGTAATTGTTACATCTGCTCATATTTGATCTATTTATACTTGATCAATTTCTATTTGTGTTATATGGAATTATTGCCATTTATCTATTACAAAACTCTGCCTTGCAGTCATTGCCAAAGAAGCAGTATCCAGGTAGCCAAATCAGGAGTAGTGAGAACACCTAAAAAGCATATATTTCTCAGCTGAAGTTGCAATCCCTGGTCCAAGTTTACGTCTGGTCTAACTTTGCAATTCAGAACAACATCCATTTCAAAGTGCGTACTGCATATAAGACAAAAAGCTTACCTTTGAGAAGGGGACTGTGTCCTTCCCCTTCCCCAAATGCAAGCCTATATGTGTTTGTGAATGTAGTTGGGTACATTTGAGAAAACAATAAAGGCCAGTGAAACAATAAAAATATCCCCTTTCCTCCCCCAGTGCTCTCCAGTTCTTTGGGATTAGCCTCTCTGATGAGTAGCGCAGTGGTGTTTCCAATGCACTGTGAGGTCCTGGTCCCACAGTTACCCTTCCCGCTTGTGGCTCTGAGTTAAGCCAGGGGATGTGCATACCCATCCTCATCCCAGCATACAGTCAGGACACAGCAACAGTCACACACAGAGGAGGGGAAAGCTGGAAGGTCCTTGCAGTCCCGTGGTCAAAGTGTGGATCTGCGGACAGATGTGACTGGAACCGCTGGGTTGGTTTAGGTGGTGACGGACACATGTCCTAAGACAAAAGGCAGGCGTCCTGGGAGGTTTGGTTTACCCGAGATGCTGAGCACCAGTATCTAGTATGTCTCACAGTGTGGAAGACCAAAGATGACAGCTGAGACAAATTAGCAGAGTAGCATAGCAAAGATTGCCATCACAAGTTAGGGACATTGAAATAATGTTTTTACTTTTTGCTGTCTGGCAGCAGCTCTTGGAGTGTGGATTTGACTCATGGCATCCACTATGTCACCCAGGATTTATGCTACATCAAGGGGACTGTAATCTTCTGTTTAAAGTGCCTGTGAAGAAAGGCTTCATGAAAGGCGGGCACTCTGTTGCATTAGTGAATGTTTATTGCTATTCTGATAGAGTACTTCCAGGTATCATAACTTTTGTCAGAACCTGAGCTCCGAGCAGGGAGGCATAAATATGCAGGGGAAGGCTGCTCACGCTGCACATGCTCTCTTCAGAGGGATTTGGCTGCACGTATGCGTAGCATTGGTGAGCATCCTCCCCCTAGGACTTCTGGGGTGACGTAAGGATGCAGAGAGATTTGCCAACACAAGTGTTCATCTCAGCACAGCATTCGGAAAGATGCAAGAAGGAAAAAGTGGAAAATGGGGAAGACCTGCCCAGATGTAGAGGAAGCCTTGGGATAATGGAGATGTTGATTTAACCTTGTGTTGTCATTCCTTGCAGTTGCTCCAACTGCCCCAGATTCTGACCATTCACCTAGAAAAACCCAACTTACAATCAATATTGAGGAAGCCATACTTCAGAGATTAAGAAAGGCCTTTTTTTCTCACCTCTGCATGTACTAAAGTCATGTCAGACTGAGCAGAGAGCAGAAATAGAAAATACGTGTCCCTCAGTACTGAATAATTCGCATGATTTATTTAGCATCTTCTTTGCCAAGTGAGAAAATAACACATTATTACCCTTTTTCCTCTGAAATACTGGTCCCTGCCCTGCTATCTCGAAGTAGCCATTCAGGGTGCACCAAATATAACAAGAACTATTTTACTGATGTTTTCAGCTTAACATGAAACAGAGACTGGCTCTTTGTTTTCCTAATGTGCTGGCGTGCACTCTACTCTCCAAGGGGAATAAACTTGGAGCCGGGTTAGTCACTCACCCATAGATGGAGCGGGGTTAATGTTCAGATGAAAATGAAAATAATTATGATTTGAGTAGATCAAATTTCTCAGAGTATGAAATAATATACAGGGCAAAATCTATAATTCACATGGCACAGTCACCCACTAATGACACTTCTAGGTTGTTTCTGAGTAATTTCAAGACACTGTGCCATAAAATCTTAATGCATTTTATTAGAATAAGCATGTGCTTTATATGTAATGATCAACAAGCTGCAGGGCATGAACGAAGCAGTAAGGGGCTTTCTTAGAGCGTTTTTGTTATATGATTTATTGTGCCTTAGAATTATTTTTCAGAACTGACGTTTGTGAATGATAAGTATTTTTTCTGCCTGGTAATGTGACTGGAAACAAAACCATGCAGAAAATAATGTACTTCTGTATTGTACAAATGCAGTTAATACTTCATTACAAAAAAAAAGCTCGTTCTCAAAAAAATTATTTCATGTCACAATAAGCAACTGTTCAATACGCCAACTGATCTTGTACAAAGGGAGTCCTGTGATGAAGGTTTTGATTGTTCTTAGATAAACAAAAAGCAGCCTTACAGATTTCATATTGACTCGTAACAGAGTGATTCATAGTAACTAAGCTGTTGGGGTCTTTGAAGAAGCTCAGGGCCTGAATTTTACATGCGTTAGAAATATTTTCCTCCACTTTGATGGAGTTAAGGAGCAGCAGGTTAGGCATAAAGCGCCTCTGTGATCAGTTAAAAGTACTCCTGAACCAGTGGAGTTGTGAGAGGTTGTTGGGCAGGCTACTGGATCAATGGTTCCCCGCAGGACCATGCAGAATTGGTGCTAAAGGGAGCAACATGGCCCAGGTGGAAAGGTTTAAAGTGTCAGAGTGGTGGACAGTGCGGACTCTCACCACACAGGGCCCCAGCAACTTGGCGTGGGGTTTATTAAGCAGCACAGATAAATCTGTGAACAGTCCTATGGGACAACTGCATTTTACTTATCCCTCTGAACAAAAAAACATCCTTTGCTTTTTACTTTCTTGGCTCTTCATTAATCTATTGAATAGACACTTTGTTTGGTCTTATGCCTTGTTCCCACATACCCACTTCAAGATCCCATGCAAACTCCGCTCCCCATCATTCCATGTCCTCGCTAGCTCATGCCAGTTATCTCACATCTCATTGCTATTCAACTCACAGAAGTTGCATTTCCTAGTTTACAAGCATTCTTATTTCAGCCGTCCCTTTGGCTTTTGTTCCCATCACTCTTTCTCAAGTTGTACCTGGTTTTTGTGACTGTGCTACATTTGTTAAGGCTATTCTGAAGAATAGCTTAAAATTGCCCAGCAAGCCAACCTAGCTCGTGGGCTGGCCTGACTGATCAGCCCCAGCAGCCTGCAACGCTCAAGAGATGGAGAAAGCACGATTAAGCTCATTGCCTATCAGTCACTGATCACAGCCTCAGCTGGACTTCATGAATAATGATAACTAGGGCCCAGGTCCAGTGTAAGCAGATCTGATTTAGGACTGGATCATGCTCTGGTGATGTTCAGGTGTGTTTTTCTCTCTCTCTCTCCACTGTCTCAAAACACTAGCTCTTACTTCAGCTAAATTATTCCTACTCGATGCTTTTGAGTGCTGGAAATCTCAGCCATGGGTCTGTCCCTGCATAAGGTGATCACACTGGATCTGGGCCACGTAATAATGATAATAATTATTATTATTATTACTTAGTGAACTTGATATTACATGGGAATATCAGCTCTCTACCAAAATAAGCATAGTCCAGGACTTTAATAAAGCTGAATCTTCATAATCCATGTGCTGGGCATTGTAGAATAGATGATCTAATTAAACTGTGCTTTGCACCTTTCTGCTCTTTTGTGTTAATCTCTCACCGAGCTCCAGATTAATTTGACTGTTTACATGTTATAAATCCCACAGTGGCTTTTGCCTTTGTGGGACTTTGATGTTAATGCAAAGGAGCCAGTGAGTCCTGAAAAGTCAAGGCTGTTTAGTTTTATTGAGATACCACAACACTGAGGTTTCGGTGGTTAAACCAGTTATTTTGTTTGGAAAACTTAGGAAAACTCACAGCTTTGACATGTTAGCTTAAAGACTCCTGCTTTGATGAGAGGCATGCAGATGTCTGTTACTCAAAGCACAAGATAATCATCAGTGTTTGAACAAATTCAAACTGATACCAGCTTCTGCTCATTTTATTATGCAATTTCCACTTACTCCATCTGTCACTCATATTATAAAAAGGAGATGCGTTGATAAAATAGAGGATGTACATGCTTCCCGGAAATAAAACCTCAATAACCAAACAGTGGCATCTGGTTTCCACAACCATTGATGAGGACCATTGCGATCTCTTTCTTAATGCAGGCATGATCCAAAGCACATTGAAATTTGACAAAAGCTTCTCCATCCTTGTAGTCCAGTTCATTGCTACTGAACCCTTGAAGCTACTGCAGCATAAAAACTGTCCCCATAGTATGTTCCCCTTACAGTTTTAATCAACTGCATTTTGATTCTTCCAACTTGTATCTGAAAATGTGCCTGTAAATTAGACTTCGCAGATGCATTAGTAGTGTAATTGGGTTGCATAGCAGGTACCCCTCACAGCATTTTTCACGTCTAGAAAAGGAAATTAGGATCCAATGCAATTTTTTAATATGTCCTTAAGAAGATCAGAGGGGAAAAAATAAACCCAATTAATGAGGCACTTCAGTGTCACCAAGGCGTCTTCTGCTTCTTCCGACATTTTCATTGCCAGTGTGTCACCTAGACTGGGCTGCATATGATGGAGAGAGAGCCTAGAAATGAAGGAACATCCATTAAACCCGTTCTTCCTCCTAGTAATGCTTTAAATCCTCTGATGATACCATCTCAATGGCTGCAAATCCCCAGCCCATTTCTGTGAAGAGCCCTGAAACATACCCAGACACAGGCACGAGCCAGCCCTGGGTTCTGATCCTGCTGACAGGATGGAGGGGGGCTACCACCGGACTGGAGTGTGGTCCATGGGGGCGCAGGAGGCTGCTGGAGGGGTTTATAGTTCACCAACGGCCTGAGCGATAACAAAGACTCAATTCTCTGCTGGAAGTTCAAGACGGGGAAGGGGGAGGGCAGGGAAGAAAGAGAGAGAGAGCTGTTGGGAGCAATTCATTCACTAATGAACTTCTGGGGGAGGACAAGCGGGACCTGGCTGTGCTTGGGTGTTCTGCTTGAGACCAAGCAAACGTCTTCCGCTTCCATTACAAAGATCTTATTGTTTAATGCAGTAATAAATATTGCATTAAAATAATAGGCAAAGTAATGCCAAGAGTTTAGGGGAAAATCTAACTCAACCCCCGCACACACCGCAACATCCCCTAAAATTGGTCACACAACTATTGCTCCTCATCTGCACTGTTTTTTCTTGCCTGGCTTTGATGCAGTGCTTTGACCTAATTTAGTTCTGTCCGTCAAATGGCTACCCACAGTTTCAGAAGGCAGAGAGCAGTGCTGCTCGCCAAGCCTGCCCCATCCCCGGCACTGCCTGCAGACTGCTGCCTTTTAGGAAAGGTGCTGCTGTGCTCCACATCCATAAGAGGATCATGATAATCTCCTTGACTATAAAGTTGATGCCAAGCAGCGGCATTAACTCTTTTTTTGCTGGTGAGGTGAGGAAGGAGACACACACGTAAACTCTTTGGATCTTTTTTTTTCTGACATAAGCATTTCATTTGCTCCTGGAGAAAGCAATATTCTTCGCAGCAGCTGAAATAGGATTTACTGTATATTAATATCTTATTTTTTCTACTCTTCACCCCTAGCTTCTTCCATCTGTATTAAATCAGTTGCACTGGCTGACCTGAAATGTGTCAGCTAAGATCTTCCTGCACTGAAACTCAGGAAAAACTAGTCTTATTAAAATAAAAATGATGGGTTAAGACAAGAAACCTTGTGATGATTTTCTGTTTCTTCTCCTTTGGGCAAAACTGGAGTTTTTCATGACTCTCTGCTAAGCAAATGTCTTAAGTGTTTCATTTCTTGCCGACAAGTAGCAGCCACCAGTGCCCGATACCACCCCCCTGCCCCATGCAAGGACTGAGTCAGCCTGTTTCTGGACACCTCCACCTTCAAATTTCATCTGGAAAATGCTGTTCTATAGGTCATCCAGTTTCCCATCTCCCCTTTAATAGCTGGGGAGAATGAGTAAAACTGAGCAGGTACAAGGGGACATAGAAATTGCTCTTGTCTTCCACAGAATCTGCATGTATTCAGCTGCACTCTAATGACCCTAGAGGCTACAGAATAGATTCGCTGGAAATACCCATGAAACACAGGAATCACGGTGACCGTTAAATATGCAGTGCTTTAGTTGCCCCGTATGAACTGAGCTGCAGGAGCCCCATGGTGAGCACTTCACCTGCCACAAATACAAAACAGTTTGATTTACCTTGACCTTCCTTGTGTGTCTCTTCCGTTAGCATGAGGCAGATTGTTCCTGCAGGCAGCTCACTCCTACCTTTGGATTCAAACTGGTATTTTAGTAAAATATCATGCCACCTTTCTCTCTTTCCACTCCCATCAAAAAGCATCAGTATTATGGCTTTGCCTATAAAAGCATCGTCTGTGTGAGGAGGGAGGTCTGGGTAGTGATAACAGACCAAGGGCTGTCCCTGATTTCCAGTGCTGGAGGAAAAAAATCATTGCATAGCATTGACCAAAGCAAAAGGGCTTCTTAAAAAGGGCAAACTGCAAACGAAGGCAATTCCAGCCCGGAGAGCCCTTCAGAAGAGAATACAAATCCCGATTTCTCTGTCCTCACTTTTCGTGGACCCTGCTGGCAGGGGAATTGTACTGATGTTCATCTTCATCATTCATTTGCAGCATTCACCTTCTGCATTCAAGAGGCATTTTGACTGACAGAGAAAACCAAAAAAAGACAGATATACTCACTGGGGAAGGCTTATATATAATTGAACATGTAAACATTTGCAAGCCACTGTTATTTTGACAATTATGTGAATAACATTGTCTTGACTTGTGCTCATAGGCCTGTCAGGAGCTATGTAAAGCTGGGTACAAAGCAGCTCCCCCCTAATTCACTGCACCACAGACTCTGCGCATGCAGTGAAGTACCGGCGTTGTGTGGTGCTTCGTGCACCCCTGCTTTGAGGCACCATGTCACGGCAAGCACTGGAAGGTGGGTGTCAAAGACACCTTTTACCATAGCTCTGCAGAGGAAAGACAATGTGTACTGACGGCAGAAACTTTACGTTGCAAACTGTCCACCCAACTCCTTTTTATGGTGTGAAGGGTCAATAAAGTAAGTTGTTTATGTTCCTACACCGTTCTGCCTTGGGAAATGTCCAAAAACAGCTGAATTAGTGTCAGCTGAGTGGCAGGGTAATGACAGGGGAGTCCTCAGAAGGCCCGTCTTGTGACAGTTCATAAGGAATTGGAAAATGTTGCCCTTGCACAGCTTTGCAGAGGACTTTTTTAATGCATGATACAGTAAATCTATTTGATGATTGTCAGCAGCATATTTTCAGTACTGCCACTCGCTGGGAGGAGCTTCCAGCCAAATGAGATTTGGAGGGATCTTCACCCCCAATAAGAGTAATGAGTTCTGAGTTTTGATAATGCTTTTTGTTAGTACAGTGCCTGTGCTCAAAATGAATATTGCAGGGAGACCACTCTTCTTACCCTGGGAATTAAGCTCTCTTTGGTGGTATACATCGCTCACCATGGCAATGGGAATTGAATTTTCCGCTCCCTGATCTCTCCTGGATACTTAAACCAGCCTCATGTAATACTATTGTGGCCAGTGTCATTGCACCACTGAAAACTAAATGAATGAATAAATTAGAGCTGTGGCATTTTGTATTGCTGAATTGCATCCAAGCCTTTTATTGCAGTCATGAACTCCTTTTCTGATGACAGACGGAATGATGCTTATTAGGCAGTTAGGCAGACCATTGTAACGAACAAACGTGAGAAGTACAGTAGCAAGGCTGTATATCAGAGAACTGAGAAGGGATTATCTCTTAAGAAACCTCTTTCCAACACCAATTGCCTTTTGACTGCAGGGCCCCTTCGTATTACACAACAGTTTATTCTCCCTTATTGATGCAAGTAATCCAAGTTTATGGCTCCTATCACAATCTTTTCCTCCTTGGCCTTTTAACTGCCTTTAATATAGAAGCTATTCCCATCTTCTTGAAAGTTTGTGCTCCTTCAGCTTTCAGCTTTCATCCTGCTCCTATTTTGTATGTCTCTGAATATCTCTCAATGTCACATTTGCAGGGCTCAGTTCCCTCTTTCTCTCATTTCTGTGCAGTTGTCTCCAAGGCTTTTTCCTCAGTCCCACTTACTGTGTTGCTCCACAGCTGCTTTCAGCCATGGGCAGCACTGCAGGTGCCCTCGGCTCTGCCCACCTTGCCAGGACTTGGTCAGGTGCCAGACCACTGTTTGGATGCCCCTTGTTCCCTTGATGTATCTAGACTGGACTCCTGACCTGTTTGGGTCATTGCATGGAGGGCTCAAAACAAACTGACCTGGGCTAGGGTTTGGTAATTTGCCCAAGCTGATTTACTGGCTACTTGGGAGGAGGTGGCCCTTTGCCCTTGGCATGGCACTTATGTTACCCATCAGTATGCCGATTTGGAGAGTTAATGCCAGCAGAATAGTAACCCTATAAAAAGCAGTGGGGTTTTTTTTTGCCAGTGTAGTTCCCTGAAGTGGTTCATGTTAGCCTGATATTGCACGAGGTAAGGGGCAAGAAGGGGGCAAGAAGACGTAGCTGGGAATGTGTAGAGTGTCTGACTATCCCCTTCAGAGATGACACAACATGAGATCTGCTCAGCAGTGACATGAAATTCACCACAAAGTCATATTTTGTGGCCCATTAAGTAGCGTAAGAGCAAGCTACTTTGGGGAGGAGCGGTCCTGTTAGATGCCGCTCGTATTGCCACCTCTGCCTATTAGTGCAGCTGATCATGCGCTGTGCGTGGTGAGTTGGAGCACCTGGAAATCAACCCAAGGGAAAGAGAAGCCCCATTGCTCAGCTCTCCACGCAGCCATGGCAAGTGGCACTGAACATTTCCCGAAGGCAGTGGCAAGCTGTTGTGCTCCAGAGGAGGCTGCTGTGCCTGGGGATGCCATCAGGGTTGTTTCGTGCTGCTAGTCCTCACACTGTGTTGTTTGGTGAACGTGAGGATGGGGGCAAGCTGAGTCTTTGTCACCCCACTGGGAGTGAAAGGTTAATGTGATGGGACAGAAGATTGTCATGTAGCATTGGGAAGCGACGTTGTCTTTGTGTGTGTGTGTATATATATATATATATATATAAAATTGTTCTACAAGAGCTATTAAGTGCAGATGTGTTTTCCTGGTGAGACATAAGATATAAACCTCCATGTAACTGCTCCCCTGAAGTCAGACCAGAGCGATCCATTTGGCTGTGGAACAGTTGCCCCAGGAAAGCCATAAACTGTTATTGCTTGGAGACCTTTGGAATTGGACTGGACACACCATGGTGTTCAGCACAGATGAAAGCAATGTGCTTCAGGGAGCAAAGCACAACAGACTACCTCAGGGAATGAACTGCCCCTCGTCAGGGGGAGCCTGGATGCAAATTGTCCTTTCCATGTCCAATTTGTGCAGCTCTGCTGGATCTGTTAGACTCAGAGACCTGGAACACAGTGATCTGCTGCAGGGTACAGTGGCACAATTTTTTTATTTTTATTTTTTGATAGCTTAAGCTGGTTTAAGTGTTTATCACTTGCCAACCTCTCATTCCTGACTATGTTGTCCCTTGTCCTCTGGAAGAAAAAAATGCTTATTTTCTCCTGTATCAGTTCCCAAGCAGCCACGTAAATGCTTCTGGCAATATCCTGCTGAGGCAGTTGAGGAAGAAGTGATGATGGGAGAGTTGTGAACAGAAGGGTGCAGGCAGGGAGAAGGAAGCCTTTCAAACCACCCCTCAGTGACAGCCCGGTGGGAAAATGGCCTTTTTCTGGTTCCTGTTGCTGACCTTTTTGAAGTTACCCTGACGCTGCTAACACATTTTTCAGGGGGCAGATTCAGACCCAGACTGTAGACAGCAAAACCTTGTCTTGATTAGTTTTTATGTAAAAGCTGATTTCTAGGGACATTTTAACCAAAAATAACAGATGTTTACAGTATCAAGTTTTGTTGCTGTTGCTGCCTGCAAACTGCAAAAAGTATCTCATATTTAATTTATGCTTATTTCACTTATTTCAAAGCAAACAAAAGATGCATTCATAAACCGTGAGGTAGAGTATCGTATCTTTAACTGACACTTGCATCATTTCCAAGGGATGTGTTATTTCCAACTGAGGTAGGTAGCTGCTGAGATTATCGTAAGTGGAGGAGTGTACAAAATGGAAAAGATATTGTGGATTTTGTTAATTCCTGGAAACATAAGATTTGTCAGCCTGTTGGATTATACCTGCTTATTGGATCCTCTGGCCAGTGCCTATGGCTTCTGCAAGAGGAACACTTACCCGTATCTCAGCCTCTTCAGATCACAGCTTGATCTGCTAGGTTAAATGGCTAATTGAAGGTGAGTGCTTCAGTGTACATTAGTCAAACCTTGTAGTTAAAATGGCAGATAACTTCTTTGCAGCTGCACACAAAGGCAGGCAGATGTCTCTGTTTCTTTTGTTCATTGCCATTCCCACAGCCAGCTATGAAAGGCTGCTGATTTAATTGCATAATCTAGAAGGACTCAGTGGCAGGGCTTCAGCTTACAGTATCTAAGGTATTTGTGTTACACAGCCACTCTTCCTTCTGCCTTCTTTCTATGCGCTCGTTCCACATCTGTGTTAAACCACATGGGGATATTGGAAGATGCTGTAGACCCAGACGACTGCTGGAATCTCAGACTGTGTAATTAGCTGTGGCCATCTACATACCAGCTGGAGAGATGTGTCATTTAGTACATAATGCTTAGTTTTGGTGCCAAGAGTTGTACATTCAGGCTTCTGCAGACCGTATCACAAGCTGTGAAAGTAGCTGTGCCCACTCCTTCTGGAGCAAGGGCCATGTTGGGCTCTGCCTTTGGAAAAGTTGGGCTTGTTTATTTGCTTGTTGGTTTGATTTTTTAAAGTGTTCCCCTTCCCTGTTAAATAGATGAATAGAAGGAAAGAAGGTTGAATGAGTTTGAGCCCAGCCTAAGTCCACCAATAAAATTACATGACTCACCCAGTTGTTTGTTTTACTTTTGTTCCAGGCTGCAATAGTTCAAACCTTGTGTGAACACCTTCCCTCCTCCTACCCTCTGTCACTCAAGGTCTCCAAGCACCACACAGAGGGAAGAAATCCCTGTGCCTTTTGGAACTATTATCCCCTCTTCTTCATGTAGGGAAAGGAAGGCTTCAAGGGACAATATGAGTAACGTAACAGTTGCACAGAATTCCCTGGTGGGGACAGAAGTCTGCTTTAGCATTCGTGACTCCCCATGTCTCTGTAGTGATCTTGGTAACATTTCTGTCATTATAGTTGCAGCTTTTTAGCTTCAAAAAGCAGCATTGTGTCAAGTAAAGACAAAAATAAAGCAGTCCACAAGGACCTTATAAGTATATATTCAACCCCATGTCTTCCCTGAGTTGCTCACTCTGCTCTTTGAATCCTACCAGCCGAGGGACAGTCAGAGCTGCTTTGCTTTCCTCCAGAGCCTTGACCTGAGCACTAGCAGTGTCTGGAAGTTGCACCAGAAAGGCAGAGCAGGCAGGGTGAAATGTGCTCTTTGGGCCTTGGCCCTTTCTGCTTCATTACCGTGAAAAGCCTACAATTGAATATCAATTCATTCGTATTCAACCTGGCTGTTCTGCTTCCAGACCTCCTTTCTTGTCTGCAGCTGACAGGATGTCACGAGGAAGTGACAGAGCAGTGACAGTTTGTGTGTCATGGTCCACTTCTGTTTGAACTTGATTTTTATCTAGTAATGAATCAAGCCACAGGAGTCCAGTCTGGGAAAAAAAGAAAGTGTCCCAAGGAAGTCAGCTGAAGCTAGAAAGATTTTCAGTCCATTTGGAAATAAGAATGCTTTACAATGTGCTTTTTCCCTCCATACCAGACCCCTGTATTCTCACAAGGTAGACTGGGTATAAAAGGGGTTTTGCATTATTTATTAGTGTGCCTCTGTCACACATAATGAGGGCTATAAAGTATGTAAGAGTTTATAATTGGCTATCTGCAAGAAGTAATCCTTAGGGGGTGTGTAAGGATCAAATAAATTATGCTTCATTATAGTAGTTATGCCAAAGATATTAGAAAATTGTTTTTAGTTGGAGGAAGAAAAAGAGGGAGAAGCGGAAAAAGAAAAATCCCTCATTACTTCCCAGACCCACTTCTGTCAAAGCTTTTACAGTTTGAGGCAAGATTTCAGTCCTCCTCTTTAAAATTCCTGATGTGTTCAAGATGCTAAATAAGCAGTTGCCAAGATACTTGTACAAATAATGCATAAATGGAGTTTATCTAAATTGTTTTATTAATAAACTTTACTGAACTCTCCCATGCAGTTAAGAAGGAATCCCAGTTCCCCACTATCCACCATTGGCACATCAGCTTTCAGAAATGAAACTGTTATCTCTTCTTCTCAGGGGGATATGAATACCTGCCCCACCCTGCCTTTCCCGAATCTAATTATTGTTCTGATAATTCAGAACAAGGATTCAGTGGCAGCAAAATACAAAGAAAAAAGTGATGAACAGCTGGTCCTGGAAGCTGTGATGGTATCATTTTAAAATGAACATTTACATTTCAGAAAAGCCAGGACAAAAGAGATCTCCATGTTTCTGACTTAGTTATGGGGGTCTTCTGATGCTTCTGGTTATAATTTGTGCTACAGTGGAGGTGCCCCTGGAGTACGGAAGTTAGACAAGGAAAAGTCTTGTCAGATCCAGGAGGGAGGGAATATCCCTTCCCTTAAAACAGTTACCGGGTATTATTCTTGTTTTAAATAAAAAGCCAAGGAAGGACAGTGTTTCTCTCATGGTACATTATACCTAGTTTTGAACTATTTCCAGCAGTGGAAATTACCTGTAGAAATAGCAAGCTAAAGACTGTGGCTAAAGCTCTGGCTTCGCTGAATCAGTGGCAAAACTGATTGATTTCACAGGGGCCAGTTGCACCTCATTAGATCTACTTGAATGGGTAAGGTTAAAAGACTGGGCTTGCAAGGCTGCATGTGCTTTTGTATGTTAAATGTAATACCTTCACAAGTCTAAAAATACATCCCATAGCCCTTATGATGCCCTAGTTGCCCCAACCCCTGTCCAAGCTGTAAAGTGAACTTATGTTTTGGAATATGTTAGTAAAACAGCATTTTGTATGGACAGAGTTGTGTGAAAACTATAGAAAGCAGGAGCCAACTGCAGGGACCAAGAGCAGTGGAGGGACTGCAGTCTCTGTAAGTAGTTCGGGTCAGCCTGCATGCCAGAAACCTCACCTCAGCTCCAGTCTTGGGCTATTTGCTGAACGTATAACTCCGTCAAACAACTTTGGCTTGGGAACGCTTGCAGGTGGTTTTATTTGCGTCACAGCAAGCATAGGTCACTCATTTCATATCTGAAGTATAAGTTGAGGGGATTCAAGCAAGGATCAGCAGCACAGGTGGCCAGTGGGGAGCTAGATGTGTCACAGGAGTCAGCTGGCTCTGAACAAAGAATGCAAATAATGGTTAGTTTACGAGGAGAGTTGAAAATAAGGGACTTCTCTTCCTCCTTGAAGACTTTATAAGTAGTCTAAGTGCCATCGTTAGTTGCTTCTGCAGCCATCTAATGTTCATCTCATAGCTGTTCATTTCCATTTTTTTCTTACATTCTCTCTCAGTCCTTGTAGGAGGTCCAGCTAACGCTACTATTGCTCCTTAGTACTCCTAGGTCCAAATAAGAATGCATTCTTGTATCTAGCAACTGCATGCTGCAGTCACCAAGTATTAATCCATTAAGCCAATGATCTTGTAAACTGGAGCAGAAATATTAAGTGCTGGGGATGGCATCAAGGTGCTGATAGGCTTTTATCAAGGACAGCCTTTATAGCAAAGATGTAACTGAAGAGTCTTCTGCTGCTCATAAAGCATCATTTCTGAAAAGTTTTTTAGGAAGAGAGAACAGTAATGAGCTCCAAGAGTTACACAGTTCATTTTAGGGTTTTTCTAGTTAGTGTTGCCATCACCTTCAGGAGGCTTTTTAAGAACAGACTAAGCAAATATTTCTCTGGGAAGGTACAAGTAAAGCTTATCCTGACTTTGAGGCTGAAGGATGGATTAGATGACTTCTTGATGTCCCTTCCAACCCAAATTTCCAAGACGTTTTTTGTGTTTTAAGTATGCTCTCTGCATAAAAGAATTTACTAAATGATACAGGAGGAAGATGGGAAGCAAAAGACTCTCAACGTAAGGAGCTGGACAGTGCTGAGGCATTACTCCATTGCCTTGGGATAACTCACAGATGGGTGGGGAGAAGAGAATTTCAAAATGAGATCAAAGGTGGGCTCATCAGCTGATCATGGGAGAAGCATACCCTTCTACTCAGTTCTTCCCTCTCATGCACTGGTCTTGGTCACTGGAAAGAGTTAAGTATGTTTGAGATGTTGGTAAGGTTGTCCATATGGATTCTCTCTGGAGAGGATAAGCAGCAGCGCCAAATTTTTCTGAGCTGCAGATGTGCAATATATTTGTAACAAGCTACAGCTCCTATCCAAAATTATGATTTATCACATTTTGTGGCAAACTGAAAAATGGGACCTATTTGGGGAAATTGACTTCATAGAGTATTTTTTCTTCTGCAAATTGGGTCAGTTATTGATTTGGAATGCCTTCGGATAGAAAGCACAGAAAATTCTGTATTTTTCATTTGTTTTTAAAAATAGAAAATAACCTTTTCTTGGGTATGTCACATGAAGCAAACTTTAGAGCATGTAAAAATCATGCAAAACAAAACACAGATAGTCTGACAGTATGAAAACAGTGTTTTGAGTGTCACACAGTTCTCATTGGAGCTGTGCTGAATGTTATCATCTCTCATTGAAAACAAAGTAGCTGAGAATGGGATAATAGTTGTTTTTAGTTTAATTGAGGAAGCCATACCTATGATCAGTTTCACATGGGGTCTATTATTGCTTAGATTTAAGTCCTTTTTTTTTTTATTTACAGTGTTATTCAGCACAAAGGCAAACTGCACTGAGTATACCTTTGTTCATGCATAGATTAATTCATGTGCTTAGCTGCATGCTCTGCAAGTAGCCTTGTGGATGCAGAGGGTATTTAAAAAGCTGCTAAAAAGTGCTGCAACTGTAGGAGCAAACAATAAATTAATCTGAGCTCTCCTTCACCAGTTCCCATGTATTTCACAACACTTAGCTGTCTATGACTTATCCATCAGAGAGCTCTGCACTGTACAGAGAGAGATGTGTTTGATGGTTGCAGGCCTGTCTATCAACTAAGCTGGTGTGTACATTTTTGCAGCGTGGAGGAAGGCTTAAACCTGTGAAGCACTAGTGAGAATAGTATAAAGGGAAAAGTGATTCTCAGCTGTGTTTGGTGACTGCCACTGACTTTTACAGCATCATGGCTGTTTATCTTACTATATTTCCTATCCAGAGAAGTGGTTTCCAAACTTGTTTGATTTGATGGGTATTACAGATTCTCCAGTAGAAATGCGTACCCATTCAATCTTTTTGCCAGCTATTGATTGCTAACAGCGTGTATGAACTTGCTTGGAAGTACTCCTTGGTTTGCCAGAGGGTCTGCAGACCATGTACTGAAAATGCTACTTGAAGGTCTTGAGTATGGCTGAAGTTTTACTAAGATGTGCAGTGACTGATCTTCCTGTGATCCTTGGACAGTTCGACGGAAATAAAACAAACTAAAAAAAAACCAGGCAAAAGCCTAGTATATAGTATTCCCCCACTGGATGCATGCTTTGCATCAGTTCCAGTTCCCCTGTCACTTTGGGGGTATGCCATCAAAGTGAAGGAATTGGCAGGACATCTTTGTTGCTTTATCCAGCATCTACAACTATTGTTTTTCACAGATCTGTGAACTAATAGACATGGAAAAGCAATTCTTTGGTATTTAATCCATGTCTGAATATTCCAAAGGCTTGGACAATCTAGAAGCAAAATCACTGGAGTGGTGCTCAGGAATCGGGCTGCTGCTGACTTTTCCTTAATGCTTATAACAATCTTAGTCTGCCCAGTTTGTATTGAAAAGATATGGCAATGCCTGGTCCATTTATCCATTTGTCTGCTTAGGCATCTTCACTGACACAGGATGTATTTCCTTCATTCCCTCCTCATGGTCCTTCATGAGATCAGTTCACGTACTGGGAAATCCTTTGAGCATGGAGCTTCTGGAAAGGTTCTGGCTAGTTTTGTCCCGTCTTCACTTGCTATTGAAATTCATATTAATGAAAAGGAATATGCCTTATCTACTATGACTACATGGAGAATTATGTATTTTGGGAAGTTAGTTATTAAACTACCTTTTATTAATTACAGTAGGCACTCTTGTTTTTCTAATGGAGTGATTTCTATTTAAATACACTATGTCATATGCCATATGCTGCTCTAGACTCTTTGAACTATCAAGCATTTGATTCTGAGCCACAAAACGATGGGGTGAGCACACAGATGGGTTGTCACATAAAGAAGTCTGATGGCATGTGATAACGCTCAGGCTTTTTTTTTTTTCCCCATAAAGCTTATAATGTACAAGCAGTGATCATGGCTTGCCAAACAAAAATGAGCTGACAGTCAAACTCCAGAGTATTTTCTGGAGTTCTTCAAGCATTTCAGTTCCACTCTGCAGATTCACTCTGCCTTTAACTGGACCATGTCCCGTCCTTTTCAGGACAAGTGATGTCAATCATTTTGTTGTGTGACAAACTCTGGGAGGAATGACAGAGACACTCACCAAAGCTAGTCCTGAGTGGTCTAGCTCTGTGGTAGCAATTGAGGCAGATCAAGGCCATTTTGAAGCAGCAACTTATTTCCATAGTAATAACTTCCTTTTTAGGTAGAGCATACAGGTTTACACTCAGGAGCAAGACAGTTTTTCCTTTAATCTTCTCTTCTTCCCTAACCTGCAGGTCATTTCCCATAAAGGAAGGCAGAATTCATGACACGAATTGAGACATTTGCATCTTAAGGGCAGAATGAGGGCAGAAGGATAGAAGATAAGGGATAAAATAAAGTGTAGGTAACTTTGGGCTGGATTCAATTACGGATTCATACACTTTTTAAAGGTGTTTACAATACAGATATTTTCCCTTGAGGTAGGTTTCTAAGCTCCCATTAACATCAATAGATATCTAGGGTGAAACTCCTTAGCCTAAATCAAGATGCTTTGCACTGTTAGAGATACCCTGGGTCTGCAAGACCTCTGCATGGGCTGGCAGGTATGACAGAGGACTTAGGGGAAACTTGTACTGCTCTGGAGAGGCAGCTGGAGGCCAAGCAAGATACTGAACAGCACTTAAACTGACAGAAGGTGACATATTTGAGTGGCTAAATCCCACTCTGAGTCGATGCTGCCAGTGCAGAACAATTCGGTCATTGACCTACAAGTGTCTAGTGCCATTCGAGATGCCCTTGGCTATCCCACCTCCAGCTTCTTGTCCAGGAGTGTCTGGCTTTCCCTATGGTGCTGTGTCATGTCTGCCAGTCCCATGTGAATGTCTTTGCTGTCTTAGGGTTAGGTGAACTTAGATGTGTCCTAGTCATAGACCTATGTTTATGTATTCTTTAGGATGAGAAAAACATCTTCTAGACTCCATTGATTGTACTGGCAAGGATCTCAATTCAATTGCTGCTGCAGAGGCATCTCCATAGGTTTGATATGCCCTGTGCCATCTGAGGCACCTAGAAAGAGAGACCCATGCTGTTCTGGAGCAGGGGCTGGTCTCCAGGTGGGCTACCCAGCTGAAATGCAAGTAGTCCTATGTGCATGCACGTGACTTGAGCCCCAGCTGCCTTAATCTGAGGTGCCTGAAAGATGGAGAAACAGATTCCTGAAGTCTTTCATGTTGGAAGGAATGTTGAGAGGTCAAACAGTCCATCCAGCCTTCTGCTTAAAGCAGGACCAACCCTGAATCATGACTACAATAATCACTTTCATGCCTCCAAGTATCCCCTTAGACAAACAAAAGCAGCCAAGTCTGGGCTTATCCAGACTGCTTAGCGCTGTGCCTTGTGTCTAAACACTGGAGGATTCACAATCTCCATACTCCCCCAGTTACCTCATCCATGGGCACATAACCAGTATGTATTGCAGGAAGCCCAAAGGAGAAAACCTGCTGATGCCAGAATCTCTCATATCCAATTGTCTGCACCCAACAGTCATGGTTGGGAGAAATAGCCATAGTGAAAGCCTTCTTCCCCGCTCTTCTCCCCCCCCCCCCCCAATTTGAACTTTGGTCTCTCATCCCCTGGGGTCTGTGGAGCTTCTTTCAGACTGATGTTCTACTTGGTACCAAATACTTGTATTGTCATTGGCTGAGAGGATAAAAATGTAAGAGGGACTGTGTGATCTGGTGGTAAGGGAATCAGCCTGGACTCTCTGCTTCAGTGAATATTAATTTTTGATCAATTGGTACGCCCTCCAGATACCCTCCACCTTGACTCTGTGGCCAGCCTTAGCCTCACTTAACCATAACCAATAAGATATAAATTGCACAGGCAGGTACCTGTTTCCTTAGAACTCTCTAAATCCCTCTGCATGTGAATGGTGCTGTATAATAAATGGTAATAAAGGAGTTTTCAAGAAAATATCCAGCTACACACTGTAATTCAACTAGTTCTTAAAGATCATATTACTCCTCCTACTGCATACATGAAATAGGATTAAACTCTCAGATTTCTTAATATCTAGTGCCAACCTGCACAGACTGTGGAGCCTGTTTACTGCTGCTTTATAAAATCTAGTTACAACAATTACTTCCAGGGGTGATTTTCGGGGGCTGGAACTGTTGGGAGCTACAGCGTCCTGGAACCTGCCCCACCAGCACCTATTTTGCAGGGCTTTGAAATTGGTGCTGGATCTTTCCTTTCCATGGCAGCAGCTGCCATGATCCTGTCACTTGTCCTTTTACCAAATGGCTCTTATTAATTCACTTCCATTTAGTAGGAGCTCTGTGTTTGATTTCTCCACTCTTCCTATTTCACTGTTTCTTTTGGGTTTCTCCCAACCCCCAGCCCCGTTTTCTGAAGCCTTCAGTGTATTGCTTTAAAAACACCCAGGGCTGAATACAGCAGACAAAGGCATTAGCTTTTGGGTAGCAATGCAGCATCTCTGGGTGGGGAGATTTCCCCCTCTCAGTCTGAAGCACCTCTATGTTGATGAGCACACCACCTTTGATCAAATGAAAATCAAAGGGAAGTAATGCTTCATCTGTCAAAAAACTCCCATCCGCACCCTCCACCGCCCAGTGCCTGCAGTCAGGGAGAAAGCGAGGGCTGTGACTCTCCCATGACACAGCACTTTGCCGTATTGGATGCTGGGAGGCATTTGTTATGCCTTTTTTAGGCTTCCTCTGCCACCGGCCCTGCTTTCCGAGAGCTCTGGGAAGCGGCAGCACGCAGGTGGCAGCTCTTTGCTGTGGCTGTTCACCTGAGGTTCGGAGGCGAGCACCTGCCAGGCAGCACGTCCTTATGGTGTGGAGTAACCCAAAATAACAGGAAAAGTCTCATTTCATTGACAGTCAGAAGGAGCTGAGCTAAGCAAAGCCAAAAGCATTGAATTAAAACCTGTTGATCAGAACCAGAAGGGAAAGGGTGGTGGGGTTTTGCCCTTGCCTGAAAGCCATGAGTACTATTTCCATCACGCTCAAGATGAAGCAGTGTTACTGGAGGCAGGATCTGCAAAGCTGAAGGTTGTAGCATTTTATTCTCTCTGTTTTTTGTTGTTGTTCTTATGTTTCATTTTGCTTTGCGTCTAGAGTCCCTATAATGTCCTGCTATAGCAAAGTCTGTGGCAGAAACACCTTGACCTTGAGTGAAACCCTGAACTGACTTGCTGTCTCTCATGCTGTGACCCTTGTGAGGAGGAGTGGGGGGAAATTTGGCACAGCATAAATGTAATTCCTATCTGTGTGCCCCTGGGGACCCCCGCCTGGACACTCAGACAAGGGAGTCCTTTATTGCATTCATTCACATTGTAGGCAATTGTACCATCTCTCAAAAGATGCACTTTCAGTTCAGGCTCAGTAAGGAACCAGTCAAATGCCCCATGTTCAGTGACTAATAACTCGACAGAGAACTGTTGCCCAAAGTGTTGATCTCATGTTTAAGCCTAATAAAAGCCCAGGTCACAGAATCACAGAATCACAGAATCACTAAGGTTGGAAAAGACACGTAAGATCACCAAGTCCAACCATCAACCCAAGACCACCATGCCCACTAAACTATGTCCCACACACGCATTCCTAGAACACCTCCAGTGATGGTGACTCCACCACCTCCCTGGGCAGCCTGTTCCAATGCTTCATCAGTCTCTCAGTAAAGACATTTTTCCTAATATCCAGCCTAAACCTCCCCTGGCGCAACTTGAGGCCATTTCCTCTTGTCCTATCACTCATCACCTGGGAGAAGAGACCAACACCCACCTCTCTGCAACCCCCTTTCAGGTAGTTGTAGAGAGCGATGAGGTCTCCCCTCAGCCTCCTCTTCTCCAGGCTAAACAACCCCCATTCCCTCAGCCGCTCCTCATAAGACTTGTGCTCCAGACCCCTCACCAGCTTTGTCACCCTTCTCTGGACACGCTCCAGCACCTCAATGTCCTTCTTGTAGTGAGGGGCCCAAAACTGAACACAGGATTCGAGGTGCGGCCTCACCAGCGCCGAGTACAGGGGCACTATCACTTCCCTACTCCTGCTGGCCACACTATTTCTGATCCAAGCCAGGATGCCGTTGGCCTTCTTGGCCACCTGGGCACACTGCTGGCTCATATTCAGCCGGCTGTCAATCAACACCCTCAGGTCCTTTTCTGCAGGGCAGCTTTCCAGCCACTCGTCCCCAAGCCTGTAGCGTTGCATGGGGTTGTTGTGACCCAAGTGCAGGACCCAGCACTTGGCCTTGTTGAACCTCATACAGTTGGCCTCGGCCCATCGATCCAGCCTGTCCAGATCCCTCTGCAGAGCCTTCCTACCCTCAAGCAGACCAACACTCCCTCCCAACTTGGTGTCGTCTGCAAACTTGCTGAGGGTGCACTCGATCCCCTCATCCAGATCACTGATAAATATATGAAACAAGACCAGCCCCAAAACTGAGCCCTGGGGGACTCTGCTTGTGACCGGCCACCAACTGGATTTCGCTCCATTCACCACAACTCTCTGGGCTCGGCTGTCCAGCCAGTTTTTTTCCCAGCAAAGAGTGCACCTGTCTAAGCCACGATTCGCCAGCTTTTCCAGGAGAATACTGTGGGGGACAGTGTTGAAGGCTTTACTAATATCCATGTAGACAACACCCACAGCCTTCCCCTCATCCACTAGGCGGGTCACCTGGTCATAGAAGGAGATCAGGTTGGTCAAGCAGGACCTGCCTTTCATGAACCCGTGCTGGCTGGGCCTGATCCTTTGGTTGTCCTGTACGTGCCCTGGGAGCGCCCTCAGGATGAACCTCTCCATAATCTTCCCCGGCACCGAGGTCAGGCTGACAGGCCTGTAGTTCCCTGGATCCTCCTTCCGGCCCTTCTTGGGGCATCACGTTGGCAAGCCTCCAGTCGTCCGGGACCTCCCCCGTTAACCAGGACTCTTGATAAATGATGGAGAGTGGCTTGGCAAGCTCCTCTGCCAGCTCCCTCAGCACCCTTGGGAGGATGCCATCAGGCCCCATAGACTTGTGAGTGTCCAGGTGGCATAGCAGGTCGATAACTGCTTCCTCCTGGATCATGGGGAGTTTATTTTGCTCTCCATCCTTGTCTTCCAGCTCAGGGAGCTGAATACCCTGAGGATACCTGGTGTGGCTATTAAAGACTGAGGCAAAGAAGGCATTAAGTACCTCAGCCTTTTCCTCATCCTTTGTGACAATGTTCCCCCCCGCATCCAGTAAAGGATGGAGATTCTCTTTGGCTCTTTTTTTGTTGTTAATGTATTTGTAAAAACATTTTTTGTTATCCCTTACAACCGTGGCCAGATTGACCTCTAGCTGGGCTTTTGCCGTTCTCATTCCCTCTCTGCACAACCTAATGAGATCCTTGTATTCTTCTTCAGTTGCCTGCCCCTCCTTCCAACGGTCATAAACTCTCCTTTTTTTCCTGAGTCCCAGCAAAAGCTCCTTGTTCAGTCAGGTCAGTCATCTTCCCCACTGGCTCTTCTTACGACACATGGGGACTGCCTGCTCCTGCGCCTTTAAGATTTCCTTCTTGAAGAAGGCCCAGCCTTCCTGGGCCCCTTTGCCCTTCAGGACCGTCTCCCGTGGGACCCCCTCAACCAGTGTCCAGAACAGGCTGAAGTCTGCCCTCTGGAAGTCCATGGTAGTGGTTTTGCTGACCCCCCTCCTTACTTCACCAAAAATTGAGAATTCTATCATTTCATGGTCGCTAAGCCCAAGACGGCCTCCGACCACCACTTCTGCCACCGGTCCTTCTCTGTTCACAAACAGCAGGTCAAGCAGGGCACCTCCCCTGGTAGGCTCGCTTACCATCTGTGTCAGGAAGTTACCTTATCTTCCACACACTCCAGGAACCTCCTGGACTATTTTCTCTCTGCTGTGTTACATTTGCAGCAGATGTCTGGTAAGTTGAAGTCCCCCACAAGAACAAGGGCTTGCGATTGTGAGACTTCTGCCAGTCACTTGTAGAATGCTTCATCTGCCTCTTCGTGCTGGTTGGGTGGTCTATAACAGCCACCCAGCAGGATATCCGCCTTGTTAGCCTTCCCCCTTATCCTCGCCCATAAGCACTCAACCTTGTCATCACAATCATTGAGCTCTATACAATCAAAACACTCCCTAACATGCAGAGCCACCCCACTACCTCGCCTTCCTTGCCTGTCCCTTCTGAAGTGCCATCCATTGCAGCACTCCAGTCATGTGAGTCGTCCCACCGTGTTTCTGTGATGGCGACTACGTCATAGATGTCCTGCTGCATGATGGCTTCCAGCTCCTCCTGTTTGCTGCCTGTGCTGCGTGTCTTGGAGTAGATGCACTTGAGCTGGGCTATCGATTTCACCCCCAACATCGGCATGCCACGCCTGGGCTCATCTCTAGTGAGCCTGGTTTCATCCCCTCCCCCCTTCAAGTCTAGTTTAAAGCCCTCTCGATGAGACTCGCCAACTCATGAGCGAGAATCCTTTTCCCCCTTGGGGATAGTTGAACTCCATGGTCAGGTGCATGCCTGGGTTTCCTCGGGGACAGGTACTAACAGGAATGGAAGGTACCAATGTGATAACGTTTCTCTAATGGAAGAACAACAGAGAAACCAAAGGACAGAGCAATGATGTCAAGAGAAGCAGTAGGTGTGTGACCTTAAAGAGGGGAAGCTTCTGGGTGAAGAGCTGTGGGAGCTGCCAGTGTAAAGACATTGTCCCTCGCTAACTGAATTGAGGCTGGACTCCTGTGGGCACAGGAGCCAGGCTGCCTGCAGCCAGCATGGCCCTGCTCCCCCCGCTCCCCTCTTTGCTCCTGTGGGTCCTGCTGCTTTCCTCAGGCTCTGGAGTTTGTCTGAACCTGCTCTGACCAATTTCTATCACTCTGCAGTTGCTGCTTGGATACAGCTCCTGGTGAGTTTCTTGAACAGGGACTTCAGAAGCTGTGTCTGCTGAAGTATTTCACATAACGGTTTTTAGCCAATTCTTCTTTAACCCCATTGTTTGTTGGCTAAGGTACATCTCAAAGCAGCAGACAATCTTCATGTGCCAGCTCAATTTTACTTTCACGCTGCAGGCTCACTTTTATAGCAGGTGAATGCTTTAAAACCATTACAGCGAGGAGAGTTTTTAAATCACAAGAATCACAGAGTTGAAGTCTGTGCTGCATCTAAAAATTGGTTTTGTTTTGCTTGTAGAGATTACTGTACCTTCAAGTGACAGATGGGAATGTGAAACTTTCTATCATCCTTGAAGATTCAGAAGTAAAGAAAAAATGTGAAAGGAAAAATCATCATTAAAATGGTCTTGAAAGGGATGGCTTCCAAATTATTGTCTGTCAGGTTCTCCAGATGGCCTGAGTATTTGTCAGATGAGCAGTATTCATTAGAAATGCCTAGAAAAAAAAAAAATGGCAAGGTTTCTTTTTGGTCAGATCCGAAAAGGAAAGGGGAAAAAGTAGAAGATGGGGGGAAAGGAAGGAGGAAGATGTTTTGAAGAAGGTTTTTCTCACTAAAAAGTGACTGTACAAAAGGCAGCATTCAGTTTTGGTTTTATTTTCTCTCTGCAGTACATATATCAAGCCTGACCCATTCCTTTTATTTTTCTAGGTGGAAATACAAATTGGGTTTTCACAATGACTTCCTGCTTGAGAGGCTTCCCAGGCCCCCTGCTACAGTGGTGCAGAACCCCCACTAACTGCTGGCCAAGGAGGCCCTTTATGGGTCTTGGGCAGTCCCTTTCACTGCATTCATGGGTATAACTGTGACTGGAGCTAAGGATGTACAAAAAAGGAATACAATTTCCAGCGGCCATGTAGAAGGCTCTTAAAAAGCCTATAATCAAGGAAGACCACCACTGGTTTAGTTCCCATTTGAAAATGCATTTTCTAGCAGCAAGACTCTGAGGCTGAATCCAAAGCTAAGTAAGTGCCTCATTTACTGCCATTGCTACCTCTCTTTATTGATCAAACTGATGGGTTTCCCCATCAGATTTAGCTGAATCATGTGCTTAGGTTTATCCTGTGCAAGGGAGGAGGAAGGACACTGGGGAAGGTTTGGCTTTATTTTACAGGCTTTTGAGTATGCAGTGATCAAATGGGCTGACAACAAAATACAGATGAGCCGTATAGCAATCAGGGGCACAGTGGGACCTCAACAAGTGAGATGAAGAGCTGAGTCTGTAGAACAGGACTTGCTAGCTATGAACTGTCAGGACAGTTACAGACAATTAATTCATGGTGTGATGTCTACATGGGTTACTTAAGGCACATCAGATCTTTGGGTGGAGGCTTTCAGTCTGAAGACTGCCCACCACAGGGATTTGTAAGCTTCCTTTTTTGTGCGTTGACTTTTGCCGATTGGTCTTGGTCCTTCTGAGTGCAGTCATTTTGCCCACGGCAAAATCTGGTTAATGTCTCTTGGTTTATTAATCCTTCTGTATGTATTGTTTGAGACTTGCCTATATCCAAGCTATTCTTGGAGATATTAACAGTGGTTAATATTTTACCTCTTGGAGTAAGCTGACTGCTGCATGCCGCAAATCATTTCTCTATCACTTCAAAGATGAAACCTAGATCTGTGCCAAGCCACTAATGTAGTTATTGTCCCTTCCCCGCTGCATCCACCATATGCAGAACCTGTTATATGCAATTATTTTCAATCATAAGCTCCACTCCAGACAGACAAGATCATCTTTCAAGTGCTAAGTGTTGCTAAAATATGATCACACGTTATACCCGCAGCAAGCGTGACAGGGAAGGCAGTCTGGGATGGACAAGGATTACTCTCGGTAGTTTACTCTTGAGGCATCCAACTTATCACCCCCCAGTTTGTAGTTTTGCAACTTGTAGGTCTGGGCAGCTCCTCACTTAGCACATAGGCTGGGTTTAGCTCACTTTTTGAAGGTATCCAGCTCTCTGCATGGACTACCCAAAGAGGCCAGTGGCTAAATGGAACCCTGTTAAATATTGAAGCCAAGCACTTAATTCCAGCTTTGCACTGCAAAGCTGGCTGCATTAAGTCAGCACCCCGTCTCTCTCCCGCGTGCCTTGCTAGCTCATAGAGCCAGCCAGAGCACTTGCAATAGCAGTGTTTCACAGATCAGGGCAAGGAGCCCATTTCATTCCTAAATGCAGAACTGCTCCAGAAAAGCTGGTCTCTGACAGTGCCAACACCTCCACTGGTGCATGGCACGTCATCCAAAACAGCAGCCAAGTGCCACCAGTGCCTCCGCTGCCGGCTGGCCCCGTCCCACGGACTGTCTCCCTTGCACCTAAAAGCTGCAGCCCCTTTTGTGAAGGTGCCATTTATGGACCTGGACATTTCCTTCCCCTTTCTGTTTCTTTTAATGACTGTAGTGGATAATGGAAGATGACAGATGATGGTAATAACAGTATGGTGGTGGTTTTTTTTTTTTTTTTTTACTTTCTTAAGAAATGTTATAGGCATCCTAAGCATTTTAAGCAGCTGTAAAGATGGGTGTGGTGTCCTGGGTAGCATAGCTGGCTAAATACAATAACTATAGGGCAGGCCAGGATGTGACTCTTGAGCTAAACCAGTAACTGCTCTCTACTGAAGCTGCAAAATTAGCTTAAGGATTTCCATTGGGTTTACAGCCCTTGGATTTAACTTAGATCTTTAAATGGAGGTTGCCGCTGTTCAGCAGGTTCTACATTCTCTGTGATTAAACAAATTGGCAATGAGCATATATGAATTATTAGCGGCAAAAGCATGCAGTCTTTTTGCTTTTGCAGGGTCTGATCCACACCTTTAGTTCCTTACAAACAGGGGTGGATTGACTTGAAGGGAAGGAAGGGGCTGAGGGGCTTTTGTTCAAGTCCAGTTAACACCATGGGCTTTGAGGCACATGCCACACTTTTAGTGCATAAATAAGGGAGCTGAAATGTGAGTCCCCAGCTTCACTGCCCATGCAGACTATGGCAGTACTGGCAGTGGTGTCAGTCACACAAAATCCTGCTGAAAGCAATGGGACAGATCCAGCACCATTACACACACATACTCATACATATATACATACCTCAGGGCATAAAGCAAAACTTGTGAAATTTTTCTCACTCACTAGCGGGCTCTAAGTCTTTGTGGAAATCTTACATTGAAGGTAAATCCCTGAGTTTGGCTCACACCCTGCCTGTAAAAAGTACTGGGGAACACAACCACTTTGTCAATAGACCTAAATCCACAACAGGCACATAAGCACCACTACAGGAAAATGTTTGAAGGTGAATCAAAACCAGCTGAAAACCAGTGATATCAAAGGAGATGTCAAAACAACAGCTTTAAGACTTGTGGCCAGCTGGTACCTGTGACAAAATTGGTATTTATAAGGGAAAGCAGCCCCGTGCTCCTGGCAGTCTCCTTGGTCTCTGTCAGGTTTTGTGTTCATTAAACAGAACGTGTGAGCTCGCCCGTGGCTTTATACCTTGTTCTTCACATGTAAACAGGCTGCCGCTCGTGCTTTGGGGCCATGCGGCGGCACCGGCGTTAGGCGGCAGTTTCCCATTTGATATCATCGCCGCAGTCAGCGCAGTCTGCGAGCTGAAAAGAAGCTGCAGTGCTTGATGGCTGGTACTTCATGAATGAAACTCATCACTGCTAAAGCCCATACCCAACTGGAGAGCCAGCTGTCGCCGGGGTGGGGAGGTTTTCTGACATAGCACACTAGTTTTCCCTTATTTGGTTTATTTATTTCTAGGAGGCATAGCTAATGGTGAGGCTCAGCGGTGGGTGCTGTGAGCTGGTTATTAGAGACAATGTGGACTGGCTTTAAGGGCAAGGATCCACGTATGAGTGAGGCAGTTGCTCCTCTGGAACAATTTAACGTTACGGTATAGTGCATTGCTAATGAATTTTTGACTGAACCCCAGAATTTATTTTCACTGAAACTGGGATTTGGACTTACAGAGATGGGCATACAGAAATGGGAAAGAGGGTGTGATAGGTGGATGATGTCCAGCTGAGGAAGGAAAGAGGTTGCCAAGGCTTGCAGCCACTGTATCCAGTGTAGCATCAGAGGCAGAAAGAGTGAACAAGTACAGGTGTTTGGAAGAGGATGAGCTGTGTTTGGAGGGTGGCAGTGGAAAGTGCTGTGAGCAATATTCGTGGGAAAAAACCCAAACAACAATCTGTTACTGCAATAAAGCAAAGAGCTGAAAACAAACAGTCCTCTGCGAATGCAATGGGCACTAGACACTCTTGCCACCTGAGGAGAGTAATTGTCAAGTGCTGAGTGAGAGCTTGTTCTGGGTTTGGAGGGGCAGCATTGTTATGCTAATAGTCCTTTCACTTGCCTGCAGTGCTGCTGTTGTGGTCTCCTGGAAGAACTGGGCAGGAGGCTTTCCCAGGACCTACTGGTGAGGAAGGGCTAGCTGCCATTTCATCTGGTCCAATGCAGGTGGCTGCAAGCCTGCCTTCTCTCCCAGCCCCTGCACACATCTCCCTGCCTCTCGCAATGGAGCCCTTTGAGCATTTGCGAGGTCTCTCAGTGAGTCTGTTCAAGGACACAGGTTGATTGAAACCAGCCCAGCCAGGGTGGTTGACTTTTGCCCAGAGCAGCTTCTGAGCTGTGGTCTGCCTGGGCTTGCGCCAGGCAGGTTATGGGCATCACGGCCAGTGGGGAAAGCGGTCAGAATCACAGCAGGACTGGCCAGGGATGTGAGGCTGTCTCTGTCATCTAGGTGCCCTTCCTCCCTTCCCCACCCATTCTCATCATCAGTGGTGATGTTCCTCCTTGCCCCATTGGGTCCTGCCCATTCCTAGCACATCAGCCATGCTGTCAGCACTTCACAACGCCTTTTTTGCTTTAACAATTCAAGTGAGAATCAGTCGGGTGTTTTCAGAGTCTTAAGCTGTCTTTAAAAAATGTAGACCCAGTTTTGGCCTAAGTTCTCTTGTCTGAGAAACATCCTTTCTGAGAATTTAATTAGAAGCGACTCTTATTTACATGGATTCTACCAGCTGCTGTCGGCTCTGCGGCCCTGGGGGAAAAATTCAGATCATACTGTGAAAGCCATTAGCGAGGACATTAGAATCAACCATATCCAGGTCAGGCAAAATTCTGAAAATACCTAGCATTCATGTGTCCTTAATTGCTTTTCTCCTTTTACAGCTGATGGGTGAACACACCATCTGAGAGGGGGCTGCCTCAGGGATTTCTTTTCCATTATGTGATGTAGATATGGAGAGAGGAGCTGGTAATGACTGCTCAACAAGGAAAGGAGGAAGTAGACTTGAGCAGCAAGAAGAAATTTGAACTTAGAGGAGGAAGATCTAAGGAGCTAATATTGGACCTAAACAGGGACAGATGTGCTTGGAGGAGCAGCAAAGGAGTTGCTGAGCTACTTTGCTAAAAGCTAAGATGCTAAGAGCATCAAACATCTTTTGGAGAAAGATGAGATACATCTTCTGGACTTCAGTGCCTTGTTCAGGTGTGTCTTTGAGCAAGTCAAGAACACAATAAGGTGATTTCTGTATCGTACAGGAACATCAGAAATACGAGAAACTTAGGCATCTTGAGGATGGAGGCAGTAGAAGTGCACAGCTACCTCCAGGCCCTGAGTCAGAATCACTCTTAGGGCTCCCCTTAGACTGGTGTGATGTCCACAGTGCCTCTGTCACCACACCCAGGGCTTTTGTGCACTAGGAGTATGGCAGCAGAAGTGCTTTGCCAGGGAGCACATTGTCCTTATTCTTATTGTCAAGAGAGGAAAAGAGAGGTGGTGTGAGGTCAAGGGACTTCCCCCAATTTAGACAGTGACAGCTGTAGGGCTTGAAACCTTGTCCCAGTCCTGGACCTCTACCTAACAGGTAAAAGGCACTACTGCAAACCTGCACTGCAAACTTTTTGAGGACTTGCTTGCCATTACAGCCTGCAAAGTGTCAGGCGCACCCAGCCCATCATCTGCATAGTGATTTGTTTCCAATCTTATAAATAAGATCTGACACAAAGGAGGTAACATTTAAAGGCTGTAGCATACATTGAAATGTTCTCTCTAGGCTGTCCATGTAAGAAGCTTTGCCAGCTACACCTGCTTTTTGGCAGCTGCTGCAGTGACAGCTGGGAATGTAATATGATAAAAATGCCACTTCTGCAAAATAATCATGGTCCATTGGGTGTTTCCCAGCAAGATCTTGTGAAGGGAAAGACTTAGCCAAAACAAATCTGTTTGGGGCAGCATGAGGGTTGGAGAAAGCAAAGCATGTTGTAAATGTTAAGCCAAGCACGATAATAGGTAAATGGCTCAAGACCTTAGTTGTTTTAGCTGAAATGATTTGAGAAAACTTTGTGAAGTGTGTACCTGTGGTATGAATTCACCAGGTGACATGAAACTGTTCTTCCCTGGCTTTTGAAAGGGTGAAAACCAAAGGAAAATGACAATGGATTAGCACAACTGCCGGTTTACTTTTCCTGCAAGAACCATGATAGACCCTGCTTGATTGTTGTTTTAATTAATCAGAAGCAATCAGCTTGTAAATGCTGTGATTAACACTGCTTCTATTTAACCCCGCGCTGAGTTTTCCAAATGGTGTATGTAGCAGTTCTGCAGAGTAGAAGGGGAGTCTAAAAGCTCTCAGGTAGAAACTCCAGAAGCTGAGGATGGCTTCTGGTGCTGAACCACCAAGGCTGCCTCCAGCCCACAGACCAGCTGTAAAACAGTGTAGCGGAATGCAGCAGAAGAAGTCCAAATGATTTTCTACTGTTTTTAGGAGAAGAAGAGCCTTTTTTTCTCTGGGATTCCCAAATGGCAGTTTGACACTTTGATTCCCAAGTGGCAGCCTGTGTTTAAGATAATGGCAATCGCTTGTATAAACTTCTATTTTCTTTTCTCTCCATAGGTTTGTTGATCGGCTCTGGTTGTGCCCTCTATCCTCTTGGCTGGGACAGTGAAGAAGTCAGACAAACCTGTGGCAACCTTTCCAACCAGTTTGAATTGGGTGAGTCATCATCAGAGCATCTCAGCCACATTAGACTCTTTTATATGTTGTCCATAAAAGCAAACAAGGACATGAGCGCAGGCTTGGAGAAGCAACCCAGTTGTGTGTGGTGGGGTATTCATATTGCATCATTCTAGCATGGTGCTAAGGCAGTGAATTTCAGATAGATTTGCTGGAAATATTTTCCAGAACATTGTAAAAGAAAATGAAGGAATGTATGCATGTATGTATGTATATATTTAAGACATCAGATTTAATAGTCCTGCAATATGGGAGCTAGCACTCCTGGAGATCTTGACAGGGTAGGCAGAGGCATCACATCACAGTGCAGGTCAGGGTAATTCACAATGAGTACAATCAGCTGTCTTTGAAGTCTGGCGTGTTTACGGCCTTCTAACCCAAGCCTAAAGAGTATGGTTTTGGTTATTCATATCATTGGGAAGCTGGTAAATAACACTTGCTCCCTCTGCCAGCCTTCTCCCAAACAAACTACTGGTCTTACTGTTGATGACTGCACTGAGTGCTGAATGAGAGCCAGGGACGTGGCCGAGCTGGGCTCACACCCATGTGGTATGGGGCAAGCCATCTCTAGAGAGGGCTGTAGAAAACAAGGGCCCAGCAGCAATGTGGATGATCAGGATCTGATGTTTGAATGCACATCCAGGTCCTTGTTTAGCTAGAAGGATCGATGCAGCTGCTGATACCCTACTCTATAAGCGCTCTCTGATTCTGTGTAACTTGAAGAAGAGGGGGATCTGCAATCCTCCTAAAAGAGCAGGAGAGACTGAGCACCCCGATCCTCCACAGGCTTGAGAGCTCCTACTCCCAAGCACAGACGTACACAGCTCCCCATTTCCAGACCCTGCAAGCTAAACCTTATGGTTATGTTAGAAACCCTTTCCACAGCTGTGTGTGCAGGGCTTGTGGTAGCCTGGCAGTAATCCCAGTGCAAAGAACAGTGGACAAAAATGGTCTCCTAGGGTTGAACACAAACCTTCTGCATTAGCTTTTAATTTTACACTCTTATTTCTGTCAGGCTTCAGGAGTAAGGAGTTTTGTTTCCATCTCAGAGATGTTTCTTGTGAAGATATGCAAATGAATTGAGGTTGAAAGGTAAAAAAATATTGCTTTGGGAGAGATGCTCCAGGTCAGTCTCCATTACACCATTCCTGTGGAGTGCATTTGATCTGGCACAGGACCAGAAATTCTCATTACCAATATCAGCACCCATCTATGCCACTGCCACTGATGTTGTTAGCAGCAGCCACTAATGGTGTTGCACAAGGGATGTGTAACATGCTCTAGAAGCTTTACCTTGTTACTCTGAACTCTAATATCCTTCTGTGCTATTGATACTAAATTTTCTTTTCAGTGAAGTATAAAAAGTTCCTGCAACATTTTTATTCACCTAATATTTGAAAGATATGAACAAGAAGAAGATAGCCATGAGAAAAGAAATGTATAGTAAACTAGCATAAAAAAATGTCCCAGAACTAAGATTCCCAGTTCCATGGAAAGGTGTCTCAAAGGATGTAGTAGAAAGACTAGGCAAAACACTGCAGTAAGTGTTGCAGGGAGCAATCGAGTTCATCGTTACCCATGGTCAATCCTGTGCAGAAGCCTGAAGTAGTTCCTAGTCAGTCCATTTAGCAGCACTCCCGTTTGAAAGGCTGGCTAGCCTCTCGCTGGTGCACGCTGATGCCTGCCTTTCCACACCAAGCATGTGGGCAGCTCTGCTCCTGTGATTCCTGCTTATGTCTCCTGACAGCCTGCTCGTTCCCAGGCTTCAGTCATTGCTCTCCCCAGAGTGCAGAAAAGTGTTACCTTTCCAGGTTATTTCTCTGCAAACTCACAAGAAGGTGGGTGTCGTGCCAGTCTGAGCTCCTTGAAGACAGTTACAAACTGTGACCTTAAACACAGTCATGCCCACAATCAGAGCAAAGTCTCTGAGACCACCTTTGCCATCTCAGTCTTGATTCATGAGTCAGATATTTGCATAAATTGAATCACTCTGCCATTAAAGTCAGTGAAGAAACCCATGTGAAAAATTTCAACTGACAGCTTTCCTTCCACGTACGCATAAGGACCATGAGATATATTGCATTAACTGTGAAGGCGTGTACTCTTACTGTATTTTCTGGACCTGGAGCACGCAGGGCATGTGTTATGCATGCCTAGACTTGACGGGAGTGCTCGTCTTGCCAATCTGCTACAAGCGTATGTTAACACATTAATTAACAGATTATAATGAGAGCTAAAATTTGCTGTAGTGATTTCCACTAGGCATCTCTGCCACTAAACATCTCTTTTCCACATATGTTGGCAGTGAAATTAAATGCTTGGCTAGGATTTTTTTTACTTAATGTCAGTGCCTGGTTGATGCTGTGTTAGCAAAGTTATCTGTAAAGAAGAGGTACTGTCCAAAGGCCATTTAGTAAACACACTGCTCATTGTCTTTCATAAATACCTCTTGGTTGGTGATAACCCAAACCCTGTAGTCTTTTCTGAATCATTAGAGACTGGCTTAGTCATTATAGCCTACAGGCCAAAAATTATGTTTCAAAGACTTAATCTCACTAAGTCTCAAGACAAATTTAAGTAATTATTACTTTCATTTGAATATTTAATTTGATTAAGCCACAATGATATGCTTTCTATTCCTGAGTCTGTGAAATGAGTTGTCTCAAGAACCACATATATACTCGCTGCATTCAAAATCTGCCCTCAGAAAAGCTGAGCTGCTGTGAGCCCTGCACTGGTTTGCTGATGGGAGAAATGGTGTGTGGGGGGGTGCAGGTCCTGCACCTCCTGCTGCTGTGGGTGCTAGCGAGGATGACACTGAGAGCCTGATTCAGCGCGTGTGGTTGCTCTCAAAGGAGAGGGTGTTCAAAGGGATGCTGATCAGCAGACAGCGTTCAGCCTCCTCTTCGAGGATGGCAGAGCAACTGCTGCAGCTTGGGCCACAGGGAACAGGCGTGTGTGGTTGGGAAAGGAGGCTCAAAACACACCAGGTTTGACCACAGAGCCAGCAAAGGTGGAGGTTCAGCACTGAGATTCGTTCTGGACTTAGAAAAAGTGAGGGGAAAAAATGGTTGAGGTTGGAGGTAGAAAAGATAAGCCAGGAGCTGCAATCTGCATTATAGGAGGATGAGAAGGACAAGAGGCAGGTGCAGAGGAGGAACTGCAAGAACTCACCTGAGGAGCAGCTGAATTGTGCACCGTGAAATGTAATTTCAACCAGAAATACTCCAGAATTAGCAATGAAATGAAAATTTTTGCTTTACCAAAACAAGACCAACCCCCACCCCCCGTAACATGCTCATAACTAGATAGAATAAATAAATAGCAATGCTAAGAACCCATAAAAAAGCCTAATCCTTAGTGGGTGTGCTAGATAAGAAGTGCTTCTCCATGTCTTCAGGCACCCTGAAAAGACATTAGACTAATAGGCACTCCAAATAGTGCTGAGATAGCCCATATTGTGAAGAGGCGACCCCCTCCTTCCGCCCCTGCCAAACACACATTTCTGTGTACATTCCAAAGCAATATTTAAAAAGGCTGCAGGAAAAATAACCATGCCTTTAATTTATGTATAAGTGGGTTTGGGTATTTTTTTCTAGAAAACCTGAGCCGACATTGTGAAATGCCCAGCAGTTTGCTTCTCTCTTTAAAATTGGATATTTATTTGCTTTTTATTAAGTGAACTATGTCCAAAGGGTTTACTTAAACATTTATGTATTTAATTGGGCTGATTTTTTTAAATCAAATGAAAGTGGTTGTACAACTCCATCTCTACAAAGAGGAGTCATTCTTCAACTGAAGATACCCTGCCAAGGACAACCCCATTTGTTGATTAAATTACATTCAATAGATGAGCTCTTTTGCTAATGAGGATGGGGAGTAACCTCCATGAATAGACAGACAGAGAGACTGGTGCACCTGTAGAGGGGCCTGCTCTACGCTCTTCTCTAGCAATCTGTTTTTGCCATCATGAAAAGAAGCACAGTGATAGATTAGGGCCTTGACAAATGACCTCTGGCAAATCTTGCTGGGGGTTTAAGGCCATGATAGGTCTCTGTCATGTTCCTCTGCTTGTGGTTCCCAGCTCCCTAGCAGTTAGCAGGACCTGTATGGAGGTCTTGGGGCCCTGCTTCATATTGCGGTATCCCATCTCAGATTGCTGATGGAGCAGAGTTCCCAACGAAACACCAGACTATGAACTGAGGCAGTCTGCTGCTGCTGCTGTTTTTAGGGTGGTAACTCCTAGAGGCAGGGCAATATAAATAAATGGGGGCAAGAGAAAAGAGATATTTATGTTTTAAACCAGCGTAGTTGTTTGCTCAGTGACCAAGTTAAAGTCCTTAGTCTAATTTGGCCTAGGCTAATGCCTGAGGTGGAGTCATAAACTAGCAGTGCTTGAAGGGACTGCCTTTCACTTTTGCCAAATGTCTGAGAATGGATCAAAATCATCTTAATCTCTTGTCACTGCGCAAGCTGTTATTGTTTTGCTGCATTATTTACATCCTGGAGTTGCCTATGGGCCCATTCAGGACAGCACTGACATGGCACAGCAGTACAGAGCTGCTCTCTGAAGGGTGTGAAAGTGAGTCAGATCTATACAATCCTGTGGTCTGCAAAAGGAATTATCAGGCAATTTCGCAAAAGCAAGCATCTTTATAGCATATCATATAGCACACATTCAGTTTTGCTGAGCTAGAGGCACTAATACTATTTTGTTTTCATTTCTAAATGTACCACACAAGAATAACAGCTGAAAAATGAGGGTTTTAGCAGGAAATTCATTAAAGCGAGGGACCCTGCGTTAAGGTGAGAGCATGCATTAAAGTCAAGACTGCACCAGACATTTGCAGAAACTTCCACATTTTGCAAAACTTAGACTGTGTGAAGAAGTCTTCTGAACTTGCATGGCTTTTTTAGAGGGCAATGTGAGTGTATACATATGAATACATTAGTATTGGTTTTGAATGTCTAAAATCAATATGACACCTCACTTTAGGCCATTGATTTCCCTAGATGCACATGTGGAGACTGCTCAGTTGTTGCATGCTCATTTTTGTTGTGATGGGTGTGGAGGCAGCTAAAGTCCACAGAATGTCCTGGAGAGGACAGGGCATGCTCAGTTTAACTCACAAAATCAAGCCTCAGTTGGCATCTGGTGAAACAGCACTACAAGACCAATACCTAAGAGCCCGAACAGCAGAATGGTTATCTAGAGTAAGATTCATTTAGCTAAACATAGATGACTCAGGCCATTGTAGGTGCCCTAGGAAATTTCATCTGGCCTGCAGCTGCCACTTCCCTACCATCAGATGTATGAAATTATATTATGTACTTACCTTATTAACCTGAAAGAATGAAGACACTAAATTTAAGATAAACTCCAATTCTTAAGTTGAACTACTTGGAAAAAATTTTTGTCTTCCTTTGAGGAAATATGGTGTGTTTGGGCAGTGAGGACTCAGCCTGGATAATCAGTGCTCCAGAATTTTTTATGTCCTACCCCTTTTTGTGGGAGATTACTTTTTATGTCATACATTTCCTACCTAGGACCTACTTTTTTATTCTGCTGGGTGATCATTTGTGCTAAGAAGCATCATACAAACATGACTTCTTGTTTGCTGTACCTTCAGAGCTTATCTTTGATTTTCATGATGCTTTTCTTTGCTATTAAAGGCAGTGAAAATCACAGGTCTGGCAGCAAGGGCTCGCATGGCTCAGGTGTGGCCATCAGCATGCCGTGCCCTGCCTACCTATCTGGCAGCTGCTGCTGCAGCCTGCCCAAAATGCATTATATGCTTGTTTGAGTTCATGCCATCCTTCGGAGGCTGGGAACAGTCTCCTGCCCTGTTTTTTCTGAAAGTCCTTCTAGATCCTCTCCAGTTGTTTTATGTTCTCTGGCTGTCATGCTCTATCGCTACCTGTCATGCACAGACATCCTAGGTCTGGGAGCCCAGCTGCAGCAGGAACCAAGGCAGATGGCTCCAAACGCACACCTTTGGTTGCCCTCTGTGGTGGTCCATCCATCTGTGAAGTGCTATGAAAGGGATTTCCTGGCCAAAGTGGCTGTCTGGAGAGCAACTTGAAAGTCTGGCTCCCATCCTGAACTAAACAAGCAGCTGAATTGCCCTCAAAAGCTCTAAGAAACTTCTCTGTTGAGGGATATTTGTTTCCAAAGATTATTATTAATGTTCTCCTTTGCCACTTTTAGAAGGCTTGAAATACGTTAAAGAGAACTGTTGACTTGATAATTACTTTTGCTGTAGAAATATTAGAGTAAATGATTTTTAAAGCACTTTAAAAGCAAACAGTGCAGTTAATAAAACAACAACATAAAACCCCCACAGAACGCAGTGAATACAAAAAAAGCTTTGTCAACCAGTTAATTTGCCTTAGGTGGCATAATTTTCAGCATCTGGCTGAGTGTTAACATACAGTGCCAAAACGATCAAGAAAAGGATTTAGAGGGTAGGACAATTTATTAGAATCCTATTAAAGGCAAAGGCTTCAAAGCTGTATTTTTCTATGAGCAATCTATCTGACAAAGCCATTTTCTTGTTCGCAGATCCTCTGCAAACAGCTCAGAGATTTTACCAGTTCAGTTTTTTGACTGGGGCTGAGCACAATCTTTACAAGCGCACCTGAGCTGCAGCTGCTGAGTTCTTAGATAAATTCATGAGTCAACCTACGTGCTAGTCAAGAAAGTGTTTCATCAAGAAACATTTCCTCTTTAGTACTACATGGATGACTTCCATTCTTAAATCTTTGTAAGCCTTTGGTGACTATATCAAGGTCCACATATATTCTAACATGACTTTGTTGGCCAGAGTTAGAACATGGTCATGCAAGGACCCTCTGCAGTCGATAGATTTAAGCAGGAGCATCCAGAAAGGGACTCAGACCACCTGGGAGCAAGTACCTGGAGCCCTTTATTACTTGAAAAGGGCAGCTAAACTGGTTGTTTGGAATCCCTTCATAGTTAAAGGGAGAAAAATAGGTGCTACTAGAGCAGTGTTCACCTGCTGTGCTTTAGATGTCTACCTTAAGATGAAATGCAAGACACTTTTGTAAGTGACTTTTTCTCCTTGTTGTCTCCAGAGGGAATCTGGGGGACTAGTCCAGTGTGTATCTCTGCAGTGTGGATGTCCAAAGAGAAGTGAAATTAATTTCCCTTCCTGCAATAGGTGACCTTTCTGCTGACTTCTTCCAGGAGGCTGGGAGAGCTCCTCATTAGCAGGACATAAGTTATGTGCTCTTGGAAATTTGAGCGTTGTAATTGAATCAAGGTGTTGGTTTCTCCTTCATTGTTCTATGATAAATGCACACCTACAGCAAATTTGAGGTTTCATTTAAAACAAAATTATGTGATCCTCCAAAGAAAGGAGGATTTGGTCATATGAGTGAGTGACTGCATCCAACAGAACTGAAGAATTTCAATTTGGCACTTCTTTTTCCACTTTTTTACAGTTCTGAACCTTAGGAGATTTTATGCATTTAATTACAGACCAAAACACCCATACAATTACTTTGACCAATTATAAGTAACCAAAATAGCTTGATCTGTGCATGCATAAGAAGGCATATATTTTTTAAAACGTGAAATGCATTGAGAAAGTCATATCCATGCAACAGACAAAGAAACCAGCTTCACTGAATTCATTATTTTTTATCAAGCTATTTGTTTGGCTGTAGTTTTACCTTATATAGTGTTCTTTCTTTGTTTCACATAACTACTTTAATCCTTTCTGGATGCATTCCAAGTTTTAACTTCTTTTCCTGCTTATGTAGCTGATTTCACATGACGGTTTTTCATTGTAACTGTGTCAAGAAAAAAATTTTCAGCTGTTTAATTTACCTTGGCTTTGTTTCAAAATAATTGTGCCTTCTTATTAATTAGCTGATTATCTTTTACATTCATTTGCAGCTTTCATATCTCCAAATCCCTGTATATCCCTTAACATCACACTCCTTACTTTTTTCTCTGATTACTTTTCCAGCACCCTGATTGATTACATGAATTCGCATTCCCTGTAGTACTGGGCTGTCATGTGAAGCTGTTAATTAGAGTTCCTGAACAACTTTTTGGAAGTAGGAATTGTAGTTTTTATTTTTGAAGGTATATCCTTTGTATTCTCCAGCTCGGCTAATTCTGAAACCTTTTTTCCTTCATCTTGGACAATAGGCTGTACTTAAGGTTAAATGATTAGAGTTTGCCTAATACTCTAGGCTGCAAGCCCAGGACAGTCTTAACATTAGCAGCAAAGAAGGTACAAATATTTAAGATTGTAAGTCTTGCAATTAACAGGTTTGCTTCCAAGACACTTTCATATTCTGGATATTTTTTCATAAGTGTCAATTATTGGTTATTTTAGATGAAAATCATATGTTATTTCCAGGACCTTGATAACTGTATGTGATAATTATTTATAAGACATCATGAGTATAAATCCTGGTAAAATTCTGTTTGGGCAACTGGATCCTGGCACAGCTCCACAGTAGATCAAGTATCCACAGATTTTCTGTTGACAAATTTCACTAACTCCCAAATTTGTCTTAATCTTTATTTACATTATATATTGAAGAGGAGGGGAGGAGCTAGGGGACACATATCATGGCCTTGAAGATCATGTTAGAAATCAGGAAAAGGCATGGAAGTGTTTTTTAATAAGCCCATCCATCACTACAAAACTACCCTTCCACATTCCTTCATTTTTTTTGATTTAGCAAATATTGTCTTATGTTCTATGGGACTCTTCTCTGCTGAATCTTCTTTTGATATTATCCTCACTCACCTTGCTTTTGTCCTTTATCCTTGAGGACTGCAATTTCTTTCAATCCTTTTACAAAAGAGATGAGTGTAATGTTTCCATTCTTTCCTTCTTTTATTTGCTTGGAAAATGGCCATCCATCCCTATAGCTGCAAGGTCTGTTATTCTATGATTTCAGTGTTCACCCTGACACTCTCTTGCTGCCAATCCCAGTAAAACAAATGTGAAAACAAAGTTCTTAATGGCTGGCTACAAATTTACCTAAGCCGACTTGGACAGTCCTGCTTCACTGAGCAACCAAGAGCTCCAATTATTTATGCTCTCCTTTACCAAAAAAAAAAAAAAAAAAAAAATCGATCCAGAACTAACAAAACGCTAAAGCCACAGCTTCTCCCTCCATACTGACCTGTCATGTAAAGACTGATTTGTTAAAAGCAACACCAGTTCTGTGCAGAGAAGGATGCTGCTGTGATGCCTGTCATCTCTATCAGCTAGAAGAGTACTTCAGCTGCTGGGGAATTTGCCTTGGCATGAAACTAGATCCAGCCCATCTTATGATTCTTGCACACATCTCCATGTCAATGGACTGGCACACTTCTTTCTGTATATATGTATTCCTATGCATCCTTAAGGAAAACAACAGCTTTTATGTCTTTGTGTGTGTGTGAAAATTGACACGGTTTCACTAATTGTTTTAATTCTATCAAGTAATTAGGTGGTCTTGCTCTTCATGCAAACCTCATGAAGTTCAACCAGGCCAAGTGCAAGGTTCCGCATGTGGGTCGGGGCAATCCCAAGCACAAATACAGGTTGGGTGGAGAATGGATTGAAAGCAGCCCTGAGGAGAAGGACTTGGGGGTGTTGGTTGATGAGAAGCTCAACATGAGCTGGCAGTGCATGCTTGCAGCCTAGAAAGCCAACCATATCCTGGGCTGCATCAAAAGAAGCGTGGCCAGGAGGTTGAGGGAGGTGATTCTCCCCCTCTACTCTGCTCTCGTGAGACCCCATCCGGAGTACTGCATCCAGCTCTGGGGCCCCCAGCATAAGAAGGACATGGACATGTTGGAGCGAGTCCAGAGGGCCGCAAAGACGATCAGAGGACTGGAGCACCTCTCCTATGAGAACAGACTGAGACAGCTGGGGCTTTTCAGCCTGGAGAAGAGAAGGCTCCAGGGAGACCTTATATCAGCCTTCCAGTACCAGAAGGGGGCCTACAGGAAAGCTGGAGAGGGACTTTTTACAAGGGCGTGTAGTGATAAGACAGGGGGGAATGGCTTTAAGCTGAAAGAGAGTAGATTTAGATTAGATACTAGGAAGAAATTCTTTACCATGAGGGTGGTGAGGCACTGGAACGGGTTGCCCAGAGAAGTTGTGGATGGCCCAGCCCTGAAAGTGTTCAAGGTCAGGTTGGACGGGGCTTTGAGCAACCTGGTCTAGTAGAAGGTGTCCCGGCCCATGGCAGGGGGGTTGGAACTAGATGATCTTTAAGGTCCCTTCCAACTTAAACCATTCTATGATTCTATGGTTCATTTTAGAGTTTTGACATTAAAAAAATGGGAAACTGCAATGCAGCATTTCTAATCTTCAATATGATGAGCTCCATGAAGGCAAACTGCTCTACTTGATGGTTGAATTTAAGCCCCAGTTCTGCAAAGATCTTAACCATTTGTTTGCCTCTGAATATATGTCTAGTCCCACTGATGTCAGTGCGATAAAATCTGAATTTGTCCTTCTATGGTACCCATTATTATAATATAAAAATACAAAGCTAGAAAGCAAAGTCTATCATCTTCTTTAACATGTAACATTTCTATAGGTATATTTCTTTTCATTTGATGTTACATTTAATTACTCAACAACCCTGCTTTTTATAAAGCTTTCTGTTCCTTTTAAAATGAGTATTTAATACCAAAGTGAAGCAGAAGTAATTTTACAATTTAAACTGCAACTAAATTACCCAATTATTGACAACCAAAAATCTTTCTTTAGGGTGCAGTGGATTAAAATAGCTCATACATGTAGTAAAATGAGAACACCAGAGCAGAAACATTAACTCCAAAGTATTTTTTCTCCTTGTGCAATACAGGATTATAAAAGGGGTAGCATTGTTTCATTTTAACACGTGGCTATGCAGTGTAGGGAAACGTTCATTGCAACAGGTACCTTTAAGATGGATTATCTCTGGTCTTATAGCTATACGTAGCTATGGACCTAGGACTTACCTACACTTACAAAGAAAAGTAAAGCTAAGTCCTATACCCTCAGACACCTTCCCCGCTGCAGGCTCTTCTTCAGCACAATAGCTTGAAACGCTGTTCTGCTCAGCATCATCCAAGTACAGATTTTATCCGAGGCCTCCCATTGCTCCTGACACAGGCTGGAAATAATGGCCAGGTTTATTGCTGTGTTATTATTGCTCTAAGGTCAGGCTCCTGGCTCATTCATCCGTTCTCCTGCACTCTCCCATTCTTTCATTTGTTCGTCTTGACCCAACACACACTTGTGAACTACATTGCATTTGTTAGATCAAGAGGCTGCCTGCCATGCCTCAGAGCATTAAGTAGGGCAGTGGTCCTTAGGGTAAATGGAGCATGGTATGGAGAAATAAACATTATTCTCTTCAGCCAAGACTGAATGTGTGTGTTGTATCTGTTGAGCACATCTCTGACACTGATTTAACAGTTCTTTCTTCTGAATATGTATCTCTCTCCCACTGCCAAGGCACAAAAATTGAAATCACACCATGCAAAAGTTCAAATTTACTTCATTCTATCCCACTTAGGTCACAGCTTTGGGCAGTGCTACCAGGTGGATATTTAAACTCTTTTTAAAGTAGTATTTTGACATTTGTTTTCTCTACCTGGAAACATCATAATGAGAAAGATTTACTTTTTCAAGCTGCAACTACAATTCTCTAGTAGTTTTAGGAATACTTAGCAATTTAAAAAGACCTGTGAGATGACTCCATCTTATCACAAGAAAGGCTTTAGCACAGCCCACCCTGGTATAAATGTGATCATTTTCAAAGCAATCCAATGGATTTAGACATCTGGTGTGTGCTTATGTCTGGTTTTGAAATTCCCAGCAGAAGCTATAGTCAGTGTGTGTACACAGGCAAAGCAATAGATGGTCCAGAGACAGGTCTCTCCAGGGACTGCTGTGCGATTAGACAAGGATCTGCATCAGTGACATTGCCAGGCACTTGGCGGCTCTCAGTAGTTCCTGATGGTCTTCTCTTTAGGAAGTCAGACTCTCTGTGTGGTCTTCTGTAAGGAAGCCAAGAACAGTGTTGATCTACAGACCATAACCAGATTACAAAACCAAGTAAATCTTTCTGTCTTCTCCAGCACATTAAGGAGAAAGGCTAATGAGCTCAAGCCAAGTCCACAGCTCCTAAAGTCCTCTGGTCACGTCAGGATCTTTGTTTCACTGGACTTTTTTTTAAATAAAAAGTTTTGAGGGTTATGAAGAAAAAATGAAACAAGTACTATGCTTCCTGCTCTGGTGTCAACCTGAGGTCTTCAGAGTGGCCAAGAGCTTAAGTGTTGCCTCCCACTAACGTCTCCTTACAAAGCTGGCCTGGCAATATCCTGCAGACAGTCGATGGACGTACTGTCTGCCTTGAGGCATGCTAATGCTTTGGACATGTTGAGATGTACAGACATCTTGTATGTCTTGTGCCTAAAGCAGGATTAGCTGAGTTGATAATTGCCTGAACGGGAATCCTGGCCCTCAGGGATGCCATTGGGACAGAGTATGGACATGCCACCTGTTTCAGCTCTGTGTTTCTAGATGGAAACTCTAGAAAGTTGGAAAGATGGAAGTTTCTAGATGGAAATTGTTACTTTCTGTTCTCTGGAGGGGAGAATGGTTTCTGCTGCTTTTTCCAGAGAGTGGGAAGGAAGTTTTGTATTGCTGCTTGTGCCTTACTGAGAGCACTCACTGCTCAAAGCAGGGCGGTATCACCCAAGATGGCGACACAGGGAGAACCTCGGTTGTAATGAGTCCCAAGCACTCAAGATCAAAATGACCAAGATGATGCAGCCCAAGTGAAAATTACTTTTGAGATGAGCTGAAATCCTGAGGAGTAACAACAACCGTCTCCTTGCTTCCGGAGATCTCTGTGAGGAGGCTTCCTCCCTGCTGTTTTCCTGATCTCCTCTACTGCAGGCACAGTGGTGCCTGGAAGGGGAGCAATCACTTTATGGTCCACCATGGGATTCTCCAACACCATTCGCTGGTGATGAGTTTGACTGTATAAAGATACCGTGGCCATTAAATGTATTCAAGGCCATATTATGACACTATTAAACACATTACACTAAAGATCGGTGAAGTTTTAAGCAATGGGTTGTGACCTTGGGTGGGGATAGGGAAATTTCTCTATTTTTGTGTTTGAAGACTCCATTCCCACAGCAGCCCCCATGCAGGTGGACCCCTGACACAGTGATCCTTTGCCACCGGAAGTCTCCTGGTCAAGATTGATGCCTGTGAGAGGGGAACATGAATGGGTTCCCTGCAGCCGTGTCCTGCGTTATAGTTACCCAGCAGCTTGCATCCGGGTCCAGTTTCGAGCTCTGTCACTGAGATGGCAGAGGTGGACCCACTCAGCTTTCTGAAAGAGCAGACGCTGGCCCATGTTACATGCAAACCCTCAAAATCTCAGTCAAAAATAATCAGAATGTCCTCAGATCCTGCCTGGCGGAGGAAAAGAAAGAGAAGTGTGGGAAAAACCCTCTTCCAACTGTAGCCGCTGTGGAGAGCGGTGCCACGCGCGCTCCCTGGGCCAGGCAGGCAGAGGAACACCCGCCCCATGGCTGGCACGCTCATGGTGCCGGCAGCCTTGGCTTCGGCTCTCATGTGGCATTTCCCTCTGTGTGGAAAACAGCAACTGGCCAAGCAAGTGAGCTCGGAGGCCTGTCTGCTGAACCGCTACAGAAAATTAAGGGGAGCCATTTAAACAAATTTGAAGCTTGGCTTCTCTAATTGCTTGAACTACGCTCCGCATTCCCTGTCTAAGGTGGACATACAAGTGGGCGGAAACCGAGAAAAGTGCTTTTTCCTGGGTGGGCAGAAAGGAGGGTGGCGGTGGTGCTTCCTCCCCTGGCTAATGCTGTGCCGTGTCGCTCTGTTTCCCTTGCAGGGACCTGCCACATCGGCTGGGCCTACTACTGCACGGGCGGGGGCGCGGCGGCGGCCATGCTGGTGTGCACCTGGCTGGCCTGCTTCTCGGGCAAGAAGCAGAAGCAGTACCCCTACTGAGCCGGCCCCGGGGCGCGGGCGCTGCCAGATGCCCGAGGGGCTCGCCGATGTCTTCTGGATAATGATGACAAACAAGAAATTTTTAAGTGCTTTCTCTCTGGAGCAGGCATGGGGTGGGACAGCGGGTGGCCCCAGGGAGGGCAGGGAGGTGAATGGTGGTGCAAAGCCACCCGGCTGGACTGGGATGTGTTTTCTCACCCAAGCCCGCCCATGGTCTCCTCCACAAATATATAAGCAAGGAAAACTCTGCTTTGGCAAATGGTGAAATTCTGCGTGCACCAATTAATTGAGAGGTTGGTGAGAGGACGGCGGTGCCGGGGGGCTGGGGTAGCGCCCGGCAGCCCCTCAGCACGGCGCTCCCAAAAGCACACATGCACGCACGGGTGTTGACCATGGCACAAAATGAGTATAGAGGAAACTTTTTTTGGTGCGATTCTTCTTTCTTTTCCTTTTTTTTTTACTTCTCTCTGGTGGTTTAAAATTCAGTGTTGCAACACTTTTTAATCTATACATTAAACTTAATAAAAGGACCAATAAGCCACTTTATCAGTATTTTGTATATTCTCTACACATTTTTCTTCCCCAAACATTTAACCGCTGCTTATTCAGCCCTATATAACTTTTATTAAGCCTCTGTGTTTTCAGCATTATTACAAAAATGCAACATAATTACTTGGCATATGTAGCCTTTCCCTATAGTACTTTCATGAAGTGCAGTAAATGGACGTTTTTCTGTCCATTGGAAATTCCACTCACGGTACTGTAGAGCTCTGTTGGTTACGTACGACTAACAGGAAACTTCTTCCAGACATAGATTTCTGTTGCTGTTATGTTTAGCTCATTGATGACATATTGTGCTGTACCATGTTTATTATTTCCATATTCATTTTTGTAAAAAAAAATATATATAATATGTGCTATTTTATGTTTGTATTTGAAAAATCTCTGTAAATAAATTTTTCCTTGATCAATATTTGCGATGCCTGGTCATGTCACTAGTTGAAAAATTTCCTTTCCCAGATCGCCATTGGAAAAATCCTCAGAAATAGTCATGACTCCTCTTATAACCATGCTGTATCCTTTTTCGCTGTCAAACACATACATTTAGGGTTCGGTTACATTGCCTGAGGATAGACATCTATTGCCGCTGGAGGCATTCTAGCATATCCCACATTTTTGCCTGATCCTGTCAGGTGTTCTGCAGGACTTCAGGGAGACTGTCCCCATTCTGGCCTGGCTGCTGCAGACTCAGTGTCTCACACAGTGCTGCATATCCCTGTTTAGGGGACTGAAACAAGCCCTTACTTTCTTAATCGTATTGACACTGATCAAATGCCTGCCAGTCAGTATACCCTGCACAAGGCACTGGCACTGTACAAAGAAAACTCAAAAACAATTTTTTATTTTCTTTAAGAAAAGCAACATGAACTTAGAGCATGGGAACTTGTAAGGGGCTTTCGATCATGACATTAACTGATGTTATTCCCTTTCAAATTTGTTTTTTCTGCTCTTGTTTTCCCAATATGGTATTTCTGTCATGTATTTCTAATTCACTGTCTATGTTCTAGTTGTGGTTCTGCTGGTTAATAACACTTGTAGCTGTTGCACCTCTGAAATCGTGCAGTTGCTTTGTACATTATGCTGGGCAGCTTTTTGGAAGTACGTGGAAATAGCAATGCCAGTTTACAGTGATCAATCCTGATATCGCTGAACTGGATTTTATTGAGTTTCATTATCGGCTAAGCACTATTTATTTGCTTAATGGTGCTGTGCAGTGAAAACAAAATTGTACCTTACCCCTCCCAGATTAGCCCATAATAGCCCTATCGCATCCTACTGCACTTCTGCTGAGAAGCAAACCAACCATGCCGTGGGGGTTTGCCTCCCCTCATGCTCTTCTAGTGGCACCAGCAGCAGTGGGACATGGAGCTCTTCCCTCTTGCTTCCAGGTTTCAGGGCTCATCCCTTCTCGTGAGCGCTCAGGACCATTCCCAAACCTGCTGTGGGAGGTCAGTGGCATTCCATATACCCTCACAGCAAGTATGAATAGGCCCATTAGGGTTGTGGAGTCCTGCTTTATCAAAACCAAATGAGATATAAATACAAATTTGGCTGTGGTTCCCCTGGATGTAGTAGGATCTTTGGCAGGTATCTCAATAGAAAAATGCTGCCTTTGTACAGTATGCTGCTGCAGAAATATGCCTTTCTTTCCACTGAAACTGCGGTTTGCTATACAAAGTTTCGGTGACTTGGCTATAAAAATTTAAGTGTTATTATTCTAAATTTGACCCTGTCTAGATTATATCCTCGCCCATGCATCGTGGAGAACATTTTGACGGTTTTTAGATCTTCCTGTGCTCAGGTTTGGGCTTGATTTATCATGACAAACTGGAGCTATGCAGTTACTTCATGAAGAAAATTAGGTTTTTGTTACAATGCAATACAACTATAGCATGACTGATTTTCTCTGAATTTGTACACAATCTCCTTTTTTTAATTTGGAATTGAATAAAATGCCAATTTTTAATAATCAAGCCAATGATATATGTTGCACCTGCTTTGTAGCTGTTTATCATATAGCCTTCAGCTGCTGCGATATGAATAAACCAATCACAGCTTAATTATGTTTGTCCATATATGTGCATTTTGGTTCTGATATCCATTTTGCACTAGAATGTAAGTATCATTTATTATCATGGTTATCAAGCCTCACAGCTACAAACTCTAGTAACTTCAAACTGGGCAAAAGATTGCTTGCAAGTTCACAGTATGAAGTGTCAATGAAATATTTACAATATTTGCTATGTTTAATTTTCCATTTATTTATTCTTGAAGATGAGGAGCTTGGTCTTGCATTTGTTAAAACAAGACATAAGCTTGCACAAGCTCCTAGGTCACTGAATTCTGTCCCTGCCATTGTTGGCAGTCATATCACGTAATCCTGTTCATAAATATATCAACCTCTATTTTAAAACTATTTAAACAGTTTTCCCCTTACAACTACATTGGGAAACTTATTCCAAAATCTCACTCTTTGGGTGATTAAACACTTCGTAAGTCCAGATCACACTGTATTCTGGAGCTGTCTGGCAACACAGACGTCAGAAGTCGCAGTCCACTTGTAACAAATAGTCTGTGAGCAGCAAGTTTCATCAGTCACTCCTAACTAATACAGGAGCTATATAGAAACAAATCGTATGGTCACAGAGTACTCTTCGTTATCAGAAACTGTCTTAGGACCACAGAATAATTCAGGTGGGAAGAGACCTCAGGAGGTCTGTAGTCCAAGTCATGAGGCCACAACAGGTTGCTCAGGGTTTTATCTCATCTGGCCTTGAAAACCTCCAAAGATGGAGATTCGCAACATCTCTGGGCAGCCTGTGCTACTGCCTGACTGTTGTCATGGGGAAACAGCTTTCCTTATAACTAGTCTCTTGTTTAAACTAATGGCCACTGTCTCTCATCCTCCCACCAAGAATCACTGAGAAGAGCTCACCTCCATCTTCTGTCACCTCCCCATAGGTACTGGGTGACTGCTATTGGGTTATTGTTCCCCCCTACAAGCCATCTTTTCACCAGGCTGAATAAGCCCTGATCCTTGGCCTTCCTGCACAGGAGAAGTGCTCCAGCCCCTGACTAACTTGGTGACTTCTGCTGGACCAGCTGCCATTTGTTGATGTCTTTCTTAGACCAGGGGGCCCAAAACTGGAGGTGGTATCCACATGTGGTCTAACAAGTGCTGATTAGAGGAGGACAATCACTTGCTTCCATATACTGGCTCTGCTCCTGTCAATGCAGCCCAGGAGGCTGTTGCCCATCATTGCTGCCAGGTCATCCTGCTGGCTGCTGTGCAGCTCGCTGTCCCCAGGCCCCCAGGTCTTTTCTGCAGAGCTACTCGCCAGCCAGGCAGCCCGCAGCCTACGTCACTGCAGGGGCTTCTCCCTTCACAGGTGGAGAACTTGGCATTTGTCCTGTTGAATTTCATAAGGTTCCTGTCGTCCCGTTCCTCCAGCCTGTCTCAGTCTCTCTGAATGGCAGCTTTACCCCTCAGTGTATTGACTCGTCCCTGCAACTTGGTGTCATCTGCAAATTTGATGAGAGCACACTGCTCCACATCTTCCAGGTCACCAGTAAAGCCATTAAACAGGACAGGTCCCAGGACAGACCTGCGATACCCCACTTACCACAAGCATCCAAGTAGGGTTCAACCAGGAACCATGACCCTTTGAGCCTCATCATCCAACCAGTCTTTTACCCATCTGGTTGCCTACCCGTCCAGAACGTAATGTCTCAACATATGTACAAAAAAACTGTGGGAGTCTGTGTCAAAAGCCTTACTAAAATCCATGCAAATGACAACCTCTACTCTTCCCTCAATCACAAATCAGTCATTTTACCATGGAAGGCCACTGGGTGGGTCAGGCACAGTTTGTTCTTGATGAATGCATGCTGACTGCTCCCAGTCACTGAAATGAGGTCATATGGGGCTACCAGTGGAAATAAGATGTTGGGATCCTGTTGCCTTTCTGTGCTTAGCTTTTGTTTTGCATGGCTAAGTAACAGAAAAAATGGTCATGAACAAATCTAGAAATATGAAGGGTAGGAAAAAAATTGAGCTCTGGAAGTTGGGAATTTACTTCATATATAAGTTTAAGTGAGGCAAGTGGAAGTGGAAGAACTTGGTGCAATACTTTATTTACATAAGTTTGGTCTTTGAGAATGACTTCAGAAGAATACATTTTGAGTAGGAAATTCTCCCACTTAAACCCCAGGGAACTGGGGACTTTCTTCATCCATGCAGCATGGTGTGCAGTGCCAAGACTCTTGTCCTGAGCACTAACGCAGTATTTCCTGAGAGGGAAAATGTAAATTCTGTCATTCAAGCATTAAGTCAGGGAGAAGCTTTTCTGCATAAATATGAGGCATGTGAAGGCCCTGTCTGGAGTTTGAGAGGGCACTATGCTCTTTCTGTAAAAAAAAAAGCCATTACTTTTCAAGACTTACATGTTAACAAATTACTCAAATTTTCACTACATTCAGTAGAGTTTGCTCCCTCCCCAAAATACAAATATTTGTCTGTAAAAAAAAAACCCTTTAAAAATGTTTTGAAATGAGAGTTAGATAGCTCCTGAGGTGGTTTAACCCCTCTATTTCCTTTTCCTTGATAGAAAATTCATAAATCAGTTGCAATTGCAATTTTTCTGTCATTCTAGAGTTTGAAATAGTCTATGAAAGATATCAAACTGAATGACAAGACAGATAATCTGTACATCAACATAAGCATTAGTTCTACCCTACATACTTAACCTTTCAGAGAGACAATGATGAAATTAAATATGTCTTTTTTTAGAAGCGACATTTTAATGTAATCCCTTAAGCAGTCAGGATTTTAAATAAATGCTTTTGAGTATTAAGTGTTTTTATTATTATTATTTAAATAATGATGGATCAGAGAAAATGAGGAAAAATTGGAAACAGTTTCAAGTTCAGTTCTCTTAGTGGCAGGAAGCATGGCTATTAGCCTAAACATAAATAGGTGGCCTTGTTTCATGTTCTTCACCAAGAAATGGAATGTTCTTTGAAATTTATATGGATGTTTTAGCTGAGTAAAGACAGGCTCTGACTCCTTTCATGGATAATTTCATGACCTTTTAGTCTGCTAGAAGTATCTGCTAAGAATATCAGTGTGTTAGGGATATTCTGTGTTATGCCAAGCAAATTAAATTAAGCCATCACAAGGAAAATGATAATCTGAAAGGAACATATGGCACAACTTCATTATACATATCTGCATCGTCAGGGCCCAGCGCATTGTTGCCTGCTTTCCTGGCTGCATAAGAGCAGAGAAACTATACGTTACTTTGCTTTAAGCATCCTCCATCACACAGGGATATCTTGTGGCCCTCAAGTATCTCCCCAACGCGCACTGTGGGCCATATTGAGCATCACTAAAACTAGCAGCCCAAGGAGTGAGTCTGTGAGTCTGAAACCACTCAGGTAATTTTCCAGACATTTTTCTTATAGGGCACATATGGAGGCCACTGCCCAAGTTCCCAAGATAACACATTAAAGACAGAGTGCTCCCATCTTGCTTGTCCCCCTCAGAGGCAGTTCCCACCTGGGGCAGAGGGAAAGGCTCGTGTACAGCTCCTGCAGCATCCCTGGTGTGTGAGACCCCTGCACCAAGCCTCAGCTCCAGGAGTGGAGGGTAAAGACAACAGCAACAGCCAAGGTGCTCCATGTGCTTTTGAAAACTGCATGCAGCCCTGTTCTGCACTCATGAATATCTTTATCCTCTTTTCATTCTCCAGGAGCTACAGGTAGCTTCGAGTCTCTTTACACCAGCCAGCAAAATCAATATTTAAGTACACTTAATAAATAAAGGTTTTTGGGCTGTATAGACAGTCATGCTGCAAAGCACTTTTGCTCCAGCTCGTCACCAAAGCACTGAGTGTTTCATCAAGTAGTGGACGGAGCTTCCTCCACAGGACTCCTGGGTGGGTGGTTTTCTACAAATTCCTCTGCCCCTCAGCCCAATAATTTTATACTGTTCCCTAAACCTCTGCCAGATGTGACCATTTTTCAAAGTCTTGGCCTTTTGAAAGCCTGGTAGCTGCTAAAGGGAAAGGAAGCAGTTCATGTGAATGCTTTGCTTTCTGTTAAGGATTCCAGTCACTTCAATGGGCTTGAACCAAACTCCATGACCTTGATCCAAAAACTATAGGAGCCAATGGCAAAAAGTCCACTGGCTTAACTCAGGCACAGATTTAATGGGCAAAATGCCATAATTGTTCTATATCTGGCTTTGTATTATGTTCCGATAAACTGTCCATCTTTTTTTCCTATGGAAAAAATACACACAGACACACACACACATACATTTTATAAACAAAAAAATCTCTATAACTTTCTTAGTTTTGTGCTTAACTAAATGTTCCTTGTCATCTGAGAATTAACTAAAACAAGATCCTACAAATGCAAAATCTATGATGTGGGATGTAATATTGGCAATTAGTATTTATTTAGGAGCTATGTCTTCAAAGATCAGAAACTTTAAAAAAAAATGTTTTGTATTGATTTTGCAGACAAACAAGCAGCCTGATTTGGATAATAAAGCACCTTTTTTGTGAAGCAGGCCAGCTGTGCGTCCTTATCTTGCCTGTTCCAGAGGAAGAAAATGAAAAGTGGATTAACTAACATAATGAACGTTTCAAAGGCTATAAAGTAAAATCTGTTATATGATGTAAGGCTGTGGTTTTTAGCTGATATTACTAGGCTGGGTGGGTCCGAAGGGACTCTTTCTACTACCAAATGGAAAGGACAAAGAACAGAAAATAGAAATGTGGGGGGTTTACTGAGGAGCCCACTACAGGGTGGTAGCAGATGCTCTGCACCTAGTACTCACTGTGGCTCAGTAACTCTCCATATGAAGCATTTGGGTTATTCTCCACCGTGTTATACCTCCAAAAATATCAGTAAGCTTTCCGTTTGTACAGCACCTAGGACAAATATTGTCCAATCTATCAGTAGGGCTCCTGGGTCCTAAAGTAAAGTTACTCCACTCCACAGCAGGAGTAAGTGTTAGTGAAGGACTTTCTTTTACTGAATGGTAGTATCTTTTGGTAGCGAAATAGAGAAAGGAAATGTCAGTTAAAATGCAAGCTATAATTAGGATGATACATTTGAAAGGATGAAAACCTTCTTGCCTGAAGCTCAGTGGCTGTATTAAGAATTACAGTGTGAGATACTTGTTTTCAAGTAGCTGTCAACATATAACTTGTTTTCTACACTTCAGGGATTAATACCTAATTATGGTGCACACAGGAATTAAAAAGACTGAGAGCATTACTACACCTACCTCTCTCTCTGGCTAAAATCAGAACTCCTCTTGCACAGAAACTGTTTCACCCTGCTCCTGCATGTTGACTTCAGCAAGTCTGTGCACCTTACAGCCACCCCAAGAAGTGCCTGACCCTACCTCTTCTCAAAAGCCTGCTGTGAGCGGGACATCTGCTGCTGTCCTCCACATCACACTTCCAGCCCTTTGCTATAACTTGCTGCTGCAGAGCATGGCTGTCACTTCTGGAAGGTTTCAAGCTGTTTCTCACTAACTGATCAGAGTACCTCATTTCAGGATAATCCATTAGCAAAAGATGCCACAGTACACTGCAGAAAATTAAGTGTTTAATTTCCAAAGTTGTTGTTAAATCCCACCCTCTTGCAGACCATTCAACACCATTAATGTAGCAGTAGTCATCAATAATACCTTTTCTTTTTTTCAGGTCCGGGGGGCAATGATAGCCGGAGAATTTATACCACAGGTGACACACCTGTCTGTGGTAAGAGGGAAGAAGTTACCTTTTTACAAAGCAGCAGCATGTAGAAAAGAAAGCCAGCCATGCCCAGATGTGCAGTGACATTTCAAAGAGGAAGCACATTAAATGTTTAGATCTGTAATGAAATACTAAGCAATCTGCATTTGTTGTCAACGTGTAGAAGTGGTATTCACCTCTCTCTGAAGAGTGGCTCTGGTTTTGTCACGTACTGGTGAGCAGTTTCACAGCTCCTCAGTCTGTAGGTTGTTATGCCTGTGCATACTGTCAACACCAAGCAATGTGAATTATAGGGCAGCTTTCTGGGCCAGCCTGTCTCTCAAGGGGAATCTAAAAGAGATTTTAGCTAATGGTGTCAGATCACTGAAGCATACCTTTTCAGGAGCTGATTTTGTGTGACCTGCAGCCTGCAGTGTAGCTATGCTTAACTTGCAGCTAACAAGCAATCAGAGAGACCTAACAAATGACTAGACAGAAACTGCTGAAAAAATGATAGGATAAACTGAAATAACATAAGCTGAAAACTTTTTTTAAGCGTTATTGATAAGATACCTCAATGAAAATGATTGGTATTGAAATTCCCAACACTGCATCAAAAGACTCATGTACATAAGCATAAGATGGTTGTTGCTTGGTTTTTCAGTAACTTCTGTTCCAGGCAATGGAGATGGTTTTGTCTCCAGCTTATCCAATATAAGCAATATTGAGGTGTAATTAAATGTTTAAGCCTCACACTTCTCCCTTCTTCTCTCCTCCCCTAATTCTACTCCTACAGGACATTGCTCTTCCTGGTGGAAGCCATTGTACTCACTGCTGCGAATACTCTCACTCCATACACGGATATTTCAGGGCTGTATTTCTGAAATAGGCAAATGCTTTTCACAAAAGACTCAGCCGCCTAGTTCATATCCAGTTTCCTTTGGGAGCCGCAGTAAAACTCCCGTGAATGCAGCACTCAGTGCAGGGTACTTCACCGGCCTTCATAATTAGGAAACATTGCTGCCTGAGCCTCGTTCAGACAGATGATTTCAACAGTTGAGAAGTAAATGTACTTAGCAGCAAAGCATGCTGTTCCTTTTTCATTGCCGCTAAGACAGCAGGACCATTCAGAGCTGCCTTCAGCACAATTATAAAATGTTCTTAGCGGCTTGGAGCCATTTCAGTCAATCTGAACATTTATTTCCTTTCATAGCAATGCAGAGTGAAGGCGCTGACAGTCCTTAAATGCACTGCTCAAGATATACAGCAATTCACAGCCCAGCTTCTGGGGCAAGTGGTTTTAAGCTGCCCAGTGTTTTAGGTAGCACAGGTATTGCTCCCAATACACCTTGTGATGGTGCTTTAACCAGCTGCAACACTGTGGATGGGGAGAGATCTTGGGAACACTGGTAAATTAGAGATCTTTTTCTCCTTCACATCATGGGCTTGAAGAGAAGCTAAGTCCCTGGCACCTAATGGCTACAGACCATTGAACTATGGCACCTGTGAGATGAGCAAATAAAAAGAGGTGATTGAGAACTTTTCTGTACATCTTGGACAGCACTTCTGACAGTGCCAGCAGCTAAGCTGCTAAGGCAATAGACTCTGACTGCCACCCTAACTGCCCAGAGTACCAGCTGATCTCCAGGATGCAGCAAAAAGGGGTCATCCTCCAAATAAGGAGGTAATGCTTTCCATATTAGCACTATTTTTTTCCAGTCTACTTACCTCTAGCTTTTCACTTGTTTACGCCTTACCAATCTCCTTATTATTTCAATTGTGTGAATCCACACCAGTATCTACAGACACCTATGTCTTCTTAATGGGTTAAAAAAGGAAGAAGAAACACATCTATGTTGCTCAGTATATTCCATGAAGTTAGACTTATTTGCATAAAAAACGTTCCCCAAAAAAATCAAGTGAGGCTGACAAATGTCCTGAACATCCTTTTAGTGCCTAAGAGGCATGCATTGTGGAAACTGTTTACTGTCTCCTGAGTAATGGAGTCTGTGATAAGCAATTTGTTTTGTAGGAAAACAATGTCACCTCAAGTAACTGAAGGATATTGTAATGACTTCCCCACATTGTCAGCATTCCGTTGTATCTCTTGGCTTCTTAGTGCACTGCTGTATCAAAAATTAATACAAGGGAAACAGAAAATTGCCGCAAATATGTTAAACATGCTACTGTGTTTCAAGGATGTAGCTGTTGACTTTAACAATATTAAAACCAGAATCCGGTAGAAACCTATGCTTTTTGCACGGAATATGAGAGCTGGCTTCAGGATGATGTGCCCCACTGCATTATTATTCCTTAGGTCTGAGGATGTTTCTTTTCTGGAACCTGACAGAACTTGAGGTTTCTTAAAAAGGCTTTGGATTATGGGCACAGCATGGGCTCCCTCTTGTGAGCCATGCCTAATGAAAAAAAGCCAAGGAATTCTCAACTGTCCTCTGATCTCAGTTTAGGACTAAACCTCTGGAAGTCTCCATAACGCTGGTTGACTCCATAGCTTTGTTTGATTTGTGGATCAACTGCCTGTGGAGAAGTGGCATCTAAAAATAGCAGAACATGATGAAGGGACACACTGGGGAGCTTTAGCAATGGAGGACCAACCTGAGGGAGGCAAGAAGAAAATTGGACTGCCTTCCAAAGTGTTACTGCTGGTGACAAAGTACCCACTTATTCTTAGCATCCTACAGTTCAGCACAATGACAACATTTTTGTTCTCAATGTGAAAGGGCTGAACTTAAACGGAAGCAACCAGATTTCCCATAATAATATATCTTATACACTCAGCTATGCTAAATTAAAAGCACTAAATGAACAATACCAAGACATCTCTGAACACTGACTCATGGCCTTGGGCATGTGCACTCTGAGAAGTGAGATAAACTAGCCTGGACACAGCACCGTTCAGATATGTATTTCTTGTTTGGCATTGCAAGAGGACCAGAGCATGCAAATTCAAAGTGAATCTGTGAGCATGGGCTGATACAACCCACAGCAGAGTCAGGATCTGCACACCAGGACAAGCACAGCCAAGGCAGCATACACAAATGTGAGATATTGCATGGCTCGAGCTAGAGAGGCAGGCTGATTTGGGGCTTGTTTTGTTCCCAGGGTAGCCAGGCTTGCACAGTGGGCACTGTCCCCCACTTGGCAAGCACAATGCCAGCCTCTCATGACATGAGGAAGGCTTCACTACAGCATGTGCCATCAAAGCCAAACAGGCTCTCTTCCAGGGCATGGGACTCTGGTGGATTTGGTGCAGATCAGTGCTGCAGAGTGGTGTCCAACTCATGGCTTTCCTTCTGTCTCCCTTAGCCCCGGCAGTCCATGCTGAAAGCAGCTCTGCTGAGGCTCTATAAATGCCCTTTGCCATTCAACAGAGAGCAGAGGATGTGTAGCAAGGCAACCTACTTTGCAGTCACTGCTGAGCAACTCTTAGCACTGCTACACTGTGGAACTGTGCAAAAGCCACCCCACAAGGGAGGCAAAGGAGCCCGCTGAACATATGTCTGTGGATATATCTGCTACAAAACCAGAATTCATTAATGAAGCTTGAGCATCTTTCCTGGTGCTCATGTCAGCATATACAGTATTTTTCCAATGTCAGGTGGCAATGGACTTTGCAAAGGCAGTGAATGGTTCTCCCCATTTGAGAAACAGGGAAAATGAGGTGGACATTCATGTAGTCTTGCCAAGAGCTGCCTGTGCAAGCCAAAGGCAGAACCAGGCCTATAAGCCAGGTTTTCTTCTCAAATCATTGCCCTGTGCCATGAAGCATCACTACCTTCTGGTAGGGACTCCTTCAGATGCATCTTCCAGGTTTTATGAAGGTGCCTTAGCCAACAGCTTCCAAAGTTTTCCTTCTATAACAGTGTTTCTCTGAGCGCGGAAATTTCTTACAGGTGACATCTGACTTGACACCAGTTCTCTGCCTGCATGTGGTTGCTATGACAGCTGCTCCTAGTTCAGCAAATCCTTGTCCTGCCAATCCTCTGCAAACACAACTCTTGCATATCTTGTATTCTCTGGGAAATCAAAATTCTGTTTTTAGTCTTTTAATATCCTCCTGTGTCTGTCTCCTTTTGTTTGGAATCACTGATGTTAAAACAGCCTTGTGCTGCCAATATTTTAACAAGAGGTTTTCAGAAAAAATATCCCCACCTCAGTCTATGACAGATTTGGAGTGCTGTATTGCCTGGGCTGCTGAGAAGAGAGACTGGGGAATCTACTTTTGTGGCTTGCCTTTGAAAGAAAAACTCTTTTACATAAAAATCAGGAAGTCAACACTACTTGGCAAATACATGCAGCTTAAATGCTCTTAACTGGAAGTAGTTACAGTAAACCTTCCTTCTAAAAAATCTGCTGGGTAATTTTCCAATGATGTGAACTGGGGGGCTGGATGGGCTGACAGAGTGCATGCGTGTGTGGAGGTGGGTGCTCAGAGGTGTCAAGAAAAGTCATTTTAGCAGATGTTGTAGCCCACAGGGGTATATATTCTTTCATCGTCACCTGTTGCCATTTTGAAGCACGTAAACACACATAACACATAGGCATTATCCCTCAGTTAAAATTCTTGTCAGATCTGGTCCTCACATCTCCATTCTGTTAAATGAATTAAACTCAGATTCCCCTTGCCCCCTGACTTATCTACATTGATTTGCATGTTAATAACTTTCCTTCCTTCAGTCAGTTTGTTCTACCCTCTTCTCGATTTGCTCTCCACAGTAATTTTGACTGAGTTCCTTGCCCTCAACTCACAGCAAGGGGAGGAAACTGATGAAAGGTGGATGTAAGGGGGCAGGGAGTCCATCCTGGTGACTCTGGCGACTGTTTGCTTTCATTACCGTTGCCATTTCTCTGGGCAAAGCCATGCTGGGCAAAGCTGCCTCTCTCCTTGGATGCTTCGGATGCTGACCAGGGTGCAATGGACACGGCTCTGCTCATTGTCCCTTCCCAGGTCCCTGGTTTTGGATATCTGACTCAGGTACCTTCCCCACTCATTTATGTTTTGCTCATCCCTGAACTTTCATGAGTCCTCCAGTTCTGTAACTCTGCCCTCCCCATTCTCAACAGAGGTCAGCTTTTAGGGTAGATCTCAGCCTATCTTTACTGAGGAAGCCAGCTGAGATAATGGCCAATAGCAGAAATAGCTATTCACCCACTTCTATCCCTTCCAGAAGCTGCAAGACAAAACTGGCCCCTCTAAAACCAACAGCTGCAACCAGCAAGCAGCCAGTCAGCTGCGCAAGGATCATTCTGCCTAACTCCTGGCAAGTTGGGTGGATGGTTTAAGTCTTGGAAAAAAACAAAAGTGTCTCCCATGACTCTGTTGTTTTTGGACTCTGACTTCCTCATTGTATCACACTGAGCAGAGCTCCTCGTAGGAAGAAGCTTTCCAGTGCCAAGGAGGAGAGGGATGTCTGCCTGCCATGGCTGCCAGCAAGTTCTGTGAACAACATGCAGCTACTGGTCCATGGAGGCTGGTCCCTTGCATCTCTGCACACTGCTGCATCGGCTCGGGGCATGACTTTGGAGTGTGCATGTGGGGGGGGGGGGGAGCCGCTGCTGTTGCTGTACAGTTTCAATTGAGTTTTCTCAACTTCCTGGTTGACTGCCAAAGACCAAGAGGCTTAATTTCCCACCTTTGAGTTTCTCTCCCCCTCAGGATCTTCCCATCTGCTGCATTTCATCTCACCCAGGTAAAGCTATGCTTGCCAGCCTTCCCCTTCCAAAAATACTGCAGTGTTTGTTTTGGTTCCTCCAGATTGTGCTGGCTCTGACTCCATGTACTGTGACTACTGACTCATGGTCCTGCTGGTCACCTCTATATGATTCCAAAGTTTTCATTATCTTCTGCTCTTTGCAGCTCTGCACAGACACTTTTGCCTCATAGTACTTAGCAATCTGTCAATGTGGCCACTGTAGAGATCCATTTTTATATTTAGTAACATCACTCATCAGTGCATGATTTTTTTCAGTAAAGGAAGTCTAAAAAAAAGATCATCAGCTGTTCCTATGTTTTTTCTATACATAGACTGCAGAGAAAAACATTCTACTGAGATTTCATAAGCAAGTGAACTGAACTACATGATTTTTTTCATTTTGATTTTGCATACATTTTCCAGACCCTCAGATTAAAAAATATCTGACACATATTCTGATATGTTATTTGCTGAGTGCTTTTAAATGAGCCTAGGACTGTGCGCAATGGAACTGAGAACTTGAACACAGGACAGAGTAGAATTAGCTTTATCCTGAGACCTTCTTGCAGTGTGTAAAGGAAAGCCAAGTCTCATTGTAGCTTTAAAGCAAACTGTATTGTCTTCATGTCTTCCCGGGAGTTCTTACACCTGTAAAAGGCCAAGGTAGCTGATAGGACCTTAGTGGAACAGCTGTATCTGACCAGCTTAAAATAGAGACACTTTGACAAGCCTCATGTTGTGGTTACAATGCAGTGATATCCCAGTTTAGGGCAAGCACAGCTCCAGACTCTTCGTTCTGTTGGTGGGCTGCAGGGACCAAGCCTGCTGAGCCCAGCAGCTGGAGTGGATGGGCTGACAACTTACTCCAAGTGGATAGCACCCGTGGGAAATCTTGCAGTCCCCTTATCTGTTTCCCACCAGAAGATCAAAGCCCTTCAAATAAACCAAAAGCCCCAGATTAAACCCCCTTCCCTTGGAAGATCGCCAGCCCCCGATTTGCTCCCCATTCCTCTTCTACCTTCAGGCTGGCCTTTTTGCATATCTTAATTGTTGAGCCCCTCTCTCCCAGCCCTGCATGCAGCTGGTGAGGCTTAGCCACCACCTGGGCCAAACCTGACCCACTGCTTCCCCTTCCTGCTCCATGGCCCCTGCACCATGTCCACTGCCCCTGCGTGGGGCAGGACGGTCACCACGGGCTCTCACCATCCTGCCCTCCCGCCTCTCGCTGGGTACCCCTCGGGTACCCGCCTATCGACTGTACCTAAACACAGATTGAATGCAGCAGGCGCCAGAGCTTTTGGTAATTGCACCCTCAGGCTATGAAATTCTCTGACAGCAAATCACCCTGCCAAACGCAGGCTGCAACATTTCTCCCTGCTGAAGCATGTCAGGCAGCGAAGTCGGCATTTGTGCCCTTTGGATCCGACAGCACTGTGTCAGCCCAGGAGGGGGAAAGCTGGTTTATGAAGACGTCTGCTGCCTTTTCAGCTGCCAGCAAATACAAGGATTGGGATTCTTCGCCCTTCCCTCCATCCACTGTCAGCTCTTTCTCAGATCATGTTTCTGCTCAGAATTCACTGCAATTCAGGTGTCACTGGCAACTATTTCCCATGTCTGGTCTAGCCAGGTTTCAAACAGAGCAAAACTTTATTGCTGAATGTTATAGACTTGTTTATATTCACATGGGAGAAAAAGGGAGAGTAAGAGACAGGTCCATGGAGTTCTGGCTTCTGGTGACTGGCTTCCACATGAAGACAAGTCCTTCTGATCAACCCTCAGCTGATATGTTTAATTAACTCTATTTCATCATTGTTATCATGTTTCTTTGCAGCTGGGTCCAGTAAGGATCAGAGCCAACATATCAACTTTGTGAAGAGTGAATACTATGCCCGTAGTGTGACCCAGATTGTCTGCAATGGATTAGTGGATGTTTTCCTGAACATTTTCTGTGCTGCTGGTTGAGGTGAGTGCTCCCAGGTCTGCAGAGTTTCATCATCAGCCTGGATCACCTGATATTTCTCCCCTGTCAGGAACTGTCTGGACATCCAGGAGGGAGAGATACTGGAAGAGGACCGATGAGGAGAGGGGAACAGAGAGGTGAGTTGAGGACCCGAAAAGAACGTGGAGATGTAGCTATGAACAGAGAGCTTTCAGTGTCTGCTCTGGGGATAGTGTCCAAGGGACTGAAAAATGAAATGCCTTTAACAATGGCTGGAGTAGGGACTGTCATTCTTTGAAGATTCTTTTTTTGGGGACACAGGCAGTATTTCATAGAATTATAGAGTAGAATCATTTAGGTTGGAAAAGACCTTTAAGATCATCAAGTCCAAACATTAACCTAACACTGCTAAGGCCACCACTAAACCATGTCCCTAAGCGCCTCATACACACGTCTTTTAAATACTTCCAGGGATGGCGACTCAACCACATCCCTGGGCAGCCTGTTCCAATGTCTGACAATGCTTTCAGTAAAGAAATTTTTCCTAATATCCAATCTAAACCTCCCCTGGCGCAACTTGAGGCCATTTCCTCTTGTCCTATCACTTGTCACTTGGGAGAAGAGACCAGCACCCACCTCTCTGCAATCCCCTTTCAGGTAATTGTAGACAGTGATAAGGTCTCCTCTCAGCCTCCTCTTCTTCAGACTAAACAACCCCAGTTCCCTCAACCGCTCCTCATAGGACTTGTGCTCTGAGTCTTTCACCAGCTTTGTTGCCCTTCTCTGGACGTGCTCCAGTACCTCAATGTCTTTCTTGTAGTGAGGGGCCCAAAACTGAACACAGGATTCGAGGTGCGGCCTCACCAGTGCCGAGTACAGGGGCACGATCACCTCCCTACTCCTGCTGGCCACACTATTTCTGATACAGGCCAGGATGCCGTTGGCCTTCTTGGCCACCTGGGCACACTGTTGGCTCATATTCAGCCGGCTGTCAATCAACACCCCCAGGTCCTTTTCTGCAGGGCAGCTTTCCAGCCACTCTTCCCCAAGCCTGTAGCATTGCATGGGGTTGTTGTGACCCAAGTGCAGGACCCGGCACTTGGCCTTGTTGAACCTCATACAATTGGCCTCAGCCCATCGATCCAGCCTGTCCAGATCCCTCTGCAGAGCCTTCCTAACCTCCAGCAGATCAACACTCCCACCCAACTTGGTGTCGTCTGCAAACTTGCTGAGGGTGCACTCAATCCCTTCATCGAGATCATCGATAAATATATTAAACAGGACCAGCCCCAACACTGAGCCCTGGGGAACACCACTTGTGACTGGCTGCCAACTAGGTTTAACTCCATTCACCACAACTCTCTGGGCCCGGCCATCCAGCCACTTTTTACCCAACAGAGTGCACTCGTCCGAGCCATAAGCAGTCAGTTTCTCCAGGAGAATGCTGTGGGAAACAGTGTCAAAAGCTTTGCTAAACTCTAGATAGACTATATCCACAGCCTTTCCCTTGTCCACTGAGTGGGTCACCTGGTCATAGAAGGAGATCAGGTTAGTCAAGTTACCTGCCTTTCATAAACCCATGCTGACTGGGCCTAATTGCCTGGTTGTCCAGTACATGCCATGCGATGGCACTCAGGATGATCTGCTCCATAATCTTCCCTGGCACTGAGGTCAGGCTGACAGGCCTGTAGTTCCCCAGATCCTCCTTGTGGCCCTTCTTGTAGATGGGCATCACGTTTGCTAACTTCCAATCAATTGGGACCTCCCTGGTTAGCCAGGACTGCTGGTAGATGATGAAAAGTGGCTTGGTGAGCACTTCCGCCAGCTCCCTCAGTACCCTTGGGGGGATCCCATCTGACCCCATAGACTTGTGGGTGTCTAAGTGGTGTAGCAGGTTGCTAACCATTTCCCCTTGGATTGTGGGGGCTTCATTCTACTCCCCACCACTATCTACCATCACAGGGGGCTGGGTACCCAGACAACAACTGGTCTTACTATTAAAGACTAAAGAGGCAAAGAAAGCATTAAGTACCTCAATCTTTTCCTCATCCTTTGTCACTATGTTTCCCCCTGAGTCCAGCAAAGGATGAAGATTCTCCTAAGCCCTCCTTTTGTTGCTAATGTATTTATAGAAATATTTTTTATTGTCTTCTATGGCAGTAGCCAGATTAAGTCCTAGTTGGGCTTTGGGCCTTCTAATTTTTCCCCCTACAAAACCTCACGACATCCTTGTAGTCTTTCTGAGTGGTCTGCTGCTTCTTCCAAAGGTCATATACTCTCCTTTTTTTCCTGAGTTCCAGCCAAAGCTGTCTGTTCAGCCAAGCTTGTCTTCTTCCCTGCCAGCTCGTCTTCTGGCACATGGGGATGGCCTGCTCCTGCACCTTTAAGACTTCCTTCTTGAAGAGTGTCCAGCCTTTCTGGACTCCTTTGCCCTCCAGGACTGCCTCCCAAGGGACTCTGTCTACCAGGCTCCTAAACAGGCCCAAGTCAGCCCTCCGAAAGTCCAAGGTAGCAGTTCTGCTGACCCCCTTCCTTATTTCTCTAATAATTGAAAACTTCATCATTTCATGATCACTATGCTCAAGACAGGCTCCAACCACCACATCCCCCACAAGTCCTTCTCTTTTCTCAAACAACAGGTCCAGCGGGGCGCCTTCCCTTGTTGGCTCACTCACCAGCTGTGTCAGGAAGTTATCTTCCACAAACTCCATGAACCTCCTAGACTGTTTCCTCTCTGCCGTACTGTATTTCCAGCAGACATCCAGTAAGTCTCAGAGTTTCAGACAATGACAGCATTGCCAAGGCCTCACAATGAAACCAGAAGGATGTGACAGCGACGTCTGTCAAACATTTCCAATATACCAGCTGGACACTGGGCTGTGCTCTAAATATTTTCTCTGCATGTGTTGGGAAACATGTATGTGTCCCCGGCTTCAACATGAATTTGCTGAAGCTGTGTGAGGAGTGTGTTGTTAAAATACTCTTACGGACAATTCCTGTAGTTTCTCCATTTTTTGGTTTCTTTCTGTCCGTGGTCACCCAAGAAAGCAGCACAGCTCCTTTTGTGATCACATGTGGGTTTGTGCTCAGAGAGGACCACGCGCTCTCCAGTGTGCTTTGGAGTCAGGTGAGGCCAGGTTTGCTTGGCCACGGCAGGACACATCCTGCCTCTGCACGCAGCTCTGCAGTCGCAGGTGGGATTCACCTCAGGACGAGCTGATCTCCAGCAAGTCAGAGAGGGTGTTTCAGTTTGTGTCAGGGTTTTCTGCCAGCCTTCTGATGCACACAGAGGGGAGGGAAATCTGGGTGAAGCAGGTAACTGTAGAAAGTGCCATGGAGGCCTCTGTACCAGCTTGGAGACAAAATGGACACAGACTCTCATTCAGAAACTTCATACAGGGAGTGGGATTCATTTTCCACCCTTAGGAGGGAAAAGAGAGCTAAACCAACACTGTAGATTCATGGCAGTAGGTAGCCCAGGCATTCTGGACGTCAAAGAGATGGGTAGGCTGGCAAAGTCTCTGCAGTTTTAATTTTTCCTCACTCTTCACGCCGTTAGGAATTAATCTCCATATTATAGCTTTTCCACCTAGGAAGCAGAAATATTATTCTCCTGTCTCAGAGAAGAATTCATGAGGATTAAGGGGCTTTGGCACTCATATATGACCTAGGTGTAAGGGGTTTTATATGCCCTAAGGCTGAGCGATACACAGAATAAAACTGGCCTTACTATATGCTCCGTTTTGAAGTATTGGCATCAGAGCCATGATGTTTTGGAACCAAGTTGGTTTTTTACCTCCTTGTTTTTCTTGCCGTGGAGACTGAGGGGATGTAACACTGTCATGGCCCTGGCCTCCCCCTGAGTGAAAGGATTTTGATTGTTCTGTAGCCTCCCACTGGAGAATGCAACATGCTCAGTACACGGACAGCAAAGGTTTGGCAGCAAGGTAAGAGCCAAGTGGTTTGTTTTGGTGTGTTTTGCTTTGCTTTGGTCTGGTCTGACTTTCACAGAGAGAAATGGATTTGTGGGAGAAGTTCTCTGTATTAATATGTTTTTTGTGACTAGCTAGCATTGAAGTGGTTGCCTACACTGCAGTAGCTGGGAGCACCTTCCCTTCCACGTAGCTGTCCAAGCTGTGTCTTGACCCCATACTGGGGCAAGGACAAGCACATTCCTCCCTTTCCCCTGCTCCAATGCATTTTAACTACCACACCAAATGAACTCACACACATCCTTCAAACAGGACCCGCAGCACCCACTGACTGGATGCCAGCCTAGACTAAGACAACAGGACTCAGGTGCGTGTGGCAGCAGCCCGTGTTGAAAGACGTATCTTGATGAAAAGGGATTTCACAGCCAGTACAAAAAAGAGTTAAGCCCTTGAGAAGACCTTGCTCACACTGAAATCCCAGGCACTAATATCTTGGTGTGTGTGTTTAAGCAGGCAGAGAAGATTTCTGGTTTTCCACCTTAATTCAAGTGTATACTAAACCCAGCCTTTTTAATGACTGGAAAACTAGGGAAGAAAGTATTGCTCGACAAGCTGGCTCACATGGCCACTGTGCGGCCACAGAACTGTGAAATGGTAGCAGGAGGCTTACTCACACTTTATTCCTGGGACCTCTTCATAATACTTTGAGAAAACATTCACTGTGAAAAGGCCCACCCCTCATGCAAACACTAATGTATTGCAGTAACAGTAATCTATTATGTAGATTTTATGGATCATTTATACAAATTACAGTAAAATCTCAGCCCTCACTGTGGCTTAAAATAGACAGAGGAATAACAACACAGCAGTAACAGCAATAAAAACAACAGCAGCAATAATAATAATGAATTTATAAAATAATATATCCATTAAGGTTCCTCCTTTCTGCAAGTACTTGATAATAAAAAGGTATTTTTAGCCTGCAAAATATTTAATATAATATTTTCTTTATTCTTTATGGCTTCAGAAATCAGTAAGGTTTACAGAGTCTTACAGTATTTTAAGACACAGAAAAATCAGATTTTCTTCTGAGCCACCAGATTGCTCTTATGCGAACAGAGGTAGTTAGATTCGTGTTTGTCTTTTTGTTGAAGATTCTGTACATTAACACACCATCCTGCAGAGGAAAACATCTCTTTTTAATAATTCAGTGTATTAGAGGTCTCTTAGGAGGAAATTCTTGGCACAAAAGTTTCAGTGTCAATGCAAGCAACCTATGGAAGTACATATCCATATTGTGGTGAGTATAGTTAGGACTCTGCTTTTTCTGGATGAGCTGAATCTCCTGGACAGTTGTGCCTAACTGATCCATGCTCAAAACAAAACACCGAATCTTGTTTATCCAAATTCTTTAGCCAGTGCTGCTAAAAAGCTTTTACAAATTATTTCATGTGCAAAGCATTCTTCCTGTATCACCTCTAAAACAACAGCTATCTGGCTTTCTTCTGCCTTTCCCCAGTGAAGCCGTTCCGAAAATTTTGTTCAGTTTACACCAGGCCCATTTCTTCTCTGCTTTCTGACTGAGGGTCTTTTCTGAAGAGGCAGGCAAATCCTCATGGGACAAGTGGCAACATTCTATGAATAGTTGCGAGTGAACGCCCTCCAAATCCAAGCAACTGGACCTTTCAGAGTACTTGAAAAATGCAATGCCTCTGCCATTCCTCCCAACTGTTACCACCTTTTTCATGCTTACGGGTCATGTGTAGCATGAGGCACACAAGGACGGTTTCCTGCCTCCCTCCAAACATAAATATTCCATAAATTTCTCTCCAGGATTACTCACTTTTTCCAGTTCCTAGAAATGTCTTAGAATAATTCTTAATTGGAACTAAAATAAGAATAAAAAATACCATTTCTACCCAAAGATGTAAAAAATCGGAGACATCACTGACTGCATATGTACATGTCTTTTTCCTCTGTTTCTTTTGTAAAATTAGCTGCATATTTGTTAGCTCAGCAAAGATATCCTAGTCTTTGAAATCACTCCTAAATGTTTTAAAGATCTTTCATCCTATTCAAAGAACTGACATGTTTGATTTGTCACCAAGCAAAGATGGATGGGTTCACTAGGAAGAGCCAAGAAGTACATGGTTGGGGGAGGTCAGGTTAGAAAGGGTGGATGCCTTCACTTAGAGGCAGGAACCTGAAGCCTGGCAATCCAATACTGGTTACAATGTAAACCTCTAAAACAAGAGCACGTTTTAGGGGTAGAGGCAGCCACGGTAACATGGTTGCCATGGCATGCAGAGCAAATGTGTACTGGTAGCTGCTGATGGCATGTCTGCGGCTCCCCTACCATTTATTGCTTGATGTGTGCTTTCCTATAGTTAAAGCACAATAGAGAGACTTGGTTTAGGTACCAGACTTGATTAATAACCCCTTTGCTCTGCAAAACCATTGTCAGCCACATGCACTAACTAATCTTTATTATGGTTCAATGCTGCAGAAGGATGTATCCTTCCTAACTACAGCTGCAGGTAGGTAAGCTGAGGAAGCAATGCATAGTGAGAGGCAATATCAGTACTGGAGCCAATTCTGGAAATCACAAGCTTTTGATTAATACAGATTCAGGTGCCTCATAGTAAGATTCATGTCACTTAACTGTGTCTGAGTTATAGATGTTTACTCCTGAGCTAATTTTCTTTTATGTGAGTGAAGATAAATAGGCTTTTCAAGGGCTTGATCCTAATTTAGGTCCTTGTCTTAGGCTGAGATGCAATAATCCCTGATCCACGCTCCTTGGGAGTACATGTCTCTAAAAGGGATTGGCTGTCTTTATCAGATCAACTCTGTACCTGGTCACAGCCCCTCCATCTGCACACATGAAAAAACCTAGGCCAGGCCATGTCCCCAAGTGCTGACATGCAATTGCCTGTATCCTTTGTCAGCAGGCTCCTTGGCATGGTTTTGGTTTGTGCCAGCCTGCAATTTCCTGGACTTTACCCAGGCACGGTTCTGGGACTGACATGGGCAAGGGGATGTTGTCACTGGGAGGACTGAAATGGTGATAAGAGAGGCTTAGTGAAGCAGAGAGAGTGAAACTGCATGGGCATACCAGGCCACTTGGACTCAGGGCCCATATATACTTCTGAGCAGTTTCACTGATGGACCTAGAACTGGCTTTTTATGAGCTTAGATTTCTTGAAAACACAGATAAAATTGTAGCAGCCCTCCACCTGATTGGGTTTGATATGCTGAACTCTACTTCCCTGTGTGGGGGTCTTTCAGATCATGCCACATGCTTGTCCAAGAAAAATGGTGACCCACCATCTTTTCCTTAACTCCCCATCATCTGAGTGATGTGGAGCGAAGATGCTGCCAGGTGGCATCCCATGGTTCTGCTGAGTGTTTATGGAACACAGATGCAGCATCACAGTGGATCCGACCATTGGCCTTCCTTGGTCAGTCTCTAGCCCTGGCTTGACACAGCAAAAAATTTGGTGCCTTCAGCAGATGGCATTAAATCCTCGAAAGAGACAAATGGGCACTGTCTGCCTCCATCAGTCTCATTTGTACCCATCTCTCAAGATCAGCCATCAGCTTCAGTTCTGAAGGATGACACTTAATACACCTTACAAATGCTGCAGTGCTGTTAATTTGGACTGCTCTGGCTGTTCCTGCTCTTTGAGTACACTGAATCCTCTCAGGCGTCCCAGCCTCAGCAAATTCCCAGGGCAGTCTTTTCAAAGATGTGCAAAGAAGCACATTTGAATTTCTCACCTGTTAATTTCCTTGACCTCTCATTCTTGCATCGTGAAGCAGTGGGAACACAAGTTCTGGCACTGTGCTATTAATTATATTATACCTCTTTTATCCCATTCTGGGACACCATTTTGGGGTCAACAAGAGCTGCAAACCATGATCTGCTGCTGCCTTTTGCCTTGCCAGTGAGGGATTGTGGGCCAAGTCCATAAGCTTATGGCCTTCTGTGTTTCATGATCAGCTTGACCAAATTCCTACATCTAAATCATGAACTGTAGTTTCTTGGATCACTTCTAGAATCAGCTTTAAAATATGAGCAATACCTACTACTTTCCAGTCCTCTGGAAAAGTGGCTGCTGTTTGTGACAAACGCTACTTCATGTATGAGCCTCTGTAGAAAGGTCTAAGGGGTAAATCACCTGGACCTGGTGGTGTAGGGCATGTAAATATTGGGTTTATTCCAGCACCTGTTCTTCTGTCATATGCTTCTTTGGGAGTACCTTATCATGGCTATCAGGGAGGAGATTTAGGGAACCGCTCACTGTTCTGGTGGTTAAAATTGAGGCAGAGAACCATCCTGATTCTCATCAGTCTCCTCCTTTTAATTAGTTGCTCCTTCCTAGCCATGAGACTCACAGATTCTACATGGGCTTCTTGCTTCACTTATACTTAATTCATCTCCTATAGATGTTTGCTCTCTGCTCTTACGAGTGTTTGTTCTTTGAACACCACCTTGGATCTCACACTCTAATTTATGCTTCTGCTTGCTGGCTTTATTGAGATTAGATTTGCACATTTTCAAGGATTTTTGTTGGGCTTGTGTTGTACATACAACCCTCATGTGGAAAGCACTTTGTGTGCTAAAATGAAAAGTGCTGTGTAAAATGAAGTGTGGTATGTAAAGATTTCAATTAAATAATCTGCATAAGGTTTGGTGTTACAAGAACATGCTCCTCTAAACATTTTAAAGTCTTTTTTCCCTTGCTTTTGTGCCTGCATTAGTGATGAAATCTTAATGACAATAGGAGTCACTAAGGAACACAATTCTGGTATTCCCTTTTCAAGCTATACATACTTTTAACTCCCATGATAGAGCAAGAGATTTCTCATTCATTACTTTGCAGCACATGATTCGCACTGCCATGATGTAGCTAATTAGCCTTTGACGTATTCTGAGTCCACAGCTGGAGCTTTATTACTGGAATGAAAGCCACATGAATCTTCATTTTTTTGTTGTTTTTTGCTGTTTTTCTTCTAATATAAGACCTTTGGACCTTCCGGATTTTCTTCTTTATCATATTTTCCACAGCCCTATGTGAGCAATTATTGCTTGATATCTGGAAAGTTCAAATGTCTACCACCTGCCATAGCATCCATTAGTCATCACTGTTTCTCTGTCACAAGTTCATTGGTGCTAAGTGACTATAGCCAAGGTAAATAGAAAATGTAACTGGAGAAGTAGAACACACTGTAGTATTTGTTGGTTTCGTCTTTTTTTGAGATTACTCTGTCAGCAGTCATGCCGAGTAAGGGCATTTTGTTCTTTTGGTTTGTTGGCTTACCAGTCGCCATGTTATAAAGGACTTTAACCCAAACATTTACATTTCAGCTATTTATGGCCATTTTCAATTGTTTTCAAGCTAATGCACACAATGAACTGAGTGGCAGAAAGACTATACAATAAGTTTATTTCAAATAAGTGTTTTACACCTGTATTTTTTTTAGAAAATAGTGCTCCTTGCTGTCTTATCTGTGCCAGAAGAACATGTAAAAAGCTGTATCATGATCCATTCCTTGTAGGTTCTGTCCTCTGAGATTATTCCAGATAGGAGGCTTGAGCTTACACTAACTCAAGATAGAAGGAAAATGTGTGCCATTCTGAAGCTGATGGCAAAGTTCCTGTTGATGTCAAATGGGCCAGGATTTCACCCAGAGAGATTTGGCATCGGCTTCACTGGGGAAGTGTCAACATGGACTGCTCCGATAACATTCTTATTTTGTCAATGCCAAAGCATCCACCCACTCTGTGTCCAAACAGGAGAAAAACCCAGATGGTGTCGCATCACATTGCCATCCAGATCTATTTCGAAAGAGTTTTAGAGCCAAATCTGATCAATATATTTAAAACGTTTGACTCTAAATTTTCTGTAATGCTCCAGTAGGCAGTTCCTAGGATAGATGCCGCAGTTAACAGGATATGCATAACAACTATCCTCAGCTGAAGCAACTGCCCAAGGGCTTGGCAAGATCTGTCCCTCCTTCCCTCCCTCCCTCCCTCCCTCCCTCCTGGTCTGGGTGGCAGACATCACAAATAAGCAGAATAGGAGAGGCTAGTGTCTGAATCTGAGAAGGAAAGTCTTCCCCTCTTCCCTCCATCACACCGCATGATTCAAGAGTGTATCCTGTAAGTGTCTGGTTTTCTGAACAGGAGAAAGTCTGCTCTCAGGGAAGCCAGGGCCTGCCGGAGCCTCTCCCTGGGCAGAAGCAGAAAGAAAAGCTTAGGGAAGTCACTGGCTGGCAATGAGTAGCTTTGTATCATTCAGCTCCTTCAAGTAAGGCCTACAAGTGGAACTGGGGGATTTTAATCAGAAGATAAAGGCTGTGAAATTCTGGGGCTGCAGGCACACAGGTTTGGCTTTCTCCCACTGCCCTTGCTGTCTCTGGAGGAAAATGTATATTGACCTGAGTAGAAGGATAATTCTGGAGAGCTTTTAGACCAGTGTTGGTTTTGCTTTGTTGTTTAATGAAACCTAAAAAGCAATTACAATTAAATTAAAATTGATTCGAGTTGAACACGGGATTCTAAAACATACAAATGAGTAGTAAAATCTGTAGTTCCTAATGAAAACCTAGCTGTATCTTTTTTCAATCTCATATAATTTTATGATAAAATAGAAGAAAATGCAGAGATCTTCCTGGAGCTTCATTTGAACTCATATAAATTACCATAATGAACTTCATGGACCAGATCCTGCTTTAACTGAATCTGGCGCAAATCCAAAGCAATTCCATTTATTCTGATAGGTTTCTTTAAAAGAAGAGCAGAGCCCGGCCATCCAGCACCAGTGTTTAAACCGTTTGCAGGCAAAACAAATTCAAACTCCACTGAAAGTTATAGTGTTATTGGAAAATTTCCATATCTTTTATTGTCTGTGTGCAAAATAGATCACTGTGTTCCCAACAGTTAATCATTTTTGGTTTGTAAGAATGCTCTGCACTTAATCAAATATTTTAATCACTTTTTGAAAGTAAACCATAATATTTACTGTCAAGACTTGGTGTGCACTATGGATGTTCATGTTAATGTGTTAAATCTATTTTAGCCATGTTGCTCTTAATACTTTTAGAACCATCCTCAACATCTTTTTGTAGCATTCATGGCCAGGGGAGGTGGAGAGTCCCCTACTGGCTAAAGTAATGCATCTTCCATCCTTGGATCCTGGCCAACGGCTACGTAGCCTTGTGATTAATGTTAGCTGCATATTTAGAAGGTAGAAAATTCCCCTTCTGCTGAGCTTGTACTCTTGCTGACATTAATATTTTCCATCTCTTGCTGTTGATTATGGTTTTCCATTTTCTGTAACAAAAACAAGACGAAAAAACGGTCAGACATATCACCACATATTTAATACAGCCAAATTATTGTAAATAGAAAGATAGGTCTGACATTTTATCACATTATGGAAACACAGGAGCCCTGTTACACACAACAGAGGTATTCCACTGACAGATTTGAAGTAAGATTTTCAGAAACAAGCAATGATTTTTCCATGTTTCATCTCTCAGGTTTTTGCTAATGAGCAAAAACTCTTTAAAATTCACAATCCTGTAAAATCAAACATTGGACACTAAAGAAGTGAGGGAACCAAAGTCATTATTGCAGATATCTGGCCTGATTTCTTATGGGCCTGCTTTTACCCCTTTTTATTAGCAATATGCATTCAGATCTGCAGCTAAGCATGTGTTACCACGTAATTTTTACCAGTAGCCCCAGTTACCACCAGACCCTAACATGACCTTCCTTTACAGCTATCTGCAGACACTCCATGGACAGAAGTGAGAACCACATAAACTTGTGATCCATATCAATAATGCAGATACTTTTTTTTTTTTAATCCTGAGGACTCAGGAAATTGTTATTAACTTGCGAAAAATTTATTTCAAACTCAAACAACAGCTCTTTTCTAACACAGTCTTTTATCCATTACATTTTATCTGGCTAAATACTTCTTTTCCTAACTTGGTTTTTTGTTTTTATATGTAAAATGTTTTGGATTAGGTATATATTTGCCGACATGTCTGTAGGAGGTGGTAAATTGTTGACATTAAATATCAAGACAATTATTTTTGCTTATGGAACACTGTCTAATATCTGTTGCAGCAGAGCAGCAATATTTTTATGTAGGAGTATTGTCACTTTTGATAAGCACCCTAGTGGTTTATTTTGCAGTATGACATCTGTCTCTTTTCTTTCTTCCACTGAGTTTATATAAGATATGCACAAGAATGATTAATCTATATTCTGTGTTTTGAGGGAAAGCAACTGTTTGACTATTCTTTTTCTTACTTGTTTTTTACCTCTACCTTTCTGAAAATTTACTCATTCATAAAAGGGAATTCTTTAGCATCTCACTTTTTATTGGTTGCTATTTATCCATTTTTCCATGTCTTCTGATATAATTCAGGAATGGAAAAGCAGATTGAAAGACTGTAAATAGATTTGCTGTCTATCAACATTTTAAAACCCTAGATGTGGACCACTGCATAATTTTTCCAAAAATCTTAGAAGCTCCTTCCACGGCCTTGAAGATGAACTGAGAGTCTGAAATCCTTGGAATGAATGACAGAGGGTCAGAGAAATACTGAGCTGAGGCCAAACCCTTGTCAAACTCTGTGGGTCTATGCTAGATTTGGGTCACATTAACAATGTTTGACAAGCTAGACATGCTCTGAATAGTTAATTTCCCAGCTATTTTAGTCCATCAAACCAGTCACTGTCTTGGGCACAAGATCCAGTGTTCGTACTTCACATTTGATCCCTCTACTCCCTTAAGGATAGTCTCAAGCTCTCAGTAATATGTCTCAGTACAAAACCTGTGCTGTAATTGCAGGCAATCATTTCTTGGTACACATCTTGACCTACAGGATAGCTGCGTGTCCTCCACATTTCTCTCTCTGACTGTTTGTTAGAGCAATTTAATAAAATGCTGCAAGCTTTACCTGGATATACAGTTTAAGTAGGTCGACTTCTCTGAAAAGGCTGCTGAGTTCTCTAGTGTTTGGAAGCAATAATCACTATTCATGAGCCTTGCAGTATCACTCAAAGGCCTTGTTTAGATCAGATAGATCTATTGTGCCAGCTACTCGACAATGACATAAAAAGCACCTCTCCCAAAGACTTTACAACCAGAATTTAGAGTAGGCAAAGTAATGGAAGGAGTGGAGGAAAGGCAGGGGAAAAGCAATAGTGAGCAGCTTGAGACACCGCTTAGTAGAATATTTTAGATGTATTGCCTTTATTCACTTTTTGTGATGTAATGTGTGAAGCCAAATTGTGCTGATACAGTTGTAGGTACTGCCTTTTGTAGAGTGCAGTACCTGGAAAACAGGCATTATTGTCTGTGATTTCTTGATCTAGGTGGGTACTGGTCTTTCCTGATAGCAGTTTATGAGTCTCTACCCTTTAGGCATGGATGCTAATCTCCTTCCCAGGTGGCGCAGGGATCCAAAGTTCTTTCCCTCCCAGGGGGGAGGGATGCCTTGGTGGCTTACTTCCTCCTGTGTGTCTGACCTGTTGGAACAAGAAGATGATGGAGACCTACGGACAGTCCTAATGCTTCTGGGCATGAAACCTAGATGTGCAAAGTATCCAAACTAAATTACTTCAATTTATGACCTACTCTTGAATTGTTACTGTAGTCTTTGATTGACAACAATGAGGATGGTGGTGATGACAGTGAATGTGAAACATTGCTTGCATTGCAAGCAATGCTTCTTAAAAACAAATAGCCATATATGTAGCTCATACACTAAAGAAGTTGTGAAAACTTGGAAACAATGCAGAGAACAGTGACAAAAACTTTTGAGGAATAGAGAAATGCCTTATAATGAGAGATGCAAGGACATCCCTTTACTCATTGCATACAACACCAAGAAGCAACCTACATTCTAATATGACAAGAAAATATTCAAGTTGTTATTATTTTTCTTAACCTGACAGAGAAAGACATGATAAAAACCAATGTAAGTCTGTTAATGCCAAACAAATTCAAGTTAGGAGTAAAACATGAATTTTCAGCAGCAAAGATGATTAACTGGTAAAACAAACTAACATGGGAACATCTGCCTTTGCCTTTGTCAAGGGTGTTTTGGTCTAAGGCAAGTCTCAGTAAGACTGTGTGGTGGACTTCACGTGGGAGGGGAAGTGGGGGGACAATCCGTGCCTTATTCAGAAGGTTTAGCCACATCATCTACTAGGTTCCCTCCAACCTCAGAGTCTAAGGCTCTGGTAAGGCTTTCTGCCACAGACAAGAGAAGATTTGGGTTTGAGAGGAAGGAGGCCAATCCGTACTGAAAGTGTTCTCAAATGCCCATGGTATTCGGGGAGATGTTACGCACAGCGTGTCCTCTTCATCCTCAGTGGGGCAAAGGGAGCAAGAAGGAACAGGGCGGCAAGTTCTTTTGTGTGGGTGATAGCTGTGCTAAAGGAGCAGGTATCATTTCAGTGTTTTTATTCTTGATTTACAAGAGGGTGACGACCTAGACTTAAAGAATGTTTCCTTATGTGTATGAAAACTGTCATCTATACAGCAGATATTTTTGGAGGTATCAGATGTTTATACGAAACATCTGATCCCATTCTAAGACTGGAGTAGCGAGGAGTAATTCCAGAATTATGTTTTGAAAAGCATGGTTGTCTTTCTGCATTTTGAGTCCCAAGCCCATGCGAAGCAACAAGTATAAATCATGTGTGCTGCAACCTGATTGCTGAACCAAAAAAAAAAAAAAAATTCAGAATCATTGCCAAAAGCAATTTTCCAGTATATGTTTCATGCATTGTACAATGGACACTCTGCCAATAATACCCAGCATATGAGGAAAGTGATATAAATGTCTGATAAAAGCTATAAAGATGAAGCAGTATGCAATAAAGACCAGAACTGTGCTGAACAAGTCAGCTGAGAACAGCCCACACAGGAAGCAAGAGAGGGGTCATTGCTTGTCATTCATGAAATTATGCTCTGAATCGGAGACAGAAGGTGGCAGAGGAGTCCAGTGCGAGGTGTTTGCAAGTGCACTGTATCTTAAAGTATCTTAAAGTTCTGAAAGATAAAATTGATAAAGAAGTGGTGTTTTGAGGCAAGGGAGAGCATTTAGAGTTTCTGCAAACTCAGCAATTGAACTGAGTTGTGTCTGGTAGGGAGGGGAGGAATATTGTCTTGATTTAAGAATTTCTTTAGTGTTTCTTTTCTTGCTGGTATTCCCTGAAGTGATGAAATTAAACAGTTCAGCTTTCATAGGACATGAAAGTTGAATCATGTTCTTTCCCTCTGTATAGATGGATGTTCTCCACCAGGACCCGTATCAATTTGGAGCACTTACTGCTGAAGGTCTTCTCTTCAGAGAATCTTATGTTCAAGATGATGCAGCACAGAATAACAGAACAGCAGAATCATTAAGGTTGGAAAAGACCTGTAAGATCATCCAGCCATTAACCCAATACCACCATGCCCACTAAACCATGTCCCACAATGCCACATCTACACGATTTTTGAACACCTCCAATGATGGTGACTCCACCACCTCCCTGGGCAGCTTATTCCAGTGTCTCACCACTCTCTCAGTAAAGAAATTTTTCCTAATACAGCCTAAACTCCCCTGGTGCAACTTGAGGCCATTTCCTCTTGTCCTGTCACTTGTCACTTGGGAGAAGAGACCAACACCCACCTCACCACAACCCCCTTTCAGGTAATTGTAGAGAGCGATGAGGTCTCCCCTCAGCCTCCTCTTCTCCAGACTGAACAACCCCAGCTCCCTCAGCTGCTCCTCATAAGACTTGTGTTCCAGACCCCTCACCAGCTTTGTCGCCCTTCTCTGGACACGCTCCAGCACCTCAATGTCTTTCTTGTAGTGAGGGGCCCAAAACTGAACACAGGATTCGAGGTGCGGCCTCACCAGAGCCGAGTACAGAGGCATGATCACCTCCCTGCTCCTGCTGGCCACACCATTTCTGATCCAAGCCAGGATGCCGTTGGCCTTCTTGGCCACCTGGGCACACTGCTGGCTCATATTCAGCTGGCTGTCAACCAACACCCCCAGGTCCTTTTCTGCAGGGCAGCTTTCCAGCCACTCGTCCCCAAGCCTGTAGCATTGCATGGGGTTGTTGTGGCCAAAGTGCAGGACCCGGCACTTGGCCTTATTGAACTTCATCCGGTTGGCCTCAGCCCATCGATCCAGCCTGTCCAGATCCCTCTGCAGAGCCTTCCTACCCTCAAGCAGATCAACACTCCCTCCCAACTTGGTGTCGTCTGCAAACTTGCTGAGGGTGCACTCGATCCCCTCATCCAGATCATTGATAAATATATTAAACAAGACCGGTCCCAAAACTGAGCCCTGGGGGACTCTGCTTGTGACCGGCCACCAACTGGATTTCGCTCCATTCACCACAACTCTTTGGGCTCGGCCATACAGCCAGTTTTTTACCCAGCGAAGAGTGTACCTGTCTAAACCACGATTCGCCAGCTTCTCCAGGAGAATACTGTGGGGGACAGAGTCGAAGGCTTTACTAAAGTCCAAGTAGACAACATCAACAGCCTTTCCCTCACCCACTAGGCGGGTCACCTGGTCATAGAAGGAGATCAGGTTGGTCAAGCAGGACCTGCCTTTCATGAACCCGTGCTGGCTGGGCCTGATCCCTTGGTTGTCCTGTACGTGCCCTGTGAGCGCCCTCAAGATGAACCTCTCCATAATCTTCCCCGGCACCGAGGTCAGGCTGACAGGCCTGTAGTTCCCCGGATCCTCCTTCCGACCCTTCTTGTAGATGGGTGTCACGTTGGCAAGCCTCCGGTCATCTGGGACCTCCCCTGTTAACCAGGACTGTTGAAAGATGATGGAGAGTGGCTTGGCAAGCTCCCCCGCCAGCTCCCTCAGCACCCTTGGGTGGATGCCATCAGGCCCCAACTGTGAGGCACATGAGAAAATAGCATTACTCACATTTCTTTGACAATGGGTGAGACAGATATAAGTAAAGGCTTTAGCATGGCTACAAGGTCGTATAATAAAATGGGACTGGGATATCAGAGCTCCCTGTTCTCAACCCTAAAAGGAAAGCTGATGAATATGGCCTAGAAGGTCCTACTACAGGTTGGGAGCAAAACCATACAATGAACTGTAGACAGTATTTTTAATGGTTTGCATCAGGAAGGATGATCAGGGCTCTGCAGTGAACCATCTCAGGATCTGTTCAAAAGTTTCACTGGTCACCTGTGTAATGTACTATAAAACAGGACTGTGACATTTTGTAGATGAGCTGAGAAGGACTGCAAAATTTTTTGGAAGACAAGATTAACATTTAAAAAATCTTGACAAATGGGTTCAAAGAGATAAAATAAATAGAATGGATAGATTGCAATAAGGACAAGCTTCACTCAAGCAATAAAAGGGGAAAATCCTGGTACAGGAACAACAGGCAGCTGTCCTTGCAGAAGTATCTGAGACTCCTACAGAAATGAAGCTGAAGCTGAATCAACAACAGGATGGCTACCGCAAAAAAATGGCTATGACTCTAGGAGCTCCGAAGTGGAAAGGGCCTTGCCGGCAGATAGAAAGGAAGTACAACTGGAACCTAGTTTGTGTCCACACTTGAATTCAATTCAAAATGATAATTATTTTTAGAGTAGAGAAACTACTCTAAAGTAGACGGAGCTGAAAGCACAGACAGGTTCATGTTCAGGAAAGATTCGTTTACTTGGACCTAGTGTGGGTGAAACATGGGAGAGCCTTGGATCTGCTGGGAAATATAAGAGCAGCCCTTGGGACTGAGATACTCACCTGGGCCACATCCCACCCTGTCATGCTAGCCCCTGTTTTTAATTTTTTTTTCTGCTTTAAGAGGGTCTATTTGTTTATTTTTCATTTCTCTAGCAGAAGATGGTTTCCCTGGAAAACCTTGCCCAGAATTCAGTACTGAAAGGAATTAGATTCAATACGCTTTTAATGACTGTTTAAAATCTTTTTTGGTATACCAAAAAACAGCTCCATGGTAAGCCCCCCATTGCAGAACGTGCACAGAACTGCACACTCTTTTTAATGGACTCTCTTCTCTGACATGCTGCCAGAACAGAGGACATCTTTGAAACATCATGTGAAAAGTTTCTTCCAAATTGTATGGAATCAGGATTTCAGTCTACACCAGGCATAAGTTCCAGTAAGGCTTCAACCTCTGGGCTGAGCTTCTGTTATTTAAAGCACAACAGTTGCGTCTTCTCAAAGACTTCAGCTGAATCTGCTGCAGTGAGGTGTAATTCAACCCCCTGTTTTGAAGATGGGTGGACTGATTTTTGCTAGCTGGCACACAGCGAGGAGCATGTTTCTGTTCCAAAAGCTACTGTAGATCCACTTGAAAACTTGTCTTGTATTGCCTGAGGTACTCACATTCCTTGCGTTTTTTTCTAACACGTGTATGGTACAGTCACCGAAAAAGTGAGAAGCGTGTGGTAGAACTGGCAAACCATGCTTTTCGAGACATTCACTGGACTTTCTACCCACAGCCAAATGAAGAAGAATATGCCATATTAGAATTACCATCAAGGAATTAAAGATTTTTTAATGGCCTTTCTTTATGCTTAAAATGGGTTGCAGCTGAGGGTGGTATAGACAAGGCACAGGGTCAAGTACTGATTCACAAGACATAAAAAGTAGGTTTGTTTTCCTGCATTTTAGCAGTGCTAGAACTTGAGCCAAACCTGTTTATGAGGCTCTGATGATGGCAGGAGGCCCAGTTCTGATATTCAGCTGAGCAAAGCAGACTTCTGCCTGTATCTTGAACACCACATATGTGAATTGTCAAAAACATACTTTAAGGGGAAACAATTCCCCAGCTTTCACACTTCCTGGCTTCACTGGATGGAGAAAATTGCTGGAGTTGCCAACTCCAGCCTGGCAAAGTTAACCAACTTTGCATCGAGTGAGAAAATCTGACAGCATGAATTTGGAAAAGCATAGGGGTGTATATATAGGAAAACCTAGGAGAAATTTTTGTTTTCCAAAAATGAATTTCTGAAGCTTGTTTAGTGGTAATTCTTTTCAACAATATGCTGGATTCTGCCTTCAGGAACCTTTGTTCATTGCTTTTAGTATTCATCTCAAGCTACTGAAGCATTTGCTAAATCAAATGAAGTCAGAATATTGAGATCTGAAAGACCAATACAGAGCTATTGGGTTTTCATATTCTGTTGTATATGGGTGGCAAGTAATTTCCAAAATACCCTGAAGCCAAGAGACAAGTTTTAGTGGCACTGGATTGCCTTGCAGGTGCTTTTATGTTTTGCTGACTACAGGCCCCAAATCCTGGCTTAGCATGCAAAGGGCACATTGTAAAAAGTTGGATAGTTCTCTGAAAGAGAACAACTTCTTCTAGTCTTTTCAAGTTGGTTGTCAGGAAGCTAAAGCTGATATCAAAGGGCTAAAAAAAAGAGCTCAGTCATTTCAAATTTAGGACTGAAAGCAGACTTTGGCTGTCTGGATGGATTTGTGACCAGAATACAACATCTTATAATCTAAAGAAAACATCTTGAAAACAACAGATGAAATTACAGTGAAATAGCTACATGTATGTGACGGAACTTGCTCGTTAGTTAATGCAACTTTGTGCTTCTGTATCAGCCAGTTTCAGAAACGCAGTAAGTGCAAAAGCAGAGCTGTTATCCTGTGTTATTGTGTGTAAGACTTCTGTAGAGTTGGAACAGTTTTCTCAAGGGGACTCCCAGAATTCTGCCACACAAATCATACCAGGTACAGTCTGACCTCATTTAATCCAACAGAAAAATGAGCGTGGAATTTCTCTCAGGTTATTTAAATAGCACCCTCCAAAGATGTATTTTGTAACACAGAGAAGATTCTTTCTGATAATTGCTCTTTTTGATAACTGATTCATAATTTTATAAATGTATATGTTTTGCTAGCTGCTAAGCTCATCATAAAATATGAAGTACTGTCTTAGCAACAGTTTCCTTCTTCCTGAAGTTTATTGTAAAGTAACACGTTTAGTATTCTCCAAGGCCTAGTTGGAAACTAATGTTCCTATATACACAAATCTCTGCATGTTTTCTGGAGAACACTATTATAATGAAAAAACAGAGTTCTCCAATATTGGGGAAAAAAATATTTCTATGTGTCTGTCATCAGATAAACTGCCCTTTATAACTTTCTGACACTGCAAAGGAGCCCTGTACTGCCAGAGAGGTCTGAAAGGAACACAGGCTAATTAAGAGTCAGAGTCCAAGCACAGAATCACAGAATCACAGAATCACAGAATCACTACGGTTGGAAAAGACCTGTAAGATCATCAAGACCAACCATCAACCCAAGACCACCATGCCCACTAAAACATGTCCCACAATGCCTCATCCACACGTTCCTTGAACACCTCCAGTGAGGGTCACTCCACCACCTCCCTGGGCAGCTTATTCCAGTGTCTCACCACTCTCTCAGTAAAGAAATTTTTCCTAATACAGCCTAAACCTCCCCTGACACAACTTGAGGCCATTTCCTCTTGTCCTGTCACTTGTCACTTGGGAGAAGAGACCGACACCCACCTCTCTGCAACCCCCTTTCAGGTAGTTGTAGAGAGCGATGAGGTCTCCCCTCAGCCTCCTCTTCTCCAGACTAAACAACCCCAGTTCCCTCAGCCACTCCTCATAAGACTTGTGCTCCAGACCCCTCACCAGCTTTGTCGCCCTTCTCTGGACACGCTCCAGCACCTCAACGTCCTTCTTGTAGTGAGGGGCCCAAAACGGAACACAGGATTCGAGGTGCAGCCTCACCAGTGCTGAGTACAGGGGGACAATCCCCTCCCTACTCCCACTGGCCACACTATTTCTGATACAGGCCAGGATGCCGTTGGCCTTCTTGGCCACCTGGGCACAATGCTGGCTCATCTTCAGCCTGCAAGACTTTGGAAGTAAGGCTGTGCTTCACAAACACTTTAAGCCAGCGTAGACAGGTCCTGCCCAAAAAAGCTTTGCTGCTCACTCCGAGCCCTGCAGATCCTCCACCCTTGCAACAGCTTGGCTCCGAGGCAGGTGGGAAGACCTGCTCCAACTTAAAATTAACATGGCAAAAAGGAAAAGTGAGTGTAATTTGGTATGAGGAACTGCAGGGAAGGGAAGGAGGGGCTTGGCAGGTGAGATGAGACTGAAGCTTTTAGCGGCAGCACCCTCCGAAAGCATATGTGGGCTCTGACTTCAGCTACTGACAATTTACATCACCTGTTGGCTCTGTCTCTTTGGCAGCCATTTCTCTTTGCTGCTTAATAATATGGGAGATTTAACCTCTACAGAAAAAGCCATTTCCATTCTTCCTGAGAGAAATTCCTTTCCTTTACTTTTTTCCTTTAGTATTTTTTTTCTGTAACTTACTAACTGTAAGTCAGACCAAGACAAGAAGCAACACATTAGCACTGAGCCCTAGTTCCTTTCCACTGTTGCACACAACCAGTATTGATTGCTAAGAGCAATCTCTATTGCTTTGCTTGTTTTGGAGATATTCCTCTCCATGCTGTTTTTATTTCATTTCCTGTGAGCATGTGTTAGCCAAGGTAAACGCACCCCACAGCGCAGCGAACATGAACAAAATAAATATACGAAGCTTATGGCTTTTTTTTTTAACTTGGGTGCTATTCATCTCGCTGAAACAAACAAACAAACAAACAGAAACTCCTGCCTTGCAAAACACATTTTCAAGCTGAAATATAGTTCTCATTTCTCTAATGTAAAATCTGCAAAGGAGCCATCGGTGTTGCAGAGGAGAGGTTCTGAAAGAACTAAGTAGATCTGCAGGGTTTTCACAGCTGACAAGAAGGACTAAAGTGAAGGAAATTCTGCCCAAATTCATATTTCCCTGTCACGTGGATGCCTTGGCTATTTCCTCATTGTTCATGAAGGTCTGCCTCCAGGTTGGCTTTTTCTCTGGAGCACTCTGAGACCTTCTGTGCTCCACTGACAGCCCCAGTGTGCTCCCCAATGCCTGGGTATGGGCATAGGGCTTGGGCACAGCCAGTCTCAACAGCAGTCTCAAAGAGACCCTTATCAAATGTTCTGGTTTGTACAATGCGCTTTTGGGGTATACAGACTCTTCCCCATAGACTGGGAAGAGGATTTCCCAATTCAACTGACTCAATGTTCACCTGAAGTTGGTAACATGGCCTTTTCCTCACCAATACTTCTCTGAAAACAACTTTCCATCATAATCCACTATCTCACTTCTGCCTGTTGCTGATGAGTAAGGGCTAACATCAAAATTACATGCTGGCAATCCCAGGCAGATGCAGTTTCACTGTATTACTGGATGCAGCTCATCAGAAACTTTTCATTTTCCCTCAGGATATACTCCCCTGCTCCCCCACAGCACAGCAGGCTCAAAAGAAATCTTGAAATTATCAGCAAAACAACTAGCAACTTCCTCACAGCTAGAGAATCTATCTGCAAATGAAAATAGTTGAATTGAACCAGCTGCGCACCACCTGGAACATTTTCACTGCAGTCATTTGTAGCAGAGGAGAAAATTCTTTTTTTTATCTCACTTAAAAATATCACAGTAATAGTCCCACTCTCTGAATTCAGGGATTTGTACCAGTGGTTCTCTAGAGGCCTTGTTTTTTTGCTGTGGGTTTTTTTTTTCTGTAAGGCAGTAGTGAACTCCAGTGTCCTCAGAGAAGAAACTGGGGTAGAGAGCCCTTACTGTCCAGGTACTCACGAACAACAGGTCTCTGGGGGAAACCACCCATCTCTGATTAGGACCATTGGGGGAGCAGTTGTAGCATGAATGTAGTTTTCTGAGCTCACCGTGTTCCATGATCTTTTTCATTTACATAGTCAAAATATGTTCTCTACCCCAAAGCAGAAAGACCACTCCAATCTCAGACTGCAGTTAGTTATACCTTGATTGGTTCAAACAGAAAAAGCAAAGACCGGCATTTCTGTCTGTACCCTGCTTCACTGCCAGTGGGATTTCCTTCATTATAGACTTCCCATTGGAGACATTAGGATGTCTAGGAATCAAGAGATGTTGACATTGCAAATGTTCCCCTGGAGAGTTCTTTCCAAATTAGGATGCTTAGCAAGCTTGGGACAAAGAAACTAGAACTGCACCCATTGGTACTGCAGATGTTATAAATACAAATGGATAGTCAAAGGTTGTTAATTTTTATGTGCATAAAATGCACACACAAGAGAAGAATACAAACCAGCTATAAAACAGATGCATGGTTTTATCTAATGCTGTGCTCATAATATTATACCGAATGTTGTGAAGTTCTCTTCCCCCCCCCCCACTTATTTATTTATTTGCTTTCTAAATGTTTGTGTATAAATTCAGCTCTTATTAAAGCTAATGGTTGAAAGCACTGGCTGTAACAAGCTCTTGAAGAGGCTGGCTCTGCAAAAGCTTTCCTCTTGACATCTTTTGGAATGCATCTTTATTCAGGTCTGAGATATTCTTTTGATTCCAATGGGACTGAATATATATCCTCCTTTAAAAACAAAACAAACAACAAATCCCTCCAGTTCTCTTGGGAATGAATCAGTATCTCATTTCTCTGTGGAAAGGGAGCATCAAAAAATTCTATGTCGCTCTGAATATTGTGAATTTTCCACTGAAATTATTTTTCTAGAGATAATGCTGTTTCAGCAAAATAAATAATTTCCTGAGGAAGTCTGGCTTTCCTTGCTGCACCCTTCTGCCTTCCTAATTTTCTTCTGAAAAAAATAAATCCCAGATATACTACTGGATTTAGTCAAAATTGATTTTGCTTAAAAATAAAACACTGTGATTCACTGAAATGTTTTGATGTGAGCAGTTTGAGGTTAAAACACAGTGTAAATCTTCTTTTTAACTGAGCTCCGTGTCTCATCTTAGTACATAGGGCTCTCATAATCTGCCAGGTAGCCTCATCCAAAGGGAGAATGAGGATCTCAGGCACTGCAATTGTAATGTGTGCCATGGCTCCTTGGGCAGGTGCACTTCGATGTCACCTTAATTTTAAATAAAACAGTTCAATTTGGGGAGAGCAGAACCTTTCATTTCTATGTATCAAAAAAATTACTTTAGAGAGTTTTCAGATCTGTTTTCAGAGCTTGTTCTGCTCTTTCAGCTTTTTGACCTGATTTAAAAGGAAAGAAAGTGTCAGAACTAGTGGAAAAGGAGTTCCAATTTTTGTTCAAGCTCTAGTTCAACGTCTGCTGTGCCGTGCCATTGCTCACCAACCTCACTGTCCTTATCCTAGTAAAATTTGCACAGCCGTTTTGGGGAGTTTTGCTGAAGCAAGGGAGGTAGGATTTTGACTATGTGAGAACAGATAAAAATAAAACACAAAATCGAACTGATATGCTATGTTGAACTGAAGTTGTTTTATACATAAGGCAGCACACTTACCCAGGGAATGGAGAAAGTCTTGAAATTTCATGTAGATGGCTTTCTGGAAAACAGTCATTAGCTGAAGTGTGAACTCTAGGGCTCAATAATATTCACCTCATCTTTTTGAGAAGAATAATTCTCTCTACTGCCAGAGTAAAGGAGGCCAAATCTGTGCCCTTCAGCCCTATGCTGTTGGATAGACTGCAAAGATGGATTTTTTTCTTCCTATATACCTATGGATGAAATTTCAGTAGTTGGCCCACTGAGGTATTAGTTACCTGAACAGAGCTCTGAGATTTTGAAATTAAAGGGCAAGAGGTCTGGTCTGATCTCTAATGCATAGATTAATTACAGTGTGAGGACCACAGCAGAAGAGCACAGCTGGTAAATTATCTTGTTACTGAATGTAAGACTGTAATAATGAGGCACGCTCTTACTTGTCATGTGTATTATACAATAGTTAGTGCCATACCCTGCAATATTAAATTTTTACTTGGGCAAAGTATGTTTAATAATCTGGAGGTGAATAATACCTTTAACTCATTTAAAAGAAAATAAGATTGCACAGTTCTTATCATCCCTGTCTTTATACCTGACTGAAGGTTTCACGTGTTCTCTTTACTGCAAGGAATATGAATTAACATGGTGTTGTGGTTTAACCCCAGCCAGCAACTAAGCACCACACAGCCCCTTGCTCACTCCCCCCCTGCCCCAGTGGGATGGGGGAGAGAATCGGAAAAGTAAAAGTGAGAAAGCTCGTGGGTTGAGGTAAGAACAGCTTAATAAATGAAATAAAATAAAATAAAAATAATAATGATAATAATAATAAAAATTGTAATGAAAAGGAAGATAACAACAACAGCAAAACAAAACCCAAGAAAGACAAGTGATGCAGATGAAAACAATTGCTCACCACCCTCCGACCAATGCCCAGCCTGTCCCCAAGCAGCGGTCCCCTGGCCAGCTTTCCCCCCGGTTTATATACTGAGCATGACATCTTATGGTATGGAATATCCCTTTGGTCAGTTGGGGTCAGCTGTCCCGGCTGTGTCCCCTCCCAACTTCCCGTGCACCCCCAGCCTACTTGCAGGTGGGATGGTGTGAGAAGCAGAAAAGGCCTTGACTCTGTGTGAGCGCTGGTCAGCAGTAACTAAAACATCCCTGTATCATCAACACTGCTTTCAGCACAAATCCAAAACACAGCCCCACGCTAGCCACCATGAAGAAAACCAACTCCATCCCAGCCAAAACCAGCACACATGGATAAGAAAATCCAAATCTATGATCTATGTATCAGGAGAATCCACATTTCTCATGTAGATTTCACCAGAAATTTTGCCTGAATTGCACTAATAGGATTTGATTGAGTTTGTCGTGATTTGCCTTGCAGTATCACAGGCAAGTTTTATTTCTTATGTCGTATGTGGAATTTTATAAACACATGAAGGGAATGCAGTCTTGGAAAGCAGCAGCAGGGGTCCAGCTGGTCTGTCAGTATGTGAAGGTGCCCTGTGAATGGCCCTCAGCACTTTCCATGACCCTAAGACTTTATATTTTCGTGAAAGTTCCTATCATCATAAAGCTTATGCATGTGAATTATTGTTTCCACAGAGATACATGCAGATCAGCCCAGTGATCTGCATTAGCAGCTGTATATATCAAAAATGATATTCAAAATGTCTCTCTGGAAGTACCTATTTCTCTCCATTGGCTATAGATAACATAGATTGCCCAACCCTTAAGCTGCTAAAGCTGAGTGAGATAAACCTGACTGTTAATTTGAAGGTGGGGGGTATGGTGTATGACGTAACCTAGAACAAAGAGTATAAGACACCAAAGGGCTTCCTGGAGTTAACTCTTGTTTCAGTTAAAAAAAAAAAAAAAGAACCAACACAAAACAAACAAAAAAAAATCCCAACTAGGACTCAGTTTAAAATTGCCAGTCGTAAAGAACTTGATCACCACCCTTGATAAGTCATTCCATTCCTTAATTACTAACAATTAAAAACTGTACCTCAGCTTCACCCTCCAGCCATTAGATGATTGCCTGACAGGCTGAAGCAAACATAATCAAAGCTTACATCCCCTAAGAGACCATATAAACCAGGATTGTATCACTGTTTGTCTTCTCTTTGATAGACTATGTAGACAGAAGTCCTGGACCCGTCCCCTACAAGTTGAAACCAAAGCCATTCTTTACATTCTGGGTGGAATGAATCTCATTCAATTCAAATTAACTATTAACTCACCAGCTCATCTAAACTCGACCCTGAGACTTCAAAAGTGAATGAAAAATAAGCGTCAGCATGGGTGAAAAGAGTCGTCCTCTTAGGCTTTCTGTCTATCAGTCCCTAGTGATAAAGCTACATGATGAGCCTAAACTAAATGCCTGACTTGCAGATAATTAAAACTAGGTGAGAATAAATTTATATGGTATATCAAAACCACAAAATGATTCCTTAATGGATGACTTTACAGTTATGGGGGAATTTCTCAGTCCATCTCTTTGGTGTCAAGCAACTGAGAAAGCGTTCACAGACTTTTAACAAATTAACATCCAAATGTGCCTGCAGGTTTAGAGAAAGACTGGGAAAATTCTGCTTCAAAAAATTACAAGCATCAAAAGAATCACAGAAAATAGCTTTCTAATGCAAGTTTCTGCTCAGCCATAACCTGACTGTGTCCACTGTGTCACCGTGATGTTAAATATTCCACTTCCAGCTTTGGAGTTATTTGGTTTATTTATTTATTGGATAATATTGGGATGCTGATAACCAAGTTTATAGGTGGATATAAAATCTTTCTGCTGCAGTTAATTTTCTCTTAATGTTACAAATAATAATAAAAAGGACAGACTACTTCATAAATCAGCAAGCTTCTTCCCTCTCATTTCCATGAAAAAAACCCAATTCAAATGATAAAGTCATGCCAGCTAGACTTCCAATGGAAGGGGCATCTTTCATGATGAGATAAAAGTGTCATTTCAGTCACTGACAAAGCTTTTGCTGTGGTCTCTACAAAAGAACCTCTTATCTTATCACTGAACACAGCTGTAAGCTTTATAAATGTATGCTGTGGCTGCGCAACTCCAGCTCCTATTGTAAAAGCCAGCGGTAAAAAATTGATATGCAAATGTCTGTACAGTTTTTTGTCCTTGGGCTAAGTATGGCAGCTTATCAGGAATTTAGTGATACTTAGAGATTACTTGCCAAGCAGTTCTTCATAACATGGATGAGGGGAACTCACATACCCTAGCACAGTTGTTGAATGTTGAGTGTAAGGCTTGTTTAGGCACAGTGATGTGGAAAACTTTAGGGTTAGGAGGGCCATAGAGATAAATATGAAGCCAGAGCTTAAGGCTCCTATACAGAGACAAAATTGTCTTCCTGTGCTTACTAGCTAGTCCTGAAGTTATGCACTGAAGGATTTTAATTTTGTTTTCTCTTAGAGTTGGAGACTGATGTTGCCCTCTATGACCCCACTTCTTCTTCGGAGTCTCTGTTGTCCAGGAGACAGTCCTTTGAAGATATGGCTTGCACCCCTTGTTTGTGGAAGTATGATGAATGCCACCTTTGCAAGAAAACCCAAACAGCCCATGTCTTTGCCCTGTCCTGTTCTCTGTTTCCCATTCCTCTCCTAGCACCTAAACATACCCCTGTTTCCCCTGTGTTGGACCCCAGCATGTCCACAAAGAGACATCTTGTCCTCAGCTTCCCAGGTACAAAGGAATGCCTATTCATAGAATTATAAATCATAGAATATCTCAAGTTGGAAGGGACCCATGAGGATCATTGAGTCCAACTCCCTGCTCCTCACAGGACTACCTAAAAATAAACCATATAACTAAGAGCGTTGTCCAGATGCTTCTTGAACTCTGACAGGCTTGGGGCTGTGACCACTTCCCTGGGGAGCCTGTTCCAGTGACGGACCACCCTCTCAGTGAAGAACCTCTTCCTAATGTCCAGTCTGAACTTCCTGTGATGCAGCTTCACACCATTTGCTTGTGTCATATTGCTGGTCACCAGAGAGAGGAGATCAGCACCTCCCCCTCCGCTGCCCCCCTTGAGGAAGTTGTAGACTGCGATGAGGTCACCCCTCAGCCTTCTCTTCTCTGACCTGAACAAACCAACTGACATCTGATCCTCATAAGTCTTGCCCTTGACACCTTTCACCATCTTGGTTGTCCTCATCTGGACACACTCTAATAGTTTGATGTCCTTCTTATATTGAGGTGCCCAGAACTGCACACAGTACTCGAGGTGGGGCCACACCAGTGCAGTGCTGAGTGGGGCAATCACCTCCCTCAACCGGCTAGTTATGCTGTGCTTGATGCACCCCAGGACACGGTTGGCCCTTTTGGCTGCCAGGACACATTGTTGACTCATATTTGACTTGCCGTCAACTCAAACCCCCAGATCTTTTTCTGCAGGGCTGCTCATCTTTCATCAGTGCCTCATCCCCCAATTTGTGTGTATAACCAGGATTACTCCGTCCCAGCTGGAGAATCCAGCACTTGCTCTTGTTAAATTTCATGCGGTTGGTGATTGCCCAGCTCTCTAGTCCACCCAGATCTCTCTGTAAACCTCTTTACCCTTGAGGGAGTCCACAGCTCCTCCTAGTTTAGTATCGTCAACAAACTTACCTGATGTACACTCGATTCCTGCCTCCAGATCATTTATAAAAACATTAAAGAGCACTGGCCCTAAAGTTGTGTGGCTTCTCATCAGAAAAGACAGCGCTCCTCTCCCACTAATGTTTGCATCATTTTAGGTCCAAGGCATAATAGATCTCCTTGATAAACATACAACAATACCCAAACTTCAGTAGTGATTTGTAAGGAGATAGGAATTTCCATATGGAAAATAGGCCTTTCACAATCTGAATGGTACATAGTCTCACCCTCAATATTCAGCTGGCTGCTGGCCTAATTTGAATTGCATAACAGAGCTGTCTTTTAGGGAGATTCATCTCATTTCAGTTTAGCCATAGAAAAGTTGTGCATGTGATCTGTGGTAGTCACCTGGGTGTTTTCTCTATGTGATGTAGAGAAATAGGTATTTTCAGAAGGCTGGGCATCCCACTGACTCGAAGACACTTTTCAAGCATGGGATAAGTCTGCCTGTGCAGTGCTTATATATTTGTATGTTATGGAAGAACCTCAGTTACTTATAGGCGGTGATGCCAAATTTCCAGTGTGGGAAATATTTCCACACTGCCTAACTTTAAGTACCTAACTATAAAGCCTAGAAGGCTAGACTGCAATTCTCTGGATGGTAGTGTGGAATACCAGTCTCTTCTGAATTGCCCTTTGGAGAAACCCATCTCTCCCCTTTGATAAAACAGAAAACTACTTATCTAGGCACCCAACTTTATACGTTTTGTGTCTTAAGTGTCGTGGTTATGTGGCAACAAGGACACTGTACCAGTTGCCAGACTATATGGATGAAAACTTGTTTGGGTGGCAACTGAAGACACAAGTGCTGCCCAGAGTGCCCAGCGTTTAGCTATGTGTTTTGTTCTTTGACTTTACTCTGCTACAAGACAGGACTGGTTTCTCAGACATGCGGGAGAGCTCACTGTAGAGCCTCTGCTATGGGTAATTAGGTACAAGTGGGAAGGAATCCAGCCTGACAGTAGCCTTCATGCTGCATTACAGGGCTAACAGTTTGAAAAATCTTGTAGTAACACCATGTGCCTAAAGTGAACCTGGCAGCCAGAGATACTATGACTCCAGACTGCCATAGTGCTCAATAAAAACCCCAAACATGTCATTTTGAGTAGAAAGCCTTTTTGTAGGTAGGATAGGCTGAGAGGGAGCAGTTTTCCTGGGAAGCATAACATGCCATTTCTTCTTGTTGAGAGTAAAACCTCTACCACTCAGTATCATCAAGGTAACACATTTTTGCAAGGCAGATAGATTTACCGATAACTTTGTCCTCCCGCTCTCAAGATAGCTTTGGGCAGCAAAGTCCTGCAGTCTTCCTTGTAGGAGCTCTGGACTTGCAATCTCAGATTGTGCATTCATACATCTAAGGTGAACAGAAGACGGCTTTAGTGTACTATCTAGTGATTGCATTCAAATGGAGATATCAATAAATATGAAGACTGTGGTAGACTGGAGAGGCCTGAAGAAAGTTGCAGTATTTCCAACTGTTCAAGCGGTCATGTTTACCTTTTATTTCAGCTCACAATGTTAGGAGATGGAAATAGAAAACACGCTGTGAAGTACATCCTTTTTGCATGTGCATAACTTACCACTTCTAAAGCAACCATTATATCTAAAATAAGATCTTTTCAAGTTCCAAGTTCAGAAAGTGGCTATTTTTATAAGCATCTGTGAGCTTCAAAAGCCATTAGAGAACAGCCGTATTGCAAGGAATGTAGAAAGCAGATTTTGTACCTCATTAATATTTTCCTGTTTTGGATTTTTTCCCATCCTGCAGAGGGACTCCTGATGTGTTTTGGACTTATTTCACTTTGCATAACCAATTAAATATTCACTGACATAGGAATATTTCCCTCAACCCATATGTGTGCCCCAACCTCCAGGTTCTAGAGGCAGCTGCTTTCTAACCTACTAAATATTTCTTTATTTACAGAGAGCGAAACTGCTCCAGGTGGAGATTATGAAATGAACATCAGAGATGAACGGCCGTTTCCAAAGAGGAACTATCTTACTGAGTGATTTCTGCCTATCCTTACTCTGTTTCAAACTATACATCCAAAGTTCTGTGTTTAGAAAAAATATAATCCAAAATGACATTTCTCATAAAATGATGAGTTTATGAAAACAAGAATTGCCACCAAATTCTAGTAGACAGAGTATATGTACTACCTTGATGTAACATTTAGCCTGGATTTTATGACAGGTGGAAACAGATCGGCTTAAATATAAGAGCTGGAAAAAGATGAGACACCAGGAAGCTGTTCCTTAATGACTGAGTTCCCTCTTTAAATGACACCATCACCTTCAGATTGGGCTACACCTTCACCTCCAGATTTTGCTTTTAGCTGAAATCTCTGTGTAAGTACACAAACCAGCTAAAGAAGGTTGAGACCAAACTGCCTGGATCCGTTATTCTCCAGTTACCTGCTATGAAGATTTCTTGCACCATCTGCTGAAACATTGTATACAGACATTGTATGACATCCTGAGTCCTGTTTGAGATGTAGGTTGGTTCTACATGATAATTCTGTGCTACCTACAGGGAGTAAATGAAATGAAACAAATTGTTACATGATAGTATGAAATACCCATATGGATCAAATGCCATTTAGACTTGGAATCCAAGTTTTACTATGTATAAAATACTTTCCAGGACCAGGGCGTAGGGGGGAGTAACGAAGCAAAGATAGGCATATCAAGACTAAAGGATTTCCAGGCTGGAAATCACATTGGTGATTGTCCTCCCTGCAGTGAGCAGCAATTTGCAGTCTGCCTTTGACCAGTTATAATCAAGACTATTTGTTGGTACAGTACGTATAGAACTTCTGGTGCCCTGCAGAGGTGTAAGGGGGAGCTGTGTGGTCCACAGTCATGAGAAACTTCACCAGAGACTAGTAAGGTCCCGTAACAATTAGACATTTCCTTTGGACTTGACCCAGGAATGACTATACAAGCAAAAAGTCGGAAGCGGTTGACTCCCATCCAATTCCCTCTTTCCTAATTAAGGAATTTTAAGAAAGCATCTTTTCAAAAACTAAGGCAGGAAAAAAGAGCACAGCCTGATAAGCTCATGCAAAAAGAGGAGAATCGGGCTTGGTTACAGATATCAGGCTGCCTTTAGAAGCAGAGAAACCAGTAACACCAGTCATATCAGGGAGATGGGTTGTCCTTGTCTGTCTCAACCTTTTGTTTCTCAGGCGTTTTTCAAGACAGAGAAAAAGGTACATCTTCTCTGATGTGCATTTTAGTATCAGCTGAAGCTACGTTTAATCAGCTACTACAGATATATGTATACATGCCAACTTAGATAACAAAAGCGTTTCTTAACTTACCAGTGAAACTTCTGTTTTCTCTCTATGGTTTTACTTTCACTGCAAATGTAGTACTAGACACAGCCAAACTCTGCAGAATCTCTCCTTTGAATAATTAGGCATGAGAAGGAAGCCGACTTGACTACTTCTTTCACAATTCATTTGCAGCAGTAGCGGTATGTATAGGATCACGTCTGTGCACTAAAGTGGTCTATCTTAGCCTTTGGGTGTTCTCTCTTTACAGGCCTTTCAGACATATGCAGCTTGGTATGCAATACAATGGATCACTGAAAGTCACTTGATTGTGTGTACTGCATCATGTTGAGTAAAACTCTGAGTGTCTGCTGTTAAAAAAAAAACACACAAGAAACAAGGAGAAACTAGAGAGCAGCCAGGACTGTCTGCCACTGTTTTAGTCCAATGTCCTGGTGTTCCAAGAAGCCAATGCAACAGCATAGTTAATACAGAACAAAAGTGATCATAAACATTTCTTTTTTCCTCCGGGGTAGATATCAATAGAAAAAAATGAATAAATACTAACTGTCCAAAGACTCCTGTCTTTCTACCGTTCCACAGATAATTTTGTGTCTGGTGGTGTAGAATAACCCATAGAAGTCATGTAACTGTAAACCTGATCAACAGTCTGAACAATATTTATTTTGTATTTCCCAGGAAGATTCTAAGAAATGCAGTTTTTCAGAGCTGCTCTACTCAGGAAGCATATGGATAAATTAGACTAAGGTTGTTTCATGCCTGGAACGCTATTCTGAAACACTACAGAAGCTCTTAGAATACCCTTATGATCTACCATATCAGTACACCTGCCATACATTTACTTTTTGACTGATTGCCTACAGTGAAGCTGGAGAAAGTTTCTCTACATCTGTGTGCTAAACCAAGTAGCTGCTCTTGCTATGACCTGTGCTAATACCCTTTATAGAATAGCCCAGCTCTCTTCCATTAATACATATGTGTGCATGTATCTGTCTGTACATACCCATAAATGTATATGTATATATAAAGGAACATTAAAAAAAAAATCATCTTAGTTTTTCTTTCTTCATTATATAATTTAGCAGCTGCCTATTTTTGAGACAAATTAGAAAAGAATCAGCTGTCTCTGCCACCATGGGAAATTCATGTGTCTTTGAAACTGTAATCAAGCTCACATACCTGTGATAAAACCCCAAATGTTTGGGTTTATTTCTCTCATTTATACACATTTTATTGCATCTCTGCCTCCTAGGCAGAGATAGAAACAGGGGTAAGATTGTTGAAACACTGAGGGACTCACCCTCAAGTGAAGAAAGGACCAGGTAGCTTCTTGAAGTCCTTTCCATCCTGATGATTTTGTAACCATACTGACAGAGCTGTACCTGCAGTTACCTGGATATATCATTTTCTGGAATAGCTGCTCCCATGCACGTGTATGTAGGATCTTTCCTTCCCTTAGGATCTTCCATTTCTTACAGTACAATCACATATTTTCCTTTGCCTGGAGCAAGATCTTGACTACAGCCCTGTCCCTATATTTTAAAGTGGAAACCTGCAAGCCACCAGGGCTCTGGATCTTGCAAAATGGCTGGGCAATATGTAGTGGGAAAGAAGAGGGAACAGAATAAATAACTTAACCACCGAAACAAAGCCATTTTGGTTTTTAAACTCTTTTTCAACTGAGATGAAATCACCAAGGAATCCAGAACAAATTATAAAATATAAAAAACCAACACAAAACAACCCCTCTCCAGCATTTTGGAAGTGTTATAAGACCTGTTTTAGCCATTTCCCGGTCTGTTTTTGGTAGTCCCATGTTCAAGATCTTTTCCTGAAGATCCAAGTGCAATTCTTTTCTGTGCCTGAGTCTAAGTAGGTCTTGCTACCAAGAACTCCTGTTTCTCAACATTTTGCTTTCCCCATTGGGTCACAGTGTAGTTTCCTTTTTTTTTTTTTTTTTTTTTTTTTGAGATCCAATAAATATCTAAGTCTGCAATGCAAAAAGTGGTAGCCTCAACAGGAAAGGCTGAGAATAGTTCACCCCACAATAGGGATTTGGGGCATTTTCTGAATAACTAGGATATATCCAATCCTTGCTCTCAAGCAATTAGAAAACAATTTAAATATAGCCCAGGTAAGCATAGTGAATATAAGGCTTCAAATGGAAGCAAGTTAACAATGGTGGCTACATCTACACTGCCAAATAAAAGAAGGGAAAGAGCCTGAGCCACAGAATCACAGAATCACAGAATCAGTACGGTTGGAAAAGACCTGTAAGATCATCGAGTCCAACCTGGGGGGGGGGGGGGGGGGGGGAAGAAAAAAAAAAAAAAAAAAAAAAAAAACCAAAACACAACACAACCACAAAACCCACGCCACACAACAACAATAACAAGCCACAACCCACCCAACACCACACAGCACCATGTCCATCAAGCTACATCCCACAATGCCACATCCACACGCTCCTTGAATACCTCCAGGGAGGGTGACTCTACCACCTCCCTGGGCAGCCTATTCCAGTGATTCACCACTCTCTCAGTGAAGAACTTTTTCCTAATGTCTAGCCTGAACCTCCCCTGTCGCAACTTGAGGCCATTTCCTCTAGTCCTGTCACTAGTCACTTGGGAGAAGAGACCAACACCCACCTCTCTGCAACCCCCTTTCAGGTAGTTGTAGAGAGCGATGAGGTCTCCCCTCAGCCTCCTCTTCTCCAGGCTAAACAACCCCAGCTCGCTCAGCCGCTCCTCATAAGACTTGTGTTCCAGACCCCTCACCAGCTTCGTCGCCCTTCTCTGGACACGCTCCAGCACCTCAATGTCCTTCTTGTAGTGAGGGGCCCAAAACTGAACACAGTATTCGAGGTGCGGCCTCACCAGAGCCGAGTACAGAGGCATGATCACCTCCCTGCTCCTGCTGGCCACACCATTTCTGATGCAAGCCAGGATGCCGTTGGCCTTCTTGGCCACCTGGGCACACTGCTGGCTCATATTCAGCCGGGTGTCGATCAACACCCCCAGGTCCTTTTCTGCAGGGGAACTTTCCAGCCACTCATCCCCAAGCCTGTAGCGTTGCCTGGGGTTGTTGTGGCCGAAGTGTAGAACCCGGCACTTGGCCTTATTGAACTTCATCCGGTTGGCCTCAGCCCATCGATCCAGCCTGTCCAGATCCCTCTGCAGAGCCTTCCTACCCTCAAGCAGATCAACACTCCCTCCCAACTTGGTGTCATCTGCAAACTTGCTGAGGGAGCACTCTATCCCCTCATCCAGATCATCAATGAAGATATTAAACAAGACCGGTCCCAAAACCGAGCCCTGGGGGACTCCGCTTGTGACCGGCCGCCAACTGGATTTCACCCCATTCACCACAACCCTCTGGGCTCGGCCATCCAGCCAGTTTTTTACCCAGCGAAGAGTGTACCTGTCTAAACCACAGGCCGCCAGCTTCTCTAGGAGAATACTGTGGGGAACAGTGTCAAAGGCTTTGCTGAAGTCCAGGTAGACAACATCAACAGCCTTCCCCTCATCCACTAGGCGGGTCACCTGGTCATAGAAGGAGATCAGGTTGGTCAAGCAGGACCTGCCTTTCATGAACCCGTGCTGGCTTGGCCTGATCCCTTGGGTAACCTGCACGTGTCCCGTGAGCGCCCTCAAGATGAGCCTCTCCATAACCTTCCCCGGCACCGAGGTCAGGCTGACAGGCCTGTAGTTCCCCGGATCCTCCTTCCGACCCTTCTTGTAGATGGGCGTCACGTTGGCAAGCCTCCAGTCATCCGGGACCTCCCCCGTTGACCAGGACTGTTGATAAATGATGGAGAGCGGCTTGGCAAGCTCTTCCGCCAGTTCCCTCAGCACCCTTGGGTGGATGCCATCAGGCCCCATAGACTTATGAGTGTCCAGGTGGCATAGCAGGTCGTTAACTGCTTCCTCCTGGATCATGGGGAGCCTATTTTGCCCTCCATCCCTGTCATCCAGCTCAGGGGGACGGATACCCTGAGGATACCCGGTGTGGCTGTTAAAGACTGAGGCAAAGAAGGCATTAAGTACCTCAGCCTTTTCCTCATCCTTCGTGACAAGGTTCCCCGCCGCATCCAGTAGAGGATGGAGATCCTCCTTGGCCCTCTTTTTGCTGTTAATGTATTTATAGAAGCTTTTTTTGTTGTCCCTCACGACCGTGGCCAGGTTGAGCTCTAGCTGGGCTTTCGCCTTCCTAATTCCCTCCCTGCATGACCTAACGAGGTCCTTGTACTCTTCTTCACTTGCCTGCCCCTTTTTCCAGAGGTGGTAAGTTCTCTTTTTTTCCCCAAGCCTCAGCATAAGCTCCTTGTTGAGCCAGGCCGGCCGTCTTCCCCGCCGGCTCTTCTTACGGCACACGGGCGGGCCCCGATTGTCCACAATGCTAAATAGTTATCTTGCTCCCTGGGTTTCTTTGAATACCTCTAATGGTCTCCCTCCAAGATGAATCTGCTACAGAAACAGCTAACCCTAAACAGTGTGAACTGAGGCCAATTGGTGCCACTACACTTTAGTGATAATCAGTTCTTGCCTTTTTCTCTTCATCCCTATTGACAGTCATTGTGATCTCCTCACTTGTTTGTGAATGACAGCTAAAGTCTTTTTTAATTTAGTCCTTTGCTTTTATTTTTAAAAGTTGAAAATAAAAGTTGAAAAGCCAACTTCCAATAAGTAGTTCCAGTTTTTGAATATATCTCCCCAAATTGGTTTGTCCCAGCATTTCAAACTGAAGTCTAAAAACATACACACTTCTTTTTTTTTGGTTAGTTGTCAAACTCTCAAAATAAAAAACCACTAAAGGACTCACTAATTTACCCAGTCCTTTCCTTCAAAGACCTTTCCTTCAAGAACCTGTGACAGTCTGTTTGTGGAAATGTAGAGCCCGTGTCTTCAAAGCAACGCATTACTTATTTTTTCCTCAAAGCATTTAAAGTGAAATTTAAATCAATAGCAGAGTTTGCTGACACATGTGCTGCTCTGGGCCTCTCTAAGCCCACCTCTGACAAGTGGAAGTGGCTCATAGAGCCTGTAGTGTCTGTGCTCTGCAGAGTGCGATGCCCTACAAGGCCCTGAGCTGACACCACACTAGTTATCTTTGATACAGATAGCTATTTCCATTTCTAGACTGCCCGTTTTAAGTGTCCACTAAGCCCTTTAAAGTTAACTCTGCTATCTCTCCATCACACTGAAGCCATCCCTGCAACCCCTTGCTCTCCTGTGTTTCAAGTTCTCTGACATCTACCCTGGACAGCCTCTCTTGGCCTACCTCAAAACTCCCTTTTCATGGTAATTTCAGTTTTAGCTGGCTATGCCTAGTCTTGGGAGTAATAATGCTTTCTAGGCTGACTGAGGCTAGCTGGGGGGCTGGATAGCTTCTCCTCTGAAGCAAAGATGGGAAAAAGATGACAAAAGCTTCCTTAAACCTATGCAATTAAAGCTGCCTTATCTATATAATAAACCACCCATCCTTAGCTGTTTAGTTCTTTAAAAAGCCACTTATAGCCTCCTCTTACTTAACCCTTTGCATTCAGACAGGCAATTTTAAGCTGAGCAGAGAAACCAAGCCATCTCTAATATCATTCCTGTTCAATAACGTCAACATTTTCCTTGCTGATCATAACAAACATGCTGACATAGCACGTATAATAGCAATCAGTCTGCCCATCTCTTTTTTGATTACCCAACTTTCTGGTGTACTGATGCTGCAAATACCTAATCAGCTCAGACCTTGCCCCATTTTTCATGAGCCTGAAAAGCATTTGTGAAAAAGCGACTCTTCCCCATCTCTTTTAAGTCAAGGCTAGGACTTGAAATTGGTACTAATGGTTTCCAAAGGAAACTGCATACAGGTCTGTGAAACTGGGAAACATCCCAGTGGGGAACTGGAAGGAGGGAGAGATGAGAAAATAAGGGAGAAGATGAAACGTTCTTTAATGATATCCTGGGGAAAAAAGGAAAAAATCTGGCTCCTCAGGGGCATGGTCCATTGGGAAAAATGTAAGCACAGCTACATACTCTTCCAGCAAACATCTTCTTTATTAGCACACACTCTGAGATTGCTTTCAAGTCAGCTGCTTCCCGGGAGCTAATCATTGAGTCAAGTCCCCTTGATGTGCAGGGCTGTTTTGACAGGCATGGGTGCTCCCAGGGGAATCAGGCAGGACCCTCCGGGCAGTCAGGACTGTGCTCCACAACCGCCAACTGTGGATAGAGGGAGCTGGTTGTGCGAAGGGACCCCCAGCCAGGCTGTGGGCCCCACGGTGGACACAAACACCCCGAGACCCTCACCTCAGCACCCCTGGTACACTGAAACTGAGAGGGTGCTTGGGAGCGCTTTATTTATTGGCTCCACTTCTGGACAAAGGCTGATGGGCTGATTCAGCGTGTCAGTTTGTACATTTTTCTGATCACAGGGGGTGTTAGATGAAATACAGAGCGGAGTGCGAACGCCTGGCGCTTTGGTGGTTCAGTTAATATGCAGGAACAATGCTTTTGTGAATCTTGGGCACTAAAGGAAGGGAAAAAAAATCTACACAACAGAGCATCTTTCAGAGGCTCCTTATGAAAACAGGCCATCTGGCTTCACTGCAGTGCATTTGTTAACTCTCCAGCCTACTACTGTTTCCCTGCTGGGTGACACATGCTGAATCTGTCACACATCTAGAATAAAATTATAAATAAACAATGGTGTATTCAAATAAAACAGAACTTTCCCGCAGTAGGCTTATAGGAAGCAAAAAAGAAGCAGAGAGGCAAATCCTTGTTCTTTTGTGTGCAGGAAAGTAGGTCCCTTGTTCAGTGCTGGAAGGGAGACTTGGATCTGCCTGGAGGAAGATGCCTTTTGCTGAGTGATGCTCCTCATAAGTGTTGCAGATGCAGACGTAGAGGCATTATTGCTAGCAACCACTTGGGCTAGTTGGTATCTCAACCACAGTCATGGCCCTATTTTGCTGTTCACTAGCATGTGGTGAGAAACAGCTTGTAGTACTCCAAGTTTCAAGAGAAATGAGGGCAATGGGGAAGCAGAGAGGTTAAGTCCAATAACAAGTTAGTAGGAAGAACAGGAAAGAGAGGCCAAGTTTCCGGTAAAGCAACTAGAGTATGGCATTGCACTTGCATCACCACTTGTGGAGATTTTGCATGCTGTCTCAGACACTGAGAAGTCCTCTCCTTTTCTCTTAAATAATCAGAGATCTTCTGAAGCTTAGAAAGGCTATTGCATCTGAGAAACCGAGATGAACTGCAAAGCCCTGTAAGCCAAGATGCAAGATAAATATTTAGGACTTCTTGTCTCTCAGTCATGCCCTCGTTCTTTGAGCATCAGAAAGAAAGCTGGAGAAAAATTACATGCCAAATCCCTGGCAGCCAGTTTCATCCCTAAGCCAGGCCTTGTACGTCTGTGAACTGTATGGCAGTAAAGTGATACTTTATAGTGACACCTCCTGGGAAAGACAGAAGAAGCTTTCCATAGGCTTGCGAGTCAAAAGGTCATGTTAACGCTGGCTGCAAGCCACCACCCTCTGTAGGCAACAGCTTTCTCTAGACTGAGAAGGCAACAGGCTGTGCTAACTGGGATACTCTGCTTTTCTTTTTTTCATTCCCTAAGTCTATATCATTCAACGCCCAAACAAATAATATTGGGAAACAGTGCAAAATTGATTTCCCAGTGGAGGTGGTGCATTTGCACAGGCTGCAGTGCTCAAAGGCCAAAAGCTGGGTTGTTAAAAGATTAAACAGTTATTCTATTTCAGACAATCTTCAAAAAACAAACACCCGCTGGGTCTGGTTTTGCCCAGTTCAACTTTCTGCAGCTTATTTGAAGTCACAGTATAGGAATGGAATTGCTTTGGATTTGTGTTCATGGGAGTAAGAGATAAGAAAGGCTCACAGGGGTGAATGGATGTATCCTGAGGCATAATTAGGGTCATGTGTGTGTGTGTGTGTTTTTGCGTGCACAAACTACACAGCTAGAGCCCCCCTCCTCCACACACACAGCCCCACAGACAGGTACACACACATATTTAAAAATAGAAAATTAACAAGAAAGCCAGAGGAGCTGTTGAGACTGCTGTGTCATTTCATGGAAAATTTAAGCTGCTTTCGGAGCAGTCTGCTGTCAAAACGGGTGGCCTGCCACTCTGCCCAGCTGCTGGCTCTAGGTTTCTGCTCACCCTCCCCGGTGCTGGGAGTCACAGCAGCTCCCTACAAGCTAATCACGAGGTTGCAGTGGCCACAGAAGAGCCATGATTGTACAAGCAGTCTTAGGAAAATCAGGAGAGAGAGGCAGGACTGGAACTGTTGGCAGCAAGAGGGTCTTCGGTTGGCAGAAGGCTGCTATAGGACATCAGCCTCATTTTGACCTCCTTTATACCCATTTGTTTCAGGAGAAACTCGCCTGGGGTCACTGTAGTTCCAGCACTGACACATTCATCCCAGCTCCCCAGCAAAGTTGGGCTGGGTTAACCGCAACACACCCATGCCCAGGTTTCACATTAACATTTTTTAGTACTAGTGACTATTTTCAATGTTAAATTCAGACTTGGAAACATTACAAGCTCCATCCACAGCTGAAAATCTCCAAAGACCATAATAAAGAAGCTGGCGAGAAGCATACATCTCCCCATTGACTATATAAGGAGTCAAATACCTCTTTTAAGGCAATGCAGTGCACACACATATTGAGGGTGAAGCAAGCTAGAGCCAGGAAATTAAAATAAAATCAAGCAAGTGGGTAGAGCAACAGGCGCCCCTGGGCTTGCCCCAAGGCATTTCCATTAACATGAAGTGGTTGGTGCCACCCGTGTTCTCATTGCTTGTGCACTCACCGTGGATGTCGGAGGCTTGGGTCTGGGGCCGTTCACAGCCTGCAGAGATTTCTGAACCTTCACAGGCCAGGAGAACGTTCAGACCTGCAGGCAATGAGGCACACTGACGGGGAGCGAGCTGCTCATCTCCTGGGAACAAAGCAGAGAGGGCAAAGGGAGCCCGGGTGGGAGCAGAACTGGAGCACCAGCCCCTACACTATAGGACAATAAATACATTTTTCTTCTGACCAGGTAATGACAAAAAAAATCTTCATCCTGCTCCACTTTAAGCACACAGAAGAGTCTTGCAAAAGCCAAGAGTGACCATGCTCTTCCAAAATGTGGCTGTCAAATGGCTCATGCTGCACTGGGGTACCTCCACAACCACCATCAGGTACTGGAGAAATGGCAGTGTGAGCTACTCTTTATAGACCTATGTGCTCACGTCCCCAAAAGGGTTCTTGAATACAGCCCTTTGAACTGTGATTTACTTGTCACTTGGTCCAACAAGAGGATTTACCCCTCTGAGCCCTTGAGACTGTCCCCGTTAACTGGAGTAACATTTGAGCGCAATACTGAGCAGAGGCCCAAATCCAGCAAAGCATGTTCAGGGATGTACGTACACGCGTAATCCCACACTCTGACTGAGGCTCCCTGCGTGCCTCCCGATGCTGCAGGGGGGAGTCCCCGGCAGGAATTAATTCGGTCTTCCGGCAAAGAGCCAGGACGCAAACTTCCCTTGAACCGTCGTGAGCAGGGCCGCGTTCACCTCCCTCTCGCATACCAGACAAGCCAGGCAGCAGCTCTTGTCAGGACTGAAGTTTTATATCTTTACCACACCAGAAGCTCCTCGCATGCAGTGCGGCTGCCTAAAGCGGAGGCTGCTTTCTATTATTCAGGTCATAGTTCGCTCTCTGGTCTGCAGGGAATCAGACTCCAGGATCAAACGCTTGTCTCTGTTCGGCATTGCTCCAACAGACGTGCAAGGGAGTTTTGCTTGCGTAGAGACAGATTTGTCCCCACGTTCCCCCCGGGAGAGCTGCACAGCATGCTCTGGAAACCATGAGCAACGGGTATTCTTGTTGGAGTGAATTACATTTGCCAGATTTAATTTATTCAAATAAGAAACATATTCATCCATTTCCTACTATATATTGTTTATAAAATCAGTGGTGCAGCATCTCCAGAGAGTCATGAGCCAACTGCTGCACATGACCCGCTCTGGGATTCAGGCTGCATCAGGAAACTCAGCTTGGAACAAGAATTCTCTCTTAAATGAACTTTTGAAACTGGATCTACATTGTGAAATATTTGGATATTGAGCAATGAAAGAATGTGGAACATAAACACTAGCAACTGCTTCCTTTGAGCATTAGCAAGCTTCAGCAAGCAGGCTGGGTGCTTTCTGTGGTATGGGGCACACAAGGAAGCTGGTCAGAAAGCAAGTCTTGTAGGGGTGCATTCATAATACACTGATTAAATTGCATTACTTTGCTCCAGATAGCCATGCCTCCTACTTACTAGTGTGGGTGAAGCATTTGTAAGTGAAAATTAACAATAGTGCTTTTTGCCTCTCAAGTGTCTATGACAGTCCTTCGTTTACTGCCTACGATTTTGCTAGGAAGTAGTATTTGACTGTTCAGAGGGTGGGTTTTTGTCATCAGCTACATCCTGAATGTTCTGCTCAGAGAGATCTAATTTAATCAGGAATTACTTGGATGTCCTACTGAGCCACACTAGGATATGACTTGCAGGCAGAGAAAAGAGGGCATGCTCTTTATTGGCTTTAATTCAGTAATGGTCCAAAGCTGCAGGGAGTCAGCTCAGACCTCAACAAAATATATTGCTGCTTCAGCAAAGCGAGCAGAACACCACCTTGCCCTCTGGAAGCCATTCTGAGCCAGCAGGTCAACAATAAAAAACCACTTTTTTTCTTCTTCTTTTTTTTTTTTTTTTTTGAAGTAGTGTCCCAAAACTTTTATCTGACTAATAATGCAGATTTCTAAATTATACAAATTATACCTGTCAGCAGTAGCTTTGATCTGTTCAAGGGTGGCTTGACAAGCAAAGCCTCAAGCAAGAGTAGGGCACTGCATTGCTTGGAAGGAAAGACTGAGTTAGAAGTTGTCTCTTCAACCAGGCTCAGTGCCAGAGCTTGAAACCAGCTGTGAGCTTTAGAGTCATCACAGCACTGCAGTGAAATCTTTAAATAGCACATTGACCTTCAGGGTGCCCTTCCCAAGCACAACCCCCCCACCTGTCTGCATGGCCACTCCAGCCCACAAGCCTGCTTACTGCATCCACACCATCCCTAAGCAGTAATAAACCAGCAATGATGAAGAGGCAAAAACCAGGAGATGAGAGACTATGTATTGTGCATGGGCCAAACACTCAGCCCTAACTCTTTTCTCTTGTGGGAGTACAGTGGTATCCGTATTTGTCGAATGCCTGAAAGATTACTTAGTTTGAGTCAGGCTGCACTTACTCTTTTACTACCAGAGCAGAAATGTCACCAGAATGTACTCCTAAATAATGCCCTCCTGCCTTGTGATTATTTCCTTACGTTCTGTTCTCACATAATTCCCACTGAAATATTACATTCCGGATTAACAAAAAAACACATAAAAAATGCCACATAGCAGAAGAGCAGTCATTTCTCCCAGGACGTAGGAACAGGGTTTGAACACTTTCTTTTTTTTCCTTTTCACTTCCTCAAATTACCTCCCCAGTCTGGTTCAAAACATTGGCAGCAAAGGAAATATAATGTGGGATGTTCTGGTCCTGATCAAGACAATGGCAAAGCTTCCACTGACTTCAAGGAGGCCACAGTTTTGCCTATAGCCTGCTTCAAAACACAGAAGCAGGGGGTGGGGGGTGGTGCATGGGGGTGGTGAAAAAAGATGCTTTGCAAAATTCTTTCCATTTGTGAAATTCACTTTCCTCGCTCTGTTCTTCTCCTCTTTAGATAAAAAAGTCTTATTGCTTTCCAGGACCTGCAAAAGGTGTTTTAGTGAAAGGTGTGTTGGACTAGTCCAGCAAGTCAAGGTGTCTCATGGGTGGATGTGTGACTGTGTGGCTGTAATTCAGTGAGCACTGGTGACACTGGCATGTGTCACTGGAGACGAGCCTCAGAGGTGGCCAAGGTCCCATGGGGGTTATGGCTATACTGAAGTCCCTCCACAATTAATCTGTTGGTTTTGCTGTTATGAGCTAAGTGAAAGCTGGTGTGGGCAGACCACTAAGGTAGCGCCTCAGGGTATATATCCAAGATACATGTCTGTGAGAAGTAAGCATATATCTAAGGCAAGAATAGAAGAAAATCTTCTCCCTCCTTTCCCTAAAAAAGGGAATCCTTTTTGCTGACTATCCTGCTGACTCCTGATTTATTCTCAATAAAGCACTTAGATACTTGTCTAAGTTTACAGCATCATCTTAAACAAGCCCAGGAACAGACTGACCATGATTCTTCACTGATTCACTTTGTACAGTCACCTAGGCTCAGGTTTAACAAGGCACTCAATCCATTGCTTTTCTTGCATTTGAGCCTCAAGGCGCTCTAATCCTTGCTGGGTGTTCTCTAGCAGCCCTCTCCCAGAGAGTTTGCATCCAAGCGTATAACAAGATACAAGGGGGTGAGGACACGTAAGCGATGAACCCTATAGATGAATTCAATGAGCAATGGCCTCAGCACCTTCACAGCCTGTCCCTGAGACACCGCAGTGCACAGTCTGGAGGAGGTAGTAAGTGGAAGTTTGCTGATACATGGGGAGAAATCCTTATCGGCTGAGAGGCAGCATGGTAACACACAGCCATGCACTTTGTGGAAGCATGCATAGGTGGGAAAACGAAGATGCTGATAGTTAAGCCTGAAGTCAATGCAACTCTCTGCATGCCTAAAGTTAGGCAGTGGCTGAAGAGCTTTGGCAAGGCAATTGCCTACAGCTCTACAAACTGGAGTGAAGAGTATCATTAAGATCTCGCAATGTTCTAGCTTTCAGCTTCCAAGTATACTTATTCACGTCTCTATTTTTATACAGAGTAGAGGAGTCTCACCGACTTGGGTTCTCCCATCTCCACTGACCATGGGTTTGACTCTGCCAGGCCTAAACACTCTGCCCTGACCCTACAAAGCACTTCTGCGTGTTTATTTTTAAGCAGGCGAGCAGTCCCATTACCTTCATAATTCTTACATGATCCATTCTTTAATGGATCTACTGTTACCATGGTTATCACTGTTATTTTTCACCTCGTTTATTTTCCCTTCACTTCCTGGCCTTTTCCGTCTAACCCTCTCAGTTTTCTGATAACATATGTACTTTTAAGTATTACATCTTTTTGCTTCTTCAAGTTTGAGTTTTCATAGACCTGTAATCCACAGTGAAAGGGCATCCAATAATTAACCAATGTTACCGTATCATTTTCTTCTTTCTCATTAAGGGAAGATAGATCTGTTTCATAAACCTACACCATCATTATAGTACTCCAGAATGTACTCATTAAGAAGAATTATACAGACAATTAAAGATTCTCATTTAATTTCTCCCTTTTATTCATGGTTAAGAATGTGAATGAACTAAACATATAAGTTACTGACACGATTTTGTATGGATGTTTTGTCTGGCATATTTTGCCAGACAGCTTCCCTGTTGCAAGAAAATACTGAAATTAATTATCTTATTTTCCTCATTAGTTATCACAGATGAATAATTTCTAGGTATTTAACAGATCTGGTATGGATATAGCAGCTGAATTTCATACCCTAAAATTAGGTCTTCTCTGGACTTTAGTGCCACTGCTGTGTAAAACCTGGGCTGAAAATAGGAGCTAGTATCTCTTTGGTGTCTAGCGACCGCCCTTGGGCTCGGCTTTCTGATAACACGTTGGAGCTCCCTTCCTATCACAGACTAAGCTGCCCACGTCCATCCTCCTCTCCCATTTTTGTTTCTAACCCCGAGCTGTGCCATGTACTTCATAGGTCCCTGAATGCATCATAGCAATGAAAGAACAGCCCTGCTTTGTCAGACCGTGGATTCACCTCACCTCCTGACAGCAATGACCCAGGAAGAACTAGAACAATGCACTTTTTCAGCATACCTGTGCAAGACTGTGGCTGCAAAACTTTCTTTGGTGACAGTCACCAAAAGCAATGACTTTGCAGGTAGTTACCCCAGTATATTCTTGTCCCATTTGTTCAGCCAGATTTTTGAACCCTAGCAAAATTTTAGCAACAACAACACTGATGTTCGTAAACTTTTCCAGTGCACTGCAGCATGCAAAGAAATCTCTTTCCTCCCACTGAATTATCACTTGTCCACCAAAACGAACTGAAAGAATAGGTTTGCTTATAACAGCAAATAATCAGACCTGGTACCTAGAGGAGTAATGGTGGGATGGTTTGTCCCACTGAGCCCAGGCATGAAGGCCATCAGCCTGGCTAACAACAGAATGTAAGCGGCCAAAAAAATGGTTGCTGGAGTCCAAACTCTTGAAAAGCTCTGTAATTTGGCCATATATCAAACATGCACACTTTGCTGATCAGGAACAGAGGTGATGGTAATAAATTCCCTAAAAGCAATGTGCGTCACATGTGGTGGCTGTTTTGGTTTTTTATTTTAAATTAAATCTTCATTTCCTTGCCAAAGCAATGCCAATTTTTTGTTCTATAAGAGTTCAGTTTCTTTTAGGTAGCGCTGTGCAGATGAATGATGGGAACCCTGGAGCGTGGATTTTCTGGCATTATATTTTACAATGAGGTACTAATGACCAGATCATTTTCTAGACCTATATCATTATTTACTTTATTCATACACCATTTCTACATTCAGATACTTTTCCTACCCACACACTTTTATGAATATTCTATCAGTGTAAGTATAAGTAACTCAGAGCTGAACTTGAGCCTTTGTAGGTTCCTCCACAGCACAGCATGTCAGGACTACCATGCAGATGAGCATGCTTCAGTCTTGACCATAGTCACCACCACAGTAGTAACATTTCACAGAATCACACAATCACAGAATCACAGAATCACAAAGGTTAGAAAAGACCTGTAAGATCATCAAGTCCAACCATCAGCTAACACCACCATGCCCATTAAACCATGTCCCACAATGCCATGTCCACACGTTCCTTGAACACCTCCAGGGATGGTGACTCCACCACTTCCCTGGGCAGCTTATTCCAGTGTCTCACCACTCTCTCAGTAAAGAATTTTCTCCTAATATCCAGCCTAAACCTCCCCTGGCGCAACTTGAGGCCATTTCCTCTTGTCCTGTCACTTGTCACTTGGGAGAAGAGACCAACACCCACCTCTCTGCAACCCCCTTTCAGGTAGTTGTAGAGAGTGATAAGGTCTCCCCTCAGTCTCCTCTTCTCCAGGCTAAACAACCCCAGCTCCCTCAGCCGCTCCTCATAAGACTTGTGCTCCAGACCCCTCACCAGCTTCGTCACCCTTCTCTGGACACACTCCATCACCTCAATGTCCTTCTTGTAGTGAGGGGCCCAAAACTGAACACAGGATTCAAGGTGCGGCCTCACCAGTGCCAAGTACAGGGGCACAATCATTTCGCTAGTCGGGCTGGCCACACTATTTCTGATACAGGCCAGGATGGCGTTGGCCTTCTTGGCCACCTGGGCACACTGCTGGCTCATTTTCAGCCGGCTGTCAATCAACACCCCCAGGTCCTTTTCTGCGGGGCAGCTTTCCAGCCATTCGTTCCCAAGCCTGTAGCATTGCATGGGATTGTTGTGACCCAAGTGCAGGACCCGGCACTTGGCCTTGTTGAACCTCATACAATTGGCCTTGGCCCATCGATCCAGCCTGTCCAGATCCCTCTGCAGAGCCTTCCGACCCTCGAGCAGATCAACACTCCCACCCAACTTGGTGTCATCTGCAAACTTGCTGAGGGTGCACTCAATCCCCTCATCCAGATCATCGATAAAGATATTAAACAAGACCAGCCCCAAAACTGAGCCCTGGGGGACTCCGCTTGTGACCGGCCACCAACTGGATTTCGCTCCATTCACCACGACTCTCTGGGCTCGGCCATCCAGCCAGTTTTTAACCCAGTGAAGAGTGCAGCTGTCTAAGCCACGAGTCGCCAGCTTCTCCAGGAGAATGCTGTGGGGGACAGAGTCGAAGGCTTTACTAAAGTCCAGGTAGACAGCGTCAACAGCCTTTCCCTCATCCACTAGGCAGGTCACCTGGTCATAGAAGGAGACCAGGTTGGTCAAGCAGGACCTGCCTTTCAGGCCTTCAGACCCGTGCTGGCTGGGCCTGATCCTTTGGTTGTCCTGCACGTGCCCTGTGAGCACCCTCAGGATGAACCTCTCCATAATCTTCCCCGGCACCGAGGTCAGGCTGACAGGCCTGTAGTTCCCCGGATCCTCCTTCCGGCCCTTCTTGTAGATGGGTGTCACATTGGCAATCCTCCAGTCATCTGGGACCTCCCCCGTTAACCAGGACTGTTGATAAATGATGAAGAGTGGCTTGGCAAGCTCCTCCGCCAGCTCCCTCAGCACCCTTGGGTGGATGCCATCAGGCCCCATAGACTTGTGAGTGTCCAGGTGGCATAGCAGGTCGTTAACTGCTTCCTCCTGGATCATGAGGAGTTTATTTTGCTCTCCATCCCTGTCTTTCATCTCAGGGAGCTGAATACCCTGAGGATACCTGGTGTGGCTATTAAAGACTGAGGCAAAGAAGGCATTAACTACCTCATCCTTGGTGACATTGTTCCCCCCCGCATCCAATAAAGGATGGAGGTTCTCCTAGGCTCTCTTTTTGTTGTTAGTGTATTTATAGAAGCATTTTTTGTTATCCCTTACAACTGTGGCCAGATTGAGCTCTAGCTGGGCTTTTGCCGTTCTCATTCCCTCTCTGCATGACCTAACGAGGTCCTTGTATTCTTCTTCAGTTGCCTGCCCCTTCTTCCAAAGGTGATAAACTCTCTTTTTTTTCCTGAGTCCCAGCAAAAGCTCCTTGTTCAGTCAGGCCAGTCATCTTCCCCGCCGGCTCTTCTTACAGCACATGGGGACTGCCTGCTCCTGCGCCTTTAAGATTTCCTTCTTGAAGAACATCCAGCCTTCCTGGGCCCCTTTGCCCTTCAGGACCGTCTCCCATGGGACCCTCTCAACCAGTGTCCTGAACAGACTAAGGTCTGCCCTCTGGAAGTCCATGGCAGTGGTTTTGCTGACCCCCCTCCTTACTTCACCAAAAATTGAGAATTCTATCATTTCATGGTTGCTAAGCCCAAGATGGCCTCTGACCTTCACTTCTGCCACCGGTCCTTCTCTGTTCACAAACAGCAGGTCAGGCAGGGCACCTCCCCTGGTAGGCTCGCTTACCAGCTGTGTCAGGAAGTTACCATCTTCCACACGCTCCAGGAACCTCCGGGACTATTTCCTCTCTGCTGTGTTACATTTCCAGCAGTTGTCCGGTAAGTTGAAGTCCCCCACAAGAACAAGGGCTTGCGATTGTGAGACTTCTGCCAGTCGCTTGTAGAATGCTTCATCGGCTTCTTCGCCCTGGTTGGGTGGTCTATAACAGACACCCAGCAGGATGTCCACCTTGTTAGCCTTCCCCCTCATCCTTACCCATAAGCATTCAACCTTTCATGACAATCATTGAGCTCTATACAATCAAAACACTCCCTAACATACATGATTACCTATTTAATATAGGCAATCATAGTAGGTGGTGTAGGGATGGTCAAAAGCTATTCTGAAGCTATGAATTATTGCCGCCTTCAAGCCAGGAGGTGACAAACACAGAGGTGAAGTTTGTATCTGGAAATGACTCCATCAGTGTGGACAGCAACAAGCCAGGGCTGGATGCAGGCATAACAGGGGTTAGCAAGAAATTGCTCCCTAGCCATTCTGTATGAAGTAGGCATACCGGGTTAAGAAGTGTTAGCTGAGGAGGAAATATGTACCTTTCTGAGCCCACTCATTAAATCTACCCTTCTAAAATTGCTCATGGACAGTTGCTCAAGGAGCACCCAGTGAGAGGTCCGGACTAGATGGTTTTAAGTACTGTGCTCGGTTGGTGTTTCCTGCCTGGCACTCATCTGTGTTGAGAAGGCAGCATAGGTGACTCAGAGGTTTGGACATGGCTTGTGGTTTCACTTCACACAACCCACAGACACATGACTTTTTTCCACATTATTACTGAGTTATGCTACAGTGAATGTTAATGACCCACAATGAAATGATTCCCTACACCAAGCAAGGCAGACCACTATCCACAAATTCCCCCTTTTCTTTCTCTTGCCTCTATTAAAATAATTAATCACACTGGGGGAAAGCACACATGGCCTTGCTGTGAGGTCGCAGTGAAGTGATACATCACAAAGGCTATAAAAACATTATAAACACAAAATTACCAGCAGCATTTAAAAAAAAAAAATAAGAAACCACTCTGGAAAATAAACCAGAGGAGAAGTGAGGTGCTCATTGCCCAGCTTTAAAATTGGGCGAACTCCCACTGACACACAGTATTAATATTTGCCAAATGAGGGACTTCAGCAGGGAACACAAGGGCCTCGCAGCAGGTTTCTTGATGGTCAGGAGGCAAGCAGCAGGTGATGCTGGAGAGAGGGAAAGACTGTGTCCTGATGCATGTTGAGAGAAGGCATGTTGCAGCCTCACTGCAGCTGGCATGGTTACTGATGTCCTCCCGCAAACAGTGGGTGGCAACGCAAGTGACTGCTGTGCATGTCTTGTGTCAGCCAGGATGTTCCTCAAGGACATAACCAGGAAAGCCGATACCTGATGCTCACATTATTTCTCAGCTTAAAATCACCGTGCACTAGTAAGCAAACATTTCTGCTAGGCTAGCAAAGAATTACAGCACCCAGGCTTCATGAGTACGAGTGCCTGTTGTTGAAGTAGGTCGGTGAAGAGCAAGCAGCCAGGTTGGACACGCTGTGCCAGCGTGGGTGAAATCTGTTTCACTCCCAGCTCCCACTGTTCCAAGGAAAGGCACAGAGAGCACTCACGAGTGAGCTTTGGATGGTGTTGTGCTCTGCCAAATGATCTCCCTCCACAAGCAGAGACAAGCAACAAATTCCTTCCCAGGGATCAGAAAACGTGGTGGTGGTGTTTGCCTGGAGCAGAGCCTGTGGCACCACAGCTCTTTTGGGAGCGCAGTGACTGCAGAGAGAGACTGGAGGGGCTGGCTGTGGTGGTTGCTGGTGGTGCTCGCAGACATTGACCTGTGGCTCCTAAAAGAGGACACTGAGACTGGAGGATTGACAATGCATGGCACAGTGGGGGAAGGATTTGTCCATTTGCGATCAATGCCACGTTCACTTTCCGGTGATGGGGTGGCGGTGCAGCAGGAGACCTGCTGCCCTGTCTGCCTGCTGAGCTCCGGCTGCTCTGCACGCGGCACAGCGCCGGTGTGGAAGCTGCCTGCATTAGCCCTGTGGCGAAACTGGACCGGACAGCCAGAAAAGAAAGAGTATGCTACACCACTGCAGTGAGAACACATTCAAATATCCACGCTCAGATAGGAAAACATTTTGTTTGCTGATGGAAATACCTTTTTCTTCTGTACACTAGGCCTGTCTCACGTAATACACAGGTTAAGATGGGAATAATCCGGGGGACTGGCATAGCCTAATACTACCAGAGCCAGAGACAGGATTTCATGCATGGAAAAGGCAATTGATTTTATCTAAATGCATTTCTCCAAATTAACCTGATTCTTCTTTAGAGGGCCTTGAGAAAAGCAGGAATAATACTAGAGCAAATCTACCTGTTGCAAGTGCTAACTCAAGGTGTCAGGTCAGAAATATTTACTAAGATAATCTTTAAAGCATGAAAGTGCACAGCAACTTAAAATCTACAGTAAGCAACAGGACACCATGTTTGCAATCATTTCTTTATAACATTATGTTTCATAATTTTCTCTAATTGAGTTCTGCTGAGAAACAACGCTTTTGATCACGTCTGCTTTCTAATTTCCCCCTCTAGTCAGTCAAGAAAAAAGGATGATATGGTATCAAGAATAAAATAAAGATTCTGTGGCTATGCAAGTATCTGGAAATTAGCACGGACTAAGTTCCAAATAAATACATACATGTATGATTTACAGAAAGGAGAAAATGTGCTCAGAATGCAAAATGCAGCATAATTTCTCTTCATAGTATAACCCTGGAGTGTTATCAAAGTACGTGTGGTACTCTTTAACATGAAAAGGCAACAAAGTTCACTCTGTACTCAGAGTTTTAATTGAAGAAATACGGAAGTGGAAGAGAAACCACTGATGAAATGATGGTGCATCCCCGAAGGAACCTCTACTGGGGATAAGCTAGAAGGAGTTAATTGTTTGGATAGAATCCAAATAAACTTTATGTTTCATATTACTTGTTTCTTTTTGCATGAGAAAAAAAAAAAAACTACCAACCTACGTTTGCACCTTATTAATGGAAATCAATTAGAAACAGTCCAAAAATCAAATAGAAACCAAGTGAAACGCAGAGCTGACTAGAGGCTCTGAAGGAAATGTGCTTTGTGTTAACTAGGCTGTTAGAGAAAACAAAATGTAAAAGCAGTAAGAGCTTCAAAGAAATGCAGTGGACCAGGTCCAAATTCCCAGCAACACACTGGGCTGGAAAAGATTCACTGGACCGTCTAGTTTATTTAACACTTTCAACTCCTAAAAGTGCATCAGTTATAAAAAATACAGCATATATTAAAAACCACATTACATTTCTTTGAAATTAATGAATGGTTGCCAGATTTGAGCTCCTATTTTCCACTTTAAAAACACTTAGTATAACCAGAAGCTAAATAGTTTGGGATACGCAAAGCAGAGGAATGCAAACAAAAGAAATCTTGGGCACTGAAAGATTAGGGATAATAAAGACTATTGAAAAAAAATACACTCATACATTTTCAAGTTTTAATTCCTCTGCAGATTTCTTTTTTTCCTGTGAATGTAAGTTTTGCCCTAGTTTTAAGGGCATGATGCTGAAGTTAAAGTATGTTCCCTCTGCATGACAGTGACAGTGTTACAGTCGCTCTGTGCCCCACACTGTGTTAGAGCCAGCTTCACTAAGCGAGCTACCAGTGTGAATCCTGAGATGGGGGTGTGAAAAGGAAGAAGGAAATACTTTAGCTTTCCTACAAAGCCCCCACATTTCCAAAGGCAATAGAGACGGTGTCTACTCCTCTCCCATCCCTCAGTGACTTTTCCTGCCTCCCTCCTGTTGTGTCCTCTGCCCATACAGGCAGGTGGCTTCTGGCATCTCGAGGTTCAAAGACATATCCCCCTAAGAAGGAAATCAAGAGCCATTTCTCCATCAGTGTAAACTGTTTTGGGTGCATTGGCTTCACTGGAGTTACACAAACTCAACCCACAAACTGCAGGGGATTCAGAGCATTTAAAATTCAATAAAACATTTTGAGAAGGTAGTAAACCAATAGGCATGCATGATATGTGTGAAGAGGGTGAAGTCTTGGGTGAATCAATGGGAAAAAAGCCTGCTGATCAGTGGGGTCGAGGACAGACACCTTGTATATATACACAGTGATATATCCACATGTCCATACGCACCTGCTTTCGGTGTTACTGGCAGCACTGGGTCTGCTTTGATCTCAGGTTGGGGTATGAGCTTAAGTGACCTTCACCCCCGCAAGGGAAGAAAACTTTGTACCAGGATCCCCAGATCAGCCAGATGGCTTTTGAACCTGTGCACACCGGACTTTACCCAGCAACCTGGAAATTTGTGACGGGCTCTCACGGCCCCAGCTGATGGCCAGCGGGACAGAGGGAAGGGGGAACTTGTACTGTGTACAGATGAACAGGAGACTTTCCTCTCTATTGCTGCCAAGCCAGTGCTTTTCATCAGCATTCAATCAGTGCCAGAAATGCCTTAAAAGAAAGAAAGAAGCTCTTTGGAGCAGAGTCCTTTTGTGTATCATCCCAGAGCACAAAGGGGCCCCTAGCTCTAAGGAGGGCCTCTTAGGTACTGACTCAGTAAAACAAATTGTAATAATAAAAATAATTTTTACTATTATTTTTGTAGGTAGGGATTTTCCCCATCTTTCTCTCCCTCTGAAACTTGCCAAGCTAGAAGTGAAGACAATGGCTTCTTTGTTAACTCTGGAAAAGAAGGGAAGGAGAAAAGATTTTTTTGTTGTTATTATTGGAGGAGATACCAAGGAAATGAAAAAGAATGTTTATATTCCCGTAGGCCTTTGTGTAGCTGTGAGCATCTCAAAGGCAGGACAAGAGCCTGGAGAATACGCAGAGATGTAAAATCCGAGCTCTGCTTTAGCCTCTCTGCTGTGCACAGAGACAAGGCACCAGTCAAAATATCTGTCAGTGAGCATTTGCATGTACAGGTGAAAGTAAGAGAGATAAGAAGATGTGGAGAAATAGGAAAAGAAAGAGGGAGAAAATGGCTGGCTTGTTAGGGAGGGACTAGAAAAGGGAAAAAAAGATGAGATATACTTAGTCACCAGAAATACTACAAATTTTGTTACAACTGGTGTAAATATTTCACCTAAAATACTTCGGTTGAAAAATGATATTAAAATAAATGTTCAGAAAAATGGAATTTTGGTATTTTCCTTCTTTTTAATGAAGCCTAAACCCCCAAGCCTATCTTGGAATTCAAATTTTATATCTTTTACAGGCTAGAGTAGAAACAAGGAAAAAAAGTCTAACAGAGAGAGAATGAACTGAAGGAGAAAAGAAACAGAGAAATAAATGAAGGGGAAATTGCAAATCTGAACATTTTGATAATTGTTATTTCTCACAAAATGTATATATCTTTGAGCAAAAGAAGTGTTCCTATTAAAAACTAACATTATTCTCAATTATTCTGCACAGTACCAGGCTCATTTTTCAATGACATCTTGTTATTATTATATATTACAGTCATTACAGGAGAGCCCAGAGGTTCTCAAGCTTCTGTCACGCCGAGTTAAGTACAATATTTAGGAAAGATTATCCTCATCTTAAAGAACTGACAAGTTAACCGGGGACAAGATGCAACAAGCAGGCAAAGAACATATGAAGAGAAGATGGAAAGGAGGAATAAGACAAGAGACCATGGTGAGAACATGAGGAGCAGAGCTGGAGGGATTCAACACATGTTTCACAAGTGCCTTCTCCTTTGACTTGTATACAAACAAGCCATGGGCTCTGGTATGTCCCTCCAAAGTCACCTTCTCCATGATCAGTGAGTACAGCAGGACTGAAAAGGGAGCTAACGGGCTAGGTAGTAGGCTCTCAGTTGATGCAAGAAGTGTGTTGGAAGCACACCAAATGGAGACAGGTTAACATCGAAGCCATCACACACTAGAGAAAGGCAGGAGGATGGTAGAAGCAGAGGTACTGCATAATTTCTCCTTGCACATGAGTACATTTCTAAAGCATCCGATGAATTAGGGGAAGTAGCCACTTCCAGGCACAGGAGTGACACCTGTAAGGCCACAGGAAGTTCAGGATTGCCCTCCATTAGCCACACCTCCTGCTTGTCTGCTCATGCATGCCTGTCGCTTACGTTAGCACAGCTATCATGGACAGAAGGGCTCTAAAATCTGTCATCATGGTTGTGCCAAGCTCTCAGTTGGTCTGTGGTAGGTGGTTCAGTGGCCCCATCACTGAGTGGTGGGAGACTTTTACTCCAATTCCTCTATATAACTTTGCATGATGGAAGGAAGAGAAATTCAGTTTCCCTGTCTACACCAGGGCTTTTTTTATCCAAATGGTCACAAACTGAGACCCTCCATTTGTGTCCATTTTCCTTGTATTGACCTGTGAAGTATCACCTATTGAGTACAAAACTGCTATTTGTTGCTCCTCAAGGTTGGGGTCATGCTTCACTCGTTTATAGAAATCCATGCCTGTTCCTCATCCCAAGTGCCATGAAAGGCTGAGGACTCTTCTTTCTGCAGCCTCAGACCAGCAGTGCCCCTGCACCACCAGGCACTGCCATGCCTAGCGCATGTCAGGGACCATCATCTCATGCACTGAGAAAGAATGATGGGAGGTCTCATCACCATTTACCTGGATTGAACCTTTGCTATCTCCCTATGGGTAGAGGACAACTACTGCCAGTTACTTTGGAAGCAATACTGTGTTTCTTGTCTGCTAACATTGAAGAACTGCAGCTGCATATAGCAACTGCACCGTTATCCTCTATTCAGAGGCAGCTCTTTTACAGAATGGAAATTCTGTTACTCACAGCTCTGGGCTATTTGCAGGAAAATATCTGCTGGGGAACTTTCCACCATGAGTAAAAGATCTCAAAAATGTCTCCCCAACCTCTTTTATTTGTATTAAACTATGCTAACACATGCTCTTGTGACTTTCCCAAGACTTGAGAAAGACAAAATTATAAAAAAATATGTAAGAATTTAACTTTTTTTGTTTAACAATGACTCAGTGTATGTGTGAAACAAGAAGTTTTATGGCATTTTTTTGAGATTTCCCATGGTTGGTGAAACACCCCCAGTAAAAACTCCTTAGAGTAACACTGGCCAGAAACTTCAGCATTAGCAGATTTATGCCTTTTCTATTACCTGCAGCAATAAACTGCCTTAAAGAAATCCTCTTGCTCCCTAACTACAAATTGAATTTCAATAAATGTATGTAATATAACCACAGGAAAGCACAAGACAGAGTTGTGTGCAATCTTAAAATTTTACGCGCAGCTCTCATTGCCTCAGAAGTTTGGATCAGATATTGTTCAACCTTAATCTATTTTGCACTACCTGGGCTAGGCAAAGCAAAATACACCTGACTCAAGACCTTCTGCTGCAGTCAAAGGCATAAAAAAATAGGGTGCCTTTTGCAGACAAGGGAAAAGTGGGCTTGTGACCTTCAAATTCCCTGGCTGGCTAGTTATAGGAGAAACTTGGCCTAAACTGGAGCATCTTCAGGGTTGTCATAAATTGGAAGAAGGATCTCTGGGCGCCTTGTGCAACACTGGCATAGCTGGCACATTTCTGATTTCTTCAGCCTTGTATCATGAGGTTATACAACCTCGTCTCATGACAACCCGTATCTCCTGTATCTGGAGAATTTGCTGCTCCAAAGAAAAGGTGATTCAGTGGCTTTCTGCTCCCTTTACACCTGCAGTGTAGTATAAAGAGAACAAGGGAACAAGGCTTTTAATGCCCAACGCTTTAATGCCGTTAGATCAGCTACTTTGTGGCTGTGCCCATTAAACTCCATAGCCTTACCCTTGGCAATGGCTCACCTTTGAAAGGTTACTATTATACTCATTATTATCTGTATCCTGGTAGTGCCTGAATAACCACATAGCTTGAGCATTTTTTTAACACAGATCAATCTTTGGTGTATAACAGAAAGCTCTATCAAAATTTCTCTAAAGGGTCAATGAAGGGCACAGTCCTACTGATGTCCGTGAGTCTATGCTGGTTAAATAAGAAAAGGATTTGTGTGTCCAGCATCAAGACCTGTCCCTAGCTAAAGCTGTAGCCTAGTACTTGTACTTCAGAGGTGTGGCCTTAGTGATGTCCCACTATCTTCTCATTTTGCTCTTCTTCCCATACTGGCATGTCACTACAGAGCATATTCTCTGTAAATCTTAGGCAAGAGGTTCCCAACATGTGGTCTGTGCTGAGGGATTACCAGCTGGGCTGTGAAATGATACTACTACACAGTAAAATATTTTAAACTTATGAATTCCCTCTAGCTTCATGGGTGATCTGTGAAAAAGAAGCTTGAGACTGCCTGAGATGTTTGGGAACTGTTGGTTTAGGCACCAAACTCCCACTGACATCAGAACAGGCTGCGGTTAGGAACCGAGCACAAGTACAGCCGTGAACAAAGGTCCTGTGAACGCACTCAGCTTTTATTTTGTCAGGACTCATTATCCTGCTACTAAAATGGAGATCACAGTCCTGCCATGTATCATGCAAAAAATATACAAATAATATTAGCAGGCTGTGCCGTTCTCTGCACTTCTACATATTTCCAGTCATAGCTCTTCTGGGGATTTGGCCGTGCCGGAGGCAGCACTAAAGTCCACAGGACAAGCAACCTAACCACTTCTCATGCTGAATACAATGGTAAACCATAGTGGCTGCAATCACTTTTCTTGCCAAAAGCGAGCATGCAAACAGTTGTTGCCTGTGCCTGCAGCCATGTTTGCAGACAAGGCTCATTCGCCTCACCATCTGCAACATCATGCCCATCTTGGAAATAGTAAGCTGGCAGCAACTGGCAGCAGAAGGTGCTTATGGCAGCCCCAGCTCCTTCACTGGACAGCATTTCACTGGCTCCTGGGGAGCAGGAATAGCAATGACACCATTGTCATCATGAGATGACATGAAGAGAACTGATACCGAAGGTATTCGGCACTTCAGTACTAGATTTTACCGATGGCCATGGAATTACCTATGTCAGCCTATAGTATTGAAATGTAGTGTGGTATCTCAGATTCCACAACTGTAGGTAAATACTGACTTTTAATGGCTGCTATTACATATAGCACTTTCAAAATGATTTATAGACAATAACCCAGTAAGTTCCCCATTGGATTTTCAAAGGACGTGATGACAACTTTTCCTCTTGATTCACACCTACTTCTGGTATTTCTTTGGCCAAAGAAAGATAAATTTGCCTCAGTTTTGACTAACTGACTTGAATTTCTCAAGTAATAGGAGCTCACGCATTAAACTCCAAAGGTCACAGGTTCAGTCCCCACTGGCTGAATCTCTTTTGATACATGGTCTTAAATTTCTTACATGTACGAGGCAAGGATATTAAGTAACTTGTCAAGCTGGAGTAGATGCCACTACTGAAGCTAGGGTCATAACTCAATTGCTTCTAGGCGGCAGGGTGTCTTCGTGACATAACTGGGAACAAATGGACTGACCTAGGAATGTGAAATAAATGAGATATGCCTGGTCACATTATCACACAAAGCAGCCAAAATAATTAGAAACATAAATGGAGATTCACCTTGGAGAAATACATAGTTTAATGCAACAAATACATTTTGAGTAGAAAATATAATGCTGAAAATGACTCAGGGTGGAGAGGGAATAATAAATTAGGCAAATCTATAGCATGATAGAGTAAAGCTAAATATCATAGAAAATCTCAGTACCATGTATGAAAATACCTCTAATATCATGCAATGGTGGGTTAGGAAAACCCTGTAGACAAAAGAAAGTTCTGGCAGGCCAGGTTTGGTCAGGGAATTTCCCATTTAGCAGACAAGGTGGCCAAAGTAGATCATACTGTATGACTGTACTCAATAAAACCCAACAGTGCTGCCATAGTGTAAACTACTGAAGAGGGCATGCTCCCCCAGATGGAGCACCACGTGGTGGCAGCTGCACTGCTCTGAAGCCTCAACACCACAACAAGGCACCACAATTAGGTACAAAATGTTGTGTAGACATAAACTCGATAGAGGAAGGGTACTGGAGAAAAGATGTGCATTAACCCACAGTATGTTTCCCTTGATGTCAAGGTTGCTCATGCCAAACCTGATTAGGTACTAATCCATGCCACAGCCTAAACTCAGCCCCAGGATTTCAGGCAGGCACGGCTCTCCCTGAGCACCACACCTCTGCTCTCCGTGGCCTGAGAGGTGAACGGAGATGCAAAGGGATACCTGGGATTGCTCTTCTCCTGCCCCTGCCAAGGTGGGGAGCAGGAAGGACCATCACCCACGGCAGCAGCTCTTGCCTCGAGTGCTCTGATCCATCCTTCACGCGCAGCAGCAGCCTGCTCTGGCGTAGGCGAAGTTGCCAACGTGGCCACAGGTTTTTGCTGCCTCCAAGAGCCTACTGCCCTGTGGAACTTCTGTCTGCAGCAGTGCCAGCACGGCAGATGGAAAAGCAAATGAGACTATTTAAAAGCTTTCCAGCTAGGGCTAAATTCTTGCGCACCGCAATTTAAAACCAAATAATCTAGGTCTGTAAGTGACTGTTTGGTCTGACTTTAAGATGGGCAAATTAAGATTTGCAAACCCTTGGTTGTATTCATGTAGTTTTCACAAAGAGTTATATGTCCAGAAAGGCAAATAACATCCCAACCAAGTCAGGGCAGGCTTTGTAGTAAAATAAACTACACTTTGATTATTGTTGATGATGAAAATGAAACTTGGTTCAGTTTTAGTAAGAAGATGGAATCTTTAATACATTCTTACAGTCTTTTGCAATTATTGCTGCTTCTGCCGGGGCCAGGCAATTAAATCTGCAGCCCAGCCTTTGTCTTACTAAGGACTGACACATTTTCTAGAGGCTCTGGGGAAAGGAGCCTGCAAAGATGAATTCCAGACTTCTGCCGGTCAGTCCTGCATAGAACTACGCTGCCCAGGGTCCTCCTGATTCTATAAAATTAAAAGCATTTACCCCATCCTTGATTTGTTGCCTGTAGACAGATGAGATCCCGGGCTCCAGAAAGTTTCTGAGCTGCTACCACGTACTACATGAAATTATGATATCATTAAAGAGCTGATAGATATGAGCCCTGTCAGCTGCATTGTTTACTCTGTTCTCCTGAAGTCATTGCGGATTCACAGTTGAGATTTACACTTAGCTTCCCTTGTATTATCTATTGCAGCCTTAACTATCTGTCAACAGAAATTTCATGACCAAGGTGGGGAAAAAAAAGGCATAGCCTAGGATAGTAATACACCAGATATCTAGTAGCAGCAATCAACAATAGCTGTTGTGCAATAACTAACGACTAATCAACTTGGCTGTGTTGTGCATTCCTTAATATGATGCCACAGCTCCCACTTTCTGAGATGGACTATAAAGCACCTATTTAAGATCATACTCAAAAAGGTCGTGTTTGCACATTTTCTTGTTCTTGTTATTACTAGTGTCATTAGATGAGATTCATTCAATGCCATTACTTGTGCTCGTTACAATCTTTGTGACTAGAATATGGTACAGTATCAGAATTTTAATGCTTCATATATTCTCTGAGAGATGATGGCAGTAAATGCTACTGCTTTGACCTTCCCTGTGTTTTATCATTTGATTCACTGGTCATCTCCATTTGTTCATCTCTATTTGTGACCGTATATAGACTGAAAAGCCAGAGAAGAAACACTACAGTTACCAACAGATAAGAATATTTACAGAATTGAATGTCTCCTATTTTTAAGCATATTAACAGTTTATAGCCTTTCATCATCTGCATTCAGCATTAGTATTCTGCCTTTTTCCTGAGACAGGGATCCCTGTGAGCAGGCAGAATGGTAATGCATGGATCCTTTAGCGTTACAGGAACACTACAGATGAGCCTGGTAACTATACATGCTTGTGACAGTACTTGGGGTGGGGAATGGAAAAAAGGGCTTCTTGTTTGGTACTATTTCCAAGAGTGACCTTAAAAGAATTTCTAGGGAACTATATTTTCAGGTAATGTGAATCATAGGTGTAGCAGTGATCAATTAACCCCTTCACTGCCAAGCTTTCCTCAAGCTTTCTTTATGGCTGGCACCCTATTACTGTACCCAGTCAATAGGATATAAACAGGTCCTCAGAGTAGGGATATCCAGGTGAAGAAGAGGTGTTAATACATACTGCCAAACCTCAGCCACCAAACACAGGAGCCTATCTTAGGACCCTAGACTGGATTCATCTCCCCACAGCTCCCTGGATAGTCAATATGAGAAACAGAAAATTTTATGACTCATCTGGCCTGTTTTAGACATCACCCTAAGTTTTCCTCATAGGCAATGGGCAGAAGGAGCTCTTTCAGAGGATGATCTATAGCATCTTAATTAGACATCTACTCTGGATTGCTGGTTGGAATAATCTCTCTCTCTCTCTCTCTCCCTTGGCTGTTGAGGGAGAGCAACCCTTCAATTTAAGCTACCAAATTGGGTGCTTAAAAATAGGCAGCATGATTGCCTCCCCTCCTCAAACACTTGACCTGGATGCTCCTGGGTGGTGAAAATGGAGTGTTGTCTGGTGCACACTCCCTGCAACACCAGCTCATGATTCGAGGGGGTGTTTCTTTCACAGGCTCACTGACTTGAGGGAGCTCACCTGATTTATAGCACAGATTGGGGTGTGGTGCTTTGAAACTGGATTGCTTGAGCTTGTCCATAAAGAACAAGAACATTTCAGTGGGAAGTGTGACAGAACCATTTGTTTTGTACCTATTTCCTTTCACAAACATCTACTTTTCAATAGGCAGATTGTGAAATAAGGCCACATTTGCTCCCGCACTGTGCTGTGCCTTGGTACAGGGGAAGGACTATACAAGGGGGTTCATTACTCCATGAAGCTCCAATGACTTCCAGCTCTCTATATAAAGTTGCCATGAAAGACCAACTTTTCTTTTACCTGTCACCAGAATTTACTCATCTAGCTTTGGGCAGGAATTTTTACAGGTTTCCAGTACATAAAAAATATACCAGCAGTTAAACATGGCCCAATTTAGCCTCATCACCCAAGCCAGAGCTCTTCTGGGAACAGGCAAAGCAGGTAGCTGCCCAGAGCAGCAGCCTGCTGAGGGGGAGGCAAAACACCCATGACTGCTGCTGGCTTTGTGGATGACAGAGTATGGGAGAGCCAGACTGGCTGCTGCTCTTCCTCCAGGGTCACTGTGAAGGGTGGTGGCTACTGTTGTCAGGCGATGCAATGGACTGGTGGTCACCACCCCACCCTCCCAGCTCCGCGGCTGGAGGAGCAGAGATCCCAGCTCCTCTGCACACACCCCTGCCCCACTCCCCTTCTTCCTGCCTTCCTCTTCAGGTCGGGGATGTGCCCCAACCAGCCTCCAGCCCCTGAGCTGCAGGGTGGCAACGCTCCTGAGAAGCCTTTGTAAAGGCCTTTGTAAAAGCCTCTGACCACAGCTTTAGAGAAAGCATTTAGAGATGGTTTATTAATGGCATTTAGCAGCCCTCACATTATACTCAGCAGAGGACCTGGTAGAGAGGCAGTCAGAGCATCCCAGACACATACACCACCATGGTGTGTTAGGCAACATGGTGGCTCAAAAGCAGACCACAGGTTTTCCTTGTCTGGTTTTTACCTCTGCAGCCAGGCAATGCAGGCTGTGGAGGTGGTTGACTGATGGCACGTGGGAGCAGGGTCCACCATAGACTCAGTGCTGTGGTCTCCAACACCCTGACATCTCCCCAGAGCACAGGGGAGCTCACCCACAATTGTGACAGGATGTCAAGGACGTGGACTGGCCTGCACCAAAAGGGTTAAACTGTTGGGTCTGAAACAAAGAAAACTGGGGAGAGGTTAACTCATTTAACTGCTGTAAGAACACATGAAATTAAAAATTGTGCTAAGAAGGGGTAATTAGAGAAACTCCTTCTTCTCTCTAAAAGAGCAGTGGTGAAACCAAGGATTCAGTGGCATATTCCTTACACCCAGTGTAGATTGATCCATGTGAGACAGATCCAAAGAGAGGTTAGGAAGGACCGGGCAGTGGGATACTCTGTGTGAGGAATTGCCTTTTGTGGCAGGAACAGGTCAGTCCCTAAGCAATTTCAGGGTGATAAGATGGGTTTGAAGCACCAATGTGGAGATAAACATGATTTCACACTGAAAGATATTTACCAGCTATTGTCCAGAAAGATATCTAATTCGACATCCTTGTGAAGTAGCAAAAGCACAGCCATCATTTACTTTCCATGAGGACATAGTTATATCCTAACTGGGCCAAACTTAGGCTAAGCATATTTGACCGAAATTTGAAATCTTGTGGGGACAGGAAAAAAGCAAGGGGTACCTGTCCAGTCAGGGATGCAAACTTCCTGTATCCAAGCCAAATATATCAGGTTAAGCATATTTCTACTGGTTTGGGTTTTTTTTTTTAAATTCTGTGTATGCACAAGCAACTACAAGAAAAGGTGTTGCCTTGTTTTACTGCAATATCTCAAAGTTACAATTCTTTACATGTTTACTTTACCCAAATATCTTCTTTTTAGACGGAAAGATCTGAGATTCTTTTTATCCCTCCTGTTGGAAAGGAAATATTAAATGACAAGGCATTTCATTAACAAATTTCAGTGCAAATTTATTTATATGTCAATGGCAATACTTAATTTCCTACGTATCTTAGACTACGTATACAGCATATTCCAGGCATTATTCCATTTCTGAGCAGTAGATGGGGAGCTCTGAAGTCAGATGCTTTTTTTTACTCACTAGTTTGAGGAAAACAACAATGTGAGAGGTCCTTGAGCAAGCACTCCTGCTTCATCTTGAGGTATGAGACTGGAGGACCTGACAAAAAGAAAAATCATCTCATCTTTGATACTGGGCAATGGGTGAAGTCAAACAAGAGGACAGAATTTTGACCTTTCTTGCCTGGGGGAGGTTGAGTTGGCTTGGCTGGCAGTCTGTGATCATTCAGCATGGAAGAAGTAAATTTGAGTAGACTGCAGAAAGATTGTTTGAGAACGACTGTAAAAGTCTGAGAGCAAAGTCAAACTCTCTTCAGACATACACTGGTGTGAATTCAGAGCAGCTCTACTTGAAGCAAACTGAGTTATGCACTGATGTAAATGAGATCAGACATAACTTGCTGTCAACACAGTCAAATTTTAAGTTGATCAAAGAACAAAATCTTCCCTTGTGTATATTCAGAATTCATCTGATGACTGTAGACAGATTTAGATGGAAATGTTTTCTCCAAAGAACTCAGTAAGTCCAACTAACTTCTCAGTGTGAGAAGGAACAAGTCAGTTTTTTATAAAGGGAACACAATCAAAAACTGTGTGGGCTTTTTTTAAAATCATAGAACAGCTCCTTTGCAGCCTGCTGAGTTGTGTATCACCTCCACTGACTATATTTTCAGTCACCGGTGACATATTGAATGCACCATGTCTACAGCATAACTTGTTTTAAAAGAGCTGGAACTCTGGACAGGACAGAGGAGAATTTTGTGCCAATGCTGGCTAGAATGGGAGCTGTCAAAAAACATCTTTTTATTCTCCCTTGATCTAATTCAAATACATCAACTCCATTTATTTCAGATTAAAGGCTGCAGTATTCTCATTAAACATTGGCATTAATATTGGAAATCCAATCTGCTGCCATGGCTGGCAGTGCCAACATAAGCTAATCATTTAATGCCTCTGTGGTCCTTTATTTCCAGCTTTTCTTTTGAACTCCAGTGAGCTGCTTTCAGATCCTGGCATCCCAGAGGTCTTGTTCAAACCCAGGTAAAAACACAGCACAGGGACCTCCTGCCTGCCACAGGAGTACTGAAATGCTATACAGCATTCATGGTGCTTCCCCACACTGGTTTGCCATTGTTCCCCAGTTCTGCTAAGGGGGTTCATCCATGGTGGTGGGAAGGTTATCTGGTTTTCAAATCCAGCTGATGCTGTTTGCTAGGCAAGAGTATGGATGATTACCACATCTACCAGCTGTCTTGACAGCTAACACTGCTGGTGATGGTTGTCTCAGGTTGGCTCAGTTTTCCCATTGGAAGACACCAGTCTATAATGGCGGAACCCAATTGTTGCCTAGGCAAGATCCGGATGAAACAGTGCTATTGTAGATGCTATACATTGTGGCTGGTATTCAAATAACATTGCCAAAGGCCAGTTCCAAAACATCTCACTCTCCCTATCCCAACCATCTCATAAATGGTGCTTCAACACTACCAAGCCTCTGAAATCTTGTGCTTTTTATCAGAATTTCACCTCACCACAGCACTTTGAATTTCTTGATTAGCTCTTCTGGGGCACATCATGGCAATAAGCCAGGAATACAAGCTTAGTGAAAGAATTTCTTTACTGTACATACATCTGTTCTCAAGACAGCAGTAGATATGTGTACAGCTTTTCAGCACAACACAGTCTTTGAGCATGTCCCATGTATTTAGTCTGATCTCACCTATTCAGTGAGTCAGAGGTCTAGGGGTATCTTAAGTTATCCTGCCTCTTCCTTCTGCAGCTTTCTCTTCTGTAATAGGGTCCCTAGAAGCCCGTGCTTAGATATGCATATTCACAGAATCACAGAATGATAGGGGTTGGAAGGGACCTCTGGAGATCATCTGGTCCAACCCCCCTGCCAAAGCAGGTTCACCTAGAGCAGGTTGCACAGGAATGCTTCCAGGCGAGTTTTGAGTATCTCCAGAGAAGGAGACTCCACAACCTCTCTGGGCAGCTTGTTCCAGTGATCTGCCACCCTCAAAGGAAAGAAGTTCCTCCTCATGTTTAGATGGAACTTCCTATGATCAAGTTTGTGCCCGTTACCTCTCCTCCTGTCTCTGGGCACCCTGAAAAAAGACTGGCCCCATCCTCCTGGCACCCACCCTTTAAGTATTTATAAGCATTAATAAGATCTCCCCTCAGTCTTCTCTTCTCCAGACTAAAAAGACCCAGGTTCCTCAGCCTTTCCTCATAAGAAACATGTTCCAGTCCCCTAATCATCTTTGTAGCCCTTTGCTGTACCCTCTCCAGCAGCTCCCTGTCCTTCTTGAACTGGGGAGCCCAGACACGGACACTGTACTCCAGATGCGGCCTCCCCAGGACAGAGTAGAGGGGGAGGATAACCTCCCTCGACCTGCTAGCCACACTCTTCTTGATGCACCCCAGGATGCCATTGGCCTTCTTGGCCACAAGGGCACATTGCTGGCTCATGGTCAACCTGTTGTCCACCAGTTTTATAGTTACTAGAATAAAGTCCAGGAACAGCTGTAAGAACATATAGCAGAAAACAGGACCCTCCTTTTCAGCCAAGTGCCCAAACTACAGAGTCATTCTTGCACCCCTTCTCTCTTAACTTGGTTTAGTGATACTCGAATACTTCTTGGGACAGTTACTCAGCCCCAAGGAGATATTTAGGGAGTGCTGGCACTAAGCTAAGTTAGAAACCTGGTAAAATAAATCATACTGGTAGTAGGATAGAAGTTATGGATTTGAATATGCTCAAACAAAAATTGAACCTAAGTCTGCCATTTCCTAAGGAGTGCTCTAGCTCCTACCTAAACCACCCACAAGTTAAGTAATAGTATCAAAAGAACCTTCTCCCTAAAAATGCGAGACCTATATTTGAGACTTTGGAAGATAAGACCTGCATTTGGGACGTTACAGAAGATGCTTGGGGCTATTTTCTGGTCACCATCTTTAAATGCTTATTTTAGCGGCTTCTCAAACTTAACAGTGAAGAGAGTGTCGTGGTTTAAGCCCAGCTGGCAACTAAGCACCACCCAGCCGCTCACTCACTCCCCCCAGGTGGGGTGGGGGAGAGAACCAGAAGAGTAAAAGTGAGAAAACTCGTGGGCTGAGATAAAAACAGAGCAAGAAACACCGCGCGGAGAAGCAAAGCAAAAGAAGGAATTCATTCACCACTTCCCGTCGTCAGGCAGGTGTTCAGCTATCTGCAGGGAAGCAGGGCTCTATCATGCGTAGTGGTTGCTCGGGAAGACAAACGCCGTTACTCCGAATGTCCCCACCTTCCTTCTTCCTCCCCCAGCTTTATATACTGAGCATGATGTCATATGGTGTGGAATATCCCTTTGGTCAGTTGGGGTCAGCTGTCCCAGCTGTGTCCCCTCCCAACTCCTTGTGCACTCCCAGCCCACTCGCTGGTGGGGTGGGGTGAGGAGCAGAAAAGGCCTTGACTCTGTGTGAGCACTGCTCAGCAGTAACTAAAACATTCCTGCTTTATCAACATTGTTTCCAGCCCAAATCCAAAACACAGCCCCATACAATCCAAAACACAGCCCCATACTAGCTGCTATGAAGAAAGTTAACCCCATCCCAGCCAAAACCAGCACAGAGAGCAATGAGCAACTTGGAGAGCTTGTTGTCAGACCATGATGCCCCTTTCGGTCAATTTTGAAAGAAGTTATTATGCCTAAATTAAATGTCTGTAACAAATGATCTACTTAGCAGGCTGTGTAGAGACTACCTACTACAACATGACATGGCATACCCTTGGGTCATGCTGCTCCTTGCACCTCTTGTACCCTGGCTTCTTTTGCATGGGAAGCGGGTCATGTAGGGTTTGGGAAGATAACATATTCCCAGTTCTTGGTCCAAAATTGAACTGGGATCTGACTAGGATACATAAAACCTGGGAGCTAGGAAATTCTCCCCCTGTTCTAGAAATGAAGCCTTCGACTATCACGTCTATTTATATTCATAGTTTATATAGCAAGGGAGGCTGCTCTGAGTAGCTCATCAGAATTTATTACAGATACACGTATGCAGTTAGGTCATTGCAGCTGTTAGTCTTCATATAGCCCCCAGGTCCTCAGCTGAGGGGCAATATACAACCCTTGCAGAAATACACAACCCTTACAGATTTCTACAGGAGATACTGTATTTGCATTTTTCCATTCATTAGCCTCTGCCTTCTTCACTGCCTGAAATGTTGCAATACCAAAATCACATATTCATGATTGATTTGGGTTATCGGGAAATGTGTTGTAAAGGAGACCAAGTGCCCGTCGTGGCAGGTCTAGTAGATTTGATAATAATTGGGATGCTTTTTGCAACAGAGGCTGAGAGCATCTTGTGGCTGCTGTGGGCTGTGCCTACAAGGCACTATGAGGTGTGTTATGGCATGTGGGCGCGACTGTAATTGTTCACAGCTGCATGCATAACGAAGACCAGCCTTGGGCAGGCTTCATTTCTCACTCATCCCTTTCTGCCAGATTTTTTTTTCACTTCTGGCAACTCTTCCTGCTTTTGAGAACAAGAAAAGGGGCTCAGGGCACTTCTCAGCTGCTCTCAGCAGCAGGAGGTGAAAGCTCTACAACCCAGGGAAGAGCACTGAGCTCTACTGAATAGCTCCTTGACTGCAGGAGAGCCCTATCAGGAGGTGGGACAGGATTTGAGTGAGGTCCATTTGTCCTGTCCTGGGCCAGCAGAGAAACAGAAAACCACAGCTATGGCTACTCTGGAACACAGGAAGACTATGCCCTCCTGGCCTAACAGATGCCTAGTGTCCTCAAGTGATCTCATGGATGTGCACCATCCTTCATCTGGAAAGATGTCAGGAAGCATAAAGGCTAGAGCTGAGCTTTCCCCAGCTGCTCAGGCTTCAGCCTCTCTGAGAAGATCATATAGCATATTGCCAGCTTATGCTAACCCTTATCAGTGTTAGTACATGATCTGGAAGCCTTTCTTTCTAGGACTGACCTGGTAGGCACACCCTCAGAGCACCAAATGGTCCTCACCTCGTAATAATTACTAGCTTTCTCTACTCATTTTCCAAGAAATGAACAATTCTGTATCCCATTATAAAGCCCATCAACAATCTGTTCCCTTCAGCCCCCCCAGCTCCTGTGTCACATCCCTACCTATCTTTATGTAGCACATCTCACCTGCTCCTCTGTGAGCTGCCCTTCTGGGCACAAAAGTCATCAGGAGATGTCTTTGAAAACTTATGCAATATATTGGTATTTTTCAATACAGAAAAAACACAGAACGGCAGCATGTCCTCACCTGAAACATCAAGAATTCAAAGACTCTCAGAAATGTTGGTTAAAAGGGACATCTGGAGGTCATCTAGTCCAAACCCCTGTTCATAGCAGGATGGTTGCCAATACTAGGTCAAGTCAGCTGTGACTATTGATCCTCTTCTCCAGTTCCCTATAGCCTGCATTAAGCTTAAGCTTTTTTTTTCTCCTTAATATCTTCAACTTTTCTAATACAACCACCACCATTGCCACTCTGTATTCTCCAGGGTTCTGCTGCTTATGTGCTCCTTCTGCAGTTTCCTGTTATGTTGTCCTGCTACTATCAGCTTTTTTTCCCATTACAGTCAGGATGGCGCTTGAACTGATGCACATCTTTGTTCCTTGAAAAACAAAGCATGGGGTTTCCCACCCTCTTACAGACCACAGGGCACTGTAAGTATGTGCCCAGAGTGTATCCACTGAATCTTTGGTGAAAGCTTTTTTGGACAGGCATATATGACTTAATGGAAAGGTTCCTCCTCTTGTTCTGCTTTCTTTAATGAACAGCGTTAAGCAAAGAAAAAAACAGTCAGTTATACCTTGCCCAGAACCTTAGAGGTTATGTACAAAGACTCCTCCCCAGTACCTCTTAAATAGTTTACAGAGAACACAAAGACATGAATAACATATTAACCACTACCCAGACTGATTTTGCTTCAGGGAAATCACTGGGAATACAAGCAGCACAAGACACACCTATGTTATTTCTGAAACTAAATTTAGACAGAGCTGTATCTCTGCCTAATTGTTCAACCCATTCTCCCCTCTTGCAGTGGAACAAAAATTCCTTCTGGAACAGACGGGTGCTGCTCAGTGTTCTCTGTTTAACTTCCCTCCTATGAAATCCAGCTTTTACAATCAGCCTTCTGGCTGAGGACACCTACAGATAGGACTGTCAAAACAGAACAGCAGAGAGTTTTGCTGTGTTACACTGCAGTCCAAGACACCCAGCTGTTCAGCTTTACATTGGAGGGATCCCAAGAACGACCAGTCCCTCTATACCATCTCAAAACCAAGCCTGGCTTTTTAACATGGTTTCAAAAGGAATATGAGAGATTCCCTCTTAGATGAAATAGGATGCAAAACAGAGGAAGATTTCAGGTGCAATGCCCTAACTGGATAGCCTGTGAGTTCTTTTGGGAACAACATAAAGTATTGCAGTATCCACCATAGATGCTTGGTCCCACCATCGGCGTACTGATAGGAGAAGAATAAACATCTGATTGATGAGTTGCAGACTTTCAAACATGAAAATTACTCCACTTAAATAACTAATCAAAGTTTGTAATTCGGGTTGATATAGGGCTGCTGATAAGGTAGCTGATTAACCCCATTAATAAGGAATGGGGTTAGACTATACAGCTCAGTTGAGCTGAGCTGAGTTGAACTGATGGCTGCCTGTCCCTGAAAGGAGCAGTCCAGCTCTCTCATCTCTCTTCTCCTTTCTACCTTTTCCCCCTCACCATGTCTGCTTACTCTGCTCCATTCCTTATATTGGTCCTAGTGCTTCTCTGACTGCATGCTGAGCAAGGTCAGCTCACCGATCTAGTTGAAAACTAATTCAAGGGGGAAAAAAAACCAAGCACAATTTTCTAACAATTTTCAAGTTGCATGGACTCAGTACAGGGTCAGAAAAGAGTGACAGCCACATTAACAGAAAGGAAGTATAGCAAAGCTGGAAGGAGACATACAGGGAGAGATCCAAGGGGAAGGGAAAAAGGGGAGCGTGACAATCCCTTTAGCTTGGAATGAGGTGTTCGTTTGGTTCATCTGCTTTGTCTAATCGTATCACTGGTGGGCAGCTCAGTTACAGTTTTTAACCCCGCAGTAAGCTTGGTACAATATTACTAAATACAGTTATCACATTGCTTAATCCTCATTACAATTTCAAATAAAATTTGTTAACCTGAGTTAGTGAACCTACATTAAATATGCATTTTCTTTCACCTTTTCTGCTGTTACTGCTGTGTGGCTCTATCCTTAAAACTTCTCCATAGCTCTGTTAGGAAGAAGAAATTACTAACTCTAGAGATCCCTGTGAAGACCCAATAGAGCTATTTGAGAAGGGGGCTCTAGATCCCACCAGGCCATTGCTAGTCCCAGTATCAAAGCAGCTAACAGATCTGCCAAGGACGGCAGAACTGAAGTTCCAAACAAAGTGGAAAATTGTTTTAAGTTTTTTCTTTTAATCTTCAAATTAGATCTAGAAACATTTTTCACCAGCCTTCCTCAAGAAATAGTAACATGCTTGGGGTCCTCTTTTGGTAATTATTCTTCCTGGTACTGTAACAGATAGCATTAGGCCATTGAGTGCATACACAGGACATAGGCTGTGGGCTAGTTCTGTCTGCCACAGTAATATTAGCTATCCAAGCTAATTTTGAACTAGTACAGCTGCTTAGTCTAATATAATCCAGTAGTAACAAAGCCATACTGCTTCCAGTAATCTGGTGAATTTATTTAAATATACAGAGCGTTGCTGATGTCTTATTCTGAATACTAAGTACTGCTATCTCATTTTGATAAATAAGTACTCATTCTGATAAATAAGAATGACAAGAAACACTATTCTCTCTTGGGACTGGAAGCATTTTCATTGCATTTTTCCAGCATTCTGGCTGTAGAAAGTTAGTGTTAACTTCTGGCAAAGATTTCTGAGAAAAACTATGTACAAAATTCTCATCTAATACACTCATATGTATTAAAAGTACAAAAGCCATGTACAAAAAAGGAAAGAAAAATAGGATGAAAGATGATCACTTAGTCTTTTATGGCATCACACACATTCCCAGAAATTCTTCCATGCCTCCCATGCCTGTTGAAGCAATATGAGGACTTGAAACATCATTAAATGATACTTCCATAAAAGTGTGCAAATTGTTTCTTCTTATCTTCTTGTCTCATCCCAAACTATGCATCTGCATAAGTGCTTTTAGGTAAAAGGAAATGGCAAAAATGACGACAACTTTATTTTCTTTTGATTTGAAGTATTTATTTATTTTGTCTGTTGTACGATAGCCTCAATTTGGATATAAACAGCTACATGCTGCTTACTTACCATACACAGCTGTGTTTATATTAGCAGACAACCCATTCTCTGTTCTCTTACTGAGTTTCTTGCATACAACATACCTATGAATTTGGCTCCCAGGGTAACTGAGACACGAATTTCAAAAACTGAAAGCTGCAAGTGAGAAGAAAAATGCTAGGAGCAGAACGGCCACCTGACAGGACAGAGAGGGCTAATCCTCTTTGATTGAGTCTGGATTCACTTTCAGGGAGTGTACTAGTAAATGGCTTTAGAACCAGAGTATTCACTGAGGTGACTGTCCACGTAAGAAAATACTGAAAGAAAGAGAATTTTCAGATACTGAAATTATGCCGTGAACACTCGATACTTGCTGAGGTGTTCTTCTAAGCCGAGGAACAGAAATGATACTGCTGGAACTGCATGAACAGCTGTGGTGAAGCAACGTGCCTCAGGTTTCAAACATGAAGTCCTTTCAGCAAGGTCATTTTAAAGAATCTCCAGACCAATAATTAGGGAGAATTGCACTAGATTAATTTTAACTTTAAACTGCTAAATTAAGCCAGAGAAAACTCTTTTTATAGGTATCTTACAAAGTAGAAAACGCAGGTATATGCCTTTGTGTTTACTTAAATTATAGCTGTGTGTATATAGATGAGGTAAAAATGTAGGTTGGATACCCATGAAAGAAAACCTGAATGAACACATGTTCAGAAATCATTTGTACAGAATGTGTCCCTGGAGAGACCTGTGATTATCAGACAATGGAGAAGTGCATCATTTTCTATGAGCAAAACAGTAGCATTGAAGCATTTTTGAGTGAAGGAAATCCAGAAGTGTTTCCTACACAAACAGTGAGCAAAAATGTTCACTGTTTCCCTCACTGTTTCCCAATTCCCTCCATAGTGAATGGCCCTGAATGGCTCTTAAAGCAGGTTATTTAGTCCAGATATCTAGAAGAGATATCTGAGAAGGTAGGATGAATCTCCTTCTTTAGGTACTTTTCTGTCTCCATTAACTACAAGGGAAGCCTGCACAACCAGCTTAGCTTAAGTGTCTGTCAGTTAGTAAACTAATGCCTGTCAAAGTCTCTGAGATTTTTCAGCATCAGTAATTATTAAATCCTTGTCTTTTTCATCTCACTAAGAAATATGATTGACTTGGTCTACAAATATTTCCCATTTCCATGACCCTGAAGACAAATCCTAAAGTCTTTGTTTAGTATTTACCAAATCCTTGTTTCAACAAGTTCCTTCTAAAATATCATTCAACAGTATACCTAGAAATTTGTAGCAATTTGCTTAGAAATGGGAAAAAAAAACCCCAAAAACCAGTGAAGGAGACATGGATTTTGTTGATGGTTGTCATTCATGTTTTCCAAGGCTAGTTGAAAAGAATCTGTCAAAACACAAAATTAAGAACCTTTTTTATTTTTCATGAAAGGGCAGGTTTTCCCACATGTAATATATAATTTTCTTTGGAAAAGTGAGAGCTTAAGAGTGAAAGCTTGGAATGAAGACTTGGCCAAGAACCCAGTGTTTCAGGGTATGTGTAACTAGTGCTCCTCAGTGGTGCCTGAAGAACAGATGCCCCATGTCCTTATACTTTTCCATTTCCAGGGTATCCAGGTACACATTACATTTCCTGAAATATGCCTGTGGCCATACAATCCTTCTTGAGTTTCTTGAGCCATTTTCCTCTCCAAAATGAGACACTGTGGGAAATATTATCCAGCGCAAAGAAAAAAATTGAGTGCATTTGGCCAATGAACCACAGCTCACATAAATCATCACTGTAACATTTAACAACGGATTTTTCCCTCGGTTGAAATATTTGAGACATTCTTTTATTCAAAAATTCAAGATTTTTCATGTGACACAGAAAGCCATTTTCCCACCATTGGTAACTTTTATCCTGTTCCCTATACTGCAGTTTTATTCCAACTTACTTAATCATTTCTAGGTGCCAACTTTGCTATTTTACTCATGCTATAAATGACTTCTCATGGACCTGCCTTCTGGGACCATGTGAATACCTCAGCATTTCAGCTTTTATGTATGAAAAAGGAAGTTTCTGAATCACATATTATTGGAGGAAAATATGACATCAAGATGTGATTGTGTCCTAACAGCCTGAAAGAAGATAAAGAGGAAATCTTATAAAACTCTGGAAAGTGATGGAAAAATGCTGGATTATTATGTATTTCTGCAGTTTCTTCAGTGGGATTTCTGACCAAGGACAACATTTCAGTATTAGCCTAAGGTAGCTAGGAATTAATTTTATCAGTGGAAACCAAGAAGTTACCTACATGAGTAATGATCCGTTGCTGGAGCTATTGGACAAGAGAAGTCAAATCCTGTGGTGGGTACTTTACTAATGGGTCTAACACTCCCTTTTTAAAAGAGACAGTTCTCAGATTGTTGGGTGATTAATGACATCTGTGAAAAGTGTTTTTCTAATTAGTAACTAAATTTAGACCATGGTGCCTCAGATGCTCTGCAGCATGCCTGCTGCATAAAAATATCCCTTTAAATGATGGCTTTGTCCCATGCCTATTTGTGCTGTGATTATCAAGTAAGAATAAAACTCTTCTGGCAGGTGTTTTTGTTTCATGACAAAGAGTTGATAGCCTTGTGAATTGAAGTATTATTTTATGGTCCCATAACTCATTCAAATCTACACTGCAGGATGACTTTGTGGTTGTGCACATACAGAAAAACGCAGATGAATTCTTGCGATGCCCTTGCTTCCCCAATTCTGCAATTAAGCCACAAGCTGTTGAGAAACAGGAACACACTGAAACTAATAGACCCCCCTGCAAGGCTCTCAGCGCTGTGCTACGCAGTCAGCACCTCAGACAATATCAGGGATCTGAAGGAATGCACATTCAATATGACATTTGAAAGTAATACAATCCATTACAGCAGACAGTGCTGGCTTTGGAGAGGACTTGACAGACAATGAAGTGATCAAAGGTGCTTTGATATGTCTAATTTTGGCTTACACAGCTGAGTTCTTCTATAGCCGACAGAGGGGATGAGAATAGTGGTCTCTTTTGTGTCTTCCTGAGGGAGGGATCAACAAATAGCAATAGCTTATGCAAGTGACACAGTGATGCAGCATTTCTTTTTTTCTCTATTGCTAACTCAAATTAAATGAAAGAACAGAGAGTTGCAGGTTGATAAATAAATTTAACTGAATGCCCTTTTTTTTGATTCTAAACACTGAATTTTTCTAAGAATTGTGAGATAATTAGTATTACCTTGCAAACGTTAACCCCTCAGCAGACTAATTGCCAGCATGCCTTTCAGTAGACTATGAAGTTTTTCTATTTGCTACCAGGGAAATATGTGTCGTTCTGTATTCTCACAGCACAGGTGTGCTTAACTGGGAAGGGAAGGGTTTTTACATTAATAAGAAATAATTTATGAATGTATTATATTTGCAGTGTTTCTGTGAAGCATCATAACAGAGTTATATTGCCTCTGCCAACTACACAGGGTAGTAATAAATCAAATCTATTATATGAATATTTCTTACAAAATATGTAATAGAATTATGAGTTAAATTGGACTGAGACACAGATGTTTAAAAGCAACAGTTGAAATTTAAAATCTCAATAAAAAACCAAGCCATTTTCTGCTCCACAGAGACTTAATGCCTAATGTTCTACCAATGTTTAGTAACTTAAATGTCTATAGCAACTTCCATCACTCAGCACTAGACATTTGCAAATTAAACAACACATTTGAAACCTTATTACCCACCATGGGAATGATCAGTGTAAGGCAATGAGGTATGGCAGCTACATCAGCCCAGATTCCCTTAGTGTTTTGGAATATCTTTGAAATCATTTGAGATATTCCAAATGCTAACCAGATTATTTTTTTTTCCATGACTTTTAGTGTGCTCTACACGATGATACAGGAGATAACTGATGATGCTATTAATAACTGTTACTTTTCAGATTAATAGTGCCATGAGCATGCAAACCAGTCGGTTACCCCTGGATCTATCAAAAAGACCCTGAAGCCATCCCAGGGACAGGGGGCAAAGGCAGAGGGAGAGATAAAGCAAGGCAAGGCTCAGGGAGCCACGTGGAGGGGCTCTTGGCTGCAGCCCACACAGTTCATATCCCAGGCTCTGTGAGCATCCTCTCTGCCAAAATACTTCACTGAGGAAACCAGAGTTGTGAGAGAATTCTGGAAGGGCGGAAAGACAGAAATAAAAATTTTACAGCTGTTTCTTGGCTCTAGTCCTGTGTCCTAGTGCTTTCCCTGAGCTAACTTAAGATAGGCCTGCTTTTAGCAGATGAATAGCTGGTTTACTGGGACCTGGTCTGGTGGAGACCTAGACCTCTGACTGTTAAATGGCATAGCTCATTCTGTGAGCAGAAAACAGCCAGCTGTTTTCCATGATGGGGTTTTTTTGTTTGGTTTTGGGTTTTTTTTTGTGAAGAGCCAAAGAGTGAAATGACTTGGCTCACATAATTTTGTCTCTTCCCACTCTACATATTTTTTCCCTGTGGAAAGACTAAGGATGGGAGAGGATCAGATACTGCCTTTCCATTACTTTTTGGTCTTTTTCCTTAAGACATAACTGAATGAGGCAAACTGAATCAAGGAGCCATTTCCCAGCTGAATTCCTTCTGGAAAAGGTTTCAGAGTCAGAAACAGTCTTCTGAACAACTGTACCACCATCTAACATAATGCTGTTCCCCACCTTACTTCAGACCTTCAATGTGCTTTTACTGTTTGACTCTTACATTTTCTCTCTCAAACCTCTCATGCCTGCAAGTTTGCTAGCACAGTTTGGGTGAAAGATTGCTTTCATTCAGGCCATACACCACTCTGCCCTCATTCCACCTCTCCAGAAAATCCTTACCTCCTCTTTTGTCCTTGTCTCCCCTCTCCACTTCACTTGAGCATTGCAGTTTCTCCCCAGGATGTCGCGCATCTTCAGCTCTTCAGATCCTAGAAACTGCTGCTGTTCGCAGCCTGCACTTCAGTCTTCCTCCCCTCTTCAGCAATAAGGAGCTTTCTGAGGCTGTAGCTTTTCTGTCAGGAGAGCAACAGATATAGTTTTCTGTGACTGAAACCAGTGTGACAGATTTTTGCGGGTCTCTTGTCAGAGGGCCAGGGATTGTGGGACACTGAGGTGCAGCTTCCATTTGTAATGGTGTAAATCATTTGACTTCAGCAATGAATGTGAAAGGCAAGGCATGGAAAACTGCAAGCCATCATATACATTAACTTGGGAAATATATGTTTTATATAGAGAATGAAAGATTAATTGTAAAAACTTATGGAGATATGGCTGAATGCACTCAGACATCACACACACCCCCCTTCCCTATCTCTACACATCCAAAAGGAAGTTCATTTAGGTTTCTTCCCTGCTGCATTTGAAAAGGGGGGGAAACAAATCAGTCTCCTTTGCCTGCTTAGGACCCCTTTGTGACAGGAGAGTGTTGTTATCGGTTTAACGTTCAGGCAGTGGAGGACTCTGTGATGTACAGGGTGCCAACTGCAGCATCCCAGAAGGGGTCTGCTTCTCAGCGGGAAAGGCCAAGTGACAGCCTGAAAGCCAGGACTGGTGTGGTGGGTTAACCTTGGCTGGCCAACAGGAGCCCACCAAGCCGCTCTATTGCTCCCCCTCCTCAGCTGGACAGGGGGGGAGAAAATACAACAAAAAGCTCATGGCTTGAGATAAGGACAGGGAGATCATGCTCCAGTGTGGGGTCCCACCCACAGGACACAGTCCTGCATGAAATTCGCCAACATGGGTCCTTTACATGGGCTGCAGTTCTTTATGAACTGCTCCAGCATGGGTCCTTTCCACAGCGTGCAGTCCTTGAGGAATGGGCTTCTTCAGCATGGGGTCCCCCATGGGGTCACAGGTCTTGCCAGAAAACCCGCTCCAGCATGGGCTCTCCACGGGCTGCAGCTTCCTTCAGTGCACATCCACCTGCTCCAGTGTGACATCCTCCATGGGCTGCAGTGGCACAGCCTGCCTCACCATGGTCTTCACCAGGGACTGCAGGGGAATCTCTGGTGCCTGGAGCACCTCCTCCCCCTCCTTCTTCACTGACCTTGGTGTCTGCAGAGTTATTTCTCTCACATTTTCTCACTCCTCTTTCCCAGAGTTTTTCACCCTTTCTTAAATATGTTATCACATATGAGGTGCTGACAACATGGCTGATTGATTGGCTCATCTTTGGCCAGCGGTGGGTCCGTCTTGGAGCCAGCTGGAACTGTCTCGGTCCCACATGGGGGCAGCTTCTGGCATCTTCTCACAGAAGCCACCCCTGCAGCCCCTCACTACCAAAACCTCACCACATAAATCCAATACAACTGGACAGCTGTGCTGGGATACACTCTCACAACACTAATGTGAGGGAATTCCTTCATACTGGTCCTTACACGTTACAAGAAGCGGCTTTTCAAAAATGGAGGCAAAGGCAGCTGAGGAAGCTGACTACCAGCTTTGTGGTCTCTGCCAAGACAGGAGGTGGAGTTGTTCCTGTCTTTAGTAAAACAAAATAGCTGGTACCCAAAATAGTCACAGGGACCATAAGTAGGGCACAACAGATCCTACCTGGCCTCTTAACTGCAGACTTCAGGGATGAATGTTAAATTATAAAGTCTTCTGTTGAAAAAGTGGAATTGTGGGGAACTGCTTTGCACCAGGAGCGGCTGATGTGTTATGATCCCAGTAAGAAAGGCACCCAGACTCCGTAAAATACAATTTAAATGCTGTTTATTAGAGCTAACAGTGTAAAGATGTAATCACCAGTACTGACTGGGAGCTGCCTGCGGGCCCCTCCGTTTCCATCACCCACCTGAGTCTGTCCTGCACCGAGGGATCTGTGGGGCATGGCACAGGCCTGAAGGTGATGCTGCACGTGCTGCACAGTGCAACACAGCACAGACTGGGCTCTACGCAGGTTCACTGCTATGTGGATCACTGACTCCTCAATGTACAATCATCTTCCAGCCAACATCATTATATTCTCCACTTTAATCCACATACAGTTGGCCTTTCTTAAAGATATTAAAAGTTACAGATTCTATTAGCAAGCTGTTTGGCTACTAGAGAGATTCTTATATACAAAGCAATTCTGTGAAGAATAATAATACAAGAATAAAGACAAGTAAACCAAATACTAGTTGAGACAATAAGTGCAGAACAGCAACAATACTAGGGCTAGGACCACCAAAGATGTCCTGCCATTGGACTCCACCTGTCATCCCATCTCCCACCGTTGAGAAGCTGTGCTGCCAACAGGAGGAAGTGAGCAGGCTGCACACCATCAGAGAAGAGGAAAGGAAGACAGTATCTTCTCTGAGACTTAACAGCTTGAAGACCCTCAGACCCCATTGGCAACAGAGAAGTGGGCAGTGTCTACCCCCCACGGTCAAAGTAATCAAAACCTCTGGAGAAGGGGAAGGCTGGAAGGTGGTGACTTTTGGCACCAGGAGGAGGGGTCCTGCCCCACCTGAAGGCTTGCATCTACAGAACAGGTTCACTGCCCTCAAAGATGAGGAGCTGGAGTTGCTTTCAAGCGAACTGTATGGGCTGACTGATCCTGAGCCATGCAGAAGCACCAGAAGGAGCTCTGAGTGATCACAGAGGGTGATTCCCTGCTGCAGGGGATGTAGGCACCCATCTGCCCATCTGACCTGTCCTCTAGAGAAGTTTGCTGCTTGCCAGGAGCTTGGATCCGAGATATTGAGGAGGGACTGCCGAAGCTCAAGCAACTCTTTTACTACTACCCCTAGCTGTTCTTCCATGTGGGTACCAGTGATACTGCCAGGGCTACTCCTTACCGGAGTTGAAATGGTATCAGGCTTAGGGAAAACTTTCCCTTGCCGGAGAGTTGATGGTCTTGCCACCATGGTGGGGCTTAATCAATGGTTTGCTGATACTCCTATGCCCTCCGCTGTGCAATCTGACAACGGCACTCACTTTAAAAATAAAATTGTCCAAGAATGGTGTGAATACCATGGAGTCACCTGGGTATTTCACCTATCCTATAGACCTCAAAGTAATGGTATGGTTGAGAGGTGGAATGGCCTTTTAAAACAAGCTCTACGACAAAATTTATATACAGGAAAACGGGGTGAAGTCTTACCTGAGGCCATTTGACAGCTGAATAACTAACAAATACCCACTGGATACCCAGTGGAATGAGCTGATTTACCCACTATCCATCCCACAAAACCTCCAGAGACCCCACTGTCAACCTGTCATTTTTCTCAGGGCGACACTGTTCTTACTGACCACCCTTCAATGGGTAAAATGTCTGTCACTTTACTGTCTCCCCAAGAAAAAGGCATATGGACAGCCATTTCCAAATGGGAACTCTCTTTAACTATTACTGAGGTTTGGATAATCTCCAAGATCAGATAATCTTTTATCCCTTTCAGGTAATGAATTGTATCTAGATGGATCCTTTGGCCTGGACAAGACTAGAGTGTGCCCAGGAAATCATAACTTTAAGATGACCATGACATCTGTTGTACTGTGCTTATTCTTATTTGTAGCTTGTTTTTCCTTATCCCAAGAATGGAACAATAATTGTATCATTCAATTTATGAATACAGTTTCTCAATTAGGTAAAGTACCAGATTGCTGCTATTGTCTACACCACCCTCAACCTTTAGATGCTGAATTTGGGTAGTTAGCTGAACCTTTTTCTGAAGCATCTTGGTATCAACGCAACTTGGCACACTTACTCCCCAACACTCCAAATTATCAAACACCAACCTTTTAAGGAACATTCTTATGATAGAGCCCCGTGGTACATTAGAATGCCCCAGAGCACAATCAAACCTAGGTGGGAAAAACAAGCAATTGTGATTATACTCTGTATTACAATCAAATGCAAGGCTCCTTAAAAGAACCAGCCTGTCCCCATAGTGTCACGTAGTGTCAAGTGACAGGGCAATAGTCAGGGGCATGGGAGCTGTATTGGGTCTGGTTGGGATGCAGTTAACTTTCTCCACACCAGCCCATATGGTGCTATGCTTGGCATTTGTTGCTAAAACACTGTGGATAACACAGCAATGTTTGGGCTACTGCTGAACAGGGCTTGCACAGCATCAAGGCTGTCTCTCCAACCACCCCCCACCCCGAAAGGGCAGTAGGCTGGGGATAGGCAAGATGTTGGGAGAGGTCACAGCCAGGACAGCTGACCCAAACTGACCAAAGGGATAGCCCGTATCATATGAGGTCATGCTCAGCAATAAAAGCTCAGGGAAAGGGAGAGGAAGGGGGGACATTTGTGGTTACAGCGTTTGTCTTCCCAAGTAACCGTTATGCATGGTGAGGCCCTGCTTTCCTGGAAGTGGCTGGACATCTGCCTGATGATGGGAAGTAGTGAATGAATTAATTCCTTACTTTGCTTTGCTTGCATGCACCGCTTTTGCTTTCCTTTTTAAACTGTCGTTATCTTGATCCATGAGACTTGCTTAGTCTCACCAAGTGGGGCAAAGGCATCTTTGCCAGTAGGATGGCTGACCTGGTAAGGAGGGCTTTAAACTAGGAATGATGGGGAAAGGAGAGAGCAACCGGTAGCCCTGTGAGGGAGTGACAGACAGTGATGACAAGCAAAGGGCCTGGTGTAATGTCGATGAACGGGAACACAAAATCACGAAAACAGGGCTTAAGCGGGGTCATCTTAATTTGCACTCTCATGTAAGCAAGATACTAGATAGCATTTTGCTTACCGTATACTAGAGCACAGCTAACAGAGGCAGCCAACAGACGCAGCGGTCTCTGGGTTCTGCTTTGGGAACTTCTGAACCTCCTGGGAAACAAGGTCCAGGAGCATCGAGGAACACCTGGGAACCCTCGGAGAAACTTGATGGTGCCTGCTGCTGCCAGGTAAGGATGAGGTAAGGGGAGCAAAGAGGGTGTGTGCCTGAGGAAGCTCTAGCAGCTTGTGATCAGCTGCCCTTGACCCAGGGAGCCTAGAGCCTTTGTTGCAGCTGCCCCCTAATTAGGGAGGGTGCCGGGAGAGGCCCATATAAGAGCAAGGCCCAGAGCAGAGGTCCAAGGGTACAGCCAACAGATGCAGCAGTTTGTGCAGGAGGGTGTGAAGAAGGTGGCCTTGGCTGAATTCACACCACTGTGACAGTCCCACACATGGTGGTGACATACCACAGAGCATTTCTCTAGCATGAGTCGGACACAGACTGAGTTTCTGATGGTGGATGCAGCCCTCCAAGTCCCAGGCTGCAGAAGGTGCCTGGGACCTGTCTCTGATGCCAGGAGAGATGGCCCTCTGTCCTGCAGGAGGTGTGCTGCTTGAAAAGCAGAATGAAAGACACAGAAGCATCAATAAACTGATAGCAGAACAACTGCCATCTAAAATGGCTCAACAAATAAGTGATAAGCAGAGAGGACTGATGAAAAGTCTGTTAAGAAAAAAAGGAAAAGACCTGGAATGGAAGAAAAAACAATATGAAGAAGGGGAAGATCATGATGATGATGGGCCGCATAGAGAAGAAGGCTAAAACCCCACTACAGAAGGACTGTCTTAGAATGGTTAGCATCTGGTAAACTTACCATTCTTGAAGGGCTTATAAAGTGATTGAAGGCTGTGAAGATCTAACATCAGGAGTTGCTGATGTCTCCAAGGGCTGCTCTGCATGCTTCTTTGCCCAAACCATCATGGCAAAGGTCAGCCAATTGAGAAAGCACCAGCAAAACGCACGTCCTTCTGGTCCACTGAAAAAGTGGATGAAGAGAGATGTGCAACGGGTACAGTTTCTATGCTTCCAACGACTGTTCCACCTAGATCAGGGGAAGCTAGCTGGTATCATCCTGGATGATGTTGAGTGCCTGAGGTGTGGTCTCCCCATGGATGAGGTGCATGCAGTCCAGATGGGAATCACCTGGTACATTTAAAGGCCTGGGTACTTTCAAGACCGTCGGCTTCACAGACAACTCGGCATTTGACACCATGATTACGGCAAAGGAAATCTCTAAGAACATCAGAAAAATCACACACACACACAGAATCACTAAGGTTGGAAAAGACCTGTAAGATCATCAAGTCCAGCCATCAACCAAAAAAAAACCACCACCATGCCCATTAAGCCATGTCCCACAATGCCACGTCCACAGGTTCCTTGAATACCTCCAGGGAGGGTGACTCCAACACTTCCCTGGGCAGTTTATTCCAGTGTTTCACCACTCTCTCAGTAAAGAAATTTTTCCTAATATCCAGTCTGAACCTCCCCTGGCGCAACTTGAGGCCATTTCCTCTTGTTCTGTCACTCGTCACTTGGGAGAAGAGACCAACACCCACCTCTTTGCAACTTCCTTTCAGGTAGTTGTAGAGAGCGATGAGGTCTCCCCTCAGCCTCCTCTTCTCCAGACTGAACAACCCCAGTTCCCTCAGCCGCTCCTCATAAGACTTGTGCTCCAGACCCCTCACCAGCTTCGTTGCCCTTCTCTGGACACGCTCCAGCACCTCAATATCTTTCTTGCAGTGAGGGGCCCAAAACTGAACACAGTATTCGAGGTGCGGCCTCACCAGCACCGAGTACAGGGTCACGATCATGAGCAATGATGAAATGATGAAATGATGAAAATGAGCAAGAGCTCAGTGCCAGGCCCCGACCACCTAAACCTGAGGGGTTTGATTGAAACAGATCACCAGCATGTCCAACTAATCGAACTTTTGAATCTATGGCTGGTGTCTGGTATCATACCAGACATGAAGAAAGACTGCTGTACAGTATTAATATAAAAATAAACAATAATTGGCAGCCCATTATGATCAGGTCTACTATCCTGAGGCTGTTCTCAAGAAGCCTGTCTGAACACCAGGTCTGCAATGTAGTCTTTGTGGACTTGGCTAAGGCCTTCAACTCAGTGAGTCATTCTGGGTATAAATATAAAAATCTGCATTGCCAGAATGACAAAATAACATCAATAACTGGTGGCCCATTATGCTTGGGTCACTTATCCTGAGGCTGTTCTGAAGAACCCTTACAGCCTGGCTGATAAATGTATGCCAAATCAATTTGCGACAGAGGGGCTTTATAAGATCAACTGGGTATTCTGAAAATCTAAAACTCTTACAACTACTCATTCATTGTGCCAAGTGGGAACACCAGCCCCTCTGTGTAGTCTTTGTGGACTTGGCTAAGGTCTTCAATGCAGTGAGCCATTCTCATATTCTAATGTCTCTAAGAGAGAAGGGCATGGATGATCATGTTGTTGCCCTGATTAATTTTACATCAAGCTGGCTAAAGACTCTTATATGATCATCAGTTGTCCTGCATGGACACTCAGTGGCACACCCCTCAAAATGATCGATCCTGGCAGTTCAGAGAAATACCTGGGCCTACATGTAGACCCATGGGTTGGACTATCAAAACTTGAACTGTCAGAGAAACAAGAATGGCTGAGGCAGATTGGGTAGATTTCACTAAAGTCTTTTCAGAAAGTACGCATCTTGAAAGGATTTACCATCCCACTGTTGATTTATCTGGTAGACCATGCCAACGTGATGGCCTTGTACCTCCAAACCCTTCACTTGGCTATTCGATCTACTGTCAAGGAGTGGTTACATCTTCCTGTCTGTACCTGTGATGCGATCCTATATTCCAGCATGCAGGATGGCAATATTATCCAGCATGTGGGATTAATCCCGAGCATGCAAGCCAGTTGGCTGCATCAGATCTCCCACTCCCATGATGATGTTATAAAATCAATAGTTCATCAAGAGGGTACTGAAGGTGAATTCAGAAAGTTATGGATTGCTGTGGGAGGAAGGGAAGAGAAACTACCATCAATTTGCAATGTTAATGCAGTCATGGTAAGCCCAGAAGTTGCAAGCAGAGAGGTTCCAGCCTCTGAATGGGAGATCCCTGCTCCAAAGGTCATCTTTCCGAGACCTAGTAATTGGAGGAAAGAGGAATTTTTCAACGGGACCAGGCTGCCATGTCAGGGCTGTGGTATTGTCAAGTTTGAGAAGGGTAAGATCAGCAATAACTGGATTGAGTGCTAAAGGGTCATTCCCAACAGGAAACTTACCACAGCACTACAACTAAGACCAAATGTCAACCCCACAACGGAATTTTTAGCACGGGATTGACAAGAATCTCACATTAAGACCTGCTGGCATTGTCAGGCTGAAAGTGAGACTTGCTTACCTATCATTGGGTACTTCCCTGCCCTTTAATCCTGACTCCAGGATTAAAAGACATGATCAACTTTGTTCCTACTGGTGGAGGAAGCTCAAAAGAAACCAGTAACAAGTGGTGTGCCTCAAGGGTCCGTACTGGACCTTAATCTTTTTATCAATAACATAGATAGCAGGATTGAATACACCCTCAGCAAGTTTGCAGACAGCACCGCTGATTTGCTAGAGGGAAGGGATGCCATCCAGAGGAACTTGAGGAGTCCTGCACCTGAGTTGGGGCAAACCCCAGTATCAATACAGACTGGGGGATAAATGAGAGCAGCCCTGTGGAGAAGGAGCTGGTGATGCTAGTGGATGAAAAATTGAACATGAGCCGGCAATGTGCACTTGCAGCCCAAAAAGCCAGCCGTATCCTGGGCTGCATCAAAAGAAGGATGGTCATCAGGTTGAGGGAGGTGATTCTGCCCCTCTTCTCCGCTCTGGTGAGATCTCACCTGGAGTACTGTGTCCAGCTCTGGAATCCTCAGTACCAGAAGGCCATGGACCTGTTGGAGCGGGTTCAGAGGAGGGCCACAAAAATGATCAGAGGGCTGGAACACCTCTCCTATGGGGAAAGGCTGAGAGAGCTGGGGTCGTTCAGCCTGGAGAAGAGAGGGCTCTGGGGAGACCTGTTTGCTCCCTTAAAGGTCCCTTGAAACCAAACCGTTCTGTGATTCTACATTTCTTCCACCCCGCCACCCCCCAATGCGTTCCTATTTGCCCGTTCATTCCTGGGGTCACGGCCGTGTGCGCCCTGCGGGAGGGGCCGCCCCGACCCCGTTGTGGGGCAGGGGGGCGGTGGGGGGAGGCGCACGGCCCCAGCGGCGGAGGGGCGCGGGCCTCCTTCCCCCCTTCCCCGGCCTCGGCAGTCACCGGCGGCCGCACCCCCCGACCCCTCCGTCCTCTCCTCGTCCGCGGAGCCCAGAGGCCGCCGTCCCCGCGCCCCCGCCGCGGCAGACGTCCGTGCCTGCGCGGTGCCCTGCGCGGGCCGACCCGCCCCGCCGCAGGCTGCCTGCCGGCTGCGGGGCTGCCCGGGGCGGCTCCGCTTCAAGCACAAGCGAACACAGCGCACGCTTTTCCCGGCTCTCCCCTTCCCTGCCCCATGATTTCTGAGACACGCCAATGCTTCAGCCGGGGTGAGGCGTCCAGGCAATCCCTCCTCGCTTTCCCAAGCCACCGCGCAGCCACCGGGCTACATCCTTTGCAGCTGCTCCCACCACTGCATGTGGAGCCAAGCAGGTGCCCTGTCTCCCTCTCCCTCGGTATCCTTTCTCCAGAAAGGCGTTTCTCGCTGGGACCTGTCGACTGCAACAAATGTTTTGCACCAAGAGGTTATGCCAGTGAGAAGGCACCCAGATTCTGCAGAGTATCATTTAAAATATATATCCTGCTGGGTGTCTGTTATAGACCACCCAACCAGCACGAAGAGGCAGACGAAGCCTTCTGCAAGCAACTGGCAGAAGTCTCACAGTCGCAAGCCCTTGTTCTTGTGGGGGACTTCAACTTACTGGATATAACACAGCAGAGAGGAAATAGTCCAGGAGGTTCCTGGAGCGTGTGGAAGATGGTAACTTCCTGACACAGCTGGTAAGCGAGCCTACCAGGGGAGGTGCCCTGCTTGACCTGCTGTTTGTGAACAGAGAAGGACCGGTGGGAGAAGTGATGGTCAGAGGCCGTCTTGGGCTTAGCGACCATGAAATGATAGCATTCTCAATTCTTGGTAGCAAAACCACTACGTTGGACTTCCGGAGGGCAGACTTCGGCCTGTTCAGGACACTGGTTGAGAGGGTCCCATGGGACATGGTCCTGAAGGGCAAAGGGGCCCAGGAAGGCTGGGCCTTCTTCAGGAAGGAAATCTTAAAGGCGCAGGAGCAGGCAGTCCCCATGTGCTGTAAGAAGAGCCGGCGGGGAAGACGACCGGCCTGGCTGAACAAGGAGCTTTTGCTGAGACTCAGGGAAAAAATGAGAGTTTATCACCTTTGGAAGGAGGGGCAGGCAACTGAAGAAGAGTACAAGGACCTCGTTAGGTCATGCAGAGAGGGAATGAGAACGGCAAAAGCCCAGCTAGAGCTCAATCTGGCCACGGTTGTAAGGGATAACAAAAAATGTTTCTATAAATACATTAACAACAAAAAAAGAGCCAAAGAGAATCTCCATCCTTTACTGGGTGCGGGGGGGAACAATGTCACAAAGGATGAGGAAAAGGCTGAGGTACTTAATGCCTTCTTTGCCTCAGTCTTTAATAGCCACACCAGGTATCCTCAGGGAATCCAGCTCCCTGAGCTGGAAGACAGGGATGGAGAGCAAAATAAACTCCCCATGATCCCGGAGGAAGCAGTTAACGACCTGCTATGCCACCTGGACACTCATAAGTCTATGGGGCCTGATGGCATCCACCCAAGGGTGCTGAGGGAGCTGGCAGAGGAGCTTGCCAAGCCACTGTCCAGCATTTATCAACAGTCCTGGTTAACAGGGGAGGTCCCGGACGACTGGAGGCTTGCCAACGTGACACCCATCTACAAGAAGGGATGGAGGGAGGATCTGGGGAACTACAGGCCTGTCAGCCTGACCTGTCTTTTAATTTTCTCCTCCATGGATATTCCTCATCTTAGTGTCCCTGCCATTACACTAGTTGCTTTGTAAAAGTTAATTTCTCTAATGAATGGAGCTGTAGCAAAGAGACACTTGTGTAGTGTGTGGGCTAATTTAAAGCTCCACTGAGACAGTCAGGGGTCAACTCCCAGGCCTCGCTGCAGAGCAGACCTCTCTTATGTCCACAGGACCTTGGGATGCTAGCATTGACTTATACAAAGCTCTTCTGCAAATGTAGTAAGCAAGCTAATGACTTTACAAAATAGGAGAAATAAACAAGGGAAGCCAAGCAAAACTTTTCATGGGAAGTTCATGAGTCATGCTTAGTCCATATTGCAACTTTCAAAGCCATTGCTTTCTGAGGGCAGCAAACGTAACCTCTTACTTCATCAGCGTTGTGCTCTGAGAAGGATCTTTTTGACTGTTCTGCTACCCTTGAAGTAAACATGACAGAAATTATCATTCCCCTTGTCAGTCAGAAGGACCATCTGGCACTACATTAGAACAGTCTTCTATTAAATTCACCAGCATGCTAATTATAGGATGACTAGTGAATGGTTAAACTGCCAGATGCTGTGAAGATATATCACTGTCTTTTTACATGGTTAGGCAAATGTTTAATTAAACCTGCAGCTGCTGTGTCTGCTTTACCTATGAACATATCTAAATTGCATTCACCTGTGGGAAAGATGGAGCTGCTGTTGTCTTTCAAGAAGAAAAGCAGCTTAAATGCAACTTTGCTGAAACATACAGCATATATACATGTGATGTAATTACACATGCTGGTAATTTCATCAAAACCAGTTACAGACTCTTCCACTTCGGTTCTCTGGATTGTGCTCCCTGATCCTTGAATAATCTTTTAGCATTCTTGCAAGCTTTGAAAGCTGAATTGTTTTAGAGGGAGGCTTCAACAAAGCCACGTTAGAAATGGCAAAATACAGCCGCAGTTAATAGGATGTCTAACAGATGATCCTGGTACTGCTTCTGATTTTTAAATCTTTGAATATGTGGAAACAATCTACAGCCTTTTACTTTTCCCCATTCTAAGGAGTCTTTCATTCAGAAAATACTGAAGAAGATAAGTAACCGTCCAACATGACACAATAAGCAATACTGGTCCCAAGGTGTTTAGCATTCCCTTGAGGCTGCTTCTTTACCAAAACGCTGAAAGACAGAATGCCACAGTTCTCCCCATTTGGGATGTGGCCTTGGCTGAAACCTGCAGAGGATGATTTTCAAAGAGAGTGTAAAACTCCTTTATTTCTGAAAGTGTTTGTACTTGGATCTACTTGGTATTGTAAGATCTAGAGATCAGATCTGGAAAAATGGGATTTAGGGATATAGCTCAAGTCTAGCCTCCATTCAGTCAACTTTCCATTATCCTTCCCTTTTTAGTATTTACGAACCAGATTTCAGAAGGGTGCTTTATTCCCATTTAGTACTGGGCCCATTGTCTGCTTGGGCTCTTCTTAGAGTCGATCCCAAGGCACAGCCATTGAGGTGGCCAAAGATGTAGGTGGGCATCAAACCCAGACTCAGGCACAGACCTCGAGACCCTCCGTGTCAGGAGCTTTGTTGGATGAGCAGCATCCTTGACTGGACATGGCCCGTTGCTCTCCATTGATTGCAGAAGGTGCTTCATGCGACTGAAGTTGCCTAAATTGAGCTGAATTTTTGCAGAGTCCTTGGCATGGTTTTGGCCTGGGCCTGCAAGCACTTTTCCAGACAACGCATGAGCACAGGAGTTACTACATGTCAAAGAGCAGTGCCAACAGGCAGACTGGACATGGCCATGTGTTTTGGAGGGTAAAGGAATTTAACAGTATGAATGTAGGTCATTTTGTGCCAGTTGGCCATTTTGCCACAGCACTATCAAGAGTAGAAAGAAATAGGATGCTGAGAGGTTATTTAGGACATACCAGCGACATGGGCTTTAAGGGTCAAAGTGGGAGTTTAGAGCTTCTACAGAGGAAGACATAGTTTAAATAATCTCACTGTTTTTAAGTCTGCTTTATTTGTAACATTCTTCTTCCTTTGCTAGCATCCTCTTTAGCCAGTTTTCATCATGTGTGTCTCATTAGGCACATACAGCCTTCCCTCTTGGGCACAAACACTGACAATGTGATCCACGTGATGGTTACCTCAGGGTTAGGTGCCGGTAACACGCATCATGCAGCGTAACAGCTGAAATCCATGCAGAATATTTGGGAGTGTAAGATATTGGTGTCTCAGGAGCTGTGTTCAGTGCCTCAGAGTCTGCTTGGAGTTTATGATGTTTGCTTGGGAAAGCAGAGAGAATATATCTGTGGTCTTCCCTTGCGGTTTTACTTATTCTCCATGTTCATTAATTTGGGTTAAGAGTGTCATGTCCTCTCACACACTCAGTTTTGTGTGCACAGTAAAGTCCTCTGTGGACTGGGCCTGAAAGACCAAGAAATGACCTCTCTTCAGGAGCTCTAGGACCTAGAAACTGGGAAAAGCACAGCACTTGCAAAGTGTTATATTTGATGGCTCTGGAAATTGTTCCTCTTTTTCTTTTGAAGACATCAAATTTGCTGGCTTTCCAGGCACAGTGCAAACGACATTTATGTGAGATGGTTTTCAGAGGAGGTAGGGACATACTTTCCAGCTGACAATAGAGGTAGATAGCTGGCTGACTGAACTGCTGAGGTTTAACTTAATGGTGTTTTTGCATAATTTATTATGGCAGGCCCATAGAGCCTTGGGAACCTACCTTGATTATTTTGATTTTAAATAAATAAATAAATGATGGATTGTTGAACAAACTGGCACTCAATTTCAGGACATGAACCTAAGGCACATCAAAGGCAGTTTCTCAGTGCCAGAATCAACTGCAGTTTTACAACTGTGCTAAGCTATGCAATTATCTCAAACCACAATGATCCTGTTGGATTTGTGGGGGGAAATTTAGCATCAATCTTCTCACACAAAACAAACAAACAAAATCAGCACTGCATTTTCATATTAACACAGCACAAGACAGTGCCAGAAGTGGATTATCATCTATGCTCAGAAGCACCGCTGCTGTGCTCGTTGCCTCCCAGTTAAGTAAAAATGTGTATTTGTTGGTCTGAGGAGCTTGTGTCTACCCAGCACAACAATGACCTGTAGCGATTGTGACCAGTAAGGTAACTCAGAAAAAACTTTGATTGATTGTCTAAAGCAGTGCTGGTTAAGTCAGTGTTTTACCCTGCTGGGGTATGCAGCCCTCCTGCTTTCATTCACTGTTGGCCCCATTTTTCCATCCATTCACTTACCCTAGGGAAAAAGGACTGCAAGAGCTAACTCTAAGACAGATAAAGGATGATGGTGGCAGAAAACTGTCCCCAGGGCTAGAAGACAGGAGACAACAACAACAAAAGAGGTGGGTGACAAAAGCACTGGGAGGAAAAAAACAACCCATAGTGCAAACGTTCCTTTTAAACCGATGGGGAGAGATAGCAGGCAGCAATGCAACAGGGATTAACGGTGGCAAATAAATAAATAAATAAATAAAGATATTGCCATTACACGTCACTCAACAGCATTGATCATTGTCAGGGAGAACAGACCTTTTCTGGAGTTTCCTTCTCTCTTAGCTCGGCTGGAATCCAGTGTCAGAACAGAGTCAGAGGCAGCTTTCATTTGAAAGATAATTTTTTTATTAGCCAGGCAGAAAATCCTATTAAAAAGAGGGGAATTTCCGTGATTGTGCTGCAGCATTCATTTTCAAGTATTCTGCCAAAAAATTAGGGTGTTTTGCATAAGATGAAACCATAATTTTGGATGGGACCTTGAGCAGGAGGTGGGGCATGCGCTGAGTTCTGCGGGAGAAGTCCCAGGAGGCACTTTGACTTGAGAGACGCAAGATTCCTTCCCTGCCAGATAGATGTGTATATAATTTTTTTTTTCTGGATTAAACTAACAGCATCTGATGGGAATGTCTGCTCCCTGGCAGGGAGTGAGTGTGTGCGGTGTTGGATATGATTTGTGTCACTCCCTTTCTGCTCATTTGGTGACACTGTTCTGGCTAAAATAAGGTGCTGACCCCTGGTATGCCAGGACTGCTAAATAAACGTGGGGCAGGGAGTGAGCCTGAGCACTGCACTGAATTTTTTGTTTGCTCACAGGCTGGCCTGACCACTCCAATGAGCTTTTTCCAAGACAAAGCCCAGGCATGCTTCTGGGGAGAGTTTTTCCCAGCAATTCCTCCCAGAAGACACTGTGGGTAGACTTGACCCTCCAACATTGACATGTCCTCATGCCACACACTGGTGTGAATAAAACACCCACTCACAGGTTCATGGCATTCAGAGCTGCAGAGCAAACCTTGGATTATTTCAGACATTTTAAATGAAGACAACGAAAAGAAAGAAAAGAGACACACACACCCCCAAACCCCCACATCCCCCAAATGATGATTCTGTCACTGGAGGGGCATCAGCTGGGTCCCAAAGGACATCCAGGGAGAGGATGGGGTGGGAGTGCTACAGGAGGGACATGCCCTGGGCAGCGTGGATGTGAGACAGTCCGTGTCACTCAGGGAGAGTGACCAAACCCTCTGTTTTTTATTTTTAACAGTGTGGACATAGCCTTTGCCGCCTAGCTTTTCAACCTGAGATACTGGTGCCCAAAGAAAAGAGTAAGCATTGTTTTCCCATGGAGAGCATCAGGTGGGTGTAAATCAGGGCAGCTGCCAGGACCTGCACATCCCAGGTCAGCACCAGCTCGCAGGCAGAGGCAGGCTGCCATGCCTGCCCCTAGCCACCTCTGGCAGGAGGGTTTTGCAAGAAAAATAGCTGACAGATCTATTAGACCCTTGCCTGCACAACGCGGTAGATGAGAGATCTCATCTGGAAGCTCTCCCCACTAAGAGGCTTTCTGTGCTGCAACATGCAACATTTGCCCCAGCTGGAGGGCTCAGTTTTGCAATGTAAATGGACCAAACTTTTTCACCTTGAGCACCTTGCAGGGCCGCAGCATGGCAGAACCCCTACAGATGCATACCTACACAATCTGTTAGCCTCTCCCATTTTGATTTGTACCTTCCTTTGCACCAGACATGCTGTCAATTACTGCATCTCAGCTGCAGGGTGGAGAATTCCAGCCAAAGGGACATATCTTCTATAAATGTCTTCCTTCAATCATAAAGCGCTCATATCACCATCTCACAAGATATTTTAACTGGAACAAACCCAGCAAGAACAGTCATGTAGAGATGATGAGGTTTTAACTCTGTAGTGCCATGACCTTTTAGCTGATGGGAAAGTGCCCAGAAAGATTTTCTTGGGAATTAATTTTCCTCTTTAATGTTGCTAATAGCAGATGTTGATAATGAAGATTAACGTAGGTATCTCTAAATAAAAGTGGCATGCCCCTGCTGTGGTTCACTTGCAGGAAAACTGGTCCAAATACCTTTCTAGATCTAAGGACTGAAAGAGAAATACAATATGCAAAATAATTATTATAATCCATCAATTTCACAGAAACAAAGCAGAACAACAAACTATTATGACAGTAAATTGAATCATAAAATGGCAATATGCCAAGCTGTGTATCAGCTGGGTCTTTTTACTTGTCTGTTGGCAAAATAAAGAGGATTAAGGGAATGACTCATCTGTTGATTGGAAAATCTACTTTAAAGTTGCAAGGAAATTCAAACAACAACAACATTTAATAAGCAATAACTCACTGTGCAAAAACTTCTGTTCACTTAAAGCTCTGCTCCCCAGCTTGTAAATGCTGTGGATGCTCCGGAGGAGCAGAATGAACCCAGTTCTGATGTCAATCCCAGGTTGTGTCTGCTTGTGTTTGCCATGGTCCTAGTAAGTGGGGTCGTATTAGCAACATCAAAAAAGTGTGGTGTATTTGCATAGGGGGAAATTCTACTTCTGCTGTAGCTGTGAGTGACAATTTTATTCCTGGCTGCAGTGCAGTCAGGGCTTTGATCTTTCTTACAAGTTTCTTCTCCTCCTATACGAAGTCTGGATTCCTCCTATACCGAGTTTGGATTCACAACACATCTAAGGTTGTGGTTTTAAAACTATCTGTGGCCGTGAAAGTGATGTCTGAGCTGTAGTAAAGGCAGTGGGGAGGATCATGCTGTTCAAACTCAGACTTCAAACTCCCCATTATCAGAGCAGCCAGCAGCTCCCTGCCCCACAGGCGCTGGTGGGGGCTCCAAACCATGCAGCAGTTCTGGGCAAAGCCATCAGTCTTGGGGAGCTCCTGGCAAACTACCCTTCTATCACCTCATCTCTGCCCTGGTCTCATTCAGCCCAAGCTGCTGCTTCGTCTTCATCTTGCAAAACCCTGATGTCACCAGACACCTTAGCAAAACTCAAACTTCACTCCGCTCAGCAGTCTGGTGAGGCTCTAGGTAACAGATTTGTATACGTGCTATGTGGTTATGTCTCCACTATGTGTAATTGCACTGTGTTGGTGTTTGGCAATTGCCATCTGGTTTTCATTTTCTTTCACAGTATAATTCATCACCTCCACCTCCACAGATTTACAGTGCAACTGCCTTTCCTCTTTCAAGACAATTTCAGCTACATTGAGTGTGTTTTGATTTATTGTAACTGAACCCAGCAGACACTACCATCAAATCATTCTCCTTTAAATTAAAAGGAATTTGATTTGCAAATTTTAGCAAGATAGGACTACTCATAAAATCGTAACTGATAAAGTAACAAGACGCTAAGAAGATGAAAGGACCAACCATAAAATAACTCTGCTCACCAGCGTCTAGGAAAATACTCTGGAGAAACATCTTAAGCATATTAAAACCCATCAAAGCTATATAAGCGATAAGAGTAATAGCGAGAAATTAGAAAAGGTATAGAGAGGAAAACACCTATTGTAGCTCAGTACAGAAAATTATTTGTTTAATACTTCCTGTTGTGACTCAAATTACTATTTCTGTTTGCAAAAGACTGGAAGCATTTACGGTCGTAAGGGATAACAAACAATGCTTCTATAAATACATTAACAACAAAAAGAGAGCCAAGGAGAATCTCCATCCTTTACTGGATGCAGAGGGGAACATCGTCATGAAGGATGAGGAAAAGGCTGAGGTACTTAATGCCTTCTTTGCCTCAGTCTTTAATAGCCACACCAGGTATCCTCAGGGTATTCAGCTCCCTGAGCTGGAAGACAAGGATGGAGAGCAAAATAAACTTCCCATGATCCAGGAGGAAGCAGTTAATGACCTGCTATGCCACCTGGACACTCACAAGTCTATGGGGCCTGATGGCATCCACCCAAGGGTGCTGAGGGAGCTGGCGGAGGAGCTTGCCAAGCCACTGTCCATCATTTATCAACAGTCCTGGTTAACGGGGGAGGTCCCGGATGACTGGAGGCTTGCCAACGTGACACCCATCTACAAGAAGGGTCGGAAGGAGGATCCGGGGAACTACAGGCCTGTCAGCCTGACCTCGGTGCCGGGGAAGATTATGGAGAGGTTCATCTTGAGGGCGTTCACAGGGCACGTGCAGGACAACCAAAGGATCAGGCCCAGCCAGCACGGGTTCATGAAGGGCAGGTCCTGCTTGACCAACCTGATCTCCTTCTATGACCAGGTGACCCGCATAGTGGATGAGGGAAAGGCTGTGGATTTTGTCTACCTGGACTTTAGTAAAGCCTTCAACACTGTCTCCCTCAGCATTCTCCTGGAGAAGCTGGCGAATCGTGGCTCAGTCAGGTGCACTCTTCGCTGGGTAAAAAACTGGCTGGATGGCCGAGCCCAGAGAGTCGTGGTGAATGGAGAGAAATCCAGTTGGCGGCCGGTCACAAGCGGAGTCCCCCAGGGCTCAGTTTTGGGGCCCGTCTTGTTTAATATATTTATCAATGATCTGGATGAGGGGATTGAGTGCTCCCTCAGCAAGTTTGCAGATGACACCAAGTTGGGCGGGAGTGTTGATCTGCTTGAGGGTCGGAAGGCTCTGCAGAGGGATCTGGACAGGCTGGATCGATGGGCCGAGGCCAATTGTATGAGGTTCAACAAGGCCAAGTGCTGGGTCCTGCACTTGGGTCACAACAACCCCATGCAACGCTACAGGCTTGGGGACGAGTGGCTGGAAAGCTGCCCTGCAGAAAAGGACCTGGGGGTGTTGATTGACAGCCGGCTGAATATGAGCCAGCAGTGTGCCCAGGTGGCCAAGAAGGCCAATGGCATCCTGGCCTGTATCAGAAATGGTGTGGCCAGCAGGAGCAGGGAGGTGATCGTGCCCCTGTACTCGGCACTGGTGAGGCCGCACCTCGAATCCTGTGTTCAGTTTTGGGCCCCTCACTACAAGAAAGACATTGAGGGGCTGGAGCGTGTCCAGAGAAGGGCGACGAAGCTGGTGAGGGGTCTGGAGCACAAGTCTTATGAGGAGTGGCTGAGGGAACTGGAGTTGTTCAGTCTGGAGAAGAGGAGGCTGAGGGGAGACCTTATCGCTCTCTACAATTACCTGAAAGGGGGTTGTGGTGAGGTGGGTGTTGGTCTCTTCTCCCAAGTGACGAGTGACAGGACAAAAGGAAATGGCCTCAAGTTGTGCCAGGGGAGGTTTAGGCTGTATATTAGGAAAAATTTCTTTACTGAGAGAGTAGTGAGACACTGGAATAAACTGCCCAGGGAGGTGGTGGAGTCACCATCACTGGAGGTATTCAAGGAGCGTATGGACGAGGCATTGCGGGACATGTTTTAATGGGCATAGTGGTGTTAGTTGATGGTTGGACTTGATGATCTTACATGTCTTTTCCAACATTAGTGATTCTGTGATTCTGTGATCTTTCATTAAAAGCTGTTTTTTGAATCTGACACTGTGAGAGTGGACACTGGCCTGTTCTGTATGTGTATCTGTGTACAGACAAGGCAAGAAAAGGAAAATTTAAATCTCAGAAGGAGGAAAAGATAGAGCTGATTCCAGAAGTAACAAAAATGAGTAACTGACAAACCAGGAAGAATGTTTTTATTGTAGGTTCTTGAGACTTCCAGCGAACAGTTTTCTCCCCTCCGCTTAAACACATACACTGGAAACACCATCGGTTATAGCTATAAAGAAAATCATAAAGAGAGAATAAGATCCAAAGAAGCAGCCCACCTCTGGTGACACGGATTATTTTCTTTCTCAGTAGCACCAAAAGCCCACTTTGCATTGTAATTTTGTGTGCTCCTCAGCTATCTTATCTCTTGGCGTTCACTTTGCACAACAGGTATTTTCATTGTGTGATATTGTGTGCCAAGGTATTATGAATTATGAACAGGATTTCCAGGTTAAAGGGACATTGTCAAAAAACATTACTTTACATGCACATACGCACATTAAAAACCTCATTAAGTCTACTGACTCAAGAAGGCAAAAGCCTAGGAAGTGTCAGAGTTAACGCTATCTGTGTTACCTAAATCTGTCCTTTCCCCACATGCATCATGGCTACAATCTTTAATAACATGATCACCAATTTATTTTCTCCCCAACGGGTCCTGTCCTATTTAGTGTCCTCTGCTGGATGTTCCTCCTCCAGCTCCCCATTCCTCAGACATCTCCAGGCTCACTGCACTGCCAAACATCCACATATTTTCCACAGGAATAACAAGTGGAAATTATCTCATGCAGAGGGCGTGCCCTTTGCTGAATTTAAAGCCATATTTAGCAGGAAGGCATTAGACCTTCTCCATATTTTATAATTCTTCTAAATAAGTGGAAAACAATATACTTTCTTACAAGTCACTGATTTCAGCAGAAGATAATCAAAGCCATTGCATGGATGATTTCAGCCTGAATAGTTCAACTTCAGAGGTCAAAAGCAAACAAAACCAGCATCTAATAAAGGCGAATGTTGGAAAGTTTCAGTTTGGTGATACGACTGGCTTTACCTATTGCACAGCTCGTATTTTCATAAGCCCACTGTAGTCCCTGGCAGTTTCTTCAGCAGCTTTGTTGAAGAAGGGGAACAGGACACCAGAGACTAGGGTCTAACACTTGTCCCCAAGTAAGACACCTGCATAAAACTGGGAGAAGTTTTCCAGGGTTGGTGCTGTTCCCTCTCCCCGTCTGTCCCCTCGAAGTGGTCTGTGGGTGAGTTGTGTTGCTGCAAAGCAAAAGCCGCCTGTGTTGAGCACCCGGGGACCTCTCCAGGCTACAGAGAGGCACCCGTGCTCCTGGTGGGTGCAGGAGCAGCGGCCAGCTTCCCCTTTTGTTTCATTCTCTTCCTCTGTGGAGCGAGTGGGAAAACAAAAAGTAAGGGACCAACACAAGGCTCCAGGTTTGCTTTCAGCCACTTAAAAAACTAAGGCCAGGCAACTAAACCAACTGCAGCAACTAAAATAGTCTTGTCCCATAAGAAGAATGAAGCAACCCAATCCCATTTGTCCCACAGTTTCTGGATCGCCAACATTGCTTCAATTTTACCGTTCATCCCTCCCCCACTGCGTTTGATTATCTATATAACAGGCTAATAAATTCTCCGCTGAATTTAAAAAAGCGGCAGCATTTGCATTTTGAACACTTGGCCGTTCAGGATTCAGCCCATTTAATTATTACGCTTCAGAGGATATATCCAGTTTTGCCATTCACCCTCGCTGAGGAAGCACAGGCTAGTGAGGGATGAGCAGTGGGATTACTGGCCACTCGGCCTGTTGGTGTTTATTTAAATATCACCAATTGCCATTCCTGATTTGGATCCTAATCTACGCTTCAGATTTGAAACCACTATTCCAGAGATAGCTCTATCCCGGCATTAGCTCTTTAAATGTATGCACCAGTAATCACATTTAATTTGACTAGGCCTGCATAAAGCTTTGTCTAAGAAAAAGGATACGTTTCCAGCCTGTCTCACAGACTCATACTTCCGTTAAATGCCACTGTGGTCTACTTAAATTTTGTATGCTTTGTTTACTTGGATTCACCTCTAACCACATTACAGTGAAAAATAAATCCTTCTACAGGCTAACAAGTATGTTAATAATATAACTTCTTAGTAGGTGCTCAGAATTTCCTATCTCTTAATTTTTCCACTGTTTCCATTATCTGTAATGTGCTTATGTCAAGCTCTCTTGGCAAGGCACAGGCTTTCATCTTATGTATTGTATAGTGCCAAGCACTTTTTTTTCCTTTTGAAGTAATTATGGGGTTTGAGATTTTTAGATCAAGCTGCAAATGTTTCTTCTCTGATAAAGATTTTGGGTCAAGGAGCTATTATTCCTTTCTTATCCCAGATGAAATTTCCCCCAAGCAGAAGAGTGAGAACTGAGGATGTCATAAAATCCATTAATACTCATACGTTGGAATTAATGCAGTGAGTTAGATGGGTGCAATAGCACTTCTTGGGACACCTGAGCTGACCTAATGGATCCCTCACACCAAGTGAACCTCCTTTTGAAAGCATGGAGGTTTCAGGTTGGCTCATTTGTCTTACTGAATCATGTATTGCTTTTCTTTAACACCAGCCCATTTCCTTGGCAATGGTCTCCAGGGCAAGGGCTGTCTTTGTTGCATGTACGTACAGTGCAAACACTGCAGGGACCTACTGCTGATATTGGGTGGCTTAGGCAGTTTCATTATAGAAGCATTTGTTACCACTCTTCTCTCCCAGCATGCCTGTGACCCAGGCTACATCAATAAAAATTAAATAAAAATAACATACATATATATGAATGTTAGATTATATATACCGCATTGCGGGACATGGTTTAGTGGGCATGGTGGTGTTGGGTTGATGGTTGGACTTGATGATCTTGCAGGTTTTTTCCAACCTTAATCATTGTGTGATTCTGCTACATACACCTCTCCTGATATATTTATCTATATACTTGTGTGTATGTGTTTGTGTTTAGGAGATGGAATACATACAATTTAAAATTTGTAATAGGACTGCTGTTTCTTGGGCAAGTCAAGATTTGCTGGTGGAGATGATACCCTTTATTGTGAGATAGTTGTTAAAAAAAACGTAATTACACAAGGACTTGCATACCCAAAAGTTCATCTCCCATTTTAAACTGCCACAATTGTGCTAATGAGAGATACTATTTTTTCCTTGCAAATGCTGTCGTGCTTGTGTCTGCAGCTCATTATGGGTTTTACAATGGTAGCGTGATTGCTTCCTCTGTTGGAGAAGGAAGGTGGTGTTCAGAGAGCAGCCATCAGGACTGAAGGGCCCTTGGCTTCGATGCAGAACAGGAAGGGCACAGGGAGAAGCAGACATGATGCACGAGACCTTACACGACAGCTCCACAGGGCTGCACGGGTTTCAAAGCACCTGGCAGCCTTCCTAGGACAGCCTGGTGGCCAGCTCTGCTTTAGAGGTGGCCTCTCCAAGACTGCCAGCGAGTCTGCCTTTTCAGATAAGCTGTGTCTTTGCAATGGTAGATTAGGAAAAGAGACTTCTTTAACATAGGCCACTCCAGTGCTGTCAGGGTGTCCCGACCCGAGATCCATCCTCCTTTCCCGTGCACTGACGGGGAGCTGTGTGCAGAGATGAAGACCTGAGCATTGCTAAAAACTGCGTGGGGATGGAGAAACAGTGACCAGAAAGCAGCAGTCCGGAGAGGAGATACGTACATGCCGGGGGCTGTGTGTGGCAGCCCTCTGCAGCTGGGTGAGCTCCAGAGGTAGATCCACACAGGGCAGCTGGGGACAGGGCCGGCCGGCCATGCCTGCCATCAACAGTGGCCATGCAACTTGGCCGCGTCCAGGGAGGCAGTGGCTGCCGTGTGTGCACAGAGACTGCAGGGTATGTAGGCACTGCATGAAGCACTGGATGCCCTGAGGGGTTTCCTCATCACCAGCGCACCAGGGTGACCCTCCACTCCTGGGAGAGCTAGGGTGGGCCTCCCAAATGGCGCTCCGTTGGGGCAGCTGCGTGCCTGAGCGCTTGGAGCAGGGAGTTGGAGGCGCTGTGGAATAGTCATCTGCTATTAATAACAACAGCTTGACTCTATTAATAGCAACAGCTTAATTAATAAAAGGTGTTTCATAAATATTGGCTGTGACCTGTGTTTCCTCCTGACTCAACTGTCTATGAGAAAGAAGGAAATTTACAACAAGGAGATTGGGCAAAATGAAAATCAGGAGCTCTCTGCTGGGCCATGCATCCCCATAAGAACATAGGCCAGCATTGTCAGGGTGCCACCGTAGAAGTTATCCCAAATATTTTTAATTCCTCCAGCTTGTTATCTGTCTCACAGATGATTCAAAGTTTCTTTCTCCTATTTTTGTCTGGTAGCACCATCCATCACAAAGCCGCATTAAGGCACCACTCTGGAAGCGTGTCATGGTAACCCTTAGGTATAGTATAATCTCCCACTCATAACATTTTTCTAGAGTTTTCATTCCTAAAAGCTCTGAAATTAGACTAGGCATGAAGTAAGATGCTGCAAGCCTTATTACAGAGCTAGTGTGGAATACGCTAGGTAGAATCACTCCCCCTTCTTCCCCTTGACCTCCACGTCTCCTCCTTAATTGATTAAATACACATTTCCACTACAAGATTTATACACATGTTGAAGCACACACCCCTAATATGGTATCTTCCTTCCTTTCTCTTTTACGGCATCCCTGTAGAGAAAAATATGGACATTTGCTTGCAGACCAATCACCCACTGCTATGAACATTGTAGCTGGGACATATAAGGAGGCCCCATGCACATGAGAATGAACCGGCGCAACCATCAGCATTGTGTCTCGGCTGGAAGTTAGTAAAAAGTTTGAAGGAGAACATTCATTTTAATTCCAAGATTTTTCAAGTGCTCCGGTCTTTGAACAAAAATTAGCCTACACTTGTGCTACCTCACATTTATGTCAGACCATGGGTGATGATGTGTTACATAAAAATCCAGTATTTTTTGCAATTTTGTTACCTGATTCAGCAAGTATAGTGCTTTTCACCTCTGGGACAGCAGACAGGTGCCACAGGCAGCCAGGTCATGCACCTTGGGGAGAACATCAAAGCTGGCCAGACTGAAGCAAGGGCAACTCCAGCCTCCTTTGCCAAAACTTTCATTTGTGGTAAGACCAATGAACTGACTTTGGGACTGTATGTTCTATTCAAAAAGTACCTTCAACACTAAAACCTTAGGATATTTGCAAACTCTTACCTTCCTTTCAAGCTAACTTCCCTTGCATAATGGACACCACATGTCTCTGCCCACCTTAATTCTCCACCCCACCTTTGCACACCAGCAGACTGTACGTCCTCACCGAGTTCTGAAGCCAAACAGAACAGCAGCTATAGGGGAAAAGGCACGTTCACACAGATGGCTTAAATGATGAAATGGTGATGATACCAAACATGGTAGCTGGATACAGTCAAGGATTTTTAACAGACTCTTCTTCCCCTTCTCTCTACTATTTCTAGTTCCACTGCAGCCTCCCTGAGATTAGAAAGGGGAAGAAGAGCCTGAAGTGCCTGCAGTATTCAAAACGAGTGTGCACCAAGAATTCACGTAATTACATTGCAATGCTTTCTGTTTGATCATCTGGTACTTTCCTAGTACCTCCCGTTATTCTCTTTGTTTTCTGACTGCTGCTCAGTCTGGAAGCTGTTTTTTTCATAGAACCATCTTTTACGAGCCTGGGATAATTTCCTAAATGGCAATATATATCAAAGCTACCATTGTATATGTAAAATTAGACTTCTTTTTACTAATTGCATCTGATTTTATATTTTTCAATGTTATATTCCATTTGCCATTTTATTGTTCAGTCATTCAATCTCATTATATCCTTCTGCAACTCTTTGCAGTTTTTGTCTTTACTAGCCTGAATAGCTTGGTGTTGTCAGTAAATTCTGTACCTGACTTCCCAAGTCCATTTCCAGATCATTTATCAATACATTGAGCAGCACAGAACTAATTTTTAATATACTTCATTTATAATCTTTTAATTAGGAGTCCATAATTATCCCTTCTTATTCCACATAGTATCTTCATGGACACTTGGCAAAAGATGCTGTTGAAAGCCTTCTGAAAATTTAAGCAAACTTTATTAGCCAGACCATCCTGACATACATGCTCAGAGATTCTTCCAAAGACCTGTAATAGATTTCATGGTTATGTATCCAATACATCTATTGTTTCATTATGGTTTATGTCAATTGGCAAGGTACAGCCATCAATTCTATTGGATCTCTCCAGAATCCTCACACACAGGTGCGGCTGTGGGTTTTTTTTCTTTCTTCAAACCATATTTGCCATTTTTTCTTTCCTCTGATACTAAGGCAGTTCTAAGCAAAAGTTAGTATTTCAGAACTCTTCTGAAAATACTGAATGACCTTAATGAAATGAACACCTGCTAGCAACTTATCAGTTTGTTTTAATAAGTCATTTACTGACACTTCAATTCCAGCCAGATCTTCCGATTAAGACCCTGTCAAAAAATGTTAACATCGTGGAAAGTTTGCTAAGGACTTCAACAGCAAGCACAGATAAAAAACCCAGTATCTATTCTGGTGTATTCTTCCAGAAGGGTTCCTTTACACCTTGACCACCTAGTCACCCTTTGACAACTGTCAGAGACAGTACTGTACAGAGAGCTAGGAGCAGAAGCAAATTCAGCCACATCAAATCATGAGGAGATAGTATTACTCCTGTACAGCACACAGATAGGTTTGGTGCTGGCAGTTCTAATATCCAGACTTCTTGTCACGGGGTGAACATTCTTTTGGATTTGTTTGTTTTTAATAATAAACACTATGAAAACGTTTTAAAATTAAAGACTTGTCAGTTTTCCACTGCAAGGCAAGTTTTCCGATCTATACAGTTTAGACAAGGAATGGAGCAAGAGATGACTCAGTCTTCATTTGCAAATGACTCCATGGGGGATAAGAAAAAAATTTCCCATATTAGATCTCTAAGCTAGTTGAAAACAGAAAACACGAGGTTGAAGACAAACAAATCCAGACAAAATGTAAAGCCTTCCCTTTATAATGATGTTTATTGACTACTAGGAAGGATTAAAATATATAGACCTTAATTATTCAAGAGTTAGATTTCTTAAGTCTTAATTTGTTTGTAAAAGATCCCATCATAGCTCAGACAGATTAATAGGTTCATTCCTGAGGTAACTGGGAGAAGTTTTTTACCTCTTGTTTTGCAGATCCAGTTACACAATCATATTTGGTTTCCTCAGCCTCAAAACATGTGATCTTATGATAACATATGTCTATTCATATCTCATTTGTATCAGTGTTACTTTGGCTTTAATGCAGTAACAAATCAGCCTGTGTGCATAAATTAATATGCTCCTACTTTTGAATTTCATACAAGCAACATAACTTTGATGCTTTACGAACACTGAAAGACTCAAATATTTTGAATCATTTACCTGAAGAAAAGTCCATGTTCAAACTTTCTGCTGGCAACTGCTGGCAAATACAATTTTTGCAGATGCAATCCCCAAAGACGTAGAATAAAATAGTAACACAAAATCAGAGCAAGGTTTTTAGACAAAGGCTGAGAAAGGAGAGCTAGAGAAAAATTGGTGAATCAGATCCAGTAAGCTTAGATGTAAATCTCACTAAGGGTCACCTCTCTAGGGAAATATACTGGCATTACTCTCTTGGTATAATTATGCTGCTACAATTACACTATTGTAAATTACTATGTTTCCAAAGCAACATATCAGGAGCAATTCGACTGAAATCAACACCATAAGGAATAGAAGAATCAATTCACCATACCCAGTTGTCTCTGGACACTGAATTACTGGGTTGTTTTTTCCTAGGAAAAACAATGGAAATAAATAAAAGATGGACATAAATCCTGTAGTAATAAGCCAAAATAACTGTAATAAAATTATCTTCTTATGTTTAAAGCAACCTATTTTGAAAAGAGAAAGGAAGTCTGGAGCAATTCATTATCTTTGTTGATTTACTCCAAATGTTCAGAAATTACCAGCTGTTTACATTTGCTAGTGTATAGCTACACTGAGTATACCAAGCATCAGCAGGGGTTTGGTGCCCTCTTACGTTTTATACAAACAACTTCAGTGACTGCAAACACTTCTTGGTGATGGATCACTTGTGAAGGCTTCTCAGGTTACAAACTGTTAAGAAAGTTAAGTGTCAGCTAAGATAACTAACTACTTAATGCTTCAGAAAGGTTAATAACCACTTTAAGGTGGTGAACTTAATAACAGCAATGAGCAGGTGCACAGACATACTGGTGCACCTTCCCCCTCAGCTTTTATTGAGACAGCTCAGCCTCACTAAACTGATCTTGCATGGCACAAACCTGATTCAGGCTTCTTTTGGTTTGGCCAGACAGATATTGTTAATCAATTCCTGACTACAATAACACAAAAAAATAGGCTGGTTAGCATCACAGAAAAATCAAGATGAACTGTATTAATAGACCTGGCCTTACCTCCTGGGAATGTCATCTAGTTAACAATCTAGGTACCTACCCAAAGAAAAGGATCAATTAAAAAAAAAGCCTGCAAAGTTGGAGACATCAACATATAGAATATTCCTATTTCCTTTACTTGGATACTCCAGTGATTACTCTTAGACTTAGAAGTTGACACCTATTAATTAAAATTATATTTTTGGGGGATTCTAGCAATCATGTTTGCTTTCTTGTCTAGTTAACACTGTAGTATGTTATTTTTCTTCTTGTGCAAGTATTTCTAACCCGTAGAGAAGTCCCTTCTTGATCTTCTAAAAACTAAACAGATTGCTTGGTAAATCTTTTCTGGATTCTATGTTAGGAAGTGTTTTGTTAGTTTGTTTTTAATTTCCCTATTAGCATGAAAAGGGTATACAGTTTACTTTTTTTTTTTAAATACTTGGCACTTATATAACTCATCATCCTATTTTACTAATTACTCAGAGGAAAACATCTGGGAGAGATTTACGTGCCTTTTTGATACATATATTAGAATGCATAAGAGATGGGCCACAGAAATAGTAATGTATAAAGATAACACGGAATTTTAGATTACATTTGAATGTTGTTATCAGAAATTATTAAATACCTTATTAAAGTGCTGAGGACCCTGTATTTAGAAAAGTAATCCATTGCAACGGAATGTATTGATATTAGTACAGAAATAAAGCACCCAAGCCTTTCATCATGGGAAATTATTTATTTTATCAAATTATCCTACCATGCAATTTTTCAGAAATCAGTTTCAAGATGATACATAAGAAAACCTTCAGAGAAGTAGCAAGTTAGTGCACAAATCAATCACTTTCTCAGTCTGGTCATAGATGTAGAGGTAAAAAGGAGTCTAAGAATCTCATACTAGTTGATAATGAGCATCCCTTCTTATCACAGATACCCAAATGCCTAGAGGCAAGGCACATTTTGGCACCATGGCCTACTTCAGTAAAGCCTGACAAAACTGGATGAATGCTGCCCATTTCTAGGGGCTGAAAAAGCCCATGTAAAAAGAGAGTTGAGAGCAGATCCATGCAGCAAACATAACCTTGCAGAAATAACTTATTCATCAACATCCAAAACTGCACTACTCCTTTACCGAACATGGAAGCATGTTCCCAGAGAGCTTTGAGTCCAGTTTCAAATGGACATGACAAAGGAAAAATAAATAAGGAGAGGATGTGGTGAGGAAGGATGGATGTGCGTGGACCCCTTACACCACCAAGATACACTCAAATATAGTTAATGATATTACAGTAATATTTTTAAAAAGAAATCCACCTCGTGTAGGTGAGAAATAGCTAAATTGCACACAGAGCAGAAATCCCTGAGCTAGTGGAGACCTAGTTAGAAAATCCCCACAACACACTGCAAAGCAATGTGGACCTATCCATCTAGGTCTAGAGGAAGTACTGCTACTTTTTCAGCTAATAAATATTGCCTACTAGCTCCCATTCAAGACCATCTGAACGATGGATCATATTTGCCAGGTATAACCCTGAAGTTCTGGTTTCAAGACTTGCAGCCAGGTCAGATCCACTTTTGTTATCGTGGATGTAGCCAACAACAAAGCATTTGTATTTAGTGCATTGATCTCAAATAGCACTGAAATCAGGCCATCAGGCTCCGCAGCTGAGTTACCTTCTAGAGAACATATGAATCTGACTTTTCTGGGCAGTTTTCAGATTGGCTGACCCAGAAATTTGTGATCATAGGTTGAAACCTGCCAAATTAAGATGCATTTGCTTTTGATAACATTCACTGAAGTGGATATTTCCCATCGGAATAATTCCATTTCCCATATTCCCTTTCTAAGGAAATTGAAAAAAAAATTGCCTCTCTTAGCTGGTAATTACCATTAAAATAGTCTACACAGTAGAATAAGTGTGTGGAAACAGCAAAAATCCTCCCAAATGTTTCAACGAGCTAGTAGATAAATATGGAATGTGGGTCCACAGCTTTACAGAGGTAATCAGTTATCCACTGTCTCTTTTCTGCCGTGCATTTTCCACATCCCATTTCCTTATACCCATTTCCATCTGTGCTATAAAGTAAACTAATTTAAAATCTTGTAACAACATGTAAAGAAAACAGAACCACTGTGGACTGGGAAGGGAAAGGGACAGCATTTTTTAGGACAAAGCTTGGAGACATCTGCTAAGATTACAGTGTAAGGAACTTAACTCTAGACATTAACGGAGTTGATGGAGTCTAAGTGCTGGATATAAAACAGCTAAGAATTCCCAAATCAAAACAGATGCACTGCTGTTAACTGACAGAACCTCAGTAAAATTGGGAGAAAATCATGTGTCTTCCAGTCCCTAACATTGATTAAGACTTTCCAAGCAAACTGCAATTTATCTTGAGGAACTTAAATTAGTTGAACTTCAATATGTTCCACTATGAAATCTTATGGAAGAGAAAACTCATGCTGATATAAATCATATCAGGTTAAGAACTGATTTAGTTAAGAATCAGTACTTGGCTGCTGTGCTCATATTTTTAATTTAGTTTGAAGTGTCTGGTATCAATTTAACTTAAGCCTATTAGAGACTCTACCACTTATAGCTAGAGCTGAAAACTTAGATTTCAATGCTTATGTCATTAACCACCTGGGCAGATGCCAGTATCAGCACTGACACCAGTAACCACCAGCATCATCTTCAACATCATAATGCATCCCTGTTTTCAGTGTTGGGCAGCATCAGCACAATGATAACAAAAATCAAGTGAAGAAACATTAAAATGAGGTGCTCACTTCCCAGGAAATCATTTATACATTTCTTTCAGACAGTTCTGACCTTCATTTAACAACACACACAGGCTAAGTAGAGGAGCCCCAAGATGATCCCTTGCATTTAAGAACAGCAGCTGTGTTTGTAAAGTTTTATGTAATAAAATTAAGATGCTTATCAAAGTAATTTTACAATTGCCAGCAATAAAAGCAAAAGCCACCATAGTATGACTAAAATAAATAACAGCTGAAGACCAAGTACTTCTCCAGGACTGCAGAACAGCTAGGACAGATTCTCAGCTCTACAGTTCTGGGAGCACAATGTTCTGTGCTTGTCTAAGGAAACATAAGCCACAGAAAACTCAAGGAAATGTGGTCATAGGTCTTGTATGTCACAGAGCTTGTGCCACAGCAGTTGTGGGAAACCATCAGCTTAAGGGTATGTATTTTTGTACTTGCTGGGCTCCAATCTCTGCAACATAGACTGCTCCACTCTTCATGTCTACATCCACAAGGTGTGGTTTGGTTTCATCTGCCAGTTGGATTGTGTTGACCATAACACAGTCCCCAATAGAGCCAACCGGTGGTGCCGCCAAGATTGCTAACCGGTTGATATTCAGCTGAGCTACAATCAGGTATTTGTAATTGGCAGTAAATCTGTGAAAGACAGAAATACATTTCTGAATTATGAACGCCATATGACATCTCATTTTAACACAACCATGCGCTTTAAAACAAAACCTCCTTAATAGTCAAGGTTTTGAAGGCTACAACAGACTAAATGCAGTGAAACATGGAGAATTAACTTGTAAGCCTTGCTCTACATGTTGCTGCTCCTTGAGACAGATTATGCTACAGAAAACTCATTCAAGGCAATCTCTTTTCCTGCAATAGCTGCAACAGTAAGGTCAACAACACACAACTTGGAAATTAAGTTCCCAATCCTGCATTCAAATCCATGGGTCTTGTTATAAAGCCGGGATTTCCCTGTCTAGATGCAACTGTGCTGATCTTTGGATGTAATCAGGGCCCCGCACCTTCCTTGTCATCAGGCATTAAATATCAACATTTTAATTCACCAGTAAGAGTACACCTTATTTATGTAATTGCATGCTTCTAGAAAAACTGTTCAACAATACCTGACAGAATAGGGTCCATCTTCTGAAAAACAGCTGCTCCAAGACCCAAGCCATTCCCCTGTAACTTTATCAAAGACTTGGATTCTTTTGTTGTCTCTGTCTGCAACCCATACCTGTTAAGAACAAAAATCATGGCTGTTCACAAATAGAACAAATCAAACGCATTAGTTTCTTACACGAGCAAAGTATCCTGTAGTAAAAAAGTACCTCCACATTCAAAACTAAGTAGGTATGACTTCCAGATATAAAACAAAACCGCCGCAGTCAAAATACACAAATTATTTTATACTACTTTAACAGAGAAATCAGTGCCTTCTCTTCATTTTTGGGGCTATGATACGGATGTATTTAGTAGGATTTTTTTCCCTCCCAGTAAGAACATATTCCCACCTATTTAATTCTAAAGATTAGAATCTTAGTCTGGTACCTGCTAACAATTTGTTTTTCAACAGTGGTCTCATTTCATGATCCAGGCCTATGATGACTGTCTCTGCAAACACTCTAATATGCCTAATAATACTATAAATATTGAGCAACTTAAACACTAAGAGCATTTTCAGCATGTTTTGTCTAATCAGTTTTGCGGCGCCTATCTCTGCTCCACCCTGTGCTAACTGGGTTCACAAACACGGCAAGCTAGCAATACCATTAGACAGCTCCAGTGAAGGACTCTCTTGTATTACAATCATTGAAATTTTAGCTGTTGACAACTCATCAGCCTGATAAGTAAACTTCATGACTTTTCTAGGATATCACCGAAAAGGGAGCAATAAACAAGGCGACCCGAGATCTTCCATCACTATTTTAAATGAAACACTACTACAGCAGTCTCTTATATTTCTTAGGAATTGACAATTATTTCTAATCTAGGCTGATGCTCAACACCATGTTGGCAATAAAATCGCAACCCATCACAATTGCTGTCTTTGAATGTATACTCATGGTTACCCTTCAATACGAAGCGGCCATGATGTCCCTCCTCTTCTCCCTCCCACCCTGCCAGTTTTGGCAGAGAAGTGATTTTTATATATGCTTCTTATTCTGATTCAGACAGCACCAGCAGAATTAACTCAAACCAGTGATTTCAGGTGTTTTAGTCAAGTAATTTTATTTTCCCTGAAATAGATTAAGGAGTGACCACACAATTCCTCTATCAGAGCAGCAGGGCAAAAGCCAGACTATGATTAACACCTGGCAGAAGTAGACTCTTGAATGCCTTGAGCTGCAGGTAGAAAAGGACCAATGTTCACAACCTAGCCAGAGTCACCTTAAGCTTATTCAGAATTTCCAAATATGAAATTAAAGTCCCCTGAAGAAACATAACTGCTTGGGTAGATATTTATTACAGAACATAATTCTCCTGTACTCTCACAATAGCAACCTGTTAGAAACTGCAGGAGGAACAGTCTATTGTTGCACGTACACTGACAAGGTAACCAGTCAGAATCCTTGCATTAACCTTGCAGCCAGCTACTTTAGTAGCATCTGCAGCGTGAAACCTCAGCTTATGACTGCTATCACGCTGAAAACTGTAACCCACATAAAAATGACCCATATCACAACAGCTCAATTAAAAAGAAATACAATTTGTTTTGTTCAAATACATGTAAACAAGTCTGTTGGAAGATGAAAAAAAAATTCTCCTTTTATTCTTTACCCGTCCAAAAGGATCCACTGTTACACTGTGAGGAATCTTGAACTGACCAATGCCAGTCCCATTTGTTCCAGTCAGCCATATCTCTTTGTAATCTAAACAGTGAGCACCGTGAAAAATAAAAATAGGAAAATTACAGTAAGAAAACAACAAATAAAATAGCTTTAAATCATTCCCTTGCAAAGTTACTTTGAGTAATTTTTAAAAGGTGGAATTTCTAAACCCAGGCTTTTTAAACACAGTACTACTGATACATAAACCCAAGAAATAATGAAACTACTAGAGGAACTACTGGATTGTTATTAGCGGTTTCAGGATTCTGCTTACAGAAATGTAGCCACTAGTCCACAACAGCCACAGTCCAAGGCTCTGTTTGGCACTGTATTAAAAAAATTTATTTTTTTATATATATGTATAAAAATATATATATAAAGACAGTTGGTTGATTATGATATTAATTTGTTTTTCTAAATTGACTTTTTACATTTGTTACCTGGCAGCTTTGTTTTAACAATTTACTATTTTGCAAATGAGGTATTAGCAAACCGACTGTTTTATGATAGTGCAAAGGAGAAACAGTAGCTCCTCCACTTTTCCACAACTGCAGACAGGCACAGACTCCTCACTCACAGGCCTAACCAACACTGACCATCTAACTGGGAAATATGAGCAAGCTAATTAGAATCATGGAATAATTTAAGTATAAAAGATCTCCAGACACCATCGGGTCCAACCTGCTTCTCAAAGCATGACTAGCCTTGATAATAAATCCAACTCTGAAGTTAGATCAGATTGTTCATAACTCATCAAGTTTTGAGCATCTCCCAGAGTGGTGATTGCACACCCTCTCTGGGCAAACTATTCACTGCCTGATCACCCTCACTGTGAATCCTTCCCTCCAAAAACCAAAGTAGAATTCCCCCTCTTGCATCTTTTGCTCAGTGTTCCTCATTCTTCACTGTGCATCTCCAAGAAATGTGTGGCTCTGTCTTCTCTAAGCACTCCCATTACTGACTTGAAGACAGCAATAAGAATCCTCCTTAGCCTTCTCACTTGAAGATTAAAAAAACTCATTCTCTCAGCCTCTTGTCATAAATGATTAGGAGATTTCTCCAGAAGTGACAAGCAGTAAAACAGGACCTGATCCAACGAAGTCTTCAAACTAATGTTAAATAACAGCTCTACCTAGTCCTCGCTTAAAAGTATTCTCAAGCTGTGCTATTTAAAATTCAATTTTCAATGGTCAACTACTGCGGAAGTTCATTTTTCCATACCGTTAGATAGTTTGAGCAATCTGTTATTCATTCCTCCATCTCCATCCACAACATAGATATCTCCACTTTCCTCTACAAAGATCTCTGCTGGTTGATCAAATTGTAGGGGAATCAAACTTGAACCAGCATTACCTGGCGTGCCCAAGATCTGCATAAGTTTACCCGAAGGGCTATACTGTTTCACGGTGTGCCCATATTTCCCTGAATTAAGAAAAAAAGCGCATAAACATCTTAAAACAAAATGCAACTATTACAACTCATTACAAAGATTAAAGAAGAAAATCTCCTGATACTCATAAGTGATATTAATAAATCAAACAGACAAAATTCTTTAGTGAGAATATGACTGTGGGTTAGTAAATCCATAGGCTACAGCAATATTCACCATTGTATTAGGGCCACCAAACCTAGGACAGAAGATTAAGTCTAGCCAGAAGATTTTCTTTTCCCCCTGATACTTCTCCCGGGAAAAAAACCCCAAAACCACAAAAAACCTAAACAAAACAAAAAACTTGCTTACTAAGTTCAGAAGCTGTAAGCAGACACACAGCACAACTCATGAACCTTCAGAGTATTTTATGCAGCCCCTGAAAAGTTTGTTCATGGCAAGAGAAGTACAAATCTGTCTCAGATTTGTTTGAGAAACTTAAATAAATGAATTGTTTAAAGTAATATCTGCAATATTAGCATTTTCTTCCCCACCTAATACTTCTCTCATTACCACCATGCATACCTGTTCCAACATCTGTGATCCATACTGAACTATCTGTTGCAGTGTTCAATACAAAGATACCATGAGGCATTTCAACGGTATTATTCCAGGAGTAAAGAAAATAGCCTTCCTCTGAGAATACAAGTACCTTTGGTATATTATCTCCCCTCTGAAAAGGCAAAAAAAGGTCTATTAAGAAAACTTATTAAGCAAGTAATCATATTTTTGAAAATTCCTCTTCGTACGGTTTTTGCAATGTTTCATGAATCATGGCAAGTCTCCTGAGACTGCCTGCTAGATCTCACTTTTTCCAGCTAGAAGAGAGAAAGAAGGGCCTAAGTTTAGCATGCAAAACCTTCCATTCATTCTAGACTTTTAACTTAAATCACACAGAGTCCACTTTTCAGAGCAGCCAAGCTCCTGCAGCTATCTTGGTCTTCCTCTTCAATCATGTTTTTATGTTCTTGCTGAAAAATATGCCAAGCATAACACAAGCATGAAAAACTGTGACTGTACTTACTAGCTACATGGCACTCAAGTACTTATACTGTGCTTTATAATTAAATCCCACCACTTTCCATGGAGATAATGTCTTATCCATGACCTAGGGATACCAATGCATGCAACTGGGTAAAGCAAATAATTGAACTCCAATTACTGTAACTGGCTGAAAGAGCTGCATGTTTTTCATTTCATGTGACAAAGGCTGAAAGAGTAGAAGGGGACTAGTCAGTTGCCCCAGAAACACACTTTACCTTACAGTTAGAGAAAAAGCTACTGTAACTCAGTTAAGTTGGATCACGCATTCATATCACAGAAATGTAATGCTTTTAAAAGCACAAGCAACTATGGTCCTAGAACCGCTTTAAAAATGGATATAGCAGAGATAACTATACTTATATTTTCACTAATTTTGATACAATAATTATTCCTATCTATATATACACACATACATATATATATCTCTCTCTCTTACTCTAAACAAGACACTTTAAAGGCAAAAATACACTAGGTTAACAAGGAGAAAAAGATAGTATTCTCACTCACTTGTCCCACATAGACCAAACCATGAAGAGAGTCAACAGCAACACAAAATGTTTGACCAGTGAAGTATTCTGGAATTTTAGGCCAGCCTATGTCCAGCTTGTACATCTGTTCCTGTCCCTTCCAAGAAGAGAAGTAATCAAATGCTTTTAAAACCTGAAAATACAAAAATAAATATCCATTAGTAGTTAAATCCCACAATGGTGGGATCAGAAGAACCAGCAGTAGAAAGTAACTTTGTCTGGAAGCATCATAAATTGATTTATTCAATTTAAATTAAGAAGACAGATAAACAGAAATAGGCGTGTAGCTAGGGTTTTGGACTGCAAATGGGAAAATTTTGACAAACTGGAAATTAGCTAATGAAGTTCTTTGGACTGGGGAGCTCTGGAATTAGAAGGTAAAAAAACCCACACCCTGAAATTTCTTATATCGAAATTGCTATTACTATCTGTAAATCACACTCCAAAATGAGAAAGATAGTAGAGAAGGTTCCAAATGCAAGAGAATCAATAATCACTTCAAGAAGATATGAAAATAAGAAAAAGAAAAATCAGAACTAAGGGAAAATACAGGTCAAGAAAGAAAACTGTATGTCAGAAACGGGGATGTGTAAGATAGCAGGAATGGTGAAACTCAGGTCAATGTATATATTTTAAAGGATAATGGAAAAAAATAATCTTCCACCTTTTTGTTCTATTTTTCCAGCAGAAGAACGGAAGCTAAGCACAGCTGCGCTGCGGCAAGCACTGGATTGAGATCTAAGGGCTGAAACAGGAAGATCAGGCTAGAACTAAGAAATAACAAGTGGTGCCCCTGAAGGACCAGGGCCATTTAACATTCCTGTTAATTGCCCTGCCAGAAGTGGCGGTAAGTTGATGAGAGAGAACTAGGACCCGCTTAAGAAAGACTAGACTATCATGAAGGAAAACCGAGAGTAATTAAGCAGGGAGAAAATCCGACAGTAAGAAGTGCAAAGTTATTCACCTACAGATTATGAAGTTTTTCCTCGTTTAAGCAGAGCATATTGCTTGGAAACCCCTGAAAAAGAATCACCCAGCGTACGCATTTATCTCAGAAGGGCTGCAGTCACATAAACAAGCCTCCCCCTAAAACGACGTAAGGCAGAAGAGGCGCGGGAAAGCACAGGACGAACCGGCCCCCGGGGCCCCGGCCGCCCCCCCGCACTCCGGCGGGTCCCCACGCAGACTGGCGACAGGCAGGCAGGTGCACCACGGCCCCGGCCCCGCCGCCCCCGGGTGCACTCCTCCCAGCCCGCCGCCAGCCCCCTCCCCCGGTATTTGCCTTCGGGCAAGAAGCCGTAACCGGAGGGCTTGCACACAGCTCAGCCACCGGGCTGGCCCCTGCCGCTTCCCGCGCTTCGCCCCCTCCCTCAGGCCGCGCCCCCCGCCCGCTGCCCGCTGCCCACCTGCGAGCCCCAGAGCAGGGCCAGCAGGGCTAACAGGGCACCGGCCATCACCAGCCACGGCCTCGGCGGCCGCTTCCGCCTCATGGAGGCCGGGACGGGGAGGGGCCGCGGCGCGGGCGGGCGGCGTTGCCATGGCAGCCACGTGACCGACCCCCCCCTCCGGCCTTCGGATGGCCCAGGAAAGGGGGCCTTGTCCCCCTTCGCCGCTTCTCTCGGCGCTGGGCTGCCCGGAACTGTGCCGGCTCCGAACGGAGCGGCGGCAGCAGAGAGGTAGGCCAGACGAAACGCTCAGCGTTTCCGCGCGACGCCCGGGACCTGGAAGAGGGGCGAGTCCGCCTCCAGTTTCCGCCACTTCTGCGCAGGCATCGTTGTGCCGACCAGCATAGAAAGGGGCCTTCGACTCCGCGCTGTGATGTCATGCGAGCGCGACGGCAGAGAGGCAGGACCGGTGGAGTGGGGTGCCTTGTCGGTGGCTCCGGGCTGCCGGTGGCGCCGCGCCCTCGCTTCCCGGGCCGGCTCGACCTGCTGCCCCGCGTTATCCGGCGGCCGCTCGGAAGCGCCTCGGCTTCTGACCGCCGGCATCAAAGGGTGGCGGCGCAGCGAGCTATGGAGTGTGAGGCCGCCCCGCGGGCGGGCGCGGGCCGGCCGGGCCTCGGTGTCGCGTGCTGAGGGGAGCGGCGCTGCGGGGTCGTTGGGCGGCCGCTCCGAGGGGCCACGGCTGCCGCCCCCTTCCTGCCGCTGCCTGGGCCTCTCTGCCCTGTGCCCTTCCTCTTCCTTCGCCGGCGAGAACAGCCTCGGAACGTGCAGTGAGCGGGCGCGGGTCGCCTCCGAGGTGGCGAGCAGCAGCCGGCGGTCTGCCTTTGTCTCTTGCGCTGTGTCCAGCATTGTAAAGGAGGGCGTCAGCGCTAAAATCCCAGGGGCTAAGCAGAGCCCAGGCTGCCCTTCTTGCCCTGCTGCTTTTTTTTTTTTTTTTTTTTTTTTTTTTTTTTTTTTTTTAATTTCTGTGTGCTTAAAGACTCTCGGTAAAGTCTTTGGCCTGGATTTTTTATTTTTTTTTCCCCTCCATGTTTAAGTATCTGCATTGAATGAACTAATAAAGATGGATAAGAAATCATTTGAAACCGTGCTGGATGAAATTAGAAAGGTAACTTCTTGTTTTGCATGTCAGTTTAACCATTTGATGGTAGAATATTCCTCTTGATGAACACACCAGGTTAGGTGTTTGTATTCTTTAATAACCACTTGAGGATTCAATAAAGACTAAATTTCCTCTCAGTGTGAAGAACTGTAATCCTGTATTGCTGGTGTATCCTAGTTTTTGTATGTCAGATATAACAGTGTAAAGCTGCTGTGACATGCTTGCTCTCTTTGAGGTATTTTTATTTTCTCAGAAAACTGAGATTGAATGTCCAGACTGCTGTCACTGAGCTAACAACATGCGCTTGAAGAACACTCATTTGAAATAAGCATTTGAATAAGTTCATCACAGCATTTTCACTGTCAAGGAAGATGGGGAAGAAAAGCCAAAATAGCCACGTATCTCTTATGTGGGGGGAGGGACTGTGTTTGCTTGGCCTGATCAGAGATGCAGACTTAGAGTGTGAGGTATCCACCCTTTATATCATGGTTTAGGAGACACAACACACAAATCTGACATGAGAGGGCTGATTTCCAAGCTGCACTATGCTGCCCTTGTTCAAAGCCATGTCTGCCACAGCTCAGCGGTGTGTGCACACCTTCCTCCCGGGTGTGAAATCCTGGGTTTTGATGCATGCTCTGAACTGTGCTTGTGCATCTCCTGTTGAAAATTCACTGAGCAAATACCTGCTAGTTGTGGGAAGCAGAGATACAAACCTAGGCTTCCTGATGTCTGCTGGGTGCTCTCATTTCTTTCTGCACAGAGGCCTTCTTTTACCATGAAAGCCAGAGGTTAGTGGTTGGGACAGTTCCCCAAATGCTGGAAGTGGAAGAGGAGGTGGAAAAGTGTCTGGATCTTTCAGAACCTCTCAGATTAGTAGAACCAGGGTTTCTGTCTTGTGTGGGAAGTACAAACCTGGGATGATGTATCTTACTGTAGTTAAGCAGAGGTGATTTAAGTGTCACAGTAGAACCATTATGTATCCTGCTAAAGCTGTCTTGGTGTGGAAATGAAGGGCTTGTTTTGGATAAGATTGCCTTATGGCAGGAAAGGAATCCTTAGCTTTTTCGTGAAAGGTGGTTTTTGTTATGAAGGGTTGTCTAGGAGGTAATTTCCTTTATTTGGACTTGGGTGCTAGAGTTGAGTTTCAGTGCAGCTTCTCTTCAACGTGAGATACAGTGATGGCTGCAGTTGTAGTAGTATTATTATTTTGGAACATATTGAGGTATAAACCACTGTGCACAAAAGCCCCATTGATGAGTCTGTGTTATCACAACTAAATTTACTAGCATTTTTGCATAAGGTCATGGTGATAAATTCTTCTTTATAAAACAGGTATGTTCCATGCTGTGTAACCAGCTAAAATGTGACAGCCTCAGATATTTCAGGGTGTGGACTTCCCTCCCAACTTAAGAATTTTTATGGAAAATCTGGGGAAAAAAATCAAGGAACAAATTGCACATGAATACTTTCTCTGAGAATTGATGGTGGGAGGGAGTAACGTTTCAAATAGTACTACTGCAGTGCGGCCCTTCAGAACACACACTGTGATTTCTAAAGACTTCAAATGAAAGGGGTTTTGGCATATGATTTTAGGCAGTTATGTTTCCTGTATGCTATCTGCCTGTATTCCTGTAGGCCTCTTACTGTTGATCTAAGGATCAGTGTTGTGCTGTGTTAATAATAGCTGTGCTGTTCCAGTGTAAAGTTCATTTTCCGAATGCTTATTTTGTACCTTTGTTGCTAGGTCTTTGTTTAAACTTCATTTCTAGCTCTGTGGCAGAACCATCTTTATTATGTGATTCACAGGTCAGTTGTGTTGGTCTGTTCCATTTTCAGTCCTACAGTTAGCAGGAACAATTATTTAAATGTCTTAATGTGTAGCTTAGTTCTGTCTTTCCCCATATATATTTATGATTATTAACAAAATAAAGTTTGGGGTTGGTTTTTTTTTTGTAAATATACATAGCAGTGCTTTCTGTTTGTCTTATTATGAAGTAATTCAGTTGTTGATTTAAGGAGGAAAAGTGACATTTGTTTTGGTACAGAAGTTGCTGTGTGACATATCAGGTTTTCTTCCAAAATATGTGAAGAGAAGGAAGGGAGTGCAGAAAAAACGAGCATGAAGAGAGATGTTCTTTTTCCCCTTTGATTTCAGCATGTCTGGTAGTGTTGGTCTCTTAAAGAGGTACATAAGGGAAGGGGGTTGCCTCGAACAGTATGCGAGTGGGTTTTTGTGCACCTGTGCTACTCACAGTCAGGTTGCAGTGATGGAGAACTTCACATCTGTCTGTGTGGAGGGACAAGAACAAAAAAAGGAAGAAGTAGGGGTAGGTTTTAGGGCTATTGGGAAGGAAATAGAAATGGGTGTGTGGGTGAAGCTGGAAGTGATTTGAGAATAAGCATGAGAGCTAGCAAAAGATGCGGGCCTTGGAAACTGGGGAAGAAAGGTGTGTGCACCAGTTTGGGGCAGGAATTCAGCTGTTACCTATCTTCTTTACGTCTTGTACCTGTATCAGTGAGCTGGGTATGAGGAGAGGGAGGAAGTCCTGGCTTTTAGATAGCCCACGTGGTTATCAACAAAACTGTCTTGCCACTAAGTTAAAGGTGGTGGCCGGTACTGTGTTAAACTACGTTGCTTCCTTTGTTTTGTATGATTGCATATTAACATTTGATCTATGGGAAGGTAATGGTAAGACAACATCACTCTCTGGATCAAGCTTTCTTGTATACTTAATTCTGTCTGTACAGACTTGTTATCCAGTCTCTTCATAAATTCACTGAAGTAAGATGCTTTGCTAATTATTTTACAGGGAACGTACAAAGATTTTATGAATAATCAACTGTACTATCTTGTTTAATGTCAGGTTGATGTAAACCTTAGAGGCAAAAGGATGATCTCTCAGTACAGTTTTAAACAACAAAAAAAAAGCAAAATGAAATAAATAAAAAAATGAGTCATTTTTTGTAATAGAAGAGTATAATTACATCTCTCTGCTTTTCATTGTTCTCTCAATTATCGAAGGAGTATTCTGTTACTTAGAAATATTGCAGTGTAATTGATGCAAATGTCACTTTGTAAGGTGGGGTTTTTTTAGATTAATAGATTATTCTAGCAGATGATTGTGCTATTATAATTTTTGAGGGACTAATTATGCATGGTGTTTTTTTTTTTATCTTCTAGGCTGTATTGACTGAGTACAAATTAAAAGCTATTGAATATGTTCATGGATACTTTTCTAGTGAACAGGTAAAAGTCAATGCTCATGGGTTTAATGGGAACTATTGGTTTTGTGTATTTAGTAATATAGAAAGACAGTGTCTCCAGTCATGCTGAGGCTGATCATATTAGCTTTTTTATTTATTAACTGAGGATATTTAATTCCTTGTTATTATATCAGCATTAATCTGTTAAAAATAGTTCCAAGTTATTTTATTATCAAAATCATTACATTTTTGTTTCTCTTGTGTGGGCAAAATTGGAGAAATTTATCATAATGGAATTTAGGATTATTTTGCATGTATTTTCTACGCTGGCATGTAGTAGTAAGTGTCCAACTTATTTTGGTACTATGTAGGTTTTTTTCCTGTTTCTTTTTCTTCTTTTTTTTGGTGTATGTTTGGTAAATATGCTGTTTGAGATACTGAAGATTTATAAGCTTTTTCAGAAAGACTTGATTTTATTTTATTTTAATACGGTGGCAATTGTTATGCATATATGCAAATATATAGAGAGGAGTAAGTATCTATTTTAAATATTTCCATAGAAAAACTTCCATCTCATAAGAGAATTTTTAGGTGCCTACTTAGAAATAAAAAGAACATTAGATGTTGGTAGGCACTGATGTAATCAAACATCACAGACAGACACATGTTTTTTAGCAGTATACCACTATACTCCAAAAATGGGAAGACCATATTCATGTTGTTAGCATAATTTTTAACATATCTATAAAAGATTAATTGAAGGCCTTTCTGTTGCAGGTTGTTGAGTTACTGAGGTACTTTTCCTGGGCTGAACCACAGCTCAAGGCAATAAAGGCTTTACAACATGTAAGTTCTTGTGGCATAATCTTGTAGACTAAGTTTGCCCTCTTATTTTAGTTTTGTGATGTCTACTTTTGCAACTGGTGGGTCAGTCTACCTTTTAATCTTCAAAGTTTCCTCTTCATCTCTTTCTTTTTCTGTGGTATCAAAATACGAAACGTCATACTTTTAACCAGGGCATCTTTTCTGACTAAAGTATCTTTTACTTTCCTGTGTATCACAGGAATAGATGTAGCCCTTTTTAACTGTTGTTAACTTCCCTAATTTCTCTGCTTTTGGCAAGTGCTTTTTGCAGTTCCTTGTTCAGCATTTAGTGCATAGAGTCTCCTTCAAGTGGGAGGGAGAGATTATTAAATGTTTACTGAAATATGTGATATGAAGCTGTTACTAAGTAGCATTCTGGGTTTAAAATAATTGTAGTGTCTTATTTTATATACACTTTTTTCTTTCTTGCTTACTTGTCAGAAAATAGTGGCAGTTCCAGCATCAAAAATGGTTAATATTCTCAACTGCTTCACATTCAGTAAAGATAAACTTATTGCCCTTGAAATCTTAGCTTCGTAAGTATCTCTCATGTTATATTTCCTTAAGTGGTATTGTTTTTACTAATGTTTCAGTATATAAAACTTAAGATACTTCTAGAAGGAAGCACTGTGGCCAGTTAAGGTAAAGCACAAATCCATTATTGATGGGGCTATCAAAAGAATAATTAGTAGTAGACATTGTGCAGAATTCTATAGTTTGTCTGAGTCTTCAGCATGCTATGTGGGCTTCTGCCTGCTGGAAAACTGTCACTTTGCCAATATTTTTACAGTCGTCTTCAAATCTTGTAGAGAATGAAGAGGGACTTAAGCTTATTTCTGCTCACTGAAATATAGAAGACTTGAGACCAGAGTATTCTGGGAATTGACCCTTTTGCATTTGAAAAGCCCTCTAAATATCACGTATGTGAAAAGGAGTTAAGTAAATACATCTCTTAAATTGACACATTTGATTTACAGATCTAATGTCTATAAAAGATGTATAGATATTCTAAATGTATGTTTACACAGAAAGTTGGGTTTTTTTACTGAACACAGCTGCTTCAAAGGATCTAGCTTTTGCATATGTTTATATTGGAATTCTTCTGCCTGATTTAGGGGATTTATTATATGAAGTATTGTTCTGTTTTGAGTTGGGTTTTTTTTTGCATTAAGTATGTCTGCCTTGCATATGAATGCTATATATTACAGACAGTGTGAACATTTTGGGGCATATAAATTCATTACATAAACATCCATAAAACCAATAAGTCTGAGGATATAGACATGATCTTGCTTTTGGGTTGAGCTTTAAGAAGCTGTATGAATGCTTCTAGTCTCTTTCAGACCAAAACAAAACAGGATAGCCTAAAGGAAGTTCAGTGGCACATTAAACTAACATGTTTTGCTTCTTGAAATGAGACTGGAGCTCACAGACTCTTTAGTTGCTACACTTCAGCTGGTGTGGGGGGAGAGCGTGGTAATTTCTTTAGCTGTTGAATTTCTTTCTACAATGCAAGAGCATAATAAGGGAGTCATAATATAGAAATCCTAACCCAAATCTATGTACTACTTACTTTGCTAATCAGAACTAGAGAACAAAGCTGAAAGTTCATTCACATTTTAATACCATTTTTTGAGGTGTTTTTCATGTTTTTGTTCAACATTCTGCTGATTCCATTTCTTCTAATATCCTCCTTTGAGAAGTTCTCCTTTTTGAGGCTGTATTGTATTTCCAGTAGTTTGGATGGGGCAGGTAATGTTTGATAGCAGTAAAGGTGCTGTGGTCAGGGTTTTGAAAGAGACACGTAGAATCAGGCATTAGGCTCCTTGTACTTGCACATTCTGTTGTTGGTGTGTCTAGTGTTGTTTTTGGGAGAGGAGCAAGGAGAAAGGAACGGTACTTTATGGAACTGTGTGAGGGGTTTCACTAGCTCTGCAGAACCTGGGGAGAATTGCCAGGAGTTTCATCTTTTTCATTCTGGAGTAAATAAGATGAAAATTTGTTTCTCTACCAGTCTAGCAAGGAACAGCGGCAAACTGAGTAGCTGCTGGTTTTCTGCTGTGCTGGGAATTGCGTGCTAGTAGCAATTAAAGCTTTCTAATGAACTGCTGTGATGCAAAATTCATTTTTTCAACATAATTAATTTTGCCATAAAGTTTAGCCATCATTGTCCATTGTTCCATATTGATATTTAATTCTAATACTCCGTATTGATATTTAATTCTAATATCATGTTTCACTTACAGGTATGAAGTCCATATTTAAGCCTGGGTTTTTTACTTTAATAGTAATATTATGATCTGAACTGATTATGTTTTTTCAAGGTACTGTTGGGTACTGACTGACTAAGTATTGATCACTTTTCAGTAGTGCATTATTTCTGATAAGCATAAGAAATGGCAGTAATCGTCTATGAATGTCTTTATTTATAGCAACATTGTTGATGCTCAGAATTACCGCCTTATTGAAGATCTGTTCAGAATTAATATGTCAGAGAAGAAAAGGTGCAGAAGAATTCTTGAACAGGTAGTCAAGATACTCTAGTATCCTTGATTCTGTCAAATACAGTATTGTTTCTGTCCTTATGGTCATTGTGGGGTCAGGACTTACCGTGAAGACCGCTGGGAACTACTGGTGGAAGACAAGCTGAAAGAAGCAGCTGCAAAAAGATAAGAGCTATGTAATACATGTGCAAAAAAAGGGGAAGTTTCTGTCAGGCATTAGGATCATATGGAGAGAGGGGCACAGAATTGCAATCAATTGCTAAAGGAAACAGTCTGCATTTGTTTTAGAGAATACCAAGTGCTTAACCCCAAGTTCAGTAGAAGCAGAGGTGGTCCAAGTAGAGTTATTCAAAACAAAGGGGACTTCGGCAGAACCTCACACTATTTGGACTATTTGGGAAGAAGATTTGAGACAGAGCTTTGAATTGTTCCATGTAGGTTGATTCATGCAGTCTAAATGTCACGAAATAGTAATTCATTTCCTTAAACCATTGAATTTGATAGCAAATAATGTCCTTTCTTCATTATTTTGCAGGCTTCAAAAACGGGTTGTAAGGCTCCTCATGCTATGATATCATCCTGTGGCATGATTCCTGGCAACCCTTATCCCAAGGGCAAACCAAGCCGCATAAATGGAATTTTCCCAGTAAGCGTGATTATATGCTTTTGCTTTTCACAGCATCCTTGATTTCGGGTTCATTATAGTATAACCAAACCAGTATTCATATACATGAAAGGAGGAGTGGAATCAAAAGCAGTGTTTGGGTTTTTTTGTATTACCCCATTACAAATTTATAGGGAACTTGCATTGTTTTTATTTGCCCATTCTTTCTATGCTGCTTCAAGTAAAGGTTACTGCATAAATAAGACATTTTTCATATACGGAAAACATTGTAAATTCCAGCAATATTTGGCAGAATGGGGAGATGTGTACAGAGCCTTACTGGTAGGTTGATAAGATGACCTAATATAGTCACTACAGTACTACTGCTAATCATAGAATCATTTAGTTTGGAAAAGACCTTTAAGATCATCAGGTCTAACCATAAACCTAACCCTGCTAAGTCCACCACTAAACCATGTCCCTAAGCACCTCGTCTGTACGTCTTTTAAAAACCTCCAGGGATGGTGACTCAACCACCTCCCTGGGTAGCCTGTTCCCATGTCTGACAACCCTTTCAGTGAAGAAATTTTTCTTAATATCCAGTCTAAATGTCCCCTGGTGCAACTTGAGGCCATTTCCTCTTGTCCTATCACTTGTCACCTGGGACAAGAGACCAGCACCCACCTCGCTACAACCTCCTTTAAGGTAGCTGTAGAGAGTGATAAGGTCTCCTCTCAGCCTCCTCTTCTCCAGGCTGAACAACCCCAGCTCTCTCAACCACTCCGCATAAGGCTTGTGCTCCAGACCCTTCACCAGCTTTGTCACCCTTCTCTGGACATGCTGTCTTTGTGTAGTTCTTGAAAAACCATGTTAAGTATTTTCTGTGAACACTTAAGGGACTGCAAAATATAAGTTATTATGTCCACAAATCAAAATGCAGAATTCTAATTGTGTCAGAAACATGGGCTGTTTAATACGCATCTCTTTACAAAAGCTCAGTGTTACAAACCAAGCTATTGGAATGCTCTTACTTACCATTTTACAAGCCTAGAACACAGTTTCTTCTTCCTAACAAACATGGTTAAGTATCGCTTTCAGAATATTCAAAAACTTGAATGTAGTTTAGAAAAAAAATCAAATATGGCAGAAATTCTATAGCAAGATTTACTTCTAAATTGATACTTAATAGTTTAATTTTCTTTTGTTTCAGGGAACCCCTATCAAAAAGGACACAGAAGAATGTACTAATGAAGGAAAGGGAATAGCAGCCCGTATACTTGGACCATCCAAACCAGTATGTCTAATAAATGAGTAAATAAATGGAACTTTAAGAAAAAAACAAAATCCAACCACCAGCCAATTCAATGAGGCCTTTATATAAAATGCTATTGTGTTACAAGAAGACTGTAGAGCAGCAATTTAAACAAAGCTAAACTTCTATAATAAAGATAGTATGACCTAGTATTTTTTTTATTTAATTTGAAAAGAAGCTCCAGTTTATATCTGTGGGGGATAGGATTCTCTAGTGGATACAATGGGTGTCCATTTGAAGACAGAATTTGAATTACAGTAGCAGAAGACAAAACTAAAAGCATTTTTAGTAGTTTGTCATGAGCTAGTGGAAGTTTTAGATACAAATATATGCAATTTTTTATTACAGTCTCTGAGGATTTCCCACATGAACATAAAAAATGCCTGCATCTTGGAAACTTGAATTACAGCAGTGCCTTAGAAGAAGGTTCTTGTTCCTTAATAACACAGCTGATCTGTATTTCAAAATTTTTAAGCATGTGGGACAAACTTTCAATGAACCTGATACTACTTTGAAGTATTGTCCAAATGTTTTATTTTCACTTTTATTATGAGATGTTTCCCACTAAGGTGTATTACTTTAAAGGGACAGGTAGCTTCGTAAGTATTTGTTAATTTTAAATGTGCTAAATCTTTAAAATGAGAAGTCAGCCCAAGACTGCAGTGTGAAAGCTACAAGGCAGGAATAAGTTCCCTTTCCCACCCGTGTTCAGTGTTATATTAAAATCTAAAGGTATACTAGTGATGCTTGTTTCATTTTTTTCAGAAACAGTGAAATATTTGCAGTCACTATGGATATTATGAAGAAATTTGCTATCTGATATTTTTCCAGTGAAGTACAGCTGTCTGTAGTAGTATCTGAATGTTAGTTATTTGTCTGAGAAACATTAGGTAATGCTTTCACTATTGCTTTTTCCGTTTGTTTTTTGTTTATGTAGGCTCCATCAACCTACAATCCACACAAACCAGTTCCATACCCCATCCCACCATGTCGGCCACATGCAACTATTGCACCAAGTAAGGCTTCTATGTGTTCTAGCTCAATGCTATTGTTTCATCCATTTGCCTTTTAAGTAATAGGTGTCAAGTGTCAGTTTCTCTGACCATGGTCATATCTGAAATTGACTTGCGCTCCCTAAGCATGCTCTGGGTACTGGTTTCTACCTCTTCCTGTCATGAACGCAGAGTTGATAAAAAGAGGAATATATGGACTTCTTTTTCCAACATCCACATCATAAGGAAAATTCACAATCCTGTTCTGATGACAAAATATTTCATTTGTGGGAGGCATTGTGCATGTTAGACAAGACTAGGGCTGTGTCTTTGTTGTAATGTTTGACCAAGGTTTGGGCTTTGGCTTGGCAAGTCTGTTGACCAAGCCTAGGATATGGTTAGGCACAGCCCTGAATTGGGTGAAAATATGTAGGAGCTTGCTGAAGGACAGTAATCTGTTTCTCAGTTGCCTTCAGCTTTACTTTCTCTCCATCACAATGGAGAGAAAACAGTTTCCTAGAAGAAACGTTTAGCTATGTAGATTTCAATCTCAAAAGGGACAAAGTGATTGCCTTTTCCTGTGTTTGGCCTGGCTATTCCTACCTAGCCTTGTGCCTCAAGTAAGATTGAGTCTTCCTTCATAAACTCCTCTCTCTTTGCTCTGCTGCATTAGTTGTTTGGTTCCAGACATTTTTGGAAAGGAGCACAGCAATTTCCATTTCTTTGGAAGAAGAGCTTGGAGTATTTATGGAGTCAGACTCTGGCCTTTTTGAGCAGCAGCTGAAAGCTTTTCCTAATCTTGCCATTCTGTACTGCAAAACAAGGAGTGCTCTGGTTAGGAAGCGTGATTTTCGCTGATGTTTCAGGGAGTTTTTCAGGTATTTGATAAGAAGGTGTGGTAGAGCTCTTAGCGTGCATGTTAAAAGGGTGAGTCATCTAACCAACTTGATGTCTGCAAGTTTCTTTATAGTCAGTTCGGAAAAATGGGCACTACTAGTAGCTAAAGTAAGTCTGATGATTTGTGTCCTAGAAATAACTTGCTCCCCAGAAAGTGTACAGGAAACTTGCAGGCTAGCTCAAATTTATATTAAATAAATCGCATCCGAAGTAAGATAGGGCACAAAATTTGGCCTGTGACTGGAGGTAAGTATTAGTACATTTTAGGATATGAAACAGCTTTGAGGTTTCAGGGCCTTATTAGGCTGCAACATGTTTTTAAAAAACTTGTGGCAACGGAACTCATAACTGATGATATATTTATATATATAAAAAATGTGTTTAATGAGATTGCAGATGCTGACCTGAAACTGTGAATGTGATTATTTTCAAGCAATAGTCAGAATTGTCGGAATGATGTTTTGTTTTCTGCCTCTTATGTGTATTGGTTTAACATTTCCTTCCTGGCTGACACGATGATTGTTAGTTACTTTTCTGATTTTCAGCCAAGAGTTGTCATGCAAGAAATCTTAACATTAGGTAGAACTATTATGAAAGTGTGAAATTAAAAAGGATTGTGTATGACAGATTACTGCACTTTGAGTATTTTTCAAGTGCTACCTTTTCCCATGAAGAGTAAGTTCTTATGCTCTTAAAATATTCATTCAAGACCACTGTGAAGTGTATTTATGTTCCTGTGATTTGAATTCTGATGTTCTTCATCAGAACTGTATACCACAGCTATACAACAGTTTGAGTTGCTCCAAAGAATAAGGGAAGAAAAGGGGTATTTTTTTATATGTTAAGTACAATAAGTATTTTATATTAAAATAATTTTCTAACCCACTTGAATTTCTCAACATTTAAAGAAATATTGAAGAATGACAGACTTAAGTATTTGAGATGGGACATTTTTCTCTGAATTTTCTGACTAGTGTTGGAGGGCTTGTCATGGTCACTGGTGTATGTTTGGCTCTTTTGTTTGTCAAGGCTTTAATGTTACAGGAAGAGTTGCAACAGCCTTTAAGTTAGGAATGTAAAAAGAACAAATGATGCTGCAGACACTCTGAATCACTCCTCCCCTTTGAGGTTTTCAGGCAAAATGGAACTGAAAGCAATTGAAACCTGACTTTTTCAGGCTCTTTCAAGAGAACTGCGCTTACTAAAATTTGGATCACAATGCATGTCACTCAGGCAGACACTGGCAAATGTCAGCATCCAGCCTGGATGATTAACTGGTCTGGGTTTTTGGTGAAGGAATGTCCTACAATCTTGCAAATGTTCTTTTAAAGGAAAACACACTTACTGATTCATTTATATATAGGTTCTTCTGACAACCGAGATGTGTATTGCATTTGTTCTTTTAGGTGCTTACAACAATGCTGGCTTAGTTCCAATGGCTAATGTCATAGCTCCAGGCTTACCAGCTCCTCCACCATACACTGCTAATCAAGTGGTATCAGGTAAAGCATGCATACCTTTAAAAATGTTGATGGTATTTTTTCTAATTCATTGTTGTGAATGGATCATTCACTGCTGGAGTTTCATTTGCTTGTAAATAACAAGCTGTTGTTCTCTGTTTAGAAAATGAGGACCTTTCCAGCCAGGCAAAACCTTCCCAAAATCAAGGTAAATTGCAAGTCCACAGGGGGATTTTTGTGTTGATTGTATCTTTGTTCTTTGTTCATAAAAATGTAAGCAACTTATTTGTTTAGTGGGATTTTCGTAAGCCTCTAAGTATTTAACTACTGTTGGAAAAGGATCCCTTGAGAGTTGAGAAAAAATAATCTCAGGCATTTGGTACTTAGTAGCATTGAAACATTAAAATTTGGTCTTTTGTTTTAGCTCATTAAAGTTTTATATTCTTCAGCATATAAGTATGTGAGAAATCATGCAAAATACTAAATCAAAATGTTCTTTGCAGTGTAGTGCACTGAAACACTTCATTAATATCTTTGCAGTTGTAAAACTTTGGACACCTGTTTGAAAACTAATTCAGATTTTAATTTCATATATTAGTTGCAATGGGAAGCTAGGAATACAAGAGAAACAGATTCTTCATTTATAGTTTGTTGAAATCCACGTGTGGAATGTCTTATACTGATACATCCAACTGTGTCTACCTGCACTTTTGTCTTATCCTTTAAATTCCAATTCTTTTTGCAGAAGAGAGAGTTTTGCGGGTTTTTGTGTGTCTCTGTTGGTGTGGTACTTTGTATGCTTTTTACACTTAGTACAAATCATAATAATAAATCCCTTTATGAACTTACACAAAGGCTTTGATAATAATTTGTTAGGTTTGACAAATAGAAACTGAGAATCTACTGACTCTTGAGTCAGGCATATTAACAAATACACAAAATAGATAAGATGACGATGATAAGTTTAGCTCCTTTAAATATTTCTAGGGAAAAAAAAAAAGTTATGTTTTGTCTTTTCTCCTCTGTGCCCAGGGATGGTTCTACAGAAATGTTGCGGTTTCAAAGAATCACTTTATTCATATATACCCCTTTAAGTGTGCATGTATTTACAAGGTAGTTTATACAGCTAAATGAACACAGTGTAAAGAATAAAATTTTCTCTTAGGAGGAGGAATTCAGTAACAGCTCTGGGTTCTATTGCAGCAGTATTTCCCTGGTGATTGTCTTGGCTGTCAGGATTAACCACTGTGTTCTTTTGGAGAGTCTTCAGCTTGGAAACAGGGTGAGGAAAGGACAGAATCCAGAGCCGAGCAATCTGGGTCTAGGTTTTTGGAAAAGAATATGTAAAAAGAAATAGTTTGTTTGCAAACTTGCTAGTTTTAGAGTTTCAAGATACATAAAGCAGGAGTTTCTCATATCAGCTTAGGTCCAAGATTTTAAAGATTCTGGTTTTGGGTTTGTGTGTGTATATGTAGAATTTGGGCAAGAGAGAAATCTAAGCTGTTACAAAGTTATGGGTAATGAGTTTGGCTGGTTGGATCAGTAATTTGCTTACAGTTGAACAGATTATTTTAAAAGTAAAATAAAGCATGAGGGTTGTTTGAGAGGAGTGATTAATTAACACATTCACATTCCACAGGAAACTAGATAGAGGCATACCAAGGCTCTTGACATGCCAGTGTTCATAAATGCAGCATCTTTCCTTTAACCCCCACATCACCATTCACAGTGTGCCTGCCTGTTTTCCTCCAGCTTGACTGATGTCTCTGACTTACTTTGTAGGGTTGGTATAAGCTGATTCTTCCTAGTGGCAGGCGCTTGCTTCAATCATAGACATCTGACTTCAGACTCACACAAATATTTGTTGATAAGGTCAAGTGCCAATGTTAGTTTAATACTGTAGTGTGATACATGAATTTAAAAGTGTACCTTCTTAGAATCAAAATCTGAAGGAAACACAGTGAAGAGAATGACCTGATTTTGAAGGAAAGAAAAATACCAGCACCTGAAATCAGCTTTCTTCAGCTGTTGACTAAACTTCTCTGAAATCATGATACATTGAATTAACTGGTTCTGAAGGAAATTCTGACCTTCAGTGAGAGTGGATGCAGAGGAGCCCAGGTGATCTGATGCCAATGGAATATTAGATCTGATTTGGGTACTGCCAGATGTTAGGGACCAGAGGGAGGGTGTTGATCTGTATCATTTAGGCATTCTTACAGAGTGTATTTGAGTATCTAACTGTCCTGCATGAGATCATGAAGAGGTAGCAGATGTCACAAAGTGTTTTAAAGAGGAGTGGTAGCTTACATGATGTACAACTTGTGTGATGTGTTTGTACGTACCTTTTTGTTTTGTCTTCATAGGCTCCAGTGTTCATTGTTTATATACAGACATTGTATGTTAGCTATTGCCTGTGTATCATATTTTCAATTGCTGTATAAAATGTGTTTGTGTTGATTTCAAACATTTCTGACAGTTTCAAGTATTCTTACCAGTTTTGTTTCTTTGCAGCTTTTTCTGCACAAGCGAATCAGCTCTTTACTCCTCATGGTTCTAATCCTTCAACACCTGCTGCTACTCCAGTCCCTACCCCATCACCTGTCAAGGCAATAAGCCATCCATTAGCACCTGCAACTCCACTCATCTCTGGGATGAACATGTCTACCCCTGTCCTTCCTGTTTTCCCAGGACAGGTCTCCTCTTCCATCCATACATCTCAGCCATCCACCCCAACCCCTACTGTCATCAAATCCCTTTCATTGCCTGGTGTTCCTGTCACATCTGTTCACAGTGCAACCTCCACCCCTATCCCTGCAGTTTTTTCTGGGCTGGCTTCTATACCTACTGCTATGCCAGCTCCGCAAGGTTCTTCCACACCGTGTGCCACACCTGCGCCTAGTGAAGCTTTTGCATCTGCTACTGCACCATTTGCTGGCCTCCCGTTTTCTGCAACCTCTTCAATTGCTTCTGCTAATAATTCCACTCCATTGTCATCAGTTTTTGCTGGCCTCCCTTTGTCCTTGCCGCCCAACGCCCAAGGGATTTCTAGTCCTGTTCCATCTACAATTGCTAATTCTCCTGCCACTACCATTCCTGGTTCACTTAGCTTGCCTAACCCAATTTTGTCTGTCTTAAAGGGATTTCTGACATCAAATGACACTTCATTAATCAATTCATCTGCTTTACCTTCTGCTATGACAAGTGAACTTGCTTCTTTATCTGCTCTTGCTAATCAAAGCTCTGACCCTCCCACTTCCTCTGTCAACAAATGTTACACTCCATCAGCCACCCCCACCCCACAGCGTTCCTCCACACCAGGGTTGGCCATTTTTCCAGGTCTTCCATCCCCATCTGTAGCCAATTCTAGTTCCACTCCTCCAACATTGCCTGCACAGTCACCTTTAACCACTTCGCCATCGATTTTGCCAGTCAACTGTGGCTCATCAGCCTCCCTCTTGCATGGCACAAGCCCTACTAATCCTGATCAGCAGCTCTCATCAGCCCCAGCTGCCACAAGTATCCCAGTTCTGGTCAAAACAGAACCCATGAGTCCTACCCTCTCGGCCTTCAAAGGTCCATCACATTCGGCCGGCCCTTCTCATGGCACTATAGGATTATCAGCGCTCGGGCGTGCATACACCTCAGCAGCTTCAGTGCCAGTCAGTTTACCCAGTTCCCTGAATCCAGCACTATCAGGTCTCTCCTCTTTGAGTGCTCCTCTAAACAATTCCAGTTCTCTGGCTTCCATTTCCCTCGCCCCACATGGCTCCTCTGCTCCCATGCCCCCTGTGTTCAATGGACTTCCTCCTTTTACGTCTCTAACCAGTAACTTTGCTTTTACTGGTAATCCAGCACTTACACCACCTGTCACTCTCCCAGGGTCTTTGTTAGCTACTCCGTCTACAACCGCTTCAGCCGTGTCTGCCCCTCATGTGAGTTCCACTGCCGCCGTACTCTCAGGACTCGCCGCCTCAGCAACAGTCTCTGCTCCACCCTTCTCGCTTAACTTGTCCAGTGCCGTCCCTTCCCTTTTTTCTGTTGCCCAGGGACCTCTGGGATCATCAAACCCATCCTTCCCTGGTTTTCCTGTCTCTAACACACCCTCTGTCACTCCTGCTCTCCCTTCTTTCCCTGGCCTCCAGGCATCTTCTGCAGTAGCAGCAGTTGCACCGTTGCCGGCAGCTGCCACAGCCCCATCTCCGGCTCCGGTCCTGCCAGGGTTTGCCTCGGCCTTTAGCTCAAACTTCAACTCTGCACTTGTTGCACAGGCTGGGTATGTTTCTGTTTCTGAAGGAGGTCAGAACCATTTCTTTTTCTCTTGAGCAAAACACTGATTTTACTTTAGGCGTAGACTTTATTTTCACTCATAGTTAGTAATTACAGTTAATTTTTTAAGTTAGTTCACCACTAGATTTCCACCTGTCTTTAGAAACTGATAGAGTAGTTACTAAATAGGTTGTCCTCAGTAGTCCCTATTATGACAGTCTAATCCAGTGAGGTGCTGAGTGATCTTATTTCCCAGATGAGGATACTTGGCACCTCCTAGGCTTTTACAAGAATGGATTCCACGTGGGCATCCATTGACACATCCAGGTAATAGCAGACAATATCTTAGATGTTCCTATGTTTTAAGGAAGTACTCAGCATTAACTTTTGTCTGTAAAGTTTTTTTGTGTGCAAATTGTAGGCACAGCCGAGGTACAAAAATTTCTGAGTTCCCTTCTTAGGTGTGCTCTAGACAGTCTTGGTTTGTGTGTGCATGAATAATTTGTAGGTGGGTAGAGACTGGGCTTCTGTTTGGAAATTCTGGCATTTATGAGGTTTAGAAAAAGAGGTACTTTTCTAATTTATATAGACATAAGCTTATAGAGGGATAAACATAGGATAAAACATGATGCAGATGTTCCTAATAATAGCCGCATCTTGACATTCTTTCAGCTTGACGTCTGGACTACAGACACCGGGAAATGCAGTTTTTCCTGGTCTTTTATCTCTCCCTGGTATCCCTGGCTTTCCCCAAAGTGCCGCACAGTCTTCCTTACAGGAATTGCAGCATAGTGCGGCTGCACAGTCAGCACTACTACAGGTAACATGCCTATTTGTTAATACTGTTTTGCTTCCAGTAATTGTTTGAGCATGTACTTGTGTGTTAACTTCTTGGGATTAGTTTAAGTCAGTAAATGATTAAAACCCCTAACCTGTTTGAGAACTGATTACAAGGATGATGATAAAGAACAACTCATATTAAATTATTGAAGGCCAATGTACAGTGCTTCTGGATGTTATGAATATGATTAAACCCTTTTTGAAAACTCTTTGTAAAATGGGGAGGAGTGAAAAAAAAAAAGAAAATACAGGCAAGTGAAATTTTTGCTAGGTTTGTGTTAAATCTGATGAGCTGACCATGTAGTTGCAAAATTTGTGCTCAGTTCCAGTCTGACATTTTAATACTTAAAGATTTCTGTGGAAAACCGCTTTGTTGTGAGTTATGTGCCTCTCTACACATGCAATCAGATTGTCTTAAATTTGTGTCTGCTGTGGTTGTGCCTTTCTCTTGACAGTTCCCACAAGTATTGTAATATAAGCTTGAGGTAGCTTTAGGTAATGTGTAGTTTCATCATCTCTCTTGTCCATGAAATAACTTGTTTCAGTCATCAACCTACATAAGTTAACTGAAATTATCATCAGAGTTTGTACTTAGATGTTTAGTTTGCCTTTTGTTAAAAATGGCCTCTGTACAGATTAAGGATTCTGGTAGGAAATTTGTCCTTCTCTACAAAATACTAAAAGAGGCAGTTGAATGTCTTGAATTAATGTTTTCTCTCCTCTGTGACACATCAGTTTTTGAAATGGAGCATGTGTCTACGTACTGTTCAATATGCAGAATATTGTCAGATATCTGTTGAATATCAGGGGAAATAGATCGGAAGAAGCAAATTACTTAATCTAGGCCATGCTGCTTTTGCAGCTCGGGAATTGTCTATTCTGTAGAAATCTATGTACACAGATTGCATTGAGGAAACATCAGTTTTCTTGTTTACAAGTTCCAATCACTAAAATTAACACTTAGCTACTCGAGCAGTGAAGGTAAAGAAAGTTCAAAGTCAGTGAAATACTACAGGTCTTGATTAGGCTGTACCTTCCAAATCAGCTGTGGCATGCTCCACTGGAAAGTAAACACCATTAACACTTCTTCATTTTTCCTCTTAATCCAACTGCTTTACTCATTCTCTGGTATTTCAGAGCAATAGCTGCACTACAGTTTCACATCTGCGTATAGGTGCATTGCTCACCTCTGTTCTTTGCATACTTCATATTATACTTTGTTTGTTTTGGCTTGAGTAGGACTGGTATTGTGCCTGAAATTTTGCTTCATTTAGATTTTTGTTTGTTTCTTTGTTTTTATCAGTGCTGTTTCCTAACTTCTTCTCTTCCTTGAAGGCACATTCTGCTTCTGCTCTGGAGAACTATACAGCTCAGCCTGAAGGTTTTGCTAACTATCCGTCAACACCAGGAACACCATTTTCATTGCAGACAAGTCTGCCCCAGAGTGGATGGCAATAAATACCGGGCATTTTTAAAGACTGCAGTTGTTGCTTGACAGAGCCTGATCGTATTCACTTTGAAGGCTGTCTCCGCGTTAGTGGGAGCATGGTCTGAATTTGGGAAAGAGGGGGAAAACATGAGGGTAAAACGATTCCAGGAGGCTGTGTCAGATGTCAAACCTAATTTGTGATTGCATTTAATTGATTCAGGGTCTGATCCTGTGAATTGCTGAGCATCCTTGACTCTCCTTTTAGCTTATGAGTTGAATGTTTGGTGTCTTACAGGATCAGGAACATTCAAACAAACATTTATGTAAATAGAGCAGTTGGCTGTCAAACTGAATGGGGAGAACAAGTATACTTAATAGTGTGTATAAGCACCTATCCTTCTGTTATGTTTTGTATGGTATATGTGGTTAATATAGAATGAGATCTAGACTGAAACTAGATACTTAAAGCTGTAGACGATCTTTTGTCTAGATGCACGCTTCTTGTGTGTGCATAGATCAAGGTCAGTTTATGGTTCTTTGGATCTTTTCTTCGTATGTGTGAGGATCTCCTGTTAGTGTCAGCAGTATGTTAAGGGGAGGCTAGATCAGAGGGGTGTGGGGGTTTTCTTACGCTTTGAAATATTGTCATGGGCTTGCTGCTGAATTGAGTACTCCTTTGTCTGAATCTGAACAGGAGAGCTAGGAAATGATGCTGTACTATATTTGGGTAGAAGTGGATTATGTTTTACTGGAGTATGGTTTAGCTAGCTGAGAATATGTCTTTCTGAAGTATATAAAAGCATTTTAATTTGCCTCTAAAATACTGTTCCATAACATTCTCCCTGCCCCCACACCTCTCTGCGAATGAAATAATTGTACTGCGGGTAGGCTGCCTATCCGGCACTTTTGACTGCAGACTTCTGTGAATGTTTACAGACATGGGTCAAGTTCTTCTCTCCCTTATAGTCGTAAACTCACTGGTTCTCTATATGCTTTTCGCCTATAAACCACAACTTGAGGGTGCTTATGTTATCCTGTGAATATAAGTGGGAGCAGAATTTGGACCATGGATTTTTTAGTATTTTTCCTTGGAAAATGTACATGATTTTAAAGGCATATAGCTAAATTAACTGTATTGGTTAGGAAGGGTTATGACGCAGCATATAGAAAGGTCTTGCTTTGTTAGTGAAATTCAGTTGTGCACTCTTCTAATAATGTTAGTACCTGTGGCAATGTGTAACACATCATTGAATATCATCTATTTAAGATAAACTCTTGATCATGTTCTAGAGACAATAGACATGAATGATATTCAATCCTGTGATTAAATTAAAATGTAGAGGATACTATACTGTAGAAAAGCTCTGCACCTAGAGGTTTACTTTTTTAAAGATGAATTCTGCTGGGAGATGTTGCTAATGTATTTTCTTTCAAGATGTGAACAAACTTTTTTAGAACATTAACGGAAATTCCTGTATTGGTTTTTAACACAATTTTTTTAAATAAAAAGTTTACTGTCATGGCAAAAAGGCTTTGCTGACTATTTACATATTTGGCTAAAATACAGATGAATAAACTTGTTTTTACGAAGACACTTCCTAATGTTTGATCTTGCTTATGCTGTTTCTTCATTATGCGGAATTATAGACTGAATTATAAAATTGGTTTCCAAAAGAGTGGCAATAGAAATATCCTGTGGCGTGTTTATATAAAAAAATTAAATAGTGTCCTCAATACTTTGTCAGCAGTTGGGTAGTCTTGCATTTTAATAATCAAATTCACATATTACTTTAAATCTAAAGATAAAAACAAATTGCACTTTTACTTTTTTCGTTTTGTGAAGCTGTTGAATTCTAATGATTCTCCACTCTGAACTGCTTTTAAAATCAGTGCCTTATATCTTGACTCAAGGAATAGGTGGAAAAAATCTCCACAATCTTTCATTATACTTTTCTTCTCATTCTTTTCATGACTTGTTCTTTGTAGATTAGTAGATCAATTGGAGAAGGAGAAAATAAAAATATAGGTATCTTCTCAAGGGTGAATTGGCTTTTGTTCTATAGATATGAGTGTAAAGTAGTTCAAAGTCGGTAAGCATTTTGTAACATTACTGAGGTGCTGAATTTGGTCTCTGATTTGAGTCCTAGTTTCCCCATCAAGGAAAGTTTAAACTAATTCACAGTCAAAAACAAGTACCAGACATCAGCTGTTATGCAGGGTTTTATCAAAAAGTAGTTTGTAGGCTATTTCTGAAAACATCTATTGAATGGTTGTGGGGTGTGAGTTGGTGCGTTTTTTTTCTGTCTGAACATTAGACAACTCAAAGATACCTAAGAGTCCGTGAAGCCCTGTTTCTCCAAATGAAAACAGGTGAGAAGTAATGAATATCCACTGTATTAAATGCTGTTCTCCTAAAACAATGTACTTGCTAAGTGGTGTCTAGCCACTTTACCCAGAAAAAGTATTTCATGCACAGCTGGTGTAGTTTTACCCAGAAGCTTGTCATCAGCGGTAGACAAGTGAACAAGTAGGCTAAGAAGCATTAAACTGTCAAGTTTTTTTTGTCTAGAATGGGCTCTCTGGTTCTTACCAAATCACACTGAGCAGGATTTTGTAAATTGAACTTTCCAGTGGTTAGGATTAAGGTAAGTTTCAATTTCTTAAATATTTCTCCTGATGTAAAATTGTTTTTTATTGATTTTTTTTTCTCTTCAGGAATAAAGTCTGTGTTCTGCATTGCAGCAAACTCCTGTGACCCAGCCTTGGAATTTCTGAAGGGGGTGATTTGTCCTGAGCTCTTTCATGCTTACTTGAGCACCATTTTTAAAAAGCCAAGGAAAAGTCTGCTTCTGAGGCAAACCATCCTGGATCTTACGCTGAGCCTGAGCTGGGAAAGGACTGTTGCTGTCTGACTTAATTCTGGACTAACTATGATTTTTCATTGTTCAAATTGCCTGTTACTGCTATTTTTCAGCTATGTTGACAGACTGCAAAGATAAGGTGTAGTGAAATGTTCTTTGAAATAAAATCTTTATTTGGAACAGCTATGAACATAGTGGGATTATGTTTGCGAGTACAAGTTTCAGTATTTCGTTCAAGTGCTTTAATTGCAGCTGTCGTGAATATGAGAGAAACAGCAGTTTTCTGTCTTCTTCCTCTGATTGGCAAGTGAGTGTTGTGCTTTTTGGCTAGGCCTGAAAGGAAACTTGCCATTGTATGAACGTTCTTACTTTCCTGTGAATTGCCTTCCTTTCTGGATTGAGATGGGAGCGATCCCTTTGACTGACTGTCTCTCATATTTGCTCATGCTCTAGCGAAGTCTAGCCAAAGGGGTGCCTCCTGTGATCTCCCCATCTTCAGCTATTGAAAGCTGATGCCATTTTCATGAGGAGGAGGAGCAACATGGGGATGTCCCTACAAGCAATAGGATGGTGCTGTTAATCTTCGCTATGTCCTGTCCCTTCTAAATTTTAATCTGGGGAAAAGGAATGACGAGCCTGAAGCAAAAAGGCTAGTGTCTATTCTGGGGGCAGAATTTAGGGCCAGGAAAAGACGAGACTGAGAAATCTTTAGGGAGTAGCCAAAGCCCAATACATGGGAAGGAAAGTATTACAGGCCTAAAAAGGTCAGAAAAAGACAAACGGAAACCTACAACTTCGTTACATGGGAATCTCGGTTGAGGACTGCCTGATGACTTTGGGATTGGCACTGTTCAGAAGTGGCTGTGTGTAAGAATTCCCATTCTGGTTTTAACAAATTTTGAAGTGGGTGCTTGGTCTGTGGGTTAAGTCTCTGCAACTGGGTGATAAGTGGGAACAACTGGACAATTTAGGGAAATTGTAAAGGACTGGTACCATTTGCAAACACAGCAGTTGGTGCAGAGAGCTCTTGGAGAATGGCCTGCTTACAGGTAAGCACCTAATCATTGTGCCTGACCTGAGCCTTTGTGCTGCTTTCGGAACAGAAGTTGAAGGCTTTAGCTACATCAGCACACTGCAGAAATAGCTGAACTGCCACCCACCTGAACCGCATTTATCTAATGTTGCTCCTAAGTCCTGCTAAAGTGGCTTTGGACTCAAACTGGTTTTCTTTGTGGTACTGCTCTGTGACACAGGGCTGTGCCAGCCTGTTCAGCAGCAGTGAACTTGCAGCTTGTAAACTGCTTTGCTCTGGAGCCCTCATGTATTTTCTTCTCTGAGTGTTTTATAGCACTTCGGGACAGGAGTTATCCACATGACCCAGTATAGCCCCAGGGAGAAAGGATTAAGATTGCCCTGCCTTTGACTTCAGATTTCTGAAACAGGGAATAAAAATGCAGCTGAAGTTAACATGGAGGAACTAATACAGTGATGTTCCTGAACATGAAAGAAAAACACCATCTGCTTTAGTCACCTTTCAAGGGCTATATTTACAAGCATCTCAGGGAATTATCAATAAACAGCAGGGAGCAATTACTTCTGTTAGATTTTAGTATGATTTTCTCATCTGTCTGATGGTGTAAGCAGCTGTGTAGATTGTGGAGTTCAAATGGCTTGGAATAAAGTTACTTTCAAGAAAACTGAGTTGCTCTAAAATTAAAAAAAAAAAAAGATGTTAGGGTAGTTTTGCATGTTATGTTTTTGCTTCTGAAATAATTAAAGCACATTTTTCTTGTAACTGTTCACCCTTGCTGCCCTACTAGTAGGCATTTGTCCTGAACGGGACAGCTCAGCGTGAGAAGCCAAATAATTGGGAAAATGACTTCAGATGGATATTGTCACATATTTGGGAGGGTATTGCAGTAAGCATGTCAGTCCCAGTTTTGCAAGCTGTTTGTGCTTATGGTTTTCACTGTGATTTAAAACATCCATTCAATGGTGTAGTTTCCTCTCTGTGAAGCTGAGAAAGGATTCTCTGGGAAGCAGTCAGCTTTGAATGGCCCATCTGGGGCCAGTGTGATTACTGGCAGGGGTGAAGACTGAAGTGAAATGAAGCTGGAGCCAGATCTTCAAAGCTATTCTAGATCATGGATACCCACAGAAAACAGCCATATTAATTAATTAATGCAGCTGTATGTCAAACTCATCAATTGCATACGAAAAGCCACCTCTCACTTCCCAAGTAACAAGCAACAGATTTGTGTCCTTTGAGAAGGCTGCTTGCTGCTGCTGCAGCCTTCAGAAATGGCGGAGTCTGAAATGCTGTGCTTGGTCTGATCGCCAATAGTAAAAAGTGTTTTGTGAAAAACACTCTTATTGGGGGAAAATTTTGAGACTTTGGAGCTGAAATGCTTTTAGTGTGGTTTTTAGGTTATCTAGCACAACAGGGTTCAACCTATTGTGATGTACAGTATCAAGAAGTGTGTGATGAGCTATTGTACGCAGCGCAGGGACCTCACCTGGAGGGTTATTTATGTTGCTAGTGTTTGTGATCTGAACAGTAGCTGATCCCCGTAATATTAAGAGGTGTACAGCAGAGGAGCAGTCCTCAACCTGTACCTTCTGGCTTTATAGAATCATAGACTCATTTAGGTTGGAAAAGACCTTTAAGATCATCGAGTCCAACCGTAAACCTAACCCTGCTACGTCCACCACTAAACCATGTCCCTCAGTGCCACATCTACATGTCTTTTAAATACCTCCAGGGATGGTGACTCCACCACCTCCCTGGGCAGCCTGTTCCAATGTCTGACAACTCTTTCAGTGAAGAAATTTTTCCTAATATCCAGTCTTAATCTCCCCTGGTGCAACTTGAGGCCATTTCCTCTTGTCCTATCACCTGTCACTTGGGAGAAGAGACCTACACCCACCTCTCTGCAACCTCCTTTCAGGTAGCTGTAGAGAGCGATAAGGTCTCCCCTGAGCTTCCTTTTCTCCAGACTAAACAACTCCAGTTCCCTCAGCCGCTCCTCATAGGACTTGTTTTCTCTTTATCTTCTCTTTCTGTCTTGTCCTTGTTTTTTCTCTCTGGTGGCAGATATTACTGATTCATAGAAATAATTTCCAGTTTGGATTTTGTGGGGTGTAAAACCAGCTGGGCCAAGTGCATCCGCAGCCAGAAGACAGCCACAGAAGACCATGGAGTTACATCAGAGACAGCTCTGATCCACAAGACTTTGTTTTTGTAAACATCCCCTCCCCACCAGGGTAACTAACTCCCACAGGGCTCTCGTACAAGTGGGGATTTCTCCTCTCACCCTGCCTCTCTCTTCAGCGCTTCGCATGAGCGCTGTGCTGTTTCAAGGTATGCTGCTATCTCGTCTGTGACGGTATCAGAGCTTCCCTTGAATGGGATGGATCCCCATAGAGAGACGCCCAAGAAAAACAACACAGAGCATCTAATTGGTAAGCCTAGCTTTGTGTGTGTGTGTGTTTTTCTCAATAAAAAGGAGCAAAACTAACTAAACAAAAAAAAGTACACTTGAATCCAGGCATTCATCATGTCTCCCACATAGGCTGGATATGAAAATTCAGGATCTGCCACTGTGAGTGACAGACCAAATTACCTTGTACTGCCTGCCAACACATATCAGGATCTACCTTCCGGCAAAATGACCCCAGGGGCTAAAATGGCTGATTCAGCTATTGATACACTTCTGTATGTAGGGATGGGGTGGAAAGGGAAAAATATGAGATAGTTAGGGAAGGCAGAAGAATTTTTCAGCCCCAAAAGGACACTTGATGTGTTTGGACTTGTGTGATGAACACCTACCTGGTGCTCTCTTCAAGCAAGGGAACTGCTGCCAAACCAAAGTTGTTACTGGCAATGATGTGTGCTGTTTTCACCATTGTGTCTGGCCATTAGTATGGATAGTACAGTGGGACAAGCATGAGTCTCAGCGGCATTGATTTGGGTGCTTGTAGAAAGCAGGAGGGTGCATAGCGGTTACAAAAGGCTGAGGCTACTCCTTCTCTCTTTGTTGCTGTAGGAGACTTGGGAGATTTTTGCCCACTGTTCTTTATATTCCTCACGAGACAACATGGACATGAGCTTTTCAAGTTTGACATCCACATCATAGTTTTGTGTATCAAGTGTGTTCATGATCACAGAATCATAGAATCATTTAGGTTGAAAAAGACCTTTAAAGTCCAACCGCAAATGAGTGTATTAAGGAAAAACAAAGTGAATCTTATGAGTGTCCTGGAGCTTTTCCACAACTGCTGATTGATGAGCTCTCACATTGTACAGTGCATTGCAGCTCTTGGTTTGCTCTGGACTGTAGTCCCAAGTGAGGTTTTTGGTGGTTATGACTATTGTAACCCATATATAGGCATGGCAAAACCAGGTCCCTGATATGTTGGGTTGTGACTGATCCTTATTCTTCACTATTGTGTTTTTCTAGAACCTTCCATTTGTCTTGTGGTTAAATGGTTTGAGACTTTGGGGTAATCTGAGAACATTTGTGGTGTTTTTTTAGATCTAGGTCTGGATTCACTGTTAAAAAGGCATACTGTCATATCCTGCTTTTTTCATTGGAATCTACGTTGGCAACAGGATCTCTAGGACAGTTTTTATGGAGAAGGATTCACTTGTACTTTGTCAAGTTTTGGATGCGTGCTTCTTGTCCATAGTGGTGATAAGTGATATCTTGACCTACCTCTTCTCAGCTGCTTGAATATCAATCTGCAGGGTGTGGGCATTTGTTCCGAGCCATTCCCCCCCATCTGTGGGTTGTGTCATTCCTACCACGCATCATCACAGTGGTCTCAGATGGGTGATGGCAGGTGATGTTACCATCCAAAATTGCTTTTGAAGAGGTTCTTCATGACCAAGTTTGGCATTGGAGAAAAAGATCTTCAGACATTTTTCTGTAAGCTAATAATTTAGGTGAAATAGAGGAAAACGCTGAGTTCTGCTGAACAAAACATGCCTTTGTGATTCATTTCCCCAAGCTTCAGATAAAAAATTATGAATGATGCCCATTCCACAAGTTTCCTTGATCTCTTTCCACTGATTAAAAGACGCTTGACTGCTGGTACTTCATGTACCTGTTGTAGTCTGACACACCACTAGTGTAACATGAAGAACACTGTATGGCAAACAAGCAGCAGTGAAAGCGTTAAAGATTTTCACATTAAATCTTAAAAGTCCTGTCTTCAAACACATGGCCTTGAGGTTTGCATGGTAATTTACTCAGGGGAGTTCCTCAAATCTTTCCTACCACAGATTGCAGCATGGCTGATGATCCCTCATTAAACAACCAGGGATTTCAAATTACTGTTTGTTGAAAAGGGTCAGGAGGAAAGCCGGGCTCCTGGCGCAGCGATTCTGTGCCCAGCTCTCAGGGCAAACAAAGGGATGCCTGAAACTTGACCCTCTTGGACACAAACATATTTATGTGTGAATGATTAAATCTGCAGCAGGGACCTCAGAAGTAGGAAGGCAAAAACTCCAAGCAGCAAAAGGCTTGGTTGTAACACCCAGGTTTGCAGCTAACCTGACTTCGTTGCCAGCGCACGTAGCGCAGCTATGCACCCGAGAGAAGAAAGAGCTGCAGGAGGGCTGTGTAGAGTCTCCTCCTCCAGGGTTGCTTGGGGTTTTCTGACAAACTTGTCAGTCCTGCTCCGCTGGTCTGTGAGCTTGTGCCTTACAGATCAGGTAGCCTCATGCTGTTTCACTGTGGTGACAAGTTTTTTCTCGCAACGTATAAAATGAATTGTTGTCTTTTCTATTTATCAGTTTCTATCTGCATATGAATTTTATTTGATGTCTGAAATTCCCAGTGCTACCCTGTACCTTTGAGGTAACATATCCAAAACATGCGGCATCTTTGCATCAGCGTGGGGGAGGTTCTCTGAGGAGACGTCTGAGCCTTCTGTCTTCTCTCCTGCCTCTTCCCCTTGCGCTGGGAAACGTAGGCTGTGGCGTTCGGCTTCCCATCTGCTGATGCTCATTCCTGCAAAACCCCTCTTCTGGCCCAAACCTGGCAGCTGGGCAGCCCTTAGGGCTAGCCCAGCCTGCATCCCTGATGCTTCTGCTTTTCTCGTGACTCTCCTGATCCAAGGCATTTCTGCATTTAACAGAATTCAGTTGACCTTGCAGCATTCTGTCCTGCTGGCAGGACTGGCCTGTTTTGCTCCTTGCCCTCTTCCGTGCCTTTTCTGTGAGGACCTCAGCAGCTCCAGCTGCTCTTCAAAGAGCAGCAGCTCCTTGATCACCTTTCCCTTTCAAAGAGCCTCCCAAACTTTTAGTACTTGAACAACAACTCACCACTGTCCTCCCTTCAGGTGGTAAAATGATGAAATTATTTTGATGTGTTTTGATTTCATTATAATGAAATAATGAAATTTCATTATAATGAAATTTTGGGATGAGAAGAGCTGAACGCAGTGAAAGAACTGCTCAAAATGCATGGGTGTGCATTTTGACAAGCACTGATTTTGAAGCTTCTGGTCCAGTGAATGAACTGGTCCATCAATATTCCTGAAAACTTTCAACTAAAGCCAGTAGGAGTTCCCCTCATTTTCCTTACTACCTGTTTCATACAAACTGAATCTTTTGCCCCAGCCGTGGCACACTGGCAGAGATTCATATCTACGGATACTTCACCCAATGATTTATTTCTCCTTCACAGCCCCCAGCTTTGGCAATGTTTTTCATTTTTCCTCTTTCTTTCCTGTTGCAGAACGTACTTGCTAAACCTGTTAACCCTTGGGGCAGAAGGGACATAAGGTTGAATGTTTGGATAGGTGTTTTATAGCTTTCAGTGAGCGATGGGAGGGAGGTAAAAGGGAATGAGTCTCGGTGGACTTTGCAGTCCCTTATGATTGCAGTGGGCTAGATCTACATCCTTCAGAGAACTCTTTTCAAAATTTGCATTCGCTGCTTTTCTTCCTTATTTTTTTTTTATAGCCGACAGGTGGGAAGGAGTTGGTGTCTGTGGCTGGATCCTGATTTCCCTTTCTTTCCTCCTGGTGCTTATTACCTTTCCTATTTCCATCTGGGCATGTATCAAGCTAAACTACTGGGATTTGGGACACATAAAGAATGCTCTATGATTATCGTTGTTACTTACATTTATTGGTTTATTGATTTTGTTAAAACAAGGCACTTTACATTCACTTTTTGGAAATCGTAAGGGCTTGTAGTGAAGATGTGGTCTGCGACCAAGAGATCCATGTTCTTCCACTGACTTTCTGTATCACCACAACTTACTCATTTAATTTCTTCCCATCTCAACTTCCATCATCAGTTAAACTTCCCTGCTTTACAACAACACTAGGAGAATACAAACTCTTCTGAAGAACTCATATTTGATGCTGCCAGCAATAGTGATTAACATGGATACTGATGAAAAATGGAGAAAGTCCCTGCACTGAGGGACTACACAACCTAAACCCACAGTCCCTTCAAGGCATGAGCATAATATGATTAATTTAAAGCAATTTTAGGGGTGAGTTACCAGAGTGATTGCCCTGAACACCAGACCTTGAGTAGTCCTAATACACTAACCAAAGTAGTTAGGTAGATTGTCTGAGGTGAGTGCTACTCTGAGTGTAGCACTGATGTTGAGAGAGCTGTGGGTAGCCTCATTAGATCAGTGGTAACTCTTTCATATTTGATCTGCTTTGTAAAATATTTACAGGGCCAGAGTCTGAGTTTTTTCCAGCAAAGGATGAGGTGAGGAGAAGACATAAAATGCCTAGTGACTTGCAGCTTTGTTGGTTCCTATATTATTTGTACTTTTTTCACATTCAATACAGATGCCAAAGATTAAAAAAAATCAGTCCAGAGAGCAGGAATGGAATTATTTGTAAAATTCTAAATTTGAAATATTGTCCTAGGTTATCAGAGAATATGAATGTGCTGTTGTATTTCGGCTGGGACGTATACTGTCTGAGAAAGCAAAGGGACCAGGTGAATGCATGCAGTTTTATTCTGTTAAGATGCACTGTTTTTATTTTATTATGATGCACTGTTTTTATTTTATTATGATGCACATTAACCACATAAAGAATTGCAGAGGTCTATGAAATCCTTCTTCATAGCACAGGGGGTGCTATGAAGAGAGATGATCCTCTCTGCTGCAGTTCCTTTACTTGCAGGCTGTTTGTTTTTCTGAAGAGAAGATAAAGCCACCCCCCTGTCACAGCACAAGACAGAAGGTTGAGGACCTTGATACCAGGTATGGCTTTGCTGTTGAGTACGTTGGACAACAATTGGTTGTGTTCATGCTGCAGACACTTGTGGGGGACTGGGGAGGTTTAAATTCAATCTTCAGATCTGCTGCAGACTTCTTTGGGTGCCTGTGGCCACTCTCCCTATACCCCACTTCCAACACTGCTCATTGCTGCCAGCTCTTCAGCTGTCTTCTGCTCTGAAAATTGCAAATGTGTCAGGGCAAGGACACTCTGCATCTATACAGAGTTTGTTACAGTCACCTAGGATGAGGTTACAAATCACAAATACAAACCAAACCCAACAACATGAGGTATTTGCATTGGTGCAGTTACCACCTCTGTGCAATGAAACTGGGCAAACTGGAAGTGGAAATAAGAGGAAAAAGTCCTTTCCAGATACTGTGTTTCCTCTTGAAGAACAGCCATGTGGTCCAAAGAGCAGCTAGGGCAGCTGCAGAGCTCTTCTGCATGGCTCTGGGCACCTAAGCAAGGTGCTGAGATTAGAAAAATAGTTGTCAAGTCCCCCTCTCTAGTGAAGGGAGAGTGGGGACTCCATCACAGGACGGGTCAGATCTTAGGACAATGTTCCTAATATGGTGCAGGAATCTGGACCTGGGAGATGTCTTTCCTGGGGACACACATACTGTACCATAAATGGCTTATGATCTAAAGTGGGGAAACGAAACAAAGGCATGGAAGGAGGTTTTGTCAGAAGTCTCATGGCAGATTTGAGACCAGAACTGCAATCTGCCCATTCCCAGTCCAGTGCCCTAGGCCATTAAGCTCCAATAAATTCATGTTATTTGCAGATATCTGCATTTCCCTCCATTATTTGAAAATGCAAAACCTCACTGTTGTCACCTCCCATAGCAGAAAGGACAGCTGTGGTAATAAGGTGGGCTCATTTCTCACCCTGTGGATATTTCCATCCATTTGCTTTGTACAGGGTACCTATTCTCTAGCAGCCATCTAAAACAGAAATAAAACATAAAGCTGATCTGTGGCGCGATCAAAAATAATGTGGGTGTTTTATAGTCTTGCAGTTGTGAGCTACTGTATAGAATTTAGCTTATTTGCTGTATCTTTTGACTTCCAAACTTCTACTTATGAAAACCTGCACATGCATCACTGCATGCAGGCCAAGCAAACTCCTCTTGCTGATGTTCAGAACTGTGAGATAAAAGATAAGGAAGGGGGGGTAGAACTGCAAATGGGAGTCAGAGAGGACAAGAGAGGAGAGGCTAAAAAATTCCCAATTGTATTGTTATTCCACACATGGAAATGAAGCAATAGACAAGTGTAAAATATCCAGAATAGAATGTCCTAATAAAATTGGATCTGACACGCACGCAGCTCACCATTCAAAAAAGCCTTCAGTGATGTTGTAGTCACTGCTCGAAGGTATGCACAGCCTACATGTTTCTTAAAAGGCAAATTACATATGGATAACAAATCTCCTTAAATTAAAAGGAATTAGCAGACAATCATCCACAAAACTCAGATCCAAGCAGGAATGGAGAGATGTATCTTTAGGCATTTTATTGACAAAACGGAAGGCTGGAAGGAAGATGGTTACAGCAGTTGTGCTGTACAAGGCTTAGCAGCTTTTGGCAAGGCTTCTGCAGCTGTTGGCAGGGCTTCTGTGAAGCACTTACTTGCAGGCAAAAGATGCTGAGGACGGAAGACAGTGGAGCATCATCAGCAGTTTGCTGAGGCCAGCTACCTGCTGAGGCACAAGAGGCTTGTCTGGCAAAAGATGGCACAACTCCTCTATGAATACTTAAAAATTTTTCAAAGTTTCTTCTCATAATTTCTTGCACTTTGCTTTTCATTTTTGTTTTAATTTGCTGGTGTTTCTTAAAAATACGTTGTTTAGGGAAAGAAAAACGGATTTTCCAGTCTGCATGCAATGTATAAAACCAGTAATGGTCCTTTCTACCAGAAAGGAAGAGGATAACCATCATTTAGTATTGCAGAAGAAAATCATTCAGGTTATGAGATTCATTTCCTGTTGAAACAGTTGTCTAAAGGCAATGTACAACATTTTGCCCTGGTTTAAACTATTGGTGATGCAGGATAACTTCCTTGAAGTTATTTCTCAGGGGAATAACAGAGAAACCAAACAAAATTCATAGTTTCCTTGAATTATCAGGCCTTTTCCTCACTAAAGGAAAAAAAATATTCCCTTTCCTTAGCAAGGGGAGTGTTATTGGATCCTTCTCTAATTCTGCACATTTCTGCAATGCAGATTCTCACAAAAGATGCTGTTACTACCCAAGTCGCTGGGGTGGTGTGCTACAGGATCGACAGCGCTGTCAGCGCCGTCGCTAACGTCACTGACGTCCATTTGGCTACCTTCCTCTTGGCACAGACAACCCTGAGAAACCTCCTGGGTACACAGAGCTTGGCTCAGCTCCTGGCAGCTCGTGGGGAGATTGCACGCAGTATTCAGGTAAATCTGGCTCTCAAAATTCACTGACAACATGGAGATTTTTTCTGGGAAGTAGCAGATTAGAAATAATCTCTCTTTCTTTCTTCAACAACTATAGCAAAATTTTCCTTTATGGTTTTTTTCAATTATACATCTCATTGCTCAGAGTAAGAAAGAGTTATTCTAAAGATATTTCCCAAGGTTCTTGAAGAACAGTTATTTCCTATCAAAAAGTAATGAAGATTCTGAAATTATCCAGTCAGTTGAATAAATCAGTTTAGTCTTTGTACAGAGTTTACTGCAAGCAGTGAGAAAGAAGTCTGCTGCTTGTGGAAAGGTCTATCTTGAGCAGACCCTTGATGGAGGTTTCATCAAGGCAGGGCTTGTATCTCCTGTCATAACAACTAAAAGTACAGAACCGAGTTGTTTTATGCTTTAAAATGCCATCTGTTTTTTTTTTTAATTTGGCAGCCAAGGAGGGAGCAGAGAAGAAAGCCAAAACCTGATTTACGCTTTTCAGTCAGAGTCGAGGCATAGTCAGATAAAAGAGAGAGTGTACCCCTCTCCAGCCAGGACAGCAGCCATGGGCAGAGCAGGAGCACAGTGGTGACGTGGGTTGCAGTAGCTCCCAGGAGCCTGAGCACAGAAGAGCATGCCAGTGCCGCAGGGCTGTGCTGCGTCATTCACTCGTAGTGTCCTTTTACGTGCTTTTACAGCATCATGCGGTTCTAGGAAGTTGCAGTAGTATTACTTTGTAAAAGGGAGAAGTTTGGTAAGTGCCCACCTGAAGAAAAGATGGGGATCATAATTTAGGAGACAGTAGAGAAGCCACACAGGAGACACCCTGTCTCAGACATCGGTGTTGATCAGCAAGAGTGTCATAAGGTTGCGGTACTCGCTGTACAACACCAAGTCGGATGTTAGTACCCCTGGAGGGCTCCGTCTTTCTGTTAGGCAGGTTTACACGCTGTCTTTCCTTCTGCCCAAGCGGCAGGGTACATCACGTGGTTTTCTCTCTGCCATCACTGCGCTCTTTGTGGTGGGTGGTGTGTTTGTCCCTAAGGCTATCCTCTCCTCGACAGTGCCACGGAGCAGTGGGGAATCAAAGTGGCCCGAGTGGAGATCAAAGATGTCAGGATTCCTGTAGCCATGCAGAGAGCAATGGCAGCCGAAGCAGAGGCTGCTCGAGAGGCAAGAGCTAAGGTGAGACCCACAGCAATGTCTACCTCCAAGCTCCTGTATCCTTGTCCCAGGCATCCAAGTGACTATTTGTTTTCTCCTCATTGTAAAGGTGTATTTTCCCCACTATGGGCAGTATCTCAATGTGGTTTCCGTTTCTCTTGCTTTGCAGATTGTGGCAGCAGAAAGAGAAATGAATGCTTCTAAAGCCCTCAAGCAGGCCTCCATGACGCTGGCTGAGTCTCCAGCAGGTCTTCAGCAACGCTACCTGCAAATGTTAACAACCTTGGCCGCAGAGAATAATTCCACCATTGTCTTCCCTCTCCCTATAAATTTGCTTGAGAGTTTCGGGCAGAAAAATAGAGGGGGATAGAGACTCTTCTATGCTAGATCCTTGGGCAGAGACATTTAAAGGGTTTCCCAGGAAGCAAGGCATTCCAGATTATCAGGCCTAAAGTAGAAGCATGCTTTGGTCCTCTGTACCAAAAATAACAGTAAAAAAGGTTTAATAACCACACATAGCTCCCACATTAGGAGACTGCATTTGCAAAGTTCAGGCACTAACCAGTTTCAGCTTAGACTCATCTCCAAGTGAAATGGAAGAAAATATTTAAAATACAATAAAATATATAAAATTTATGTTAAACCTAATATGAAATTTTAATGATGCTTTCAGCACATTTTACAGAGTCTTGAGTGTAGCAATTATTTGGTGATTTGTCTGCTAAGCAAGAACCTGTGAGCTCTTGACATACTCCACACAACAAAAGGGTCAGATACTGGCATTTAACTCAAGCCCTGTGGAGTGGCAAGAAGGATTTGGCCCATAACCTTAGAGGTATTCTTTTGAGATTATTAACAGAGTTACTGGATAATAGGTATGTCAGTAGAACAGCCTATTCGCTACCTTATATGAGTAAAAGCACTTTCTTTACTGACCTCAGCTGGATTTTGCCAATATCACTGACATTTCTATAAGCTCTGTAATAAAAGGAAGAGAATGTACAGCCATGCATTACAGTCACATTTCCTAAATCTGAGAGCTGGGTGCGGTGGGTTGACCTTGGCTGGATGCCAGGGGCCCACCAAGCTGCTCTATCATGTCCCCCTCCTCAACTGGACAGAGGGAGAAAAAAATATGATGGCAGGCTCGTGGATCGAGATAAGGACAGGGAGATCTCTTACCAATTACCATCATGGGCAAAACAGACTCAACTTGGGGAAATTAATTTTATTTTTTACCAATCAAAAGTCAGAGTAGAATAATGAGAAATAAAACGAAATCTTAAAAACACCTTTGCCCCACCCCTCCCTTCTCCCTGGGCTCAACGTCCCTCCTGATTTTCTCTACCCCCTCCCCCTGAGCAGCACAGGGGGACGGGGAATGGGGGATGCGGTCAGTTCATCACACGTCTGTGGCGCTCCTTCCTCCTCACGTTCTTCCCCTGCTCCTGCGTGGGGACCCTCCCACAGGAGACAGTTCTCCATGAACTTCTCCAACGTGGATCCTTCCCACGGGCTGCAGTTCCTCATAAACAGCTCCAGCATGGGTCCTTTCTGTGTGTCCTTTCCACGGGGTGTAATCCTTCAGGAACAGACTGTTCCAGTGGGGGTCTGCCACAGGGTCACAAGTCCTGCCAGCAAACCTGCTCCAGCGTGGGCTCCTCCCTCTCCACAGGTTGACAGATCCTGCCAGGAGCCTGCTCCAGCGCAGACTTCCCACAGGGTCGCAGCCTCCTTCGGGCATCCACCTGCTCCAGCGTGAGGTCCTCCACGGGCTGCAGGTGGATATCTGCTCCACCGTGGACCTCCATGGGCTGCAGGGGCACAGCCTGCCTCACCATGCTCTTCACCAGGGGCTGCAGGGGAATCTCTGCTCTGGCGCCTGGAGCACCTCCTCCCCCTCCTTCTTCACTGACCTTGGGGTCTGCAGAGTTGTTTCTCTCATGTATTCTCACTCCTCTCTCTGGCTGCTATTGCACAGCAGGTTTTTTTCCCCCTTCTTAAATACATTATCCCAGAGGCGCTACCACCATCGCTGATGGGCTCAGCCTTGTCCAGTGGCGAGTCCGTCTTGGAGCCGGCTGGCATTGGCTCTATGGGACACAGGGGAAGCTTCTGGCATCTTCTCACAGAAGCCACCCCTGTAGCCCCCCTGCTACCAAAACCTTGCCACGCAAACTCAATACACTGGGGCAAACCTTGAGGAAAACAAATTGTCTTTGTTAATTTAAGTGTCTGTTTTTCATTATCAGGAGGTTTCTCATCTTCCCTTGCAGATGTCATGAAGCAGTGGTGCAGGTTTTCACAGAATGAGCCTTCCCCACCCTCCAAGAATGCAATGCCTGGCAGCTGAGCGGGGCACACCATTGCAGATATCAGAGTTCAGCTATCATTACGCCTGAGTTTACAGCCTTCAAAAATAGCTGGGTAGTTCACAGTGCTGGCACACAGTGATGGGCTGTTTGCTAGGAATCTGAAGGCTCTTGTGGAGTAGCTGTTCTGGTAGGTGCTGCTGCTGTGTAGTGTCTCCTCCACACAGGGCTCACTGCTGCCCCTCCTATCCAGTAGGGTCATTTGACTCCAAATTAACCAGATCAGCATGGACCTACTAATTATTATATCATTAATACAGACCCTTCTTATTTTTACTGCAATGTAACACAAGCAGTCCAGGTTGCAAATTTTCGCACTCAGTAACTGCTGGCACGAAGACAGTGTATGAGCATCTGAGGATGGTGACCTGTTCAGCAAAGACAGCTTTTCAGTACAGCTCTTCTCTGCTTCAGACCTGACTGCCAAATGGCATTTTGCTGGCAAACTAAAGAAGTAAAACCTGTATTTGCAAGGCATCTACTTATCAGTGCTATCCAAACATTTTCTACAGACTTATTCTAAGAAAAGAGAGGTTTTGAGTTTTGGGGTTATTTTTCATCGTCAGTTTAGTCTGCCATTTGCAGAAGCCTTTATAATTGTGACAGCAACCCCCCCCACCTTTCCCTGACAAATATTCTATCTCCACTACAGAACTGTTTGCAGAAGCAAGTTGCACAGAAGCAGCAATGCTTTAGAAAAATGCAACCACAGATTGCATCAGCTTTTTTTTTTTTTTAAAGTAGTGCAAATTAATTAAACTCTAAAAAAAAGAAAAGCTTGAAAGACATGTGACTACAGAATGTAATTGAAAAGCAGTTCTGTGCTCTCAGTGAGCTACCAGCACTAACCAGCCTGTGCAGGACTCCTGGGCGAGACACAGGCACATCCAGTCCAGTTGCCCATCCCTGATGCTGGGCCAGTTCCAGTTCCAGCTTCAGAAGTACGTATGGGAATCCTGCTGTGGTACAAGTGGGATCATTCATTTCCCTACATGAGGGCTCACAATTAAAATCAGAAATTAACTGATGTGCTGAAACATAAGTGTTAGTATCTCTTTTCTTTCAGTAGCAGTGTAACACAGGGTGTACTTGGTAAGCCCATGAATGCCCAGTCTTCTTTCTGACCCATGCAAATTTCTTGGCCTCTTCAACATCCAGTGGCAATAACTGCAGGAATTAACCATCAGCTCTGCCAGCACAATGATTTTTCATTTGATCTCCTGCAGGATAATTGCACTGTTGTATAATGGACCAGGGAGACAGAAATTCCTGCTCTCTCTTCACCAGTGGCAGGGAGAATAAACACAATAACCGGTAGAGTAACTGCAATTTTTGTTGTATTACACCCCCCAAAAAAAAAATCTACAAGACGATAACCCATTCAGCAAAACAGATAGCAACAGAAGCAACTCTGCAATGTTTCAGGTGCCACTGCGATGTACAGGCTTTGCAAGAAAAATTTAGGAAGGAGCTGAGTCTCAGTCACACAGGTAGGATGTGGGGAGCAGAGCAATCGTTCAGAAGAGGCACAGGCTGTCAGGCGTGTTCATGAAGTCCTGCAGATGAGCACAGGCTTGCCGGTGCAGGGTGGTGCGGCACTCACTGTCGTCTGGGATTTTCTCTACCCAGGCTTGTGCATCAAGGAAGTACTGCATCCTGAGTGCAAGTGGGACAGGTAAAGGAGGTGAGTCACTACAGCTGACACGGAGCGATGGGGAAGTGTAAACCCTGCGGGACTGCATCCCTCCACTAAAGCATCTCTGAGATCAGGAGGAGTTACACTAGCCAAGAAACTTGCCTGAAACCTCGTTCCACCAGCAGGTTAACTGAGCTTTGAATAAAGTTTAGGAAGAGCCAGTGCCAAGCTGGGATAAATCTGGCTGTACTTGTGTTTTGAGTGACACCAGGTAGGCTTGGGCTAAGTTTCTATTAGAATTTTGTGGACTGGCACAAAAAGCCCCAGTGAACACCAATGGGACACAGTGGAGGGGAGTTTAGTTTCAACACAGTATCCCAAAATGTTTCCTAATTTTCTGTGGTAAGAGCCCATGTAGCTTCTGGCATTTTACAACTGGACTGGAGAAGACTTTGGAGGTTACACCTCTACTGAGAGACTTCAGTCTTTAGCAAGCTTGCCTTGAAGCAGGCCCCTGACTTAAGCACTCACATTGGTGTCATATAAAGATGGGGAGAGTGGACTTTTTAAGGTTTTAGGAAGTGGTGCTCACAATTTGATTGAGAAGGTCCCCTTCCTAGAAGCTTTCAGATGCACTACCTTTCTCCAGTTCTGTGCAGGGAAATGAAAAATTTAAGATGTCTTCATCACTGAATATTTGATAGTGTCAGACTCAATTCCTCCTCAGATAAATCCCTTTTTTTCATTAAAGTATGACAATGAGAAGTGAGAAGAATATGCTATTTGCATGCATGATATAACAGAAACTTTGAGAGCTGCTCTTGGCCACAGTCCCACCCATTTCTTTTGCAAACACAGGAGTTGTGTAAGGCATCTGCAGTAGATGCAACCATGTAGTGCTTCCCATTCTCCTTTTCTAGCTATGAATTTTTAAATGAGTGGAGTCAGGGCCAGATTTTGATTCTGAGAAATGGGGGAACCAGGCTTTGCACAGATACATGAGCCAATAGATTTGGGTGGCTCAGCTGTTCCCCACAGCCACCATTTTGCCTATGGCGTGGTACTCTTTGCATTTTAGTAAAGCCAGCAGAATCAGCCCGTAAGAAATTTGGCCCTCCCTTTGCTTTCTGGAGGTATTCTAATAGGTTGAGTATCCTCTGGATTCACTGTCCGTGATAACAGCCAGTGCTGCTCAGAAACTATTACACTTACTTGTTGTTGCAATCAACCGTTTGCCCATCTTTCCCCATGAGGAGGTACCGTTTGCCAGCGATCATGTTTAACTTGCACGTGGAACGTGTTAGGAACTGTCGGTGGGCGCCCACTTGGATGCTGTCATCAGTAGCTGTGGCACAACAAGAGCAAACCACATGAACTTTTCTAATAAAGAGTAGAACCGTAGCCCACAGGACACAACTCCTTGTGATCATTTACTCCACTGCTAAGCCAAGGTAATATTTCACTTGGGAGTTGTGGCTTGACATGGGAATAAATGGCCATGCTATGGTAGGATATATTTTCCTTAACATTACCTGACAAAAAGTAAGCTATTTCTGTCTTAGCTGGTTGTCTTGGCCTCCTCAGTAGTTATTGAAGAAGCTGTTTTGCTATAGAGAACTTTCAGGCCTTATGGAGTTTGTTTAAATCTCAGAGACTGAAGGAAAAGCCAAAGGACAAAGAAAACATGCTATCTTATATTTCAGATTGCTTAGGCTCATAGTGGTCTTAAAAGCTAGCAAACTAAATTCAAATATCTTGAGGCTCAACAATGCAGCAGGCAGTATTAAAAACTCACTCTCCTTAGCACACCTGACCTGAACTTCACCAATGTAGCCTCTACACTATTCCCTCTGAAGCTGATACATAGGACATGCACTTGGTGATCTCCACATTAAAATAACTTAGAAGATTGTGGTCTGGATTCCGGCCCAGAAGATTATTCATTCAAGAGCTGCACTGCCCATTACAGAAGTGGGCATCCAAGGCAGAATAGAAGGCTACTCAGGTACTGCAATGACATGAGAGCTGGAAAGATGCTTATTCATCAGACCAACCACTGGTCATGACAATACTGTGTTGTTTGGCTAGAACAACAGTTTTCAAAGTCCATTTGAAAAAAAAATGCAAATAACAGCAATATTGTAATTTCTTACTCCCTTTCTAACTATAATGTGAAATGTCATGCGCAACTGTGGTGACAAATTCAACATTAAACCAGCTTAAATTACAACTAAGACACCACAGTCTTCCTATCAGTTAACAGAAGCTTGTGCAGCTTCTGCTCTCTACAGTATTGTATTACAAGTATGGGAAGTCTAGTATTCAAAATAGAACCCTAAAAGTAGAATAAAATCCTGAAGTAGAATATTTTAACGCTAATAGATTTCAGAGAATTTGATGTAGTGTGGTAATCTGTGAATCCTAACACTGAGAACGTTATCTATTTCCTAGTTAAAACTTGCCTTAATTTTACATATGGTACCTGTAGGCCAGGGAAAAGTCAGTCTTCGGTATTGTATGCTGGTTTACATCTGCATTTTTCCAAAGAATGATACAGTACTGTAGGTTTTCTCATATAACCCAAGACATTTCTATTGTTCCTATGCTATATGGTGTACTGAATTTTCATTTTGCTCAAGGAATGCAAAGATGGATCAGAACTACTTGAGAAAATGATGATATTATGCCTCAGGTTCATTGTGCTTAAATTACCATGGTGTTTCTTGGTTCATATGCTTCACAAATGGCCTAAATACAGTTCAGACTGTAGAGTTCATAAGCATTTGAGTTATTACTTTAACAGGTTATTATGTCATTTCCAATTCTAAATCTCCAGTTAAAAAAATAAAAATATAATGATCCAAAGTGACCAAGCAGAATTTAAGGGAAACAATTAATTCAAGTTTTAGAGTCTATAATGTGAAATAAAAAACCTGGGGGGAAAAAAAAAGGAAAAAAAAAAAAGAATTCTGTGCTATTTTGCATGGGCCATACTGTTCCCCTAAAGGACTCATAGGACAGCATAAATGTTAACCATCCAAAATACATGCACTAATTCTATTAATAATCAAAGTAATCTGAGGAATGCACATCTGCAAAATTCTCTTTTGCTGACTCCCAAACACAAATAAGTGTTTCCATCTGTCTTCTGAACCACCCCTTTATTTGCAAGGATTGATACTGAAATAATGCCAGCAGTCCAGAGAATGAGAATTTACCCTACTAATTCTCACCTACCCTTGGTGAGGGCAACAGAGACCAACCTCACTCAAAACAGCCACAGAAAATACAAAAGATAACAACTCCAGCTCAGTCATGAGCTGATTTGGATGCAACACCTTGCTTTTCCTTCATCATCATGGCTTCATGCTTCTTCCCAGCCTTCCTCAAGCCTGCTGAAAGCCTACTGATGCTCATAAGCTGCATCATACAGCACAAACCAAAGGGGATTTTAAAGGTATTAAAAAGAATGAGGTGGGAATGGGAGAAATAATCTCTTCCCTTCAACTTCACATTCAAAGCATGTTTCTCTCAGCTGCCAAGAAGCAAAATCTTTCCAGTGCTTGCCTGCGAGTTGTGAGTACAAATGCATTGGGGCCCAGAGATCCAAATCCTTTAGATCCTGTAGGTTTTCTGGAGGGATTAATGAAACTTTCCATCATAGTGCTGTAATCTCCCATAGCCAGTGTTCCGATCACTAGGTACATTATCATTTCCCTGCATATGGAAAGCCCTGGGTATGACAGATGCTGTCTCTGGACTCATGAATTGTGGACCTCATTTTCCAACAGGAACTGAACATTGGGCACAGATCACAAGTTGTGTGCCATAATGTACTGGGTGACATTGCCAGTCCCCTGGGAAAAGATCGAGGGAGTGAGTTAATTATTCTGTTCCAGACAGGGAAGATTTCAGAATCTTTGAAATTGTTTTTTAAAGGCAATCTCTGGCTGCCAAACTCAAAACTGACAACCACGTGACACCACAGTGGCTGAAGTCTGAGATGTTATCTGACAGCCTCTCCAGAAATTACTTTGAAGAGTATCAGTGCTCACTGATGCTGCTGATAAAGTTCACATGGGGACAACTGGGATGGCAGACCTGCAAAAGGACATCATCTGAGAGCAGTTCAAATCTTTACACTGCACCTAAAGAAATAGAAAGGCTTCTTATCACAATTATTAAATTGAAGTTCTAGAAGTTTTCCTGTGGTCACTGACTTCAGGCAAGTCATTGTGGACAACTCTTAGCCTGTTCTGCAAGGGTTGCAAGTGCTTAATAATTAATTGGGTAACAAGCACTTCAATTCTTCATCTAGTATCAAAACAGAGGTCAGTGGATATGTCTACAGCAGAAAAAGATGTGGAGCAATAACAGCAGTCTATAAAGTGAATTAGTTGATGCAGAAGACCTAATATCCACACTATGCATGTTTTTGGAGGGTTTATCTTAGATTAGCTCCAGTTTGGAGCCATGGAATGAATGCAGCTGGAATGTGTCTTCTGGTTTAGTTTCACCTGAAAGGATTGAAACTCATGTGCTCTGTGCTGCACAATGTGAACCAAAGCAACCTACCCCTGAACTGAACAGTGAGGTAGCTGTACCAAATAAGCCTTGAAAGAAATCAGTCTTCTTGCAAGCCTAGTGTAGAAGTATATCTGACCCTACTTTCTACAGCAAGAGAAGGTATCTGCATGGCTCATACTGGCTAACATTTAATCAACCTAGTTTTCCTACAGGTGAATGAAAGGAACCAAACATTTTGATACTTACTGGCTTTAAGGATTCTGTGGATTTTGGCCTCATAGTAATCAAAAACATTCTTCTGTGTATTATTGAGAACCTCTACCTCGTACACTGCAACAGACAACAACTGTGTGAGGCTGGATGGAAACATGAAATTGCATCCAAGAACTGAAAAATAGGTATGCTTTTACCAGATGTCAGAGGCCGGTGTACCATCTATTCACAAATCATGAGGATATGAAAGACAACAGGATAGTAATCCTATATGCCTAATATGCTTTTAGAAAGCCAGGTATTAATCAACAACCTCTAGATTTGTATTCCTTTTGTGTATTTTTTTTAAAAGCAGCTCCTATATGATTAGGTTTTCACTTTTTTTTCCGGTCCTTCTGTTAGCATCTAAGTTACCAAAGCTGCTGAACCAGTTTTCCTTCAGTAGCTCTTCCAACTTCCCATCCAAAGAAGAGACCAGAAAGGCAAATTAACAAAGGAGAAATATTTGTCTAGCTCTGCAGAAGGAGCTGCTGAGCTATGGCATGCCATGCAAAGCCTGCTCTTTATCTCCATCCTGTAAAATGCCCTGATGACTGTGACAGCACACAGCTTTGTTTCATCTCCTCAGCCTCTAGGCCAGATACAGAAACCTTACTCATTTCAGGAGAGGTCTGGGCATATAAAACTACAAATTTATCCTTATTAAAAAGAACTATCTTTAAATTAAATTGACAGTTGTCTTTCATGCCTTACCATAATCCGCAATAGGGTGGTAGCAGACAAAACTAAAGCGTGTGGTTTGTGTTACAGCTTTACTGAAAGTTGATCTTTGTCTTGGGCAGGGACCTAAAGTGAAGAAAATAAATGACACATCTGTCTCTGTAGGCATGGCTATTTAGATAGATATAGTTTACAAATACTCATTCACTCAACTTTATAACAGAGAATAAAATAAAATGGCAGAACGACTTTCTTAGAGGTGTGGTGGAGGGTTTTTACATACGTATGCACATGTATATACACATTGCATTCAACTATTAAATCAATCCTGGATATCTTAAAAAAAAATTTTCAATTTCGTACCGAACATACTAGAGGATGCTTTGTGTCCTGTATTATGCATTAGGATAATTGTAATGGTCCTTTCTGGGCTTAACAATTCTCATGTTAACGGTTCGTAGAAGTAACTATCTTCTTTTAGACCAGCTTATTTAGTCATTCCTTACCTTCTGCACACTGGCAAACATTGGCGTGGCACACCTTTGAAAGCATGGAGCTGTGTTTGGGAGCACTGTAGAATACGCTGCACTTTCTGTCTACGGAGAAGAAACAAAATGGCTTGTCTCAGAGAGCTCAGGTGGAAAAGCCTATGCAGTGGAAACTACATTTGCAGCCCAACTTTTCCCTGGTCCAGAGGAATCAGAGCACTAAGGGGTTAGATGCACTTCAGCAGTCCACAAAGACCTATAGCCTAGGCATCTAGAGTACAGGGATCACCTTGCCTTTCAGCTGGGCACAATCTGGCTTGTTGCTTCCAGGTTTTTTTGGGGGGAGGTTTTTTTTTTTTCAGTTTGTGGTTTGGTTTTTTTTTGTTTGGGTGGCCTTTTTAAGTTGTATTCTTCCCTTTTTTTTTGTTTCCTCTGAAAATCATCCATCTTAAAAGCGTCTGTAGACGACAGAGCTACAGTGAGCACTGCGCTGTTTCAGAAGAAGGAGGTAGGATCACCAACAGTTAGTGATTTAAACCTAGTGTAAACTGTCTTGAATCCCTCAGCTTCAGGCAAAGTAGAGATTTGACCTAATTTTCAAATATTGTTTTCGTAACTCTGGCAAGTGGGGATGATTTGCATTTAACCTTCTTTGAATGGGGAATGAGACTGGTTCCCCCAGCAAGCACAGTACGTAAGCCAGATCTCTAAGGTTGGCTATCTTTGATGCATATAAAGACAGCCTGACTGAAAAGATGATGTGAGTGGAACACGGTGTTTAAAAGCACGATGAGAAACAGGAACTCAGGAAACCTGATTTAAAAATCCATGAGTGAAAAAGTTTGTATTTTCAGTCCATTCGCAATAATGGACCCTTCCTGAGAGGATCTCTATTTAGATGATCTTAAGCCATGGTAGTAGAAGACAGTATTCGAGGCAGGTTATTTTAACACTTGACAAAATCACGTGGTTTCACACACTACATCAAAACCACCTTTCTATAGACTGGAGTTTGTTCTTGAGGGTCTCTCTTTCAATCAGTTATGTATCATTTTCCTGTGCCCTTACCAGGGTTGTAAAAATCATAAAGGATGGCATTTGCTGGCTGAACCAAGCCCATGGGATTGATTTGCTTTGCCCCAAATGATACACAATCTGGGTCTGGTCCGCTTGTGAGCTGGAGAAAAAAGGAACAACAGTTATGACAAGGAAACTAACTCTTTCTCCCCAGTCAGTTCCTTATTCATTTGTGCCTGTATTAGCTCTTGAGTGCTTGTTTCTGATGGCATAGGTGAGTTAATCCTGATAGCTGTAGCCTCAACTTGAAGAAGGCGTTTCCTTCTGTGATTTTATTGGGAGATTTTGTGGATGAGATAAGCCTGGTAAAGGTAGTTTTGAGAGATGTGTGCAGGTCTTCTCTGCCTGAAACTATCATCTGATCTGGACTCACATCATCACTTTGGACTTTACTTTTCAGCTTTTGCCTAAAGCCACCTTCCACAGGAGTAATGGGTGTAATACGTGTTCATAGCCTATCCTGTACTGGTGGCCGCCAGTATATACACTTTCCTTAGTAAAATGCTAAGGTCAGGGACAGCTTTTGACTTATGTTAAACACACAAATTATCTAGGTTGGTCATAGCAGCAATAACATTTACATTTTTTCATTTGTCTATTGTCTTACATTTAAAAAAAACCATTGACCTCTGTGTGCTTTCTACAGGGATCCCCCTGTTTTGGTTGTGGAGGTGAAACAACTCAAGTGGGTGTAGGGTGGAGTCATTAACCAAAATATGGGGAAATACACAGAAACTAGGGGTTTTGATGTTTGCATTTGTTTTATGGATCTCAGTCCAGAAATGCTGAACTTCACACGCAAGGTGTCCCTGTGGAATTTACAGGCCCACCAGTTAATACTTCATTAATCTTGGACGAAAAGCATCTCTTCTGGCTAGAGAGGATTTTTTTTTTTTTTTTTTTTTTGGGGCCAAAGCCAAAATCTCAAACATGGATTACATCACCTGGAACACAGAAAGGCAGAGGACGAAGGTGCATGTTTCTCTTCTTCCCCTCCTCCGCCCTCTTTCAACTGAGCTGTTCAATAATAATATATGACAAAAACCACAAGAAGGTAACGGAGTATGAAAAACAATGATGATTAGGTTTAAAAAGAGGTCTATATATGCTGTCTGAAATGGCAGAGATTGGAAAATCGTTGTGTTTGCTTACCTCACCAAAGTAGAGCAAAACCTTTCCTTCCTTGTACTCATAGTGCTGAATGTACTGGTCTGAAGACATCACCAACTGCAGGAAAACAAGCAAACAAAAAAATCAGAACAAAAACCTAGCATAACAGGAACACCTTTGCTACCACCCTCTATATTCTGGTTTGCTTTGTTCAGCTCTTTGCTTTATTTTGCCCTCTTTCTTCCTCCCTAAAGGAGACAGTCCCTGAGAGCATGAACCTGGGAAAACCTTCTCCAACCAAGCAGGCTACAGAACCCAAAACTCTGTAGCCACCTTTGCAGAGCACTGTGCTCCACCTCCCTGTCACCGTGCCCTGCTGGGAACTGCCTCTAAAAGACCTGCTTGCATTCCTCCTGCAAGCACATGACATGCTGTCCTGTCATGTTGCAGAACAGTGCCAGTGGGGAGAAGCAATATGTTTTAAGGAGCAGGCACATACTTAAGTGCCCTCCTGAGCCTTGCCCTAATTTCTGTTACAATGGACTAAGAAGGCTGAACTCTGTTCACCACAAGCTTTTCATTTCTTATATATATTCAGCAAATATTTTATCAGAACAAGAATATGAAAATACATCTATCCAAAATCTATTTTCCCTTTTTTATTCTGTGGACTTTGGAAAGATTTTGAAAGACAAATTTTCTATAGAAAAGGCTATAAAAGATTGCACAGAAAAGTGTGTTTCTAACCTGTTCGAGATCCTTTGTGTCAGGCTCCAAGCCACTCAACAGAGAGAGATCAACCAGGGACATCTTTGGTGCATTGGAACCTGTGGACCTTTACAAGGGAGACCGCCATCAGTGAACACCTGCACTGGACAGCCAGCTTACTTTGAAGAATTTGGCTCTTCAGGCTTGCTAATGGTGAAACAAAACATTCCACTCCATTTAACTTTCCTAAGTGGATTTTAATTTGAAAATTAGCTGCCTACCTTATTAAGAGTCAGGAGGCAAAATTCATTATCTAAACGAGTCAAATGGTCAACCTAAACCCAGGTGTCTTGCCTGAGCTTGTCATCTAGGCTTTCTTTATAGCTGATAGGCAGAAACAATCACCTTCAAAGGACAGTTCATCCCACCATAAAAACACTGTTGAATATAGGGAAAGTAAACAGCATTGACAAAGTGTCTGTTCTCTATTACCTGGAGAGTGGAGATGGGTAAAGAGTTTATCCAAATTCTTCACGGACAAAGTCAAATTTACATCACCTTTGCTGTCCAAGGCAAAAATCCTCATAGCTCTAACTATCCATTAGGTATAGATATTGGACTTCCAATCTTTTCTAATTCCACCTTCTCAAAAATCGGGTGGCTTTGTCATTGATGGAAAATGAAGCTGTTCTGTACTGACATAGGGTGCCTTGCCATAAGATATTCTACATACACTTAGCGGTACTTCAGAAACTTTTATTTTGGCACCCTCCTTTCCCCATAAGGGATGTACCATGGTGCAGGGAAGAAGTATGGTGATGTAGTCAGTGCCTTCAATTTTTCTCCTGTGCCTTAACTACAACAAAGGGAGCTCCACATTATTGTTTAAGCCTCACCCTAACACTCAGCAATGTCCTGCAGAAGAGTGGATCTGATAGTTGATAAATGTTACATAGCAATTAATGGGGAAAATGATGCTTCAGACAGCACACGATTCACTGAATACATGTTTAACTAGGGAAAGCGAAACCTGGGAATTAGGATAACTCCAATCCTCCCCTGCTATTGTTCATGCCACTGTCTGGGAGGGGGGGAAAAAACCACTGCCTCCGAGGCTTTGTCAAAAGTCGGTGGAAAAGCTAAATTCTACTGGGGAGTAAAACCTGCTTCTGCCACACTGCACTTCTCTAGAAGAGGAACTCAGGACAGCCACCACTTTGTGCTTCTGCGACCCTTACCAGACTGCGAAAGGGAGCAAAAGCAGATGTTTTAGTGTTATTCTGCACAGGAGGTTTTCTTTCTCACTAGCTCTGCCCTTGCCTACTTCTTTATTGCCACAACAGGAGATCCCTTCTGCCTCTTCTCCTCCTCCAAACAGTAGTAGATATCTTTTCTTTTTTATGAGGCCAGAGTGTGGCCACAAAGGAAGTAACAGCATCTCTCTGGAAAACAATGAGACTCTGTAAAAGTGTTATTACTGTATTCCAATTGTACCTACTTTATTTAAAAAAAATATTCTTTCAAATGATTAGCCAGCCAGGTGCTTTAGAGTCTCCCCAGAGTTTGATGGGGCAGAATCTGCAATGGACATTTGAGGTCTATGTAAACTATCTAAACCTAATAGATCATGTGGAAACCTTTTCTCCTGCCGTGGGAGAGAGGATGCAGACTCACTATGTATGCATACTCACAGAAGATCACCAGGTTGGATGCCGAGCTTGCGGATATGAGGAGCGTGACCAAACAAAAATGAAAGGATTTTCTAATGAAGAGCTGATCTTGCAGACCTACCTGACACAGACTTTGTACTGCAGCGATTCTGCTTTACTGGGAGAGATGACATCCCTTTTCCTTCTGCTGCGGATATCAAACCACTCTATTTCAGACAGTGGCTCAAACGCGCTGTCTTCTGCAGCAATCAAGTCCTCATAATCATAATTTTCATCAGGGTATGCAACTTCTGGAGGTAACAGACACCATCAGCCATGCACAAATTTGACTGAAGACCTGGTAATTTGGCTCCTTTTTGTATAATGATAAATACCAGTGGGCAGTCGCCATCTCTATGGGTTTTATAAAAGTTTGCTCTACACCATCTCAGTATTTCTAATTCATTCTGAGTCAAAATTTTAGGGATAATCATAGTAAGAATAACCAACAGATCTTGATAAGAATGGGGTTTAGGCCATGCATAAATATGTAAAGGACAATCCCTGCCTCTAAAAGTTAGCTATTCAAACAGAAAAAAAATGCAGACATAGGCAGAGAGGATGATGAATGCACACTTCAGGGGATGGAAAACACAGTCTTGCTCATATGAAAAACCTATGACAGATCTGCCTCAAAGAATTTTTAAGGCCACATGGTAGGTCCCTTATTAGGGGGACCACGTATCTGTTAGGTACCTGCTGCACGTACAGTCACACACATAGTTATTAAACTATTTAAAAATATTAATAAGATTGAATGAAACAATAGCTAGGAGAGTTCAGAGGCCTCTCTCTTTCCTTGTTTCATTCATTTATTCCCACTCTGCAAGGCTGGAAAGACATTAAGTATCATTAGCAGCTGGCCAAACATGTTACCTTTCAGACCCAATCACTTTCCTTTTCACTCACCAGAGTACTTAATGCCCCCTTCCATTTCCACCGTCAAAATCAAATCATTACACGTGTTGTTTTTCAGCTCAGAAGACCAGTACACTTTTAATATCTAAGACGAACACACAAACAGCAAACGACCAAAAAATAATTTAAATGACAAGGGATTTACTCATGCAGGACTTCAGCAAATGTTGATTGGACGTGGGATTATGGAGAAAAACACCAGTCTCCCAGAGGCACAGACTAGTGGCAGACGACTGTCATGGGTATAAGCAGGAGAGGTCCTACGTGCGAATCATAAGTAGTGAGGGACCTTTGAGATAACTCTCCATTCCCAGCAACAAAGGGGGCTTTCAAACTCCATCTGCCTCTATCAGCATTGACATTTCGTGGACTTAAAGTTAAAAACAGGGAAAATTGACTGCCTGTCAGGGCAGTCTGTAGGCCCTGAATTTTAGAAATTTGGAGATAGGAACACAAAGAATGAAGTCATGGCAAGTAACTTCTCACTCTGTTTTCAAAAAGGGATTTAAAGAAGTCCAGTTGGACTATGAATTTCTGATTTACAGCTTACACTCATTGTGCCATTTCCTCTGCCGTGTACAGACACTTCAAGTTTTCTCCCAAGTTCAAACTGCAAACCAAGGACAAAAAGAAAAAAAGAAAAGAAAAGGAGATTTAGTTTGTGCTCAGCATTTGAACTATTGTTTTCCTGCAATCTTGATGGTCTTCTATACCTTTACTCCTCAGAACTGGGGTTGGGAAAACCTTTAGCTGCAGAAGGAGTTATGAGACCTCAAGTGTCATATGATTTTTAATGTGCTGGGCTGGTGCATGTTACTCTGCCATTCTGGGGCCCAGGAGACATATTTTCCCAACTTCACTCTCTCCTCTGTGGCCTGGATTTGACATTTTCACATGTCCCAACACACTGAATATCAGAATATTCCCCTTCTTCCTCATTCCCTAGCAAGACTTGGGCTCCTGGCTGCTCTACACTATTGGGGGAGATTTACATCACCTAAGTCCTTGAAGAGGCAGGAAAGGGCCTCTAAAGTGTGCTGCTAAGCATCTGCTGATTTTTTTTTCTTTAAGAAGATTCTGTTGTTTTACAGATTAAATTATTAAAAAAATATTATAAACCGTCATCATCATCGCTTAACATCAGAAAACCTAGGCCAGATGATCCAATGTTTCTCCTGTTTGAGGGGAAAAAAGCTTGAAACAATGGATGGTTGTATACCTCTAGCTGCTTCTGAATCGTTTCATCAGTATCAGTCAGAGTAATACTGTAGTCTTTTTGTCTTCCAGGTGTTCCCAGTTTTACAGTCAGGTTGGTGGAAGCAGTGTTCAATGTCTGTATGCTGTATGCTGACAGAGCTTCTAGGGCCACCACTGTGTCCTAGGTGAGAAAGAAATGCAAAAAACCTAACAATTATGCCAGGTTATTTCAACAATATGTAAGATGACATGATCAGTCACCTGAAGCTATTCTTCAGTTTTATGGGTTTTGCTGCTTTGAAGTTCTCCTGTATCTGTCTGTTCCTACCTGCACAGACTATTCGTTTTGTTTCCCAGCTTCTTCTTTTAGCATTAAAATCCTAAAAACACTGGAGTTCTGCCCTTTGATTATCATAAGTCTTCATAAAGGCAAAGAATCTTTGCTGGCTAATAACAATTTCATTTTGGCCCATTTTTTATTAATGAGCCAAAATCTTTAGTGCTTCATACACCAAAGAAGTTCAGGATTAACTGTTACGATGCTTTCAAATCTAAATGAAACAGTCTTTATGGGGCTTCCATTTTCTTCCCTCCCCCTGAAACTCCACCTGGATGGGTGGTCAGGCACCTGTGTAGAGCAGTATCCTCCACCGTAGTTCCTTCTTTCTGTCAGCCACGTAGCAATAGGCCTTGCGTACTCCATGTCTTTCAGGAGCATTGTTTGCAGCAATGCATAGGCAGTGCTTTCCACTGAGACTGCGTCGTTCCCGTTTCCCCAGTAGCGCTGCTGCTTTGCTGCAAGAATAATTCAGTCTTGAATCCCCTTGATAAAGATATTTGCCAAAAATTACTATTCTACACAGTAGATATTTCATGTCATAGTGCTGAGGAACCACAAGACACAGATACTCTCCTGAGAGCAACAAATCAGTTGGGAAGCAGATGTAATGGAAAAGGAAAACCACAATTTTCAATCTTGACCTATCCAACGATCACAGTCTACTGATCCCATTGTACAGCGATGTCCATCTGATGGAGTGGTAGCATTGTGTCTGGTGGTCCCCAAGAAATAATAGTATTAATTATGCCCATACGTCCAGTCTTGATTAAGGAGAAGAGTATTCCCTATGCTTAAACTATGGCTATTAAACCATAACGTATTTACCAAATGAATTGGGAGAAATTAATAGCATGGCAGTGCAGCCACACAGCCAACTGACTCAGCATTGACCACAGCCATACACCCAGGGGGAAGAGGTGACATCCATGTGGAGCTGGAACAAATCACTCAGAACTGGTGGGGGGCTTTGAAAGAAGGTGGGCTGGAGAAGACACCTTCCCTCTTGATCACAAATCCAGTCTGGACTACTCCCATATATGGCTGTTCATCCCTATTTACCCACCAAAACTTTCTTCTTTCTCAACTGGCTTGGACTTTTATTTTTAATGCACTTTAGGGGTGTGGAAACTTTGGTAGGCAGCAAGGGAAGCAGTAAATGACTATTTACCATGGTTTTGTTCCAATTCTAGTATCAGATAAGATCATGATCCAAACTTCACAATGCTAAGTTGTTACTTTATAGAGATATTAATTATACAAATCACGTATTACATTTTTGACATTGACATATTTAATTATGTAATTTAAATAATTAAGTGTATTACATATATACATACATGCTTCTATAAAATTAAACAGTCTTAATTTACTTGAATTTGTTTTGTTCATATAGGAGTGCTCAAAGTGCTTTAATTAGGAAAAATGTTTTCTAACTGAATTTTTAAGAACAGTTACCAGTACCTGCATCAAAAACAGAACAGGCCCTCAATTTTTCTTTTGCAAACTGGGCTTCTTCACTGTCAGACTGCACAAGCGTCAGAGCATAAGCAGTGATGGCTGTAGAATAGCAGTTAGTATTTCTTGAAAGTTGATTTTTCATGTAAACCACTGCTTCTCTAATCACTTGTACCTGTGAAAACAGAATGGATCCATTTGAAAAGATCATTCAGACCTACTAACTGTTACTGCTGGTGAGAGTACTAGGAAATTAGAATACTTCACTGTAGTTATTTTTGAGACAATTTTAATAATTTTTGCCTAGCCATTGATGGAGTGCGTAGTTCAAAACACCTTATTGTATGTTAGGCCACAGCATCTTTTCCTATCCACCACAAATGCAAAGAGACTTTTACCTCCTCATCTGCAGTGCTTTAAGGTAGTAGGGTGGACATGCCATTGTGCAATAGCCTTCAGTCTTAAAAATAAACAGGTTTCCTACCACATCAGGTGACTTGTAGACCTCTAGAGTCTGTTGCAATGCTATAGTTACAAAAGCTGTCAAAGCCAAATCCTCTTCTGCTGACCCAATGCCACCCTGAAAGATGAAACATGAAAAGGAAAAGTTAAATGTACATGTATATGCTTATGATTAAATTTAGAAAATAACTTTTCATGAAGTCAAGAACCTTCTTGTCAAACCATCTGATCACAGACCATGTAGTTTTACCCTTTAATTTTGCTCAATAACTTGTGTCTGCCTGAAGTATATCTTCTATAATGGTAGTCAGTTTGCATTAAACAATGTTAAAAGATTAGGAACACACTACATCCTTCAGCTGGTAATCAACTATTTAATTCTTTAACTTACTGTTAAAAATCTATAATTTCTCACTGGAATATTCATAGCTTCAATTTCCAAGCCCTCTAACACACAGAACTTTCCTCCTGGAAAGTTATTTAAACACCATTATACACATCATTTCTTATTCCTCTTCTTGATAAACTAAATACAGTGCCCTCATTAGCTCTTTTCCCTGAAGATCTGCATTTTCTTTCCTATTCTTCTTTGTGATTCTTTTGCTCATGCTCTCCTTTGACAACAACCTTAGGACCTTCAACAACATTCAACAACCTTTGACAACAACCTTCTCCTTCACTCAGCCCCAAATGTTTATCCTTAGGAGAAGGATAGGTTGTTTGCTTGGAAAGACTCTGTACAAAATTATCATGCACAGCTCCTGAAGCAAACGTAGAAGAGAAGACAAGTATCTCAGCATGAACACAGGTCAGAAAAGCCTTGGCCAGTTCTGGAGCTGTGTTTTATCCCTAACAGTGTTATACCAACTGTGGAACTGGCTTTGAGGGTGGAAGCACCACTAGTGATTTGACAAAGATCATTAATAAAGTTAATACATTTTTTTTTTTATAAGATCACCACAAAGGTATCTACATTTTCAATGAATTTTGGAATATGCACATTATTTTCATATCTTAGATGCATGGACAGTGTAACAATTTTGTGTTTCTGAGACTTATAGGGATATGTAGACTAACATATGCAATTGGAAATTCTGGTTAGGTATTAAGATTTTTTTTTCCCCACCATGGGAGTGGTGAAATACTTAAACAGGTTACTCAGAGAGACTGTGAGATCCCCATCCTTGGAGGTACTCAAGACTCAGCTGGACATGGCCCTGTGGAATCTGACCTAACTAGACCTGTTCTGAGCAGGGGTTGGACTCTGGAGGTCCCTTCAAAACTAAATTACGATTCTATGGCTCTATTGCCTTTGACAATAAAAGGCACAGATTTTTACTAAGCACAAAGATCTCAGAATTAATTTTCTAAGTGGTCTAGAGGCATAGGTCAGTTATAAAATTATCTAAGACTGGATCAAAAGATAAAGGTGGTGAAGTGCTAGCTATGCGTCTCTAAGATAACAGACCTTTTAACAAGTTCATTTTACATTACAGATTTTGTACTTCTTACATTACAGATTTCACAGAATCACAGAATCACAAAGGTTGGAAAAGACCTGTAAGGTCATCAAGTCCAACCATCAACCAAAAAAACACCACCATGCCCATTAAACCATGTCCCACAATGCCTTGTCCACAGGTTCCTCAAACACCTCCAGGGATGGTGACTCCACCACTTCCCTGGGCAGTTTATTCCAGTGTCTCACCACTCTCTCAGTAAAGAAATTTTTCCTAATATCCAGTCTAAACCTCCCCTGGTGCAACTTGAGGCCATTTCTTCTTGTTCTGTCACTCGTCACTTGGGAGAAGAGGCCAACACCCACCTCTCTGCAATCTCCTTTCAGGTAGTTGTAGAGAGCGATGAGGTCTCTCCTCAGCCTCCTCTTCTCCAGACTGAACAACCCCAGTTCCCTCAGCCGCTCCTCATAAGACTTGTGCTCCAGACATTTCATTTCTTTTCTTTAGATACATTTCTTGTTACTCAACAACTCACACTATTCCCTTCAATCCCTAGCAGCTCTAAATGTGCAACGGATTCTTCTAAATACGGATGACCTACCTGCATAGTCCTATCCAATACAGGGTGATGGTCATGGAATGAGTCATCTGCCTGCTGTTGATTAATCAAGTAGGAAATCGAGTTGCGAATGTGACTGTCTTGGACATTAATGTATTCTCTGCACCTTGTGAGTACTTTAACAATGAATGCAGTTAACCTGCACAAAAGAAAATATTCCAAACTTTTGCTGACATATGTTTATAGAGGAGTATATTGACAGGAAAAGAAACATACTAATTTTGTGCATAGGCTCATATTCAATATAGTGCACTCACTGGAACCTAATGAGTTATCATGCAGCATCATCGTGACTATTTCTACTCTATGGCAAATGCAAAATAATCAGTGACTCATTATAAAACTCCTTCATCAAGGACTAAACATGCTTAGAAACTTACATCACTGACTATCCATGACAAAAGTATATAGGTAACACCATGCCCACCAGATTTTGAAAATCCATCCTCCCAGAAAAACTGATGTATCAAATGATAATAGAGTTATTTTGAGGGGAAAAAAAAAGAAAAATACACTTACCATACACTACTGGGAGTTGTTTTAAATGCTCCATAGGAGCCATCCACCTTCTGAAACTCAAGCAGTCTAGTATAACCTGCATGAACAGGGCACCACATAACTGTTCAGAGAATATACATATTTTTTGGACATTTTCGTACATCACTTGTATTAACATGGACATGTTCAGTATTGACTAGTGGAAGAGTACATGGAGGTATTCACTGGTGCATTAAGAAGGAAATGTCTGTGTCAGCAGGCCTTTGACACAGAAAAAGTACTAGGTTTAGAAGGTGCTCTGTCTTGTTTGACTTAATTGAGCCATGAGAATAACCCGAAAACTGCAGCTATCTATAGTTACAAAGCATTTTCTGTGTAGCGAGTCTTGGGAAACTTATTTACCATTACTGAAAACTTCCCACGCTGTTGATGTTACGGTGCATGGAATCAAAAAATATACAAAACATCATCTCTTGGGTCAGACATAGACTTAGAAATCATGAGTTGTGACCTCTGATCTTGACTGCTATTATCTTGACAAAGTCTGTACCATAGCCACACAACTCATTTTCTACCCCGGTGAACTTCAATAAGAATCAATGAAGGCATAACAAAGGGACTAAATGCTGCTGATAGTACCAAATACTCATCAGCAAGATCTCATGTCACTTTAGGCAATCTTAGATAAATAGGTGAAGACCTCCATTCAGCAACTGTTAGCATGTTTTTAATCTCTATTTATACCCTTAATTTTCACTGATGAAATGTGTGTCACATTGTCTGAAGAACAGGAAGACAGGTGCGTTATATTGCTTTATGCCATGTGCACACCACTACAGTTAGAAAGATCAGCTGTACCTGCTACAATACTGATAACTCTTGTGCTCTATGTTAGTGCCTGTGAGCTGGAACACCTCCACTTCCACATGCTGTGGTCTTGGCTTTGCTGTACGTTTACCACCAGCTTTGGATCACGTCTTGGAGTGGGCTTTTCAAGAAGCAGCCTTGCAGCTGTCTTCTCCCTAAGGAAACTCCCTCCCTGGGTTGGTCCAAGGCTGTTGGAGTCACCCGAGCTCATGTAATGAATACAGGAGTGTGGAAGAGAAAGTGTCAATATCATTATTACCATTGGGAGTTTCCTTAGTGATACTCCTCTTGCCAGCTACAGACATCTCCAGCAGAGATGTCTACATCCCAGCTGGCCATCCTAAGCACTGTCTATGATACGTGGGGAGAAATAAACATTTTTAGGACATGATTCATCTTGATCTATTTTGCACATCTACATTAGGAGGAAATGATCAACTGGCTTTTCCTGTCCATTTACTCTGAAAAGAGTTGACATGGATCAGCTCAGATTTTACTTTCTGCTTCTGAATTAGGCAAGAGAGAGGGTGGACTGTGAATGTCAATACTGTACAATGTCAGATGTAGGCAATTAGTCACCTAAATCCTCCTCACCAGTTCCGTTTCTCATGTCTGCAGATTGTCAGAGGCATTTCTGTGTGGCTGTGTTAAGACAACGCCACTCCTTTGGCAAGTAGCAATGGTTAGTGTGCAATGTAAAATGATAACAAAGACCATGTGGGTTGGTCTCTGGGTTTTTTTTCTGCGTACCTTTTTCAATCATGTTAATGGCTTCCACCTTCCTTTCAGGATTAAAGTTCACCCACTGTTCACTGGCATCCAAGTACTCAATAGCGTAGACTGCGGGGGCCATTTTCACCATTGTTTGCTCTGCGCAGCCTGTGGGCACTTGAATAAGTTTCTCAACTCCAGTGAGACTAAGACAATTTTCAACAGACTCATCCATAATATTCCCTGTTGTGAAAAACACAAGCCATAGTACATACTCTATTTAAAGCTGGCTGGTATAACATGAAGAAAGGTGATACTAACTATGGGTTGACATTCCAGCATGGCCTGATACCTTTCATTATTAAACACTGTTTTCAGCTACCTAAGACTTTGTAAAGCTGGAGAAGAACAAGGATGAGGTGCCAGACCCTGAGAAAGCTGGAGAAAGGAGGTTGGGGCAGTGAAGGAGCATGGAGGAGAAAGAATCCTGAGGCTACCGGAGGCAGGGAAGCAAGGAAAGGGGGAAAAACTGGTGCTTCAGATTAGGGCTGGAAAAGTCTTGTCAAACCAGACCTGATCCTCCCACAGAGAGCAAAAAGATCATGCCTTAATCATGCTAAACATTTTGTGCAGAGGTTTTTTTCTTTTTCCTCTCTGCAATTTTCTCATTTGATGAATTCAAGCACCCCCATACTTTCGAACAGGGATTTGAAAGGAAGTCAATAGCCTTTGTGTCAAGAATGCATTATTTCACATTTTCTGGGAAAAAATGTTTTTATCATTAATAAGAGTACTTGCTAGTAGGTGTTTTTAAAATACGTATGCATGAGTAAATATATATGTATACGATTATTTAATTAAATGAATATATGATTGTACATATCTTCTCTTTAGAAAAACAGAACTTTCCAGAACTTATACATCAGAGTCTGGCATCCTTATTTCTGAAGACTAAAGAAGATTTCTACAGACCTACATGCAGTGTGGGGTTATCAGAGAAGGTGAACTCTTTCCTTCTTCTCTGGCTTTCCCATAAAGTTAGCTTGGGCACGGTGAGGCAGGATGGCCCGCATAAAGCTATTATATCCAACACAAGTGAGAAGGAATAATTAGAAAGAGGAAAGGTACTGGATCAGCCTTGGGACTGTTTGTTTTATGACCTGGGCATGTAGCACAGACCATTTGAGTCATAGCTGAAAAACTAGGTGGGAATGGAGACTCAACGTTCAGGAACAAGCAGCACAAAGGGGCATGTCTCTCGTCAACTATGGAGAAGTTATTGACAAAAAATTACATTTACCTTTCAGGCTAACAAACACGTGACTATCAGAACCCGGTACCATATCAGATGGTCTGTTCAGGTCCAGTGTTTGGGACTTTACTGTAAATAAAGAGTAAATAGAGATCTACATCCAGACTCTTTAAACATAAAGACATACAGTGTAACTTTAGAACATGCTTTTCATTAAACATGTCACAGTTGAGGGCAATTATGACAGAAATGTTATCAGAAATGTTAAATGGAATTTTATGAAAAGAAATATACTTATCTTTCTTAAATTGATTTAATTTTCAATCATTAGCAGTATTTTTTGGCTTGAAATGAGGCTTGTTTTTAATACCTTTTAAGACCCATTAGTAAATTAAATAGATGCCTATTTAATATTTAAAGAATGCTACCATGAAACACAAAAGTAATACAAATCAATTATAAACATTTAGAATTAAATGACTTTTCTTTTCTGAGTCTTTTACTATGTATTAGATGAAGAGATTTGTGTCAAATTCTGGTCAACCAAAGCAACATTTGTTCATTAAGAAGTATTTCACTACATCCATCGGATATTCACACCAGGATTTACACCCCTGTCCCTACCTCAAACCTCATCTGTATTTAATTCTTTTGTGTAACTTACAGCCACTGTTAATGCAAATGGTCTTTTCTTCTCTCTGTAAAACACCTTCAGCCTGTACAATTGAGGAAAGAAAAGTAAAAACTTTTGCAAGTACTCACACCTGAAATTAAGCTGCATGAAAGTCACGATCTCTGCCCTTAACACTAGACAGCAGGTGGCAGAAATAAGTTGTTTTGGAGTGAGATTTCTCTCCAGGTAAAACTGAAGCTTCAAATCAGAATTTCAGTCTCCCAGTTGAAATGCTAATAAACTTTACTGACTTTTTTTGTTATTATTGATATATTTCCCTGGATGAAATTCCTTTAACCAAAACTAACCCAGAAAAATTAAACTTCAAAGTTTATTCTCAGCTTTGTGAGCTGTGCAAGTCAAATTCACAGGTGGACTCATTTTTATAAACCTCTCATCTATGAAATCCACCAAGTTCTGAGGTCATCTTGTTGGTAAAATTTAAACATTTTTTCCTTCTAATTTCCACACATCTCTCTTCCTACCATTTCTATTTCAATAAAGCTATTTTTACAGACACTTTTAGTGTTTTGGTGTAGCATTGAACTCTGAGACTGTGTCTATCTCTAGTAAAGTTATGGCCTGTAACAACAGCAGGTTCCCACCATCCCATGCCTTATCTTTGCCTACATGGCTGTCCCCTGACATTAATGGTGCAAGGATTCATATTTTGCAGTCTTTGTGTGGATTGAAAATAACCCTCAGCGGGCTACTGGAGTGCTGTAATGAGTCTGTGCCAGTCAGTGTTGATTCTTGAAAAGTCATCTTTTCTAAAAGGCTCCTACTTTTCATCATTTTGAAAGAGAACTAAGGTATTAAATAATCAATACAACAACTTTGTTTGCCTGTATCTCTTTTACCTATGCAATTGTTAAGATTGAAGATCCATTAACTAGAAAGAATACAATAGGGTTTAACTTTATGAGTAGCAGAGAGTACTTCCTTCTCTAAAATATTGCTAGATGGACATCTTCAATCTTGGCTTCATAAAGGAAAAAGCATTTTTATAAATATTGATGAAGCAGGTTGAAGTTAAAGATTACAAGATGGGTGCTGACTGCATGAAGGAAGTTGTTGCTGTGTCATGGGTAGAAGGATGCCTTTTTGCTATAGAGGACAATTCTGTCCATATACACTACATACAAGCCCACCACAGGGTTATATTTCATCCCCATGCTATAGCTCAATCCTTGCTGAGAAACAGGTTTCCTGACATTGCTTCCAGCCTTATGTTTCTACGATTTCGCTCCGTCCACAAGAGCTCCACACATAGTGAATGTTATATTGAGGACAAACACATATTTGTGAAGTGCCTGCCCTCAACTAGTTATACTTACCACAACATTGAGGTTCTTCCTAATGCTATCACTATGCCCAGAAACCGTGTCAAAAGCAGTGATAGTAATTGGAATTTCTCCCACAGTCAGAGGGACAACTGAGAAGTAGGCTGGTGTTGCAGAGTTTCCCTTAGCCACCAGCATCAGCTGCACAGCCTTCTCCGTCGCCTCTGCGGTGCACAGCCCCTTTACTGCATCCATTGTCACTGCAACCTGCGGGGACAAGGCAATACCTGCGATCAGGCTTAGTGCATCACTGAACAGGAAAAATACCCAGCTCCACCATGTCTAGATAAGAATGGGAAATGAGAAACAGGTATAACAGGAGACGAGTTTTTGTTTAAAAAGGCAATGCAGACATTTTGCAAGATAGAAAGTATTTTTCACTTTGCTCCCCTGAATTTACTATTCTCCATTTATAAAATGGGAAAACTTTTTCACCAAGAAGTGATCAAATGTTGCACAACTTGTCCAAACAAGAGTTTGTGGAGTCTCTCTCCTTGGAGATATTCAATATCTGACTGGACAAGGCCCTGAATGACCTGCTGTAACTGGACCTGCTCTGGGCAGCAGTTTGGACTAGAGACCTCTGGAGGTCCCTTCCAACCTAAATTGTTCTATGACCCTATCATCTATTAACATTCGTCTACATTGACAAGGGCTGTGAAGGTAAATCGGCTAGTATTTCTTCATTACACTGAATTGGTAGTACAGTTTTGGCCTATACCTGAACCACAGGGAAGTAAGAAGGATAGTACATTTTCATACATCCCAGCTCTATACCATTCAACACAGTTCAGAAGATGCTGGCCAGGCAGAGCTGGCTGAGAGATAGGAAGAGATGAGAAAAAGAGCATCAGCCTGAGGATGATGGAGGCCCTAAGCCCAGTGACAACTGTGGCCATATGCAGAGCTGGATAGATGTCACATGCAGACAAAAAGTGGCATTGTGGTATGCACAATGTATTTTGTGACTAACATATTGGATTGTGTGCTCATAGTTTACCTCTGTATCTTGTGTACCTGTTTTATTAGCAGCTGTGTGTTGCCCAGATCAGCAGGCACCAAAAAAAGTAGTTGTTTTCTTCAGTGAAGGGGGAGAAGACATACTCAAAGACATGGAATTTGGCTGTGTAATTTGGCAAATAAAATCTGTATTATACAGTAAGTTTGATTAGCAAGTAGAACTGGATCCTGTCCCTGGGAAGACTTTCAAAATGGGAGCGTAATGTCTGGGCTGTAGGAAGGCATTGAAAGGTGGGTAGGTCATTTACATTAAATTATTACATAGCTATACATCTAGCTAGCTAGATGTGTATAGCACAGCAGTTGGTGGTAATACTACCTGGATATCGTCGGGCAGATAGTTGTAAACCACTGCTTTTATTTCTAGTTGTTCATGTCTTCGGACTGAGTATGGTAATCTCAGGGATACAAAAAAGTCTTTGAAAACTGCAAAGGTGTGGGGGTCAGCTATGCAAAATCCTGGGATGAGAAAAATACAGAGTTGAGAATGACACACTTAGTATCAGCTGGTAGAGAGTTAAACATCTAGTCAAAACTCATTGCCTGAGCTTCCCCAAGCTCAAGAGCAGGAGAGTGAGACAGGCATATTCAGAAAGCATTTCAACTCACCTGCTCTAGAGACCTATCTCAGGGGTAGATGATTTGTCCTCTGGAGTCACTGCCATGGTTTTTGATAGGTAAAATTTGGCAGGAGGGTTTGTAGCTTTTGTGAGTGAAATGTGGCCCAGCTTTCCTCCAAAGGCCATTTTTAAAACACGATGACCTTTCCTTGCTTTCTGTAAATGAACTCCATGCCCATCACTGCACCCCTGGATGAGCCTCCCTTTCTGAAGGGGAGTGGGCAGTACTGGGTGGACCCTTTGTCCCTCTTGCGTGGTCCTGGTCCAGCCCCAGTTGCTCCCAGAGCACAGTACCTGGGAACTTGGGCTCTCTGGTGTCCAGCCCTTGCTGATCATCTGCTAGTCTCCTGGCTTTCCAGAGACCACAGACTTCCACGCTTCTCTGAGGTGGCCAGCACTCATTCTCAGAATTATTCAAATAAAAGTGGCGTTATTACCGTTACCTTTCTTGTGGCTTCCTGGCCATGTGGAAGCTAAAATGAGATGGTTTATAGACTGGAAAGAATAAGAGACAGTTTTGATTGTGTAATCCATCCTCCTTCAGAGCGCATTTCATGTTGCTTTTATAAATATATGTGTATCCTTTAAATTCTAGCTGGGCTTTAATATGGCATAAAAGAGAGAAGTAAATGTCATGATCAAAACACTTGGTGTTTTTCAATACAGACTGTCTCACTCTGTCAACGTAACATTGTATCTGGTTTTTTTAAAAAAAAAAAGTTCTCTATTTATCCGTACAAAGAAACCTAATAAAATACCCAATACTTATACCTTTTTGGGGAGATATGCTTATTGCCTGAACTTCCCAGGTAGTTATAGAGTCAGGAGCAAAGTTTTCTACACTAAGAAACACAAAATAAAATGTATTAGGAAGGATGTATAAAATGTAAACACTGTCATTTGCTGAAGTTTGAGTATTGTAAAGGAAAAAAATTTTTCCTCAGTTGTGGAGACAAAGTACTTGCAAATATTCTGATAACACATAAAGCTGATATTTACATACATTTTACTGTACAAATTTAGACATGTTCACCTAGCCAGGTGATACAGTACCTATGGTTTCCAGGGTTTTTCACTTCTTCAAAACTCCACCACCAGCTCTCAGGAAAATAACTGCGCAAGTTGACAGAGGTTTCGTCAAAAAATTCTTCATGGTCATCATAGTCTGTAAAACAAGAGTGGGGTTTCTGTTCTGAAATCTTTGGCTGCTGACCTTACGCTGTCTTGCAGGGAGTCAGTTTGTCAGACAGAAAGCAGCTTGAAAAATGCTCTGAATGAAAAGACTTCATCTGGGTTTCATCTTGTGCATTGAAAAAAAAAATACTGAAAAAAAGAGAAGCAATGGCCACAGATTGTCATTGAACAAAAATATAATTCTTCTTTCCAAGTTCAATAACTATATGCTAACAAATAAGAAAACATTCCCCCTTAGTAATGCATAGCAAAGATGTTCCCACTGTCCCCTATTTGTAACAGACAGAACACGAAAGGGGAGCTCTGAGAAAAATGGTAGTAGAAATTACACTTAGAATGGGGTAATTTTCAACATGAAATACTTTTTTTTGTTAGATGAGCTCTTGCGTGATCAGAGATAGACTTTGGGGAGAAGAAAGGAAGAAAGAGACAAAATTGCCCCTGGCTGAAGTGGCCCCTTCTCATGAGGAGTGTTTTGGAGGTACTCGGGTGGTGTAATAGTAGCATCACTAATAAAATAGTCATGAATCTGAGATCACTCAGAGCCCTGAACGCAGACATCCACCTCCTTCTCTGCTCCGCTGTTTGCAGCCTGCTGGGGTGCGGGCAGAGGCCAGCAGCTCCTCCACAAAGCTGTTCTGGGACCAACGGTGGCTAAAGCGATTCCTGCCTTTTTTCACCCCAAGAATTTATCCCGTCCCACTCCCACCTTCACAGTGTATAGTTGTGACGATGCAATGGCGTGTGGGTGTTGCACTATACCGGGGCTCACTGAAATGATGTGAAAACTTCCTCCCTGGCCTGACAGCATTAAATCCCCCTTAACCCTCCCTTGCCACCATATGAAGGGTATTTTTCTGTAGACAGTTGCACGCCACTGTTCTTTACATCGTGCCAAGCCCACTCTGGTCCTCCGCTTCGCCTCCTTTCTGAGGGTTGTGGCTTTCTCACAGCAGTCCTGGAAGGCATTTCTGCATTCGGGGGAGCCAACCACCTTTGCTAGCCTTTTCACACAAGAAAACCTCATGGGATTTAATTTCATTCCATCTTCACAGCATTTCTGTAGATCAGTGTTTTGATATTTGCTGGCTGCAATATAATTAAAGGCAGAATTAGTTCTGTGGAAGTCGCACTAAGTATAAAGGTGTTCATTGTGCTCATTCCTGTCACTCTTTGCAGTTAATGTTAGTTGTTATTGCAACAGTCTACCTTCAGTTGGGGACCCTTCCTCCATCCTAAAACCAGTCCACAAACACAGGAGGAAAGCATGGGCCCTACAGCATCCTAGATATTCTATGCTAAACTTTCTCTCCAAATTCAGACTGTGAATTAAAAATGCCTCCTTCATGCACTGGAATTAGATATCTTGATAGAAATAATAGTCATGGCAGTGCTCTCGTTCTTGAATAAAGAGACTGATTTCAAAGGAAGATCCCAGCTTCAAGCCTTCATGTCTTCTGGCAAGAAAATATCAATTTGTGTAAATTTTTTTATTTTTAACTTCTACTATTATACTAGCTCTTCTCTTATTTGGAGCCTAAAGTACCAAAGCTGGAACAACTTCAAAGCAGAATGTCAAGAAAGAAAGAAAAAAACCCCTATAAAACATTTTCTGTCCATACAAATAATTTTGAAAAAAATTTAAAAGTCATGACTGATTCTTTGACATGATATCTAGTAGAAGTACTTCATATTTGGGATTATAAACTGGTGAAATAGTTTCCATTTGCAGCCAGGCCACTCTTTGGTTTTTTTTTTTGAGTTGTTTTGATAGATAATGCATCCAGTCACATGGTATAGTATACACACTTGTGCTACATTAGGTCGCTTAATGCAAGAACTGGGACTATGAATATCTTCGTATCCTTTAACATCCCATCACTTCTTGCCCCTTAGATCCCAGCCAGTTCCCTTTGCCTCCCCCTGCTAAGCCTTTCAGGTCACCCAGGTGAGTAGACGCACCAATTCCTGACATTTTCTTCTGAAAATCCAAAGATCTCTTCTGCCTTCTGCTAACCTGAAGGCATTTATAGCCTGGGGAAGCAGAAAAGAAGAGCTTGTTTATGATACTATGACAGTAACAGCCTGATCGTACAGGTCATTCATGGAAGATCCATCTTAGGACCCATCTCGTTCACGGCAGACCCACAGATTGCCAAGTTACTTTACAGCCCTAGCCAACTGCTGCCTACCCCAGCTGAGCTGGGCATTGAAGGACAAGCAGCCACGATCTGGGCTATCTGAGCTGCCAGCACCCGGTGGAAGAACAGAAGAAGGAAAATCCACAGGCAGGGCGATCTTACAATATCACAATAAAATATTTCTGATTTTTAAGCAATCAGCCTCTGCAGATCTGTAGTGATCTTGTACAAACATCTAAAGTAAAGGACAGATTGCACTTACCCTCCCGAACATTGGATTTAATCGTATCTGATAAAAAGGCCAGACCTACATCAGTAAAAACTTGAACACTGTCTGCACCACCACCTGCAGAACATCCAAGATCATACGAATTCATAGCATTAAATACCTGCCAAATAAAATAACATACATGGACTGTACACATGTGCAAAAGTTGGTTTTTTTTAATATATTAAAAATTATTGTAGCCTTTAACTTGCAGAAGTAACACAAAATGGTGGTACAAGCTACACTTGGAAACTGAGATTAAAGCTGAGGGATGTTTTAGTGGGAGAATATTTTCAGTTGTGGGTTTTTTTTTAATTTACAAACTTGTCTGCTGTAGCATGGCAATCCCCATCTTAAATGTATCATTCATCTTAAATATATCCTAAATTGTAAAAGCAAAAAATTTTCAAGTTTAGCAAAGCTGTGATTAAGCAATTAATAGCCATTAATTACATTTTGATCCTCTCATTAGTCATGGAAAATTTTGCTTGATTAGTGGATATGATACTTCCTTCTTACAGATATCTTACTTTTTTGGCTGTAAGCTTGTTTTTCTTGTTCAGAATAAAAACTGCTTTATCAATCACAGCTAAGGCAACTGTTCCCACATGGTCCGTTTCAATCAGTAAATTGACATTGTCTGTTGGTTCATATCTCTCTTGTTCTGTTCTCACTTTAATCTAAATAGAAAATATTGAAACAAAAATATCATATTTATTAATAAAAAGCAAAGACTCTTTGGTCATGGAATACTGTCAGCTGTGACTGTCAGCAGTCAGAGACTGGGGGATGGTTCTGTTTTGCGGTGTTTCTGCCCGGGATCCTGCGTTTTGGAAGATGAAGATGCAGATGTCTCCCACTGGAGGACAACGTGGGGGGTTAAAAGATGCGTCTGTGCAGGATATTTGATGCTGCCTTTCAACGACACTTAAACACCAATGGGAATTAAAAGTATGTGTAAGGGGTTTGCTGAACTAGGGCCTTCAACATAATTTTGTTATTTTCCAGTGGCAACAAAATCACCATGAAATACAGCAAACGACTAATTAACATAGAAAATTAGCTGACAAACCAGTTTGTAATAGTACTACCTCCTTTCTATCTTACACTTGACTTTTTCTACATGACTGGGTTCAGATCTGGTGCATATCTGATGTAGACACTTCTGTGGTTTAGGAGGAAATAGCCATGATGATTATGTAATTAACAGGGAATTATTAATAGAAATGCCAATCTGAACGTAACTGGGTTTTGCCATTGTACGAATGAAAAATTGGCTGTGTGTTAGAGGTGGATAATTTTTCCCAGTGGACTATCACATTCTTTTTCCAAAACAATTTTTTTTTTTTTTTTTGAAAAAATAATTTTAAATAGCTGACACTTTTCAGGATTTGTGTTTCATGCTATTGGGAAAAATTCTCATGTTATTTTTTTCGTTTTACGTTAGGGTACCAAAAAGGAGGAGGAGGAAGGTGAAAGAAAGGCTTAGAGGGACTCATATTTTGTCCACACTTCATTTTCTAATGTAAACTATTTTATTTTTTTAAAGTGCTTTTGAAGAGCTACAAAATCTCAGAAAATTACTTTTAACAAGAATGAAAAAGCTTAAAAAATTACTTTAACTTCCTCTTTTTTTTCCCCCCAATAAATTGCTTCACTGTCTTTCATGTGATGCATCTCACTACAAAAAGACAAAGTTATAAAGAAATTCTGCCCCTCAATGATTCTATTGGTGTTTCCCTGCAGATTTCTAATATATAGACACTTGCAGAGGTGCATTTATCTGTAGGAAACTATATTTTTCAGCTCTTTGAGGCACAACTTGTCTATGGAAGAAGGCTATCTCTGCCATCACTCCTGGGAGTCTTTCCCAGCTCTACCTTTTAGCAAGAATCCTGACAACTCCCTTTTTCAAGAAAAATGAAATGTCTTTCACTTTTTAACCCCAGGCCTGCACTTGCTCTGCTGATACCCCATGTTTTTGTTTTTATTTTGGAATACAATAACAGAAGCTCCTTGCTTTGAAAGTACCTTTCCTTCGCAGACATCCATAACGTCCACCCATACAGAATCAGCGACAATGTCTTGACGGCCCTCATTTGCAATGAAGTAGTAAGCTAGAAAGCGAAAGGCAGGCACCATCTTCTCAGTGATTTTAAGGTTTATTATTTTGTTTGAGGAGGGGACCCTACCCAAAAGCTCGGCTTGTCCCTTTGCCACAACCTGCAAGGCAGAAACAAACAGAAATTAAACATTGTGAATACACACTAGACTGGGCATTAGGTTGCATAATTTTATATACATATTGAGAATTTTCTGAGGCCATTTCTATTTAAAATTTATTCTCTTCTAATGGCACTTAATAGTTTTAATTCCCAACCTGCATGTCAGTAGCCCGCAGGAGACCAGCTCACAGTGCCTCTAGCACAGGAGTGTGGTGGTAAGCCTCTGCTGCACTGGTTCTGTGGCCCAGGTTTGAACACAAATCTACCGCCCTCCACTCAGTCTTACAGCTTGAAAAGGGAGTCCCAGATTTTTGCCTTCTACAGTAACAGGTCATCACCCCCAGGAGGATATCAGCTTTATTTAATCTGTAATCAGTACTTAATCTTACAGATGGTGTGGAAGGGATGGAGCAGGAGGTTTCACCCAAAAAGTATTATTCAGGATAAAGTATCACAGACTGGCCCTTAACTGATTTCAGCCCATCTTTCACTATTTGATTCCTTTCTTCCCATGTTACGTTAATTATATCCATGGGTTGTCGGAGGAGCGGAAAACTGGCACAGCGGCAGGACTGATAGAGCTCTTTCCTGAACAAAATATATGCAGCTTTCGTAAACGCACTATGGATAGGCTTCAGGAAGAAACAAAGACATGCTGCAGCCTGGTCTGAAATTCTCACTGCCTTCGTTTAGGTGACCAAAGCTTGGGAGAGAATCTCACCACTGAGCTCCAGCAGTGTCTCCCACCACCCCTCCCACACACCCTGCCTGCCCAGCACTGCGCCTTCCCAGAGCCCGGCAGCGGCAATTCCAGCCTTATGCTAAGTCATCCAATGAAAATACCCCCCCCGCAAACCTAAATTTAATTCCTAGGGATACAAATATTCCAATATATCAGAGTCCTATTAAAAATAAATGGGAACTGGTGCCTGTGGTGCTTATCATCCTGGGAAATTTAAGCTGCCAAGGGAAATTAAGACGAAGAGAGGGAGAATCAGATTAAACACATTTGACATTCAACAGATTCACTCCCGGAATGTATCCATGAACACATTTGCCTCCTTCAGCAAAATAAATACTTTGCATTCCTGGTCCCAGGCTGAGCAGGATTGTTTCCTCACTTTTCTATCTATAGAACTACTTTTCAGACCCAGTTTCAGGATGCTATTTAGACCCACAACAGCCAATGCCTTCAGTGATCCTTCATGACGTTATCTGTTGGAGATAACACTGACCTACCTGTCAACTAACATCGGGTCCAGGTAATATGGAGCCATGGTAATACAAGAATCATGTGTTATTCATGAAATAAACAATAGTTAACTATAAAAGGCATTTTCTGAGATATTCAAGGTCCCCTAGAATACGACTAGGTTTTCTAGTTACAGGGACAGAATCTCATATATATGTATGATCTGCTCACAACAAGGTGGGCAGTTCTGTAATAGCTGAAAAAATGCATTTATGGGAATTGTACCAATAAAAATAATATTTAATATTGGCTTATTACAAGGAAAAAGTACAGATTGGAAGGAGTGGGAAAGAATGAGATCTGGATTAAGAGAAAACAAATTGTCATAGCTATCATAGAAGTTATCTGTCTAGGATTTCAGCTTTCAAGCTGTGAGTTTAGTATCTTTCAAAAATATCTGCATAATTATGCAGACAAACATTACCCCATGTGGACCTAGTTGCTCTAGACTGTATTAGAAACTACAGATTAAAATTTTTACTTATGTGTCCTTCAAAAGAAAAATTTACAAAGATTTGTATATTACATGCCCCCAAATATATGTAAATATATCAAAATAACAGAATCCTAGATATAGTTTCTGAAAGGGACCTATGGAGATCTCTAGTCCTACTGCCTGCTCTAAGATAAGCCATCACCAGCATAAGATTAGGTCAGATGTGGTTTTCTCTGGCTGAGTGCTGCATGCTTCTGAGGATGACAATTTCCTAAATCCTCTGAGGAACCTCTTCCAGTATTGCATTCATCACTAATGAAAAGATTTTTCCAAAATGAACCTTCCAGGACATAATTTGTAGCCTTTGTCCCTTGTAGTACTGCACGGCACCAACAGGGAAAGTTTGTCTGCATTATATCTGTAATTCCTCTTCAAGTAATTTTAGGTTGCTGTTAACTCACTCTTAGCCTCTTCACCAAGGTGAACAAGCCCAGGTCCCTCAGCCTGCCTTGATAGGTCAGGTGTGCTACGACACTGATCATCTCGGTTGCCCCTTGTTGAACCCCCTCTGGTTTCCCATCTATTAGTAACTAGATAGGTGTTCTGGCTCGTATAATTCCTGAAAGAAATTACTGATATGCTACTACTCTGTTTACCATATAATAGAAATAGTCAATCTTTCCACTGCCAGACTGATGAATATTATTCAAGGTGATGCGTAAGGTATCTCCAGGTGCCACAACAGTATGCGGGATGCTGATGCTGAGGTAGTTCGGGGAAGCGGACTGGTATCTTTCAGCTCTAATACTGGTTTCAGGTGATTCTAATTTTTCTTTTCCCTCTTCAGCCTTTACCTGTCAGGGAAGAAAAGGACAGAGTGACTAAAGTGTCCCTCAGGAGACAGTATAGAGTGCCACCCTTAATTCATATCATGTCAGCTTATTCAGAAAATGCTGGGAGATGAGATGAATCACTGCTGAGACCTCATTAGCAGAACCTGGCATCAAAAACCAGGATTTTAATTACTTTATTCTCTCACCCTATTTTGTCCCTTGCTGTATTTGCACTTGGTATTTTTCAGCCTTGGCTCTTTCTTAATGAGAATCAATGGCTCAAAATCACAAAGTGATTTTGTACTTAGACAGCTTTTTTCCCTTTTTATATTGTGCACATAATTGAACCCCCTGAGTGTCCAGACGCAGCCTACTGTCTGCATTGCTCAGGTTCTTTTCCTTCACCTTGTTTTCATCATTTTCTGTCACTTCTCATGGTGATACTCCTTATGGTCCCATTTCCATCCTTCATGCCAGGAAAATGTACATTTGAACCACAAAAAAAGCACCACTACCACCAATGCATGTACTCCCACAGCTCCGATGTACAAAAGCGTCCCTCAGTTCAGTGAGGCACCCCTCAGGCCCCTGGTCTCTCTAACATATCTTACACAACCTGGACAAAGCTGTACAGATGGTGTAAAATATCATGTTCCACCCTCTGTGCTCATTTAATGAAAACTGATCATCTTCACAGTCATTTGTAATTGTCTTATGAGCTCTTCTCAGTGGTGTATATTTAAACATGGATGTTTGGGTTTTCTTTACCATTATTTGAAGCATCTGAGCATCTCCAGGGATGTCGAATGTAAAGGGGATTAGACCCTCTTTATTAGAAAGTGCGGTCTTCTTCATTGGGGTTTTTCCAGGCAAGGTAACAGTAGCAGTGACAGGTAGAGAGGCAGCAGGAGAGCCATCAATCAAAGTGGCAGATGCCTATTGGAAAAAAATGTTTTTCTGTTACTTCAAGGGAATGCCTAGGTTTAAAAATGCCCACAAAAAAGAAGCAATTATTTTTATAAACTGAGAAGAAATACAAACCTGTACACATCAGTGTTTGAAAATTTGAGGTTTGAGAGAAGAAGGTAGCAATTGACTCAGTCTGGACTCCGACTAAGGTAAAAATCCGTGAACACAGATTAACAGCTGCCCCAGATTTTCACTTAGCATCTATTAGATCTCAGCTGATCCCAGAGATATTTGCCTTTAACTACTATAAGGTAAATTTCCAACTTTAACTCTTTGTAGAAAAAACTTGTAAGGTGTGAAGTTTAAAAACTTAAACCTAAATGCATTTTTTTAAAAAAAGACAATACCTTGGTTTAGTTTTTAGAATTTTAATTTGACACAGGATTAATTTGACACAACATTATTATTTTAATCTTTTGATATGGAAGTGAGGAAGAGACTTCTCTGTTTTTTATAAAACCTTGTAGTGCAACAGTGGACAGATAACTTCCAGAACAGAAAAGCAGCATTTTCTGGTTTCAGTTTCCCTGCTTACGCTTTGTGTGTACAGAAACGAGACAAACCAGACACACAAACAGTAGCTCCATGTTGGACCTGTTCCTGAAGGTCTCTGTCCTACAGAGCTCCCACTGGATCAGACAAGGATTTTATAAACAGGGCAGATATAAATCCTTTGCTACGGAGGCAAACGGACACAGTCCATTCAATACTACATACCACAACAGAGAATGGGGCTCCAGGCACAAAATACTTTTTGGTGTTAGACAGATCAACAGCATAAGGAGATTTCACAAACTTCACATTGCTGAGTTCCTCTTCCCTCATCTCACCACCTGTTAATATCAAACAGTCTATGTTGCTATGGGAGCAATAACTACATACTTGCATATTACCACAGCATCCATCATTTCTGTTTTCAAGATTACTTGCATTTTTAGCAGCGTATATAAAGAAAACTGAAATATGATCCCTCCCCAAAGAGCTTCAGTCCTGAAAAGAGGAAGAGATGGGTGCAGGCGGATGGGGAACACAACCAAAGGCAGGCCAGTGCAAGGGCAGTGCGGCGTGTGCGGTGCTCCAGCGAGCTGACACTGGCAGGTGTATGCTCTTGACAGCTGAGATCAGAACAAGGAGACCTGCAAAGTGATTTGTTATTCACAACACAAAAATTCCCCTCTAACACATCGATCGGAACAAGGTAACTGCAAACATAGAGGCACTGCGGCCATGCACCTCCCTTTCCGAGCTGTCGGGGCTTTGCTGCTGGGGGAGGGCTACATCGAAGTCCAACATAAAAGTCACTCAGAATCAGTAGGGGGATGTGGACCTTAGATGTCTAATTTTCTGAAAGAGCTTTTTTTTTTTTTACTTTTTTGACTACTGATGAGAGTTAATATTGCCTAATATAATCTTCTGCAACTTTGCACCTACAAGACAGCTTGAGCATCTGCTTCCCATCTAAGATTCTTCTAGTTAAACCACTCATTCTTCTAGTTAACTTCTAGTTAAACCACTACCCATAACTACTTCTAAAAAACCCAGTTACATGGATTGCTTTAAACTAAGTGCATTTAAAGACATACTTTCAATGTTCTTATTTTCCACTCCAAGGTTGAGAGGTGTCCGTAAAGCCCACCAGCCTTGCCCTGTCGTGCATATAATTAATACCAAACCCAAGGGTGGAGGCAGCCTGCCTGCAGCAGAAAGAGGAAGCATGCACAGCGTGGTAGAGAGCCACACCATGAGATCTTATGTCCATCATGCTGGTGTGGCAACAGGAGGTCTTTCAGCCCCTTTTGCTCTTGCAATAAATACTGCGGCAATAGTGCATGCAAGTACCTATAGGAGATTATACTAAAGAACTGCACAGCTGAATGCATTTGACTTAATTTGGGGATTCTAAGGAATCCTACTTCATATTTAGGATTTTTAGGAATTTTTAGGATTCTAGTAATTCTAAGTAACCAGACTCCTTCTATAGCTAATGGGATCAGACATCTCTGGAGTGCAATTTAACCCATCCTTTCTCTATACTGTTTATACAAAGTGCCTGAGCTCCAACTAGATACATTACTTTCAGATATCTAAAATAAAAGAGATCAATCGCCCTACAAACAAGAAACATCTTGCCCATTTTGGAAAAGTCAGCTTCGTCGCAGATTCAACTTCAGAGGTCAGCACTGAAGTTGCACCTCTCACCTTAGCCTCACATGACTAACAATAGCACTTGCTACAACTCAGATAACCCATTGACCACTGCATCTAATTCAACACAGTGCTCACTTGTGGGTAGCTCTAAGATAACGGGGGGCCTACTCAACACACTTAAGCACTGCTGTGAGCAAATATCTGCACAAATCCCTTGTAATGAACTGTGGAAATAATTATCTGTCCTCTAGGAAAACAAAGGCAAACAGCCACTGAAAAACTTCTGGATAGGCGTGCTCCAGGCTCATGTCCCAGATGAACAGCAAGACCAAGCTATTTGGACTACATTGTACTTGTGCATATGCCAAGTATCACAGCCTGATAAAACCGTGGGAAGGCATAAGAGGACAAGCAGGACTCACAAGGGCTAGATCCTCCTCTGCATCGCACTGTAGCTGTAATACCTATGCCTTTAGACTGACAGCTTAGCTAGCTGAGGTACAAAGCAAGCTAAGATACCAAGCTCAACTAATAACTTTGTATGTATGGAAGGAATAAACGTGGCTGAGGCAAGTGCTCAAACAAGATCTCAAGGGGAGCAATTTATTTACATTCATACAGGTGTCTGGTGCCACTTCATACAGACTAGGTTATCTTACATATCCTCACAGGGCTCACAGGACCCTATAGGAGAGTACTTATAGGAGACCTGAGCACTTCAGGAGCAGCAGTGGAAGACCATACAGGACTACATAGGGCATTTAAAGTGGTACTGGACATTTGTGTTCAGATAAGTGAATCCCACACGAGATTAAGTTTGTGCAGAGAAGGGGGTCAGATGAAGGAGACTGTCATGCACTATAGCATGAGCACGCTTTGCAGTGAAGATTGGTTCAGCAGGACAAGATTTCCCACATGAAGGATTGCACTAGAGAAAGATCGATGTAAATATTACAGACTGTATCAGCTAAGTGTACTCACTCGCAGTTTCTACAGTGGTAACAGCAACATATAAATGAAACCCTTCCAGAGTGGAAATACTCTTTCTTAATTTCTCTTCCAAAAGTGGTGTATTTAAAGTAACTCTTCCTTTTCCATTTTGAATCTAAAACAAAAGTGAAAAAAAGTGACAACCCTTTACTGGTTTGTTGCCAATAGATTTAAAAAAATTGTTGCTTATAGCATGACTACGGTATTACAGGGATCTATATTCTGGTAATTTCTGACAATATTCAGCTCACCTGGGATAAATCAGAATAGTTCCACTGAACTCCAGTACTTACTGAAAGCTGTTGTTCCAGGCCTGGAAGAAAGACTTTTTTCTCGTTTTCATCAATTATGCCAAATCGCACATATGCAGCACCTTGAATCCCTTTCCCATAGGAGTGTCTTTGGAAGGAAGAAAAGTGAGGAGATGAATCATTACATTGATAAAAAGCAAGCATAAATCAGACTAATCATTTTATGCTGAAATAAAATTGGGATATCTATAGGCATCCCATCTGTAACTAATAGCTTGAAAACAAAAATTAGTCCCACTCACTGATAATTCAATCATGAAGACTTTTACTGGTCTGTGCACAAAGTGGTGGTTTCAAGTGCAGAGAAATATATGGAGTAAATTGTGTTGGCAGAATCACATGTGGAGACATAATCTGACAAAATTTACACCAGTGTATTTTAAACTTTTTTTTTGCACAGTGAGGTTTCACACAACTCATCCCCTTCACAGGGAGCAAGGGAGGTATGCACCTATTAAGCTTGGATGAACAGCTAATTCCTTTGTATGAGACACCACATGAACACAGCATTTAAAATAGGGGTCCAGAGAATTGTCTTAGGGACAAATATGAAGTATCTGGTACCTCTGAAGACCTCCAGAGACAGATCCTACCTGTTGAAATTTTAATACCTGCATTAGGCAGAGCAGACACCCTCTGCCCCACATCTCTCCTATGGATTTAGGCAGTATAACATAGTGAAAGTATAACACAGTGTAAGTGAAATATTTGCCAGATAGGTATCTGCCAAGAACACCTCTGAACTCTCCATATATGTTATGGACAGAGGGGATAGGGCATGTTGTGGCACCTGGCAGGCTCCTTACTCAAGAAAACTCTGGCAGATGGCATCCTCCTGCAACACAGCACGTAATGTGCTACATGAGACCTGTCACGGCCATGGTGCTGTCTTTTGCTCATGGAAATCCTCCTTCATTTCAGTTCTGTAATGGCTTATTTTTGTTTAAATAAAGCCTCTTTCAAACTGATCTGATCAGCAGCACTGATCTATACCAATGAAACTAACTGAGAGGCAGTTCTTGTGAAAACTGCTTAAAATGCCAGAACTAATAACTGTGGGGAACAACAGTCAATATACCAAATAACTGTTCATTACACGCATGGCCAGTTCAGAGAAATAAGTTCAGTTATCAGGAATTCCATGTGTTGATTTTGATGAAAGTCAGGCAGGCCTGTGTAGCACCACTAGGACCTTTTCCAACAGACAAAAGAATAGTATTCAGTTATTCAACCCCATTTTTTCCTCTTAAATAATTATGATGTTAATGAGTAGTGAAGTATATATGAAGGAGTTGCACAGTCCATAAACCAAAATTGAGTGCTGCAATAACATACAGAGAAAACTTTACAAAGGATTAAAATATTAAAGCCAGTTATCTGATATCACTTCATATCACAATATCAAGTAATCATGATTAAAGCTAGTAATTATTTAACAGAACCAAATAAAGAAGTGAAGGTGATCAAGAGGAGATTAGAAGAGTTGAGTTTGTTCAGCCAAGCAAAGGAGGTGGATACAGCGTTCTGTCTGCTCTCTCAAGGTGTGCTGGGGAAAGGAAGGATCAGGACGGTCAGGGCAAAGAGCTCAAGGACGGTGGACAGAAGAGCAACAGGACATGAGCTGGCCAGGGATGAATTTAGACCAGAAATAAAATCCGCTAGAACTGGTGGGGTGGCGGATCAGTCTTCCACTTGGATACAGTGCCAGGGTCTGTGCAGTGAGTCTAGTGATTGCACCCTGTTTGGACATGGTTAATTAAATTAAATTAAACAGGCACAGTGCTGTCTCGGAGGCTGCGGCTGGCTGGCACAGCACAGCTCGTACCTGATCTACTAAACCCCCTGTCTTCCACAGGAGGGTGGCCACATGCAGACCTGGGGTGGACCTTGGTCCATGCTTCCTCCTGAAAAGTTTCCAGGAATTGTTTGGGGAGTGCTGTATGGCTGAGGCTGAGCTTGTGCTATGCACCAGCTGAGCTGTCGGCAGCCAGGCTCTGGGGCTCAGGAACCTTTCCTGGAACTGTTTGATTTACAGCCCAGGAGGCTTAAATATCTTTTCTGGTATCCTGCTCAAATGCAGACAAAGCTCCTACTGTATGAGAAAAATTCCTCATATAAGGAAAGCATCTAAGAAATAATATCTCAAAAGATATTAAAAAAATGTTTGAGTATAATAATCATCTGTTTGCTGCTCTCAGTTTGGAGGGCTTTCCAGAGTCAAACACAAGATGAAACACAAATGGTCATGGTAGTGATGATACTTTAGTCACATGCACCCACACAGTTCAATGCTAATATTTAATGCCTATTTAACTAAAGGCTACTGTAAGCCAAATTACTTACAATGTTAGTTACTGTCAGTGCTTAAAAAAAGTCATAAACTTTGGTTGTATAGACCAGGCTTTTTTATTCTTATCTGCGTATTATATTAGCAATTTCTGTACCTAGATCTTTCCTCCCTTCTGAATCGACTGTCTCCTCTCTGCCATCCCCATCAGCTACTGAGACATACACAAACTATCCAATGGTGACTTATCAATAAGATATTCTTAAACTATTCAATTATGTGTATGTTTGTAAAAGGCAACACTCAAAGAGGCTTTGCCTAGGAAACTTAATGAAATACCTTGATAAAATTATATCAGTTATTCTGTAGAATTAGTAAGTTATTAGAATGTCACTGTTAAAACATCTCCCAACAATGTCATATGTTTATCTTTTTATACTATCAAAAAATAATTGCAAAGCATTAATAGTCAAAAATACTAAAAGTGAATGGATACAGTAAGCTTTACAGGCTTGAAAAATAAATACTGATTATTTAATAAAATATACACAGTTCACTTTCCACTATCTTGGGTATCATGACTGTACAGAAAATTTCCCCACTGTTTATCACCAAATATATTTAACAATACTAGCTACAATAACTCTGTGTGATCCTATTTGTGGTTTTGTGTTAAAGAATCTTAAGGAACAAGGTGAATCAACCTCAAAAGCCATAAGGTTCTGACTTTTTTTTTTAAGGAGCTGTTCTTAGTGAAGGTCTGACATTATTTGCTGATACTGTGTGTTCAACTCTCTACCTGAATTACATTAAATAGCAACCTCTGAGGCTTTAGAATGTTTCTAAATGTTTAAACCAAAAAGTATAAAGAAAAGCAGATTATCGTTTTGCCTGGAACCTTACCTAGCAACACAGAGGAGAATCTTAGTCACCTTTTTACTAGCAAGCTAAAATATTCAGAAAATCTTGTTCCATTTTGATCAACACCACTTGGACCCAGGTTGCATTTTACACTGATGTCTCAAGTTAGTGGAAACAGAGAGTATGTAAGATTAAAGTCAGATTCAAGTAAAGCCAGAAGCTTGTTAACTGTTAATGACAAGAAAAAGGAAGAAGCTGCAAAGTTCATTATCTATCTACTTATCTGCCTCCTAAAACAACCTTGCTGTGGGCACACCTACTTTGCTTCAATATCAAACACAAAGTTTTCATTCCAGATATGGTAGTATGGCTGAAGTGGGATGAGTTTGACTTCAAAAGATGGAAGTTCTGCATGAAAAAAAGGAAGACAAAAGGTCATGACGTGAGATTCAAACATACCTTAAACTCCTGTCCTGTGGCAACACCCACTGAGATGCAGCTGCACTGAGAAGATATTTTAGTTCGAATCAGCAGTGCATTTCTGAAGCAAATCTCCTGATCATCTTCCCTTATTCTGCTTGGCTTCACATAGTGGAGCAGTCTTCGAGCATACAAAATCGATATGTTTACAATGAAAATACGCCAGAAGATAAGGTCTAACTGCCAATGGGCATTAAGTGCCCTGGACTAGAAGCAGTCTGAAGTAAACCCACCCTGAAATGGATTGAGTGTGGACATGAGGTCCTCAGCATCAGCTGTGTTACTCTGTAATTTGCTCCTATAAAGCCAAATTATTTACTACTGTAGATATAGCCAGAGTAATTTGCTCCTGGATGTACGTGTTTGCAGAGGATGCAGTAGTCTCCACTATTCTGTTACATTTACTAGCTAAGGCAAAACCACTTTTGTTAAACTGAGATTTTCTTATAATCCTGCGGTTTTCTTTTGCCTTTAAGGAAAAAAAACCAAACCCTACAATGAATTTTACAAGAAAGCATCATTTCTGTGCAAATAAATCAAGCCATTTCTTACCCCAAATTGTATATCTACATTTTTACTTTTTCTAGTCCCTTACTTTTCTTTAAAAAAGCTTCTCTGAGTATAGGAACAACTCCAACTTCCAAACTGAATTCTACTGAGAGAAAACAGGTAGCTTTTTTTTTCTTATTCTAGTCTTCACTGAAAACTTTAGCCAAAATTGCAATGATTTTAAAATGGAGCTCATCTCCATTTTTTTCTGCAGTAGGAGAGCCCTTCCAAAACCAGATGTTTTGTGAAAAATGTTAAAGTTACTATGCCTGTATGAAAATAAAGTTTTTTTTCAAATATAAGTGGAAGGCACACAAAACAAGAGTTGTCCTTCTGTGCATCAGAGATGGCAATGAGGCACTGAAACACTGTGAATCTTGTCCTCAGTACCTAACTACAGCCAGGTTTAATCACTGCAGTCTATCTTTTAACACGTAGTGCTGACTTTGTACATTTATAATGCAAATTAAATATTCTCTTACCATAATTTTTAACTTCAAATTCAGCAGAAACATTAGACATTTCATATTGATGAAACCAGGCTTTGATTTTCCAAGTTCCAGGCCTAAAGTTCAGATTCAGCAGAAAATAGTTAATTAGAATTCCTCAGATATTTTATGATGCTAATATATTTAAATTATCACTAAATGCTAATATTTTCCTTGCTTTGATCTCATCCCAAACTAATTTATTAATGGACTTCTCTTTGCTGGGAGGAGCCAGCAACATATTTCCAAACCTCCTAGGAAACACTCAAAAAGACTTTATGAGGAGCTGCAAGATAACATATTTGCAAACCACATGTAACATGCACTGCCTTTGAAAAGCCCTCAGAAATAGAGAACTCATCATGTATTTCCTATAGCTTATCTTCACTGTGATGCCAAAATCAATCTAGCATGCAAGAACACACTGAATATTAAGTAAAAGCTTGACTGTTTGAAATCAGAGGTAATTGATGACACTTGGCAAACTGAGCCCTTACAGAAGTGCTCTCCTGAATGTAGCCACATAGTTGAGCAGATATTTAAGCAGTTTGCTAAATTGTTCCTTACCAGGATAAATGTTGCTAATTGCCACATATTAACATTAAATTCTGGACTCATCTCTCCAAGATGAGGTGCTTAAAGGTAGAAAGATATTAACCATAGGCTCAATCTCTGCTCCATGGTGAGAGAAAGACAATTTTGAAAGGTAATTCAAGCAATTCAGCAGTTAAAAATCTTAGGTACTTCAACAGGTAAGGGGGATGAATCAGGATGGTTTGATCCTGCTAATAGGAGGTGGGGTTAGTCCTTCTCACTTTAGACATTATACTGTGAGGTCTTTCACCTGCGTAGGTGCCCTTGGGCTCCTCTAGAACCAATGGAGAGAAACAGACAGTGATGAGTTATGGTACATCTCATCCTGACACAGGCATCTAAAACAGGTCAGATGAATCACAGCCTAAATATGTGACTTTCTCTCCAGTGTCCGAGAAGGGAGTGTGGGGTCACCAGCTCAGGTGCACGGCAGAAGGCTCTGGGGCTGGCTCCAGAGCAACCATGCTCGGTTCCCTGCTGTCGTGCACTGACAGTGCGCCGCGGTGATTCCCATGTGTGATCAGAGCAAAACTGTCTGCTTTAGCACACCTCCTGTTCTAGAGAAATCGTAAAGCAGACAATAGACAATAAGTGAAAAAGAGAAGAGAGGAAAACAGGGGAGCAGAGCAGAAAGAAGGGAAGGGAAGGACAAGACTCTTGTGTTTAGCTTGAAGATAGGTCTGCTACAAGAGACATTTTGACATGTGAACTGTTTTAACGCACAAGGCACAGCAGTAACCTACTCTGCAATGTCAGGTATTTCCAAGTTTTCACTGAACACTGTTTTTATTTTCAGGTCTGACTTTTTAACCACCATTCCTTTTGAATTCTGTTGAGAGAGAGAAAACAAACATAAAATTATGCACCAGCTGTCAAACATTTACATCCAAAAGCTCAACTTCATATACTAGTCCTAAGAAAGAAAATACTCTGCTTACTTTCTTACTTTAATACTCACATATTACGTTTCCCTCCATGCTCCTGATATTGGCCAAAAATGACTAGACATATCTCACAATGTGTAAATACTGATTTCTGGAGAGAAGCCATAGCTATAGTTTTACTCTTGGATCTTTTATGGAAGTTTTTCATAGTTCCTTTGCTGAAGAAGCATTCATTAACAGGTTTTTTTGTATACTTACTAGCACAGCAACTGTAACTGTGTCATCTGTTGGCCTCATAGCATTGTCCAGAATGAAGATCCTGTATTTTACTGTTTAACAGAAGGATAAATGTGTTTACATATTTATTTCTGGCCTTTCTAGATATTAATTATTACAAGTGCTAAACTGAGTTACTGAATTTAGGATAAAATACTTTCTTTTAATGAAAAGAACTCTGAGACATTTCAAAAAAGAATTGAATTCTTCCATAGGCTTTGCATGTTACATGACCAAACAGATACCTGTTTGAAGGAAATTCCAAAAAATACTCAGGGAGCTTCACTCACTTTTGTATTCCTTCTGCAGTCAAGGCCTGCAACCAAACTCAAGAATTTTTTTGACTTCCCTCTCTTGTTACTTAATTAAATTGTTAAGTAACAAAACAGTTGTGGTCTTAAAGTGCAAAGGATACTTATTGCTGGTGTTACAAGCAGAAGCAATAGGAGTTTTTTTGCAGGTTTCTCACAATTTTGTTTTCCAAAGAAAAGTCATGATTAAGCTTTTTGAACAAAAAGGAGCAGATTTTGTCTGCCTCCCATTAGAAGAGAAAATGACTTTTTGAATCCTGTGGGATTTCCACGTGGGTTGCTGCAATGTGCAGTGCAGACCCTGCAGAAGCCCTGGCTGCAGAAGGCGAGTTTAAAATCTGGACTGGCTGCTAAGCACAGAGATAGATGGGATTAAACAAGAAGAATTTACATTAGGAAGGATCAAGTCGTTATTACTTTTTCTAATAATGCCCTTGTAACATCTATATTCAACATCTGAAATGCAGCATTTGTATTTCAACCTTTGGAACTTGGTGTGTATATAGGCTTATCTGTCTGAATAAAAATGTAGCCTTTCTTGGAAGACAGGAGGATGTGAGTGCTTTGAATGCTCTCCTTATAAAGCTCCCTGCTTTCGGTGACTAGCAGAACATATGGATGATCACGCTTCTTGAACAGATCCTGTTGCAGAGTCCCTGGCTTGACCTGAAGAAGACAAAAGGAAAAACCCCACAGAGTCAGATATGAACCTGGTAACTTTGGAGCCACACAGCTGAGGACCAAAAACAGCTGAAGTGCTTAAATAATTTTATATAGCACCATTTGACAGAAGATACTCAATTATATCTTTCTTACTGGATGAATATTTCTTTTTAAGTAGAAATACTATGTAATCCCCCATTTTCTGCCATAGAAATGCACATTCTTCTGTCCAATGGCAACAGCTCAAGCCCAGTGACTTTTCTTCAGTCTACATGCATGTTAAATTCCAGTTATCATGTCATTTGGTAGCTGTAGCAGCATCCTGTAATCCTTCACTTGCTAAAATCTTGGCTATGAGACTAGAGCTTTACCTCATGCAGGATAATACAGTGTTTGTAAACATCATGCTCAAGAGGAACCTGATTTGAAAGCTCAGCTTTTAGCTTTGGGAGTAATCAATCAGAGCTAAACTGAGTCTTGCTGTGTGCTGTTATCCAACCAAATAGCCCAGACTAGTACTCCTGAACTAAGACTTCAAAGAATCATGTCGGAAGCAAATAATGCAAAGCAGGATGTAAAGAAGAATTAATCAACTTGCAGGTTTGCAGAAACATCATAGGCTTTGGTCTGAGAGACTGCACACTTTTAAGTTTCTCCTGTTTTGTAAAAATGGCAAGTATGCCAAAGGCATGAATGCAGTCTTAGTTCAAGTGATGCAGAACAATAAACAGTGATAAAACAATTAAATGTTTTAAAATTTAATTTCATCTTTGATCTACAGAGATGAAAAGATTTTTCATCACCGCATGACAAAATCTTGAGCTTGCTTATTGGGCGCAAAAGAGCACTCACAAGCGCCACTGAAATTATATTAGGCATTGTTTTATCAGCTGGTTGGGTGAATAGGGTGCTGCTGTCACTGGAACTGGTGTTTTGTCATCTGTCTCTAGGGATCAGTGTTGTCTCTGTTCCAATATATTCCTAGTACAGATTCTGTGTTTTTTATCACCAGATTAAAACATTTACATCACTATGATGGTAGACTCACCATTACTTTTTTCATCTCTTGGTAGTTGTTATTTTGGTTAAGGTTAAAGATGATCCTCTCTGATAGCAGCTGATTTTTTGTCTCATCTTTGAAGTATGCAGTAACTTGCACAGGGCTCTGTGCTCCATGGACTTGAACTGTTATTGTCTCATGTGTGCCCAAATGCACCACATTTGGGGCAGTAATAAGAAATCTAAACCAACATAGAAACAGATTGTCCAGTATGTAGGCTGATTTTCGTGTAATACAGGAATGTTCAACCAATACAAATTTTAAAGAAAAACCAGACTCTCCCAGAATAGTTGAGCTTGGAGATCACCTAGTCCACACCCCTTGTTAGTCAGAGTAGAGGTTAAAAGAAGACAGTTTCTCTCTGACTGATCCCCAAATTCTGAACCATCACATTTGGGTCCTACAAAAGATCAGTCCCTATAGACAGGAGAGAAAAAAACCTGCAATATATCCCAGGGACTGCCAATGCCATTTATAGCCTGGTTTAACTCAGAGGAAGTGCTATAAACTCAACTTTCTGGAAACAAAACCACGCCATGCATCAAAAGACAATGAACAGATATTCATAAATACATATTGGATACTACAAAGTCATGTATCTTCATGTACTAGCACCTACATTATGCCAGTTTATGCTTTAATATGTCAGAATGTATCAATTTCCTATATAACCATATATATGGGGTTTCAAGTAGCTGCTCTTCATTCAGATGTCACTCTTTGTGAAATGCTGGTAATGAGAGACCACGGAAGGTGAGACTCCAGCCCTGGGAAGGGCTGAGTTGGAGGCTAAACTGGTTGGGATTTAGTTTTTCCTCTTTATTACTCTTCTGTATTCTTAGCTCTGCTCTGGTGCTTCTTGTAATTAATTTAATGACCTTTAAAATGTAGATCGTCATTCTTGCTCTCTTTTTTTCGAGTATCTTTTATACACAAAAATCAGAGAACTATGTGGAGAGCTATGTCTTAATGATATAATGGCACATACACAAAGAACAGTTCTGAGCTTAAGAAGGCTGCTTTTGGAAAATTATTATTCTGCAGAAGACTTCTAAAATGAAAGGTAAAATATTTTACCATTATCAGAATGGGTTGGCTGAACTTTCTCTTTTTTTACTTTTTTTTTTTTAATGTTTCTTCTTTCTTAAATTTATAAAATGAAAGGTGGGGTATAGAAATAAGGTAATAAAACTGGTATGCTTTTTCAAATGAAACTCAAATTTGCTTCCTTTTTTTCTGATAATGATCATGGTGCGCTGTGAAAACAGAATAAAAATCATGTCTCTCCTTCCATATAATTAGTGACATGCATCATAGGTGGTCTGAGTCTTCACACAAGCATAGGGATCTTGGGAGAGAAAAACAGAACAGCTTTCAATAAACATTAAAAAGTTTTACTGTTTTAACCTGTACATTTGTGAAAATACTTTCTAATGTTTCTAGTTTACAATGAATGATGAAACTTGTCTTTCAGTTACACCTACCCTCATGCAATGCTTGATCCTGATCTTTATTGTTTTCATTTCTTTAATTATCTTCTCTAATTCATTAGTCAGGCAGGTTTGGCATCTATATACATTCAAATGCTTGAATGTTGAGAAGAATGTTTTCATTTTCAGCTGTGTTTGTTGTATTTTCTCAACCGCATTGAAAGGGTTTTACTCTAAAAGTGTCACTGCATGACCCACTCAGAGTCTGTTGGATCTAGCAAACAGTGATATAAGACCTGTCTTCACATGTGGAAAAGAGACCGTAATGATTGCTCTCTGCCATATCCTACAGAAATTTAGGGTCTTTTTTTACTGGAGTATAGTTAGTTGTTTAAAAGTTTACCTATGCAATAACTCAGACAGACATGGTCACTAGCCTAGACTGCCCATAATCTCAGCTAGCCAGACACAAGCCAGATCTGGTCTCAAAGAGTCATGATGATTTTTCCTGACATAATGTTCAGTTTCATATACCTAATACATTCAGCACCTTGTGTTTCCCACATCCAATTACCTCAGAAAAAAACTGTCTCAGTCCCCATTTCCACTAAGATTTTATCACAGATGACAAAGCCTGTGCTTTACTGAAGATGAAGGGTGCCTCAAGATGCACCATGGGTAGCACAATATCAAGCTTCTATGGGGCTGTATTTTTCACGCTGACATGGACACTGGAGGTCAACACTAGACTGCAGGCAGGAGTTTGTACCTGGCTAAAACCTCATAAGAAGAAAAATAAGTATTTGGGGCTGGAGATAACCTCAACAGTGCGCTGACATGGAAGGGGAGGAGGGTTTGACTGCCCAAATATCTCATCAAAGCTCTCCTCTGGCTACAGCAAGTACCTGAATACACTTGATCCTGGTGGGATAAAAGCAAGAGTCTCTTCTCCTGTACCTCTGCCCTACAGATAAAGGTCCATTTAAAGGACCTTTAACATGCTCCATAGGTTTTCTCAGAGTTACATCTATTTCCCAAACCCAGGAATTTGTCCAACTAGAAGAATCAGTATCAATGTATGTAAATCTCCACTAAAATAGAGGATAAGTACAGAAAAATCCTGAAGCTCTCCCAAATGTGAAACCTTTGCTTTCTGCAATGTATAAATCAATTACAGAAAGGAGGGTTATTCTTTCCCAAGTTTTGCCAGTCCGGTAAATGTCATAAACTAAAGATGAACAAGCAGCAATAACAGCATAAACATCATGCTTCAGTAGGATATTTTTAATTATTTGTTACTGAATGGAGATTTCTCCCCTTAAAAATTCCTTAAAAGGGCAGTTTTAAGGTTTTTACTTTTTACCTATTTAAGGTTACACAAATTTTCAGTGGTCGAAAGAACAGGCTTTGTTGATTTTCTATCAAGACCACCAGCATTTCCTATTTTCTCTTTCAAGGGATTTGTTAGGAGTGAAGAATTAATAATAAAATGTACTTACGATGGTGCTTGCTGTGTATTGGACAACAGCGAACAAAAGCTCATCAAAAATACCAGTCTTTCCATTGGAAAACTCTACAACATCTGCAAAACAGAAATACCAAATAGCCACCATCAATCTACCCTTGTGGTGCAGGCTGTAAGAAATGGGCTGATGTCACGTTGCAGCGAGGACATTACCTATCCTGGTTATTTATTAATAACTTGCAAAACCATTCAACCAGTAATGATGGACATGCTAGTGATGCATAAATTAATAGCCTGGGGATAGACATTCTGGACTAAGCCACAATTTTACGTTTGATTATTTATTCATTCTCTTCCCAGCTTCAATATTTTCACATGATAGCAACTAAAAGTCATGTGCAGAGACAAGTTTCCACAAATACTGCAAAGGCAATCCCAAAATCAAACAAGACACCATGGCTAAAAGAGTGGCTGTAAAGCACTTCTAAATGGGGACAAATGCAAGTGACACGTCCCTTCTCTATGCCATTAACTCCAGGCATCTATGTGGTCCAGCAAAGGTGAGAAAAACCTCCCTCTGGTTTAGATAGCACCAAAGGAACTGTGCTGGAAATCTGCCTGTGCAACTCAGTCCCAATCTGCAGTGCTTGAAGGCATTCATCTGCTTTAATTTAAGTGGAAATAAAATGGATGTCTCTGTCTGAACTACTCAGCCCAATTTTCCTTTACAGTCAAGACAGAGGGCTTTTCCAGAAGGTAATTGATCTCATCTTAGCATAAGCACATAAGATGACTCATTAGCTGAAGGCATTCCAGACTGCAGGAAAGACACACAATGTCTTAAAAGGCAGGATACTCAAAAACAGGGGGAAAAAAAAAGATATCTGACAAATAACTGTTTGTGCTGGAACCAGTTTTGATCAAAGGCAAATGAAAGAACAAACTGAAACTCTCATCAAGTTTCATTTTTGCAAGCCTTTACTGGATCGTTGTCTCCCAAACATAATTTTGTTGACTCATGAGAATGGAAAAATGCCCATCTGATTTACAGGCAGATCAAATACCAGAAATGATCACAAGGCTGCCCACAAGTTCTGGGGATAAACTGCCCTTTAATACACCACATTTAAGTTTGTGTCTTTAATTATTAGCAATGGATGCCTTAAATCAGCACCCCATTATTTGTAAGGTGAATTAATGCTCACAGCAAGGGCTCACTGCCCACAGTCATGTTGCAGTGTGAGGGTGAAGGGACCTCCACCTCACCCACCCCTTGCCTAAGAGACATCCCTTGCCTTGCTCTTCAGACATAAGCAGCTCCAGGAAGAGTTGCTTCAAGACAAGGAGGTAGAGGAAGAGGAAAAGGTGTAAGGTGTCAACAAACCAGTTCACTATTTTACACTGAGTGTGTCACAAGTGTGGTAGCTTCCTCTGAGACAAAAACAGATGGATGGCAGGTACTTTCTGTCCACTGGTGGTCACAGAAAGCACCAACAGCAGTAGCAACAAGAATGTTTCTGGCTTCAAACTCGCATCAGCAAAAGCTAAGTTTCGCCTGCTCTAGGCATAGGTTCTTTCCAAGAGACAGTCAGTTGCCTTCACCCTTCCTCTTCTGGCTTCCACTCTCACTTCAGCTGCCAGTCAGGGGCGACAAGGTGAGGAAGGTACCTGTGGATCCTCAGGGTCCAAATCCATGCTCTTTGGGAGATGTTTGCAGGAGATCAGAAATGGGAACTGTTAAGACCAAAGTTATTTTCACTCTGCCCTCCATCCCTACCCTCTCATTCCCTCTGCAGTTGTTATGAACTGACAAAACTGATTTATTTCTGTGCCAAAATCACATCATTTTCCTCAGGGCCTCTGGCCTCCAAAAGCCAAGCTAGGTGGTGACAAAGAGTAGAGATTTCCACCATGAAGCTGGTCTGTGCTCAGGACAAAGACAAAGGTTTTGTGGAAGATGTTCTCTTGGGAACAGGGCTCATGCTCTCCCTGGGGAGCAGAAGAACCTTGTTAAACTTGCAGCTGGTAAAATAAGGACTTCTCACTCTTGCATGAACAAAGAGAAGATAATGGGGGAAGTTAATTAAGAGCAGCAGTAGCTGTGGAGCATGCTGAGGCTCCTGCCATTTTCAGAGACAGTTCCACTGCTAGGTCTTACATGGCTGCCATCCAAGGTCAGGGCTGATGCAATCACTGGCCATCTCAGTCACTAAAACAGAACAAGAAACGAGTATGAAAGGGTCCTTTATTTTTGCTCCAGACAAATAAAAAATAAGAAAAAAAAAATCAATATCTGCAAGGTCAATGCTCTTTCCTTGAGAAACACGTACGGCGTTCTCCCAGCTGAAAAGTCGACAATTTGCAGAAGACTGCAACACGGATTTCCTACTCCTGAAGTCACGGGAAAGGCAACTTTGCGCTGTGGGGTCACAGCAAAATCTTGCTGTTGTGCCAGTCTTTATCAGAGGGAAGGAGAGGGGCTTTCCATTGTCCAGGCTGGCTTGTTTGTCAGGGGACCAAGGTCTGTTTGTACAGCTATACAAATAGCTGTGTATGAGCTCACAGTAAGACATTTTCACAGATCACTTTTTAAAGGGGACTTGCAAAAGTAATTTTTTGCTTTCACTTGTTTTTAATTGGATTTGTACACTTTTGCCTCTTTGTGAAGTATGAATATATATATATGTGAGTACATAACAGCTATCCATAGCAATATGTCGCATAACCATTTTATACTTGAATTTAAGGTTTTGTTCTGACTCTTAATAAAGGCATTTTTTCTCCAAAATATAAACCAGCAACTGTAATTAAATAGGGATTTTTATCTCTGTCTCTCACAAACACAAAAGAGCAAGTGTATACATAACCATTATAACTAGACTTAAAATTCCTTATGCTTTATTTGTCTGTCTCTGGCTTTGTATAAAATGATCATTGCACTGGTTCTCTAGTATCACAGAATCTTCAGATTGGCTGGGATTGTGATTTCTAGTATAACGAAAAATATTCCAGTCCAAAGCCACATTAAAATATAACATAATAAAGTGAAATAAAAGGAAGTAAAATAAAAAAAAATAAAATTCTCTCTGTTGAAGATCTCCAGCACACGCATGAAAGAGAGAACACAGAAAACTCACCTGAAAATAACTTATGCGGCTGTTCTTTTTCTAAAGGCAAAGTCCTTTCCTATTTACTCATCAGCCACTTTTCACCAGGTATGCTATTGATCCTTCAGTTGACCCACAGTCCAGTACAGCATGTGGAAAGCACAGTCTGGGATTGATGTATGTGTAGGAAGGAACTAGTGCACCCTGAACTCAGGGAGACAGACTTGCTTTATTTTGAATATATGCTATCTCTCCTTTCAGTAACTTCATCTGAACTTTGTAGGCTTTCACAGTGTTTTGAGCACCAGCAGTAGTTTTTGTTCTTTGGGTTGAAGTGCTTCCAAAAGGCTTTTTCCCCTTAATCTGCCTAAATACTAACAAGACCAAACTCTTCTTTCACTTTCCTCCTGCACTTTTTCACCTCTGCCTGGAAGAAGGGTACAAAGGACAGCTTCACAAAGCACATTTTACAAATAAGCACCGCAGTGATATCCTCTTTGCAGAGTTACAGGGAATTGTGACAAACATAAAAGGCAATATTTCACTTCTGACATTTCAGAAAATTGGATTTTGAAATCCTTTTTCAACAGCAGACCATGAAGCGTGGGTCTAATTTGAAAAGTTCCTCTTAACAGCAGGATAACGTCTCTTTAGCTTCAATGTAAATTGAAAATGTAAATTTAAACTATACTTTTTTCCTTTACCATAATCTAGGTCATGAATGAAAAAGTTAATCTAGGTTCTAGTTGCTTTTGCCATGAAAAATTGTTGGTTTTGTCTTTATTTTCTTTAAATGTTCTGTATTTAGTGCTCCTAAGTGTATCTGCTGAAAAAAAAAAATGTTTAAAAGAGGAAAACAAATATATCCATGATTTTTCTTCTCTCACTGAGGAACCTGGATTTTGGGGGGATTAAGCAACCAGCCTTAGTTTTTTCTCTTGGGTTCCTCCCCCATTTTCCCAATGCGTAGGCTCAATTCTGTGATTTTCTTAACATAGTGTCAACAAAAAGAAAAAAAAAGAAAAAAAAAAGAAAAAAGTTTAGGATTTGTGAAAAATGTACAAAACCAGCACTGCTTCTGGAAATCTAATATGTTGCAAAAGTGACCTATATAAGACATTATGGTTTTTTTAGGTCAAACAATAATTGCATTATACTACTGACATAATATTTCACCCAACTGTAATAATACATCCTGGGTTTTTTGGTCAGCTACCTTTTTCAGAATCTCAGAGCTTTTGGCACCTTTAGGAAATGTAGGTCAAATTTAATAAATGTACCAATTTGAGCCTTGCTGAGAGAAAAAGCCATTGGACAGGTCATGGCCAGGAGGGGAGGAGATGTCTGAACATGCAGGTGGCTCTCTCACCCCAGGTGAAAGCAAAGAACTGCTGGAAATGAAGAAGAAAACAACTTGTCCTAAATCATACAGGGTATTTGGGGTACTGTCATTGTACCCAAACATCCTGACACTCTGTCTAGAGTCTTGTTCTCAAATCTCTCCTTTGTGGGTTTTTTTCTTTTCTTTCAATTTCTTTATAAAAACCAAGGACAACCCAATTTTTCCTCACTACCAACTGTAATAAATACACATTACCTACAAATATTAACGTATTTCAAATATTTTGATCTTTCCCAACATCTCCATTCTTCTGGACTGTAATGAACATAATTGTCTCTTTAGGGCATTCTTTTCTTCTCCTTTTCATGGGAGCAAAAGATAAGAATAAGTTAAAAAGCAAATGGCATCTTGAACATATCAGTGGCAAAAGCTAAAATTTTAACCAGCTGAGAAGAATAAGAGCAAGAATAATGGTTACACATCCAGTTCTGTGCATTTGGGAGCATACCATGAATGAAGGGAAACCAGCCTTTTATGCAGGCAAAATTTAGATAAGTAATTTGTAACTATTACTGACCATCATTCCTTGCATTTCCTGACTTGTTAAATGGAGATACTCTAATGTTTCAGATGATTGCACAATTATACTAAAAAATGTTTTACAAACAAAAGGAGAAAAAAATCACATACCACGTACAACCACAGGTAGCCATGTGCCTATCTGCCACTGGCAGCTTTCCTTGTTCTGATCTGCAAGTTAAATCTAAAATGCTCACTTCAGCCAGTAACTCAGTAACAGAGCAACATGAGACACAAGAAAGCTGCTGTTTTTCCAAGCCTGGGAGAAGGCTCTGCTCTGACCTCCATCGCACTCAAGCAAGTTTAGGTCAGCTCCACTGGCACATCAGAAGCTGTCCTACCTTTTTTGGTCCCTTGGTTTTAATGTTCAAGGATGAAATTCAAAGAGAAAGGGGGAGAGGAGACAGGATATGAGTGTCAGGAGAGTTTTGTTTTTATTGTAAAGGAGAAGCTGCTCAGTTACACCACGTTTCAGTGTCAGGAGCTGCAGTACCTCCCCAGGCGGCAGGCAAAGCATCTGCTGTCCTGTTATAGAGGAATAAAATCTGTAGCAGCTCAGTGGGACAGTTATTCAAGTAATGTATGCTGATCTCTTCTTTCTGCAGAAATGTAGCCATGGAGCCCTGACCCTTTGCAGCCATCAGCTTTTTAGGCAGCTATTTGGATGAACAATGTGGCTCTTTGTACTATCAGGAGTAGGTACTGTACCCAAACTGGACACGGCGGTTGTAGGAGGAATCTTTGCTCTCGCTAACCCCATTTTGCAGAAAACTGCCTCCAGCAAAATGATATGAAAGAAGACAACTCAGCTGTCCTCTCAGTGGCTTAGGTGCAGAGGGGAATATTGATACCTTCAGAAGGGGACTGGCTGGATGTCCCCAAAGCCCTGCTGATGGTACTTGGGTCAGACACATCCTGCCCAGATTATATGGTTTACACATTGTACCTACAGAAAAAAGGTGAAACTATAACAGAATGTGAACACAAAGGATGCTTTCATTTATTTAGTCAAAACATCTTGGAAGAAGCATGGATCTGCCCTTGTTAATATGTGAGCAGATGTTCTGCTATGTATTTTTATGATGTGGGTCACATTTCCAGGCCATTTATGCTCGATTTTGACTTGACTTCTAAAAGAGGAAGACGAATTTTCAGTCATATCGGCATGTGGTTTAAAAACACCTCTGCACTGTTCTGGTTCAGCCTGTGGTCCCAGCAGTGATCCTGCTGCTGTCTCTGACAGCAGCCCAGCCTGCAACCCTGATGTGAAAGCCAAGGCTGGGGCTGTACCTCTGCTATCCCCTCTTTGGGGTGGCGGGGCAGAGAGCTTTGGAAGCTGGTGCCATCCATGTCTGTGCGTCTCTCTTAGTTTTCCTTCGCTTTCCGTCTTCTACATGTGCTGGGCGTGCCTCTTGTGCCTGTCTTGATGAGGGAGAAGAAATAAATAGCAGGTTTGAAAGAGCCGGTGCCCATGGCACTCTAAGCCTCAGACAGAAGCCCAGGTCTGAGATCTGGTGGTTTTGTCAGCAAAAACACTACGATGGACTTCCAGAGGGCAGACTTCGGCCTGTTCAGGCCACTGGTTGAGAGGGTCCCACGGGAGACGGTCCTGAAGGGCAAAGGGGTCCAGGAAGGCTGGGCCTTCTTCAGAAAGGAAATCTTGAAGGCGCAGGAGCAGGCAGTCCCCATGTGTCGTAAGAAGAGCCGTCGGGGAAGACGGCCGGCCTGGCTGAACAAGGAGCTTTTCCTGGGACTCAGGAAAAAAAGGAGAGTTTATCACCTTTGGAAGGAGGGGCAGGCAACTGAAGAAGAGTACAAGGACCTCGTTTGGTCATGCAGAGAGGGAATGAGAATGGCAAAAGCCCAGCTAGAGCTCAATCTGGCCACGGTTGTAAGGGATAACAAAAAATGCTTCTATAAATACATTAACAACAAAAAGAGAGCCAAGGAGAATCTCGGTCCTTTGCTGGATGCGGGGGGGAACATTGTCATGAAGGATGAGGAAAAGGCTGAGGTACTTAATGCCTTCTTTGCCTCAGTCTTTAATAGCCACACCAGGTATCCTCAGGGTATTCAGCTCCCTGAGCTGAAAGACAAGGATGGAGAGCAAAATAAACTCCCCATGATCCAGGAGGAAGCAGTTAACGACCTGCTATGCCACCTGGACACTCCCAAGTCTATGGGGCCTGATGGGATCCACCCAAGGGCGCTGAGGGAGCTGGCGGAGGAGCTTGCCAAGCCACTGTCCAACATTTATCAACAGTCCTGGTTAACAGGGGAGGTCCCGGACGACTGGAGGCTTGCCAACGTGACACCCATCTACAAGAAGGGTCGGAAGGAGGATCTGGGGAACTACAGGCCTGTCAGCCTGACCTCGGTGCCGGGGGAGATTATGGAGAGGCTCATCTTGAGGGCGCTCCCAGGGCACGTGCAGGACAACCAAGGAATCAGGCCCAGCCAGCACGAGTTCATGAAGGGCAGGTCCTGCTTGACCAACCTCGTCTCCTTCTATGACCAGGTGACCCACTTTATGAATGAGGGAAAGGCTGCCGATGTTGTCTACCTGGACTTTAGTAAAGCCTTCGACACTGTCTCCCTCAGCATTCTCCTGGAGAAGCTGGCGACTTGTGGCTTAGACAGGTGCACTCTTCGCTGGGTAAAAAACTGGCTGGATGGCCGAGCCCAGAGAGTTGTGGTGAATAGAGTTAAATGAAGTTGGTGGCCGGTCACAAGTGGTGTTCCCCAGGGCTCAGTTTTGGGGCTGGTCTTGTTTAATATCTTTATCGATGATCTGGACGAGGGGATCGAGTGCACCCTCAGTAAGTTTGCAGATGACACCAAGTTGGGCGGGAGTGTTGATCTGCTCGAGGCTAGGAAGGCTCTGCAGAGGGATCTGAACAGGCTGGATCGATGGGCCGAGGCCAATTGGATGAGGTTCAACAAGGCCAAGTGCCGGGTCCTGCACTTGGGTCACAACAACCCCATGCAACGCTACAGGCTTGGGGAAGAGTGGCTGGAAAGCTGCCCTGCAGAAAAGGACCTGGGGGTGTTGATTGACAGCCGGCTGAAAATGAGCCAGCAGTGTGCCCAGGTGGCCAAGAAGGCCAACGGCATCCTGGCCTGTATCAGAAATAGTGTGGACAGCGGGAGTGGGGAGGTGATCGTGCCCCTGTACTCAGCACTGGTGAGGCCGCACCTCGAATCCTGTGTTCAGTTTTGGGCCCCTCACTACAAGAAAGACATTGAGGGGCTGGAGCGTGTCCGGAGAAGGGCGACGAAGCTGGTGAGGGGTCTGGAGCACAAGTCTTATGAGGAGCGGCTGAGGGAACTGGGGTTGTTCAGCCTGGAGAAGAGGAGGCTGAGGGGAGACCTTATCGCTCTCTACAATTACCTGAAAGGAGGTTGCAGAGAGGTGGGTGTTGGTCTCTTCTCCCAAGTGACAAGTGATAGGACAAGAGGAAATGGCCTCAAGTTGTGCCAGGGGAGGTTTAGGCTGTATATTAGGAAAGATTTCTTTACTGAGAGACTGATGAAGCATTGGAACAGGCTGCCCAGGGAGGTGGTGGAGTGACCATCACTGGAGGTCTTCAAGGAATGTGTGGACGTGGCATTGTGGGACATTGTTTAATGGGCATGGTGGTGTTAGTTGATGGTTGGACCTGATGATCTTACATGTCTTTTCCAACCTTAGTGATTCTGTGATTCTGTGATCTAATTCCCTGCCTGCTTATGCTGTTTCTGCGCTTAGACACCATCTTGTCCTGCACCTGGAGCCCACTGGTCTCTGCTATCCAAACGGTGAGGCAGGATCCTCCTCAAGGTTATATACAGCATAGGGTTGCCAAGACTGGTCCCTACCAAGCATCTCAGTTTTGGGCTGCTATGCTCTGCCTTACAGGCTTTTTCTCATTCATTGCTGCCACCAGCAGCAGTTTCTCAAGTAAATTTGGAGCTGACTCCCATTTCACAGGGTTTTACATTTCTGCCTGAGCAGTGACAAATAAATAAATAAACAGCCATCAGAGATCATTAAGAATTACTATATAATGTAATGGAACGCTAAATTTCCAAACACCTTCCCTTTCTTTGGTGACTTCAGTAAAGCTTGTTGGCTTCAGTAAGTACACTGCAGGTGTACATTTAGGCAGCAAGCCCAGCTTCAGTTTCTGTGGTGGAGTACTAACAGCATTTACTTGTATATTATTCTATAAATATCTATCTGCCATAGGTTTTCTGCATGCATTCCCCACTGAGATACCCAAAACCGTTGACTCACTGTGGCAGCATCAATGCCTCTGATCTGGGTCACATGTGGGATGTTAATATACTCTAAGGCACAGAATCTTGCAGCTAGAATCTGCTAAACCTCCAGCATCTATATACTGCTGTTGCTATAGCTTGAAGCAACATCAAGGAAGCTTTGGAACAACACCGTTTGAAAAAAGAAATATTTTTCCCTCTATCCTATGGTTAGAAAAGGTGTATTCCATATCTGTGATTATTCTTTATGCGATTACTCAGAAATAGCAGCCTGTGTGGAAAAGAACACAAAGTGCTCTGCAGAATATTCCCATCTCGATAACACACCCATGCATGTGCATAGATCACATACCCCTTTGAAAATATTACCCGTGCCAGCATTCTACGTCTTCAGTGACAGCTTTCACATCTGTAATTACTACCTATCTTTTTGCTTCCAGGGTCCTGCTGTGTCTGTTTGCAAAGCAGCACTGAGCCTAGTGATGGGACAGAGTCAGGGACATTGAAGGGGAGCGTGCAGGCCTCCAGCAGTGGCGTATGGACAGAGTCCTGGTGCCATCCAGTGGGCAGCTGTGCTCTCCGCCACAGAAGCAAGCTTTCATGACGAGCTGTGAAATTGCCAGTCCTGCTTTCTGAGAGCACACAGGTGGTTCTCCACAGCGCAGGCTGCGCGTACATGAGCTGCATATCCGAGCTCCATGACAGTCAAAAGAGCTAGTGGGTTTAAAAAAGCGATCTGAGTTATCCTAGTGGAGGGACCTATCCTGGTCTGCTCTAAGGAGTGCTTAAACACTTGTGTGTGAAAAAAAGAAGAGAAAAAAAGAATAATACCCCCCCAAACATGTCCCAGGTGACCCACTGGCAGTTCAGCATCAAACACGCTTTGTCTTCTGAGACACTTCTGGTGGGATTCGCTCTGGGATGCTGAGAGCCGCCCACCTCTTGACATCACAGCCTTTACTCGACTGTCTCCAAACCCAGCTTGTTTGGACACAAGTCCACGTTTCTATGCAGCTTTCTAACCTACTGCTTCATCTATCATTTTGCAAGAAAATGCACCAGCAAAAGCAGTGCTGTTTAAGCCGTATTTTAAGAGTAAGTTTTTATAAAGTCAGTGCATTCTCAGTTGGCAGAACAGTTCAGAGCTAGTCATGAACATCTTGCTCTAGCCAGCTACATCAGCCTCATGGCATTAGACCCTGGAAGGCAAGTTGAAATGTTTTGTGCTGACCACCACAGTTTATTGCCAAGAACAAGGCTTATCTCATTTGCGTCCTTTCTGAAATGATTATTGTAGTCAGAAGCCTGACCCCACTCCACTCCTTATGGTCTTTCAGATTTACTGCAACACAGTCTTCTCTTCCCACTCCCTGCGAGTCAAGAGCTTATCTGGGAAAGCAGATGCCTTGAAAACGTGGGGCCCCTATTCTCTGTTCCAGCTAAATTCCGCTTATGACTAGAAGGGAGGGGGAAAGATTATTTTAAATCATCTTTAAGTTCCCCATATTTCACAGTAGGCAGAGGGCTAGCTTCACTTCTGATAGGAATTAAAATGCCTTAAAATATTGTGATATAAGGCCAGCTATTTAGGAATGCTAACATCTTTCTGGCATGCAGGAATAGGCAGAGAGGGTCTTTGGCTTTGTCGTAAAGTGTATCTCTGAGGTTAAAAGAACACAGAGAAAAAATACACCTTCTAAGGATATTTATTTTACTCCTATTACTTATTCCTCTTTACAGTCTGCAGATAGCCCTTCTGCCATGGGGGTTATAGTAGAAATAAAGGCTGGCTTAATTGTATATACAGTGCTGTTAAGGAATACATAACCCTATCTGCAACTCAGATATCTGAAAGTGCCCTCTCTAAGGAGTCAGACAGGCAGGATCCCCTACACAGAGCAGTCCAAGACCATATAAAAGCAAGATAATGTGTATGAGGTACAGAAGAATGCAGCTATGAGCTTAGGAAAACACTCATGCAAATGCAGATAAAGAAAAAGACATTCCTGCCTTTTCTGCAGCCCTGAGAGATGTACCATGACCTCCTCCCTATCTGCCTGCAAAGGCTACCCACAAACACCATTTCTGGGGCTGTGTACATCCACCTACCCTCACTCAGGGGTGCTACTTTTCACCTCACTCACCTAACAGATCTATCTCCAGCCTACGTGGTCTTCCACTGCAAAGTCCTCAGTGAAAAGAAGCTAAGACCCCTGAACACAGCCCTAGCTTCTTAAAAAGAAGCATGCTACTAGTTAGTGGTTAGAGAAAAGAAAATAAAGCATTTCTCATACCTCGGAGTTTGGAGAGCCAGCCAGGCTTTGCCCAAGTCCAAGTTTATCTATTGTTATGGAGACTCCTTAAATGGCAATAGGGGAAAAACGGGTAGGGAAATCTATGCAGAGGATTCTGCTCATACCCATAATGCTGCGCTTTATTGGGGATAACACCCAATAGAGTGTTTCTTAGAGAACTAAGACACCGGGATAACTTGTGGAGGGATAGTGGCCTAAGAAATGCCCCTTGTGCAAAGCAAAACTTTGGGGCTGGAACTGTGTTTCAATCTCCTCGTCCCACTTGCAAGTGCAAGGTGGGGATGCCCACGGTGGCCTGGCAGAACCTCTTCAGCATCCCTGCATCAGTGAAAGAAGAGGAGGGAGATTTTCCCAGAGCAGCTCTGAAGGGAAGTGTATACGTGTGGGTGTACACAGGGAGGTGAAGGAGCTGAGGATAAGAAGGAAAAAAAGCAGATACACATCTTCGTCTAGTTCTCTATTAAAGACAGACTGGATGAAGTATTACCTTCCTCCTCCTCCTTTACTTTCGAGCGACAGTAGTCGGAATTGGCCTAATTTCTGGTTTCCTTGGAAACCCTTTATTGAGCATGTTTATTGTGACAGCTGGAGGGCAAATAGTGTGACTAAACAAAAGCCTGTGAGTAAGGAGATTTTGATAGTTCAGAGGGATTTGAGAGATATGTGCATAGGTAGCTTTACATACATGTGTGTATGCCTGCATGTATCTGTGTGCAGATGTGCACTCATTTTAGGGAGGTTCCCAGAGCTTAGAAGTTTTCTTGGGACTATGCAATAGCTGAAAAGAACAGAAGGTGGCATGTTTTCAACATTTTCATGCAGCAAAAAAGTACAGTAAAGGAAATGCACGAAGAAGCTACAGGAGAAGGAGAACAAGAAGGTAATAAATTAGAAGGATACAGAAGGAGGAAAAAGACAGCTAAGCCCAGACCATATCCAATTTGATATATCTCTGCCATTAATGATTGTATTAACACTGAAGGCTATTTATTTTCCCCATTTTTGCAACCTAATTCACTGATGCCATAAGGGCTGACTTTATTAGACTCTGAAAAGCACCTGCTCAGTTGCGATGCATTTCATTTTCAGTGCTTTAACATGTTATGAAAACTGTAAAATGCAGGTGTGTATTTTTTTCTGGTCTTTTTGTTGTTTTTTTTCCTTCTTAATGATAAAATCCACACAGTGTGACCAGTTTATCAAGTTCTGTATCAGGAAGATAAACGTGGCCCTCACATTTTCCCTTTAAAGTGCAGGTACATGGGAGATAGCACCAGGCAAAAAGGAGAATGAATTTACATTTGCCAGAAAATTATGAAGCAAAAACCCCAAAGAAATAAATTAGAGAAGATGACAGAACTGTTTGTTCTCAAGTCATTAAATTAAGATATTTCTGGATATTCAACCTGGGTTTGTGAAACTTACCACAAGCAGATGCCTTTTAATCTTGAGCTATCCCTTTGGCCTGCCTACTTTTCTTTAAAGCACACGTTTATCTCTTTTTCCCAACCCACCAGTCCATTTTAAGCAACAGGTTCACCTGCGAGAGCGGCACAGAAAAGACCCGTTTGCAGCCAGTGTTGGTGACTCACCAGGGAGGATGCTCCTTGCCTCTTGAGCCCTCCTTTTCACTTTATCCTACGACTAATTGCCACAGCTCATTTCATGAGAAGCAGACTGAAAGTTAGGTCTGAGTGCTCCAGAGGGACGGCGAGGGCTGGTTGGAGCTGGACCAAAGCGACCTGTCCCGCCCCGGCCAGGGGTGCCAGGAGCCACCGGGATGTTAAGGACCACGTCCACGGGCACTCATGTGGGAATAAAGCAGCACCTTCGTTGCCCCTCTGAGAAATCTTGGACTGCGTCCAACAGCAGACGGCTCTTGTTTCTTTAGCAGCCAAATTCCGTCATTCCCTGGGCAGCTGATTAGCTTTTAACTTCATACCTCCACCGAATGGAAAAGGCTCTCTTAAAACGTCTGGGAAGCAGGGAGAGAGGCCTCACGTGGCCCAGATGCTGGCAGCATCCCCTGTCACTGGCCCTTGGAGGCACATGCTCACTTACTGAGCCCGCTGCCTTCCCCCCGTTTGGGGCCATTTCCAGGCCTCTCTGCTAATGAGTGATCAAAACCAGCTCACAGCAGTCGCAGAAGGGGAGCTGAGAGACCAGCAGCCCAGGAGAGGAGTGCAAGGAGGAGCTGCTGCCATGGCTATCGTCTTCCAGGCCCCAGGCTGCGGGTGCTTGGCAGGGGGAAATCCTTCTACTGACATAAATCCTGCATCTTGACATAACATAAACAGAAGAGGCACTGAAACATGGACTTTTGGAGAACTTCTGTCATTTAACTTCTCTTTTTCTCAATCCATTTACTTGCTGTTCTCCAAACACAAAGTATTTTGGAGGAATGGTTGTGCCACTGCCTGGCATCCTGCAGCAGACCAGGACTGAAAAGCTCAAGCTGGAAGTAGAGAATGCAGCTGCTGGTCCCAGGAGCTGCGACCACTGAAGTCACCATCTGGGAGACAGTCATGAATGCCACCAGTTTGCTTATTTTGGACTCCAGCACAGTGTATCAAATCAGTCTTCCTGACCCCAAGTGCTGGGAGGTGCTTTCTCAGGTTTTGGCTGTGGGTCTGGCTGCTGTGATTCCTCCCAGGCAAATACATCTTGAATTCTGCTTCCCAGCTTGTAACACTTCATCCTTGTCATCTTATCTGTGGAATTACATATAAATAAAAAATTGTATTATATAATACATAAACACACACAAAAATATGTATTATTTACATATACATATCTATTACATACTATTTAAAATGCACAAACACATTATATATAACTATATGTAAAGTTTAAAATATATATTACATAATAAAATCTATATAAAATTTATATAATAATAAAACCATATTCTGTGCGTGCATCTTTGTGTGCACAAATGGCCACTTGCTGCAGTCATTTGAAACCATTCATTTTGTTGGAGAATAAAACTTCTCAGACACTTCATGAGGAGACTGGGATAACGCATATTACCACAGCTGACAGTTCCAGATGGGAACAGGCAATAACTAAATACTGCAAGAGTTTTTTTGAATTGTTGGCATTACGCTTACCATTCATAATGATGTTACAGATGTCAAATGCACAGTTCCTGAGGAAACTGAAATTTCCTGGGGGAGAAATACCTCCTTGGCACCTTCATTTTGAGAGCCAAATTGGAAAGGAAAATCCAAACTGCAGTGCACAAAGCCAAAAGAGCTCAGACAGAAGCTGTTATTGGTGGTCCTGTGCCGAGCACTGTGTTGCAGGGTGCGAAAATCACCACAGCTGAGTAAATAGTAATAAATGGGTGCAGCAACTGTTGCAACCTCTTCAGGCTAATGTCTGATAACAGAATCTGAATTTCCTGGACAAGCTGTCTAACCATACAACTAGTTCAGAAAAAACCTGTCAGCAAGAGAAAGCAGCTATTGAATTGCTCACATTTAGCCTGGCTACACAAAAGCAAGAAGTGGATTCTGCCTCTGGAACTCATGTTTTTTGAGGCGCCAGTCTGGTTAAAGATATTTAAGTTAGCAACGAAACGGTTGCAGCCACACACCACTCTGGGTACTTCCTGCAGGCGGGTGTAGGTCCCAGTGCCCAGCCTGCTGTGCTGAGAATCACTGCCAAGGGACCAAGCTTTTCCCATAATTGAACGTGGCATGTAGACCCTTAATCAGCACTGAGAATTACACTCCTCTGCTGTACTTCTAGTCAGCAACTTTTAGGTTTTTGTGCCCATCAGGATACAGTCCATAAATGGGGGTTTTTTTGGACCTTGTTACTAAAGTTCACCTAAGTTAGGATCTGAGTAGAGTTTAGGTGAAGTGACCATGGTCTGCTGAGACTTTTGCCTCTGAAGTCTTGGAAGACGTGACATAAATGAGCACATCCCCTGTGCAGTGTGGTGAGTTAGTGGTTGACATTACAAACTGAGATGGATGAAGTCTCCCGGGGTGCAGAGGAGCCCTGAGAGTGCCTGTGCTGTACTGCACACTCTGATGTATTAGGGTTGCATGGGATATTGAGGGCATCACGTGGCACCTCTGCTAATTCCTGGGCTGTATGTGTCATGCATGGGCAGCTGGTGCCCATAAAGCCATTACAAAGCTCTCTCCAGCTGATGCTCTTTGAGAGTGGATACAAATATTTCCCTTCCTCCTACTTACTGGGAGAGAATGTTTCAAGATCATGACAACGGGAGGCCAGAAAGCCTGTCTCCAGGAGACTGTGTAAGGCACACCGTTGATGAGGTGGTCTGTGGCACTGTTGTGTGATGCTGCTATGAGATGTGGGCATAGGAGGACACCTCTATGAAGCCAACCTCCTGACATATCAACACCCTTTTGTCCCCAAAGGCAGAGGCTTTTGTTGTTCTGAACGATTAGCCAGTTCCTACTCCAGCCTCTGTTTCACAGACTTGACAATACTGAGGACCGGTCCCTGTGGGGCACAGTGTAGCTTGCTGTATTGAAATCCAAGTCTTTTGCCAAGAAGTGGAAGAGAAGCCCAGCCACATCCCCATGAGCTACTACTTTTAAAGAATTTGCTATTTATGTTTCTTTCTTGCCAGGATCGTTTTGGTGCCATTAGAAACATAAGAAAAAAATACATCCGAGAAAGAGACACTTGATAGCCCAAGAAATATTCTTTTAACCTTTTGTTACAAATAGCAGAGAATAAATGGAGCATGTTTATAAGGTAAATAATATAATCGACAGTATCTTTTACCTCTGCCCTCGCTTTCCTCTCTCCGGATGCTTTACCGCGTTCTGTCCAGATCATATGCCTTCACAGGATATGTCCCAGGAAAAGGCTATTGACTCATGCTACAATTTCAAGCAGTCCTCAGCAGGAGGTCTATGCAGATGTGAGGTGCAGGTAAGACAGCTGTTAGAGACCTAGGATGATGACAAATGGAAACTTTCATTCCTTCTTACCCCAAGAACAAGAAAAATGTTGGGTTTTGTACTTTACATCATCAATCCCAAGCCTGGGACTGGCGTCTCTTTGTACAACTGTTAGGGCATGGGAGCGGCTCTTGCGGGTTGGGTGATCTGCCTCTGACAGTGCCCAGTAGTGGAGTTGTAGGGAAGAGAAAGGGAAGAGAAGATGAACAGCTTGACCCTCCCAGCTTTTTCTGGTCCGGGCTTTCTGAACTAGCTGTTGAAACAAATAGCTGATTGTAATGGACTTTTCTTCCATGAATTTAACTTCTTTTTCAGATTGGCATACACACCATCCTTCAGTAATGAGTCTTGCAGTTTTAATTTTGGGTCGGATGATTAGGTATTGCCTACTTTGTTTCATCTTTGTAGCCAGCAAATTTTGTTGGGTGGAACCTCTCTAAAATATTACAAGAAACAGCGAATCATTTTTCCCTACCCACTGTCTCTGTAACATGCAGGATTTAATGCACCTCTATAATACTCTCTCTTGGGTATTTCTTTCTGAGGCTGAAGAGTGGAAGAGAGTCTTATCTATTTAATCTCTCCTTATGGGGAAGAAATTCCTTACCTTTTATCATTCTTTTTGTCATTTGCTGTCTCATTTAGTTCCATTATATGCTTTTTTGGAAGGGAATGCAAAAAGGAGAAAAGCAGAAATTAGTATATTATTAAAGACATGGGTACATCATGCACTGATCCAGAATGCCTCTTCTTCACAGAATCACAGAATCACTAAGGCTGGTAAAGACCTGTAAGATCATCAAGTCCAACCATAAAAAAAAAAAAAAACAAAAAACCAAAAAAACCCCCACACCACACACACACCCACAAAAAAAAAACCAAAACCAAAACCACCCGTAAACCACAAAACACACCACAACCCACACCAAAACAACCCACCCACACCACACAGCACCATGCCCATCAAGCCACATCCCACAATGCCACATCCACACGCTCCTTGAATACCTCCAGGGAGGGTGACTCCACCACCTCCCTGGGCAGTTTATTCCAGTGTCTCACCACTCTCTCAGTAAAGAAATTTTTCCTAATATCCAGCCTGAACTTCCCCTGGCGCAGCTTGAGGCCATTTCCTCTAGTCCTGTCACTAGTCACTTGGGAGAAGAGACCAACACCCACCTCTCTGCAACCCCCTTTCAGGTAGTTGTAGAGAGCGATAAGGTCTCCCCTCAGCCTCCTCTTCTCCAGACTGAACAACCCCAGCTCCCTCAGCCGCTCCTCATAAGACTTGTGCTCCAGACCCCTCACCAGCTTCGTCACCCTTCTCTGGACACCCTCCAGCACCTCAATGTCCTTCTTGTAGTGAGGGGCCCAAAACTGAACACAGGATTCGAGGTGCGGCCTCACCAGCACCGAGCACAGGGGCACGATCACCTCCCTGCTCCTGCTGGCCACACTGTTTCTGATACAGGCCAGGATGCTGTTGGCCTTCTTGGCCACCTGGGCACACTGCTGGCTCATATTCAGCCGGCTGTCAATCAACACCCCCAGGTCCTTTTCTGCCGGGCAGCTTTCCAGCCACTCGTCCCCAAGCCTGTAGCGTTGCATGGGGTTGTTGTGACCCAAGTGCAGGACCCGGCACTTGGCCTTGTTGAACCTCATACAATTGGCCTCAGCCCATCGATCCAGCCTGTCCAGATCCCTCTGCAGAGCCTTCCTACCCTCAAGCAGATCAACACTCCCGCCCAACTTGGTGTCATCTGCAAACTTGCTGAGGGTGCACTCGATCCCCTCATCCAGTTCATCGATAAAGATATTAAACAAGACCGGTCCCAAAACTGAGCCCTGGGGGACTCCGCTTGTGACCGGCCGCCAACTGGATTTCACCCCATTCACCACAACTCTCTGGGCTCGGCTGTCCAGCCAGTTTTTTTCCCAGCAAAGAGTGCACCTGTCCAAGCCACCAGTCGCCAGCTTCTCCAGGAGAATACTGTGGGGAACAGTGTCAAAGGCTTTGCTGAAGTCCAGGTAGACAACATCAACAGCCTTCTCCTCATCCACTATGCGGGTCACCTGGTCATAGAAGGAGATCAGGTTGGTCAAGCAGGACCTGCCTTTCATGAACCCGTGCTGGCTGGGCCTGATCCCTTGGTTGTCCTGCACGTGCCCTGTGAGCACCCTCAAGATGAACCTCTCCATAATCTCCCCCGGCACCGAGGTCAGGCTGACAGGCCTGTAGTTCCCCAGATCCTCCCTCCATCCCTTCTTGTAGATGGGTGTCACGTTGGCAAGCCTCCAGTCGTCCGGGACCTCCCCCGTTAACCAGGACTGTTGATAAATGATGGACAGTGGCTTGGCAAGCTCCTCCGCCAGCTCCCTCAGCACCCTTGGGTGGATGCCATCAGGCCCCATAGACTTGTGAGTGTCCAGGTGGCATAGCCACTCGTTAACTGCTTCCTCCGGGATCATGGGGAGCCTATTTTGCTCTCCATCCTTGTCTTCCAGTTCAGGGAGATGGATACCCTGAGGATACCTGGTGTGGCTGTTAAAGACTGAGGCAAAGAAGGCATTAAGTACCTCAGCCTTTTCCTCATCCTTCGTGACAATGTTCCCCACCGCATCCAGTAAAGGATGGGGATTCTCCTTGACTCTTTTTTTGTTGTTAATGTATTTATAGAAGCATTTTTTGTTGTCCCTCACGACCGTCACCAGGTTGAGCTCTAGCTGGGCTTTTGCCTTCCTAATTCCCTCTCTGCATGACCTAACGAGGTCCTTGTATTCTTCACTTGCCTGCCCCTTCTTCCAGAGATGATAAATTCTCTTTTTTTCCCCGAGTCTCAGCAAAAGTTCCTTGTTCAGCCAGGCCGGTCATCTTCCCCGCCGGCTCTTCTTACAGCACATGGGGACTGCCTGCTCCTGCGCCTTCAAGATTTCCTTCTTGAAGAATGTCCAGCCTTCCTGGGCCCCTTTGCCCTTCAGGACCGTCTCCCAAGGGACCCTCTCAACCAGTGTCCTGTCTTGTGTTCCATGGTAACTGAGTTAGAGCTTTTGCTACAAAAATGGTCAAAAAGACGCTAGAGATGACAATTGTTACACCTGATCGTCCAGTTGCCCTAGTTTAACTGGAGCACTTTAACTTGTGCAGCTACAGATTCATGCTTTACATGTAAAATTACACTCAGGAAAACTTGTGTCATGAAAATGCAGGTAACAGGAGATAGCAGAAATCCAGCGCATGCTTGAGCATTGGCCATGAAATGAAACAAGATGCATTGTTTAAGAGTCTTCTAGCTGTTCCCTTCCTTTTTACTGGAAGTCAATGGTTACTTACCAAAGCAATAGTAGCGCAAGGTAAATTCTGCGTGGATTAATGCTTGAGATAGATAAATAATAAGAAAAGCAAAACTCAAACAGCCAATCACTTGAGAGTAATTTACTGAACAGCTTTCAAAGCTAAAGCATTCAGTAGTAGGAGCTGAATTCTTTTGGGGTAGGAGCTGAGTCATTCTTCTAAAAGACAGTGAGGATACATGAAAAAAACCCTGACTCCTATAAATGCTGAAATGTAACCATGCTTGGGCTGTGAAGAGAAAGTCATCCTGGACCTTCTGGAACCCACTTGAACACCTTAGTAGTATCAGAATTCCACTAAGTGCCAAAATGAATGTGGACATGACTTGATTGCTGTGGACAATCTTGGAGTGGGAAATTAATGCCCTTGGATTAGCTATAGTCCCGTGACCAGATTCTTTATTCATTTGCATCATATATCCCTATTTATATTGGAGCAGGACAGAAACACTTCCAATCTGATTTGCCGTGGCAGAAATCACAACACAGAACTCGCAGATATGACACCGGATGGCTCAGCTCAGTGTAGGTAACTGCTAAGAGTATAATCCACATGAGCAAGTTTAGGTAGTAGAAGGGAACAGACATAGCAAAGCAGGAATCACTGCCTGCTAGTTTATCCTTCCTTACAGCAGTTGGTAAATATACTGTGTCACTCGTGTAACTAGCCATGAAGTATAGCCTTCCTGACAGTGAAGGAAGTGGGTGCTTGCTTAAGTTCACACGGAAATCAGAGGCCAGTGCTGGCCAGTTTACAAAGGGCGGGGTGAGAGGGAAAAGGTTCGGAATTGCTTTTTCTTTCTGCATCATAGTATGTATACATTTATAGAACTGTTTCACTGTAAGCGTCTACATCTCATATATTTCTAACGTGATACATTTGCCACTGGGAAAAAAATCTAATGAGCTGGCACAAGAAACAACTGACAGCAACATCAGCGCTGCAGGAACAAGAGAACTGCTTCCTGCAGACTCACCTTCACTTGTCAATGAGTCCAGTACAGTAAGCCCTGCCAGCACACAGGAACATGGCAATCCAACCTACAAAGGGCTTGCAGATGTCTAGAGATTTCTGATGTTCTAGAATTGAAAGAAAATCTCTCTCTGAGCCATGAGTACAACCACAATGATTAAAAAACAACCCCTTTGCCGAACACTTAATGACCAGAAAACAACCAGTTCAGGAACAAAGCAGTGAGATTTATTGCAAACACAGTAGTAACTTTATGTTCTTCCATCAATGTGACAAATCAGTTTTTCTTAAGACTGCGTTACTGATCCCTCTCCACAGTGTGATATTCATATACAAATTTTACATCAGTAACCAAAACAGAAGTAGTTTAATTTTTTTCCTGATACAAATGCCAAATATCACAGCCATAGACATAGCAAAAAATTGTTGCAAATAAATACGCATGAAAAGATTTTTGACAGCTTGATAACAAATTTAAACACAGTAATTATTGTATAAATGGTTTAACAAATGGTATTACTGCTAGCAGAATAAGCATCTCCAGGGAAAAGAGGACTGAATACATAATCTGGAAATAGATTAAATATATATATAAAATATACTCAGTTTATTGCATGGATAGATAAATATTAATACATTTGTGCACATAACTGGGAATGAGGCACTTATTCAGGTTAGTATAAACAAGGCCATTTGTTAAGTAGAAGGGAAAATGTTAATAAGCCTCCAAAACATCTTGCTGAAATCTAAAAAACTTTGAAGCTATAATAAAAAAGGCATGCTGTTACAGATGTATTTATAGTTCACTGAATTGTAAGAAATCCAATTTCTTAAGAATGGGACAAATCCAGCAGGCATTCCTGAAAACATTGGGATTTTTTTCCCAGGCAGAGGACTTTGATATCTGACTCACGAATCTTACTCATGCTGGTCCAGATTTTCAGTGTTTGCTTTGTGTTTTCCTTTATTATCACCAGTTTGCACTATTATTTTATATATTGTTAGAAGAACATTAGTCTGATAATCCCCATCAACCTAAACATTTTATAGAGTTGTAAATCAGACGCTATTCAAAGCAGTGATCAAGTTGTTTACCGGGCTAAATATTCGGCTTGTAGAACACATGGGTTTTGATGCGATTTTATAAAAAGAAATAAAAATTAAAAAAATATTTTGCCTGCAAGCAACTTCAATGATATTTCAGTCTGCTAAAATTCAAAAGCAGAAAATTAGCTCTACTGATAAACACCTAATTTCTGTATTTTATATATATTTTTAAAAAAGATTTTCTCTGCTTATACAAAACAGGCATTTTATAAATATTAAAATGTACTATTATTTACATGTGTCCCATTTTACTGTAGAATCATTGACTGCTATAATCCAAACATGCAGGTTTTAGGAGACAAATTCTGCATTTCTCATTATCATAGTGATTTCACATGTAGGCACAAAGCCAAATTTGATCTTAGGTTACATTCGTAGCTTAGTTGTGAACTTAAACTAAATATAAAAAGTATCTGTGGGTTAAGTCTTTGATCAATCTTGCACACATAATACATGAATCACAAAACCAGGAACTTCATTAAAAGAGTAAATTAATGTCAGGTGACTAGGGAAAAGGTCTAATGCACTGGGCACGTCTTGCGGATAATTGTTTCAGGCTAGAACTCAGATTAATTAAAATAAAAGATGACTGCATGATTTTAGTAATGGAGTTTGACCCTTAGGTTGCTGCAAACATCCTTCAATTAAGCAGTCTGAATCACAGTTTTCAGAAAACCTGGAAAAAGTAGGACAGACTCTGACCTGATTAATTTGTTGAAAAACTGATGAATTCTTATTCAATGAATGAAGTTATAACAATATGAATCCAGAGCAAGAGATAGCAGCATGAGTCCCTCTGTGGGCATATTCACACTGTACCATGAATCATAGCACAGATATTCCTAGGCTAGCAGACCTCAACGTTTCTGAGTCTTTAAGGCTCAGAGGATGATTGTGCAGAATTTACTAGGTCAGGTCTATCTGTGTTGACAGAGCACCACAGCCAGGCCAGGAAGCCTTTTGGATGGATTTTTTAGTTCAGAGGCAGCATTGTGTGCTTGCAGCTAGGCTGCTTTCAAGTTGGATCCTGCTCAGCTAACTCAGATCTTGGTAGCATGGTCCCCAGAATACCAAATGCCAAGTGTATTGCAGCGGAAGATAGTTTGGAGGCTGCCCGCACCCACCACTGCAAGATGGTGGAAGGGAACAGGTATTTTAGCAACAGCCTGATTCAGATTTAACTGCATTGACTTGAAAGGACTTATTCGTATATAACACTAGTGTGACAAATGGGACAATCTGTCCTGACAGTTACATAACTTTCATAGCCAAGCATTTGGCAGGATATCTTTGGAACAGAACATGTCCTGTCTGGATAAGAAATGACATGGGACACTGCTGATCCAAACTTCTGTGGAACATTATGCTGTCATGTTACCTAAACCAAGAATGCTGAGAGAAAATTAGACTTACTCTTGCAAAAGTAGTCACTTGTTAGAAAATGCCCAACAATGACCCAGCATGTTTGTCAAGATGTGCTATGCTTATACAGTAATAAATACTACTCGGTTCAACCAAATGTTTATTTTTTCTTTACTTTGTTGCCATTTAATATGGCAACTGACAATCACACGCTGGATTCAGTATCATGATTCCTAGGCTCAGTTCAGGCAGAACCTTGTCCTCTGCATTTTGAATCTAACTCTATCATTTTCTCTAGGTGCTGAAATACTAATGTTTGCATTTCCTAGCAGTGGATATGCACTAACAAATTTACGTTACAACACTTCCATGATCCATTATAAACTTAAGAGGACATAAACGTCCCATTTCTGTGAAAGAGAAAATTCTTTCTGGATTTGTTGCATTCTTTGGCTTCATATAAACATAAATAAGGAAAAAAATTCTCAGATTAAATAGCTGAATAAGAATTTGCAGAAAAGAGTATGTATTGCATCATGTGACATGCAACTGTTTATAATATTATGCTGTCTAATATAGCTGTCTTTTGAAAAAGTTGGTACACATAAGTAAAAAAAAAAAAAATCACTGGTATAGCTTATGTAAAGTCAGAAGCTTATAAGAGGGAGGATTCATGCCTAAGGCATTTCATCACCTTTCAGACTAATTGTAGGCATTGAGTTCTTTGTGAGAAATAGTACAAAATTTAACTGAAGAGTGTAAGGATTCCTCCTCTCAAGTATTCTGTGTTTCCGAAGAAACAGATTTCCTCTCTTATTGTAGACAGGATATATAGCACCTTTGGATAATTTCTTCTAATATTGAAATCTCAGAAAATACAAAAACAAAACAAAAATCTCTCCCTTACAATGCAGTTCCTTGAATTGCTGCTTAAGATTAGTGCATGATGTAAGGACGTCAGGATTACCTTCCGTGCAAAGTGGGAGATTTGGTATGGATTCTTCTATTGTTGATAATGGCAGCAAGAGTTCAGGATAAAAAATTTCAAGTACACCTAGAAGTATATAAACTCTTTACTCCCCATGAGTCACCATGATCTGCTGCTAACAAGGTGAAGTTTAAGGTTTTTTTGGGGTACTCTGGAGACTCTGGCTTGAATCCTGTGGTCTTGGAATCAAACCTCTGAGCTGTCGCTGGTGTAATTATATGGTAGCATCATTGGTTCATTGCTGCCTGACTCTTTTGTGTCTTCCTTCTTCTCGGGATTTTGTTTCCATTTTAGCAGCAAAATGATGATTGCAATTAAGCAGATGGCAAGGAAAATGGCAGCAGCTCCACCAACGATTGTGACTACGCTGACCCCTGCACTTTGGTTATTCAGTTCCCTGGGGAGAACGCCATTGACCACAACCTCCCTTTGAGGAACCTGTTTCTTGCTCGTGCGATCTAGTGCTACATGCTGAATGTTTGTTCCTCGGTTGTTTTCTACGCCAATGACTTTTGCAAGTTCTGGGTCCTGCTCAACTCCCCTCTTCTGACGTCTCTGTGTGGATGCTCCTGGGCTCCCACCACTAAAGAGCGAGTGGTACTGGTGCTCCACGCTTCTTTTGCCGATTCCGCGGTTAGCGTTCTCTTTTGAACGTACAGTGTAAATTGTGTGGACATACCACTCCCTACCCAAAGACACCTAGAAAGACACATTTTTTTTTTTTATTTAAACACATGCATACACAATCTGGACAGCACTATACACAGAGGAAATCAATCACTGTTCTGAACTGATTGCCTCGACAAGTCCTTTCAAAATCATGCACAGATAACCCCCCACTCTGTGCCAATGTGCACCAGAGGAGTCATGTTTTCTGCCAAAATTTGATGAGGGGGTAATCTCCATTCCTCTCCATGGCCAGACTCTACGGCTATCAGGTGCAGATGAAGCAGCCTAGCCTTGGCATTTTTTTGGTACTGTTTGTACCAATGGCCATACAAAGAATCTTAGCTGTAGACAGGCTGCAGAAGAGGACCTTCCAGGCCCAACCTGCCAGCTGACAAAGCCCTGGCTGTGGTTCTATTTCCATCTTAACATAAGAAAACAATTTTTTACTGTGAGGATGGTTGAACATTGGAACAGGGAGGCTGTGGAGTCTCCATCCTTGGAGATATTCAAAATCCAACTGGACACGGTCCTGGGTAACCTGCTCTAGGTGACCCTGCTTTGAGCAGGGTGTTGGAACAGACAATCTCCAGAGGTCCCTGACAACCTCACCCATTCTGTGATTGCAAGACTCCCCGCAGTCTGCATGAGCTGATGCAGGGATCCTTGAATTTGTCTTGTCTTTTCTTAAATTTCGTCTCCCCAAGGTCCAGTAGGATTGTCTGAATACTGTCCTAAACCTACTGGCTGATAATTTCAGTGGTTGCAGCCAAGATCTGTTATTGTGAGAAATAGCTTATTTTTTATTTTATTCTTGTTTTTTGAAGTCTTTCTCGGGATATACTGCTGTTTCTTCATATTCTCATTCTTTTGATAGAATGAGGACCCAAAAACACTGCATGGATTCTTCATATAAAAAATGAGATTTCATTTTCATGGCGGCAGATTATGAAACCCTTTTTATACTGGTAAGTAGGCTGTTCTCTTAAATATTCCATTGCTTGCAATGGAACCTTTGATACTGAAGTGGCCAGGAGTAGGTTTAAAGTCTCCTCAATATTTTTTCTACTAATTTATACACTTGACTTTTGCATATAGTTTTGCAAATACTAAAGAGACAAATAATGAAAAGACAACTCCTGGCTGGGTTATAAGATCAAAGGGATGAACGCACACAGCTGAAGGATTGTATTTAATTAAGAAGTAGTTGCACCCTTTAATTGTCAATTTCTAGGCTTTCCAGCTTAGATGTTTCACAATGTGCAAGTTTGCAAGGGAAGAATTGCACAGAAAATGCTGAGTATCAACTAGATCTTGATGAAGTTCACTATAAATGCTTTTATTTTTTGCCTTTGACAAGTGAGATGGGAAGCAATAAAACAATGCTGTGTAACAAGAACTTACCAAGTTCTTAAAAGAAATGCATAAGAATAATTTGTATGATTTCTGATTAGACTGTGGAATTAAGCAAGAGAAAAGCATAGTATCCCCACAGAAATCTTTTAATAAGTGCTCCAAATTTTTTATCCAGAAATTTTTAAGCATTTACAATCCTGTTTGACTGTCATCAGAATAAATCTTTCTATTGGCTTCAATATGACTTACTGTTAACAACACTTCTTGTGCAAGTGTTTCTTTCTTGGTTCAGTACTCTTACTAATAAGCTACAGAAATCATACCTGAAATAGAGGAGTTGAGTCTACTTTAAATCCATCAGAGCCTGGCTGTTTAACTAACGGAATTGCTTCAGGATCATCTATTGCAAGTTTTGCATTAAAAAGCACATTTCCAAAGCTTGTGTCTTGTGTCTCGGGCTGAGCTTTGTCCTACATGGTCATGGACGGAAGAAAAAAGTTTGTAAAACACAGATTAATCTCCTCTAGGAAAAACAATTCTAATATTTATATGCAATGTATAAATTGTGTGATTTACACATGCTATTTTATGCAATCCAGTGTAATATCAAGAGAAAAGACATGAGAAGCAGTTGTGGTCACATCTGACTTGTACTGACTTCTATTTAATCTCTTGCCTGAAGACTGTTGGTTGAAATACAAGAGGGAAACATTAGAGAACAATCATAGCTGCATTTCTAAAATAAAAGAGATACATAAATATGGCCTGAAATAAAAGTAAGAAGTCTGTTTCCCAGTTTAAAGAAGCTACTTTTCATTTCTACTAACAGGCATACATATAAATTAGTTTAGATAATTAGATAATCATCTTACTTAAAGTTAAGTCTCTAAAAGTTGGGCATCAGGTCTGTAGTCATCTAGGTTTACTCTATGATTATTTTCAGAAGGGAAATAATCTCAGATATTCTAAGCCATCTTCAGAGGTATCTCTCTTTCCGTATTGACTACAGAAGTAACTTTACATTATACACTAAATTTTGGATGGCTGAAGATGAAACAAATTCCAATCCTTAACTTGCTTGTTTCCTAAGACTCCCTGTATGGTCAATGGATATAGACAGTGCAGAGAAAAAGACTGTCTTGGGATTCTAACTTAGGTCAAGCTCTAAATGATGAGGGTCCCCAGCAAGATTAAGAATAGAACCAGGAGGGAGAAAGGTAAGATACTGCCTTCAACAGTTCATGTTAGCCTGGAGCTCAAGTCAAAAATTTGGTGCCGTCAAGAATACTTTAAAGAACAGTTGGTTTTGGATAAAAAAGAAGTTAGAAAAAAATAATATATATATGTGCATCCTCCCGTAATTAGAACACTTACCACAATCTTAAACCTGTACAGAAGGGATGGAGAATCAGCAAGGCACCCATACTCAGTGTTCGATGGATTATATTTGGGTACATATCCATCAGCTCCTGTGCATAGGAAAACCTTCTCGATGCTACAGTAGAAGGAATCACCCAAATTCTGCACTGGATCCACCATCACCCGACCATATATGATATCACCTGCAAGCAGTGCACACAGCTCACATCCTATTACACTGGAACATTCAGCACAGTACTAATGCTAAGTTAATAAGCCTAGTCAAGAAGCTTAGTGCAGTGTAATTTGACTATATCCAAAGACACCTGCTATCCAGCTTTCTCTGTAGGGGGTTGTCAAAGGTCGTGATCAGAGTGCACATTCTTCCACGCACTCTGGGCCACGTAATAGCAGGAGGAGGCCATTTGCTGTTGCTATAACCTGAACCAGTTCAGGGGCTGCCTTAGTTCTGGGCTATACTGGGCTCTTCAATCAAAAAGTGACTTAAAGAAACGTTATGTACTCCTCTGCACCAGAGCAGGGTCTAGGTTTTGGCCTCCTGACAATGCACTTTGTTGAAGAGATGTTCTTTTTTATGTCAGTAGAATCGTGTTCAGGCTGCATAAGAGTTTACTTATACTTGATCAGACTGGCATACTGTACAAGTGAAATGAACATTATGAAAAGTCACAGAGACATTTTCTGAGACTTGGCTCCCTACTGTGTAATTGCATTTCAGCTGTCTTATAATGTTTAAGTCAAGACATGTTTGCCAGGCCTGTACAAATAGCCTAGGCCATTGCTATGCAGGAAAGAAGTATGCTGTGTGCAGTGGTTAGATACATATGACAGAAAGTGGTTAGCAAGGCTGAGAATCTGGAGAAGGAAAGGAGAAATGTTGCGTTGCTTTTACAACAATTTGGAGCAACTGTAGACTTTGAGAGAGAGAGACCAGGTACCTGCTGTTCAAGAGACTGTGCAAATACATCACAAAAGACAGTCATGTATTCAAGGTGCTGACACTAATAAATAGGCAGAAGAGGCACACAGGGAAATCAGAGGAATGAAGTGACTGCTTAGATCCACTGACAGATGTATCAGCTGAATTAATCTTCCCACTCCCAGCCTACTGAGTGGAGAGCAGGGGAAAAGGAGAAAGCCTTGATGCTCTGCAAGCACTGTTCAGTGATAGCCAAAGCATTAGCATGTTATCAACACTGTTTTAGCCACAGATGCAAAGCACGGCACCGTAGTCGCTGCTATCAAGAAAGTTATCTCCATCCCAGCTGGACCCAGTACACTCATCCACAACAAAAACCTATGTAATATTCACTTATCAACTAGGAATGTTATTAATATCAGCCAATGTTTATAAAGTGCTCAGCTTATGAGAAATGTCACCAGTACTGTAACCCTCAGACATAACAGTTTCAGTGCAGATTGGCCAACAGCTCTGATGTAAACTGCCAGGTAGGAAAGGCAAATGCAAAAGAACACAAGCAGCAAGCCCAAATGCTTACTCCTATCTTGTTTTGACTGAAACAGGATCCTGATAGTGTGGAACACATATTAAATGTGCACGATCTGTGCACAATTATACCTTCTGAGAAAGCAACATCACTTTCTTGCCCAAAGCCCATTGAGCCATCAGATAGCCACAGTGTCTTTTTGGAGAGAAGGAACATCTGGGTGTTCAAACTGAACTCAGCAGCCACGGGGTCACTGACCTGAAACACAACACCATAAAGCTCTTCAACAAATATTCTTTAATGACTCTTAAAACACAGCATGTTTTTCTCCCAATGTACATTATTTATCAGCTCTGCACATCTACATGCAAATAACACAGTTTAACCAAAAAGATTTCTTTGTAGTAGATGTATTTTGTTATATATTTTACATGCATACTATATACATGCTATATAATTTTTTACATGCATACTATACATACGCTATATATTTTACATGCATGGGTTATCTGCCTCAGTGATATTTGATAGGATTCTAGGTTAGTTTCTTCCCACCACATTTTTCCAAATCCCAGCCAAGGAGGTGCCCAAGGCAACTTATGTGTGGGAGTAACATGAGGAAAATATTTCCCTCAATAACTTGTCTTCCTCTGACTCATGACAGCCTGTTTTCTCTATCCCATTTTCATTCTTACACCCAAGTCCCACCTTTGCTTCTGATCCTCTGCCAGTGATTTGAAAGTACACATTATTGAGGATTTATTTGCAAGTATCTGTTCTTCTGATGTGCTGCAGGGTATCAGATCATGCATGTGAATATGCACAAAACCATTTGAGCATCTTTTTATGCTTTTATCTTTATATATTTGACACAGTTATTTATGGTTCTTCCTTGATTACATTACAAGAATAAAATAAATCAATACTATCAGCAGCAGGTTCTCATTGGGCCATGTAACCTAAGTTAGAAGGCAAACTATACAGGGACATGGCATAACAAAAGGGAAAAAACCACAATGAACAGAAGAATTGGGGAGAGTTCAAAGTTCAAAAAGATGCAGTGTACCTGAGGAAACAATCTGGAAGATGCACACATTCAAAAAAAAAAAAAAACATAAAAGAACAAGAGGCCACTAAACAAATAAAAATTGCTAAAGTATATATGTATATTTATGTATATATATGTGTATGTGTGTGGAAATGAAGGAAAGAAAACAGAAAAGAAAACATTCTTGCTGGCTCATAGACAAGGGGCTGATGGAATGAGACATAACAAAATCAACAGAAACTACTGCTACAAGTTATACAGCTGACAAATTTATTCTTCTCCAAATCCCTTTTTCACAATAGAGTCCCAAAACTAGCAAAGCAACAGGACTTGGCAAGAAGAATGTATATTGAAATATTTTTATAAACCCACTGCTACTCTTCAGAAAGAGGAACCCTACTCCCATAGCATTTTCACAGAAATAATAATTCAAAAAATCATCTCCATTCTCTTTGGAATGCTTCCTTCTAAATGCCTGGGATTCAGGCTATTGGATTGCAGTCCCACAGCTTCAAATACCTGACTGACACAACTGGTTTCCAGCTGCGGTTCTGAAAGAGAATCAAGCATGGCCTCTTCCTGGGCAGAGTAAATGTCCACTGAATAGGAAACAAGAAGTGTGTATTCAGCTAAAGGCACTGGACTTCAGCCACACAATTTACAACAATGGTCAAAGCAATGGCCTGGGTAAATACTATCCATATAGCTGTGAATACATCTCTTAAGCATCCTATTTTAAGTTACTGGTTTTATTTCAGTTTTACATGTAAGTCTTAGTGCTGCCGGTGGCCGAACCATAGCTGTAACTTATGACAGCATTTTAAACGGAATTATTTTCAAGTGATTTAAGCATTTCAAACAAGAGTTCTTAGAAAAATAATCTGTGAGGATCTGCTGGGTGAGAAGAGTACTGTCAATTTATTCTGCCTATTTGCAATGCCCATCAACTCTGCATATGGATGATTTGGGGACAATGCAGATCACTCATGGACCAAAGCCCGTGGGATACTTGGTACATCAAGAACCAGAGAGCTCTTGAGACTGGTTCATTCCACGGCAGCAAGTAACCCGATCATGGAAGTCCTTCTGTCAGGAAATAGTCATGCACATTTGAAGAAAAGAGATGCTGAAAGGCCTGGGATAAAGCAGAGCTTGGAGGTTGAATGCTGTTCACGTACAGGAAATCCCAGAGTGAGATAGTTGTAATACAATACTCACTAGTGTTCCAGGCTACCTGATTCCCTCTTCAGGGGCCACAGAGAGAGGAAAAAGGAGATGGGCAGATACATGTTAAAGAAGGAAATGTTGAACCAAAATCTCCGGAGGGGAGACACCAAATTTATTGTCTTCTTGATGTTTGATTCTTAAAAGGTCCCCTCACTCATGAGCAGTGAAAACAATTGTGAAGGAAATTAGAACAAAAAGTTTCCAAGGAAATGAAAGCCTCATATTAAAAAGCCCAAGAAGATAATTCAGTACAACAGCTGGGGCACTAGACTAAGAATTGGGAGAAACAACTCCTGTCCCATCATTTCATCATTAGACTTTACAGGCAAAGTCATTCTGGTCCAGTTGCGACACTTGCACTCACTGACTTCATGGAATCATAGAAAGGTTTGGGTTGGAAGGGACCTTTAAAGATCATTTAGCTGAACCCCCCTGACATGGGCATGGACATCTTCCACTAGATCAGGCTGCTCAAAGCCCCATTCAACCTAACCATGAACACTTCCAGGGATGAGAGACCCACAACTTCTCTGGGCAATTTGCTCCACTGTCTTACCACCCTCATTCTAAAAAGTTTCTTCCTTATGTCCAATATAAATCTACCTCTTTTAGTTGCCCCTTGACCTGCCACTACAGGCCTTGGTGAAAAGTCTCTCTCCATCTTTCTTCTAAGCCCCCTTTATATATTGAGAAGCTGCAACAAGGTCTCCCTGGAGCCTTCCCTTCTTCAGGCTGAAGAACCCCAACTCTCTGAGCCTTTCCCCACAGGAGAGGTGTTCCAGTCCTCTGATCATTTTCATGGCCCTCCTCTGGACCTGCTCTAACAGGTCCATGTCTTTCTTGTACTGGGGACCCCAGAACTGGATTCAGTGGGCCTGTGAAAGGTATCAGGTATTTCCTAGTCTAAGGACCAGCATGACAGTCCGACCTTTCGTACTAACTTCTCTGTCTTTTGTTTCTTATATTTAAAACATGGATATTAATGCTCATTCAGTTTTGCAGAATGCCTAGAAATAAAGTGCTAGATACTGCCTAGAGAATTTGTGCTACTGTACTGCCGCTAACGGCTGCTTTTTTTGGGACCTGCTTTAAGTCCACAGTCTTTCAATCTATGATCAAAGGGAATAATATCATGGGCCACAGAATTTCCTGAATTCCTTTTACTATAAGTATCTCAAGAAAAAGACCTGGTCTTGTTTTGAAAATTGCTGGGGATGGGGGACTAACTGGCCACAGTCCTTGGTGATTATGACACCGTTGCAATTTTGCACCTTATCCCTATTTTGAATTGATGTACCTGAAACTTACATATACAGTGTTATTAAAGCATTATCTGACATAATGACCCCTATAGCAGCAATGTATTTTTTCCAAGGCTGTTCTTAGTCATAGTCATAGTTCTTAGTTCTTTAGTCATAGGCTTCTTCCAGGTAAGAGTTAGGTTTCTCCCCAAGCTACTTTGCCCATTTTTCAATGATGTTTGCAGGTCTTTTGAATTTTCTTTGAATTATCAACATCTTCTTGTTCATATGAGGACCAGACACAAGCTGTTGCTCAGCATTGCTGTGAATTGCTTTAGAGTCCTAGATTAGAAATGCCAGACTAAAGCCAAAGTGCTGAACTAGTATAAACTCCCCCTACCTCCCTCCATACAAACTTTTCAAAAAATGTTTTGCTGGGTTAACTCTGAGAAGGCAGGTTTCATGTCAGTTCATGTATCATCTCTTTGCTTCGCCAGGACTTAATGCCATATCAGGAATCATCTGTTCTCCCATAGCTGGCATAACACCAAATGAAAGCATAAAGACTGCATACATTTCCTTGTCTACTCTGGCTAATTCAACAGAAAAGTGATTGTGTATCCCTGACTGATCCAGATCGGATTTATACTGTAAGATGATTTAATAGCATACATCTATACTATTAATGAGCATGAAACCACAGCCACACTGTTCCAGTCTTAGTTGTATTGGCTCCAAATAACAGAAATGATAAAACTTCCTCCTTACACTTCCCAAGGTCATGCTAGCCCTTTTGATAACACTGTAAACCAGAAGTTTATGTTCTGTTAACTATCCAACATGACCCCCAGATATTTTTCAGTCAATGCTTTCTACAGCAGTCCATTGCTCCGTATTTTGTTCCCAGCTACAGAGCTTTACAGCTGGGCTTTGTAGAAGGTATGTTGTTTGCCTGTTCCCACATTACGATATGATCCATATTGCTGTGTGTGGGATTTGTCTCACTGACTCTCATGAGTCTTAAAGCTAAGCATTTTACCACTGTTGGCTATCTACGCTTCTATAGTCAGTGAAGGAAGTCCTACCTTAGGACTGAATGAATCTTCCTCTGGAGGTCCCACTTTTAATACCAGAGACCTAGCTCTGATCTTTCTGTCAGATGAAAACCTTCTAATAATAGTTTTATATTTTCCTAATTATCTGATAAAACTATTTCATACCAAAGACAACAGATAAGTAAAGAATTCCCAAAGGTTAGCTCATACCACAGTAGCTATCACCCAAACCAATGTCAATGAGCTTCCTACTGGCTATCAAAGGTTGGCCATGCATTGAGGACAAAAAAGCATTTGTGCTCCCAGTTGGGTAAAACTGGGTAAACAGCAGGAGAGGAGTATGTGCTGTCCCACCAATTTAGGAATTGGTTTGTTGATAAGCAAGTAAATTCAGTTTCTGGCATTATTATTACAAGACCAACAAAGGCAATCTGGGAATCAAAATAAAAAGGAAACATGATGAAGGTATCATTGGGGTGGTACCTGCTGGAATCGAATATCCAGATCAAATGTGATCGGCTCTCTAGGATTGCAGATCACTGGTAGGCTGTACTCCTGATGTGGAGCAGTGGAACAAGCTATCAGCTTCACGGTGTACACTCCAGAATAGTCTCGAACCTGAAGAAAGAGAGCGAGCTATTCCACCAACATCTTAACTAACAGGCTGAGGCAAGATAAAGCACAGTGAAGGCTGAGGTATTACCGCAAAATCTGAAACAAAGCTCCACTGCTGTACAGGCTGGTTGTATGTCGGCTCACTTCGGATGAGACTGAGGCTAAATGTCAGGCCCGGGTGATCAGCTGACATAACCATGGAAGTTAGAGATGAAGCTAGAAACATGCCAAGAGACAGATTTGTCACCTTTAGTGTTTCACTGCAAACTCTCAAAGCCTGAAAAAGATTCCCAATAATTCATAAACCATAACACCATGGTTGATGTGAATACCTTTACAGGGCAGTGGGTTTTATTAACCGAAACTAACAAAACCAATTACAGTCAATGCAGCTGGGCCCCTTGATTCTTGTTCAAGTGTCTATTAAACAGTTGCTTTTGGGCTACACAACCAGAACCGTATGAAGATTAAATTTAACAGACAGGCAAAACAGTGAGAGTGGAATGGCAAAGATCTATAATCCCTCCTGTTTTAAACTTGGAATGTCAGCCCAGGGAACACAAAATAATTTCTCTTAGCAGTGTAACTCTTTCGTCTCTGCCCAATACACAAAATTTAACACGCTAGAGGACAGCTGAGAAAAAGCTTCATAGAAGCACTATGTATGAAAGAGTTTTATAGGTTAATAAAACTGAGTTAAACTGAAAGAGATTTCTTAAAATGATTTTTTTCCCTTCTCATTATTGTTCAGCAGATTTAATTTAGTTAGATAATCTTTTCCAGGGCTGGCATTCATGCTCAGATTTATGCCTGTAGACAGACTGTTATACCTGTGATTATTCTGAATAAAGGCAGTGAGGTTTAAACAGATTAAATTGCAGGATCAGGTCCTTAGCAATGACTAATTGAATGGCAGTGAGAATGTTTTATTAACAGAGTGATACAATGCTCATACAAGACCTTTTCTTACTCTCTGAAAAATGTCTAAATAACCTAGAAAGGCTTCAAGTTAGAAAAGAAATTTTAATGCTAAGTTACTAGGGCAACATAAATAAATAGCTAATCATAACTTTTGGATTAAAAGCATGTATTTATAGATTCTTAGTGGACAGAATGGCTTAGATATTCATCTTTCATAAATCAGACTCTTGAACAAGTGGAACTATCTGCTTTCCATCAGATTCATGCATATTTCATTAAGTTTGACAATCTGAATATAGTCATCAGTGACAAGTAAAAAATCCCAAGTAGAGGAAAAAGCCTTATCTGGCACAGTACATAAAAAATTCAGCTATCAGTAGCACAAATAAGAAAAATGAATAGTATAAAATTTGGGAGGGGTGTCTTTGTGCAGATTAAGCTTACCGGGATGGGACATCACAAACAGACCATGAAACCGGGCTTCAGTCTTGAAGTTGACAACCAAGCGCCCCTCTTCACTAATACGCATGCTGGTTGGGTACAGGGAACCTGGCAGCAGAAGCCAATTCACAAGGTTTATTCCACTTGCAGATGACAAATAAATTGCATTCCTATGAAACACCAGTCCCACTCTTTTGTTTCTCCTTGTCATGTCAGCTGTTTGGGAGGGGTCCTGTTGCTACCTTTTGGGTTGACTCAAGATTCTTCTCAAACAAGAATTTACAGAGTGGGGCCTAGAATTTTCACAATGCTTCAGCTTTCCAAAGCACACACAGAACTTCCCTGCAAAGTCATGGTTTTACATATTATCATGGACCGACACAGCCTCTCTAGGTAGCCTGAGGAAAGTCCACAGCACAGTCTGTGCTTGAATTCAGGCAACAGCATGGTCAGCTGCCAGTGGCATCTGTAGAAGGAAGAATACCTTTGTTTTCACCAGGTATTCAAGCTGACTCCTACAAATGAAAGCTGCTTCAGAGATACTCTTCATCAGTGCCTCCCTATCCATTGCCCCAAGGCAGCACCCACAAGCATTTAGCTGTAGCAGTTGGTTGTGGCTTCCATAGCAATCTGTTTGTTGGTGCTTGAATCTGTGAAAGTCATTCTGACTGGCTTTGCATTACTATTTCTGGCATGAATCTGGCCCAAAACATGGGCCTAATGTTTCCTAATTTCAAGTTACAAGGTCTTGTTTATATGTCAGAAGTGGTTTATTGCTGTAGCTTGCAGCCAAGTCCGTTTTTCTCTAGAGTTCTGCAAAGCTGCAGAGTTCAGCCATTTCCTCCAGTGCTCTCTTACAGAGAGCCAGTGATGTGCCACCATTCTGCTTGCCAGGAGCAAGAAGGAAACAGGAATGTTCCTCCATGAATGTGTTGGAAACCTAACACACTCACCAATGTGAATGTATACCACCCATACAAAATCACTTGTACCAATTGTATTTATTGGTACGTTGGAAATATATATGTATGTATGAATTATGACTTTAGAAGACTGCTTTATAGTTTTATGTAAAATTTATGTAGAACAATTATATGTATCCAGAGGTATGCAAATAAATGGGAAACTAGTTAACTCCACCCTGCCCAGAAAAACAGCTGCTCATTGTGCAAGGCTGTGGAGTGAGAAAATACTGTGCAAATCAGATTGGGATATGTTGGGTGTCTACCCTCCACTACCTCACTGTGTTTACCATGTGTTTTGTGCTGGCTGTTTTCAAAGGGAGCTGCCAATGTTCAATGTCTCCAAAGACCTGGCCATCAGCTTGTTAAACAGAGAAATAAAAAACTAAAGCATCAAAGATAGGAAAATGGTGGCATAGATGTGCCACATAACTGCTGAGACTGAGGATTAGATCTGCTTGTTATTCGGTGACTAGTACATCATATGGTTTGTGGCATGCGGCTTATTCTTTAGGCATGGCATGACATGTGCTTCATTCTTCATGCACTGTAGATTCCCCTTGCCACTCCTCAGTTCCTGCTCTTAACACGAGGACAGAAATTGTGTAGCAATGACTTCTGTAGTTCATATACAGAGATTCCAGAAACAAAAAATGGTTTTATGTTCACTGGAGTCCTGAAATTGTGTAAGTGTACATACATAATTATAGCTGGTGCCTGTATTCTACCTTAGGCTGAGACAGATATGTAACACCTGAAGCTTAATGCTGGGAAAGACTAAGTAAATTTGCATAAATAGAACAAAGCAGTATATAGGTGTAACTAAACATTTTAGTCTTTCACAGGCATCTGCATGTCACTGATTTAAAAAAATAATTTAACTTTTTGCAAAGATAAATTCTGTAATGATAGAGTTTGATTTGTTGACTTATAGTCATAAACATTTATTGACAGTATCTATCACATTTAAAGAATGTTTTACAGTTCACTACTCTAACATACAGGACAGGCTATTATACCTATTATATATTTCTGTATCTTTTGAATGTGTCACAATTAGTGTTTTCAAAATATCAGAAGTTTCTGAAACTGTACATTTATGGCCAGAAAAAATGGTATCACAGAAAAGTTTCAATTATTTTTCATTGAAGTGCAAACATCTTGTGTGGTAACAGAATATGAATACATAGTGAACCTTGAGGTTCTGAGTAGAAAGCGCTAATTTTTGCATGTGTACTTCAAACATAACGAGACAGTTATCTTTCTTTGCAATTAAAGAACTGATGTCAACTTTACATGGTTTTCATGGAGCAGAGAACTTCGAGTGCTAGGAAATGACAGATCGTTTGCAACTGATAATAAATGATATACTATTGTCTTTTTAGTATTAGAATGATTGAAAAATGATCCTACTGTGTGCAAATCATAGTCTTAGTAAGAGAACATGAATTCGATGCAAAGAAATCCAACACCCACCTTGGAGCTCTGCTTCAGGTGGGCTACCGATCCCATCCTTCCACAGGATGGCAGTGTCATACACAAAAGTCAGCCGGAGCTCTGACTGTAGGTCGAAATGCTGCCAGCCTCCAACACCCACCGGAGAGTGGAAAACATATGAGACGTACAAGGGGACTCTCAGTGTGACATAGGACTGTACTAGGTTGAGAACCTATAAAAAGGAAAATTACTTATTTAGGTTAGTGGTCATGAAAGGCAGCATTGCACCGATAATCCTATTGCAAGAGAAAGAGAAGACAGAACTTGAAATAAATATTGTGACTGAATCAAATTCTCTCATTTTGCAAATTACAGATGAAGTGCAAGACATCACATGTCAATGGATTTCAGCTGAGCTTACATCCCTTCAAGTTCTATTTTTTGTTTTTCAAACTGAACATGTGTTCTGATAAAACATAAACCCCTCAATTTTGTTTAGGTTTTTAAGTACATAAAAAACATGGTTACAAATGAAGGTTTTAGAAATTTTTCAAATACCATTTTGCATTTGCTCTATCCTCACGCCTTAACCAACTCTTTTGCTCATATTCTTATGTTGCGATCCTGTAAGAAGCTCTTCTGGAAGACCCTGAATTTGCTTAGATGTCATTGCAAGACTGAGTCCTTGGACTGTACTTATTAATCTCTGGAATGATTTCTTCCTTTGTGTATGGATAGTAGCTAACATACTCTATGCAAAAATGTAAATCATACTGTTTATCACTGTCTGGAAGAACTAAAAATAGTATGCAAGTTGATACAGATTTAAAAGCAGACCCTTTAAGCATATATTGTACAAAACAATAGCACTGTATTTAATATTATCAGTCAGGGAACTACATATTCTCTCTACATATTTTGATGAAAAAAGGCAAGAAGTACAGTACCAGAAGTATGGTACCTGCCATCCCTTAAGACAGATCTTACATGATACATGGATCCAAACCTTTCTGAAGAGACTTTGTATTTATGCTTTGTTACAAATACCTTTTCATTTACATGTCTCTGATTAGAAATGTGCAATCCAGATCCTTTTAGAACATTCTGGATTTTCTTGGAAAGACGCAGAAGGAAATGCACTGAGATCATCTCCCAGTGGGAAACTTTTCAAAGGCATAAATGGTGTTGAACTCCCATTTACTTCCAAAAGAAATTGCATGGGTAAATTTGTACATCTAAACATTTTCCTGGAATGATTACCTTACACTTTTAAAGAGTGTTTTGCACTATTAAAAAACCCCCCAACATTCAACGAACTTTACAAGCTGTGTAAAAACCAAAATGTTTCTGGGTTCACCCAGTGGCATGCCAGGGGGCTGAACGTCCATTACCTTACAGCTGCTTTGCATTTCCAAATGCCAGACGAAACTTTTAGTGATACTATGAAACCAAAAATTTACTGCATGCACTGACTAAATACTCTGAACTAATTAAGGTGTTCATTATGGCAAACATTTGTACTTGCCACAACTCCCTTTTATACGTGACACTCCTTGATCTACACACTATGGTACCAAAACTATTTCCCCTTATATTGTTTGCACTGTTCCATAAAATGTGCTAGCATTTAGACAGTAGGCAGTCTGGAAACACACACAGTATCATGCAGTAAAGCAGCCTAGTAGATTACGCGAGATGTTACAGTTATAGATTATTTTATATTAATGCTTCTTTGTTGGTTTTACATAAACACAATCAAGAACAACTATTTGGAACAAAGGGTTTTCTTCTCTATATGTGTTGGATGACAAATTGAAGTTAGCCAAAATATTATTCTTTAGTCCTATTTAAGTTGCAAGTTTATTTGTGGGATACCTGCATGGATATCTGAGTGATTATTTCAGACATGGATTTGCTAAATTGTTCCAAATAACAACACAGAATTCTCACTTCTATCAAAAAAAATTTAGCTATGATGCAACTCTACAGTGCATCACGGTTTGCCTTTGATTCAGGAGTAACCTCAAACATTTATCATTTTCTGGAAGAGTATCAAGAACTGAATACATTTGGTAGCATAACAAATGTGTTACTATTTAAAAGTCATCCCAGACAAACTATGTTGGCTTTTCTCTGTGTGTTTTTGTTCTACATCTGCATGTTGTACAGTAAGAATTACACAATGAATTCAAAGATCTGAAATTCAGTTTGCTTATGAGGAAGAGACAAAGGTATGTGGAAGAAGATTTAATGTATGATGTCCATTATCCTCTTGAAAAGAAGCATAAATAATGCTTAATGATAATGTAGAGGAGGACTGGAATATCACACAGGGAGAATTTAATGACCTTGAGGACTAGAATAATAGAAGTGAGATGAAATTTTATAGCATAAAGCATAAGGTAATAGAAACTAATAACAGGGATTTCTGGTAGAAATGAAAGACATTGGTTAGAAACAATAGAGGGGAAAAAAGTTTTTGGTATGTGAGTTGATCACGTCATAACTATGACCTTCCTACCCTCTGCATGTGATATGTTCCTAAGATAAACTGAGGAATGGGGTGGAAATTAGAAGCATGCATGCCATTATACAGAGCACTAGTGAGAGCTTATGTGGAACAGCTTTGATCATCCATGCTTGACAAAGTCTAATTTGCATTGTAGTCTGTAGAAAAAGAAATCAACATAATCACAGGAATGGCAAAACTATCTGATGAGAAGAGACTAAAATAGCCGGGTTGTTTAGCCTAGTACAACAAAGGCTGAGAGGGAGTAAGAATGCTGCCTATACACATGTCAAGAGATGAACAGCGAGAAGAAGGGCTACTGATGATGAAAGATGGTGCTGACATGGGAACAAACAGGCATAAGATGGCCATGACAAATACAGCCTAGAAATCAGAAGAATTTCTAACCCTCATTGTGGTTACATTAAACAAGAATAGTGAGGCCATGAAATGACATTAGTTTTTAGATTAACTTTACTAGTGTTAGAACCACATTATATAGTGAGTTAAGGCAGTGGCCTGCACAGAGTGATCCACAAAACCCCTTCTAGTTCAGTATCTTATGCCACCTCAGCTAAAAAAACCCCCTTTTTTCAAAGCTTTTCTTGATTTTCAAGTTCAAGATAGCATCGGCTCTTCATGTACACTGTACACAAAGTAATCCATTAATGGGGTTTGTAAACCACATTTTAGGGTTTTCTTGCCTTCATTCAATGGGACCACAGTGTTGGTGAGCTTGACTCATTTCTACTGGTGAAAATCTAGCAGCAGGACCCCTTCGGGGGATGAAACACTACTCCTTTGCCATATACTACCACTGCTCTGTGGGAAAATCTGAAGCCATAGCATTAAAGAGTTGTCTCCATTTCTAGGACCCTAGAATTTAGAAGGTTCTTCTCTTTTAGCAAAACCCATAAGAGATTTCTGGGCAGTAGGGTTGCTTGCCCCAGCCTGGTAATTTATTCATGTACTTATGAATATCTATGTGCTTCCACCAGTATACATGCCCTTATGTGTGATTCATGGCATGTAGGGAGAGGAAGGAGTTCTTGCTAAATCAGGTGATGGAGATTTATGCATACAAACCCTTCTTCAGCCACTCATGGACTTGCAGGTTTGGAGGAAAACCTACAATACTGATAGCCAGAGAGTTACTGAACAAATAGTTCTTTTTCTACTAACAGTAAATTAAAACTTACAAGGCCCTCTCATTTCTTGCTGAAAAGGAAAATGCCATGAGGGCAAAACTACTCTTCAGTAAGCAGAACAGAAAAACCTCAAGACACTCTATATGAGAGGATCTTTTTGATATGATAAAAATGAAAAAAAAAAAAGGAAATTAACTGCAGAGGAAAACTGTGTCTGAGTAAGTGAGCAGAACCCCCTAACAAATGAATTGATGGAATGTGTAACACAGATGGAGGAGTCTTACTTCTCTAGCCTTCTTAATAATGCCGTTTAGGCAGACATGAGAAAACATTCTTTCCATTGAGTTATCTTTATTTCCCAGCATTGCCTGCAAAGCCTATTGAAAGTAGCCAGCTGTTCATATTTTATCTGAATGTGACACTGATGAAACCAAAACGGTAACTTAGAGCTGTGTAAGTGTAGGATCAGCTTAACCGCTGTGGAGAGACGGAACAGGTGCATTATGTGTCTATGCATCCTATACACACGAGATTTTAGCAGTTGTAATGAACAACTTATATTCATTAAAATGAGTTTTATACAAGAATAAGTGTAGGATCACACACAAGGTGTGACTTTTAGCCTTGTGATACCAGGAGAGAAATACAGCCACACCTGAGCTGAACTGGGGAAATTGTGTCTAATATTCTGTGGCAATGCCAGGTCTGGAGAATCTGAGAAGATGGAAGACAGAAATTGTTTCAAGCAGGGAACAGACTCTTACAGTTAGCATCTGAAAAAATGTAGATCACATATCATTCAAACAGTGCATCTCAAAATTCATTGGAGGGGGGGAAGAACATGATTTATACTGGACATTGATACAAGAAGTAGAGGTTCATACATTTTCTTTGCAAGATAAATTATCAGAGAGCATAAGGTCTATTTTTGAACACTGACAATTCCCATTTAGAGACTTAGGAAATATTAATGGGAGTTTCTATAGGTGTTCTTCTTTTGTTCCCCTTTCTGATGCAAACTGTCAAACTTCATTACGTAAAAAAACCCCATAATTAGTTTGAGAATCTGTCATGTAACAAGTGAGAATATTGAAAAAAAATATATTTTCAGTTAAGGCTTTGGGATATGGACTCTATTCTACTTTTATACTGTATTTTATTTATCTGGCTTACATTTCAAGAAGGCAGAACTTTGCAATGTGTTTGTGTGCACTGTTAGCACTGATAAAATCAGAATTAGAAATTAGAAATACCACAGGTTCATGTTTTTTATTGCATCTCCCAATGAAACAAAACTTCATGAAAACTATATTTTTATTCTCTCAATGACCCCAAGCCTCATTTTCTATTGCATTTACTTGCTATGTCTGTGAATTTGAGTCACACAAGCTTAACAATGTTATCAATTAACTGTTTACACAATAACAGTATGGTAAAACTAAGATTTGGCCCCAAGAAGGCATGCAGTCGGGTAGGTCACAGGTGAAATGCAAAGCAGGTTTGTTTAAAGAAGTCTGAATGGAGAGGAGAATGCAATAGAGCCTTGAAATGCCAGCTCCTTGAAATATTTAACCTCTGACTTTGTTACACAGCTGGTGCATTAACTTTATAGCAGAGTTTTTTCTTCACAGGGCTTACTAAATGCACGTGTTTGCAGCTGGAGAAAAAAAGGTTTGACAGTTAGTGAGTTTCCATGTCAAGGGAATACAAGTTGCAGGGTTTTCTTAAACTTGACTGTGGTGGCTGAACTGAACATAAAAATCTGAAAATAGACATTTCTGTCTATTTTCACTTTAAAGCATCCAGTAAGAATTTCAGAAAAGGTGACTTTCCCCCTTAAAGTATGATTTTGGTAAAACTAGAACTAGTAAAACTGGAAATACACTGTTTCTGTGTAGTAAAAAACCTCTGCAAGCTGCCTTGTATAAGCTGCAGCAATACATTAGTGATTTTAAAACCTGTTTTCAGATGGGATTTCCGAACACCTCAGTGCTGTAACATGTGTAGCATAAATGTGAACTGAACGTATTGGAAGAGAGACATTCTCAATTTTGGCCAAAAGTACATGTTTTTGTCAGAGAACAAACCAAACTGTTCAGCTGTACTCAATTACAGTAGCTTCAAAGTATCTGTCCGTACGTTCAAGTATTTTAATATATGTTCTTCACCTTCTTGTTTCTGTCAAAGACTTGCTTAAGTAGTTGTTGTTAATAAAATTTGTTTGAATGGTAATTTCCTTGCCTCCCTATGCCTAGTCTGGCAACGGACTGGACCTACAGAAAGCCACATCCATACTTGTCCAGAACCACACAGAAGCCTTCAGATGCCAAACTGTCTGGCTACAGCAAACAGTTGTAACAGCAGGAAATGAGATCAAATGATACTTCACACTCCATCAAATAAGTCTAGGCCAACACTTCAGTATATACTTTATTAAAGGATAGTCACTTGCTTGGTTTTCACGGTTTCATTTTTTAACTTCCTTTCAAGAATATCTGTCATTGTTCTAGCACCTGCGTCTTGAGAATGTGAGATGTCTGTAGTACTTGACTCTCACAATGTCCCCATGAAGTAAAGTCCAATCTTTATTAATTACCTCAAAATGCAGGAAGACAGCCCTCAGCTGGGTGAGTTCCACATTTTTAAGACCTATACATCTCCAAAGACAGACATTGAATTTTAGACTGTGACTGCAGGTTGTCCAAAAGACAACTGTTGCTGCTAATCATCAAAGCTGACCTTAACTTTAACCAAACAGAGCTATAATCCAAATGAATTATCTCAATTTAAAGAGGATCAGGCTTTATTTTTAAACATAAGTTTCTTAAGCTGCATATCTAAATCCATAATTAGATACATAAATGACTGAATTTTCAGATGTGGTGAATATGGGCAGACCCCAGGAACAAAGGGACAAGCTGTATACTGAAAGGAGTGCTGCATCTAACTCACGCAGGGTTTGCTCATGCACGGAGTAATTGAGAAAGAGAATGGGTCACAAGCAAAAGGCCTCAAAGGGAAAAAAAAAAAAGAAAACTAAGACCTTCTCTGTATGTATTATGACAGTTCATGAGTTCATGGGAACTAGCTAAGACAGCTGCAGCCTGCAGCAAACACTAGGAGCACTGCCAGAAGAACTACACCAGCTGCAAGTCTCCCATCTCACTGCTTGCTGACTGAAGCTCATCTTCTTCCCCTACCATAGCAGGAGCTCCCAAAAAGTGAAGGTCCACCTCACACAAGACATTGCCAGTTGCTTTTGTGAAATCTCTCTGTCTGAATCAACAGTGCTATCTTTGTTTGACCATACAGGTACTGAAGAGCTAGAATCAAGAAACAGAATTTTGAGCTTGAAGATTTAACCAAGATATCTGGTAAATTCAAGCTATTAAATTTGCAGTGGTACCAGGATGTGGTAAGAGTCTTTTTGTTATTTATCTGTTCTGTCTGTATAATAGAACTTAAGCTTCCTTTGTGTGCTAAAAAACATGATGAAAACCATAGCTGCCTGCTTTCCTCTCACAGGGGAGGATTATTAATTGCTCACTGAAGGAGAAAAAAACAACAATGGTGACAACCACAGAGATAGGGCACTGACTGCCTCCCCTCTCAGCTGGAGGGGGTCATGTGAAGATAAAGACCAAACTTGGAGAAGAATTAAATGGAGGTGGGGGAAACAGGGAGGGCAGTGAAGCGCATACTGGTTGTGGGGCAATGCTTCACTGCTAGAAGTAATTCAGCTTGATATTTCACTTAACACACTGTAACCTTTTAGCCACAACCTACAAGGCACTAAAGTATGACTTCAGCTGCAGTTTCATGGCTCTCATAGCTCATGTTCATCCCTCTCTGCTTTGAAATGAGGGGTCTTACCTAAAGTACATAATGCTTCCAGAGCTTAAAGCAAGTACAGCTTTCTTCCTTGGCCACATTACCGTTTATGCATGTCCTCCACAATGGAATATACAGGTTCTTTTTGTTTACTAAAAATAGGAATGCTGCTTATTTTCTCCTCTGTTTATATCCATATGGACATACATAGGTTTTATTTAGACATACATTTGTCTAAGCCAGCTATTCAGCCTTTTCTCTAAAGGACACAAAAGTATTAAAAAAGGAAAGGATTCAAACCAGGTCTTCATCTTCACTGTGGGGGAAGTGGCTTGCATAGGTCACAGGATCGGAGGGCACTTGCTTGGCAGCTGTGTGTGCTTGTGTGCTTATTATTGCGTTGTGTGGGAAATAATATACGGTTGCATATTGCAAGGGCATAAGGAGATAGTCAAAGGAATGATAAATTGAAGAAATGAAATCATTCTAAGAACAGTGAAGACTGCTGTCATTTTTATCTTGTGGGTAAGGTTTACATCCCACACTTGCATGCCTTCCTCTTCCCTCTGACAGGTTCCTGGTTCCAGTGGAATGCACCTGTAGGAGGATCTGCTTGTAGCAGAGTGGCAAGCCCAAGCAGATGCAGCGACTTCCAACATCAAGGCAGAGACCTTGAACTGGTCTCTGTAACAGACAAGAAACCAGGACAGATGATAGAGCACTGAGATGACATATCCATCAAGGTCTTTGTATCTAAGAGGGGCAGAAGCTCCATTTTGTTCTGGTCTTATACTTTACAGAGTGTATAATCTCTAGTTAAAAGGGCAGAATGTTAGGAAGTTAAACAAGGGCTAAAGACAGCCTGGCACAATTTCTTGTCCAGCAAACTGGCTGTATCATCACCGATGGACACCCACAGAGTAAGATGAACTTTAGGCATGTAAGTATTAAAAAAAAAAAAGAAATATCAGCTTCTCTGATTAGCTAGCTACATGTCCATTGGCACCCATGCTTTTAGTAGTAAAATAGCTTTGTTGTTGCACATGCCCATAGGTTTCTTTGGGCAATGACACACTTTTTTCTCATCTGTTAAGGCCTCATGCCATTTTGGACTGTCAAAGTAAGAATTTGTGCATATAAGTCTACTGAGATCTGATAAGCAGATGGGTCCCTGGCAAAATCAACACCTGTTAAAAAGCAGAGCAATTATGGCCATTTCACACAGTGGCCTCATCCTTTCCACACTGTCTCAACAGGTAAGGCTAGTGAGCCAAGGAAGTGAGTTACCTTTACCACACAGCTATCATGCTATGGATGGACTTCTCTGAAATGAAGTACTGCATTTCCAGTCCTTCTTTCAGCCTACAGGATTATTCCCCAAAGGGACTTTTCTGCATCATAAAGGATTGATCTTCATAGCTACAGCTTTGTACTCCAAAGCCTGAGTGGGATCAGACAGGCTTATGCAGTAATTATAGAAGGAAGACCTAGTGTTTAACTTCACCGTCATTGCACCAGAAGAAATGCTGCACACTTTTGCTTCCACATTATTACAGATTTCCAGAAATAATTTTCCAAAGGACACCTGAAGATCTCTCCAACCTCTTTGTTTTAACCCCCCAACCACTTTCACAGCTCTGTTCTTCAGCCATCCCATACTGGCAGCTTCTCTTTGCTTCCTGACCAAGGAATTTTCTGCTGGGTAATGTGAGACCACTGTGCTGTTTGCACTGGCAGGTCTTGTTACACAGTGAGCAAGAGATCAGCAGAGCCAAGCAGCTGGTAGGACAGTGCAGATCATTGTTATCAGCAGGAAGGCTCTTCACAATTTTTTTAAACTCTATTTTAAGATACAACACGATTAATACTAAAGAGTCCAGTACTATCAATGTGCTAAAAGGAATCCTTTAGAAGGCTTTCATTCTAAGAAAAGACTAAGGTGGCTCACTATTCAGTAAAAGTGTGATTGGTTTGTCCTAAAATACTTCAAAACTGTATGGGGAGAAAATCGTAGCAATTTTAATTCTAACTAAATTATTCCCTTAATTTCAACTGGATAAGGATTTCACATACAGCCTTATAGTACTTAATGGACATTGATAGCTTTAAGAAATAAGCTGGCCTTAGGGGAAGCCTATTTTTTGTCAAGAAAAACAACACTTTTCAATTAATTTAATTCTAAACCCACTTATTTCTAGCATAGATGCATTATAAGGGAAATCATTCATTTTAAGAACACAGTACAAAATCAAGTTACAATTTCATACCTGTCCATCCGTCCCAATGGTGCCTCCACAATCTGTGAGGAGCTCAGACATGTCATAATAGCTAACAAACTCCCATAGACAGGCTTCCAGATTCAGATTGCGGTAGAAGCGTAAGGTATTGAAGCCTCTAATTGTTGGGCTGTATTGATAGGCAATGGTCTCTCCAATCACATCTGGATTTTTGGTAGCATCAGTCAAGAAACCATGGTGGGTCTTAACTTCTGTGTAATCCAACAGGTTGGAGCATTTATGGTTTCCAACTCTAGTTCCATCAGGGCTAAGTGTCAGCTCAAAGTTGGAGAGCTCTCTTGTAGAAATAACAGGCAGCATGCCTAAAAAACATTAATTTCTGTCACTATCACAAAATTTCAGTGGTCAGAGTTGCTTAATTTAGCCTAAGTTTGTTAAACACTACGCATATTATTCAGTGCTTCTGTATTTTGTACTTATAGTAATTAACATACTTTAGAATTCAAAGAAAGTTGATATGCTAAGTGTGTATGAGACTGTTATCCACTATAATTATGCCTTTATACTAAGAAATGCCAAATAAAATATTTCTAAATCTCCAACACATTTTTCAATCAGGATTTTGTGTGAATTTTTCTGAAGCAGATAGTAATTAAATGTCTTTATATTTTTTTTAATAAATAGTTGGTATGTCTCTATGGGCTTCAAAGGAGTTTTACAAAGTATAAGTCTAGCCCAATTTATGTAAACTATGCAATTAATGTGGAAACACTTAATCTTTGCACCAAAGAGTATGTATCAATACAGTATCTTATGCACCTTGTTGCAAACTGCACTTGTACATTCATCACATTTTTCACTGGTCTCACGTGTTAAAAGATTGTATTATGATTTTGGATATTTAAAATAACATGACCAATAAAATAGCTCAAATAACAGCTTGCTGTATGAGTTCTCTCAACTTCACAGCTGATTTTATCATACCATCAATATGTGGCATGGTGACTGTCAATTTGATGAGATTGGCATAATCAGGATCTTCTGGGCCAGTATAGCGCAATTTAGCAGAGAATGGTTCTGCTCCAACTACTCCTGACATACGAGGTTGACAAAGACCTAATGGAAAAAAGAGAAAGCAACTTTACTTTATGTCCAGAGTAAATAATCTATACTTTCGCTTGCATTATTTTTAGATGCATTTTTTTCCACTATGTAAGTTTCCAAAACAGGGAGAATTTTCTGGAATAACAGGTAAATGCTTTGGGCAGCATTTACCAGAGGTTTGAACAGGAATTTATGCAAAAGAGAATTCAAACAGAAATCACTACTTTATCAACTGGATCACATTTTCAAAACCAGGTGATCATACTGCACCTGTACATTTTCAGTTGCATGCGTCAACTATACTTGCAGAGTTAAGTGTGAAGTGCCATACTTTCTTATTGAGGTCCTCAGAGGTATATGCTTTAATTCCTCCCACTCCTTTAAATACATACATAGCTTTATAGAGGATACCTGATCAGTGTTCAGTTGGTTTTGGCCCTGGATTGGGGTGTGGACTTATATATATGCCTTTACAGGACTCTACAAGCCTCCTGTTCCATTAGTCACCAAAATGTAATTAGAATAATTGTGTCATAAACTAATTTTAGTTGGAAAGGATATCTAGAAATATCGTGCTCAAAGCAGAGCCAGCTTCAAAGTTAGATCAGGTTGCTTGGGGCCTTGTTCAGCTGAGTTTTTAATTTCTCCAGGGATGGAGAATCTGTAACTTCTTTTGGCAACCCATTCCAGGGTTCGTTCAATCTGTTCAAGTATTAGTCCTGGTTTGTAAGATCAGAAGATTAGGTTTGTAATCATATAATTTGCGATACATGCAACTTCCAGTTGCATGGTTCAATGCAGAAGTGTCTGCATTCTGGCCACAAGAATCACAGCACATTGTCGTCTGATGGTCAAAGGATCAGAAGGCCCTCTAAGAAAGAAACCAGCAGAAGTAGAAAATCAGAACAGTTCCCTTTGCCCATGTTCTGCTCTTTGCTCATTTCTGAGGGATTACAAGAAAAGATGAGGCAGGGCTCTCCTCTTGGAGAACTTATTGGTTCTGGTGGACCTCATTTGGCTCAATGGCTCCAAGGTGGAAACTTCTGGCGTGAAGAAACAAAATTTCTCTTCTGCACACCTAATAGTTTTGTGGTATTTTTTTCTCAAATGCAAGTAAGATGTGCTAAAGAGGCTAAATACCATTCTTTGCACAATCTGACTTACTTTTGAAAATTTGGTCTATGCACTGGAGATCAAGCATCCTCAAAGTTGAAAATATTCAGGATTTTGTCAGGTTACTTTGATCATTGCATTTCTTTCAAAATAGCATCTAACAATTCCCTTTATGTTGTACATGATCTTCAGTATTGTTGACTTCCACAACACAAGTTAGCTCATGTACTGGGAGTAATATATGCATGACAATTCAGTCCTGAGCCTGAGCTAATTAGCCCTGCTAATTTGTCAAGTGTAATACAAATAATGCATTATAACACTAGCATAGCCAGTCTGTTTCACATAACCAAACTAGCTCCCCCAGCACAAAGTTGTCTGCCTTTAACAAGCACTACAGTGCACCTTGTAGACAATACCCTTAGACATAGTCCTCTTTAGGGTGTAGGATTCCTGATAGCACAAACAAAGGTGACTTGAGCCTACAGTCAAAATGTGGAATAAAGGACAGGGGTAAATAGAAATTCCATTCATTAAGCTCCTTAAAGCCCTAACTTAGTAGAAAATAAAATGTTTTAACCAAAATATTTAGTTGGAAAGGCCAAGGAAATTAAAATGATATTGCAAATGAGCAATTATGTAATTATTATCTACCGTAAAATCTCACCAAAACCAGAAGAGTTAACGTAGCTACAAAAGCAGCAGAGATGACACAAAGAATGCAAAATGGCTGCAGAACGGTAATAAAATACAATGTGTTGTAATCTACCTTGATTGCTGATAATTACTCATTCTCCATATTATACAATAAATAGAAGAATCTGTGATTTCTACAACAAAATAGCATATGCTATGAGACTGTACTTGTGTGCATGTCAGTTCTCCACCTCTGCTTCATAACGTTATCCAGGACGGGTTTCATGAACAGAATTGGCTGGGTAAAGGAGGTAGACTACAGTAACTCTTCTGGCTGAGAAAATGCAGCATCAGTTCAGTATTGATTAACTATCAGAGACTCAGAGAAAGACAAATAAAGTATCAGAGAAAGAAGAAGGATGAGTATTATGAATATCTCAACCACAAAAAAATTTTGTCTATGCCCTGTTATGGGACACCAGCTGCTTTAGTCCTTAGTCAAGGAAGAAACTGATTCTCAGGTGTCCAGTGAGGCCTGAATGCCAAATGAAGCTTTTCTTCTTGGCTAGGCATTCATAGCAGCACTCCCATGTGGATTCTCCAATATCTAAGAGGAGCTGAGATTGTCCTGCAACATTACTACATATGAATTCAAAAGCCAACAGAAATCAGGTTTAACTAATTCCAATGCACAGTATATACTGTTCTCCTGAACACAGAAGTTTGCTATGTGGATAACTTTTTAAAGATCTGGAGAACTAGCAAAGATGAAAACATTTTTCATTACAAAATTCTCTTCTGTGTTAAGAACAGAGTTTCTGCACCACCTCTATGAACAACAGAAGAAAAGCTGAGACTGTAATGTTAAAACAATTGATCATGTCATCAGATCTTGTTAAGATGGAATTTGGGATCCAAAAGAGGTTTGCAATAGGTGATGACATCTTACCTTCTGATGTGCTTATAGTTACAATAGGGCTCATAAGCTCAAGACCTTCATTCCCATCTGAATTCACAGCACGAGCTGCACACTGGACACGAGAACCGCCTTGAAAGTAAATGGAGTCAAGCGTAATCATCTTAGAGGAAGTGAAGAAGGTATCAAAATCAACCTCCTTCATGGGGCTAGTCACACCATCAGGACCAGTGGGTGCACTCACAAGCCACCGGTATCGTGTCAGAGTATTATTGATGTTCTCACTGGCACATATTGAACCAGTCTTGTCAAAGTCTTCATATTTAGGATTGCAAGCCTGCAGAACAAGGCAGATGTGTTAACAATTTATTTGCTTCGTGGCAAAGGAATTTTAATTTATCAAGAGTCACAAAACTCAACAACATGGACTGACAACCCCAGTAAATCTCTTAAGAAATTACCTTATTTTGACACTGATGCTTTTACCATTGCTATGGTAGATTTAAAAGGCAGGTCTAATTATGCTTGCTGAAATAAAAAATATTATTTTATATTATGGTTTATGGGTGAAAACCTAACACAGTCATGAAGGCACAAACTACTCTTCCACATGCTACTTTAACTTGAATTTCACCCTTTGATCTAACTCTGCAAGAATATATTTCAAGATTTCTTTTGATTTTGTATTTAGGAGAACCATTCAAGACACAATCTATTCCTGTGTATAACGAATGGTGTGAGAAATAAACTGAAGATGCAGATGGACCAAAACCTTCCTCAATGCATATGAATATTCATGCAAACCTTTCAGTTGCAAAATTACATTGAAAGAAGCCTGTAGTACTTCAATAAACAGGACTCATTTTTCAGTCTGTGACACCCATTGAAAGCAATGGCTCATCTGTTGTCTCCAGTGATTTTAGCTCTGCAAATTAAGGTGAGACAATGCAGGAAATAGTAAGGTCATGCAATCATAAATATTATGTGAGTATCAAACTGTTCTTAGTAATAAACATGTGAAACATCTTTCTATGCTTTTTGTCCTTCTGAAAATTGATTTGCTATATAGACAAATGAGATTAGCTCTTAGGACACTTCTAGCTTGAACTCATGTGTGACTCACAACAGTATTACATAATCATAGAATGGTTTGGGTTGGAAGGAACATTTAAAGGTCATCTCAAACCCCCCTGCAATGAGCTGGGACATCTGGTTGCTCTGAGCCCCGTCCGGTCTGACCTTGAATGTTTCCAGGGATGAGGCATCTACCACCTCTCTGGCAACCTGGCCCAGTGTTTCACCAGCCTCACTGTAAAAAATTTCTTCCTTATATCTATACTGTTATATCTACTATCTACACTATCTATATCTATACTATACTATTCCTTATCCTTATATCTCTACCTTCTTTTAGTTTAAAACCATTACCCCTTGTCCTATCGCAACAGGCCCTGCTAAAAAGTTTGTCCCCATCTTTCTTATAAGCCCCCTTTAAGTATTGAAAGGCTGCAATAAGGTCGCCCCAGAGACCTTCTCTTCTCCAGGCTGAACAACTCCAACTCTCTCAGCCTTTTTTCATAGGAGATGTGTTCCAGCCCTCTGATCATTTTTATGGCCCTCCTCTGGACCCACTCCAACAGGTCTGTGTCTTTCCAGTACTGAGGGCTCCAGAGCTGGACACAGTACTCCAGGTGGGGTCTCACCAGAGCAGAGCAGAGGGACAGAACCTCCCTTGACCTCCTGGTCATACTTCTTTTGATGCAGCCCAGGATACGGTTGGCCTTCTGGGCTGCAAGCGCATGTTGCCAGATCATGTCCAGCTTTTCATCCACCAGTACCCCCAGGTCCTTCTCTGCAGGGCTGCTCTCAATCCCTTCATCCCCCAGCCTGTACTGATACCAGGGGTTGCCCTGACCCAGGGGCAGGACCTTGCACTTGGCCTTGTTGAACCTCATGAGGTTCACATGGGCCCACTTCTCAGGCTTGTCCAGGTCCCTCTGATGGCATCCCGTCCCTCAGGTGTGTCAACCACACCACTCAGCCTGGTGTCATCTGCAGACTTGCTGAGGGTGCACTTGACCCCACTGCTTATGTCATTGATGAAGATATTAAACAGTACTGGTCCCAATACGGACCCCTGAGGGACACCACTTGTCACCAATCTCCATCTGAACATTGAGCCATTGACCGCTACCCTCTGTCTGTGACCATCCAACCAATTCCTCATCCACCGAACAGTCCACCCATCAAATCCACATCTCTCCAACTTAGAGAGAAGGATGTTGTGGGGGACCATGTCAAAGGCCTTACAGAAGTCCAGATAGACGACATCTGTAGCTCTTCCCTTGTCCACTGATGCAGTCACTCCATCGTAGAAGGCCACTGGGTTGGTCAGGCAAGACTTGCCCTTTGTCAAGCCATGCTGGCTGTCTCAAATCACCTCCCTGTCCTCCCTGTGCCTTAACATAGCTAAGAGGAGGATCTGTTCCGTGATCTTCCCAGGCACAGAAGTGAGGTTGAAAGGTTGGTAGTTGCCAGGGTCCTCCTTTCTATCCTTTTTAAAAATGGGTGCAATGTTTCCCTTTTTCCAGTCACCAGGGGCTTGACCTGACTGCCATGACTTTTCAAATATCGTGGAGAGTGGTTTGGCAACTACATCAGCCAATTCCCTCAGGACTCTGGGATGCATCCTGTCAGGTCCCATAGACTTATGCATGTTCAGGTTCCTCAGGTGGTCACGAACCTGATCTTTTCTTACAGTGGGAGGGACTTTGCTCCCTCAGTCCCCGTCTTGCCATCCATCCACTTGAGAGGTGTGGGAAGAGAGGTTGCCAGTGAAGACTGAGGCAAAAAAGTTATTGAGTACCTCAGCCTTCTCCTCGTCTGTTGTTACCAGTTTGCCAGTCGTGTTCATCAGGGGGGTACACTTTCTTTGGCCTTCCTTTTCTGGCTGACATACCTGTAGAAGCCCTTCGTATTATTCTTTGCGTCCCTTGCCAAGTTCAGCTCCAGCCATGCCTTGGCATTCCTGACCCCATCCCTACACAACTGGGCAGTGTCCCTATATTCTTCCCAGGATACCTGTCCCTGCTTCCACTGCCTGTGCATTTCCTTCTTGCCCTTTAGTTTGACCAGCAGGTCTTGAGTCATCCATGCCAGTGTCTTGCTTTCCTTTCCTGATTTCTTACACCTGGGGATCGATAGCTCTTGCGCTTTATGGAATATGATTCAATAATCAGTATGGATTGACACTAAGTGCCTAAAATTCAATTGCTTCTTTGAACAGCATTCTTATACTGATTTTGTTCCATCTTTTCACAAGATACTCACTGTGATACAGATGACAGGATAGCCAGCTATGGGACTGGTTCTGTCTTTGGCTCTAGAAGTATCATCATATATCAAAAGGGATGCAACTTGAGGCACGGAGGGAAAGGTGACATCTGCCATGCTGTTCATTTCCTCAATGTAAACAATGGCCTTGGCTGTCTGACAATGAAAAGGCACAAAACTTCTCTGTGAACATTTAAATAAACAAGGGCATGCAAGCTGGACATTGCTCAGAATATGTCTAGCCTTTGAAATATTGTCCCAAAATAAGTTCTGAAACCTCAACTGGCTGAGCTATTGAGAAAGGGTTGAGGCACTGGAAAGTATATTGCAGACTAAAAAAGCAAGAGCTAAAATGAATTTTTCCTTTTCAGAACACTGAAGATACGAGGCCTTTTAACTTCTTGTTTCCCAGCTTTCTTGAATCACTTCAGTGTTCTGGTAAACACCTAATGTGCACTGTATGCTTTAACGCCTGGTGGAAATAGGGTGTTTGTCATCAGCAAAGGCTGTCTCTGCTCTCTGGCTACCTGGAGTCAGACTATATATGGTGTGATACTGATGAAGGGGTCAATGAGTTTGAAGAACATTTTATGCAAAATCAGAGGAATATACTGTTTATATTTAAAGAATGTATGATATAATGTTAAATAACAAGTATGTGTGGCTAATTCGTTTCACACAAGAATACTATTAACATGGTTTTGACAGAAGAAGTTACATTTCACCTGACTGCTCTTTTTACATCACAGAGGTTATATTGTATTGCCAGCCAGTGTTTCCAAGAGGATGTTAGTTTTTAGGACTAAGTCTATGAAGAGAATGTGTCTGGAATGCTATCTTGGAGACCTCAGTTCTACATAAGCCCTCATTGTCTTTGTGACCCCATGTACCTTAATGCCTTGGCAATAAACTGTTTTGGGTAGGTGCTACCATATGAAACAGAATGATCCTTTTTGTATTTTAAGATACAAGCCAAGATGGCTTAACCTTAAAAGAAGAGTAAAACCCTAAGAGTAAAGCTATGAGCCAGAAAGCTAGAAGGTCTGTTTACCAGATTCTGTTGTTGAGGACTTGGCATGAATTTGTTACCTGTATTTCTGCGACCATGTTCTCATCAGGCTTCAGGTGAACAGTGAAGGCTTCTCTCATCTCCCTTACTCCATCAGAGAGGACTTCAATCTCCACAAAGTGCTGTGTTTCACCCTCCTTAAACTCAATTTCTAAAAACATAATGAGACATTTAAAAATAAACCTGCTGTTCATAGCAAGCTATAATTCTAGGCCCAGCCATGAAAGATGGCAGTTAATATTCACTTTTCCAATTACTGATGTTCATCTATTTAGTTTAGCCTCTCCTTCTACGGAATTTGGAGACGTTGCTGCTGGCTGTTCAAAAATAAGTCCTATTTTTCAGCTGGACTGAACACCAAAATAGTTTATTCAAAACTGTGAAAACACTCAAGCAATGAATGATTAGTCTTAACATGCAGATTATTATCAAGTATTATCATAAACTTTAGAAGAAAAAAAAAATCCACAGTGCTACAAACTCTATTAGTCATTCTCCAAACCACGTGGGTGGGCTATTAATGGAAAGAAGTTTATCAGCTAAGAAATTTCTCATTCTGTTGCACAACTTCTCTCCTCATTCATTACAAGTGAGGAGCAGCAGGCAGTGAATTGCAGAGATATAGAAAGAAAGTTTAATTATTATAAAAGTAGAACAATGAACAGAAATAGAAAATTCCTGCATAGAGCAAGAGCCATTAGCTTCATGAATTGCTTGAGAAACAGCTCCACAACGATATCCTATGAGCAGATGCTTCTGCAGAGTAATGGCAATACACTTTGCAAATGTTCCCAAGGTGGCACTCACACATTTCTTCCACAGTTTTCAAAGCAGCCACAATTCTTTTTTAAACATCGGCATAGATATCTAGCATTCGAAGAGGCTGTTGTATACCACATGGGATCATGTCCATACTAAATCTGAATAGCAAAATGTATTAATGGATGTGGTGGCAAAGTATTCTATTAATAAAATTATTTCATTCTTCAAACATTATGAAATAGTCATGAACGAAAAAAAATAGTAGGATGTGACAATCATCTGAATGATCCTACCTTCTGATATAGGGTGATAGTCTTCTCCAGAAGTAGCAGATCCATCCTTTGTATGAACTCTCACGACAGAAACCTTGGAAGTGTCTCCCAGGCGAAGCACTGGGATTTTTACTACTGCTACTTGCCTTGTGTCCTTTGGTTCACTCACACTAAATTTTGTCTCACCAAACTTAATAATAGCCTCTGTAATTAGAGGAAAAATGTTTTTAGAGCACACAAATGGTCTTCCAAAAGCCAGTAACAACAAAATAATTTCTTACTGTCTGCATCATCCCGAATCTTTATCAGGGTCTCATTTTGTTCGCCAATAGAGGCACCAAAGGAAGAATCACTTCTTGGAGTGCCAAGAACCAGACGTAGTTCTTCCTCTTCTTCATGGAAAGTATCATCCATAAGCACCAGTGTGCAAGGCTTCTCAGTTTCACCTGCAATCATTCTGAAGGTAATATCATGCAGAACTTAGCTGTTCTTTGCTCTATTACAGCACTTCTCTCCAAGCTCAAGGAGCCAAAGGCTGCTTCTGTTGGCCAAGGCATTCACCTTGACAACACAGAAGTTAATGAGTGATGACAATAGCGAAAGCAGAAGTAGTAATCATTACCTTTCTATGGAAACTCACTACTAAGTGGATTCCCCAATTTTGGGACTTCTCTAAGACAAGTTTCTATTTGGTATATCCACTTCTCATGTATTGTTCCTTTTGTTTTATCTTAGAATAAAATACTCCTTCTCAGTGACCTCTTCTACAGTGTGCATTTAAAAAACAAATACTTGCACAAGGAAGCAGAGTAATAGAAACTTTCACTAATACTAATGGTAATTTTTCCCCGGAGTTTTTTATTTCAACTCTCTTTTGATTGGACACTCTCCAACTGTGTGGACCTTCACTTATGTTATTCTGTTTGATTTGAATGCCTTTTAAACTCCTACTCGTTCCAAACGACAATGAATATTGCCTTAAAAATGCTCTGGATTTGCAAAATGGTCAGTTTGAACACTCACAAATAAACATGTCTAGACTTACTAGATGTTCAGAGACTGTGAAAAAGGCCTTGCATTAGGCCTTCTACAAGAGCAGCAAGAGTTATGAATGGTGTGCAGATTATCTGGCTCCCAGTGTCAGACTCAGTGGGCTCATCATCATGAGAATGGCTCTTACATCCCTTACAAAAGGAAGAGCACAGGATATGAGAGAGATGAGGTCAATTTACAGCATTGTTTCATCATTATACATGCAAAAATGATCAAGGCTCTTCAAGTGGAAGAACCAGATCAGGATGCTGACTATGTTCATTTTCTGAGGTGGTTTTTTTCCCCTACAGAAAATAAATTATCCATTAGGAGGAGAAAAAAAAATTCAAAATATTCATCCTGTTCATTGTTACACATGAAATGTGAAAACTGAACTGAAACTGCTGCATATTAAACACGCCTAAGAAGCTTATGGAAACAAGATATGATCCTAGCAGAGCCCTTGTCTGCTACTTGTCTTCACAGAGTAATAGCAGAGCAACGCTCAAAAAAAAGAGGAAAGTCACTTCCTAAGGGGCCCAGATCCATTAATCCTAACAAGCTTGAATTTTTCCTGGTTGCACAGAACCAATGGCAAAGGTATGGAGTACATGACAGCACTAAAAGCTGAGGCCAGCTCTAAAAGACAGACTGAACAACTCACTTTACAAGAGAACTATGATACATGTCTACAGAAATATGAAGCTCGTCATTTCTGTGATAAGGGCATACCAAGGATTTCATGTTGATGACAGAACTTGTTTAGGGCTTGTGAAAAATATTATGTGTAATATTATGTGTAAACTTAAAAGACTAAAAGACTAAATTGTCTTCTGCACAAATAGAAGGAATCAGGCAATATTCTTCCAAGGTAGTAACATCTGATTTATTTGTGTTTAATCTCTGATGTGAGATATTAAGTACCTGATATTGGTGAACTGCCTCAGGAAAGCCTTGGTGGGAAAAAAGAATGCAAACAGAAATTAGAGAGCTATATCCCTGTTGAAAGATCTATTACTCATTTCAGTGCAAGTCCAATGTATTTACCAGATATCTGCTTAACAAAGAGCAGAGCTTCTGAAGTTTCCTTTCTGACAGCAGGTCTGTGCTTCTGTTATTGTGTTACACTGAACCTACTTTTGCTACCATGGATCAAAAAGATCCTGGCAGTCAGACTGAACCTATATGAAGACATGTCCCTTTGGTTCCTATTGATTATCCCTCTAGGTCAAAAGTGAAGCAAAAAGAGACAACATCATTTCTGTGCACTCTACCCATTGTGTATGGGAAAAAGCTTGGTTTTCCAGAGTGGTCTTTTTGGCACTACTTTATGAGAAAACACAATTAAAATAAAACAAAGCAAACAAAGCAAAGCAAAGCAAAGCAAAACAAAACATGGTAGACTAAAGGTTCTAAAATAAGATCAAGAGCTCACCGGGAAGGAATGTGATGATGGAACTGTCAGTATTAGGACGCTCTTCAAAGTCCATCATTACCTGAGCTGAACCTTGCCTTGTATAGCATCTCACAGTGGATTTGTATCGGATATCCCCACTCCTGTATACCATGGCAGAAATCTGTCCATCATTTTCATTGCCTATATACACAGATTCTTTAAACTGCATCTTAGGCACTGGGCAGAAAAACATAAAAACCATGTGTAAAGTATAATTGCAAAAGTTATCTCCCCTCCACTATTTCAAATTTAGTTATCACAGAATCACAGAATCACTAAGGTTGGAAAAGACCTGTAAGATCACCAAGTCCAACCATCAACCCAACACCACCATGCCCACTAAACCATGTCCCGCAATGTCACGTCCACACATTCCTTGAACAACTCCAGTGATGGTGACTCCACCACCTCCCTGGGCAGCCTGTTCCAGTGTCTCACCACTCTCTCAGTAAAGAAATTTTTCCTAATATCCAGCCTAAACCTCCCCTGGAGCAGCTTAAGGCCGTTTCCTCTTGTCCTGTAGCTAGTCACTTGGGAGAAGAGACCAAGTTATGTTATGTTGTACCAGATATATAACATAAGCAGCTAGACAGCAAATGACTTAACACATCATCTGTAGCTGAAATGTGTAGATTCACTGGCTTAGGTGTGATTCAAAAGGACAAGTTTTATCTCTGTATTGCAGTCATTCATCTCCTGCATAAATGTGAAAAGGGAAAAAAAATTATTACTCACAGTCAGACATTGAGTCATTAATGAAGATGGTAGCCTTGCTGGGTTCTCCAAGGGCTGCATTCATGGGCATCCTTAGCACAAGCTCAAACTTCTCAGTTCCTTCTAACACTGGCTGTCCAAGGTCATCCAAAATTACCACACGAAACGTCTGCATATTGACTCCGGGGGAAAAATCCAAATTACGACTGATGCCTACATAATCTACTCCAGCTACCAATGGAAAAGAGATGAAAAATAAAAAAATAATAAACAGCGTTACATGTAATGAAAAATAAAAATGTCTGTCATTAGGCAGTTAATTGTAGGTAAATCTATTTTTTCTTTAAATATAAATTTAAAATTTGCCAAATTCTGGCAGTCATGTAAAGCAAAAATATCTTTTAACCATTTAAGTTGGACTACACAATAAAACAAGTCAATATTAAGGTACTTTTTGTTTAGTGATTCAAGTCACAAAATGGGGCTGATTCTCTTCTGTTGCAAACCAACAGTTATTCCACTAAAACTAACAAAGTTTGTTTTAAGTGACAAATGAAGGTAAGCAAAACCTTTGAGAGAGGCTCTGGAGATGAAGCAAATTCTTTTGGTAAGAAATTTCATATTATTCTGTAACAAAGATGGAAATTTTGAGACTAATGTAAAAAGGGAAGGAGAAAAGACCAGTGAGCTAACTGTAAGGAATAACTGCTGTTCAGAGCAGTATTGTAAAACAGAATGGATGGAAATCAAAAGAATCAAATCCTGCTCACACCATGTCAGGTGAGGTCTGGCACCTTAATGTTAAAGACAGACTGATCTGGGTTTGGTTTGCTTTTACGTTTTGTTTTGTTTTAAGCAAAGCAAGCCAATCCATAACAAGCCAATAAGAAGAAAACAGACAAAACAAGATACTCACTAAAATATGACACTCTATCTCGGAACCTAAGCATTAAAGGTATCCGGGTCTTTAGTGAAGGACTATGTTTTAATGTTCATTTTTTGGGAGAATAAGCAGCAGAACTGTTGAAATAAAGCTTTGGCGGAAACAGTCTCATTGAAATTCAAATAGGCTTTGGAATTCTGTGAATTTGACAACATTTGGCAAGATTAAAGGCCATCATCAGACAGGCATTTGCTGAGAGTCCCTGGGGCTCTACCCCAGAGCTAAGCCTCTAAGGCAGGATGTTAGGACTGGCAGCTTAGCACAGCAGATCCATTGGTGCACTGTGTACGATGAAGAACCAGGTTCATGGCTCTACAGGCAGACAGCCATGTCAGAGCTTTCAGGCTGTGACCAACAGACTAGACAGCCCAAGAGCTGTGCCACTCCCAGTTTTGAAGTTTGCTCACCTACTCCAGTTAGGATAAAATCCTAGAGGCTCTGGCACAATGAATATTTTCTTTTCCCCCAGAAGTAAAGTAACTTAAATATTCAGGATGAGATAAAGACATCAGATCATATAAAGCAAGTTCAGAAATAAAGTAATCATATATTTTTCTCAGACTTCATAATTTTTGTTTTCATAAGAAATGTTAATCTTATATATGATACATATATACCATGTTTAGATTCTCCATATTCCTGAAATAACAGTAAAGTTCTACACAGCTTTGCCTCACTGAAAATTAGTTGGGAAGATAAACTCTGCTGTCCAGTTACACTCAAGATAAGCACCTAAGGAAGATAATTTTTATGATGTCTCTATATGAAGGTCATAAACATTGTGATTTGTGAAAAAAAAAAAAAAGAGTACACTAACACCTGATTCTGCAGACAAAGGTTCTGTAAAAGCATCACTGAACCACACAGCTGTAGCAATCCTCTTCCTGAACGGGATGCTAGATAATAATTTCTCATTGCCTACAGTAAAAAGGAGAGGAGCAAACTCTGCATGCTGCCAGTGATTACAACTCTGTGGCCACAGTATGCTGTTGAGGCAGCAATCAACTGCCTTTGTGGGATAGTGTTTTATAGGAGTATTTGAAGGCATTTCTCTTAGTGCTGGACCTCACAGTTGCTCCTACTCCTGTTTCTTTGAGAGAAAATCTGTAACTATTTAATCTGTTCCAAGAAGAAAGATCTGCTAAGAGCAAGAGACATATAAATTTCGTCCTATATACTTGAACTGTATCAAGACCAAATGTACTAGCATTTGTTGTTGAGAAGTATTATGAAACTAGAGCAAAACAATAACTTACCCTCTGCAGTTACTGGTTCAGATTTGCGAGACCTCACTGTAACAGAGGCAGTTTTAGACAGATCAGTTCCAGTCCTCCAGACACGTACCTCAACATAGCCAGCACTCTCATCAACATAGTATTCATCATTTCCAAAGTAGAATGCTGGTTCTGGTGAAAGAGAAATAATGTCCATAAATGTTTCTTTACCTTACACTGATGGTAACAAGAGCGCATAAAATCCACATTAGACTACGGAGAGCACTTTGCTCTTCTCAGTAAGTGAAATAAAGCTTTTTATTAAGGTTTAGAATTTTTCTAGTTATTTTTGTCTTCTTTTCAAGTATTGGTTTGCCTATTTTGGGACAGCAATTGTTATAGCAGCACTGTGCTCTTTTTCTTGCCTCCTATATTTTCAACTTTGTGTGTCAGCAGGTATGAATCTGTGTGCAAAACAAAATTTGTTATCTCATTAAACTTATTTGAACTGGGTCCTGTGCACAAGCCAGAAAATTCTTTGCATTTTTCACTTTGGTGCAAACAGACAAAGGTGAATATAGATAACGAAACTTAACTTGAATGTTCACACAGATTCCTGTTGCTAAAACCAGACTGGAACATGATATATAACTGGAGCTGCTTTTGGAAATGTTTTCCAGCTAACCAAAGGGGCAAATACTTAATTTTAGTTCCCCCGCATCTAGCATTTAAAACAAAATCAATCTTATTTCATGTAAACTGGAATGTGAATAGTCTTTTATCTTAATATTTAAGTTCCACAGTTTATAAGAAAGAAGAGCAAAAAGCAAAGGAGGTTAAGTGTCATCCCACTTAACAGACATATTTTTTATCCTCAATTTTTCCTCCCTTTTTCAGTTTTTCTACCCACAGCAATTTCACAAAGTAAACAGGCTTAAGAACATAGCCCAGCTTCATCTGGGATGTATATCAGCTCCCCTTTGCTATCCTTTCCATTCCTGTTTCAAACATATAAGAGTAAGCACACACAGCAAGTGTTTTCCCATTGCGCAGCAGAAATCATACCTACCTTCCCCAATGGTTGGGATGTAATTTGAAGGCCTACACAAATTCTTTATTTCATCACAATTTTCTTATGTTGCCTAGTGAGAATTTATTATAATCATGAGGTTACAATATCACAAATGTGCTTGAAAATACCATACAGCATATGGCCAACTCAATTTGTGTTGACAAAGATCACAGCAATTAATCAGTGCTCTGTCAGTGGCACTGTGAATACTTCCCCTTCATCAAGCATAGAAAAAAAGAAAAAATTCACAGGAAATTACTAGAAAAGTTTATGGTTCTACAGAACTATGCCTAGCATACAGAAAAGGTACAACTTACCCAAAGGAGGAGACATAAATCCTTTTTAATGGTAAGCAGAAGTTGGACCCATCATTTCCGTGATTCAGCCAAATTTTCTTAAGATTATATGTATGTTGCAAAACCTGTGACTTCTATTACAGTGGAACAAATGTTTTGGAATTGAATAACCTGCATCAGACTACAACTGAGCTCAATAAAGCCAAATATTGTGAAGACATTGTATTAGGAAGGTTTTGGAGAGACTTGTAGGATAACCAGACAGACAAAATATCTATGTTTTCCTGAAGCATTTGAGGACAATCTGACTGACTATGCAGTGTATGGCAACAATCTCCTCTGTGCTAGATTATCTATTTCTTTTTATATAAAGATGAACAATGTAAAATAGGATTTTAACTAAAACTAACCAGAAGTAATACAAAGTAGTTACTCAGTTATTAGTAAGCAAAATTTTATCTGAGAAGGCAGCAGTTCATAAGTATTTTGGAATTGCATACATAAATTGCATAAATTAGAAGTTTTGGATAAAAGTATTTTCTCTCCTGCTTTCAAGATATTTTCTGTATTTCACAACTGACAAAATGAATTATTAAAACCCAAGCAAATAAACAAAACCCCTTAATATTCCACATCACTGAAAACAAATGCAGCTGCCTCTCTACTTATCTGCTAAAAGTGAAATCATGGGTTGTAAAAAATTGATGGAACTGAATGTATTTACTGAATAATACTGCAGATTCATAGACCTGCTCGAGCATTAGCAAGGTCATCAACCTTTCCAGAACGAAAGACAAACTTGGCCAATGTCTAGCTTTGGTAGATGAAAAGGCTTTCAGTTCCAATTTAATTTTTTATTCAACGTTATGTGTATTTAAATGTGTGTGTGTTCATGTGTACAGACGGACCCACATCAATCTTACATTGTTTGCCTATAGGGACTGGGTTGTTAGTAGTAACATTTATATTTGGGATTGCAAAGATCTTATCTGAAACATTTTTAATAGGTGAATAGGATACACTCTTGTGTATACCTTCTTGTATAACTACTATTAACTTTGATAAGAGTTCTACTTACAAGGATACTGCAGTACCAGCTATTACATCTGCAAAGAAATGTGCGGTTTCAGACATACAATTATCTTCTAAAGTTCTCAAAATGGACAAAGGTTCATCCAACTTCTAAAGGTTAAAAATACAGAATGTCTACTAAGACCAAATGGTTGTGACTGTGCAAATGGTTGGATAAAAGTAATGAAAAATATTATCAAATCTAATACATATCATTTCTTAAACAAGTATTCTTAAAGTTTAACGCACTTTCCCAAGTCTAATTTTGGTTTTATAATCCTGTTCTCTCTATACTGATGTCCTGGTAGTTCCAGAATTAGATCTGGACTTGGCCCCACCTCATTTTAAGCACTTAAGTGAGAGGTACTCACATTAACAGCCTGCTTGCTCTCATTTTTCAAGGACAAGGATAGGCAATTCCAGGAGGTTTCCCAGCATAACGAGCATACAGAAAGAGAAGTGGAACGGCTCACTCACTGCAGTGAGTAAAATCTGAGGAGATCTGGAAGCGTTCCTTTCTACTCACTGACTACATAGGGAACTTAAACTTGATGGAAGATGTAAAAGAAAATGTTGTTGGTTTCTTGTCTTGTCATTCTAATGCTTGCTTTACTGCTGCTGAAGAAGAATCCTCATGCACTGTTTGTTCGTGTAGTCACAGACAAACATAAAAATGCCTAACCCCTCAGTTAGCTAGTCTTGTAGTCCTAAGTGATTTTTTCACACTTTTTGAGGCATGTATCTTCAATGAAAGACACATTCTGCATGGTTACCCATCCTAGGCAACAAATCCTTACAAATGTTTTGTAAGTTCATTTCCTGTAAGCTGTGTTAGTAGCTCCCCAGGGGAAGTAGCAAAGCCAAGCCACTAACAGGGAAAGCATTGTCTTTCTCACGTTACGGTTGGAAAACACTCTGCTCAGTGACTGGGGGCTCACTTACAGCAGATCTTTAATCTAGTAATCACTCTGGAGAGAGACCACTGCAAATTTAATGGTTCCTCTTACAGAAATAAGAGGAAGCTTTTTTAGAGTTTTTTTGTTCAGACCCACAGATTTCACTGGCATGAAGTTACAATAATCAGAGGAGAAAGCTTTAGTCACAGGTTTCTTGGCAAAGAAATAAAATCTTTGTCTTGCCTTTGTACTTACACAGTCAGGAGTGTATATCAACTACAGCACTAGTCAGTCATCAAGCAGGGAAACAAACACACTTCTCATGGTGTTAGAAATAGGTCTATCTTTGAATGTATATCAGAAAATCAGTAAGATAGCATGAAAATATTTATTTCCAAGTAGGCTTTTGTTTTTAAAATTATATCCTTACAATCTGCTTTAGAGGGACCTGGCAAAAGAGTAGGTTGGTTGTAAGATATGCAAGGTGCCACAACTATTTTGGGCTGCCAGTGCAAATAATACGTAAGGCAGGATAGTTAGGACAAACAAAAAAGAATAGACTCTTCGGTGCTGACACCGCAATAAGCCTTAATACTAAAGTGATTTTCAGTGATATATGCTTCCAGTGAGAGATACATATACATAGGTATATATTCTCAGGAGGAGAGAAATAATAGAAGAAAACAGGATCTGCCACTCTGACATATTTAGATATCATAAATAGGAGAAGCAGTCATTACAACTGAACTCATGCTTGATCTTTTCTAGTGGTGTTAAACTGTTTATTCCAAAAAGGTTTTGCCTTCCTTCTTTCCATGCACAGTACAAACAAGGCTATGATGTGAACATTACGAATTGCCAGAGATAGCAGAAATCTGTTGTGGTAATGCAGAAGGTGCAAAACAGTGCTTTGTAAGCTTACCAGCCTGTTCTGGTACAGTCTAGACATGCTAGTGCAATGCTGAGTCCAAAGTAATGAGCCCTGATGGTTGATGCAGCCAATTAGCTTGGACATAACAACAAAAAAACATGGCCAGATTTCCTCTGGCCCTGATCTGGCTCATATCTAGACAACATATACGTCCCTACACAATGCTTACTTGCATTTCAGTATCACAGCTAGCATTAAATGGCTGAGCTGCTGAGTCTATATTTAACACAAGATACCTGAAGTGGGTGAGCTGTAGATAGACCAGTTAAGAAGAAGAGTTCTATTAGATTTGAGAAGGAATGGGCATTTACTGTTTAATAGCAGTAAAGGTCAACTTCTGTAATCTCTCTCAGCATGTTAATGGGAGTAAAAGAAAAGCTCAGAAAAGCTGTCCATTACAAAAAGTTTATATTATGATATTATCAAAGAGGACTTTAACATCTGAAACTAGGTAGCACCATTCTACAGCTATTTACACATACTTGAAGCTATGCAAGCAACTGAGCTTGCATTTTGCACAATGAATTTAATTTGCCAAGTCATTTATTTTTGCTGAATGCTGTAGAAGCAGGGGTCAAGATTATAGTCAGAGCTCAGTTCTGGAGCAGGTACCTATTGTGTAAATGCCAATAGCTTTTTATTTGATGTGGTCAAAACAGATTGCTTTTCAAATTCATATGTTGCAATCTTAACAGCTTTCATCTTCTTAGCACTGTTGTCATAACTTTTGCAATCAAAAAGTAAATTCACCTCAGAATCAAAATTACTATTGCAGCCAAATTGCCACACACATTATCTCAAGCGAATAATATCTACATTTCCGTTTGTCTCAACAGCCCATTTCTGCCTAGCAATTTACAATGATTTTCTAAAGGATTCTGAAAAAATTGTAACAGGTAAAAGGATGGACTCAAATTAATGCAACCTTTACCAAACCCAGTTCTATTTTGTAAGAAAAACACACAATTTTTTTTAATCTACAAAGGCAATGCCATACATTGACTGGACTGGTTCATCACTGAATTACTCGCATTTTACGCAACTTAACCCAGTATCACAGAATCACAGAATCACAGAATCACTACGGTTGGAAAAGACCTGTAAGATCATCAAGTCCAACCTGGAAAAAAAAAAAAAAAAAACAAAAACCCACCACACAACAACAAGAAGCCACAACACAACCCACCCAACACCACACAGCACCATGTCCATCAAGCTACATGCCACAATGCCACATCCACACGCTCCTTGAATATCTCCAGGGAGGGTGACTCTACCACCTCCCTGGGCAGCCTATTCCAATGTTTCACTACTCTCTCAGTAAAGAAAGTAATTTCAGTAGAGTAAAACAGTGTAAATTGAGATCAAGAACTGCTATGAACAACATTATATATGATTCACTTTTAATTAACTTTGATATGTACTAATTCAGTATAGACCTTTATATTTTAACTTACCCTTTATATAAAAGTGCATCCATGCTTTAGTTTCTCTACGCACAGTACCATCACAAGCAGCACCTGCCTAGCAGGCCTGGAATGCACATCTAACCTCTCTGCTACATGAATAAGTAAAAATCAAATGTGAGCAAAGTAGTACAGTAAAGGAAGTAGACTACACCCCTAGCTGCAAGACTGAGGGTGTCAGTAAGATGGTTGCAGTGATACCCTATTTCTGGTCACCTACTCTTTCCTTTTCTTGTCAGTCCCATCCCTGCTGCAAGGACAGCCTGAAGCATACTCTACAGCCTGAAGAACTGAGATAATTTTGGTTTTGCTTAATGTCAGGTTGCAATTCACAATGGTTCAGTAATAACTAGATGAGCCACAGAGTGTGCCTGAATCACAGAGAGTAAAGATCTCTGATTGTATGAAGCCATACTGTAGCTCAACTCATTCAAGATGTGTGCCTTTAAACTGAAGATGAATTTTTCAACAATTAGTTAACTATTACGTATAAGATGGTAATGAACAGTCTTGAATTGTCTCCCAGCTATAATTGGCATTTCAGGAGAAAGGCTAATGTATGAGGTTAACTATTATAAGTGACCTTCTCTTGGAAGCAATTAATTTAGTTTTGTTCATTTGCTGAGAAACATTGTTACCTTTCCAAAATACTGAATTCATATCTATGTGAACTAACATATATGTGAAAATATTTATTAGTAGAAGCAGTATTGTTACGATCATTGTACGTACTCTCCAAATATAACCTACAGACCTCGATATCATTGGAATTATCACAGGTGTCAGAGGAGCCTTTCCTATGTTCAGATTCAGAGGATGGGGCCAAAAGATTTTTCCTGCTACAAGTACATCAAGCTCCAATCACTTGCTCAAACTGTTCCATAATGCAGACAATTGCCTCATTTACCAATGTAAATAAAAATATAAAGACTAATAGCTGAAGAAACAAACACTTTGGAATTTGGGGACACACCCAAACGTGATGGTATTGCCTGCAGCAACCATCTGACTTTCACATACCATTCTCCTACTGGCTAGACCTCCCACAGAGCACGAAACCAACTCAGAATCTTCTACATGTTCTATTTTTAAAAAGAATGAGATTATTTTTTTGTAAGAGGCCCAGGAAATGGCATCACTTACAAATTCTCAATGAACTGATGAAACAGAGGCAGGCAGATAAATGGAAGGGCTTGGCAGTAGTATTTAAATATACCACACACAAGGTACCTCACAAGCAGACCAAGCATGAAGGAGCTCACAGTCAGTGATTCATACATGAGATAACAAATGAGGACTCCTACAAACAGAAATGGTAGGAGAAGCTGAGCAGCATTTTAGAAATCAGGCTATAATAAAGATATAGCATGTAGCATGTAGCCATTTCTAAATATGTTTTTCACATTTTAATTGAATAATTAGTTTACTGCTGGGCCTTGCAGAAAAAGCAGTCTGTAGAAAGGGTCTGAGTGTAATAAGTATATTTGCAAAAACAGGTTTTCTGAGGAGAATATTTTCAATTTTTCTCTTCCAAACTGTGTTCCTCAAAGCTACACTCATATCAAGAAACATAACCACAAAATCACAATACCTCATTCTGTGAAGTATTATGAGACCCTGATCTCTGAGATTTTAAAGCCCAAAGTCATAGTGATGACAATCATGTTTTCTCCCCAGCTGAGACTTCCACTGGTTGGCAAGTAGTACTAGTAAGGCTTTTGAATTATAAACAAGCATTTTGTTGTTTGGTAATGCAAACTGACAGAAAGATGGTGAGGAAATTGTGGAGACTCAATAGCACAGACAGAATTCCTGGACCTTCAAAGAAGTAAATGCATGCTGAAAATGGGTGAGCTCCTTATGCAATGAAAGTTATGAGACTTTGAGAAAAAGGATATAACAGTATTCTGAAGATCAAAATAAATCCAAACTGTGCATTTTCTGAGACTAATTTTTCATAGAATCACAGAATGTTTTGAGTCAGAAGGGACCTTTAAAGATTATCTAGTCCAACCCCCTGCCATGGGCAGGGACACCTTTCACTAGATCAGGTTACACAAAGCCCCATCCAACCTGACCTTGAGCATGTCCAGTGATGGGGCATCCACAACTTCTCTGGGCAACCTTTTCCGGTGTCTCATCAACCTCATAATAAAAAATCTCTTCCATATGTCCAATCTAAATCTACCCTCTTTCAGTTTCAAACTGTTGCCCCTTGACCTGTCACTACAGGCCCTGGTAAAAAACAGAAGTAAAAATAGAACAACAGCCAGGCTTAACATTCCACAGAAGCAGAGCTCTAATGACAGAAAATATGCTCTGCTGTATGTTAGAAGTTCTTGAATTCTCTCTTTTGGACTTCTGAACCCATTCATGTGGGAGAGAAGAGAGAAGAGTTGCCTGACAGACAGTAATGTGAGATAATAACTGAGTTAATCCTTCGAGGATTTACACATTCAAAAAGAGATTCAATGTCATTAAAGCCCAATGGGATACACTGATTACTCTGTTCAGTATCCTTTGGGTCTTCAAAGACTGATGAGAAAAATGGTAAAGTCTCAGTATAGGGAGCTTCAGAGGAAGCAAGATGATCTGAAGAAACCACAGGAAAATTGAATGAACCAAGATGTCCTACACAACTTGATTATCCAAATCTTAAACACACAAAGCACTCACTAGGTAACTAAATTAACTCCCTACAGTCACAAGTAACCAAGAACAAATTATTAATTTATATGGTTTTCTAGGCATTCATTAAATTTTCAAACAGTCTATAATAAATATAACATCTGCACTACAAAGACCAAAGCCATAAAAAATACAACATGCTACAGGAAGACAGGCGAGAGAAAGATTTTCAATGTACTCGAGTGAACTGTCATAAAACAATGATCCATTAGGCTCTGGAAAACAACATCAGTACATGTAAGAACACCATTTCATTTAACTCATTCTAGATTTAATAGAAAGTATCAATTTTCTACAGTTCATGTAATTTTGTACCTTCAGCTTATCAACTATTTTATGTGCTTTGAGTATAAAACTCGAAAGATGTTTTCTATATTTCAACACTCCCCTGGAAATACTACTATAATTCACATAGAACTGTAATAATGCATATGTAAGCTAACAATTTAAGAACGTGCAGTAGTGAAGGCTTAGAGATATGCTGCTCTATCAGCTGAGTCCTCTGTCGTAAAGGAGTCAACTGAAACAGATGTGACAAAGTACTGTCTGGAGATCATGCTCTGTCCTCCTTACCTGTCAAAGGAGACTACATCATAACGTCGGACTATATACCCAGTTATTAAGCAGATAAGTGAAGATGAGATTAATCCAACATCTGTAGTTCATATATATGTAATGTGTGAGTGTGTACCTGTATATGTACACATACAATAAACTGTCAGTAACAGATAATGCCAGAAAAGGAAATCATAAATGCACCTGGTGGCCTCTACCGAATGTCCTACTCTAAGATATGACATCAATTTATTTCTGTGATAGACAGCAAACAGGGACTTTCCAAAATCTTTAAGGCTATCATCATAAATTGAACATTTTTTACTTTGTTGAACTGGTGATAATAAGAAACTATAAGAAAACTATAAAACTATAAAACTATAAAAACTATAAAACTATAAAAAAAGGAGTATAACATGTGTCATAAATTGGCTGTCTTCCACTTTTCCCCTTGATTAGTTGCGAGTCTGGCCACCTGCCACAGACTGGGGAAACGGGGGGGGTCACATACAGATTTTCCATAATGAGATGACAAAAGAAGTTAAAAGCTGCACAGAAATGCCAGAGGCATCAGACCCACAGGCACTGTAAAAATAGAAAAGGGAGAAAGTAGTCAAAGATGGCTGTACAGAGGTAAAAATAACAACTAGTTTATTATTTTAGTCATCTCCAGAGAATGGTGAAGGATGCTTGGCCAAATCATGACTCCAGTCTATAGCATATCACTGGGCATGCTCTGCCTACGGTATTCGGGTTATAACTAAAATTGGACAAATAGACCAGTAGATATTAACTACCAAGATCAACCAACCAGTTCAAGGTTATGGCACACCTGTTGTCGAAAAGCTGAAGACACATTTGATTGCCTGCCTTGGAGGCCAGTGGAAATAAGGAGATTCCAGATAGCCTTGTGAGATAAGGATGTCCCTCTGAAAAGCCATGCTACTAATGGAATATTTAATTATCATCAGCTCGAAATTTGGCTCAGTACATACATTGAAAGTTAGTTGAAACCGTATGCCTACTGGGAGACTTAATGCAAAGCGTATATTTCTAATGTAGCATTGCAGTGGTGACTTTCTGCCTCTTTTCAGGCTACTGATAGTAAATGTCAATATGGACTTTACTACTCGGAGCAAGCTGGACAAGTCCTAGTGGCTACTGACTTCCAGAACACGGTCTAAGGATTTCCAAAATTTAATTAATGGTTGGGGGAGTGACAGCAAGTGTTTTAAAGAAATATCCAGAAGACTAAAGAATTAATCTGTTCTTTTTGACCTCTAACGTTGGCTTTCTGCATTATCATACCATGATCATACCATCATCCAGTTTACTCAGCTGTAAAATATTCCCAGATAGTGCTATCCTCTATCATGTGGATGATATGAGTGATCAATTCTGTGGAGCAGATATAAAGAAAATGGTAAGCCAACCTCCGACACAAACCTGAGTCCTTTGCTTTCCCAGCCTTGATGTAGAAATGTCAAGAAGTCTGAATGGCTGCTTGCCCATCTCATGTGAATGAAGTGGAACAAATGTATTTAGTGTACTTCCTGCTGTGAACAGCATGAGGCTTCAACAATTCCTCTAAGGCAAGATGACTGTTTGTCAGCCTCAGTGTAAAGCTGTGTGCTCTCATGGCAACACTAAATACAGTAGCATGGAATTAAAATCACTACGGAAGACAGCTACTGACAAAAAACTTGAAGCAAACTAAATAATTGTAAGCATTGTCCTCTTAGCTGCAAGCTTCCAGCTCTGCATTCATCACACCTCTTCTCTTCTGGATTCCAAATGTGATTACAAACCAAGAGTTTAAAATTTGCCAACAATACAAAACAGAATAAGTAAGAAATAGCCTAAATCAGCAGCCTGCCAATCAAAACATTTGACTAGGAGAGAGCAGAGCTTTGACTGCAAGCCTTGTTGCAAGGACTAAAGCATTTTGTATCAGACTTGTGGCACACAACACAGCAACACAGTGTTGGAACCAAATTACAGGCTCTTCATTTGCAGATGAATACTAGCAAAACAGTTTAATCTCATTTTTTGTCTGTACATGTGGAATGGCTTCAGAGTCACAGCTTCAGTTGGAAAAACATAGTGCCTTGAGGCTGATCTTTCCTAGTTGCTAAGTGCCTGGGGATTAAGGGATTTCCATGGAAGACTGGGGTCTGAGACTAAACTCCAGGACTCCCCTCTCCAAGAGGAAAGAGAAGTGCACAGCAACCTTATCTTCCTTTTCCTAGATGCATAGTATTGATCTGTTATGTAAAGTGCCTCCTCCAAATGAGCTTTATGCTGAACTCTGTGCTTTCCATGCAGGATAGGTATGTCCTGAGCCAATCAACTGACCTCAAATTCTTCAGGGATCATCCCCCAAATCCTTGAGAGGCATGAAGACAAGTAGTTCAGCCCATCAATTCTGGCTAGATTTAGTAACAGAAGCTCACATTTGTATGGAAAATGGTTGAATTTTTTTGTTCGTTTTTGGAATTTATCTTGAACATCTAAATACCTATTGAAACACTTTTCAGCATTCTTTTCTTTAGATTTCAACTAGATTCTTTTAGATTTTTCTTTAGAAATCATTAAGTATTTTATGAAGCAGGAATAGCTATATATCTCTTTGTTGTTTAATGGCATTTCATAGCAGGACCTGTTTTAACACAAAATTAGAAAAAAATCCTTCCTTCATGCTCAGTAGTGCTTATGACTTTGGGTTGAATGGCAAATTATTTTCTAAGGGTTGGATTTATACCTACTGTCAAAAATCAATGTATTCAGATGCACCAGGTACCCACAGTGATTGATCTCAACAGTTTAGATACTTCTCCTAGGATGAAATGGTTCCTGGGAGTACATTTCTCTTTTCATTAACTATAGAGGGATCCTGGCGTAGCCTGCTTGAATGAGATGTCTAAATGTATAGATGCCTAATATCAAGTGAGATTACTGCCACCCCAAAAGTGGATGGTTTGCACAGGTCTTTCTCCTGAATGCTCTTCTTCCAGTGGTTCATGGTTAGTAACTATCACCTCTAACTCAAACAGATACATGGATTTTTTTTTTTTGGTGCTTAAATTGTAATGACACGTGTATCTTTGCATCCAAGATTTCCATGCACAACTTACTTTGCTGTGTATTTCGTTAACTTAATCTTTTTCTTCCTTTCTATCTGTCTTCAACTTCAGGACCTATCAGGAAAAGTCCCTTCTAAATTAAGAAACGTCCCAACAGCAGCACCGATTTTAAAATCACCTTTCACACTATTTAAATACACCTATGCCTGTTCTACATACTATGATTTTTTTTTCAGATTTTGCTTTGGCAGCACAGAACAACTGTATAATCCCCAATTAAAGTATTCAGTTGCTAGTAATTTATTTAATATACTCTGATTCACTAGAAAGTTGAGCACACTTCTTTTACTTCTTCTTTGTTGTCATGTTGTATAGCAACTCAGCTATTTTAGTTAGACCCTAGGGGCCTTCTCTAGAAATAAAAGAAGAAGAAAAGACTTTGATGATAGGTACTGAAGGTGAATGTTTCCTAATTAACTTGCATTGAATGCCAGAGGAGATAAGCTAATGTTGCTAGTGCTGACTTGACTTCCATAGGAAAGATCTCATGTAGTATTATTAAACTTTGACCTTTGCTGTTTGTATCTTTTGACCTGAAGAAGTCAATGCATAATGTTAATCCAGTCACAGTACTTGGAGAAATCACAACTTAATGACATGCTGTGACATTTGTCCAAAGCAACTTTGTTAAGTAGAAGATGAATTTAAACAAACAATGAGAAAAATATATCAGTAGATGTAAAGTAAAAAGACTAAAGTGGACTACAGAATTTAGTATAACATCACTATAGCTCATACACTATTATATATGTGCTAAAGCTTTTATCCACCTCCATCTTAGGCATTTTCTTAAATTTTATTGTTAAAAGCTGAAGAAAATGCTTTTTATTTCACGTAGCATATTGTTTTAACTTATTAAAATTAATTTTGTGCACGGCAAACAGTAATAACCAATGCTGCTTAAAATCCCCTGCTTATTTATGCGGAATTTCAGTTGTGACTGCCAGGGTGTTAAATTGCTCACACGTTACATAAATATGTGTATATATACACAATCTGAAATAAGCATATATATTTATACGTGTGTGTGAATACATAAATAAATATATAACGTATAACTTAGCATTTATCTGCTCTATAGTCTGTACTCTGCTTTGTATAGAAAAGGCAGCACAACAGATCTCAGATGAAACAAAATGCATATAGAGTTCTCTGTTATCATGCATTATGTTTTTGTGCAAACTAAAAGCATGTGGTATAACACTTTACTGGTAACTGCATTGTCAGTAAGTTTTTGAATACTCTGGAATTTTTTGTGGGAGTACTTTCACTGATACAGAAAGCAAAAAAGGAGTTCTGTCACACTACTTCAAATACAACATAGGCAACATTTTAGATGCAATAAGACAAGTGAATAAAAACGATCCAAACCCATCCTTCAAAGCCCCCTTACATTGCAATAGCCAAAATATTGTTTACTCTTACCAACAAATGTAGATGTTTTGGTTGTAACATAATGAAAATGTTCTAGTCTTATGTCCCAAACAGTTCCCCATGTCAGCTTTTTTAATAAATCCCAGAAGATCATTATTATTTGTTAAATAATTCCTGTTTGAAAGTTTATAGCATTGAGGCAAGTTGTGCTCATAAAAGCAGGAAATATTAGACTTAAAACTGAACAGTGATATACAAGCCAAATTACTTCTCATGTTTTCTAATGGCAGTGTTAAAATAAAGGAGATTTCTTGTTAACTTCCCTAGTATCTTGTGGGAGTTTCATAAACTGTTAAGTACTATACTATGTTGTGATTGATTAAATTTCTTAATTTCTTATTCAAAGTCACTCTAGGTTACTGTTAAAATGACTGTATAAGCCTATGAAGGACAGTATCACAGAATCACAGAATCACTAAGGTTGGAAAAGACCTGTAAGATCATCAAGACCAACCATCAACCAACACCACCATGCCCACTAAACCATGTCCCACAATGCCACGTCCACACGTTCCTTAAACACCTCCAGTGATGGTGACTCCACCATATCTTATTTTAAATGCTAAAAACAGTATATAAAAGTGTTCCCTCACAGGCACTGAGGTTCCCACTGAAGTTAGATGCCCTAATTTCAACTCATCTCTGTTTTAAATAATCTCTTGGAGAAACATTCTCCCCATCTCAAACTTGCTGTATACATTTTAAGCAGTAAGAACACCTTCAAAAGCTGGGTAATCAGCTTCTTCATGGATATATTTTTTTATAGCTAGTCTCCCAATATTCTATGCTCTGCTACCTACAAACTGTAAAGTTCATGAATTCATTAAAATTATTAAAAAAATCAAATATTTGTAAAAAACCTACACAAATAAACCTGTATTTGCTATCACAGCAAAGTCAGATAAACATATTTCTATTTCAGCTTGGATTTGATATACAATCTGTTACCTTACAAGAAGTGTTATTTCAAACTGTTGTATTCATGAATGCTATATGATTACCCAAATGCTTCACAGAGAAAACAAAGTCACCTCTGTCACAGAATTACACATGAAAAATTTCAGGCAGAATGAGTATTTACAATGCAATTAGATGGGTGTCAACTTCCTGCCTTTAAGAGCTACCTTTTATATCCTTAACTAGGGAGAAATCACTGTGCTGATAATAGCCGTCTATCTTGGCATCAGACTTTCAAAGAGTACTGTACTATATAATTCCTCACATTAGTCTTTAGGAAATATGACAGTTTCACAATAGATGGTTCATGGCCTCATAGAGAGGACTAAAATAGCTTATCGGTATTCCTTTCACAAAATTTACAGTTGAGGTGTCAGCCTCATGCACAAATGAGAGCAACAGTACCAGGAAACCTTTTTGCTGCCATTCCTAGAAACCGAGTTGCCACATCAATGCTAGGGACACTGAAGGAGAGGCTTGAGGCTGCAATAAAATTGACATGTATTTTCGAAAGCAGTTGGTGGTAGCTTTCTAATAGTATTTTCAAATCTCAAGACAGAAGCAGCATGTGTTTTAACCACCAGGAAGAAGCGCAAAAATCCAACTTCTACATGCTGATCTCAGTATGATGCTACCTGTAGTTTCCGTCCTGGACTGGGATTATCACCTTATTACATGATGTCTTACCATCATCCTTGTCAGGTACAATGGTAATACGAGTGCTTGGGAATTCTGCACCAATTCTTCCACCCATTGGCATGCTCAGCAAAACATCAAAGGTCTCAGCCTCTTCATACAAGGAATCATCTATGATGACTATCCGACACATTTTTTCTCGTTCATCTTTGTCAAAACGTAGAATGCTATTGTGATCCTCAGGCCTGGATATGTAGTCAGAGTAAGAAAGTACAGAGGTTGGAGCAGTGCCAGATGCTGTTCCTGTGGTATAAAAGGAAAACAGTCACTATACATACCATGGTTACCATGACCCCCTCACAGAGGCTGAATTTTACTTTCATTATCTTTTAATTTCTGTTTATTTTAGATGATAAGATGGACTGAAACCTCTGACCAGGCTACATTTCTGAGGTCCCTGGACAAACTACTTCTGCTATATGATGCAATGCAAGCACATGGCTCCTCAAATTCATTTGCAGTTTTTCAGTCAGAAGGAACATTGTAGTCTATCACAAGACACACTGACAAAGGACACCCTGTGAGGACTACAAATTAATTCCTTTAGTATATATCCACTGAAGATATCAGTGGACCAGAAATTAACTATAAACAGATAGAATTTGACAAAACCAAATTAATTTGATTCTAGATCACCTCACCAAAAATGTTGCTTCATCTCTCCAGATGAAAAATAATAATAAAAGCACAGGTGTGGAGACCCCAGACCCCGTGTGGATATAATCAATAGGAGATTGACAGATAGAGGAAGGAGAAGAATGACAATTAAGCAGTATTATTTTATACCAATTTTTTTCAAAATACAAGCAAGTAAAGGATATCCTGGGCAATCACTGCAGTGCTTTCAGTTCTCATCACTTGCAGATATATGGGGCTGCATATAAAAATCTTGCATAAAGGTAAAGAACACAGATCCTCTTTACCTCCTAACAAACAGCAGAAATTTGGAACATGATAATTTTTCTGCTTTATTCAATAATACCCAAAGACAGATTGCAAAGATGAATACATTTCCAGTTGAGAGTGAGGGTATTTAGATGAAAAAGCAATTAACAGAGTTATAAACAGTTTTATTATGCAATAGATGGAACAATTCTTTTTGCTTTTCTGTCTCTTTTCCATTTTTGCCTTTTTTTTCCTATAGTAGATTCTGTTACCTTGTTGTGTGTAGCAGATAACCATCAGTTCCTGGCTCACATCTCCACTTCTTCTGACTGGAATAAATAATTCACCAACATCTTCTTCAATAGTATAGGTGGACTGAGGAATAAAGACAGTTGATTCTGCAAAGAACAGACACATTTGTTTAATGGAGATTTATGGCCTCATAAAGTCACCTGTAAAATAGCTAGGAGCATTTTAGCATATTCTGAAGTACAACAAACAAACCATATTTATCAGCAATGGTGCTAAATTTTAAGAAAAACTTGGAGGGTGAGAGAAGTAGAGTTTCTTAGTTTTTCAGAAATGGAAAATAATAAAATCAGATAATTAGGTCTGAATTCACAAGTCATAGAATCACAGAATCACAGAATGATAGAGGTTGGAAGGGACCTGTGGAGATCATCTAGTCCAACCCCCCTGCCAGAGCAGACTCACCTAGAGCAGACTGCACAGGAATGCATCCAGGTGAGTTTTAATATCTCCAGAGAAGGAGACTCCATAAAATCTCTGGGCAGCTTGTTCCAGTGCTCTGCCACCCTCAAAGGAAAGAAGTTCCTCCTCAAGTTTAGATGGAACTTCCTACGATCAAGTTTGTGCCCATTACCTCTTGTCCTGTCACTGGACACCACTGAAAAAAATACTGGCCCCATCCTCCTGGCACCCACCTCTTAAGTATTTATAAGCATTAATAAGATCCCCCTCAGTCTCCTCTTCTCCAGCCTAAAAAGACCCAAGTCCCTCAGCCTTTCCTCCTAAGAAAGATGTTCCAGTCCCCTAATCATCTTTGGTTTATTTCTCCAACTAGAAAATACTACTAGCATGACTTAAGGTCAAAAGCCTACCTTAAAAAAGCTGTAATTCAGGTTTGGTAGACTCTTTCACTAATACAGCAAGTCAAAAATTCAATGTGCAAAACAACAAATCCCTACCTTTTTGTTTTAAAGTAAAACAGAAGGTAACACTAAAAAACCCCAATTCGTTCCTTTTATTTCTCCCTTTAGCATTAAGTTGACAAAATGAAAAACTCTATCCTTCAAAAAAAATGCAGGAATCGGATTTGTTCTGTTCCTGTCTCTCTCATAATTATCCAACTAGGAGTAAAATGACACTATAAAAGTTCAACAGACCTTATGAACAACATAGAAACTCAGAGAAGAATGATCTATACCATAGCAGATCGTATAAGAAAACACATCCTTATGGAATCTCTTTTTTGGAATAAAACATTAACTAATGTCCCATACACCAAGGGGCTGGTACAGCTTTCCAAACAAGCTCACTATTTTGGTGCTAAGACTACACCATTCAAATAAATGAATTTAAAAATAATTTTCACTGGAAGCAGAATAAGACTTTTGATGGTTCCTATTCAGTTAACATCTGAACTTGTTATACCCTGCGCTGTAAACGATTATTAGGAAACCCAGTCCTTTCCCTCAAAGTTCTCTCTATATTTTTCCTGTAGATATTCCTTGATTTGCAGTTGTACATTTGATTTTCTCCTAAGCAACTTCACTTTATGTATAATTGCTACAAATTCTCGGGGACTGTAAAATTCTGTCTTAATATAAGAAATAGAAAAAACTATTGTTGGCACTAAGAAGACTCAGATGATTATCTTGAGTTGTGCTATCTGATCATAGAAAAGAGAGAGAGATTTAACACATTTTCAAGTAATTTCTGTGTCTCATACATACTGCTTTTCAAGTTAAGCACTATTTTTTCTCAGTGACTAAATATGGATGTCAGATAACCTCTGGTTTAACTTGCATTTGTAAATAGGAACTAAGAAACCTCTGACAGTTTTCCTGCCCAGTCCTCTTCAAATGTTAATTAGGGAAGACTATATAAAACAAGCTGTTACAGTCGTCCAATACCTGAAAGATTCCTTAAGGACAGTTTTGTGTGACCATGGCCCATGGGTTCAAGTCTCTGCATGCAGCTGAAAAGCAAAGTAACCAGAGCACATTCTACTTTTTTTTTTTAAATCAACTTCTTTCTTCATTTACATTTAACCATAATCTTATTTGTTCTTGACACAGCTTGTGCTGTACTTGGTCTAGTGAACCTTACCCTTACTGAGCTTCTCAGCTTGATATTAAGGCCTAACTGATGCAACTAGTCTGCTCCAAGACCCAAACTTGTAGGGACCAACCAGCCTGGACTTTCCTGTACCATCCTCTCCCACATGAATTATCATGGCAGAGTAAATCAAGTCAGCCTCCAGCCACCTGTGCAGATACATTCTGTTTGCAAACACATTGAACCGAAACCTGTTATACCTAAACTGAACACAAAACTAAACAAAACAAAAAAACTAGAAATAATATATCATAGGAAAAACGCAGGTATTTCATCAAAGCATGTTACCTCAGTTACATATTCATGAATCACTTAAAGTGATAGAGGACAAACGGCTACCCAATGCCCAAGTCTGTCTTCAGAAATATTCTGAGGAAAGGTAAGCTTTACTGTCCATTGTTACTCATAGCATTTGCCCTCCAGTTTATCTTTTGGTATATGCACATATTGGCAGTACAGTTCTGGAAAGGTTCTTACCATCTCCTGGGTCAATAATTTCCACCGTAGATACATCAGGAAATTCCAGAACTGCCATGACAGGCTCAGAAAGAACAATTTGAAAGGACTCAGACTGTTCATGTTCACCATCACTCAAAATCCGTACTCGCCACGTAGCTAAGGTTTGGCCAGGATTAAACTGCACCTGCTTCTGGGCTTTTCCTCTGAAGTCTTTATCTTTCTTGGCAGTACCATCTTTGGTGCTAATACCTGTCAAAATCAGAAATTCTGGTCATTAAAAACATCACTCATAATTTTTCTCTCATTCTGTCATCTTTAAAAAAAGAAGTTTTAGAAAAATACACTTTTCACAACTTGAGAGTGTTCAAGCCAACTCTGTTACTCTTGATTAATTTTATATTGGTGTCACACATAGAGGTGAAAGCACATCAGTTAACATTATGAAAGACAGTTTGGACAGAATTAGCCAAAGCAAAACTAACTACTAGAAAAATTCTACGTTCTCTCAGGTTACAGTCAAGTTTCCATTTCTCTGTAATTGAACTTGGATGCCCAAAAGGGCCAACCGATTTCCCCCCACCCCCTTTAACATTCTGGGTTCTCTTCTGTTCCAGAACATCTAAATAACATGCTACCTGAAACCCTCAAAATTATTTATTTCTCTAGAAAAAATAAAAACACACCTGGGAAGTTCAGCCTTCAAGGGGAAAGCTAAGGAAAACACAAAGACACAAAGGAGTAAAACATAAGGAATAAGGAAGAAAGAAGATGAAAAAACTGAACCACTGTGGTCATTCCCACTACAATAAGCATTTTTTTAAATGTTTATCCTCTTATTTCAGTGTTTGCATAATAACAATCACTAAACTTAAGTCAAGTTGAAACTGCAAAGCCAAGGGATAAAATCCAACACAGCTCATCCCACCGAGACAGCACAGACCTTACTGCCTTGGACCCAGGCTGCTCTAAAGTGGCTTTTCATTGGTGTTTCCCTCCCAGGTTAAGGCTGTCTGACAGGCCCTCATGGAAATTAGACAGTCCTTCAGAACTATCTCCAACTCATGCATTTGGCCTCTGTTTGAACCCCACAGTACCCCACTCAAATCTTAAAGGTCTTTCTCAAGTTTTCAGAAAAAAATTAAAACTTCTCCCTTCTCTGCCTGTTTCTTCCAACTGTATTGTTTAATGTATTAAAACATACCACCTTTCCCTACAAAACTTGCCTTTCTTGCTTCCTGCTTGTGCTTCCTCCTAAGTCATAGCCAATATTTTACACAACTTCTATAACTCTTCAGCCCCTTTAGTACTGCAGGTGGACCAGGATGGCCAGTAAGCATCTTAACCAATATCTTTTACGTTCTTTCTAACTCTGTAATTCCATTTTGCAGGATTAAGGTAGTCAGAGGCAAGTTATTCAAACCACTTTTCCTGGATTTTGAGTCAGCTCAATTCAGAAACCGAACTTGAATCCATAGGTAGAAAATTTTGTAAACTCTATTTAAAGAATCAGAAGTCAAATCAGTATCTGTAATCAGTATCAGTAATTAATTTAAACCACACATCCTTAACTTTGTATTTCATTAATCTGTTTTATTCTTTCACTTTCTTTAAAAGAAATATATTATAAAAGTTAGTTCACTGTTCAAAACAGAGCCTTTTAAGTTAGATCTACTTAGTTAGTGTCTATATCCCTTAAATCTCATGCCAAAATAGGTGTCCTAACTACATCTCAATACGTGAAACTCAGATTCTTATTCAGAAAGAGACTTGAGCAGAAACCTGATTTCTAAGCATGAGCTTGTTCTCCATGCCAGGGAAATGCTTACATATCTCTGCAAAACCAGCTTTAAATTGCATGCCTTTTTCTAAGCAGTGTAAGCTCACCATAGGTTTTGACATGAAAGTGTAGAAAGATAATGCTCCCTGGTCCAAATGCATCACTAGGAAGAGAATGGGAACAGACCCAGAAGCTAGAGACAGGTGTGAGGTTGCAGAATGTGATAACACAATCTTTTTTTGCCTTTTCACTACCCAGCAAACAGCTTTCAACACCTCCTATATCAGCCTCAGCTGACTGCCAACATTGACTGAAGAAAATGAGCCTAATGCTCGTAGCTGCTAATCAGACCAGCTCACAATAGCCTTCCTGGGAAATGATGTATGTTTATTGTTGTCTTTCCAATTGCTACAACTGTATTTTCCCATTACAGGAAAAATAAAATCTGGACAGGAACTGGATTCTGTGAAACAAATACAACAGTGGCATGAATCAAATCAAAGAAAAAATGACTGGGTCTTGGGTTTTTAAGTAAAAAATCAATTGCAGAAGACCAACAAAAAAAAAAAAAGTGAAAATGTCATCATATAACTAAAGAAATCATATATTTAGCACAACAAAAATACTTGCTTTAATAAATAAACATACTACTTTGAATCTAGCTTGCTTAGTATCAAACACTAGTAAAAGGATATAGCTGTATCGATACATTTTATCAACTAGCTGGCCAGTGATTTATAGAAGCAATTGATAAAGCTAAAATCGAACTTACTTATAAAAGAGGTTTCTCCCAGGTAACCTCTCCGTTTAAGAACAACATCAAGATATTTGGAGTCTTCATTTACTAAATAATACTCCTTTTCTAAGGAGATCCATGCCCAGTTTAGGCGAAAATATTGATTCTTCAGCTTATTGCCTCCTGCAAAACAAAGCGATGAAGATATATTTATTCACTTTTCTTAAATACTACTTTGTCTTTTGAAGTTAATGTAACCTGTATCCTGGGTAAGATGCGTATCTTAGCTGGACATTACAAACCAAAGTTTTTAAAGATTTAAAACTAAGAAATAGCAAGTAAAGAACTCAACCATGACACATTTGGTACATATAGGAATAAATTTTATCTTAGATGCATACAAACTAGCCACATTCATTCCAGGGTATGCTAATTTTCTTCTTTTTTAAGGGAAAAAGAACAAGAATTAATCAAAATATATTCAGGATGCCTTTTTTAGGAATTACAAAAATTGTGGATGATCCAATTTTCTGCAGAACTGAATTGGTATTTCCAAATAACACACAACGCAGGACATCATGCAGAACCTCCTCAGTATGATCAGACTGCCAGAAGCACTGGAAGACCCTTATTATCCTGAGATACTGGAGATGATACCTACCATCTTTTAGACTGCATTTACCCATGCAGCCTGCTTCTAAGACTCAATATCTGGTTCACTACATCTAACAATTTCTGCTCTTACTCATTTAGAATTTATGCATCAGCACTGTGTGATTTTAGGAACAGCTTCCACATCTTACTAGAAAATGGTTTCAACAAGATTAAGTATCCCTGATACATGCCACAGTTTATAGCTATGCTGATGCTTTCCTAAGCTTACATGCTTGTAACCATTGGGTTAAGTATGCTTGCCTAAGGAGATTTAGAGAGATACAAATGCTTATTGGAATTCTCTTAAACTATTTTGCAATGACCTATCTTTACAATACGATGAAACCTATCTTTACAATACGATGAACGCCCCCAACTGAGTAAGCTGATGAGATGTGGTTTTGGAGTCAATTTTCAATAGACCAAAAGATGTCCTCACAGTTCTTTTTACACAGGCACAACTATAGCAACACACTCCCGGTGAAGAAAGTAGACTCCAGGCATCATTTCCAAGGTCTCTACTATAGCAGTAACACAACAGCTTCCATGCAGTCTCACTGAACATGGATGGTTTCTATGCACTCAAACACTAGGAATTGAAAGCACAGGACACCAAGCAGTACAGTCAGATAGGGAAACTGGGCGGTTAACATGGACCAAGTCAGCATCTCTGGCTGGCAGCTGTTGATGTCAATAGCATTGTCCTTAAGTTGAACACTATTTCCTCTTACAATAATGGGAAGAACTTCACAGTCCTCCTCAAACAAAAATGCCCATATATTTATCAGCAGAAGTAGGCTCCATTTTTTGAAGCCAAAGCAATGCAGGAACACAGGAAGTATCCCTCAAAGTTTTTGACAGGATGATATGGACGCCATTTAACTCCAGCTGCAAAACACTAAGCAGCAGACTAAGATCTGAGCATGCCTCAGGCTAATCTCTTGCTCCCAGCAGAAATAAAGCCGTTGTGTCTACAAGTAATGGGATTTGTACAACTGTAAACCAGCAGGAAGTGTTTATTGAAATGGCAGTTTTTCTTAGTCTAAAAAAGCAATCCAGAAACAACAAATGGAAACAGATGGCACTCTAAGGTCCAGTTAAAAATGCTACTTCTTATTCAGTTGGAAAGGTAATAGCTGAAAAGAGCTAGCACCCATTTCACTGACTATAAACCAAGTATTTGGGCAACAGACTGAATATCTCAAATTAGATTAACACATTTCTGACAAAATATAGCATAGCTTTACTTTCTAATGCACAGTTTACCTCCACCTGTTCACTGATTTTTCACAGCAAAAAGGCATTTCTTGTCAGTGTAGGCATTCTGGATGCCACAGATAAAAGCACATGACAAATCAAGTTCTGTATATCATCCTACTGGATGTGTTTGTTATTACTCAGGAGAATCCTCTGATTTCCATAGCAAGAATAAAATAACCTGTTCAGCTCACTGAAGGCAGATGCTCACTCAGCAACTGTCTCTGGGAACGTTGGCTTGTATGACAGGCTGTAGTCTGATTTCCTTCCCACAAGGTGCTGCTACAGAACAAGGTTTGCTCAGGTAAGGACTGTCTGAAATGTGCAAGGAAATTAACACTTCCGTACACAAGCCAGTGAATAAAGTAATTCCTCTGAACAGCAGAGAAACATATCTAAGAATTTCAGTTCACTCATGGTTTAACTACTGGAGGAAGAGTCAAATGGAGTTTGGTCTTCCCCTTCCAGTTTCTTCCATTCTATTCCTTGAAAAATTAAGCAGCCCTTCCATATACTTCCACTCTGCTTCACAGACAAGGGTATGTATTTCTTTATTGACCTGTCTACTAGAAAAAAACAACCATACTTGTGTAATCTAACATAAAGGCAATGGTACTGTGTAAACAAAAGGAGGGAAATAGTTACTGGAGTATCATGCTGCACTCCTTGTCTTGCTTCTTTCTTCTCTTTTGATCTCTGTTGTTACCGACAAAGGGGAAGGCTACAACAGCACATACCAAAAACTGTAATGAGCACCACAAGAAAACCAGTAACTATAGTGTTAGTTATACTAGCACTTACATTAGATTAGCCATATGTTATGTCTTTCCATTATTTTCTCGGGACAAACGCAACAGAATATGTCTTGTTCATTAATGTAGTGAGAAAAGCCATTTGTGTGCCACCCTTGAACACACTGCCCTATTTAAACATAATTTCACAGAGGGATAAAAGTTTCTAAGATATAAAAGGAATGAAAATTGACTGCCAATTAAAGGAGAGAGAACCTATTATTATCACTATTGAGAAAAATACTGCTGCATGATCTTACTAGAAATAAGAATGACACTGGAAACCCCCCAGCTGAAGGAAAAGCTTCTAGTAGAGTTTGTATCTTTTTAGAAGAAGAGATTCCAGCCATGGGATGGAAAGCAATAGGAAATGCGGCATCATTTGTTCTACTGCCGAAAGAACTAATGGTTTAAACATGTTGTGGACATAGGCACACAATCTACAGCTTACACACAGGTCTCTTACATTTCATCTCTAGTGTCTTAAATAGTTCAACCTTAAATGTAATCCCTATTTGCAGATAATTACTGAACATATCAAAATTACTATACAAGATAAAAAATCCCAGCTGTTAAAAAGGAACAGTCATACGGAGAAATTTCAGCAGCCAACTACCAAACCAGTTAATTCCTGTCATTGATGCTATGGGAAATGTGAAACAACACTGAGTTGGAAACCTAATGAGAGGATGAAACTTAGGAAGCAAAAAGCACAAGAAACGCAACATGAAAGACTTAATACTGTCTTAATTCCACCAATTTCTTGCTTTCAGCAGTTTCTTTCCATGTTTTCTCAGAGTAAAAAAACCCAACTAAATGAAAGTATTATTTCCAGGGGCCTTCCAGCAAGCCTTCATTTCTACAGGCCTGCTTCTGCCCCTGAAATAGATATTGTTCACCTTTTAGAATGTGCAGTCCTAAACCCATCAGATTTAGAAATTTAAGAAAAGAATATAGATATTTTGGATCTTGCTTTCTTCACTTCGTGCTTTTTGTGTTTAGAGGAAATGTTTTCTAAGCCATTTCATGGTCCGATGTCACCCAAGGAATAGAACCCATGTTGTTGTTGTTGTTGTTACTATTGTTGTTATTGTTGTTGTTGTTGTTGTTGTTGTTATTATTATTATTATTACAGACCTCTGACACAATAGAGTAGGAAGCATATGATACATCTTACCTAACTTCAGGTATTTATTTTTGGGCTAGAAATCCTAAACTGTCTTTATAGCCAAAACCGGGAAAGAGGCATTTTGTAAGGCTATGACTTATTTTAGGCATCTATTTTAGAATGAGATTAGCTGTGCCTCAAAATATGCAGAAATACATGCATTTTTCCTCAGCAGCTCTTAAAGATGCCTGTCATGACCAGTTAGGTTGTTGACATTTTTATTATAGTCATCTAAAGCTGGGTAAGATGAATTCCACCATGCCTGAACTAGATGAAACTGGGCCTTTTCTACAACATAGTAGAGCCAAGCACCGCGCAAACGTAAGGTCTGTAAAGAATATTAAGAGTATAGCTTTCAGAAATCATAAAATATCAAAAATAAAATTGCACATGCCATCTTAATTTGGTTCCCTATCAAATTAATTATCTGTCCTACAATAATATTTCTATAGGCAAATGAATTTTGCATTGTTCATTAGCACTTCCCTTGGGCTTGGTCAATCATTTAGCTGCTAGGCAAATAATTCAGGCACTATACCTCAGTGACAGGTTTGCTTTTATTCCTCTCCCAGACAAAAGCTTGTAATACAAATACATCAGAAGTTTGGAGGTGGAAGCCATTACATGCTTTTAAAACTAAACAAAAGGAAGGAGGGCCGTGTTACAACAAGGTAAATCCAAAGTAACTTTGCTTATATATCAGTGAGACGTGGTTGGCAAGACATTGCTATAGTGATGAATGAAAACCTGTTTCTTGAATTTTGCCAGAGATCAGAGTGCAGCAGGGCTAAATCAAAGATGCTAGACAGGACGTGGTGCAGTGAGACAGTCACGAGAAATGAGATGGCAAGAGTTGTGAGACACAGTCAAAAACTTTGTAAGGAGCTAAAGCTAAGGATCTGGAGTAAGGTGGGTCACAAAGTGACTTCATGACTGTGATTTCATGACTGACTGAGGCTGCTGAGGACAATACCCTCTGAAAAGGTTTGCCTGAACATGACAAGTCAAAGATGGATGTCACCTAGAATTGGTCTTTATAGAAGTCCTGTCAGCAAATTGGTCACCTGTCAGAAAACGGTGATATATTATTTTTGCATAGGTCATCAAACCAGAAATTTCTAGAAAGATCAAGTCTTCCAGAAACTCCAGTTTCAGTTATTCAACATGAATAACAGGAGGGAGAAAAAGGCTTTGTCAGTAAACTGGTTAAAGGGAAAAATATTAAAATGAATTTTCTCATTTAAGCATTCATCTTTCTAACCTGGCTGCTCAGATATCTTTAAAAAGATATAAAACCTCCATGAAAAATACAGATTAGATTGTCAGAACTTTCTATCATGATGCAAAGAGCTCAGAGAAAGAAAGAATCAGTTCCGGTTCTCTCTATAGATCACTGGACTATGTGAAGACGGTATAAAATATATCTCTGTCATTAAATTGTGTCTCTTGAGCACTGGCGACCTGAAGGGCATTCCATAAAGAATGTCTGATTGTAGCTTTGCTGTCCCTAGGAGCTACCCCAGAACCCTAATTCATAAACAAAAGCATACAACTACAGCACAGTGTTCTCTTATTGACACAACAGAAATTGATGTATCTTGATATAGATATTGGCTTCCCTACATGGTATCCATGGCATAATCAGTCAGAGATGAATCAGCTAAACAGTGCCTAACCTGTATAACCATAGACACACAGACTCATTGTGTCCACAATATCCAAGTCTGCACAAACACAACTGTCTGGTACTTGCAGAGCTTTATGGTGCAAACTATCTGCTCTCTTTAGTCATTAGGTGAGGTTGTTTAATGGGAAAAAACCCCAACCTATAAATTCTTCCAGGGCAAAGAGCATACATCAAACACAAGAAAGACAGAGGAAAAAAACTACCGGTAAATAAACCATTAAGAAGTGTTTCTTCAAAAATTTTTACTACTGGCCTTTTCTCCTTTCTCTTCTTACTTTGCTTCCTAAACAGACTGCAAAAGGATCTTAATAAGGAGAACCAGAGCAACTGTGAAATATTAATAGTCCACCTATAGTTCAGGAATCTTTGTATGGCACAATTAAAAACATAGCAAGACACATTAACAAATCATGTTTCCTCTCTCTTCCTCCAGCTCTTTCCAGGTTCTGCTACTGCTTGCTGATTTGTTTGCATGTCTGCAAGAGCTGCAGTCTTTCTTCTTTGGTTCAAAATATTTGACCCTACTGGGTGCCTCATTCAGACAGGGTTACTGAAGTCAGCACTACTCTATCCTTCTCCTTGCTATGGATCTCCTCATTGCAGCCGGTACATGAAGCATCTGAAAAAGGAAACCCACTCCAGAACTGGAGTTCAACCTGCAGAGAAAACAAAGACACAGGGAGAGGCAAGAAAAGGGAATTGTCCATCTATAGACTTCTGTTCCATTTTTTCATCCTCTGATTAGCCTCCTTCTGTGCCAAGCTAATTTAGGTAATATATACCAGAATAAAGTTACCTCAACAGTTTTATTAGAAGTTAAATCTGATATGAAATGCAGAAATCTTAGTCCCCAACATCATGATTCCCTATTTATCCATGAAGCTCCCTGTCAACCTTATCACTTCCCAAGTTTTTTGATCCCCACACTATTTGCAAGTCATTATTCATGGTTTGTATAGATATGTTTTTTGCCGGACTGGAGGAGGAACATATTATCTTAAGTGATTCTGCTAGTCAGAATAAATATAGAGAAGATATTGTATGTTCAGCTCAAGACACATCGTTTCAACAACTCTGATTTCCCATACTGTGTCACAGTCCCGGTACATGCTAGCTCCAGGTTAAAAAGGCAAAGGTCTCAAGTAAATTTTTTTTCTGTCAAACTATTAAAAAAACCCATCTATAAAACAGATAATAAATATTTTTTGTTCAATGTATTGGGGCAACATATCATATGCTATTCTCTCTGCTATGATCATCAGAAAAGGCATATCTTGTAAAACTGCCTTAATTTCATATAGAAAAACTATTCACAGACGCGAAATGCACTTAAAAATACACCATTAGAATGTTTTGAATTGATTTCAACAATGCATAAGCTAACCTAATAATTTTATCCAGTTAGAAACCCATCAAAATGCTTCACCTTTATAAGTCTTTTTCAAATGTACCATAATGGACTCCAATCACTGAAATAACTTGCTGAACTCTGCACCCTTCTGCACTCTCTCTGCCACTGTAGCTCAATATATTTGCAGAACAACCAAAACCAACCCCCTAAACTAGCCCCTAGTGATTAGAGACTAAAACAATGCTTTCTCTGACTTCTCCTGAGAAAACACACACTTCTCAGCATTATGGACTTGGCTTGCCTGGAGTGTAATTGCTGGTATCCAATGAACTGCAGACAGTTTCCGTCTTTCAGTAGTTTCTGTAACTCTTTTTTCCTTCTGTTTTATGTCTACCCCCAAGAAACAAGTTGTAATGGCCGCATTTGCCAGGGCTCAGACTAAACAAATGCTTGAAGTCATGTAGCAGAAAAAATATCTGAAGAATACTGTATAGTTGCTTTGTTACAAAAAGAGAAGGGACGTGAGAGAAGAGACATGAATGTAAAGGCTAGCCAATGCATATTAAATTTTGATCCTAGTAAAATTCAACTAAGCGTAACTAAGGATGTCTCCAAGCACAGTCTAGAGATTCACGCTGAGTTAAATTTAAGGAATTCCCAATTCAAGTCTATGGCCAGTTCTTCTGCAGGAGATTAACCAGACTCTGATTAAGAGGTTAACCAGATTTTCATTTACAGAAACTGTGGAAGTAAACATGCACTGGTTCTTCAATCACTGCATTTCATAGCTTTAAATTAATTTCAGTTTAAATCAGTTCACCAGGAGCCAGGACACCTTCACTCTATTGGCTGCACCAAGAGCTTTCGAGCTTTCAAAGAAGAGAGCAAAGCAGACAGATAAACCCAGTTTGAATCACCAAAAAAAGATGCTGGAGCATTCTGTGTGTTTGAAAGCCTTTATAGATACTAAGTGGTTAGCTTTGTAACTGATTTCCAGGGAATCCAAGAGATCCACTTGCTGATTTGGGACTTTGTGCTGTAAACAAGGGACTAGCTCTGCAGGATGCTGAATGCTTCCCACTTCTATAGCTCCAATAGTGAATATGTAAATAATTTCATGGATTCAGGGTACTACTGAAATTCTACTAATTGAAATGCTTAAGCACATACCTATATATGCTGCTGAATCATTGTTCGTAACAGCAGTGAAAGACACTGAGCTACCCTAAAAGTTCTTAGCAAGACTGGACAAAGTACAACTCGAGAAAAATTATTCAAATCATTCCTCTTCTTCCTCAAAATACCAATCCATAAAAATCAAAGTTGTGCACAAAAAGACTGGCTTTGATTAATCTCTTTACTGAAAATATTGGTAGGGTATAAATATTGAATTTTCATCTTTTTCTACAGTTTGCCTTAAGTCTTTTAGGTATATATAACTTTTCATATTAATATGAAAATTTAAAAATTTAAATTAATTCTAAATTAAATTTAAAATTTAAAATTAAACTAATTTTAATGTAAACCCTAAAAATTCTAAACTGTACAATTGATCTTTTAAGCCTATGCTCAATTATTCTGCAAAACTTTATAAGACTTTTTGTCCTGATTAAAAATAAAATATCTCAAAACATTTTCACAGGATAAGAAATTGTCTTATTGCTCAACTCAAAGACTTAGCAACTGTTCAGTATTTACTGATGGAGAACAAATATAGAATAGGATTCACTGAATCACTTTAGCTAACATTTTCTCCTGACAGTCCCAGTCTAGAATTTGATTAATCTCATTTTAAAGTAGACATTTAAACTATGTCAGATGAAGCGTCGATTTTCCTATCAGAGACCAATGAAATTAAGGGTAGACTACAAGTAAAACAATGACAGTTCATTAGACAAAACAAAATATGTATATTAATTAGACATATTTATATATTAATACACTCACAAAATAATGGATATATAATACTTGGTCTAGGTACATACCAACAATACAATATTACAGAACTTTAAAATCTTGCAACATTCACAGTACAGCCAGACAGGTTACTATGATGACAACGACCAAAAGATCTGATCTAAATCCCATTGATACATTAGATCATCATACAGTTTATATGGAAAGATTTCTTTAGAAACTGAAGTACCACAAGTATTTGTTCCATAGAAATTATATTTTTCTAATCAATACAGGCCTTTTCTCATTACAAATCAGAACTGACAATGTTTTCTTTCCAGAAATACTTTGTCTCACTGAAAGTCAATGGGAGCGAGGCATTCAACACAGAATCTGCCCAACACAATTCATAATCAGACTCTACCCTTTCAGCCTGAATGCAACATTGAAGAAAACAACCAGACAGACATATCAAAATTATGAAAGTGAGCATATTAAAGGATCAGGATACACTGCAAATAATAACCTGAAGCTATGCTGAATGCACCTGATTTTGGCCAGTATTTGAGATCAAGCAGTCACCAACAGGCTGGTGTTTGGAAGGCAGACCTCTAACAAACTCTGGGTGCAGCAGGCACATGCCAAAGTTGTCGTTATGCTGAATTTAAGAGATGTCAGAAAACGAGTCAGAAGAAAGACTTTATTTTGTCCTGACACTGTTTCTAAGGTGATGAACAGGAGAAAAAAAAAAAAGGCAAAAAAAAAAGCGTGCCACCTGTCTCTTGGTTGGTATTGTCTTATTTGCTAGGCACTTATCAGTGATTATTTTAAACTAATCAGCAGGTAGCAATCACTGCTGATAGCCTTTATTTGAAAGGAGCAATGGACAAGAAAGAGTTAAATGTTTGGGAGCTTACCCTCCCTTCTGGAGAACTAACTCATGTAAACAGATACAAGAGAAGCAGAACAAAACCGAAACCAAGGGGATGGACAGGAGAGGAAGCATTTGAAAGGGAACAGTTGACAGCTACTGAACATAATGTCCCACTAGACCCAGAAAACAGAGGGTATCAGGATGTAGGGCTGTCTATAGACGGCTCTATTAGCAGCACTTTGTTCTCAGAAGTCTTTGTTCTTAATGTAAAGATAAGTCCTTATGTTGAAATTATGCTTTATGTTATTGCATATTGGATAAATAATGACCACTGCTTCTAAGCAGAAAAAAAATCAGAGCACCCAAATTCAGCAGTTCCCGTGAATAACAACTACTGGCAAAACACAGTATGTTTTTGCACATAATCAACTGGCTCCTGTTCCACAAAAGGTGAAAGCAAGAGACCTGCCACTTAAGGGCAGGATTCATAAATCCAATTTTCTCATTTAAAAGACATATGTTTAATTTAAGCTAGCTGTCTAGGCACAATAAATGGAAAGAACTGCATATTCAGGAACTGCTGGTACATCTGATACAATCAGCTGGATTAGTCTCTGGAAAGATTTGGACCACTCCATTGAATATAAAGGGAAAGTATTCAACCCACCAGTCTAGGTAGCTAACTATTAGATACCTAAAGTCTAATGACGTGATTTTCATGTGTGCACACAAGAGAGTCTTGAGAAAACTCAAGGGTACAACTAGTCCTGAACCGTAATATGGTAAATTTGCAAATTCAAACACTTTAAAAGGTCATCTGTAGAATATTAAAAAATAACAACAAAAAATTATTTGGTTTAAAAGAATTAGTCTCAATAAAAAGTTATTTCTATGTTGTAATGAAACTAATTAGCACTTTGTGTAGTTACAAACTAACTTCGCATCAGAAAAATAATTTAAACTTCCTTGTGAGTAGTAACAGAGAAAACCCAAACATACCACTCAATCTGTCACGTCTGTCATTTAACAATGCCCACATTACCTAAAGCAGAATACCTTTTTTCCTAAGCATCCACACCCTGCACCTCCCTCTGAAGGAAAAAACCACCACCTGGATTAGTAAGGCTTCATGCATGCATGGCCTGCAGCAGTAAGTAAATTTATTAGATCTTTGGCAACACATTCTTAAAATAAACTTAATAGTCTTCAGGTCTCTGCTTACTAATTTCTTTTGTGGCGCCAGACAACTTCTCCCAAAAAACAGGCTCCAGCTGAATTGAAGCAAGGTTCATTTCCTTGTCTCACAGAATAACGGGTTTAGCTCCACTAGCTTAGTTACTGTCCCATATGGGACTTTCTTCTGCTTTATATCTTTAAAGCAGTGCTACACACATATTAGCTTGTAGGAAAACTATTGTCATTTAAAGCCTAATCAGACTAAGCGTTAAATTTGAGGATCATGGGGTATCCTCAGCCTCAGTCTTGAAACTAATGAGTAATAACATAAAAGTGTACTGCGACCTCACAAATGAAAGACATTCCAACAGAACAGGAGCCAGGAGAAATATACTTACAATCAAAACATTATCTCACTTAATATTGTACTATTTTCAGAAATTCCTTTATTCCGGGAAAAGAACATACCAATTTCCCTTTCTTTAAATCACATTTTAATTTAGACACTGCTATTGCGAACTGCTTCATATGTGCCTAATATTTCAATGCTTGCAATATCATTCTCATGCTTAAAACCAGGGCACGTGAGTAGGTGCCATCTGAAACTGAGGCCTCTAATTTTTCATAATGAATTTGAAATTGGTATTTCTGTCAAATTGGTAAATTTCCCTTGAAGAAGTAGTTGAACTTTTTAACTCTGTTGAACGCTGTCTTTGCAGAGAATTCCCCTCCATTTCAAATGACAATCCAGACTCATAAATCTCAAATTTTACAGCCTTAAGAGGAAAATGCATGCAGGAGGGATTAAAGAGGTTGTTGCTATTTGCAAAACCTACTCTAAACAAAATGGAACTGTGTTTCTGTTTTATCAACTGGACTTCTTGCTGTAATCACTGAGCACCTATAGGAAAACTATTCTTTTAACTCCATGTCAAAGTGATTGAACTGTTTCTCTTTATTAAGTATTCACTTCCACAGACTCGAGTTTTCATTCCTTTTCTGTTCTGGCAATGCAACAAATAAAATGCCTGCCTGACTGGAGGAGAACTAATGTCAGGCAGGTTCATTTAACATTTACTTTTAATTCATTTCAGAGTAATTGTACCAGGTAATCTCAAATACTTGACCAGAGAAACTCCTTTGTGGTGCCTTTGATCCTTTTTAAGCTATGTCAAAGCTATAACCTTTTGCCTTAAGACAAGCCTTGTAAAGAGGTATTCAAAGATATTAGTTCTGCTGAGGAAAGAAATATTTTTGCGTTAACACATTATACTTTTATATCATTACAAGTTTTTTAGTGTTACTTGAGGCCTATCCTATGCAACATAACTGTATATTCCTACAGCAGCAATTATATTATATTCCTGTATTCTTATTTGATCTCAAATTCCTATGCTGTAGTCACAATGTATATTGCAAGGTGAAAAAAATAAATTGGGAGAAGCCAAAAATTCCTTAAAAGATTCAAGTCAAGATGTGAGAAATCTGTTTAAATATCAAAATTAAATACAGGAAAGTATTCCTGAAATGAAGAGCAGAATTGAAACTCCAAAATAATATGACCACTGTGAATTCCCCAGGAGAGCAGCCTGGGCTCAACAGACATAAAGCAGAGGGAGAGGGGACAGAAGTGACTGTGAAATTATGACACTCAATCTTGATAGTATGTTGCTTCCAACACAGTATTTCTCTCTCCCTCTTTCTCTCTGCACATGCATGTAATCTTTACTTATGCTTTGAGATAAGTAGTTAAATTAAGTGAAAATCAATAGCAGAAAAACTGCATCTTTAAAATTAAATTCATGCTTTTAGCACACAACAGATTTTAACAACTAATTTATTTATGTACGTTTCACATTTACTGAGTTTGAAAAAAGATTACTGTTTTAGATATTATTCCCTGTCTTAATGTACTAGCAGAATACTGCAATGTCTTGATAAGTGAAGAGGCATATTTACATAAAAACCCCTTTATTTCTAATAGGTTTGGCAAGATTCTTTTAGAAAATTACATTTTGACCTTCAAATACCAAGGTGTGTTTTTTGACACACCAAGTTGAAGTTTATTTGGCATCACTCACGCTTTTGGAAAATCGTTGATCAAGATTTCCATGACTGTTGTTCCACATGTATTCAGAAATTAAAATCCTTCAGCTTTTTCCCAAGGGGTAGGGAGGAAACATTTTTGTCAACTCAAGTCCACCTCCCACTGAATCTGCTGGCTATCGCATACAGGCAGGTGAAGGCCTGGGTATCTGTGGTCTCAAGTTTACATTTTTTGCCTTAAATTTTGTGCAGAAATGTGTGGAGGTGTGATCACAACATGCCAGCTAGCACAAATGTTTCACAGTTTTGAAGGAAGGTGTTTCCCACCCTTTCTTGAAAGGGAGCTGCATAGTGCTCACCTGTCAGGACACGACCTCAGCCTTGCACGTGTCGCCCGCTGAAGCTGATAACACTGCTGACACACAAACCAGAGCAGTTCCCTGGGCTTCAGCGTAACTGGGGCCGCTTGGGAAGCTGCTGGGAAAACTCCTCTCGCCTCAGCCTGCAGCAATGCGAACGATCTTGATGACACAGTGCCAAGCTGTCATCGCCTACCGCCTCCTTTTGGCTGGGGGTATTAAACTTGTTATTTTTAACTGATTTCATGGCTGTTCAAAATATTTATATTCTTTCTCCCACCGAATCTGACAGTGCCCTTGTTACCTGTTAGGATCCCTACTCCTTATAGTATGCAGCAACATGCCAGAGACTGAGGCCCAGGGGCTTCAGGAGGCTCATTCTGCTGGGAAGACCAGAGAAGCCCCAGGGACAGTAAGGCTGTGAAGAGCAGTGGATACAGCAAAGGTGGGAGCACAAGGCGGAGGCAACACGATGACAAAGCTCACCAGTTTCTCAGTGAGATTAATAGGACATCCCAGATCGAATCAGCCTGGGCAGCCCTCCTGCCGGATGAGTATAGATGGCTACTGAAATCCTTCTAGCTAATGATTGCCATCAAGCTACCTGTGAAAGCCTCATTGTTTAGGAAGATGACCTCTCCCCTGGATGTCTTGCAAGGATACTTCTTTCCCATCTTACTTTAATTACAGAAAAAAATTAAGGACATAGCAGGATTTATTAATGAGAGGTGCATAAGAGTTAGATGCATAAATTACACTGACTGTTTTTTTTTCTCTGTTATACAGGACTGAACAGGTGTAGATGTCAATTGATTTAACATCAGAAGATGGGATGGCTGAATTATTAATCTTCACACTGATAACTATGCAATATATAAAATATCACTGATCGCTGGGCCACTGTTTGACATCTCTGGAAAGACGTACATTTGAGCCCATCTATGAAAGCTGAGTGACCAGTTGGTCAGGCTGAAAGCAATCCATTGCTGATCCTCCTGTGCAAAACAATCTACACCACATAAATGGACACATATTAAAGAAAAATATGGCAGTGATTCCTTATCTGTTTAGAGATAAATCTGAAAAGTTATGTGACACATAATAAAGTTTCAATCATTCTAACATTTGCACATGTAACTTTAGTCATACAAATGTCCCCTCCCTTGCTAAATCAGATCCTCAACTTCCCACCTGCTATAGGCTTCTCCGTGCCAGAGAAACTTTCCTGCTTTAACCTTGGTCTACTGGTCAGTCCTATCTTGCCACTCAGAAGGGTGGACTCTAGCCTTAAGCTTTCCAAAGAAGCACCTACTATATTACCTATTTAAAAAAAAATCATTTGTCTATCTAGGCCTCAGTCTCCTGCCTTTTCAAAGAGGGAAAATATTACTAATCTTGTTTGTAAAGTCCAATGGATAAAAATGGTATTAAATCTCAATACATAAAACCTGGTCTTTATTTTTAAACTGAAATTCTGTCCCTCTCTCTGCCCCAAGCTAGCAAGTGCAGTTATATCAGCTACAAGTGTTTTATCAGTTCAGGTTATTGTCAGTAGTAGTTCCACCTATTCTTGTATAACCATTTATCTTTTAATTATTCCAGTTATTCTTTAGGTATCTTTCATATCAGAAGAGAAGGAAAAACAGTAGCAGAGTAACCTTACTGTCTCTCACCCTGCTTTTAAGGTTCTCTAGTCCAAACTCACCCAGTCTTCTCCAGCAAGTTTCACACCAAGAATGATCTGGGATCTCTCTTCAACTGTTTAACTCTGTAGGAAATCTAACTGAAAGGGAACTTCCAGATTGCTGCCTCCTGTTCCCTATTGGGACAGAAAGCCTTATCGCTATTCCATGTCAAAAACTCATTAATATCCACTAAGCAGAGGCTTCTTGACCTTTTCTCCACCTCCTATGGTGGAGCCCTTCAAAACCTGTTGACTAAAACTGGGCACTGCAGTCTCTGAGGAGGTCTCACAATAAGTCTTTTTTAAGCTTTGACTTAAACATTTCAAGAGAACGTATTCTGACCTTGAAAAGTCTTTGTCCAAACACATTTCTAATCCTTTGGACATGATTCTGATCTTATGTTATTAAATTCACATATGTTACAGATTCCTTAGCTGCTGAAGTATGAGCAATATCTCTGTTCTTCACCTCTTCACATACTCACTAAGTAGCTTCTTGGAAGGATAGTAAGCCTAATACAGTCTAACATAACCATGGGAAAGCACTTTCTTTTCTCTTTCTAGTTAATAAGCAACTTTCAGGGTAAGTTTGATAAAGTCCTTATGTTAAAGAACATGGGAGGGAACAGTAAAATGAAACTTGGGAGTGTACTGTCTCAAAAACTACTTGTTCAATGCAGACACATTTGCTCTATTCTGTGCTTACATTAGAGGCCTATATTGTAGTCTCCTTGTTCTTTTATTGACAGATATTTCAATCTACAATCACCAAGATACTTTAATGTGCCTTGGCACATAAACACAGGGGCAAGACACAGTATATGCATCCTGTTAAAGCCATGCAAACAAGCTCCAGTTGAGCTGGTACATCTCCATGGCACAAAGGGCAATGCCACAAGGCTCAGCCCTGCTAGAATCAAAGCCTTACCAGTTTGGTGCTCTGCTCAGCCTGCTCAGCCCTGCTGACTGCTGATTCCTGAGATTGTTAAGCTCTGTCTTGAGTAGCTCAGTAAGGGACCGTGTTGCTCGGTAGATGGAAAAGGTTTATTTTCGGTTAGCGGGATATAAATGAGGAGGGTAGATTTTATCTTGGGTTCTCTCAGTGTTTTTCCACAGTGCACTCTACAGGTTGTTGGATACACTTGTCTCTCTCTTTCCTACCCATGTGTGGCTGTAGAAACCATTTTCTCTCTGGTCTGTCATCACATGCCCTTCTTGTGGTAAATACAGTAACTGCTTACACAGAGACATAATACAGGCCAAGTCTTCCAACCTTTATTTTGAAGGTTTCCTTTAACGTTACTCAACAACTAGAGACAAGGAGGGGTGCCAGCAATATGTGTCAGACAAATTTCAGATCCAGTTTTCACACCAGTGTCCTCACAGGGTGTCTTCACTGCTTTCTCTGAGTCACGTTTTGGTAAACAGAAGAAAAGCACTGGAGAACAGGGTGGCAAACCTCACAGAATGAAAGTGGACATGGAGTTCCATTCAGACTATGGTTAAACTTTCTATTCCTAAGAGATCTTGGAGCAGAGCCACTCAAAAACTGCCAGAGAATGAGATTTGGACAGTATGGGAAAGTTATAACCTTTTAGGTTAATTCTTTGGTCCCTTACCAAGTATGCAACAAGATCTGAATAAAAGAAATATTATGTAGAAGTGTATGGAAGTTCTGCATAACAACATATTGATTTGCACTACAGATAAGTATTACTCACAGGTAGATATATATAATGCCAGAAATATTCCAGAATAACATTTAAAGTTTGAACATATCCATTTATGGCTATACTGTATTTCAACTTTAAAGTAAACATGTGGTCTCTTCTTAAATCCTGTAGTGCTGAGTGAGGCTGGCTTTATAACATCAACTTTCCATTGTCTGAGTACTAATATATTGAATGTAAAAGCCTTCTTTGAGAAAAAGCCTAGAATATCTAGAGAAGAGTATTGTGCAGACATAACATATGAAGCCACACTTGGCTTGGGCAAGTCCCTGAGCAGGCAGACTGGAATGTATCAGCAGGGAAGTCCTTACATCTTGGGTGATTCTACCATCTATGCAGTCGTTTATACTAAAAAAGATGGTGAAAAGAAGCTGTGATGAAATCAGGGATCAGTGACAAAATAATTAAAGAATTTCATTAATAATACTGATTTAGCATATCAAGAATTTTTCATGAGTTCGGAAATAGATTTGTTTGTGTGTTTTAACTCGGTGGCTATTTAATATTCATCATCTGGCAAGCAGGAAGGTTGACTTCATTTTAGCAAAGGAAAATCACTGTATGTTTCAGATCTAACCAAATCCTCACATACATTTTTTCTCTGCTCTATGTTTCCCAAAGATGGCATAGTTTGATGTTACACTGAAAATAGTTTCATCTCACTGATAGTCCTGCCTTCCACTTTTCAATATAGAACAACTACTCTGCAAGGAACTACTAAGACCATTCACCTCTTTTGCGCACATACTGTACCATCCTTCCAGTTTTAATATGCACTCTCTTTAGAACTTTTTTATATCTCACATATTTGACTGTCTTTCAGGCTGACTCTAAATTTTGCTTTCCTCCATAATTCTAACTGTCTTAGTGTTAATCTGATAGAATTGATTTGGGTTTGATTTAAAATGCAGCTTCCTCAGTAGCTTTCGACACTATGCCAGAAGATCATTTTTTCAGAGCAGTAAATCACAATAAAATGTGACACAAGAAAGGGGTGTTAGGGGTGAAAAGAAAACCATTTGAAAAAAACAGAATAAGTTTGAACAGGAATTAAAATAGTGGTTTCCTATATCAGTTTTGTTATCAAAAGAAAAGAAAGGGTAACTAATACACTTTTGCCAAATCTAAATTTCTGCTTACACCAAATCAAATTTGATGATAAAATATGCCCCTTCACTTAGTGTGAACCCACGGTTTGCAAAATAAAAAAAATTAATACAAATGGTGCAAAACTTACTGTGAATTATTCCTGTGACTTCCAGAATGCTCTCTGCAATCTACTATTTCATATTTGGGATAAGAATTTTTTGTCTGTGGTTGGCACACAAGTGAACCCTTATAATCACCTGTAAAGTCAGCAGTAACCAAGTATCCTGCCGAAATTTTTAAAAAAAAATTTAAAGAAAGAATTATAATGTCACATGATGGAAAGAGAACTAAGTCTGATATGATGGTTAGATAAAAGGAAATACACTTCAAGATCATTTCGAATGCTATGTCATTAATATAATCTAAAGTTATTTGTATAATGTTTATACACAAACCTAAAGTATTGCTGAAATAAAAATTAATATAATTTTTTTTAAAAAAAGTTATCATCATTTTTCCCCAAACAGTGTAGGATCTCTGAAACAAAACCTAAGTAACAGTGTATATTTAAGTAAGCATCATATATCAATGAAAAAATATGATCAATGAGCATAATGTTTAAAAGATTATATTACTCAGTTTTATAGCTTCAAGTACCCATAAGATTTTTTATAATCTCCTCCCATAAAGTGAGACTCTTTCAGTGAAACACTTTGTATGAAACTTGAAGTCTAGATAGAAGGTTTTATTTGTTAAATATACTGAATACAGCATGGCAAAACCATCAGCTTCTCATAATGGGAAAAATGCTTTGCATCCTTTTATATCTCTTAGGAGCTATGCCCAAACATTCAATCCCTCTCTCCACCATAAAGACACAACATGAGTGACAGGCAGCGGGAGGCATAGTGTCAGGGGATTTGCTTGAGTATTCTTTCCCTTGCTGCAGAATTTGATCTCAGAATTTTTTAGGAAAGTTATATTTGAGTCAATACACAAAAATTTTTGACACTTCACAGTCAAGAAATTTAGAGTATTCAGGTCAATAAGAGAACAGTATGTGAAAACTCTCATTACGTCCCTACAAAATCTAAATGATGTGTCAAGCAAACAGCTTACAGCACTTAGAGCTCTTTCAGAGACATACTCAACAAGGTATAAATCTTTTGACTGTAGTAAGTATAATATTTATATGCTTTAACCTTTGCCAGAATATTATTATTAACAGGAGATGAAAAATTATAAACTTTTATGGTTTAGAGAATATAATTTCTACAATTTGCTCCACTCCTAGCATTTCAGCACAATATTTCAAACACAAACAGTGAACTCAAATTCAGCATTCATTTCTATGGTTTGAATCTGCCCCATAGGCAGTGCGAAGTGCAATTATCAGCAAACAATGCAGTATTGCTACTAATGTTAACACTGATGTATGAAGGATGATTTGTGTGGAACACAGAGAATATTATTAGTGCTAAAGAATTTTACAGCTGATATGTACAAAAGATTGACACCAAATTTTTTGACCATTCAGATTTACATTTTTCATGTAAGTTTTGGGAAGAATCTGGACTTCTTCCCAACAGCTATGTATCCTACATTTTTAAGAAGTCACATGCATTTCACCTGATGAACTTAAGCCAGCTTTCTTTTTACATTGTTAGATTTATAAAGAAAATTGAGACGCACTACTTTCATGGAATACTCTTTAATATGAGATCCAAGAGACGTGGGACATAAATATGTTTCTACCCTGCAATTCTCCTTCTCTGTCTTTCTCTCTGTATATATCTTAAACAAGAGAATTACATACGTATATGTAAGTCCCTATAGATATACACACACACACACTTACGTAGGAATGCACAGGGCCTGAACACTTAGTTAAACAATTCATTGGGTACACTGCATTCACTCCGTATTCAAAATCAGTCTCATTCTGCAGCTTAGCTGAAGCAAAAGGAGCAACAACTGTTCATTAAGAGGAAGACGTGGTCCATATTTTTTGTGCTGCTCTGCCACCACAGAACAGCATGGGTATCTATAGCAGATGCTCACCAGTGAGATGCACTTCATAACAGCAACATAAGCCCACAAAAGAGAAATCAATTCATACAGTTTCCCAAGACATGCAATTATAACTTCCCATTCTGCCAGTAAATCAAGACTGAGCACACTGTTTTTGAGTGAAAAAGGTATACTGTTCCCTTCCCAACACAGTAATGTCAGGCACTCTCTCCTACCTTCAATAATGCAGTTTAATCTGGACTAACACACAGACATCTCTCATCTCCCATTACTCAGACTTTCACCTGGAGAATGTCAAGCCTTTGGGCTGGACACTATTAAGCCCCTGCTTACAAGCCCAGACAGTTTGACTCACTAGAACTCCCCAATAAGTAAAGAGATTGTGGAGAGCAATGTTCTGGCAAAAAATATGATGGTTATCCCAAGCAGAAAACTCTTTTTGGTGCCTATGGTATTCCCTTATCTATTCTCTCCACTGAACTTATATACTCATGCAACCCTTTCCTGGAATGACAACGCTTATGCCTCACCACAGAGTGCTTTGCTGGGTGAGTATATGCAGCTCATAGTTGTAACCACAGCCCAAATCCTTGCCCTTTAACAAATGATCTAGGCCATAGACCTGCTGGTTCTAGTAACTGCAATTCCTTTACTGTTCTTGCCAGCAGCAGCTGGAAGCTTTCTTCCACTTTCTCTCCAGGACTTTTTATGTAGGGAGAAATTACTGCATTGAATTACACTCATGCTACATTAGACGGGTTTTTTTGAAAAGCGTTTACTGGGATTTGTTTCACCTAACTTTGGACACTGTAGGTGTCTGTATCCTAAGACAGTTATCCTAAGCATCTATTAGAGCCAGTGAAAGTCTAGTCAGTGGATTAGGATTCTGTTGCATAAAGATAGGAATTCAGGGCCATTTGAGATGCTTTAATGTATCTGGGACATCTGCAGAGGGCTGGCAAATATAACACAGGACTGACAGGAAATCCATGCCCTTCTGTAGAGTTGGAGAGAGGTCAGGCGGGTTGGCTGAAGCCCCTCACAGTGCACTCAGTCCCATGCTGAGGGAGCTGAATCCTGCCCAATGATGTCTTGAGAGCTATTTAGGTCACCTTAAAGAAGACACCTGTATCAGCTGAATAGTTTTGTAAGTCCCGACTGTGCCATCTAGATCTTCATGGACCACAATGGCACCTTAGACAGCCAGACACATTCAGAAACCTGCATTTAGACATCTAACTTTGTGTGTCTTCAACCTAGCACAAACTCCACACATAACATTTAAACCTTATTTTGTTCAGGGAGGGGAGTATGCACATTGAAAAACAAATTTCATGTTACATGGCAGCTGACTTTACTGCTAAAAGAGAGATTTGCAAGCCCTACCTCTTGGCACTATATCTTTGAGATGAATGTGTGGATGTTTGCCTGCGTCAAACGGCAGCCTGAAGCAATATACAATTAGGGTAGGACAGGAACATGTCACAGAGCAGGGAAGTGAAGGAGGTAGTATCCATTTCAGTGTTGGTCTCAGATTGCCTTAAACTGACTGAAAATGCATCCCTGAGCCATGGCTTCTTGTATGCATCCAGCAAGTATAGACTAAGCACTGCCTACGAAATCAGGAACTCCCTGTTCCCCCATGGGCTCTCAGTTCCAGCTTCTGCTCTGTCGCCTCCCTGGAGTTGTCACATGTGGCTGTGTGGCCATTTAAAGAACCACTCTAGGGAACTGATCTGTAGTAGAACTAAATGTGGAAGGAAAAGGTTTAATTTTAAATTGGGTGGTTTCCCTGACCCAGAACTCATGGCACAGTGGTAAGAACGCTTGTGCCAGTGTAAGGGAGGCAGCAGCACAGTGGCAAATACCAGGGGTGGAGAGAGAGCAGGACTGCTGCGCTTGGCAGCAATGCTCTCTCTTGATGCTTACGTAAAGTAAGCCCTTATGCTGTCATTCCTTGCTGGTATAAATCCGTGTGTTAGAGTGTAAATCCGGCCATTATTCTGAAAAGTGAGTTTTCCATGTTATTTCCACTAAGAAACAACTTCATGCCCAAGTCTTATACCTAATGTAGAGTGTAACCGAGGAACACACGCTTTGATGCTGACATAAATCACATCACTTTTAACAACGTGAAAATTATTCCTGATAGAAGCCAGGAGTTGTTTTGGCAACGATTTAAAGAGGTCATAAAGGTTCCAGCTTTACAATGCTTCCCAAGAAAAACAAAAGCCTACAGATACCCAAGTTTTCTGTTAAGGCTCCTTTCCATCAGACCCACTGGCCAGTAATGTGACTGAAGGACAGAGCTTTCTGAAATGTTGCAGCTTGCTCCTTTTGATCATTTGTGAGGCACTACCTTGCATCTAATTGCCTTAGCCTACCAGAAACCTACTTTAAAGGTAAGAAGTCACTTCACAAGAGATTTGATGTCCTAGCAGGAAAAGCACACAACAAAAATCTAACCCTTTAAAAATTAATTCCCTTAAATTCATGCTTTACATACACACCCACAGATACCTACCTATAACACACAAACATGTAGCATGTATAGCACCCACAAGAATAAATTCTAAAGTGAATGTATGATTTAAAAAAGAAATTAAATGAACAGAAGCCCGGTTTGTTTGCTTTGCAGAAGAACAAAAAAAAAAGGAATTTCTCTGATTAATAGTGTATCACTTGTAACAATGTGCTAAATAAGAAAATCTAGATAAGTATTAGGAAATAAAGAATGTACTTTGGTTTTGCAGACCTCATTAGCTTGAGAAATGTGTTAAGGGAATCACTTCTGAATGTATCCATAATTGTATTCTATTTACTAAACCATTCAACATCTTGAGCTCACAAAAGAGTAAAAGATGAAGAATATGGGTCTCATTTGAAAATTGAGATCTGTCTATTAGCTGCTCCCTTCTGCAATGCTTCAAGTGAGTGCCCCTTCCATACATACTAGCTGTGCAAATACTTACACAAGTGACTTTTTTCAACCTAGTACTCTTATGGATATTAAAGCTATTCGTATGAATAAGTATGTGAATGATTGAGCCAGTAACAGGTATTTTCTGGAAAATCCTTTTTTCATTGTTTACGTACATATTAGAGAATAAATATATCTGTCTGACTGTGTGACAGACATCAAGGCAAAAGCAGTGAGAAAATGTACTCTGAGAAAGATGAACAACGTGTTCTTTAGTTTTCTTTGTTCCTCTCGGTCATGTTACAGTAAGTGTAGCTAACACACAGACACACACACACAAAATAAACTTCACATTAACCTCTGGCACCAATTAAACTATCTCAGCATTTCGTGTTTGTTCAAGTTCGTTTTAAATGCAGTGATGTTTTAATAGTACATGACAGTGCATGCAAGAGAATCACCATATTCTCTCGCACGAAGGTCATGGAGGGTATGGAAAGAACCTTAGATATGACACAATTTCACTGCTTTTTAGATTAATCTGAGCCTACAATAAAGCAAGGCTTGCTTCCTGCTTACAGAATAATGGTAGGAGCACATGAAAATCCACCTTTAAAACATGTACAATCTGCACACAAAAGGTGATGGTAATCATTTCAGACACACAGAAAAATAGGCCTGTGAATGAAAAAACAGCAATAAAAACTGAACAAGATTTATTCATGCACTACATAAGGGGCCCCAGCACGGCATTTCAGTGTCTCACTATAAGAAACATAATAATCAACAGACCAACATTATTTTATCATCTCACTGGCTGTTTTAGTTGCAAGAACTTTATCGGGTATTTGTCAGATTTTCTACTCACTAATTACAGATAAATTTTATAAAACCTGCATTGCAGCTTCCAGTACCATTTTTTTGTTTTTGGTTTCTTCCATACGTACTAAAATAAACTAGTTTGTATTTTTAAATACAAGAAACCCTGTGAAATGTTTCCTGGTTTATATTAAAAAATCAAAATATTAAACACAAAATACAATTAGCTAACAAGGCCAATCACTCTAAAAAAGGCTTCTTTTTCTTGGTTTCTTTTGTTGATGAGGAATTTTGTACTTGTTTTTGGGAAATGTCAGACCACACAAATGGGCCTTGTCTTATACAACAGCCTTGTGATGGGAATACTACTGTAGGAATCTCAGGTATCCCCTAAAAAAGGATGGAGAGGGAATGAAAAAACCTTGCTTTCAGCAGCCCAAGTGCTTTAGTCTCATGTAATTAACATCATATCTGACAAGTGGGTAGGATCTCAATATAAAACTGTATGCAAAGTACGGCTTTCAAAATCAGCATTATTAATATGAGTGTTAACCTAAAGATACAAAGAAGTTGTGAGAGTTTTTTTCCATAGTGACATTACGTGCTTTCAGGGATTAGCAGTATTGAGTAACATGGCTTCAGTTTGCTTTCTCATCAGCATTTTCTAATTTGTTTAATGTATTTTCAAGCAGAATTTCACAGTCTACATTACAAAGCCAGGCTTATCTTCAAGAACGGTAAGGAGGATGCGGGGAACTACTCTTTGATCACTAGAAAGGTGATGGAACAAATAATCCTGGAAACCATTTCCAAACACATGAAGGACAAGAAGGTGACAGGGAGGAGTAAGTATGGAGTTATGAAGATGAAATCATGCCTGATGAATTATGGCCTTAGATAAGTGGGCAGTGTGATGGATTGAAAACTGGGTGAATGACTGGGTTTAAAGTTGTCATCAGCTGCATGAAGTCCATCTGGAGGCCAGTCATTAATGGTGTACCCCAAGGGTACACTAATACTGCGGCCAATACTGCTTAATGCGGATGATTAAAGACCTGGATGCTGGGACAGAGGGTACCCTCAGCAAGTTTGCAGATGATACAGAACTGGGAGGAGTGGCTGATACATAAGACAGGTGTGTTAGCATTCAGAGGGACTTTGACAGGCTAGAGAAATGGGCTGACAGAAAACAAAAATGTTCAACCAAATCCTGCCCCTGGGGAGGAAAAACCCCATGGCAAAGTACAGGTTGGAGGCTGACTGGCTGGAAAGCAGTTTGTGGAAAAAAATCTAGGAGTACTCGTGGCCAACAAGCTGCCTGTGCACCCTTGCAGTAAAAAAAGCCAACAACATCATAGACTGCACTAGGAAAAGTGTTGCCAGCAGATAAAGGGAGAAGATCCTTCTCCGCTACTCAGCACAGGTGAGACACATGTGGAGTGCTGGGTCTAGCTCTGAATTCCCCAGTACAAGAGAGACATGGACATACTGTCCAGCGAAGGGCCACAAAGACAATAAAGGAACTGGAGCATCTCACATATAAAGAGAGGCTGAGAGAGATGGGGTTATTCAGCCTGGAGAAGAGAAGACTCAGGTAGGAAACTTACCAATGCATATAAATACCTGATGGGAGGGTGTAATGAGAGGAAGCCAGTCTCTTCTCAGAGGTGCCCAGTGAAAGGACACCAGTGAAAGGTGCCACATCCATACGTTTCCTGAACACCTCCAGTGCCCTGTGCAGCTTGTTCCAGTGTCTCATCACTCTCTCAGTAAAGAAATTTTTCCTAATATCCAGCCTAAACCTCCCCTGGCACAACTTGAGGCCATTTCCTCTTGTCCTGTCGCTAGTCACTTGGGAGAAGAGACCAACACCCACCTCTCTGCAACCCCCTTTCAGGTAGTTGTAGAGAGCGATAAGGTCTCCCCTTAGCCTTCTCTTCTCCAGACTAAACAACTGCAGTTCCCTCAGCCGCTCCTCATAAGACTTGTGCTCCAGACCCCTCACCAGCTTCATCACCCTTCTCTGGACACGCTCCAGCACCTCAATGTCCTTCTTGTAGTGAGGGGCCCAAAACTGAACACAGGATTCGAGGTGCGGCCTCACCAGAGCCGAGTACAGAGGCATGATCACCTCCCTACTCCTGCTGGCCACACTGTTTCTGATACAGGCCAGGATGCCGTTGGCCTTCTTGGCCACCTGGGCACACTGCTGGCTCATATTCAGTTGAAAATATTGTAGTTGAAATGCTCTTGAGTATACTTTAAAATCTAGTTTTTGTTCCTGAGTATCTGCTTTTTAGGAACAGATTGCATGTGCAAAATAGCTATCCTGGCGTGTTCAATGAGTAGGAAGTAATCTAATGTCATCCTTCTTAATTTTATGGATATCAGCCTTTACAAACAACAGCAGTCAAGCCTGAAAATTTGGCCTTTTGCAATGATAAATGAAAGTTTAGCTTATGACTATGAAATCATAAATGGGAATCTCTACACTAACCAGCTTCTCTTTGGAGACAGGTATATCTAGTATGTGACACAACATACCTGTCTTAAACCTTCCTCTTCATCAGGTGATAGTTTATCATGCTGAAGGAATGGAAGAGGGAAATCTTATGAGCCAAGCAGATGGCAGGAAATGCTATTTGTAGATATCATTGTGTGAGAGGTGGGATCTCTAAAGAAAGTGGAAGAATGCACATGTTGTATTAAACATTTGAGAGCGAGTGCTTTAACCATAGAAGCTGTATTGTGACTGCAAGCTTTAAATCAGGTTATATGGTTGGCCAGGTCTGAATCTAAATTTCATCATATCTAAGATACTAGCTTTGAAAAATGAATGTGTATTGAGCCTACTTGTGATTATGACGTTGGTAACTTAGGTACAGAAGGCTTTATTTTGGTTAGAATTGAGGTATCAAAATAGGTTTCTTCAGAAACAACTTGGATTGTCAGGCCTGTCAGTCTGACCTCGGTGCCAGGGAATGTTATGGAGCAGATCATCTTGAGTGCCATAGAATCATAGAATCATTTAGGTTGGAAAAGAGCTTTAAGATCATCAAGTCCAACCATCATGGGGCACAACCAGGCAATCAGGCCCAGTCAGCATGGGTTTATGAAAGGCAGGTCCTGCTTGACTAACCTGATCTCCTTCTATGACAAGATGATCTGCTTAGTGGATGAGGGAAAGGCTGTGGATGTTTACCTGGACTTCAGGAAAGCCTCTGACACCATTTCCCACAGCATTGTCCTGGAGAAACTAGGTGCTCATGGCTTGGACAGGTGTATGCTTCGCTGGGTGAAAAACTCACTGGATGGCTGGGCCCAAAGGGTTGTGCTGAATGGACTTAAATCCAGTTGGTGGCCGGTCACCAATGGTGTTCCCCAGGGCTCAGTACTGGGGCCAGTTCTGTTTAACATCTTTATCAATGATCTGGACGAGGGGATCAAGTATACCCTCAGTAAGTTTGCAGATGACAACAAGTTGGGCGAAGCGTTGATCTGCTTGAGGGTAGGAAGGCTCTTCAGGGGGATCTGGACAGGCTGGATCAATGGGCCAAGGCCAATTGTACGCGGTTCCCATAGTATTCTCCTGGAGAAACTGGTGAATCTTGACTTAGACAGGTGCACTCTTCGCTGGGAAAAAAACTGGCTGAACAGCCGAGCCCAGAGAGTGTGGTGAAAGGAGTCAAATCCAGTTGGCAGCTAGTCACAAGCGGAGTCTCCCAGGGCTCAGTTTTGGGACCAGTCTTGTTTAATATATTTATCGATGAACTGGATGAGGCGATTGAGTGCACCCTCAGCAAGTTTGCAGATGACACCAAGTTGGGCAGGAGTGTTGGTCTGCTCGAGGGTAGGAAGGCTCTGCAGAGGGATCTGGACAGGCTGGATCGATGGGCCGAGGCCAGTTGTATGAGGTTCAACAAGGCCAAGTGCCGGGTCCTGCACTTTGGCCACAACAACCCCATGCAATGCTACAGGCTTGGGGAAGAGTGGCTGGAAAGCTCCCCCGCAGAAAAAGACCTGGGGGTGTTGATTGACAGCCGGCTGAATATGAGCCAGCAGTGTGCCCAGGTGGCCAAGAAGGCCAACGGCATCCTGGCCTGTATCAGAAATAGTGTGGCCAGCAGGAGTAGGGAAGTGATTGTGCCCCTGTACTTGGCACTGGTGAGGCCGCACCTCGAATCCTGTGTTCAGTTTTGGGCCCCTCACTACAAGAAGGACATTGAGGTGCTGGAGCGTGTCCAGAGAAGGGCAACGAAGCTGGTGAGTGGTCTGGAGCACAAGTCTTATGAGGAGCGGCTGAGGGAGCTGGGGTTGTTTAGCCTGGAGAAGAGAAGGCTGAGGGGAGACCTTATTGCTCTCTACAACTACCTGAAAGGAGGCTGTAGAGAGGTGGGTGTCAGTCTCGTTTCCCAAGTAACAAGTGATAGGACAAGAGTAAACAGCCTCAAGTTGTGCCAGGGGAGGTTTAGATTGGATATTAAGAAAAATTTCTTCACTGAAGGTGTTTTCAAGCATTGGAACAGGGTGCCCAGGGAAGCGTTTGAGTCACCATTCCTGGAGGTATTTAGAAGACGTGTGGATGTGGTGCTCAGGGACATAGTTTAGTGGTGGATTTGGCAGTGTTAGGTTTACAGTTGGACTCAATGGTCTTAAAGGTCTTTTCCAACCTAAATGATTCTATGTTTCTATGTTTGAAGGTAAAAGGAAGGATTATGTCACTAAGCAAGCCATTGCTTTTATCAATAACTACAGAAGAAATGGTTATACTTGTTTTTATCACTTCTCTCATGGTCACAGTGACATGATCCGTCTTTAAGATGTGGTCTTCAGCCCAGAGAGAATACCAAATGATACCAAACACTCCCATTCACCTGACCAACACAGACTTTGAAGGGTCCATCCAGCCTTTATGTTAAACACTGTTTTGATGACTTCCCATTGAACTTTGACTTGAATTTAAATGAAAGAAACATTCCTTACCTTCAAGGGGCTCATTATTCTGGACCGAGCATATTAAAAACACTGCTTAAAGCTCCAGTTCAACTGGCTAGTCAATACTCCTCAGGCATAAGGGATTTTTTTTTCCTCCCAAAAATAAAGCCTGTCTGTGCGGGATATACAGCTTGCTTGGGAGCTGGTCTGATTCTGTGAAACGAACTCCCCTGGGAATGAGGAACCATCACAAATCTTCCAATTTGAGTCAGAGTATACACCTTTGATTTGTCCTTAACAAACATGCAACATATACATTAAAAAAAAAAAAAAAAGTGCTAGGTTACACTGCACACACAATTCTGCCCCAAGGAGAGGATGAAAGAAAGAACATTTTGTGACAGATGCTAATCGTGTTTGTTCATGTACTACTGAAAGGTGTTTGGATACTATAGGAAGGGGGTGGGTGAAGTGCAGTAAGAACCAACACAGAAGAGAATAGCCTCTCCATCACTCATGCCCTGACATGTTCTGTAGGACTGCTTCCCTGTCCCAGTGCACCACTCTGTGCTTTATCAGGAACACATTCTCTTTGCCATCTCTAGAAGCTCACATCTTAAGTAAATGAAGTTGACAGTTTATCCATCAAGCCAGCTTCCTAAACCTAACAACATTACAATAAACCCTGTAAATGTTAACTTTGATTCTCAATAAACAAGAAATCTGAATGTAAAATAATACTGACAGCACAGAGAGCTATCAATAAACTTAGTCTTAAACACGAAGTTCCTCAAATTTCTGCATGCACTTTCTATTAGGCATCTGTGGTTTTCAAGCTCTGTCTCCTAGTTCAGAATACATTTCTGTAGGTTTATCAATTCCTCCAGTCTTATTTCAAGTCAGCTGAATACCATATTGGACATCTGTTCAGATGTAAATCCTTTTAATGCTCTCGATGGGTTTTCAAAATCATGTAATCTGTAAAACTTTCAGATACCCATCCCTATTTAATAGTAGATTATTACATTAATCCTCAGCCAGAAAACTGATTCTAAAATGCAGTCTCCATTCTCCACTCCAACTTGCCTTGTGCTGACAGTTGCATGATTTTACCACAAGCAACATCTGTGTACTTCTTATCCAACTGCAGTCATAAAATAAGGGAAGGAAAGAGACCGGTTGACTTGATTTGATTGATGAGTGAAACTAAATACAGTGTGCAAATACTGTGTGTCTTGCAAAATGGTCATGAAGCAGTTTTACACACTGAACAAACTCACAATAAAACTTTATGCTGGATGCTTTATTGTGTCACATATGTTTTCATTTAACAAAGCATCTGTCATGATTGACCTTGTAATCTCATCACATTTCTCACCGTGACAGTTTCAATAGCAATAACCTGCACTTTAAAGAGATTTGTTGGTGATATTTGTACTTTTAGGACTAAAGTCTTTACCCAATAGTCAAGTCAGGCTCTGAAATCAAAGTGGACTTTGCAAAACTTCAGTAATGATGTTAAAATTGGTCTCTAGTAATAAAAATGAAGTCCATGCTAAAAATTACAGAGGGATTATGACGGAAAACATTTCTTTTTATACATGAGAAAGACTTATCACCAGTAGGTTATTATCAAGCAGCCTAAAAGATCTGGAAGAAAGAGCACCATGAAAGCAATTTACAGTAATCTCAGATTGCCTCAGATAACAAAAGCAGTATACAAGCAGTCATCTCACTACTGTGGAGTGGATGCCCTTTAAGTCCTTGCCCTCTTGTGAAGGGAATGACTGGCACTACAGAGCAGAGGAGTACAAAATGAACACGGTGAGAAGCTGTTTCCTGCCTGGTCTCCCCAGAGCTGGCAAAGTTGGCCAGACAAGCATTCATGCCAGAAAGCTATCGGAGGGGTTTCTCTCTTTCTCTGAGCCAGAATCTCTCTGGCAGCTCTCCATGGGCCCTGCTGCTTTCCATGGGACTCGTCATGGACAAATGTCAGTAAGCAAAATGCTGCACACTCCAAGGAAAACTGAACTCAGATGCTGTGGGTAGGTCCCAGATCACTACAGATAGGTGGAACTTCCACAGCAGATGCAGCTACATGTTGAAAGTCGGAAGGGGTTCTTGAGTTTAGGTAAACTTTGGTAAGAATCAATACAATTTCTGTTTTATAAGGCTATGATGCAAAACAGAGTATTTAATGTTGCCGCTGCATTTTTGGTTTCAGGGCACTAAAGTATCACTCCAGTATACATGTATTTATCAGGCAGGGGCAGCTGGGAATGCTGAGAGATGAGCAAATGGCAAGCCAGAGATTTTGGTATCCAGTTAGTCTTGGATAGAGACAATACTGTAAAATTTTGGAGTGAACACATGAAGGAGATTAGCTATATCACTGCAGCTATTTAAATTGTTATATTTAGTTTTAGGCTGCAGCCAGACATTCACTAAAGAAATGAATGAGATGGTATTAGGAGCTAATATACCTCAGCTGCTTGTTTCTGCTCCTCTTCTGGAAAGTGTCATCCCTCTAGCAATGTAAATGCATAGATCTCATGAGCCTCTCTCAACTACTCCAGCACCACTGAACCAGCTTAGTTTAAACTTCCTTCATCAGCAAGTTAAGGTAACTCAGGTGGCATTATGCTGGGGTAGAGAAAGACAGAGTTCTGTTGTCTCTTCTGTGAGGTTGCAGTCTTTAGCAGAGGTTTAGTAATGAACAGCTGAAGGACAATAATATCTTAAACCACCACAGCTGCTTCTGTGATGATTGTCTGAGAGGCCCTCAGTGTTAACTTACTGAGATGCATACACGGGGAAGGTCATACATATGCTAACTGCTACAGCATGCTTACAGATTCCAGAAGAAAAAAATACCGTATTGATGTGATTCAGATGCCTAAGCACTAGCTTCTAGTGCAATTTAAGATGGTTATGGAAACCAGATATTAATGCAGGCTGGCAGGTATGATTTGGGACCTATGAAAAAACTGCATTGTTGTGAAGGGGCAGCAAGAGGTTAATACTGGATGCTTTTGCAGATCATACCCTTCCATTCTGGAAGACAATATACAAGCTGGATTCTGCAGCGCTAGGTGTATGGAATATCTGGAGCCTTGCCTAGAAGACACCAGTGAGCCCTTAAGTTACTGCATACATTGTGATTACTATTTCCTAATTCCCACAGGCATCGTTGTTACCTTCCTCTGTTGAAAACAGTCTTTCAAACGCTTTTTGTGCTCTGCCAGCAGAGCTCAAGGAGAATCCGTTTTTCATCGGAAAGGCGTCTCAGCAAGTAGCACTTCCTCTGTACAATGACTTATACTTTGAACCACTTTGTTAGCCTACATGCATTGCCAGCCAGAAAATAAACACTCAAGTGCTGCAATGTAGTTTCTGCCAGTCATAAGCTGGCAAGGGTGTGAAGGATTAGGGAAGGGTGCTGCACAGCTCCTGTACAAAGAGGCTCAGTCTTGTGATGACATCTACTGGCTAACCAGAAAGGCACTAACCCACCTGTAGGGAAGCTCATTCCAACATTTTCCATTCCTGAACATTTTTGGCACGTGATGCATCTAACTTCAAAAAGAGGAGGTTAAAACATCAAGGAAAATAAGGGCCCATTGAGAAACTCTACCTCTACTGCTTATTCTGACTATGTATCTTGCCTTCTCCCATAGAAGAGAAATGCAAAACAGATACATGTGCTGAGCTGCATTTGGAACGTATTGCAGGCAAAGATTTCCCTTCTGGAGCAGTTTTCTAGCTTTGCTTTTTTTCAGTCCTACCTTCTTCTCTTCTGTAAGCATGAACCCCTTTTAAAGTGTCTGTGGCTGCCCCTCTCCATGAATGCTTTCATATTAACTTCCACATCTAACCTGCCAAATGAGTACAACCCAAACTGTCCTCTTGTCTGACAGTTTTAGAAAAGTACACTTAGATGTTTCTGTTTCTTCTAAGTCCTCATCTGCTAAACTATTTAGGCATCCCTTTCACAGTCTAGTCAGTCCTCCCCCCAACTCACTTCCAAACTTTTCATCTTAGTTCCCAGCAGGTGTTTCATAGCACCCACTTCCTACCAGCACTGTGAGCTAAAGGCCCTATAATGCTGATTCATTCAAAGTGTCGCCAGAATACCCGGTCCTTGCGTGACTCTGGCATAAAGAGGGAAATCTGCTTCTTGCCACCAGAACCCAGTTCCTTGCAGCTTTGCCCCTTGCAGCAAACCTGCTCTCTTCTCCCTTACCAGTCCAACACTGAAACAGCACAGCCTATTCTCAGTCTTGGTACAGACATGGTGCAACCCCTGGCTCAGTGCAGTCTCTACTGTACAAGGATGCAGAAAGACAGTACCTGTCCGGCCAGCTGACCACCCTTGAAGAGTGTGCTGGAGCATAAGATATCAGTCCCTCTTGATTTCTATTCTCTGTCAATTCAGCAGGGATGATACACTGTAAAGGAGGTGGAATGCAAATTCTCAATACTTTTCCTTAAGTTCACTATCTGTAGCATGAGCTAAAGAGGTTGTTCATAGCCTTCATCCTAGCGTTTTCACTACAGCAGAAGGAATTCAGAAATAATTCCAAGAAGAGTAAGGAAGTGAAAAAGGTCCTATAGATAGGATGCAAAAAAAACCCATCTGGTTTTGCCAATCGAGCTATGCGAAGTGTAAAATGCAAACAAATTACATGAAGGAAAAACGTTAATATTTTTCAAATGCTGTCATTTCTACTTACCTTGGAGTTTATTAATTTCAGAGGAGCAACATAAGAATGTCATTCAAAGGATCGCTCAAACATCCTTTTTAAAATACATGTATTAAACCTTCCAAAAGCACCACTCCTTACAGTTGCAAGGTTATTTTCTCCCTTGACATAGCATTCACATTACAATTGAGTTCACTCTGTTCAAGTCAGTTTAGGCTAAGTGAAAATGGACAAAACCAAAGATGCTCCAGAATGACTCTCCAGGACAAAGGAATTGTTTTAGTAGCTGATGAGTTGCACTAAATGGAGTTAGAATGGACTCCCCTGCCAAGACAGCCAACTTAAGGTAAAAGCACTAATCTGCTGGATTTAGCAGATTTTATACATAGGCAAGACTCAAACTAAAGACAAGTCTAGAGTCCTAACTTACAGGAAAAGTTTTTAAATAATGTAACTAAAGGGCAAAGTTTGCTATTAGCAGTCTGGTGTACCTGTAGATAATAAAGTTCAGAAAATTAAATCTCTCTCCAACACACGTTTTCATTTATTGACAGTCCTTTAACATTTTTTGACCACAACATGAACACTAAGATTAAAGATTCAGCCCACTAACTAATCAATATTCCTGCTTTTCAACAATGACCTTTTAATGGGTAACATAAAAGGTATTTCAAACTATGTCACATGAACAGGAGCATTGCTAGAAGCCAACTATTACTCTGGAAGCACCCTTCAGTGGTCATTCAGCCAGTTTGTGTGGTTTCATTCTTTTCTTCCCCCCAGGTAGAACCAATTATTGGACACAGATCTGAAAGCACACAAGCAGCTCTCTCTGAGGTCAGGAAACAACTGCTTAATGTATCCTGCTTTCAACTGCTAATGAATGGGTAACTCCTAGGTTAAAAATTATCTTTCAAGGTTTATGTACTTTATGCCAGAAAGGGCAGGGAAAAAAAAAAGACTGAATTAAAATCACTGCTTATTGTATGTTTAACCTACGTTCACCACAATAAATGTGTGAAATGGTGGTAATCACAAAATATGTCAGTTTGCTAACAAATATTTTTGATGCTTATGCTAATGCCATCACCTAGAAAAAAATAGTATTAATGTTAATTTAGCTCCTAAGAGGATTTTTAAATATAATTTTTATTACAAAGCCAAAAAGCTTTCATGTAATTTCTGTTTCAGTGCTTTCCAAGTTTCATTCCACATTTCTGATTCTGAGGAAAAAAGGTGGCAATGCTCAGGTTTTTAAAAACCAGGTGATTATCTCCTTCATTTTACCTAGTTGCCTAAAAACCTGGCCCAAATATAGTAAACATCCCAAACTAGATTCTGAACACAGCACAGTGCTGTGAGTTTAAAGTTCCCTTTTCCAGTGGCCACAGACATAGACGCCAAATATGGGGAGGGGGAGAGACAGTACAAAAGTATATTGTTAATGTGCCAGATATGGTGCAAAACCAACACAACCTCTTATGCTGCAGCTTCACTTTAGGAGGCTGTTGGGAGCTTCCTAGCTAATTAGGGAGGTGTCAGTTTACAGTGAGCAGAAAATAAATACACGTAAATCCCATTCCATGATCCCCATGGCTGAGCCTGTACTTTGAACACCTGCAGTACCATGCCCTAGCTTTTTCTCCTTCACAGCACCATGTCCCAGGGCCGAGCTGCAATCAAGGACTGAATTTGGCTTGTTTTGTCAGAAAAAGAGAGAGGTTGTTATCTTACATAGCCACAAGGATACAACTTACAAGTGAGCCGTGATCAACAGAGCCCTTCTAAAACATATGTTCTCCAGCAACAGCTTAGTGTCACAGTCCAGCTTTTATCATAGGACATGGCATGTCCCATCAAGTGACATGACACAGCCCATTGGCAAACAGTGTATTAGGCTGTGAGCAGGCACCTTGAGTGCTTCACATACCTTGGAGCTTTGCAGGTATTAACCCTCTGCCAGTTCCCCAAACCACTCCTGGATTCCAAATAAAATGAGAATTCCTTTGCAAGGCCTGCCAGTAATAAACGGCACAAACGTGTTCATCATATCCCTTCAGAGTTCCACTAAGCAAATCAAACACGTATTCCCGATGCAGTTCCTCAGAGCAGTCCTGTTCAGGAGTACAAAGGTGAGGTTTCCCTGGCTCAGTGCCATGTGTCCTCCCCTCTGTATTCGGCAAAGCACTGTTCTGCAGATCTCCTACACACAGCTCAACCCATTTTGGTCATCTTTTCTGAACACCGATGTGTAGCTCACCTGTTTGCCACGGCCATCTCTGTTTCCCCTGCTAGCTAACAAATTGCAGCTTTCCAGCCTGCAGCCCGTCATATCAGATCTCATCCATTTTTCTTTCTGTAGCCCATATCATTATTGGCAACTCCATGATTTTTGTGTATACAAATTTATAATACAAGTCCAAGACAATGAAGACATGGTACAGCAGTCTAGTCAGAATTTAAGGCATGGCACTGCAATCAGCCTCAGGAATATTATGCTAAATTGCACAATCATTACTTTTGGTGGGGTTTTTTTTCCCCATTGGGTTATATTGGATTGAATAATCAATCCTACACACCCAGCAAATCCAAGAAAATCTCAAAAGGTGAATATTTTATCCATGTAAATATGGTTTGCATACATGCTGTCAGTCTCTATTTGTTATTCATTGATTAGCCATATTCTAAAAGCCAAGTAATTTTATTCTCACATACACCAGGATGTTCTATATAAAGCATGAGAACAAAGAGCAGAAATCTGCAGTATAAACATCAAGTTTCAGTTCCTTAAAGGTCTGTCTTTAGTCAACAGATAGAAAGAGTAGGATTCATCTCATCCCAAAACAGATCTGTAAAATAAATCTAAGTTTTAAGTTTGATGAAATAAATCCCCTCCTTGAAAGGCAGTTTAAAGATGTTGTAGGCTATATAAGGACAATGAAAAGGAGACAGAGGGTTTTTTTCCTACCAGCATGAACTGCGACAGAGAGACTAAGGGTTACACACAAGATTACCAGCCAGCTGAATGGCTGAAAACATGACTGAAAAACTGAATAGAGATTTCAGTCTCAGCCTGGTCTAGTGCCTAACTCCAATTCCTTATTTTCACTTCAAGCACTGTAGATAAAGAACTTCTGAAGTGAAGACAGAGGGAGATGAGAAGAGAGGTTTACAACAAAATGTTTTTATATGTGTCTCTGTGACCACATTTAAGGGACTTGAGAAGAAATTTATTTCTCAGGATAAGTTACTTTGATTTTAATTTTTTAAAGTAGGATCAGTTTTCTATTAAAATGAAAAATGTGTTTTTAAATACCTCCTTAATCAAGTCACTGAAAAAATCCTATCCTACAAAGGGCGCATGTAACTGTATACACTCTTGTGACAAAAGACGAGTCTGCTTACATTTCTCTAACCAGGAGGTAAATCAGATGGTGCAAAGTTTTAATACTTAAGACTGGGTATAGCCAGCATTGTATTCTCTCTTGTAGATTCTGAAGTGCAGTTCTAGCAATACGGAATTACACTTAACTCTGTATTATCCAGGGTTAAGGTTAAGGGGCCTGGGAAAACCCAGAAAATGGAAAAATAATAACAAGGGAACTATGAGACATGCTGGGGAGGATGATGTGCAGATAGGCAAGCAGCTCTGTAGGGCATCAGGTCAAGTTTAGCACAGGGTGGAAGCAATTAGTTCAGCCCTCAAATAACTGTGAGTTTGCTTATATAATTAATCCTGAATTCCTCTCTGAAGTTCTCCCTTACCAGATAAAATTTTCAAAAACATCTGAATGACTCAGGAGCCACTGCTTTTTGGTGAAACTTCACAAGTATCTCCAGTACAAAGAGATTAGGAGAACAGTACCAAGATCTCCAGTTATACAGCAAGGTGTCAGTTCCACTTTATGGGGCACAGAGGTGACAAGCCCAGCAGAGATGACTGCTTCTCTGACAGAACTCAAGTGGCATGAAGACAAAAAAATAATTTATCTTTCTAGGGCAATGAAGAACTCTACCTCTCTTGCAAGGGGATGCACTATTCCCAGGTTTTATGTCTACTTTCATATTTTACTTTTCTTCAGCTTAATTTCATAATTTCAGTGCAGCACTTTTAATTTCAACAACAATTCATTTGCTAGCAAAACTTGCTGGGCTTTTTTTTTTTCTTGAGTTGTTCATTATATGGACATAAGACGGGAAAAGAAACAAGAAGATTTTATTCTAAATTTTCATGAATTATCATCATTTCTTCTAATCCCATAAAACCAAAAGCACCTAAATGGCCAAGTGTTTAACAGCATCACACATCTCCGTTGTAGCAGCTTCTCTTCCTCCTGCCATGCAGAGATGTGGAAGCGTAAAGCATTTCTTATTTTCCTTGCTTGCTTGGAAGTAGTCTAAGTGATGACAACAGTACTTTCCTAACGCTCTGTAATGGCCATAGAAATCGGCAGTGCCCTTGCATAACAAAAGCTCTAGGCCTCACACTCAGTGACTGCAGCATATGCCAAAGAACACAGCGACCAAAAGAACAAACCCCCAACTCCACACAGAACACCTATGTTTTACTTGATGAAACCAATCTGATCAACCACAGCTCTTGGCAGATGAGTGCAAACTAGCATTCATGGCAGATTCTCAAAAAGCTCCTGTTAGATCTACTTCCTTATGTACAATTTCTGATTACCATGGTTTATTTGTTCCAGGATGCCTAATACTGTAAGCACTTGGTAAAGCACAAACAAAAGGACAGTCCAGGGAACTGATCTGGCCATCCAGCTGAATATATACAAAGCTTAAATATCTTCAGAAAGAGGTATGTGGCTGAACAGGAATAGTCAAGAACAAAGGCAATATGAGACTGGTTAGAATATCAGTATTGCAATCTGCATTAGAAGCTCAGCTCCCCATGTAGAGAACCTGCAGTCATTGCTTCATGCAGCATCTGTCTCCACCTTGCTGCATCTGCACCCAAACTATATGATCATCTTGCTAAAACTTACTCCATCTTCTGAGGCTCCTGTACCAATATGCTTCTGTGTCTTTCTGGCTGCAGTAACAGGATGGCCAGAAGCAAAAAGCAGTCATCAGAGTGTGTTGGGTGCTGTCACAGCTGGAATGGACAGACAGAGTAGCACACTCCTGTGTAAGCCAAGAACACCACTTAAACACCAGTTTGTTCAGAGACTCTCACAACTTAGAAGAAAAACCATCCCAGAGCAGGTCAGTTCAGTGAGGCCATAAGAACCTGCATCTACGCTTCAGAAAAGCCATCTGCAAACCCAGCTCTGGCAGTCTCAGCGTGAATAGCTACATGCTGTGAGTTGACTGCACCCCTGCAATACGAACGCTCACAGGCAGACCTGGATCGCTTGTGTGCTGAGATCAGCTCTTGGACCCAGGTCATCACTGCAGCGGTAATGTACCTTCAGGGACTTCTAATGGCCAGTTTGTACTTTGGCAAATGTTCCAATCAACTTCATGAAAACCCCACTAGTTTCATCTAATGAAGGACTTCTTGATATACCAAACAAACACATCATAGAAAAGATTTAGGTCCTTCTAGATTCTTACAATGTGTGACATATTGCTGATGATGAAAGTAGAAGGCAAAGGATATTCTCAGTTACACATTAGATAGATTTGCTTCAAAGACCCCACAGAAAGATATTTTTCCTTTTAAAGTAAAACTGTCAAGAACGTATTTCTGTCTGCGCACAGAGTTCTCTCATTGAGACACATAAGGAGAAACAAAAGACATATATAAAAAGTAACTAAGTCATAGAGAGTCACATTTCACTCTGATATTCCAAACTAAGCACTTATTTTTAATGAAAAGGGAATGCCCAGTTTAGCACACAATGCAAGTTATAGAAGACGTATGTATATACATAACTTAAAGCTCCAGCTGACAAAGAAAGAGCAGCACAAAAAGACAAATTACATAGAAATCGTTACATCAGATTCACTTCCCATTTTGATTACTGTGATTCTGTAGACTTTCTAAATCATTACCCTTTTTTATGCAGTGCCACAGAAAGCACTGCAACTTCATGTTGTTCCAGGGCAAATTCCTTCTATTACTTAAATTGATTTCATAACAATTTAAAAACCCCATTTTTTATTACGTGGTTTCTGGATGTATGGCACCTTCCTTTCAGTCTCTCTTTATTTCTCTATTAATATCCTTCTTTGTCTTTGTTCTTTCTCTACAACTGTTCAAAACTGAAAGTAAAGCTTTTTCACATGTACAGTTGCATCTACACCAATACATCTTACCATTTTCTCCACTGGCTCACGGTTTTCTTATTTTACGCTGCATGTTACTCCCTCTTGTACTCCCCCTTCATCCTCACAATTTTACCTGGCAATTACTATGTCCAAATTTCAATTCTCTCTCAACAAAGCATTCCATGATTGCTTACATGTTAGCATGTGAGAGATAAATACATTTTCATATACTCTTTATTTGATATGACAGATATAGGTAATAAAAATATTTTGGTAATAAAAAGACTTTTTAGCACTATAATGTAATTATCCTTTAAAGCAATATTCCTTCAAAGCACGAAAGTCTGACTGCATGTACATCAAGCCCAGAGACCAAAGAAGACAGACTTGAGAACAATCCATTCATAGGTGAACCTGAACTCATTTTACTTTGTTACAACTATATATTTTTAAAATCCAGTTAAAAAATTGAATTTTTATGTATATGCTTATTAAAACACAGGACTGCTTTTCATAACATGTTATTCATGATCTGTATTGTACTAACATGCAAATGTCCATAATTGCAATGAAAATTACAGAAACAGTACAATTAAGAGGGTGGTGGATTCAATGACAATTAGACTGTCAATGTAGCATTTGAAATCTATATGCAGTCAGGATAGCTTTCTAGGCAGCAGGCAGTAACTTGGACATGCCAGACATACCAGCATATACTTCAAATGAGTGGTAAATACAGGTTATTAATGAACTGCATGATACTATACATTCTGATACAAATCTTGACTTCATGACCATATCTGACAGGCAAGCCCTGGCAAATCTTGCCATAGCAGCTTTAAGACACTACACCCCACAGCTGTCCAACCCCTTGCTAAATTACTGGCAGACCTCTAGCAGCTAGGTGAAGCAGAATATGTGTCCCTGCCCCTAAAACACCCATTCCTAGTTCAGCATCTTAGCTTGCACTGCTACAGAGCTGGACTAACACTGCAGATACTAACATATGCATACCACTCTGCTGACTCTGTAAAAACAGAGGCAACTACCTCTGGCAGAGAGGGATTTAGTAACATATTAAACCACCACACCTGTTTCCTCAGTAAATGACAGTCAAAACTTGTTTTTTCAAATGTGGTCATTACTCCAGCAATCCTCCCACTATCTTCAAGAAGAACTTAGGGACAAAACTTGTGACAAGTAGTGTCAGCAAGCTTAGATACATTTGATTAAAGGCAAAAATATTAGCTTTTAACCCGAAAAGAGGCTAACCTAACAAAATAATGTCCAGATCCCTGCCCTCACAAAGGTTCCTTTGCCTTGCTCATGTCCCAGGCGGTCCACTGGAGCAGAACGCTCTCATGCTGCAGAGGAACAGCAGTTTCTACATCATACCCTACCCTGAGCACAGAGAAAGTGAGGGTGGCCCTATCCATCAGCAGTTCCCAATTTTTGGTACCATGCATTGGCATCATGCACTGCAATCCAAATAAGGAACTGCAGCACATACAGATACATGGCACCTAGCTTTAAACTAGCTAGTTAAAAAATGTATGGCAATGGCAACGCAGAACTTGCCATGAACAGCTGTTTGTAGGACTCCAGACTCCTTCTGCAGATCATCATAGAATCAGAATAGTTTGGGTTGGAAGGAACCTTTAAAGGTCATCTCCTCCAACCCCCCTGCAATGAGCTGGGACATCTTCAACTAGACCAGGTTGCTCTGAGCCCTGTCCAGTCTGACCTTGAATGTTTCCAGGGATGGGGCATCCACCACCTCCCTGGTAACCTGGTCCAGTGTTTCACCACCCTCACTGTAAAAACTTTCTTCCTTATATCTAGTCTGAATCTACCCTCTTTTAGTTTAAAACCATTAAAACCCTTGTCCTATCGCAACAGGCCCTGCTAAAAAGTTTGTCCCCACCTTTCTTATAAGCCCCCTTTAGGTACTGAAAGGTTGCAATAAAGGTCTTCCCAGAGCCTTCTCTTCTCCAGGCTGAACAACCCCAACTCTCTCAGCCTTTCTTCATAGGAGATGTGTTCCAGCCCTCTGATCATTTTTGTGGCCCTGCCTTGGACCCGCTTCAACAGGTCCATGCCTTTCCTCTGCTGAGGGCTCCAGAGCTGGACGCAGTACTTAATCCCAAGCTGAATCCCAAGCTGCTGTGGCTACAGTGTTATTAGTACCTGGTCCAGATGGCAAAGTTAGTTCAGATACCTCTCTACAGTCATTATTCCACCTTACAATTAGTCTGCTGTGATTTACACACAGCATCCATCATGAGCAGACCTTTTCGGTATCCTTTGATGCAGCCCAGAATCATTGTGAATGTTCAAAATACCTTTAGAAGTCAGCTTATCATATCGCCTTATCTAGAAGTCAAAAAAGATTACATTTTATTTCCATGCAAAAATAACCTGGTTAACTGCAACACTGATGTAATCTTTTCAGATACTCTGGTCATCAAAATCATCTCTATTAAGCCATAAGACAGCTCATTACTACACTATTTCGGAAATTAGAAACACCTCGTCACTGTTGCATATGAGAATGTAAAGTACAGTGATTTGCTGTACAGTATAAGATTATGTTAGATTAAAAAAATTGCAATACCAAGCGCAAACACAAACAGGAAATTTGGCATGCACCTGCATGCACCTGCAGGCACTGTCTGTAAACAGAGACACGTTCAGAAAGAAATCTCCGGAGGCAACATTTTCTTTGTTACGCAAAAGGGATAGTAAAATATCACAGTAAGTTGGCATCTCTACAGACACTGCATGTCTGAACAAACACGCTGCAATTTCTTGTTTTACTATAGTAACATCTCTGGATTTTTCCCAGCAGTGTCAGAGACAGGAATAGACAGTTACTGACTGAAAAGGAGGTCACAAGAGAACAGCTGTTTGTGCAAAATGAGACTGCTCAGAGCTTCTGTATCAACTGTTTTCCTTGCTCACTGAATTCTTCACTTTAAAATAAAAAATATATTTTGATAAATGTGAGTAATATTGATTCCCTTAATTCAGTTTACCTGGATGTCTGGGACAGGGGTAAATCCCCCTGCTCTGTGGGGCTGTCTGAACAGCCTGACTTGGGCAGCAAAGTTAAGATGCCTTGGTTAGGAGACCTGTCTCCGTAACTTCCCTTGAAGTCCCTGCAAGGAGGGAAAGGCCTCTTCAGTGCACTCAGGGCAGAAACTGAATACTCTCAGCTGCTCTCTGAAGAAGGCTTTTTTTCTCAGGCACCAGCCTATGAGCATGGGCTCCTGACTTCATCCTCAGCACTAGAAAGCCACTGACTCAGTACTAGATGGGAAGCTACTTGGTCTTGACATGCACAATACTAATAATTCCTTACACAGTTATCAAAGCAACAGAGAACATGCATGCATTCTAGAATTCACAAGACCTTTTCTCTTAAAATGATGATGATGCACCATTTTTTTTCTTTTTAAAAGAAGAAAAAAACACAATGAACCAACTTTTGAAAAATCATGTGACATTGTAGTTCTCCACTAGCCTTTACTCAATCAAACACTGAAGCGTTTGCCTGATGACTTGGTTCATCGCTCCTTGTATGTTTTGACGTCTCAAAAGAAGATACTGTTTCAATGATCTTCACTGCATGGGTGCCACACTCAACCTGTTTATCAAATAGTTGATGTAAGGGATGCCATTTATTATGGTAGAACACAAGATGTAGCCAGTTGAATCTTTCTATTGCACAAGTTTTTATACAGTTATAATGCCAAAACGTATAGGTGCACAACCCATCATTTCAATAATTAAACTGCACATCTCCTACAACACACAAACCACCTTCTTGTGTAATGTACTTAAGATGTTCAATCCACTTTTGTTCTAGTGATAATCAATTTGCAGCACAATGTTCCTTCCACAAGAGCAATTAAGTTATATTTTCATCACTTGTTACCTCAATGCCAAGCTAAATCCATCACCAACATTGATGCAACATCAAAATTTTCCTTTATTGAACAACTAAAATGATTTAAACATTTAATAAAAGTGATTAGAATATTATGAATTAGAAGACAAAACTTATTCTATTTTATAAAGTGTGTAATGCTATATGTAACATGTATTTTTTCCTTACATACAAATTAAGATTTTTTTCTCATAAATCACAGAATCACAGAATCACTAAGGTTGGAAAAGACCTGTAAGATCATCAAGTCCAACCATCAACTAACACTACCATACCCACTAAACCATGTCCTGCAATGCCTCGTCCACACGTTCCGTGAACACCTCCGGTGATGGTGACTCCACCACTTCCCTGGGCAGCTTATTCCAGTGTCTCACCAATATCACAGATATCTGTGTAATTTTCCACCTTTCCCCCCCCGTTTTATTAATTATTTTGTTCTTTTTATTTTTATATTATTATTCAAAAATATACAATCTTTTATGGCATATTCAAACCTCCAATAAAAATTTGCCTAGTTGCTAATGGAGATGTCATGCTGGAATGCCATTCCACAAAATAAATGGACTCACAACATTTTATAAACTGTCTTTTCTCTGCTATTAAGCCACCAGTCAGTAAAATCTGTAATAAAACTTTTATAACAGTAGCTAGAGAGCTGTTTATTCATTTAACTATTAAACCTTCTTAGCTTGAGGAGCCCAAGAGTGTGGTTGCAAGGTGGTCTTAAACTGATTAATTATGGGATGCTGTGAATAGGGGAATCCGTGCCTTTGTGTGTGGCTGCGTAATTGGTAGTGCCAGCACAGAGAGAACAGGTACAGCTAGACACAAAAAGGAGGTGGGACTTCCCCTTTGGTAGGCAGAACAGTTTCAGGTTGTCTCAAGCAGTCTCTTGACTGAACCGAGCATGAAGCAACATAGCTAGACAATTGAGCTGAACTGATCCAACAGCTCAGAGCCCTCAGTTGGGGAAACCTCATTTCTCTCTCACCTCCTCTGGTCCCCCTGTTCCTAGCTGTGCGTCTCCCTGCTGCTCATCACTGCCTGCCTAGTAAACGAATTCAATGCCCTGTCACTCACTTAGCCTAAAAAGCTGCTGGCTTTCTACCAGGCCAGTTAGTTGAATCAACTTAGCATGCTATAAAATGGTGTAAGACGAGATAGGAAAGGATGAGAGAGGGAGAGGGGCTCTCTTTTGGCAGCCACAAATCATCAAGCCAACTTGGCTGTATAATTGAACCACATTTTAAAGGAGGAACCCAACTGCTCTAAACTCCATAAATAGATGATGGAGAGAATCAAGTAACTCCAGAGGTCTACTTGGCCTCCATCAGACCTGAAATGCCCTCTAGAGGTACCTACATTTCCTAAATAAAGCTCTGGAGGCATCACTTCTAAGTGTTAAGAGCTAGGTGGCATGGATTACAGATTCCCTTTCCCCCTCCCCCTCCCCCTCCCCTCAGCCAAACAGCACCTGATTCATTAATCTGAATTAAAAATAAGGGATGGAATTAATTCCAGCTGTAAAGCAGTACACTTTTATCACAGTTCAGACACTTTCAGAATATCCTTTCATACTCCTTATGTGATTATTTTGATGTCCCCCAGTTTTAGGTAGTTAAATTGAAAGAAAAATTAACAGGTTCAAGTTTGCCTCCCAACTCTGTGATTCTTCTGGTTTTACCAGCCACTCTGGATAGGAATGTCTGTGCTCTAGCATATAATACTCACCTCATACAAAGAATGGGATTCACCTTTCTCAAAGCAGGAAGAGGGTCTTTGCTCATGAGCTAGTGGGTCTCATTGACAGAGCTTTAAACTAGACTTGAATGGGGAGGGGGATAATATCAGGCTTGGCCATGACAAGCTGTGGGATGACACACCAAGGTTAAAGGGATGGGGTGCTAGCGATGGCCCTCAGCCTGTTGCTCTGAGACGTGCTGGGTACACTGGCACACACTTGAAGTCATACAGAGAGGAGCCAGGGGCTCCTGAGGTAATAGGAGCCAACAAGGAAACACCAGTGAAACACCTCAAGGGAATTAAGGTGTGTTCCTCTAAGAAGGTGACATGGCCGAGAGCCCAGCTGAAGTGCCTCTACACCAATGCACGCAGCATGGGCAACAAACAGGAGGAATTGTAAGCCAATGTGCTGCTAGAAAGCTACAACCTACTGAAACTTGGTGGGACAAATCCCTTGACTGGAGTGCAGCTATTGATGGCTACAGGCTGTTCAGAAGGGACAGGTGAGGAAGGAGGGGCGGAGGGGTTGCCCTCTACATCAAGAAATGGATAGAGTGTGAAGAGCTGTCTCTGAAGAATAGCCACGAGGAGGCTGAAAGCTTATGGGTGAGAATTAGAGACTAAGCCAACAAAGGGAACCTTGTGGTTCGTGTTTACTACGGGCCGCCTGATCAAGAGGAGCTTACTGAAGAAGCCTTCTTACTCCAGCTACAGGAGGCATTACACTCGAAGGCTCTCATCCTGCTGGGGGACTGCAAGCTGTAGGCAATCCAGGAGACTCCTGGAATGCATTGAGGACAACTTCTAAAGCCAGGTAATAGACAGCCCTACCGGAGGGGATGCAATACTGGACTTGTTGGTCACCAATGTGAGTGAGCTAATCGGTGACGTCAAGATTGAAAGCAGCCTGGGCTGCAGTGATCATGCACTGGTGAAGTTTGCAGTCCTAAGGGATATGGGTCAGGCAAACAGTAAAGTCAGGAGCTTGAATTTTAGGAAAGCAAGCTTTCAGCTGTTCAAAGAGTTAGTCAATAGGACCCCCTGGGAAACTGCCCTCAGGGACAAAGGAGCAGAACAGAGATGGCAGGTCTTTAAGAATGCTTTCATAGAGTGCAAGAGCTCTTGATCCCCAGGTGTAAGAAATCAGGAAAGGAAGGCAAGACACTGGCATGGATGACTCAAGACCTGCTGGTCAAACTAAAGGGCAAGAAGGAAATGCACAGGCAGTGGAAGCAGGGACAGGTATCCTGGGAAGAATATAGGGACACTGCCCAGTTGTGTAGGGATGGGGTCAGGAATGCCAAGGCATGGCTGGAGCTGAACTTGGCAAGGGACGCAAAGAATAATACGAAGGGCTTCTACAGGTATGTCAGCCAGAAAAGGAAGGCCAAAGAAAGTGTACCCCCCTGATGAACACGACTGGCAAACTGGTAACAACAGAATGAGGAGAAGGCTGAGGTACTCAATAACTTTTTTGCCTCAGTCTTCACTGGCAACCTCTCTTCCCACACCTCTCAAGTGGATGGATGGCAAGATGGGGACTGAGGGAGCAAAGTCCCTCCCACTGTAAGAAAAGATCAGGTTCGTGACCACCTGAGGAACCTGAACATGCATAAGTCTATGGGACCTGACAGGATGCATCCCAGAGTCCTGAGGGAATTGGCTGATGTAGTTGCCAAGTCACTCTTCACGATATTTGAAAAGTCATGGCAGTCAGGTCAAGCCCCTGGTGACTGGAAAAGGGAAACATTGCACCCATTTTTAAAAAGAGTAGAAAGGAGGACCCTGGCAACTACCAACCTGTCAGCCTCACTTCTGTGCCTGGGAAGATCACGGAACAGATCCTCCTCTTAGCTATGTTAAGGCACAGGGAGGACAGGGAGGTGATTTGAGACAGCCAGCATGGCTTGACAAAGGGCAAGTCTTGCCTGACCAACCTAGTGGCCTTCGACGATGGAGTGACTGCATCAGTGGACAAGGGAAGAGCTACAGATGTTGTCTATCTGGACTTCTGTAAGGCCTTTGACATGGTCCCCCACAGCATCCTTCTCTCTAAATAGGAGAGATGTGGATTTGATGGGTGGACTGTTCGGTGGATGGTTGGATGGTCACAGCCAGAGGGTAGCGGTCAATGGCTCAATGTTCAGATGGAGATTGGTGACAAGTGGTGTCCCTCAGGGGTCCGTATTGGGACCAGTACTGTTTAATATCTTCATCAATGACATAAACAGTGGGATTGAGTGTATCCTCAGCAAGTCTGCAGATGACACCAGGCTGAGTGGTGTGGTTGACACACCTGAGGGATGGGATGCCATCAGAGGGACCTGGACAAGCTTGAGAAGTGGGCCCATGCGAACCTCATGAGGTTCAACAAGGCCAAGTGCAAGGTCCTGCCCCTGGGTCAGGGCAACCCCTGGTATCAGTACAGGCTGGGGGATGAAAGGATTGAGAGCAGCCCTGCAGAGAAGGACCTGGGGGTACTGGTGGATGAAAAGCTGGACACGATCTGGCAACATGCGCTTGCAGCCCAGAAGGCCAACCGTATCCTGGGCTGCATCAAAAGAAGTATGGCCAGGAGGTCAGGGGAGCTGATTCTGTCCCTCTGCTCTGCTATGGTGAGACCCCACCCGGAGCAGTGCGTCCAGCTCTGGAGCCCCCAGTACTGGAAAATCACAGACCTGTTGGAGTGGGTCCAGAGGAGGGCCATAAAAATGATAAGAGGGCTGGAACACATCTCCTATGAAGAAAGGCTGAGAGAGTTGGGGTTGTTCAGCCTGGAGAAGAGAAGGTCTCCGGGGCGACCTTATTGCAGCCTTTTGATACTTAAAGGGGGCTTATAAGAAAGGTGGAGACAAACTTTTTAGCAGGGCCTGTTGCGATAGGACAAGGGTTTTAATGGTTTTAAACTAAAAGAGGGTAGATTCAGACTAGATATAAGGAAGAAAGTTTTTACAGTGAGGCTGGTGAAACACTGGACCAGGTTACCAGGGAGGTGGTGGATGTCCCATCCCTGGAAACTTTCAAGGTCAGACTGGACAGGGCTCAGAGCAACCTGGTCTAGTTGAAGATGTCCCAGCTCATTGCAGGGGGGTTGGAGGAGATGACCTTTAAAGGTTCCTTCCAACCCAAACTATTCTATGGTTCTAAGAGGAGAGAGAGAAAAAGACAGCTTGCAGCTGCTTCACCTTGAGCCAAGGTATTAAACAGTAATAAATCATGTGAGATGCTGATGCAGCCTTTTATGTGATTTCCCACAATCCCACTATGAAATGTACTTTTTTCTTACAGTTGGTGGTTACTAACCATGCTCATTTTCATGTTGAATATGGAAACCAGTTGCTAGCCCCAACTCAGCTATCAGTGATTCATGCTAATTTGGAAATGCCTCTTGCAGATAAAATTTGTAAGCCACGCACATCCATCATCATTTGTATACCTGAAGCATTACAGTCTTGCTTCATCACAGCTGAATGAAGTAACAGAGAATTGAGTATTTCTTACTGCCACAATACAAGCCTTGGCTTTCTCTAGATTGATACATCATAGTACGTCCATCAACAGCATCCTGGGCTGCATTAGGAAGACTGCTGCCAGCAGGTTGAAGTAGGTGATCCTTCCCTTCTGCTCAGCACTGGTGAGACTCACATGGAGTGCTGGGCCCAGTTCTAAGCTCCCCAGTACAAGAGAGACATGGACATACTGGAGCAAGTCCAGCAAAGGTCCACAAAGGTATCGAAGAAACTGGAGCATCTGACATATAAGGAGAATCTGAGAGAGCTGGGATTGTTCAGCCTGTAGAAGGCGCAGGTGGGAAACTTACCAATGCTTCTCAATACCTGATGGGAGGGTGCAATCAGAGGGAGCCAGTCCCTTCTCAGAGGTGCCCAGTGACAGGACAAGAAACAATGGGGACAAATTGAATTAAAAGATGCAAACCTGAGAAAAAACTTCTTTATTGTAAGAAACATGGGATCACGTTGCCCAGAGAGGTTGTGGAGTGTCCATCCTTGGAGATATTCAAAACCTGATGGGGTTCATTCCTGGATAACCTGCTCTGTTGATGCTGCTCTGTGCAGGGGTATTGGACTATATGATCTCCAGACGTGCCTTCAAACCACTGTTATTCTCTGATTCTATGGCTTGCATGAAGTCACATACAAAGTGTGAAGAATTAGGAATAAAATCCATTTTAACAACTTCATGTCAAAGCCGTCCTTTCTCCGCTTAGAGACGCAAAAAGACTGGGAAGGTACTAGGTTCTTTTCTAATCATATTATTTGTACTCAGAATATTATTTGTATTCAGAATATTCAACATAAACATAATGTCTTTGTTTCCTTAACTTCACAGCTAATAGTTTCATTGCATTTCTTGTATGCACATGCGCATAAACATACAGGATTAGGACACTACTTACACAAGTATTTAGAAAAATGTAACGGAATATTCATAAAGAAGTGTTTGCAGTATTTTTTTTTCAATTTTGTAATCTTCAGTGCTCAACTCCTTATTTTCTCTAATCATTTGGTGTATTAAAGGATTATATAAGTAGATAAAAATTACACTTGCATCTCTAGGCATTTTATTTTATCTGAATCACAACTTCTTGGTATTTCATTTCACCAAAAAATATCTCTGTATTCTTTCTCAACTATTTAGATAAAAGGAATCGCCACTGCAAATGAAAGTGGCTTGCCAATTTCACAGTGAAGAAAAAGATAACACAGTCTTCTATTAATTCCATAAACTCATTAAAACTGTTCTCAGCATCTACTCAGTATGTTGCAGTAATTAACTTCATAGAGAAATGAAGTGAAACCATGACCATCTCCAAGCACCATGAAAGCTGAAATGCAGAACTTGAACTTGGGTTTTATGAATATCACATATTTAAACTGCAAACAAATGCACTGAAATGACTGTGTAAACAGATTGGGTAGGAGTAATTTAGAAGACACATTAGATTAACTGTACAGTCCTTGGCCTTTGATAAACAGACACTTCTGATATGGTCTGAAATTCAGATCACACCATGATAACAATACCACGAAGGTGAAAAGAACTACAGAGTTTTCTTAGCTAGGGAAAGATTATAGAATTTTACAGAAGCCCTAGCATGTGCAGTTTTAATTTACCCAGTGTCAAAATCAGACAAGCCTGCATGACTACTTTTAGCTCCACTTAATTTTATTCCTCTTTTTAAATAGGATTTCAATTATTGGGTCCAATTCTTAGGGGTTTCCACAACATTAATTTCAGCAAAGAAAACTCTATGTGGGAGTTACGGATCTGCGTGCATAGAAGCAGCTTTTTTTCTAACTTCTACCAATGAACAAGATGTACCATGACATCATGGAGGGTTTCTCAGTTTAAATGTTTTTATTAACAACAAAAAAAAGTATCCTATACCATTAGTTTTAGATTAACTTCCTTATAAATTCCAGCCTTTTAAAAACATTTAATGACTTCACTGTAAAATGTGTAAGAGTGTTGTTCTCATCAATTTAAAACACTGTTTTTACTTATTTCTCCTTGCATAGGGAATACCAGTACATGAGGATCCCTAGTAAGCCTTCTCAACAATCACTGTTCTTTACAGCCACCATATTCTTTCATTGTCTTTTTTGCAAAACAAACATCTCAATGACAGTCCACAGCAATGCTGAAGAGCTATATATTTTGCAGGAACTCAGCAACTCAGGTGAACAACTCCATTTCACATACAGACATCCTGTAGCCTTATTCCACGGGGGACACTGTGGTGTCACAAACTTCCTCTATCCTTAATCCAGGACCCATTCAGAACAAGCTGCACCCTGACACCTCTAGGTTCCTCCCTAGGATGCTCAACAAGGTCTCGCACTCACATGCTGTAAGAACATGGGCACGAGGCAGCTGGTAGATTGTAAATGAACAATACCAGCTGTCATGGGTGTTCACTTTGGGAGTTTTTTGGACCCCCTGCAGTTCTCTGGTTTTCTCTAGGCCTAACAGATCTGGGTTTTGCCATTTGTAAAGATGCCTCCTTGCTGTTCACTCACACTTACAGATTACCACAAACTCCTCATGAAAGAGACTGCATCATCCTCATTACTAAAATCCTGTTAACAACAGATAATTAAAAGTTAATCTCTACTAATCTTTACTGTTGCCTAACCCACATCTAAAGCACAAAAGCATCTGATCTCACTGATGTACAATGGCTGTTTAGCTACTGTAACAACTGTTTGCGAAGGGCTTTGAGGAAGACTGATTTTGATATACCTCTTCTCTAATATCAGGAGTATCCTAGTGGATTAAGGAATGTATTATCACAATATAAAACATTCAACGTTTTAAATACTCTATTTTTAACCATAATACATATCACAGCAAACTTTACTGGTCATTGTCCTCCAGAGAACACAAAGAACAGCAACATGCCTTCCTGCAACCAAGGGATAGTTTTAACTTTTAGCAACTTCTAGGTTGTTTTCTGCTGATTTAAGTAAGCGCCTACACTGCAGGGAAGCTCAGCCAATTCTTTTCTTAATTTCTATTTTTGTTTTATATTAATTTTAATTTAACAGTACAATTCATGGGACTTGCTTCTTCAGTGATGTCTTTGTTTCAGTACTTTTCTTGTGATGCGTTGATTTTTGATAGTATGACATTTGCTTTATATAATCTGAGTAAAAATCACCCAGACTGTGTTTCTCTTTCACCTTTGCCTTCTGCATGTTTTTTTTAATACTTCAGAGTTTCTCACTCTAAATGGGAATTTAACTGAAGGCTAGCATCTCAATCCCCAAACATCTAAAGCAGGGTACTGTGCATGCAAAGTTAGTATGTTTCTTGTGGCTACTGTCAGCAGGAATGTGCATCTGAGTTGGAGAAAAAAACATTCAAATGAACTGTTTAATTAAAAATGTTCATACTTTTAAGAACTACACAATGTTGCAACATAGGAAGTAAAAACTTGCAGGCGGGAGGAAAGGATCTGGGTCATTTAGTCACTTTGATAAAGAAAAAACAGTGCCTGCAGCTAGACCCTAAATCAGTACAAGTTAAAGACGATGAGTTCATTCCTGAGACATTCAGTGAAATAGTACAAACTAGAACATATCAAGGACACACATGTTTATACCCCCAGACTACAGAATTACAAAGTGAGCTTTTCACAATGTCCATGACCAACAGCACTGCACTGACTGATCATGCATTAATGCATTAGTAAGCAAGTTGACAAGTACTGTTATGCTAGCTAGGATACTATCGGAAGTGATAAGGTCACACTGATATCAATGTAATCAGACACTTAACAATAGACTGCACAGACACAAATATTTGGTAAGGAAAATTACTAAGGAGATTCCATGACACTCCAGGAGAGCTTACACTGGTTTGAGCAAGTACTTCAAATATTTAAAAAAAGATGCTTCCAACTATATATACTACGTAGTTAAAAAACAATTAAATAGCTCATCCTTTGATATTTTAATCCAAATTTAGATGATACTTTAGAATCTGCTTTTGAATGTTATTTTTTACAACCTGCACCCACAAATAAAATTGAAAAGGGGTGGGATTAATCTTTTTCACCTTTAGATATCTAAATTTTTCTAGTAGCACCAAGCCCCCTTTACCATAAATGGAGAAATGAGCACCCCAGGAGAGAAATTCAACTAATCTATTAGCTCTTCTCTTAGATTTGAGATGAATCACCCTTACTTAATCATATGAACAACTTCATTAAAAGGATCCAAAACTTACTGTTAGATTTGGAGCCATATATTTTGAACATATATGTTAAAACAAATTACTCCCGTCCTTTTTATCTTATGTCTGAATTTGAAAGAGTGAAATTTGACTGTAAATTGAGGTGAATAATTTTTGTTATGATGTAATAAATGAGCAGACTACTAAAATATATTGCTTCTTTAGACCTTCCATTTTTACAAAAGACCTGCCCAGGGAAGCATGCTGCAAACGTCCTCCAAACTTGGCCATATCTTATTAAAGAGAAGACATGTCTACAAAGCAAAATTAAGATATTAGTACAAGTACATGATAGTGTACCTGTGCTAGCTTGATCTAGCTAGCACCCAAACATTAGCAATTAAGGGATTGTAATGTGGGTTTTAGCAATGCTTTTTATTTATTTAGCACGTATATCCAGAATGTATAGAGAGTTTGTGCTTGGATTAACATATGCTAGAATTCATGCTGTGGCTTCTGCTTCTACTCTAAGCTATGCAGCTAGTTTGAAGTAAAACAAATGTTAGCACATACAATTAATCATACCTTTGTTCCTCCCGTGTATCCTATTCAATGCCATTTAGCACACAAGCTTGTATTTTGGAATGGAGCTGAACAACACTGCCCAAAGGGGAATTCACAGAGGGAATGTATTTATGGAGGGAAAAAGAAGTGATTCTTTTACCTTAGTAAGGAATAAAGCAAGGGCTACTAAACTGCACAATAAGTAATTAAAAGAAGCCCAGAGAAAGAGCTACTTAAAAAAAACAAACAAAAAAATAAATTCTGAATTTACTCATGGACATCACTTTGCACTGAAAGCCCACCCCAAATATTTCATTTTACTCTTAATCCTTAAGCTTGTGTTTATCAGCTTCTTGATGATCTCTTGCCAGTTCTACAGTGGAAAGGTGGGTTGGGCCTGAGAGCTGTAGTTTCAGATACTGTGAACAGTGAGAGCTAAAAGTTGACCTAAAAGGTATTCTGTAGAAGTGTGAAAATATCTCCTGACCATCTTCCCCCCCAAATAATTATTTTTCATCAAAATTGGAGTCTTTCCTATGCAGAAGAAAAGTGCATTTTTTATATATTTTTAAACTAACTGCTGCTTGAAACAGTATGCTCTGCCTCCTTCCAGTGTAGCTAGCTGACTGGATAACAGTATCTATAAGCAAAAGTCAGGGTAAAGACCTGTTTATGCAAAGCTAAGCACTGAAAGAGGAATACTTGCTTTTCTTCAGGTAGAAAGCCAGTTCAGGCATGTCAAGAATTCAAAGTTCAAGACTTAACTGTGAACCACGCTACTCACCAAATCCACCTCAGCCTAATATGGGAGCTAAGCAGGAAAGAAAGATACCCCATTAGAATATGTACTTGCTATATAAACTCAAGGAGGCTAGCTGGCTTAAGGACTAGATACAGTCCTATATATATATATGCACATATATATAGTCCTTTTATAGTAGCCTATAAAACATTTAGCTTAGAGACCATCAGTTCAAGTCAGCATAGTTAAGCAAAAAGTGAAGTAACTATGCACAGGCCACTGGAGAGCTATAGGAGTGGGGAGTTACATGATCTAATCATAGCAGAAAGTCATCCATATCCCCCCATTTGGCATCATGTGACAGCACGTCCATAGAGAGGCCACCAGTGTGATGAACATGAAATCTCACTCTTGTATGTTGGAACTCCTCTGAGCAACACACTAATCAGGCGGGACACATGTTGGTTAACGTCTACAGTAATCACTTTGTAGGGTGGTGGTGGAGGAAGCTGGATAGTCTTGTTCTACTTTCATTTACATAAAGATGGAGTTATTTCACTTGATTATGCCAGAATAATCCTGATCTAGCTAAGAACAACAGGATAAACAGCGGAATTCTAAAAAATATTGTACCTACATTTATATATAATATTATTTAGAAAAAGCTGGCACATGATGTGGTTTGGAACATAAAAAATAAAATACAATTCGGCAAATTTCAGCTTTTTAAATTGTTAAATGCAAAAGGTTGCTTTAAAATTCAGTAAGACTGGTAAAAATTGTAGGTTTGGATGTTCTTTTTGGCTGTATTTTTAAGTGATGCTTACTTTTAGAATTTTTTGTAAAAACTTCCCTGGGGTGAAAAATGTTAAGATAACATTAAGATTAACAAGATATACTTTACAAGAATGTGTGTGGGTGGGAGAGGGAGAAGATTGTATGTTGAAATACTAAGCAAATAATGTTACTAGTGACTATATGAAAAGACATAACAATTCACAGATTTTGAGGGCTGTACCATTCAGCTTTCATTCTATATTCTTTAAATTCTTGATTTCCCAGCTATGTGATTTAAAGGTCCTTCTACCAGTTTCAAACAGCACTTCTTTAATCCCTTAAGGATCTTGGAGGCGGGTCAGGGAGGAATAAGAATGGTTTCTTAAATATACAATTTGGAAGAATGGCACTGAGAAGACTGTCCTGCAAATGATGTATTTTCTTTCCAGTTTTTCCTCACTGAGCTCCAGGTGAGCTTTGCTGCTGACTCTAGCTGCATGCAAAATCAGTAATAGTTGAGTTTCTATAAATTCCTGCTCCATAGATTTCAAGGCCAAAAGAAGCATTTATAATTATTTAGCTTGATCTTCTGTATTAAGAGAATATAAATTTCCATCCAGTAACTTTGTGTTGGATGTATTTTGACAGGGTTTTTTTTCAGTAAGTTATCTGTTCTTGAAGACATCAGGAGAATTCACCACTTGCCTTGAAAGTCTGCTAACAGTTAAGAGCATTCACTCTTAAAAACTACATTCCCATCTGTAATCTGAATTGTTATGCATTCAACTTCCAAAAGTAGAAGTACTGCGGGAAAAAAATAGCACAGAAGCTATTTTTTGATCAAAATAATACATTACCTCTTGATGAGAGGATAATCAAGCAAAGTCATGTGTAGCTAAATCAGGTTACATATACATTTGCAAAAGTATGTCCCAGCTAGGAAATGCAGCTCTGTCCCAAAGAGCTAATATACATTTGCACACACTCTTACTAAAAATGTAAGTCAAGTTCACAGAAGATCTAGATTTATTCTCTTTCAGTTGTGGAAACCAAGGGAAGACTGCAATAAAATTATATCAGATCAACAAAGAACAGATTTTTCGCACATAAGAGCAACCTCTGAGGTACTTGATTTGAGTAATGTTTCCTTATAAGCAGGCAGCTCCAGAAGGAAATGCAGCCACTTGAGATCTCAACAATTCAGCAATTAGAAATTGTTCCAGGGCTGGCTAATAAATTACAGTCCTCAGATGCTTAGATGAATCTGGGACTTCAAAAAAATGAATAAGATCTGGTTTACATGTGTAATTTAGGGAAGTGTAAAGAACAGTGAAAAATCAGAAGTTAACATATTTAGAATTGTTTGCTTTAATAGGCAGTAATAGTAGTAATCAAGGGGAAGAAATAATTTTATCATATGATTTCAAGCAGAATTCCTATGAGTGATGATTATCAAACTACTATAAACAGCAGTAAGTACATGGAGACTAATAGACTAAAACTACATTTGCTTATTACTCAATACATTGGAATTACTACAACTTTAAGATGAAGATTTCAATTAATGAATATTTCTCAACTGTAGATTCTTTTGAGGCTTCTTTCAATTTGCAAGCACTCTAAGAGTAGCAAAGAGCGTTTTCTCAGAAACAATTCTCTTGGTTGACAGAAAAGGGGGATTAGTTAAAACTAGGCTGTTTTAGGGGATGTAGGGGGGAAGACTCAATAAAGAAGAAAAAACAGACTGATCCCATTAAAAAATACTTCCCTTCCCTTTCTCATCCTCTTTCCTAAAGAGTTAGTAAAGATTTGTTGGTCATTAACTGGAATATGATGCAGACATATTTTCATGAGCTGATCAAAATAAATCATATAATCTTGAATGCACTTGTGCTATGAACCTAATAGTTCAGAAAAGGACTTCAAGTTGTAGCGTAATTCAGAGTGGTGGAGACATGACACAGGAATCACTGCAGGCTCACTACATTGACGTAGAGATGTGGGTCAGTGAGTGTGTGTGCTGAATAAGGAACCTAAATTTATTATGGCTATAAATTCAGCACTTTAAGGACCTTCACTTGATTACGATGAAGTCAGGACATAACCCCACTCGAAGTGCCCACTAGAGAAGTTCTGACATTTGGATCTTGAATGTACAATACTGCATCACCTATGCCTGAGGAATAAGCTCAGAGCGATGCACACATGCATCTGCCAGAAAAAAAAAAAAGGTAATGACTAGTTTCCTCTTCATTAGGATCTTATATCGCTATCCAAAAGACTCTCAGTGCAGTTCACTCAGGAGGGATGTATTTGAGCACACAGTACTACAAACCCTCTACTGTAATGATGAGCCAACTTAAAGGGCATTTCTGAGATTAAACAGGGTAGACAGTGAATGAATTCAGCACAAAGTCCAGGAAAATCTTAAAATAACACACAGAGTACTCCAGTGGGTTTTTTTTAACTGGTTACAGGGTCTTGGACTCTCAAGCTCACAAGCTCTGCCTAAAGAGGAGACAGCAGAATAAGAAATCAAATACTTTGAGGGCCCTAAAATAAAAACTTGTAGGGTAAAATAGTTTTAGGGATGGTGAATAATTGCATGCTATTAGTTATGAGAATCTTATCTTCTACCACCTGCTCTTGATCATCACAGTAGTAAGTGAAAAAAAAATTCTCAGATTTCACTAATGAAGGATCAAACCACAAACTTCTAGGCACAAAGAGCCTCACTGGAGGCACTGGGCTTTGAATTAGGCTTCAAATGTTTCTTTAAAGGTATCCTTACAATTCTCTCTCTAATTATTATGTTCCACCCTAACTACAAAGCTTTAAAGAGCCAGCAAGGTGTGTGGTAACAGCATTCCTACAGTCTTGAAGAAAATGCACATTATACAGCAAAGTGACAGAAGTGCTATGCTAGTACTTAAGCTGAAAGTTAGTGAGATTGGAATCCTGGCAAACATTCAGGGTAATGTTGTATCAAGCTGAATGAATTAATGTTTTACTAATGACTTGAACTTAAATAAGCTAAAATCCTTCTTCAGAAAGGGGGGAAAAAAGAAAAAATTCTGTCTTTGCAAAGAGCTTGCTAAGGGCCTACTGCTAAATGAAATTCTTTCTAATACTAAAACCAAAAACTAATTAGTTAAATCTGTAAAAGAAAGATTAACTGAAGAAAACCCCAGGGAAAACAAGCCACAATATACTGACCTAAGAAATTCTCATCTAGGCCAAACCCAAACAAAAATCAACATAGGTCAAATTAATTCATTAATTTACTGTAACAGGATTTTCACTCTGGTTGCATTATTCCTGGCTCTTAACTTCCTCTTCTTAAATTCTTCAATGCCAATTATAAAGAACAGGTCATACAACTTCAGGGAAAATTTGAACATCATCCAAACACAGTTTGGGCTTATGAAATAAAACTAATGTCTTCCTTTTCCCAGAAAGTACACAAAGAAGCTGATAAGGCAAGAATGGTCCTTATATTGTGAGATTTAGCAAGGCAAACAGAATAAATGAATATGCCAATTCTTATAACTCTGTTTTCCAGCAGACTCGCTTTTCAGCCTGAACAATCTTCTATGTGTTATACTTTGCAAGACTAGGTCAGAAGAGATATCTCCAAGTACACTCCACTTTTTCAGAGTAAGAGAATTCTAACTTCCACAGGAAAAATCCAAAGAAAGTGCATTGCCTTGAACTAGCTGCCCTGTGCTGCTGAAGTGATGCTAAACCAGCACACGCCTAAACTCTTTGCTATGGCTGCTCTTCATCATAACTGTTTGGTACACATGTTGTACCTGTACACATGTTGGATCCCTTTTCTTCAAGCAGGCTTCTAATTCCCCATCACTCAATGGTTATATAAAGTTTCAGTTTCAGCACATTCCCAGTGCATACCAGCCCACAGCTACAATTTGGCAAATGTAAGTTAATTACATAATGTAATACAAATAAGCTTTTTATTTAAGATCCTGAACAGGTAATAAAATCCACCATGTGTTTGCTGATACATGGTTATACTGCTATGAAGAGTGTTTCTGACAGTAACGAGAATGTTGGAAATCAAGATGCACAAATTGCAAAAATTTCATGACAATATATGCCTTCATTACCTTTTCTCTATTTTTAATTTAACTTGATTCTTAGTGTATTTCCATAGGTTAAGACTCTAACTTTTCTTGGTGGAAAACTGTCGCATATCTGCAGTTTGTTTAAGATGTGATTATCCCTCTTGTAATCTAATTTTTAAAGAAATCAAGAAACTTCCCAGAAATATTTCATACTCTGATCAAATGAATCTTTATGGGAATTCTAGGGACTCTAAACTGTTAACCGGCAAGTGGAGTGAAAAACACTAAACTCATCCTGAGGGCTATTTAGAATCCCTCAGTGAAAACAGGTTGGGAAATCAAACAAGCTGAGCTGCTGTGAGCGGGGTTCCTCGACAGCAGCCAGTGTCCCCTCTCTCATTTCATTCTTCTCTAGACCTCCTTAGTCTGTCTGAATCAAAAATATTTGCAACCAACAACCAATATCATTTCACAGGCTTATTATAGCTCACTTTAGGAATTAGTGTCTTTCTGCAGGTTCTCATGTCACTGGCAATCAGTGTTATTCCTGAGAGTTCTCAATTCTTCCACTTAAGCCTAGTGTGTCTCCTTAATCCCTTTAATTCTTGCATTTTGACCTAATTTTACTGTTCATTGTCATGCTTCTTTTGCTGCTAGCTGGGCCTTTTTATGTATCATAAGAATATAAAAGCTAGATTGTGGATTATTTTTAAGTAAAAAGCCTGCTAAGTACTCATAGTACTATCTTGAGCTTTATCTTGCCTGCCTCTCACCGGACCAGGTCAAATGAAATCAGTGGCACTATTCAGCTTGGTAAAGCAAGCAGGATTCGGCTCCAAGAGCTGAGCTGGTCAATTTTTTTTGCAAATACATTGTACTTTAAAAGCGTGATTATTCAGCAAGTGATCTCAGCTTAAAACTAGAAAAATATCTATCACCAGGTGATGGTGTGGAGAGATTTCCCTTCTATCCAACCAACCCAGCAGCTGGGATGCTCATTCTACATGGAAGACAAGACTATTGGCCCTGACTTCAAAGAGAACTGGAACCAAAATCTCCCCACCTTAAACCCTGATCTCAACTACCAGCCTAAAGGTTATTCTGGAATGCACTGCTCCTAATTAGTCTGTTCAAGCCTTTTTATTCTGTGGAACATAGCAGGTATTAGCAGAAAAGGAGAAAAAAAGGGTAAAAAAAGAGGGGAGGAGCACACACAAAAAATGAGAATTTGTTGGCCCCGTGGTAACACTACTTAGTTGGAAAGCGGAATGTCAGAGTCCAGGCTATGTTCGAAAAAGTATTTCAGAAGTCATATACACAGGATGCAAACAGAAAATGAATAAAAATCTGGCCAGAATATAACTGAGGGCAACGTTATGGGGAGCATGGGTTCAAAGCCTCTGAAATAAAGGAAGAAATTGCATCCGAGTCTTCCAACTTTGGACAAAGTGCCCCGACTTCTGTATAAAAAGCAATTCAAAACACAATTGCCTCTCCTTTCCTAATCCAGAACAGTACCTAAGCCCACCCTTTCAATTACACTGCTTTGCTTTTGTTAAAAATGATGAATAATCCAGGATGGGGAGCAGACGAAAGCTTTGCTTTTGGCTAAAACAACCATTTGAACCCAAATAATTAGAAACAACCAAAAATTCTCCTATCGAACCAAACAACTACCCTTTTTCCTCTCCAAAAAGCATTTTGTTTTATCTGGATAAAGCGGACCTTCTTTTCTATGTATATATTTGGGGGATAAGGTAATGTTCAAGTTCGCAATGGAAAATTCAATCATTTCCAGCAGTCAGTTCAAAACGTCAGTACAAAGAAACCAATATACCTGGTACAGAATACTATGAAAATCTTTCCACTGAGATCAGTAAGGCCTGTACTAGACTTTCTATATGCCCCAGATAATCATCTCTACACAAAACACATAGCTACTCCTGTATACTTTAACAGATACTAATTTTGCTGTGACCTTGCAGCCACATTCACAACAATGCCCCCATGAACTAATTTTTTATTTACAGAAACGTTTATTTTAAGGTGGTGGGGTTTTTTTTGTTTGGGTTGGGGTTTTTTATAAACTATAGTGTCAAACTACTATTTAAATCCCTTGGTAATACTTACAGTAAGAAGTGTGACATGTGGAAAATTGTTTGGGCACCAACCTAGAGTATATCAAAACAGCAGCTACAAGCCTGGCAATAGACCAGAATCCAATACAGTACTTGGCAAATGATGGCAAATGTACCGCCAGCATGTGATGCCCTCATTTTTAAGCCAAAGATAAATGTAGTTGATGTTTCTTGCCAAGACTAGTGTGCCCAAATGCCACATGTGAGGTCAAGCAAGGATGCTGCAAATAATTCCCAATGATATTTTACCAGTCTGCTTCTTTAAGAACTGTCAGATATTGAGTCCAAAATGTCTGTTCCTATGCTATTATTATAGCTCACCCAGGAAAACACATCAGTGTTATGGCTTTGAAAAGCAGCACTGACAACTGTTTTAGTTTAATAATTACACTCAGGAGTGTAATACTATTCTCTCACAAACGAATAAAGCCTACCAGAATGGTGAAATTCCTAAAAACATTTTTTTTTATTTAGTAAAATGAAGGATGACAGATGAAATAATTATATTTCACAAACTTAATGGAAGTTTTCTCTAAGCAGTAGAAGAGTGCTTCTTTAATTAATGTAATTTCTTGCATAAACATATTTGGGAAAATTCTATTAAGTTTGCCCAGAAATTAAGTTTAAAGGCTAACTTCAGGGAATTGTTTTTGCAAGATTCTTGCTTCAATTGGGATTTAACCAAATGTTAGTACAAGAAAATGCAGTGCTGGGTTAAGGCATTTAGGGCTCTGTAATGAAAAGTTTAAATGAGATTTAGCTAATGATGTAAATCACCAGTTTCAGCGAGGCTTGTCTTTGCAATGCTTTGGCTTTAAGTCAGAAAAGCTACCCAAAGAGCCTGAAATTAAAAAAAAATAAATTTGTTTCTTTCCTGCCCTGGTGATCCTCACATTCCTAAAACAGCCATGAGAATCTGTCATTACTTCCCCTTTGAAACCATTCTACCCTTGAGGCACTGTACTGCAAGGTAACACTTAGCAGCCCTAAAGAAGAGTTTGGAGGACTCCACTTAAGCACTGAGCAGAGAAAGGAATTAGGTAAGGGAAGGACAGATTATTGTTCAAATTAAGGCTGAACAGGAAATGGGCTTCCCCCTTGCACAATCTTTTTTTTTTTTTTTAAATGCTCCAGGCCCAAATCAGCATTATCTCTTTTTTTTTTTACTCAAAACGGGAAAATTTAATGGAACTGACTCTGTAATGCAAAACATTGTTAGTATGGCACCAGCCTCTTGCAACAAAAAATACTGAGGCACATAACATGAATTTCTTCCATGGGTGCTGCAGTCCTGGTTGATGGTTCCCCAAGCTTCAGAAAACAGGGTAGGAAGAAGAGCAAGCAAGGGAGACCACTGTGATGAGAGCACTAACCAAGCAACAAGCAGGTCAAGAACAAGGTTGTATTTTAAAAATATTTGGGGGCAGATCACTATTTAGAAGAGATGAACATTCTTTCACTGACTTTCCATGGTCTGAACTTGAACATTTCAGAGTTATCCACAACAACTAAATAGAATAATTTCTTCTGTGAAGCAAAAATGAAGACAACAATTAACCTTTACAGAGAAGCTCTGCTCTTCAACCGGCATTCAGCGTACTGCTGTAGTACTGCTACCCCACTCCCAACACCCATTGCTGGGAAAAGAAATGTATTTGACTGATACTGCCTCTGGAGGTATGGGGTCTGAGCTGGGGTTTGAGTTTAGTGCCAGCTTTGGGGTATGTTTGTTTTATTATACGCAATCAGCAGGATCTGGCCAAAAATTTGCCTTAAACCAGTTCAACCAGTTTCACATTACTTGAAACTGCACATTTAATGAGAAAGTATCTTCTACAGATTGGATAGGTGGGCATTTAGATCCATATTCTTTTTCAGTTATTATGATTTACTGCAGTGACATTAAAAAAGGCAAGGAGGGCAGAAATTGAAAGTAAACAACGGACTTCAATTTTAACTGTGCATTCTCAGTGCTAGTTTCTCATGTAAGGAGTAAAAATGCCTCAGATAACTCACAAGGGATGTAGTGTGAAATTGTAGTGTGCAGTTTTCTGAAACAGGCACAAGAGCTCAACACACTGGAGCTAATTTCTGTGTCAACTTTCATTCCATACGGATTAGTGCCATTTTGCATAGCTGAAGCACCAGCTCTATGCATATATTTGGCAGGGCCATACATATGCAGTTTCCCCAAGCTTCCAGTACTATGAAGTTGCTGCAGACACTGCAGTTTCTCACTAAGTCTATCAGATTTAATTTACTCTGTGAGTCTGTTTTTCACTAATTAAAAGGCTCAAGCATTTTCAGATGGATCTTTTTCTTCAATCTAGTAAGTCTCTCAATAGTGTACAAATTTACATACCACAAATACATCCAGGAGTTTAACTATCAGTCTGGATTTCCATCCCTGTCTTCTGGTAGTATTGGTGCCTTTATTAATAACTGAATTAAGAATTTACTAATATAAACATCAGGATTCACCACTGTCACATGCTTGCACTTGCTAAGAAGAGTTTTTTCTCCACCTTGTTAATGGAATGTAGAGGTCACTTTTGAGGAACGAGATTCAACTGAGACTATTTTGCAACCTTTCTGAAAAACAAAATTCCACACTTTCTCCAAGGTTTTGCTAAAATGGACTCATAACACTTTTTCAGTAACAACAGGTCTCCACATGATCATTTTAAGATCAAAATTCAAAACAAAACAGAAAGCAAATTGTTAAAATGAACTACGGTAGTTTCTTCCAAAACGTCACACAGATAACTCAGCAGCATCAATATCCTACAGTGCCTTCTTGTTCTAAGTATAACAGAAATGCAAGGGCTGGCCCACTTTATAATAAAGCAACTGGAGGCTAAATCCCTAAGCATGAAGAATTAAAACCTTTTCTACCTTTAAAAATATTAGTGCTGATAAATAGCTGAATTGTGTTCAGTTTTATTTAACTTTTTAAATACTCTTATGAAATATGCCATTTAAAGCCAGAAAAGCACTACAGCCATACATAAGCAGGTAATTGATACTGACAATAAGACTCCTTCAGAGCTTCAGTTCTTTCTGGTGAAACCTCTAATTTTGGTTTGAATAGAGCAGGCCTATGCTCTCGCTTGTGAATTACAGTCCTAAAGGCTTTCTTTCCTTTTATTCTTAAATGGCCTTCCTTTCTCTTCATATTGAGCCCATTTCTGTTCTCTTCAGTTATACTTGGAAAGTTATCATGAGACAGCCATAATCCCTAAGCTATTTGCCATTTGTCTAGGCTGCAGGTTTCTCCCTTGGCCAGTAAGAAAACAAGTTTGTTCCAGTATCTTATTTCATGTTTTCAGACCCTAGGTCACGATTTGGTATGCAGCATGGCACTCACCTTACTCCCACTGTGAGAAACTGAGCAGGCAAGGGGCCAAGAGCTGGCAGAGTGCTGACTTGGCTCTTTTCCCATCATTTACCCACCTAGTCTGCTGTTGCCCTAACTTGCTTACCACAAATGCTAGCCACATGTAAGAGGATAAACAAAATTCCAGTTCTACAACAAAATTCACACTGGAACAATTTGATGACTCCTTGTACTTGGCCTCCATGCAATTGCCTGAGATAACAGACTTGGGCCCCAATCAGACTATCATCATTTAAGAGACCAACAAATGATCATCTGCATTTTTTCTCTTAAGACATGGTATAACGAGTGGAACAGATCAACCGTCAAAAGATGGAGCTAGAGAAAGTCATGCTCTTCTTCTCCTATTTCCAGATCATACACCATGAACAAATATTCCAAGACACATAGAAGAGTATTTTACAAGCAACGCTAGAGGTATGGGGCAAAACCAACTTTCTAATTCATGTTATTTGGAAAGAGCGGGGACTGGTGTTGTAGGTTGCCCTTGCTGAGGCATGAGAGAACTGGAAGATATAAAAAAGTTGGGTTGCAAGATGTGTCTCATTTTTTTTTACTTATTCAAAATAACATTAGCTGAGTAATACGAACAAATACTCATTTGTTGAAACAAATTTTGAAACCTCTCCTGATTTCAATAGGACCACTTGTGGACTATGGCACAATTCAGCTTAAGTGAAGTCCCACTTATTTCATTTACAGCATTAGGTGCTGTGTGGTAGCCATCACAAACTTGTTATTACTGCAAAATTCCTGATACAGGAGACAGAAGCTTGAAGCGTGCCATTCTACTGTGGATGTTGGTAGTCTGTGCTGCATCTTTCACTCAGATCTTGTGTTTAGTCTTCTAGAATGATCTGGCTTAAAATCAAAACCACTAAAACAATAGTCTTGGTACCACTGAAATTCTGCCAAAATATACGTGAGCTGCAAAACACTGGCTTTGACGTCTTTCTGAAGAGGGAGGAAATATAGCTAGATTAAATTGCTGGACTTTTTTAACCCCTGTTATAGATTCTAAAGATGCTGCTAATAAATCTGAGTTATTTCAGACAGACAAATATTAATATTTTGATCACAACTTCATCCCTTTTAAATGCAGTTTTACCATCTTCAGTCAAGAAGAAAATCGGAAATACTCTGAATTGCAACACAGCTCATTTTTCACTGTGTCAACAAATAGCCTCAGGAAACCAAAGACCATCTTACCATCTAGCTAAGTAGTCTGCAAGATGATAACATTGTCACATTTCCAAAGGCTCTAAAAAATCAGCAAATACCTTGTTATCATAATAATTCTTTGTATTATGAAAAATAGCATGCTGTTACAATTGACAGACTGTTACAACTCTGCCAGGTAGAAGCAGATGTGGCAGGTAAGCTTTCCAATGAAAGAAAAATTCTTGGTATAGAGTTGGAATATATGAAGTGCAATTTGCTTTAATGACACATTTGCCACTAGAAAGTGTTCAAATAGCATGGAGAGAAGTCTCACAAATGTTGGGTTCTCAAGGAGCAACTCAGTTTTAAGAACTGATGTTAATCATCAGTTCGCTGAGAGCAAACTTTCTTCATTTCTAATTACTCCCAACACATGGAACCTTGAAACATCTCAAGACTGAGTATTTGTTCACCTACTAGAAGAACAACTTGAAAATCATGAACAATGTCACCATGTGGTAACACCTGTCATAAGAAAATGATGGTATTACTAAGAAAATATAGCAGCCCATGCTCCATTATCTTTACTTAGCTTTAAATTTCTCTAACCTGTATCTCAGTTAAAAGAAAACATTTAAGGAAAATAAGTCAAGTGTTACAAATTCTTATCTCACTACTTGTTCTCTGAAGTAGCAAAGATTTGCAAAGACATTTTCAAAAGTCTCTAGAGGTACTTTCTCTTCTGTGCTTGTCCAGCACAATGAACAGGAGAACATACTTTAATATCCCACTCCCAGCAACGGTAGATGGTGACAAAACTGTTCAATCTGACAGACAGGACAAATCCCTGTTCACTGATCTTAATACTGCTAATTGGCTGTGCTTCTTGTGAAGAAGTAACACAAGCTGAGTACGCAGGAGCTGAAAATTAGCTAACTTGAAGCATTTTTTCTAAGAAGTATATTATTAAATCAACTAATAAAATTCATTGCCAATTACTCATGAAGCTATATATCACATATTAAAAAAGGTATTAAAGTAACGTAATCTAGCCACCTGTTACCACACACAGGAATATCTACATTTATGCATATCTACATTAAGTACAGACTTTGGATTAAAAAAAAAGGCCTGTTAATGTGTTTTGTTTACCCCTTAAACTGTTCTTTCTTTGTTCTTTAAAAACAACAGAAAAACCCATACATTTTTTTCCTGAATAAGTATTTGCCAATATTCTCAATTTGTTTGTATTCTTTCCTTTGCATCCTCCACAATCCTACAAAACAGTATTAGTCAGGAGAATTCACTTCAGTCACCTGACAAAGATCTTTGACAAGCCATTGAGGATTCTGTTACGTTAAGTAAGTAGAATCAGAACTTGAACTCTACGCAACGTGTACATCAGAGACAATGCATCCATATGAATAGTCTTACAGCTGGAACCTTTAAAGAGGTAGGCAACCATAACTGCAAATCAAAATTCAGAAAGTTTCTCAGGATAAAAGACTTATGAGAATTCATGTGTAAAGAGCCTGGACATGGAATAAGAAGGTAATACTACAGAATACCCAGGTATCAGAAAGCCCAGGTATCTGAGGAGACTTAGAGAATTTCACTTTCTTGCTAGAGTAAGTTGAGTGTTTTTTCATTAGATGCAATTACCATTTTATCGACACCTCTCTTCGGAATCACCAGAAATAGTCCACAATATGGGAAAGTCATAACAAAAATCATACTCCAGGAGGTAACATGGACTTCCCCCAATTAAATTCAATGTTCTTAAACTCCCAAAGTATACTTAAACTCTTTCTCTTTCAAGAACAACAAAAGCACAGATCTTATGAATACTCACCGCCATCTTCAACCATGAAATGAAAAATGTCACTGGTGGCATTGTCACCCCCTCGTAAAACATAGCATATCTTCATATCATCAATATCAGCTGGAAAGAGTCAGCAAAAATAGATTTTATTTTAAATGCTGAAGGTAGGAAATTGTTTTTATAGAAAAACTTTACATGTATTAAATAGTTTAGCTTCAACAGAGAGAGGTCAAGGTTCTCCAGCAGAGTTCAGGAATTTCAGTATTAATAGCGTTGAAGTTTTACAGATACCATTCATTCTTCCTCTCTTTACTTCTCCCTCCCCAGTGCCCTCTTTCTTTTAAGATGTATTTACAAAAAGAACTGAAAGGAAATGTAAAAACATGGGCTCAACAGTCAGAACTATTTCATATTTTTAGTGGTGCATTTTCTTAAACAGAGGTGTATCTCTACTGATTCTGATACTGATTCTGTCATTCTTCATCCTGAGAAGTACTGTAGACGTCACAGAAAATCTGTGGCTGAAACTGAAGCAAAACCCAGGGTATTTTCTATGTTCAGTTCTACCCTCCATTCAAGAGGCAAGACAAATTAATCCACACAAAACCCCCACCTCTAGAACTAGATTACTTCTAGCATATAGTCTACCTCTAGCACAGGACATCTCTACACGTTCTGCAGTAGAGAGATCTCAATCCCTTCAGTCCCCCACAAAAATGCCCTCTCCACCAGACCATCCTTCCTATCAGCATATTTTCAAAGGGTATGACATATAATATATATGAACTGTCATAAATAGTGCTCAAACACTTACAGTGATTGACTGTTTTAAGAGCACAGAAGCAACTGAAGTATACAGACAAGACTTCAGTAAGAAAAAATTCAATGCACAATTTTGAATCATCAATTGCAATAAAGAAAGTATGTAAAAGGTAAAGAAATATTTATCAATATTGTGTTTTCTGGTTTCCTTGAGCAGCGGTGAGAAACATGTAACACATGAAAACATAATTTTTGTCACTTTTTTTGAAAGACTGCTGTTGGTATAAAACCACGTCTGATACTTTTTTTAAGAAAAAGTGTTAGAAATTAATAGCATTAAAGTGGAGCTCAAGTACAACCCAAGTTCTCCTCCCATGTTAGGGCATATGCATTACTAAAAAGAAGGCAAAAGCACTTTTGTTAGAGCTCCTCAAAATCCTCAGTTCCAAAAGTAGCCAGACATCTTCTAGGACAAACAAGTTAAGAACATTATCAGCAAATATATGTCACTGAAGAATCTCTTCAATAAATATTTGAAAGTTAAAGATGAAAAATTCATAGGGCTGTAAAGAGGATGCAAACAAATACCTCTTCATGGCAGTGGAGCAAATAAATCTTTCATCCTGCAAACACTTACACAAGTACTCAGCTCTGCCCATGTGGGTAGCCTTATCAAAATCCATGGTTCCAACATATATAAAGATAAGCACTTGAGCCAGTGTTTGCAGGACCAGGACCACCTCATCAAAAAAAGCCACTTGTCATCCAAATGTCTTAATTTTGTCAAAAGAATTGCAAAGGAATGACCTATTTTCTGTTCAGAGTCACTTGAGCAATTCTACACTTTCCTTCCATGGTTGATTATCTTATGCTAGTTACATTAAAACTTGCCTAGTTGTAAGCATAATTCATTACTGTATAACTACAGTGCCTGCTAAATATTAATGTGATATTGGAATTCTGCAACACAATTTTGAAATCCATCCAACATAATTTTCTCTTAAAAAAAAAAATTATCTCCACTAGATCAAGGAACTAATTTCCCATTTAAAATTCTGCAGAACTGATGCGATTATTAAAGGTTAGATATATTAATACATATTCTTTAAGAAACAAATGCACTTCACAACATAATTCACTCGTCTCTCTGAAAACACTTGCCTGAAAAGGAAGATAAAAAGCATTATCAGGGTGAAAGCTGAATAAAATCATTGCTTGCAAAGTGCTGCATATTTGGCTGCAGTAGCCATGTAGATATCTTTGGCCTCGGGAGGCTACATGGAGTGCTAAGACGTCAACCAAGCTATATTATTGCCAAGGCAGATCCTTACTCTCCACCATTCCTTCCCCTTCTTCCTGGCTCCTCAGCACACCTGCAGAGCTGTGGGATGTGACCTGGCCCTTACTCACAAACTTACCCACATGGGACTGGGGACTCCCAAAACAGCACTCAGCAGTTGATCACACTTTGTACATTCAAAACATTATCCAAAGATCAGCTACCTACTTGTTATATACCACTAAACTTCTTTACATGTGAAAGACTTGGCAGTTCCTTAATAGACTTCCCCCACTTTTAAACAAATTATCTAATCTTAATGAATATCTGCTATGAACAAATTCCGTCCCTGACTTGCAGAGATGAGTGCAGCACAATTATGCATACACAATATTCTTTGTATGTATTTTTGTCCTAGGACAGCACTAGACTAGAAATTACCATGTGGCAAGTGTTTTTCTTTAAGCTTTCTCTGCATTTACTATCACCAAATTGTAAATATAAACCACAAAGAAATAATAATGAATTAAAAGTGCTGCTTTCACGTGTAACATGAAGTAACAGATAGTACTTCAATAAACTTAGGAACTGCTTAATGTATTTTAAGAATATTTTATTTCATTACTGTCACTTGCCCGTCTCTCTCTCTCTCTCATTCCAATTATTTTAACAATTAAATAGAAAAGAATAAAAAGCACCAACTATTTGCAGAATTTGGGGACCTTTTATCAAGAAATTAATTCTTCCACACTCCAATACCCCCTTTGAGCAATCCCAATTAACTGTATGAGCCTCATGAGCAAAAGATTACCTACTGTACTTGTGGCAGAGGTATTTCATGTGTACTAATTAGAAAGCCCCACACTGATTGTTCCTACACAAAATACACAACAAATCTGGACATACTATATTCTGCACAACTGCATTTTCACTGGAGGTTTTTAGCTCATCTTGCAAGCTAGGTTAATTTCCTTTCTAGCTCTTGATTAAGTTTTGTGTGCAGATCTTGAAAAGCAATCTCAAGCATAGGGCAGAAAGCTGTTTGCTAAACAATTGCTATGCACTCTCTTTCAGTTACAGGCAATCTGAAAAACCAGACTGCTCAAGCTGCTTGCACACAATGAATCTTGTTTCATCAATGTTATCTCACTCAAAGCGGTCGGGCTGCCTGTTCATACAACCACAGACCTAAATCCAAGGAATGGGAGTCTGAGGTGGTAGAGTGTTAGGATGGACTTCACAAACTATTGAGCAGCTTTCAAAACTCATCTCCATGTGACCCTGAACAGCCTCATCTGACTTCAAAGTTGGCCCAGTTTTGAGTAGGGGTTGGACCAAATGACCTCCAGAGGTCCCTTCCAACATAAACTGCAAAACTGTAACGATGTTTTACAAGCTCCATCAGGACCCACACATGTTAATGAAACTAGAACTATTCAGCATTTTGTAAGAGGTTGCCCCACATGGCAGGATAGGAAACCTAAAAAGGGGGGAGATTGAAACATAAAAAGAAAGTGTGTAACAGCAGGTCCAATAGTCAATACAGGAGCATCCCAAAGTCAAAACTATTATTTATGGCTGGCTGCAAAATCTGCACTTACAGTAGGATCATTAAGAATATGACTTGTTTACTTCTGCCCTGAACATTTGATAACTATTTGTCTCAGTACAGCATAAGCATGAAATAGACATAAATTCACTACTCTCAATTTGAGAGTGCTTTGCATGTTAATGGTAGTGGGCCACAAAGCGAGGGACAATAGTGAACTACACACAGAGTTTTGAGTATGCAGCTTGGTCTACACAATATGTCAGCGTCTCACATTACTTCTCAAAACTGTAGCCTTCTAGGTACAGCCAAGAATTTTTGTCTCCCTGCGACTCACAACCTCTCCCATACCCAAAGCAGCTACAGACAAGAGGGCATTTGAGGAAAAAGGAAAGGAAAACACAGTGCCCTTTCATCCATGATTTTAGCTCCTAGGTTATTCTGTGACTTCCAGCAAGTTCTCTTTCCCTGTCCTCAGCAGATGTATTACTCCTGTGTGAGCTTGATGGTTTCTGCCTTTCATGCAGCCTTTCCAGACACCTCTTCTCCCTCAAGTGCTTACCCTGCATACATAAGACATTTTTATGTGTTTGCTTCATAAAATATAAACCATTATAAAAAGCATTTAGGAAGTTGAGAAGAGACATACCACAGAAATAACACAGATGCTCAGGAGGTACTTGCTTATAGAGGCCAAAGAAGAAAATTATTGAAAAAGTGTGTGTTTCTTAAAACCACTCTTCAACTCAACACAAATAAGAGTGCTTGTGCCAGTACTGTCAGGGAACCTGTGAAGTTATATCACTGTCTGGGGATCCTCACTAGCTTTAAAACCAATTTTTCCTAAGGGTTGCATGCTTCTCACCCAGTTCAGGCAGCCTCAGGATATTAAGAAAGCCTGTGTGAAGACCAGTGAGACTGCCAATTGAAAGCCAAGTAAGAACTGACTTTTGATCATCTGAGAAATGTACCAGGCCACATAGCACGAAAGTGAATGGAATACATACCTATCCTGAGGGCCCCACCCTTGAAAAAATGGGGTATCACTGTGCTATGCAGTGGTCTCCTTTCAGGGAACACCCACTCAGTAATTCTACATTCTCCAATGTAAGAGAAAACCCACTAAAAAGTGATAATCTGTTTTGTTGCTCACTCCCATTCTCTTCTGTTTCTCACTTATTTTGACAACAATACTCTTAATGCTACTCACAGTTCACTACTGAAGCCTTACATTTAAGGAGATGTGGTGGTTCCCAAAGCTTAAACATGGTTTGGTCCCTCCTCATCCTCTTTTTTGCATTAACACTGTAAAACGTAGGGCACCCCAGCCATTCAAAAGTTCATCAGGCCTCTTTACAAGATTTGATACATCTGACAAGAACATCACTACAACCAAGAGTGTAACATGGGTTACGTACCAGTACAGGCTCTGTGAAATGAAATACAGACAACTACATGCATTCATCTCTAGCCTTACCACCTTACACAGCCCAGCCTGCCTGGGCCCCTTTAATTTTGAGTCTCCATGCAGTTGTGCTGTCTGCTTACTCCACAGCTGCAGAAGGCTCCAAGAAATCTCATTTAATTTTTAATTAACCAGCTATTAACTCATTGCAAAGTAACATGGAAAATTCTCTGGAGAATAACTAATGCTCCCCTTTCAATTAAAGTTACTTCACAGCCTTGTGTTGAGGCTTTATTTCAGAACATACGGCACATGTGGTTTTCGTCCTATTTATACCACCTAGTATTTTAGTTCCATGTAAAAAGTAAGTACCACTGACATAATTTTAAAACATTTACATTACCTTTTAATTTACCACAAACACTTTGTGGTTAAGATTTGTGTAATTAAGGCAACAAATGCACTCGTAATATATCATTTCCCCATGTTTGGGAAATGATTTTCTTTTACAGTTAAGTGTGCTCAGACTGTATAGCAACTGATACCCCAGCCATGGTATGACCATTAGTTAATAATAGCTTGGCCACTCCCGTAGCATTTTCTAAATAAAACTGTTTAAAGGAGGCACTCAGCCTCAAAAGATTTGGAACCATGTGCAGCCCAATTCTGTTATCCAAATTTCTATCACTGATCAAAAGTCCAAATCAGTTATTTGGACTGTAAGCTCTCCAAAGCAAAGATACTCTTTTATTCAGTGTTTATCCAGTATACCCCATTTCTTCTTTAAAGCTGTCACAGGTGCAATAAATAATAAACAGAACTAAAAAAATAATAAAGCCATTATAAATAAGCTCGCTGTTGGAAAGTTTCTCCCATCAATTATTATAAAGCTTAGCATGAACAAGAATTTTCCAGTGATCTAAAGAAAGCATCGAGTATTGTAATACCTTGGGTGAACTGGCTGATGCTATGGTTGCCTTTCCCCAAGTGGATCAGAAAGCCATGGCGCGGACCCTCTGTGACTCTGATCTTGAGGGTAACATGTGAACTGTCCCTGTCTTCCACTTTGAGCACCTTGTTGGTAATCTGAAACCCGATGTGACCTGTGGCCAGAATACGGAGAGTCTGAGCACCCTTATTTATGACAATTTGAGGTACACTGTTGTCCACAGCCATTACTCTAATCTTCATAGTCTGAGGTTTCCTTGTTTCAAACACAGTGTTGGGGAAGACATAGAAATCAGTATGAGTGCCATCCGTAACAGTGAAAGAGAAGCTATCCTCAACTGATTCTGTGCCATCATGTTTGTAGCTGATTAGATTTTCATTTAGATCTTGTTTAGTGAAGGTGGTGACTGGTTTGGAGTTATTGAACACGATCTGACCATGAACTGGTATTTGAGTGATGATAAATTTTAGCAATGCATCGGGTGTATCTCTGTCTTCTGCAGTCAGTTCAAATGGGGTTATCAGTTTGTATTCATTTTCACTCACCACCAGGTTGTGGATTGTGACAACAGGTTTCTTATTGTCCACATCACTGATAGAAATTCTGAAAGTACGAAATACAGGGTTATAGCCATCAGTCACCTCAAACTCAAAGCTGTCCATTTTCACCTCATCTTCTGAAGTGTGAATGTAATAGACTTTATTGCCTGCTAATAGGAGTTGAGTAAAAGTAGAGATGGGTACCCCAGGTTGATCTGTGCATTCAAGATGACCACGAACAGGTGCTCTGGTAATAGTGAAAACTAAGTTCTCATCTGGGCTATTCAGGTCACTAGTGCTAAGCAAATCAGTAGTAAGGGTTACCTTCCCTCCTTCCTTCAAAGAAACTCCTTTGCTGATTACATCTGGGAAGACAATATCAATGCTACCTATTGTCACATAAAAATAGCGGTCAATGAGAGGATTTATTCCATCTGTCACATCAAACTTGATAAGATCACGAACTCCTTCTTGGCCAAAATGCATATATCGAATTAAGTTTCTATCCACTTCATCTTGGGTGAAGTTCATCCCCAGGGTGATATTCTCAACTCCACCTGAAGGCTTTATTCTCTGCAAGAGGCCTTGTCCTGGCCCATATCTTATAATGTATGTCAAGGTTTTGTCTTCAGAATCCAGGTCAGTAGCCTTCAATATTCTGTTATGAATAGTTCTAGTTTCCCCTATTTCAATCTCCAAACCATCATTGATGGCCATTCTGGGTGTCTCATCATCTACAGGAATAACCATGATAAGTACCGTTTTCCTAATGGTATGTTTACCATCTGTGAGTTTCACCTCAAAACTGTCCTCCTTTGTCTCAGAGTCATCATGTTGGTAGAGTATGTTGGAGCTCTCTGTTATCTGATCCAAGGTGAAGCTCTCCACTAGGACAGTTCCATTGACCAGCTGGTTCACAATGTGGCCATGCCTGGGAAGCCTGGTGATTGTGAACATTAACTCATCAGCAGGGATGTCTGCATCAACTGCGTTGAGGATAGGGGTATCAATAACCAGGCTCATGCCTTCCATCACAACAAACTCTCGCATAAAGATTTCAGGCTCTTCATCGTTGATTGGCATAATGACAATGGGGAAAAAGTGCCTTTGGGAAAAGTTAATGCCATCAGAACAGCGGAAAGCAAATCTGTCTTCAACAGGCTCTACACCCTTATGTATACTTTGGACATAAAAAATATGCCCCTGATGGAGGTCTTTCAAGGTAAAAGCACTTATAGCTATACCTGCTCTGGATTTTTCAGATCCTGGGGCTGGAGAGATGTTCTCTACATACCCAGATGTGGGCTGAGCAACAATGGTGCAGAGTATATCATCATTAGGAGTATCCACATCTTCAGCCCTGAGGTGAGCAGGAGTAATGACCCGTTTGTCACCTTCCATTACCATGAACTGCTCCCCCACAAAAATCTCTGGGGCTTGACTGTCAACAGGAAGAATGGTCACCAAGACTGAAACTCCTTGAACAACATTGCCCCTGACGCTCCACTCCTCAGACAGGTCAGACAAGGTAAGGTTGAAGGTATCTTCTTTGGACAGAAGGCCTATTTCACCACCAGTGTGAGCATATACCACAGCACCATCTAGCAGATCTCTCTGGGAAAATCTCTCTGCAGGCACCCCTTGGACCAGGATGTTCCCATGCTGAGGAGGATCCTCTACAATGAAGGTCAACATTAAATCATCTGTATCCTCATCTGTGCCTTGAATGACATTAGCAGTGATTTCAGCAGCACCATTCTCCAGCACATCCAGGTAGGAACCAAGAGTGCCTGGGGGCAACCGTAGTGTAGGAACCTCATCATCAACTGGATGCACATTCATTTTCAGTGTGATGGGCACAAAATGAACCCCATCACTCACGTCAAGCCTGCAGGTATCACTGTTGGTCTCAGCTCCATTGTGCACATACACCACCCGCCCTTGTCTGATATCCTCCAGGCCAAAGACACCTCCTGGAATCAAACTGTACCCAGAAAGCTGCAACTGGCCATACCGAGGAGCCTGCGTCAGGATAAATCTGAGATGGGCAAGCTCAGTGTCTGTGTCACTGGCATCCAGCTCAGTTGGACTAAGGACATGGCTGCCTCCCTCAGGCAAAGTGAAGCCAGTATTAGTGATTTCAGGAGGCTGGTTATCAACAGGCTGCAGGTAGATGGTGAAAGTCCCTTCGGCTGCATTGCCAGCTGCATCTTGCACTTGATACTGAAACTGAATCAAATGAGGAGCCACCCCCAGTTCTTCCTGTGGGGGACGGTACGATATCTTGTGATGATTGATCTGTGCTTGGGTGAAGTGGCTAACTTCCACAGAGTGATCCTCAGTCAGCACGAGGGATCCAAGGCGGGCTCCATATACATCTGGAGGGTGGTTAGTGTCAGTGTCAGTGGGGGGCTGGGTTATTGTGTAGTGGAGTTCACGGTCCCCTGAATCCTGATCTGTGTAACACAAGTGCTTCCTCCGCAGTGGGGTCACCTGCTGTTCTGCAACTATTAAGTGCAGGCTGCTGCTACTATGCAGCTCTGGGGCTAATCTGTCTACAGGATGTACCCGAATCACAAAAGTCTGTGGTCCAGAGCGGTTGGGTGGGTCATTGTCATCCTGGACTCTAAAGATGAACTGGTCCAACACTACCCCAGGGCCAGGGCTGTGAGGCCCAAAATGGTGGTAATAGAGACGCCCTTCCACAATGTCCTGCTGCAGCCACTCTCTCACTGGCTTTTCATAGATTAGGGAGCTCCCTGCTAAACCTGGCACCCTCCTCCAAGAAAAGTCCTCATCTTCTTCCTCTTCTTCCCAGCCAGGAGGTGGCTGTGCTTGACGGAGAAGCAGCTGCCCAGCAGTGGGTCCAGACTCCACTGTGAAGAGCAGGATGGCATCCTGTGAGTCAATGTCAGTGGCGCTAAGAGCACGGGTGGTGATGGGCACTGTTTCACCCTCAGCCATGGCCAGCCCCGTGTTAGCATTGAGTAGGGGTGGCTGGTCATCAGTGGGCACCAGGGTAACGGGGAAAAGGAACTCAACACGGTGGCGAGAGCCACCATCCTCCAGCCGGAGCACCAGGTTGTCACTGAGTGGAGACTCGCTGCCATCATGCTGGTATATGACCCGACCTGCTGCCAGCTCAGCCACCGTGAAGTGTTTACGAGGGGCAGCAGGTGCTGGGGTGTCCTCCAGCAGAGTGAGGTGGCCATGCCTCAGTCCTGCCACCACACTCACCCGCACCTGCTCAAGGTCATCCTCATCACTTATCACCAAGTTGGGGCTGGGACCGGGGCCTGAGAGAGGCCGCGACTGCCCCTCATAGAGCACAAGGCCAGTGTTGCGGGTCACCACAGGTGCCAGGGTGTTCATGGGCTTCACCACAATGACGAAGGCGAAGGGCTCTGAAGCAGCACCCTCTGGGTCCAACACCTCCAACTCTAGCTCAAAGAGCCGCTCACGATCTGAGTCCTCCATGGGTGGCTGGTAGGCGATGCGCAGCTCCCTCACATCCCGCTGGCTGAAGGAGGAGACAGGCAAGCTCCGGTCATCTGTGCTGACCATGTGCCCCTGGCCAGGGCCAAAGGGTGAGGTGATGTTGAAGAGCAGCAGGTCTGGAGGTGACTCGGCATCCTCAGCCGCAAGCATGTCAGGCGTGAGGGCGGTGAGGACAAACTGGTCCACCTCCATCATGAGCATTGCCAAGAAGCTGGGTTTGGGGGCCACATTCTCAGTCCCGGCTCGGATCCGCACCAGCACCTGGAAGTACTCGCGCTTCAGCGGTGCCCCACCGCCCGCCGCCTCCCACAGCTCTGCCACCAGCGGCACCAGGTCACGGTTGGGGGAGCCGCCGGCTGCCGTGTGCCGGTAGCGCAGCCCCAGGCCCAGGAACTCCTCGCAGTCCCACATCGAGGCTGGCACCGGGCCGCCCCCCACCGCCTCCCCACCCGCGGCCGCCGCCGCCGCCGGGGGGTAGTTGAGGATCTCTCCGTAGCGGGGCAGCCCGGCTAGGGGCGGCAGCAGGCCCACCCGGCAGCGCTGCCGGCCCGGCTCGAAGGCGAACTCCAGGCTGCGGGCGTCCAGCGGGTTGCTGGTGCCCCGCAGGCGCTCCACGGTGAGGGGCAGGTTGCGGGTGACGATCTCCAGCTGGGTGAAGAGCACCTCCACCTCCAGCACCAGGGGCAGCACCAGGGCGCGGCTCGGCGAGTCGTAGCGCAGCTGCAGGCGGACGCGGTCCCGCGCGGGGCTGCGGCCGCCCAGGTGGGAGTACTGCACCTCGCGGGCCCCGAAGTCGCAGGGGAAGCGCCTAGGGCTCAGGCGGCCCGGGCGCTGCCACAGCGGGTCCTCGTCCAGCACGGTGAGGTGGCACCGGTCACCCGGCTGCACCTGCAGCACCAGGTCCTGCGCGGGGTCCAACCACGCGGAGCGGCCCAGGGGCACCCGCAGCCCGCGGTTGGCCACCACGACGGGGGCCGCCTCCGGCGCCCACGGCGAGGAGACGGCGGCGCTGCCTGGCGGCGGCTCCGGCGCCCCCACCCAGGCGCAGCCGGCCAGCAGCAGCAAGCCAGCCAGTAGCCGCCGCGGCGCGGCGGGGAGAGCCTGCATCATCCTTGCCGGCGGAGCGAAGAGCCGGGAGCCCCCGGCAGCGGCGTGTGCACTCCGCAGGGGCCAAGTCGCGGCCCCGCTCCTGCCGCCGGCGCGGCCCGTCCCGACCTGCTCGCCCCACGCACACGCTGCGCTCTGAGGGGAGCGCGCCCTGCTCCGGAGGGGAGCTCCGCGAGCTGCGAAGCCCCGCCCTGCGCCTCCGAGCGGCCAATAGGCACGCGCGGGGGGCGAGGCCGTCTGTCGCGATTGGACAGAGCCGTTTGCCAATCTTGCAAGCTACAGGGGGGACAGCCTCTGCCTCCTTCCCCCGGCCTCTCAACAGGTTGTTGAGGGAAAGGCGCCGGGAAAGCGGCGGGCCGAGCTCTGGCCGTGCGGGAACGGGGGGGAAGGGGGACGCGGGGGGCAGGGATCACCCTGCCGGCGCGGATCGCCTTGCCGGCAGCCCCCGCGGGAAAGGCGCTACCGACCGCCCGGAGCCCCCATGTCGGGGCGGGGGGCGGTGCTGCTTGCCCACAGCCGAGGAGCGCACCTCTGCCAGCCCCGCGAGGCAGCGGGAGCGCACTGCCGCTCCCCGCCTCCCCTGCACTGAGCCTCCCCGCTCTCGCCTTAAACCCTGGCTCGCTGGGGCAGAATTAGAGCGGGGCTGTCCCCGAGCCACCGCCGGGGAGGGCTCGGGGTTTCCCCTCTTCCCCTCAGGGTACGGGGCGACAGGTGAGCGCGGGGCGGCAGCGGCGGCGGGTAACAGCTGCCCCTCGCGGCGGGGCGGCGCTGTCCGGTTCTCGTCGGCGGCAAGAGCGGGGTTGCCCGAGAGCCGAGCCAGGTTAACGGGGACGGGGGGAGAGAAAGGTGCCTAAGGAGAACGGGGCGGGTCACGCGAGGAGAAGCGCCCCGGGGCTGCCGCCGGAGCGGCGGGCGGCTGCGGGGTGGGGGTGTGGAGACCTGCCTGCCGGCACCGCCTTTCCTTGCGCCAGAAAGAAAACGGGTAAATATCTCCGGGGCAAAACACATTAGTGAATATCCAGTTTCATTCCTCGGAGGTGACTAGTCACAGCCGTGGGTGAATAAAAGCTTCACAGTATTTCTGCCATCTTGTGTCTGCAGTTGAAAGCATATTAATAAAAGCCTGAGCTTGCAGGAGTTATTTGCCTTTTAAAATTCCTAATGGCAGGCTCTCACTTTTTATTCACCTTCTCTCACAGCTGCTAAAATTCTTTCTTGTTAATGAAATGTGATCCACAGTCTGTTTTAAACACGGTTTCTAACTATAGAAAAGCAAAAAATACTAAGGAGGGGCAGATTCAAAGATGACCCAAGGCTGTTCGGAAATAACTTTGTGTAAATTCGTGATGCCTTCTTTTAAAATAATCTTTGAAGTTATCCTTCAGTGGTGGAGCAACATTATGGCATATGATCTTGTTTTCTGTATGGAAAACTTGAATTTGGAATTTCAGGTGTGGGCACAGTCAGCCACGTTTACATATAAGTATTCATTCCAACAAATAATTCAGCTTGGTTTGTGGTAGGGGGACATCAGTGGATATCTATTCTACAAAACTGGATTACTGTAATTTGTGAGATACTTTTATATTCTGTTATTGACATACCTGTGGAAAACAGCAGAAAGCTATTTTGTTGAACAAGTCTGTACTGAGTTATGGACTTGGATGCTGCTGCTGCAGTAATTTTACTAGTTAGATATCTAGTAAGTTAAGAAACACTAATACCATTTCTCTACCCTTATGAGGCATTCACCCTGGATTTCAGCAAATTAATGCCTTATTTCTGAGCCTCAAAGGAAGATAATTCAGTAGAAATAGTTGAGTCCCAGGACCAAGGATCTCCCATAGTTCACAATCACGGTGTTAGTATATCTTCTTGTCAGAGATGACAATATTCAGGACAGAGTGATTGGAATTGCCCAGATATAACAGTCTAGTGTCAAGTCCTGGATTCTTTTTTAAAACAAACAAATAAATTAAAAAAAAAAACCCACAATCAAAACCAAATGACCCAGCACAGAGATTTGAGGCAGCATCAGCGTGATTTGAAGGCATATCTGCCTGCATGGGCATGAATAGCTTAACTTACTAGAGAAATGTGTACCATCTAAGTTTGATTCCAAATTCAGGCTGTAGTAAAAACCATGTGTGTATGTGCATATACACATGTGTGTGTAAAGAGACTTAGTGAAAAAGGGTAGTAAGTCACTTACAAATAGCATCTAGCTTTTTTATTTGTTGTTCTAGCAGAAGAAAAAAAAAAAGGTATCTAATGAAAAGTGCCCTAGTTTTTCCAAGTTTCAATATGCTTAGACTGTTAGGGATAGCAGGTAAACACATACCTTTAAAGTATTTTCTCTTTAATGATGATGTATGTTGAACCATGTTTGTAACAGAGCAATTTCTTTGTTAAAAGCAGTCTAGTATCTGTTGTGATGTTTATCAAGAGATCATATCTGGGACATCTCTTTTCAATTGGTAAAGGGAGTTAGAAAAATCTGGTAGATGAAGGAATAGCTTTTGAAATACCTGTGTCAAAAGTGGAGAAGGGCATTCCAACAAATAAATTTTTGAGAGATTTAGCTTCTTAACTAAAAAAAAAAAAATCAAGAGAAAAGTAGTGAAGGGATGGGATTGACCCATCTCTATACAGAAATTTCTTATTTTCAGTGGATACAGGGTCAGTTTCTTTCATCTCTACTATCTCTATCATCAAGTAGTAAACCTCCATGTACAAACAGCAGAAGTCCTTTTTATTTTTAGCAGTTGCTGTCTTGTCAAACAAGTCAATGAGCTCTTCTGCCATAGTCCAAGTACAAAGTGCAAGATGTGGCGGGTTTTTTTCTTTTCACAGCACAACATAAAATAAAAGGTGCTCCAAATTATAGAGTTGATAAGGATTTTGAAAGGATTTTCCTTGGCTTGCTGACTGGTTGCCTTGTGCCAACACTTGTGTTCAAATCGTACTTGAAGAAAATTTATCTTGGCTAAATTCTGATCTAATGACATAGCTGTAAATCCAAAGTGTTTTCTTACCAATTGTCTCTGAAGTCAATGCAAAAAATCAGAATCGGGCCCAATAACAAGTCCATTGATCTTTTAAAAAAAATTTTTGGTGACTAAAGTGACTGGTATTTCACCAGAGAAAAAAAGAGTCTACATATCCTTGCATGAAAACTTGCAGCTCTGCTACACTACTACATTATATTTCTAAGTCTAAACAGAAACAGAAAGCTTTAAGACAAAGATGACCTGCTCATTTAACGGTATAAATTAAAAAAAGTGTGCTCATGGAAATCTAGTCATGAATATTTCTTCTGAAATGTGAGGTTCAGCAGGATAAATCTATATTTTAAGAACTTGTTTATTAAAAATGAATGCAAATCTACTCTTATTTTAAATACAACCCTTTCTGAGGGCATCTGGCTTCTGCTTTTGATGATGGATCATAGATTTATATTCCTTATTGAAACCTACACAACTCATAGTTCCTGTGTAAGACAAACAGAAGTTTACTGTTCACCAAGTCTACATATAAATTTCTAGTTATCAAAGACTGCCCTCTGTTGATATGGTATAATCTTAACAGTAGCGAAGTCTGATATTTGTTTTTACATTACTTTTCATAGGAGTTTTGTACTTAATGATAGAATTAATTCCAGAGATAGATGCTCTTCAAATAAATTAATAGCAATGAAATAATTTTGATGATTAAACACTGGGAAAGGAGACTAATATGACTAAAAATGTCAGGGAGTTTTAACATTTTCCAAAGAGATAGCATGAGTATTTCATAACTTACAAGTGCAAAAAGATGTGCCATCTCTTGCCAATGTATATTAATTATCTTACCAAGGAAATCAGGAAAGCAGAGGGAGAGGATGGAAACAGCAAATGAGATTCATGGGACCATTTGGACACTTACCGGTTGTTTAAATAATTTTGCTATTACAATTCAACCCTGAAGGCCATGCAAAAGCAAGGTGTACAGTACCTGCTGTGGCACTGAGAAAATTTTCATCATTCACAGTATGACAGGTGATTTGCTGTACAAAGACCAAAGAACAATCTTATATAAATAGTCTGCTGAAACAGAGTAAAAATTTGAAAATGTTAAATCAGCCAGATAAGAGAATGTCTCAGTTGCCTGTGTGCAGCTGTACTTAACCAACAACCTTTCTGTTGCTTCCATACTAACTTTTTCTTCTCTTATTTCATTAATGAATTCTTATGCAAGTGGCTATTTATAAATTATAGGGCGTAGTTTTTTGTCTGGGTATATACTAAACTGTAACTTTCAGTCATCCATTTTCTACTCATAGCTAAAGAGGCAGACAGCTGACTCAAGAATACTCTCTCTTCTTCCCGAGATGTCTTCTTTACTATCACACTCTGTAAATGTGGCATTGTCTTGAACCTGTTCTCCATTTCTTTCATGACTTCTGTTTCAGTCCAAATATCTGTTGCCCTGCAGGCAGAGGTGTTCATGAAAAGTCCAACACCACTAAATCTTGTATCCATAGTTTTGTTTCCCTTTGCTCAAGTAAATCTTTCCCTTGTAGTGTGAAGAAACTTCACTGGCTTCTGTCAGGATAAAGTTTCATTCCTTAGCTAGTGAAACTCTTATGTAGTCTGTTCTCAAAATTGTTTCCTGTTGATGCTGGGATGAGTATAATGCTGGTTTCTACATTTCATGTACCTTCAATAAATGTTACCACATGACCCAGCCAACATTCACTCCAAAACCCAATCTAAAAATCACCCGCCATGTTTCTAAAGCTCTTCTTAGAATTTTGTCTTAGTACCTTATGATGTTTCTTCTGCTGCTGCCCCAGTAATTGTTTTCACCTGCCTAGCACTGGCACCTGGCCCACCCTCCATGTCTCTAGTGCTATTTTTACTTCAACCTTGGCTGTTTGAAAACCTACTTTTCAAGTCAACCTTCTTCAAGCTCCTTCCCACTTTAGATCTCATCAGAAGAAATGTGTTTTCCTTTACATTTTTTCTCCTCTGCCTTTTGATCACTCTTGCTCTTTTTGTTTCAAAGCCAAAATACAACTTCTTGATCTCCTGTTAACAATGAGAAAAGACTTGGTAATTTACTAGACTAAATAAGTAGTTCCATCAAGCTTCCTTACCTATGGTTTATGTCTTGTGATTGGACTCTTTGAAGTTTTTTTACTGTGATTATGGAATTTATAACGTTTCTTTTAAATGTACACTTACACACACACACATGTTCTTTGATGTGTAATGAAGGCAACAATAAAGACACTATAAGCAACGTAGCTGTTTTTAAAAAATATTTAAAGACCTAGACTTTTTGAGTCCTCTCTCAGTTTTCCCCTTGGTTTAAATCTGTGAGTGGTTGGAAATGTTCTTGACAAGAACTGGCCAAATGCTGTCAGCAGTGACAATGAAAAGTTCATCTCAACGTGCAATACAGACTAGGTACATGTTGTATGGGTATGTATTTTGTTAGACTATATTTAAGTAAACTATAATTATAACTGAAATTGTGTATCAACAAGGAATTATTGGTAAGACATTTATTACTTATAGGTAAATACTTAATAGCTGATGGAGGTCAACACAGTCTAATCTTCCATGTTTACACATGAAGTGCCAACTTTTTATTCTATTTTCTTTTTTTAAACTACAAACTGTGTCTATACTGGTTATCTACTCTAATTTATGTTGCCATGTTTTAATTACAGAACACTGAAATTCCAGTACAGTCAAGAGCTTATATATTTTATTAATTAAACAAGTAGGGAAACATTCCTGATACTACTGTATTTGAAAAAGAAAACAGAATGGAAGTTACTTAGTGAATAAGAGATCAAATCCAGGCGAAGTTATTTAACTCCTCCTGTCCCACAAATACCCTACAAATACATATTTTCTTGTTAGGACACATGCAACATTGTTGGTTTTTTTCTGGTAGCACATGCCTGTTGTTATAAAAAATTGCACCAGAGATTTATTTCCCTTCCTCTCTCTCCCTGTTTTTATACTTTCAGAAAGGATGAATAATGACTTCTCAGTAAAGCTGTTTTGCACAGTGGCTTGTGTGCATTTTTACATTTGCAATACAGGCATTTTATTAGTGTAGCCTGTGGAAAACATTAATGGCTGAAAGAGCAGGGATCACTTGGTTGGTGCTAAAGTTGAGGTTATTCAGCTGATGGTGCAATGTTCTCAACTGGATAGAAAGTGAGGCAGAATCAAATTCTAGTTTTCATGACAGAGTTGTTTATGAGTCCACATGTTTGATTTCTGTATTAAGAACTATGAGTTTAAAAAGTAGGAGTTCAAATTCATGTCATTCTAGCACAGATGTTAAAGGTGGTTGAGGTGAAACTTTTTGGAGTAGTCCATTCCTCTCTACTGACTACAGTTTAGTATCTTTGATTGGTAGTGGCGGTGTTCTGGCTATTATGATTTAAGTATTACCCCCTTAAATAAGCAAAGGAAGACTTGTACATAAAGGTAATATCTTTTAACAGATTTAATAGAAATTACTGGGAAAAAATAGAAAAGCCTGTGACCACATAAACCCATCTTATCTTCCGTCCTGCCATACAAACAGAGAATTAAGAATATTTGCCCAAAATTAACTTTCTTATGATAAGTCTATGAAGTAACTTGAGAGAGAAGTTGGGCAGTCACTGTAGAATGAAGCCATGCATGCTGAAATTTCATTCAGATGATGATCTTCCTCCATCATGGATTACAATGGTTAATCTTTTTCTGCATATGTTTCATGTTTAGCTGAACGATCAGTGGTGAGACTGTATTGCACCAAATGCTTACATCACACTAAAGTAGCTCATTCAAAGAGCCAATCCATTTTTCTCTAGAGGACTGTTCTCAGTGGTTGAGAGGCTTTTATAACATGAGCATGATATTGTTCTTCTCAAAACAATTGCAGTAATATCTAGATGTATGTTACTATTTTTTTATGTATTTTGGATGGCTGCTGATCTTATGGAAGGAGGTATGTTCATCTGTGGGTGAATAAGTTGAATTGTTGATAACTGCAGTAATTCTGCAGCTGACAGAGAATTATATTTAGTAATAATATTTAGAATTATTTGAATTTATCTGAGCCACGATGTTGATTTTTGCCTATTAACAGAACTCTTCTCTTTTCTATTAACTAAATATTTTTTATACACACCTATGCTATAAACATGACATACTGCACATTTTATATAGCATACAGTCATGTTCCATGACAAAGATTGTTAAACTAGGTCTGGAACTTCAGTTAAACAAGCTGTCAGGTATCCCCAGATTGAATGCTTTTAATGATTCAGGACACTATGGTATGTGTCATAAAATGAAACAAATGCTTCTGAAGGATGATCCTGCCATCTCTGTGTTGACCTTGGATAACTATTAAAATTGCATATCAAAGGCTGAAGAAACTGTTGTTTAAGCACTTAAGATGCCCTTCACTGTAATTTTCTCTCTCCTGCTTTAGAAGAGAAATTTTAGCTAATCTTTGTAGCTTCAGTTGTCATAACAAAACCACCCCACACAGGCAGTTTCATCATATTATAATTCAAACAGTATCACTGCCAAATACACATTTTCCTGTGACTATAAACTACTGGCCTTTATGTTAGACTTTCCACAGGCTGGAAAGTAAATGAGAACTAAACTTTAAGATTGTGAAGAGCACAAGAACCATATCCAGGTAGTGATGTCAACCACTTACTATGTTTCCTTTCTCCATAGAGATTTTCTTAAATTAGCCAATGTTAACTTTACTTCCATTTTGCATACAACTGGAGTGAATACACAGACGTCTTAACCTTTTGGGTCTTACACTGTGACTTCCACTCAAACAAACCTCTTACTGTCTTCAGTGAGTTTTGCCAAGATAAGAATCACAGGCAGCTTAAAATATGATAGATGAGGATTTTGTTAATGATGTGCAAGTCATATGGATGTAGGTGTCTATTTCACCTGCATACCTATTAAAATTAGACATTTGCAACATTGCAAGTTGAACTCCAGACACTTCTGTAAATTTGTTTCAGACCAGTTCTCCAGACTTTTATTCACATTCAAATGAACAATCAATTAGTGTCAACATATACTATGAAATAGGAGCTATTCTGGAGCAACAACTATAAAACCTCTGAATCAAACTGATTTTACCTTACCAGTAATGCAAAAGGTGTTCATCACAGACAAAATCCATCAGTTAACAAGTAAGAATCCCAATTTCAGGTTACAGCTCATTTTAGAGGGAAGATTTTTGAAGCCATGGGTAAGTACTTGGTGCCTAACTTCATCTTTCAAGCAACATAGACATTAACTGGAAGTCAGAAAACATCTAGGATTTATGTTTGGAGAAAGATATTTACAGCACCGTTGGGGTGCAAGTCTGTCAGATAAAGGGGGCACCATGTACTCACCACAGAGTTGGCACATGGCAACTGGCTGTCCTTAAACAGAACCCCAAAACTTGGGCAAGGCAGTTGCAGATTTCTCATCTCAATATGTATGTGTAGAGTGCGAGAGGCACTAAAGGCTAAGCTGAAAGATCCTTTGGTCCCTTCCCCTTTTTAACCTAAATTTTGGATTAAAATGATTTTATGGCATTTCAGTAAGGAGACAGTCTTTCAAATATACATTCAATAACCTTATAACATTCAATAACCTTATATGAAACCAGTGTTCTGTATCATTCATCACCCCTTTAGACATAAAAAGGCTGTATTCAGGCCATTTTAGGTGTCTAACTTAGACCTTGCACCTTACTTCCTCCATTGACAGTATGTAAAACCAGGGTCTATCAGACTCAGTAGTAGATTTGAATATCTTCTTGCTGTCTTGATATTAGAAATTAAGACATTTTGACAACTGACAGACAAACACCACGCCATAGAGAGACTCCTCCTATAATCAGTGAAGTGAGATGGGGGTTGGAGGCATCTCATCCTGTGAAATATGTTTGAGAAATGCTCATGTCTTTCCATCTCTGCTATGGGGAAGCTTAAATTCCTGGCTTAGACTAGGTGCTTAACTCTTAGACTTGCGAAATTAGGTGTGATAAATGCCACTCCATGTTATCAGAGATTCAAAAGCTCTAAGCCGTTTGGCTCCAGGGCTTCTATTTTTAATTATTTTAAAAAAATATATTTTTGAATGCATTTCCACAAGTTCTGCCACTTCATATGTACTCATATTCCTGAAGAAGCCAAATCTTTTCCTAAGCATCCTCAGGCTTGCATATGATGCAGCTCTCTTTAGTGCTCTGAGACGGAACGGAATCCAAAGCGCAGGTGTTGCAGCGTGTTCAAAGGCTGGTGCTGCGACCTTTGAGATTTCTGAGTGGCTTGTTTACAAGAAAGTAAAAATAGTTAACTATCAGTTTCAAAACATTGCCCACCATTGTGACATCCCTGTATTATGGGGTGTGGAAAGCCAAATTCATCCCTGAGAAGACGACTGAAATCAAAGGTGCTCCAATGGGAATATATTTCGCCAAATGAGCACAAAACAGAGACAGCAAATAGTATTTTGCAGTAAGAGTTTCTGGACCCGCTTAATGACAGAATACACAACATATGCAGCTACCTTCCCCACTCTCAAAAGCAGTTAGCTGTAAAACTTCTTTTCCTTAAAAAAAAGCTAATTGCCATTAACAGCTCAATTAGCAAACATACACTCACCAAATAATGAGGGATGGGGTCAGAGGCCACCAGTATCTGGCCCACCATAAAGATTACTCTTGCTACAGCACGTAAATCTCCAGCTAAGCAGGTGAGTCAAGACCTCCACCAGGGGCTAAACAACAGCATCTAGAGAGATCTTGCCAATTGCCTTAGATGGCTAAATAAGTATTTGCAGTCAGATAACCTTAGTATTTGCAGTATTTATGGTATTTTCAACAGTATATTCAGGGAAGCAAAACTTGCAGCTTTATTTGAAAGACTCTCAGCTGGAAGGTAAGGTATACATAGTTGGTATACATGCTTGATCCACAGTGCACAGAGGTTTTTGAGCTGGGTCACCATCAGGCCTTCTGTGCTCACTGAATTTCTATAAACAATGCTGGGACCTTTACAGGGGATGGCTGCTTGAAATACAGCCTGTGTACCCAAACAAGCACCTTTGTATCTTTGCACCATTTCCAGACATGGCAGACTTCCCGGTTGCTGTTTAAACCCTTGGTTTTCTGTATGCGCTCATATGCCTTAAGAAACTACATAACTTTTTTCTTTTTGAAATGATTTGTTCAGATCCCATTATGGATTAAATCCCACACTGAAGGTCCAAATCAGCAGTAAACACATCATATATATCCGTAGGAGTATTCTCCCTCCTTAAGGTCTCTCATCTAGGAAATGATTTGAATTAAGCAAAGTCTTCACAAAGCAAGTCACCATTTCTGCATGTGGTATTCCAGGCCATGCATTTATATAACAATCTTAATCTCTGTAATGTGTTACTCTCCATTACACGTCTAGGTTGAGAATTGCTTTTTTGCCCCTTACTATAGACTGATAAGAGGTCAGTAATGAACGCAACACAGTGTTGCCCTGAGCAGTCACTCTAACTTCAGAACCCATTTAAATGCCCCAGAAAGTTTACATTATTTCATCTAAAGAAATATTTTGGATTTGTGGAAGTTAAATTTCTTCTATCACTTTAACTTATCATATTTTTTAAGTCTGTAACTGTCTGAGAATTTTCTTATATATCTGTTTTTCCATGAATATGCCAGGACTTCTCAGCCTCAGCTGTGAAGTTTTCAGCTGAGAAGCAAACCTGTTTCTTTCTCAGATCTGAAACTAGCCAGTCCAGAATATTGTAAAACAATGGAAGCAATAACATAAATAAACAGTCCAAAAACACATAAAGAAAAAGCACACGTGTATATCTGCTGAAAAAACACTGATAACTAAATCCCTACAAATCTCTACAAAATGAAATGTCAGAGACTATAGATCATCCACGACTTCTTTGTTGTTACTGTTCTTATATAAAGGTGTGAGGAACAGACAGTGAGTGATATGCCATAAAGATTGTGAGTCATTTTTGTCAGTTTGTTTTAAGGAAGAGGTAAACCAGCTGATACATGCAAATAAACTCATGGTTTGAGCACCTTTTCAGGAAGCACTGGAGGTGGATTTTAGGCTTTTGACAGTCAAAGAGAACTTGAAATGTTTCTCCCTCTTACCTGAATTGCCAAGCTACACAACTTTTTTGATACACCTTCTGTCCTTGCCAGTAAAGCTAGACTAGCAAAGGGCCCAATGAAAGGAAGAACCTGTTACTGTCCAATCTAGTGACTGAAAGCTCAGCTCCCTTGACCTCAGCCCTGGAAATTAGACAAGTCACAGAAGGGAAAAAAGAAATCCTTTTGGGAGCTTTTCTTACTGTTCACTTCACAAAAAACATCAGTCCTCTTCAAGTGAGCGCACTACCACAGGATAGCCCTCAATCTGAAGTAAATGAAAGCATCTCATTACACCTAAATTCAGGCGCCTACAGTGAAGGTATTTCTGTGCTCATCACTCCAGGCTGCTTTTGTTATCAGTGGAAAGAAAAGGTGCTTTAATTTGCAATTCATCTGACCTACCTTTGAATAAGATGAATAATGCTCTGAAAGCCTCTCTATCTCCATTTACTACAAGAAAATCCTGGGTGAGTAGGTCATATGCAGCATAGGGATGAAAATAGATGGACACCTCTAAAAGAGCATCATTTCCATTCTAAAGATGGGATTGTTGAAGGCATGAGGACTGAATTGCCCTTTATCAGTGCCTAGCTATATACAAGGGGGAACCTGAAAACATCACTTATATCAAATGCCTAATGTTTACATGTCTATGGTTATTAATCTTTTCTGCTATCTGCTATAAAGTGGGAACAATAGCACTTAATCTTTGAAGAGGAATAATATGTTAGAAATTCTGAAGTGTCCTGAAATTACAGTAGTCAAAGTAAGTATTTCTTACGAGAAGTAAAAATGGTTTTGGAGGGTAACTGGTGAAATACAGTGAAACACAGTGCATTTCATATTGTTGTTCTTAATTTTGTTTTTCTACAGCTCTCGTAATTAGATGCTACCATGTCTGAAATTTTGCCCATTACACACCACAAAAGCACAATCACTGATAAACTATATTTAATATGGAATGGGACAGTCTACCCTATCTTATCATAAATACTTTTCTGATATATATACACACATATGCATTATGTATATATGTACACACACACAGACACGTATACAATTTTATTAGAGCTGACCCAAGTAAACTAAGAAGCTGTAGGGAAGCGGGGCAGATTAATTGTGTTGCCTGATTTCTGGTGTTTACACAGCCACCTAGCTTAACAAATCTACTCAACTGTTAGGAAAGAAGCGAAAAGTATCTCAGGATTAATAGTATCTCTGTTAGATCAACAACATACTGAAATGAAATGTAACAAACTGTAAAAAATGGACTTAATAAATAGAAACATAATAATGACTGAAATGCCAGTGCTGAAGCCTGTCTATCTATCTAGTTTAACTGGAACACATGTAAAAACGCTGGCTTAACATTCATAAAAGTACAATGGCCCCAGTTAATCTTTGTCTACATTATTACTGAAACTACTTCAAGATTGCATCCTGACACTTGTTAGAATTTTGAGCTTCCTTTATACTTGTGAGTATTCCTCCATTGCAAACTGCATTGTGCCATAGTGGAGCTAGTTTATGTACTGGAAAATGCAGCAATATGGATCTCGACAGAAAATAATTTATCCTGCTTCGTGGATAATTGAGAAAATAATCTCGCTCTGCTGATACAGCTATAATGCTACTGGAACCATAGGCTGTTTGGCAATCTCTACGATATCTCATTGACTGTAATGTGTACCAGAGACAAAAGCACAGACTGAGCATCACAGTTAGAGGGAGCAGGAACTGTAGAAAAAGCATCTCACCGAGGCTCAGTAGCCTGAGTGTATTCCCTGCAGCAAGAATTGAGTAACCCATGAGGGAAAAGGGAGGAGGGAAAAGGAAGCATCAGAGGGAGTTGTCTTCATGCTACCATTGTGAAATGGAGGCAAGAAGAACCACTTTTCAACACTTTTGGAGGCTAGTGTTGCACCCACAGTGAGCTGGATTTATATGATTTCAGATTAACACTCTTTCTCTCTTGCACCTCTGCTTTTTCCTCATTCCTGCTCAAGCATCACCTCAGCCCTGAGGCCTCTTCTCCAGAACTGAATGATACTGAAAGGACATTACAACCGTGTTGTACAATCTTTATGTTTACTATTGAAATCTGTGTCCTTTTCCTCTACCGTGTTTTGTCAATAGAATTATAAAGTAAGCAAAAGTTGCCATGAATGCTGTAAGAAGTACTGCATCTTAGACTAACTGACAAACACTTGCTGAAGGGGCAGACACAATGAAACAAATGACCCAGCCATTTTTTTTGCTATGGGACAAATTTCAGGAAGAGCCTTGGTATGTGAAAATGCTAGTTCAGAAAGGAACATCTTAAATTTCATTTAATATCCTAGCTGCAATGTAGTCAAAATGAAGATGAAATAGCTCAGTTATTGCAAGGTTGTACAGCTAGATCATGACCAACTAACTCCACAGGTTTGTAAACAGATGAGTTTAAAAAGTACCTTCCAAAGAGCTAGCCAAATCTCAAGATTTCTACTTGAAATAAATACATTCATTAGTATCAGAGTGCTGTAGAAAGAGTACTGTTCTATAAGAATATTCTATAAGCAAAATTAATTTGGAAATAACACTTTACTAAAATACTTTGATTCATCAGTGACGCTGACCTAACAAAATGTGATGACAGTTTTTGAAAGGCAAATTTCCTGGCAGTGATTCACTCCAGGTAGCATTTTCATCTGGTCAAATCTACTGGAGACTTTCAACCAGGTCTTCTTCTTCTTAAAAAAAAAAAAAGATTTTATTCTGTTTACACCAACCCACAAGACAAAGGGGAAGGGCTCTGAGATACACAGTGAGAATAACATGTCATGATATATGATAACATACCACACTTGCTATGTCATGCTAAAGAAAACTTCTTCCTTCTTGGTTAATCAGTTCCTGAATCCAGGCTTAGGAGCTGTGCTACGTACACACATATTCTTTACCCCTAAGTTCCCAGCATTCTGAGCATGCTGTAACCCCTTTGTTACTGAGTTCAGGAGTACCCTTTTTCTGCTCTTTCAGACTTTATTCATCTTCCTGTATCTGGGTGGTCTGCTAATTTACTCTAATTGAGAATGGGAATTAAGGAACAGAATTCATCTAACTGAATGTAGGTGTCTGCATTTGAGAGTCACTTTGGGTTTTCTTTAGAGACAATGCAATAAATGTTCCTACAATTCACTTAATTTAACCCTGAATTTGAATCTAAACCAAGTCAAATGACCCTTGAATTTAAAATACACACTTTTCTTCATTAATAAGAGTGAGAACTTCGGAATGTAGGTACCTGCACTGCACACACCTAAAGGCAACTGTGTTTAAGCCCACTCAAAGCATTCATTTCTTATTTTACTTAAAATGGTATTGAAATTATTTTAAGATTCCCTCCAATACCACTATTGTGTTGGAAATATGTCTGCTCTGTACTCCTATAGATAAGATCAAATTCGAGCCCTAAGCATATAATTTGAATAAAGAAGTGGAAGCCTTTTTATACACGTATTTCACGTGAATATTTAACAGGAGAAAATGCTCAGAAATTAGATCTCAAAGATCTCAACGTGAGACAGCCCTGGACACTGTTAAATTATTTAAGAGTTATTTGTAAATATACAGTAAAATTGCTCTGTAACTTTTCTGAATACTTGAAATATAGTTTGACTTGGTGAATTTCAGTAGTTTAAACACTATGTAGAACACCTACATGAATCCCTCTAAATGGTCAAATCTTCATATTAAAAACATTTTTTTTTTTTATTTTAGATTAAATTTTCTTTGGTAAGGACTTTATTTACAGAACATTGAAGGTTAGAAACTATGATGTAGGTCTCTTCCCATGCCAGGTGACAGTGGATGTGAAATGACATTGGGATGGCCCAATTTCAAGGACTGGCAGCAGTCCAAAGTATGCTAATTCGTTGATATAATGGTGTTAAATCTGAAATCAGTCCTTCAGGAAACTTTCCCTATTTCTGAATCAACAGCGAAGGAAACCCAGTGGGTTGTAACTCCTTTAATAATATTCTGTAGAAATATGATCATTCACGTAGCTTGCTGCCAGACGTAACTCTCCTTTGTAGATTATAATGTACACCTTAAACTGCAGCTGTAATATTCAGAGGTCGAAGCCTGCAAGTACTATTCAGGAAGGGTTGTCTACCTCTGCGCTATTTGTGGTCCAACCTTGCCTCAGATAATTGAGTTTTCTGCATCCTTTTGCAAGTTATGGCATCATTATGCCAAAAGGACAAGAACAAAATAAAGGGAATTCTAATAGTGACAGGTGGAGTTACAGGATATATGAAATTATTTATAGGAAAGTACTGAAAGAGCAAATTATGTATCTCTTGACAACCTTTGGGAGCATGGGCTAAAACACAGGATACAGTATCATTGAGGAGTGCAAACAGTTTATCAGGGAAAAGGAAGGATTAATTAATAAAAATAAATAGTTTGAAAACATGGAGGAAAAGGTCCTAAATATGACATATTTCCTGTGAAATAATCTACCAATAGGTAGATTGAAAGGATTATTGAAAAGATTAGATTCTAAACTTGCAGAAAGGAAAACCCATTAAATAGTATGGATGAATTAATAGCTGTAAGTAGAAAAGATATAGATATTTAGTGCAAGCATTTATGATACTTAAGCTTAAGGGAGTAATATGTCACTTAGTCTACCCACGGTTCAGGGCCACCCAGACAGGAGATGTGGTAGCGATGGCTAAGGTAGGCACCTACAACAGGTGGTTTGTGTAACTTGGGCAGCACCAGTACTTCAGTAGTAACTGAAATTTTTGTTTCAATAAAAGGTGACTCAGTCGTGACATAGAGACTATGCACTGATGGATCTGGTAGGATATTAAACACTAAATAAAATTGGCAAAGGTTGGACACCTTTAGGAAAAGGATCTTGCACAAGTCTTAGGGGAGCTAAGGGATCCTAACATTGTTATTTTTTATCTTTTTATGTCTCTTTTATTTTACCCAGCATAAAGTGATAGTTTTGGGCTTGGTCTGTAGTCTACAGAAGTATTTAGGATCTCAGCTTCCATAGAAATAGATGAAGTTTAAGCTTCTAAATACATTTACAGGCTCAGTGATTGGTCCTCATCTTTTTCCAGTGCCTAACCTTGTGAAGAGCCCAACAGCCTACTTATCAGGAAAGAATCAGAAAATTGTAGGAAAAAATAGGACTAAAAAGGATGTCAGGTGGTCAAGTAGTCCACCTTCCTGCCCCAGGGTGAGATTAACTCAACCTAGACCAAATACCTATTTGTCTAATCCAACAAAGAAGATTGCCTGGGGAGGCCATGCAATCTCTGCTAGTCAATCATAAATAGAGACAGTGCAGATCAAAACCTCTTACTCTGCCTCTGAGCAACATGGTGCACTCAAGGAAGGACAAGCTAAATCCCAGAAGGTCTTTAATGATACAGTCTAAAGGCTGAGATGTCAGTTAAACTCTCTTTGATGGGAACAGATCCACCTCACATGGCACAGGAGGGACTGCAGTGATTCAGAAGGCTGCCTATGCTAAGACGTGTATTTCTGCCATAAACTCTTAAAGGACATTTCTTTACATAAGAAACAAAGCCAAGGCAAAAAGAATGCTTTTTCGATCACTCGATTCATCTGAAATTAAGAGAGTTAATGGAACATGTGCTTCTTTGGGAGTGGCTCCTTCTATAATATTCTGGCTTTGTATATGTGCATGAAGGTTCAATGTTGCCCTCTAACTGGTCTTTGCAGAAATCAGAATACACCCGTGTTACCAATAGCTAAACTGTTTTGCTGTCTTTTGTTTACCGCTGTTTCCAGTTATTGGTACATTTTCCCATTTGCTACATTTCTTATCCACTCTTGTTGCTCTCCAAAGAGGACTAACGGGACAATTAGCAATCTGGCTTTCTGTTCAGAATTGTGCTCCTTGGATGATTTTAAGCAGGTCTCTTGTATTAATAAAGGACTTCTGCACAGAAAAAAAAGTGGCAAAATACAGGATCTGAAGATGCGAAAGAAATAGAACACATAAGAAATGAAGTCTGGTTTATATGAAACATTACTTTTATAAGCAGTAGCTATACAGGACCCACTACACACATGGACTTAGATTCATTAGAAAGCAGAGTTTTGTTATTTTTTCCTTCAAATTCTAAATACATTTATCTGTATCAGTGTTTCCCACTGAAAAAACAACACTAGAGATAGAAGAGTAAATAAAGGTTTTCTAATCTTGCTGAGCTTCAGTGCAAATATGTGGTTCAAGCTGTATTCCAGAAGTGCTGTTTAAAGCTCTAAGATGCATATCTTAGCAATCCTTGCTAAACTCTTGCATTACATGCCAACTAAACAATGACATCCTGCTTTTTGGCTGGAGGGGTCATAGACTCCTGGAGTCATTCCAGAGCTGTACTGCCTGATTTTCCTGTAAAGCATCCAAAATGTGCCCAATATATGGCCAAAAGGCATAAATTTGGGGGTTATTTTGCCTGGCTGCACACCAGCCCCAACATGCATATGCTCATGTCACAAGACTGATTATTTTAGCGCCCTCAGAAAAGAGGATTCATAATGCAGTTCATCTTGTCTCCATAGTTGAAGAAAAGTGTCCAGGAAAGAGGTTATGGCCAAAATAGAATATTTTCTTTGCTGAACCCTAACTTGGTAATCAACTCCTCCTTTTGCCTTGATTTTGAGCAAAAGAACATACTGTTGCTAGAAGAATCACATAAGCTACAGCTAGCATGATCAGTAGACTGCAGGGCTCAGGAGGGAACTGATTAAACTCCTTTCCTCTTTTCCCTTTCACCCAAAGGCATACACACAGAAACATTCCCCACTCTGCCAATTTGATCTACTTTTACTTCAAGCAATAAATTCTGCCCTAACAAGCAGTCAGACAGAGTGAATGGTGATATCAGAGACTGATCAGACCACCCTCAGTTATGTCTCAGGAGTGGGTCTATCTGTTAGACGTCGATAGTACTTGTGTAGCATGTCATACTGGTAGTATATGATCTGTCAGTAAATGTTGATACAAAACCTAGTTTACTTTAAAAAAGAAATAAAGTAAAAATTCTGGAAAATCAGCTATTTAGCACTTTGTATCTTGACTCCATGTCCCCTCTCCCCCAGTCTATTTGGTTAGAGACCTTGGGAGTGATTCAAATGCCTAAGCATCAGTGCCTAGCGCTATCTCAGGTGCCACACAGTATCTGAGACATCACACTGGGCTAGTAAACATGACGCAGGGCCTGTGGAAAAGCAGCTACAGCCTTACGGAGCAGCGGAGGCAAGGTAAAATACAACGGCATCTAAAAAAATGCTACTGGGCATGTTTAGGCACCTGAATCCCACCCTTCATCTTGTCTCAGATCCTCCTTTCCTGTGTTAAATATAAGTCAATTATTAGCAGCCCCCTCCTAAATACACACGTGCCAGCCTTCTCAGGTGGTGAAAATTCATTAGCAAAGTTCAGGCCAGGGTCTAAACTCCTTTTCTTCACTACTATCAGATTCAGGAGTCAGCAACATCAGCTACTATCACCTGATCCCTCCTGCCTCAGTTTATTTAAAAAAAAAAAAAAACACTCTAAGGACTCCCCCTTCACTGTTAAAGCAAAGAAAAAGCTCAGCTGCCACCTTGCCCTGCAGCTCCTTCTCCTTTCCCTGGTGTTTGACTTGCTGCAAATACTTGTTGCTCTCATGGTCTTACCCTTCTTTCTGTCCTTCACTCTTACACCACTATGGGCTTCAGCTACTCTGCTAAGCCTCTAACCCAGTGAAATAAGAGCTGCAAGCACTACCAACTGAAAGAAGCAGAGAAGTGAGCGCTACAGGTGTTTCCACCCTCAGTCCAGCTTGAGCCTGATCCGTGGGATCAGACACCTGAGCTCTCATGCCAGGAGGACACAAAGGAGCCCTTTCCACATGGGAAGCAGTCCCAAGGATATAACGTGGAATTCACTCTGCGTTTTTAGGATAAGCCTGCTTGGGCCTGATGAAGATCAGAGAAATAGTAGAGAAGTATTGTAGGTAATTTCAGTAGGATCTAGGATTTGGTAATCCAGCAATGACTAAAGATGCCTGACACTTTATTACAAACAGCTGGAGAGGGTTGAAATAACTCATGCAGATTTCAGTGGATCATGGTCTTTTGATAAATCACACAGATGCATGCTCAGCAGAGATGTTCGGGGCTTCTGAAGGCTGCCAAACAAGGACTGTAAAACATAGATCTGAGCATTGTCTGAAGAAAGTAATTTCTCCTGGCTGAGGAAACTAATAGAAGGTAGTTCTTTTCCTGGAAAAGGAGTTGCAGCGTAGGCGGTGTGAGATTATGATTTGAATCATAAGTGACCATACGTATCTTTAGATTGTTTCTACCGCACTTTTTTGTGTTAAGTTATAAATGACTCTTGCCAGCAGAGGGCTCAAAAATAGCAGTTACAATGACAAGTAAGTAATTCTGCCTGGTTTGGGTGGGGTTTTCGGTTTTTTTTCAAGCAAGGGTGATTACAGCTATCATAGTTGGTCACTAAAGCTGAGGGCTTGCACTTTCTTTTACATCTGCAGGCCAAGCAGAGACAACAAAGCTTTATTTTTACATGTAATTTGACAGAATGAGCGTTAGTGTTTTAGTGCTTTAAACCAATTTGGCAAAATGGTTTGGTTGTTCCTGCCCACGCTATTACTCCCAACTATCCTCTTCAGAAATTCTTTAATAGTTGGAATTGTACAGTAACTAAAAGTTATGGTCTATTTATAGGTACAAGAACAAGTGGAAGGGCTGATAACCTTAGCAGTGCCTTTACAGTAGAGTGAAGCTCTGTTCTTTCTCATATGCTCACACATGTTGGCGTGCAGCCAGCCCTAAATATATTGACATTTTCACATGCACACACACAAATACCCAGTGACAATGACAACAGTGAACTGAGATAGGCTTTCAGAGTTTTTCATTCCATTTGGAGAAAGAACAGACAGGTCATCTAATTGTAATCCTGTAGGTATTAAAAAGGCATTACAAGTCTTTTTATCATCTCTAAAATGCTTCATTTATTATTCTCAGGAAATACAGCTTCAGCATTTGAGAAGCTTGTTATTTTAAACAAATATATTCATCTTTTGTAGTTTGCCAAGTCTTTTCATTTTAGTTAGAGCGTTTGTAACTTATTTGCATGTTAATTATATTTTTAAATTCAGAAGCTTTAACCCTGGGGCAATCCAATTTACATGCATTTCATTTAACACTAGACAGATTTTGTCTGTAGTGGACCAGCACCACAAAGGAAGATAGCGATCCAACTTACCATATGCCATCTAGTGGAACTGCTCCAAAGAGAGCTTCCTTCCTTTACTCTGGGCATGCTGAGAAGGTAGGAAACCAGCAGATGCTTTCTCATGTGCAGCACCATTGCCCACGCATGGCATGTGCTGTCAAGAATAGCATCAGTTCAGTTTATCCCATTCCTGGCACCACAAAGGAATTGGGAGGATATCACAATTCTGAGTATATATCTAAAACATGCAGCAGCAAGCGATAAAGAGTTACTTGTGCCATTCCAACAAAGCCACCTGAAGAGCTGGCACACCAAGGTAGTGTCCTCATGGTCACTGTCCTGTTCGTTATTAGGCAGAGTTAATTCTCCCAGCTGGATAGTGCGCTTTATTTTGCCTTGCCAAAGTAAAACACTAATGGTGCCTGTGCATCTGAGCTAGCATGTCCACAGTACTCTGTGCTATACACCAGCATGCTCTGGTCAGGATTTATTCCACTGAAATTTAGCCATTTACTTCAGGTGATTAAATTAAAAATGTAATAATTCTAAACTCTTTCTGCTTAATGAAAGAGGATTGATACCTCCAGAGGGGAACTCATTCCACCTGTTTTAAATACTTAGCTTAGGATACGATTAACTGCTTATCAAAAGTATCTATCCTTCTCTATTACCTGTGCAGGAACCTGTGAACCTAGCTAAGATGGGAAATCTAAGTTTTTAGAATGATAATGTTTGATAAAAATTAATCCAAATTATTTTCAGAGAAGTTTCTACAGGTAAGCTAAGACAGGTGCTGGTCTTCACCATTGCAATGACTTCTCTCCACACCTATTCAGGGCGTCAGTGTCTTTTGAGGTAGAGAGCAACAATCATGTACAGAAAGCAATTCAGACCTTAACTGCATTGATTTGGTCTTTGGAAATGCCTATCTCTATTAATTGCTTATGGAGAGACCAAATTAAGTTTATTCTCTCAGTTTAGGTGCCAGTGTTAAGTCCCTCAAATTAAGAAGTGTTAACATAAACCACAGTGCTAAATCAAGGACCTCTGTCCTGTGCAGTGGTGTGTGCCATATCCCCCCTCAGATATCACCTTTCTTCTCAGCCATACCAGCACCATTCTGCTATTTCACCAGTGCTGTGAGCTAGAAATCCTGCTGCTAACAGGGAAAATAACAGTTAGGCCAATATAAAATATGTGGCTTGTCTGTGGCCTGGGCAGCTGGCTCTCGGGGAACCCTACAGGGCCCAGCCATGGTGCCTTCTGCCTACCCGGGTGTGTCTGTGCAGCTCTCTGATTTATACACAGATACACTTTAGATATGCATATTTAAATATGTGTATATACTGCATGTACGCACACACACATATAAAGATATACAAATTAAATATAATAAGGAAATAAATACAGAAAGGAAAAGTCTCAAAAAGTTTCCCCAAAAAGATAGCACAAACAAGAACAACCAGCCAATGGGTTAATGAATCAGAAATTTTTAATTTATAAACTTTTTTCATTCTGTGATAAGTTCACAAAAAGAAGGTGGGTGCTGCAGAGCTCCTTTTGTCCACAGCTGTGAGGACCTTCCAGCTGCCTGTAGGAACACGATACTATCCACCACAGGATACAAGACAAGGTGTAGAGGTACAGGATAAGGTGCTTCTTTATCCTTAGGTCAATATCCTTGTAGAAAGTTGCAACACTACTTGGCTGAGTGGTGGAGAAGGAAGGGAACAGAAGTATGCCATGACCTGCTCATGTCCCTGTCCAGAGCTGCAGCCTGGGATGGCACAGGCCTTTTTATATGCATCCTGGGCTGGCAATGTCACCAACTACCACTGCCAACGTTCTACCTGCTGTGACACCACCATGACATCTATATATTGTGTACTTTTCTCTAGGTAAAAAACTGGCTGGATGATCAGGCCCAAAGATTTGTGGTGAATGGAGTTGAATCCAGTTGGCAGTCAGTCAGAAGTGGTGTTCCCCAGGGCTCAGTATTGGGGCCAGTCTTGTTTAATACATTTATCGATGATCTGGATGAGGGGATTGAGTGCTCACTCAGCAAGTTTGCAGATGACACCAAGTTGGGTGGGAGTGTTGATCTGCTTGAGGGTAGGAAGGCTCTGCAGAGGGATCTGGACAGGCTGAGGCCAATTGTATGAGGTTCAACAAGGCCAAGTGCCGGGTCCTGCACTTGGGTCACAACAACCCCATGCACCGCTACAGGCTTGGGGACGAGTGGCTGGAAAGCTGCCCGGCAGAAAAGGACCTGGGGGTGTTGATTGACAGCCGGCTGAATATGAGCCAGCAGTGTGCCCAGGTGGTCAAGAAGGCCAATGGCATCCTGGCTTGTATCAGAAATAGTGTGGCCAGCAGGAGTAGGGAGATGATCGTGCCCCTGTACTCGGCGCTGGTGAGGCCACACCTCAAATCCTGTGTTCAGTTTTGGGCCCCTCACTACAAGAAGGACATTGAGGTGCTGGAGCGTGTCCAGAGAAGGGCAACGAAGCTGGTGAGTGGTCTGGAGCACAAGTCTTATGAGGAGCGGCTGAGGGAGCTGGGGTTGCTCAGCCTGGAGAAAAGGATGCTCACAGGAGACCTTATCGCTCTCTACAACTACCTGAAGTGAGGTGGGTGTTGGTCTCTTTTCCCAAGTGATGAGTGACAGGACAAGAGGAAATAGCCTCAAGTTGCGCCAGGGGAGGTTTAGATTAGTTATTAGGAAAAATTTCTTCACTGAAAGGGTTTATCAAGCATTGGAAGAGGCTGCTCAGGGAAGTGTTTGAGTCACCATCCCTGGAGGGAAAAGACGTGTAGATGTGGCACTTAGGGACATGGCTTAGTGGACTTGGCAGTGTTAGGTTAATGGTTGGACTTGATGATCTTAAAGGTCTTTTCCAACCTAAATGGTTCTATGCTTCTAATATGTGCAGGTTGTTCTACCTGCACGTATGAAGCAAGTGATGAACCAGGGGCAGATCCTATCTAGGGAGCCCAGTCTGAAGCAACAGGAGTCAGGGCCAGAGACAAGCTACAACATATGTATAATGGGCCCATCGAGGAGAGAAGCTACATATAGTATAGGTGCAAGGTTCATCCATGAGACAAGACCAGAAACGGGCCCACCTACAACATGGCTCAGGCCTTGCCTGAGCCTCAGTGGAGCTCCTGGGGCAGTGGGCAGAGGGTGCAGGGGTGGAGGTCCCACAGGAGGCTGGACAGGGCAAGTAAGATCTGTTGGTGCCCTCAGACCCCTGGCAGAAGCTGACAGATAACTTTTCTGAAGATTGCCTGAAGAAGTATTGAATTTGCACTGTCCTACATGAGACAGGATGGCAAGGGGTGGGGGAATTTGTCTTCTTAAAGAACACAAACTGAGCCAGGCTTGCTCTAGAAATCATTCCCTGGCTGCTAAGGGCCCTTGTGGCGCCAGAGCCATGAAAAGACTGTTTCTCTTTTGCTCTTAGCTGAAAAGAGAAGCAGCGAAGTGGCTAAAGTAGAAAGCAGTGAGGACTGAGAGGAAAGCAAGCATTGCCTGCAGGTGATAGAATAAAACCGTAGTGTGGAAAGAGCAGAGATTTCTATCCTGTCTGGACAAGGGAGGAAAGGAGCAAAATGTGAATGTAGTCAGGAAGATCTCTAGCAAATGGAGCCTCGAACTGATTCAGGATTCCTGAGCCTCCTCTACTGTCAGCTTTAAATACTGCTGGCAAAACATGTCTCTCCTCCTTCCTCTTGATTTATGCAGAAGTTGACAAATGTGCTACTATTAACTCGAAAGGATCCAAAGAGCTAAACTCTGATGATGAACCGTATGGGTAACTCTAATGCTACATAATGGATTTCCTGAAGGGGGTCATTTTCCTTTTTAAAAAATCCAAGATTTTCCATTAACATTCCCTCTCTCCTCCCTTTAGTCCTTCTCCTGTGAGATTAATAGATGAATAAATCTGCAAAGTCAAACATTCACAAGTAAGTAAATGTCAAGATGAAGGTTGCTTTAGCAGGAGAGGAGAAGAAACCTCTGCTGATCTTGCCACCTGCCCACGTACTCAAAGGCAGATAGCTTACTTGTTCCCCTAACCAGCGGGAAACTGCTGTGGCCAGCCCCTATGTGGTCCATATGGAAGGCTGCCTTTACTCCCACAGAACATCCATGTGTACAGGCCAATCACAGATTCATCCAAGATAACAAGGGGAAATAAATGAAATGTTTATAGTCTAAGTGATCTCTCTGTTTCAGCTCTTTTTCTTCTTTCCTTCCATTTTCTTCAGAAATATCCTTGGATGAATCCAATAGCTCCAAAAGGCTACTGCCATGCTTTTTGATAGATGTGTTTCAATACTTAAAATACACTGGTCAAATGCCCTAAAGTCACTTTCTGAAAGTGATGGCAAACAAAACCTCTTCTTTTTTTATTTCCTTTATGTCTGGTTTTCTAGTAGATCATGTTAAGCATGGTTTTGGCATCAGGTTATATATTTCTGAAAAGAGCAGAGTTAAAATGCATCATGAGATGGATGGGATGCATATCTGTGTGTGAGGGGGAACCTTTTTGTATCTTTGTGACTATACCAACTGGCTTTCTAAATGTATGCTACAAATGTTGACAAGCAGGACTGCAGGCTCAAATAAACTTTCTGGTCTCTGATCTCAAATGGAACATTTTAGTGTGGCATTACATGTTGATAATTTGTGATTAAATATTTAACAAAGTCATAAATTGGGAGGCCCAATTTCCTGGGCAGAAGGATGATGCTCCTGTCCAAAGTTTCCAAGTCATTGAAGCAAATTTGATTTAGTAGTTTGGTATCATTGGCCTGTGGGTAGCATGATGCTTTTAGTCTAGACTACAAGCAATTTAGTTAAATGTCATCTGGGAAGGATTCAGCATGTATAATCCTCACTGAAGAGATTGTGGGAAGTGCTGAGCCTCTAAGAAATGGGAATTAACACTTTGAGAGACTGGATCTTTATCTTTCAATAAAACTAGAAATTACATTTACTGACTACTTTTGTGGACTTCCTTATTTTAATCCCCAAATGAAATCATCTGTTTCCAGAAGTTTTTTCCCCTGTTCTCATCAACAAATTATTAAATTACCTGGGAATCTGGAAACAGTTAATTGGTACTCAGAAATGAAGTGGTTTTATGGTATAGCAAATGTTCCTCTTCATTGTGGATGTTATTACAAGTAGCAAAAAAAATGCATTAACACATTAAGGGTTTGTTCTGTCCTGTTCAAATGTGGATTTTCACAGCACAAATAGCAGTGTCCAAACCAATTGTGCAAGTTCCCTTCATGGTCAGAGGAAATGAAGCCAATTAATGAAGCTGAGGGTCCTCTTAAAGCAGAAGCCTACATTTGGGTAGATGAACCTCATTTCAATGGTTAGATCTCCACTGACTGCATTAGGAACTTAAATCAGATATAGATACTTATATCAGATATAGACACCCAGATGGATCCCATGCATGATGTCTTTAAAACATGGTCCTACATAAGCAGTGGTATCACAGGGCTTTCTCTTTCTCAGAAGACATTGCTGAATCAAGGCTTTATGGATATGCAAACCTATACATAATTGATGGAAGAGAAAGATGGATGCTTCCCACTATGTTTAGGTAAAGAACGCAGAAGGCAGGATACATCTGGTCCATTTTTAGCTGTCTAGAAATTAGCACCTAGACAATATTAAACACCTTGCTTCCCTCAGCTGAAAAAGACACTCACAGACGGTAATTTATCCTTCATCCTTTAACACTTGTTCTAGGATAAGCTGAATCTAGACAACCTGCCTAGATTGCACGTACAACTCTTAGATGATCAACTTTATGTGAGATGTGTCCAACCCACAAATCTTGTTCTATCTCCTATTTTCATGTGGTGGCATTTTAAAGTCACCACCCATGCACATCCTGTAGAAGTTTTACAACTATTCTGGCCCTCACTGCAGTCTTTACATCTTTCATTCCTAGCATATTGTCTCTCAAATCCCTAAGTAAGACTTCTTCCTTTGTTCAGTTGCTCTTTGTTTGCAACCATACTCTCAAATCTACAATCCTATGTATACAAATCTGTCTGAATTTTGCTGTAAACTTCTCAGAGCATCTTTTTGCTAACTACAGAGCTCCAGCTTTATAAATAATATCCATTGCCATTTAATTTTAACATGACTCTGGAGTTAAAAGCAGTATGTGCACTACAACAAATGCTGAGGAATATCATGCAATAGAAGTGCAAGTGAGGGAAAATGAACTGAGTGGTGGGAGGGGACCTCTTCCAGTAAATGGGTGCATAAGAACAGAATACCCTTAAGTGGGAACAAAAGATTGTATTCCCAAAGTTTAGAGATAGGCAAATGTAAAATGCAATGTTCTGAAACTTGGAGATCTTATTTTGATCTTTATAATCTCTTTCTTTAGACTGGAGGGGCAAATATTATTACTGCCCAACCTTAACACAGACCTTGCATACTTTAGAACTCTTCAGAAGTTCATAACATGATATGATTAGCAAACATTTTCTCAGCTGCCTTGCTGCGTGTACCACACACACAGAGCCTGTTCTCAAACCCACAGGGTGATGCCAGAAATCAAACAAACTCCAGCACAATCTTTCAAAAGAAATTTGAATGATAAAATAAGATTACTGTTTGGCAAAACGTTATAAAAGGCATTTTCTATGATCAGAGAAAGATGCAAAAAAATGTCAGCTCTAAAGACCAAACCTCTCTCTCCTGATGGGCATATCAGGAATAGGACAGTCTACCTGGTCCTACATTACCACCCCTCTTTCACACTGATGGGAAGATGTAGAAGACATATTCAGGAAAAAAGGAGAAGCTCATCCTGAATGGTCAATAAGTCCTTGTTCTCTTAGCTGAAGTATTTGGCAAGGATATTGGTGAACTCCAACATTGCTAATTCATGTAGAGAAGGCTCCTGCTGGCCATCAGCCAGCCAGTCAAATGTGACTGGATGTAAACCAGCACCTAATGCTGAAAGAAAGGGAGCAATCACATTAGTCACTGCGAGATTGTATAAAAGACTTGAGGTGGTTTGAAACTAACTGGTCTGGTTTAAGTTTATGCTTCTAAGTAAAATAAAAGGGTCCATGAACTCACACACTGTCATGCCTTGTCTTCTACGTAGCTGTTGGCTCTCTCTGTCTCTGTGTTGTACTACTCAGAGTAGATGTTTCCAAGGCGTGGTTTGGGCCTGGTGTTGGAGGCAGTTCAGTGCCAGGAACCCTTCCAGTGAACACCTTTGCATGCCCTTCAGCCACACTGCAGGCAGCACAGCACTGTTTTTGCCGATCTTTCAAATAGGAAAAATAACAATGACCTTGTTCACTTGAGTGCGGATATCTTAGGACCATAGGGGAAACTGGTGGTGTAACGTATCCCAGGATAATCTGTTGTAGGGGGGGTTAGCCCTAAGTGGTGCGGACATAAGACATCTGAACCACTCAGCCTGCACCCAGCAATCTCTCCCCAAAACTGATGCCAAAGATGCAGCTTTGCATGAGCAGTGCTGGTTAGAGGGAGATGAAAACAAAGGATGGATTCAGTCATCTGAGCTCTATGCTCTAGTGGTAACTCTGTTTCCAGGATGTGAGATGTTCAGCCGAAAGCGCAGATGTGCCACTGGTATTGCAGCCAGTGTCCTCTGAACAACTGTGTTTCCCAGGCCAGAGCAATGCCCTAGGCAAATTCTTCTTTAAGCAGTGCAGTGTAGCTACTGGTCCTACTAATTCTCAGCAAATAAGTTAACATTCCAAACATAACAGGTAAAAATAATGAACCTAAAGCTTATCAGGTAAAACTTTGCTGTGGTTTTGCCACTTTTTAGAAGGGATGCCTCATTCTGCAAGATAAGATCCTTTACTAAAAAAAGAAAATAAATATAAAGTTTAGCAATTTCATTTTGATATCTGCTAAGAGCGACATATGCATTTACAATGCAATTTACATGCATTTACAACTCTTCTAATTTTAATGTAGCATTTACAGTTATTAGCTGGTCCTGGCTACTAATTCTTAAATGGACAAAGAGTAGATGCAGCTACTTCACAGTAATATGCTCCATGTGTGCTACTGAGTCTATTTGGCATCATACCCAGGTGTCTAGTCCTCTTCGTATCACTTAAGAGAAGCCTGAACTGAAAGGGTGATGCCAATAATAGAATGAATAAAGTAGCTCTGCAGTCCTGCAGAAAGAATTCAGAGAACAAAGATCTTCCTTCGGTTTATCTGGTGTGGACTTGCAGCATTACATTATTGCCTTTATTTCCTATCTCTTAAATGCTTAGTCATTAGCCATCAAAGCTGGAAAGGTCTTTTCACTTGACTACACAATTCCAAAATAATGACACTGTTTCATGCAAGTCTTTTAGTATGAAATGGAAAATTCTAATTTCAGTAAAGAAAGTAAAAAAACCTTACCATATTTGCAGCCTCTATTTTGTTTGAACTATTTTTGTGTTAATTATAGACCTCTATTTTATTTGGGAATAATAGTGATGTCCTTAAACACTTTGATCATACAAATGTAGATAAGTTGATTTATCATGTAGAGTAATTCATATGGCCTAAACATCACTTTTCAGATGTTAAAATTTGTAAGCTAATGCAATTCCTACTAGTTAGATGAAGTAGAATCTATCAGTTTTAATATTTCCTTTTCTCAGGGACAAGGAAAGCTCTAAGAAAGCCTGTCCAGGATTGCTTTATTTACATGTCATAAACATATATATTCTGAGCACAACTGCTGTTTCTCTCTTACTGATAATTTGACCCTTTCCATTGCAAAAAACCCCACCCTACTACTAGGGTTTCTTTTATTTGAGATATAATTAGAAATAATTCAAAGCCTTCTTACTATTCATAAGTACACTGACAAATTCTTTATACTCACCTGTTTTTGCTTCTTTTGGCACGTTCCCACAATGACTAGATTCTAATTTATGTTCATGGCTATCAACTTACTTCTTTTTTCCCCCCATTTTTACATTTCCATTTCTCTTCCTTTAACTCTGTTCCATTTTCTCCCTGAGGATAGCTGTTGTTGTGTGGCGTTTTTTTTTGTCTTTTTCTTGCTTTTCCAAATCTTGTTTTTAGAATATCAAATAAAAAGTAAACATTTTTTCCAAGTATTATTTTTTTCCCTCTCCTACACCTCATTCATACAGTTCATGATCTTTCTTAGCTTTGTGAGGAGTATTAAACATTGTGGCTTTATTGTTTTCACAGCTGAAAATAACCCAGCAATGCTCACTTTCACTGGCTGACTGTTAGCTCAGTGCCTCCTTATCTGTTGTGAAGAGCTCTCACTCAGCATTTGCCCTTCTCAGGTCTAGGTTTGTGCAATTAGGAGACTGTCATCTCCACAGTTCGAAAATTCCAGGGATGGTTTAATATTAGCAGCAGAAGGACCTTCAAACATTTCCTTTCAGCTTGAAGTCCCTCACAGTGCCATGACAGATAGATAGATGATAAAACAAAACCCAAAATAAACAAACAAAAAAAGTCACAACAACAAAAAATTAGTTGGATTGTTCTTCTGTCTTATTTGCATGCACCTGATGGGACTACAGACATCTATGTATTTGTTAGAACTGTGGTCTGTAAAGATTTGGGGTAACTTGGTCCTCAGTTATCTTTGCCTCAGGAAAAGTAATTCTACTTTTTACACAACATGCTACCTCTGTTCCCACATTTTAATCACTGGATCTTTTCCTAAACAGATCTTGGGCACTGACTGTAACATTCTAATCAACAGAAAAGCTTGCTGTATTCTAGTATTACTAACAAGATTAATTTTTTTTCAAAACTCAGCTACTCCAGTTCTTCTTTTTCATCACCTAGATTCCTCAGCAAGCATAAAAAGGGAATCCTATTTTTATTTTTTTATTTTTATTACTTTTATTTTTATTCTTATTACTTTTATTTTTATTCTTATTTATTTTTTTATTTTTACATTTATTTTATTTCTCTTTTTTTAATTATTTTTATTTTTAAAAGGGTTTGTAATAGTTTTTCCAGTATTAGAAACTCTCATTATATCTTCTGAAAAATAATAAAGAATTGCATTCTGAATCTTGAATAGATTCTGTGGTCTCTGCTGTCAGAACAGCATGATGACAGCTGCCCATCCCACTCCTTCCCCAATGGAGACCTGCAAGCACACTCAATCACCTTTTTGCTTGTATAACTTTAGTAAAGCAATGAGATTTTCTATGTAAATACAGCACTTTGAAGCATCTGAATATAGTTACTTTCAAGGCATTTGTTTGCTTAGGGCAAGAATAATTAGGCCTATATTTAAATTCTTCATCTGAATGCCAAGTCATACCATGGATATGTTTTCACATTACACCTCCACTGAACTCTACAGAATAGTAAAGATGCTATCTGGGAAAGAAAAAGTGAGCCAGCTGCCCAAATGCTTTCAGCTATATAGAGAACTTGATGAGTGTTTTTTGTCATATGCTATTTTGAGAATTACAACTCAGAATAAATGAAAAGATAAATAGAAGGGACACAACAGTACTGCTGGGAATGTTGGTCCTGACAAGAAATGGCCCTAAGGTCTGTCATTATTGTTATCATTCTCCATTAAATTCTGTAGCAGTAAACTATGAATTATAATTTTCAAAAGAAATTCCTATCAACTAGGAAACAAAAATACTCAGCTGTTTGCCAGTATGCTAACATTATTTTTGTTTTATTAAGATACAATACCAGAAACCGTAACTCCATTTCTCTGAGTAGCCTGGATCCAGTTACCATCTCTCCATATTAGTTCCCCTGTCCATGAAAAAGTAAGAATTTCACCTCTTCCTTAAGCTGGCTGAAGTATTAATGACACACTCTGGTGAACTGTGCTTTGAAAGTGCAAAATAGCTTTTTTTTTTAGAAGAATTAAAGGCAACTAGTTTTCATCAAGTCATGACAAGCAGAGGAAAATGCCATCTGGCTCAGTGATTTCATGGGGTGCCTGTGACCCACAAAGCCACAGTAAGACATCCGTAGCTGTTCCATGAGACACAGCACACTTTTAATTAAGACTTTGATGATAAGCATATGCTATACTCTCTGAAATCTTCTGAAGGTTGTCAATGTCTGAGATTCAAAATTCCCCAGGACAGGAGGGTTTCTGGAGACAGGAGAACGCAGAGGCTGTGCCTACATTTGTGCTGTATAGCTTTGGAATTTGCCTAGTATTTGACCGTCTGTTGGTAACACATGGGTGATGACACATACTCCATTTCTGAAGTGGAAATTAAGAAAAAAATGAACAAGGAGAATGATAAGGGAATGTCTTGTATTTATAAGCACTGAGATCTATGGATGAAAAGAGGTGTACATGTAGAAGTTGCTTGTGGAAGTGAGTCACCCCTGAGCCCCACATCTTAGCATGTCTTTCAGAGCATTTGATAGTCACACAGTAAAATGATAGACATGCTTTTTGTTTTCCAGCAATTTTTTACAGACTTCGGAAAACTCACTAAAGAAGGTGTAGTTTTCTAAAGAAATAGCTCCCACATGATATGAGAAATGGCATGGGTTTCCTATAATATGAATAAACTGAATAACACATTTGAAATAATCTCTGCACTGCAGTCAGAGAAAAAAAATCCAAATCCTGACAGAGGCCAGCTATGAATTTTCCATGCTTCCAGTTTGAGATATTGCTGAGACAGAATAAACCAAAGGAGTACTTTGAAGATATTAGAACACTCCATTTTTAACCCTCAGCAATGTGGCTATCTTAAACAATGCCTTTGATATATCCCAAGCTTTGAGAAAAGTTTTTCTCTAGCATAAGTTCAAACACAAAACTGGACTGAATAGGTGGACTGAATACTCACACCTAATTTTGCAAGCACCAAGAAAGCCTGATAATGAAAAATAACGTTATCTTTAATGAAAGGAAAAACACATGTTCTGCAACATGTAGTCTGTGCCTCATTCTCAAAGGAAAATACTCATCTTAAGTGTATTTAAACAGATCAAGGATGTAACCATGCAGAAAATAAAATTTCATAAAAGCCATCCTGCTTTTTCTGCCCTACCCTTCCATTCCCTGCCTTCTTCTTCCCTTCCCCAACCTGTAAAATTTAGGTTTAGCCATAACAGGTCTATCTCAGATCTTCTCTTTCAGAATGTAATTTGAGATTAATTTCTCACAGTCCATCTTTAAGGTGAAACATGACACAATCCATCCAATTCCTGATTGCACACAATCCATCCAATTCCTGATTGCAGGACTGACCTGCATGGGTGCATCCCTCATGGAAGAAAGATCCTGATTCCATCTCTGTCTGGTCCTTCAGTGTGGGTGAGCATTAAAAGGGTCACTGCCTGTATAGTTCTCCCCATTAATGCCCAAGCTCTGCTCCACTGAGAATCCTACAAATTTGTCCTCCACACTTCCAGGGTAGATAGAAACAAAGATGACTTAGAGAAGTTTGTTTAGTCTAGGAAGAGAAGAATATAGGAAGCCATGATAACCATTTTCAAACATATAAAAGGGTATCGCAAAAAAAGAACGGAATAAATCATTCTCCCTATCCAATAGGAAGATAACAGTTAATGGGCCTATATTGCAGCTGTGGAGACACAGACATAAGGGTGAAAAAAATCTGTTAGCACAGGGAAGCACAGAAATAGATTGCTAAAGGAGAAGGGGATCTCTATCATGGTTTTAAAAGTGGTGTAGATAAATATATGTCAGAAATGACACAGGCACATTCCCTGGGGCTGAGACTGGGAGTACACTACCTTTCAGTGTCCCTTCCAGATCAGCTGTCTACAAGTCTACAAGTAATTAAAAAGCAGCAATAAATATTCTGAAAAATAAGCTCTCTTCATCTATCATGCAAAGACAAGGAAACATTTTCAAAGACAGTGAAACATTTTTGTCCTTAGCATGTCATGTACACAGCTCTCGCACAGGACCGGCTTCAGTCTTTCTTACGTCCATCGTGTAAACAATGCTACTATAAATTGAAGATTAGAATGTAAAATTTTTGGCCAAATTTTCTACTTGTACAAATTGGCCTGGCTCCAGTTACACTCCATGGACTCATGCTGGGTTTTGTTTACTGTGCTCGGGTCTGGCCGTTTGACTTAAAGCCTCCCCTTGACTTCCCTAGCCTTTGAATCTAGTCCTTGAGCAAGCCTGACTCTCTGCTCAGAGTGTGCAGGATCCACACAAACAAGCCAAAGAAGTGCTTCAAGATGGCTTGAACTGTGGGAGCATTCATGGCTGTGTCTAATTAAGCAAATACAGGGAGCCAGAAAAAAATGGGCAAAAGCAGTTAAATCCAGGAAGAGGTCAACCCCGTTAGTAATTAGCAGGATAATGGATCAAAGAACTCCACTTAGCACAGGAAATATTGAGCACCTCGCCTTTATAGCTGAATCTGATAAAACTTGGGTTATACATTTTCTACTAAATGAACCGGAGGCAGCTACAAACAGGAGGCTATTGTTTAACCTCTGTGGGAATTTCAGTTGGGTTATTGCATGCTTGATGTGCTACAGGAGAGCAGTCCTTATGCCACATACTGATGTAGTTCTAATGATCTCTTATCTTCACATCCACAGTGGTTACTCCAAAAGCAAAGGAAAATGAAAGCCTTTCAAATGTCTTTGCCTGTAAAAAAACTGCCTTTGTGTTTTTGCTTGGTTAGTGTGGTTTTTTTCTCTTTTCTCTTCAGCTTACAAATAAATATATCCAGTACTTTATTTTAATATGTTTCTTGTTCCAAAAGGAGTAACGTACTGGTATTGTGTTACACCCTTCAAAAACTTAATCAGAAAACTCTGTTCAGACAGAAAAGGTCAGAAGTAAAAGTGAAAAGAGGAAAGGTCTTCAGTACCACTGCTACATTAATCCCTAAAAATTACCTTTTAGTAAACACAGCAGTACTCCAGGCCGGTCCTTACTGACACTGCAATTTCAGTTCTTTGCGACAGCTTAATTAAGGGAATAACACAAAAGTCATATGTGTTGGAATCAGTCTGAACTATGTCACCCTTTGGGTTTATGCATTGAAGTAATAAAGAAAAAAATGACAACCAAATATCCAGTGCTCAAAAGAAAAAAATATCTTTTGTTTGCAGACAATTGCTGTTCAATAGATAGACCATTACATATTTTTCACTGCTGATTGCATTTCTTTTTACATTTCTTCCTGGAGGCACTGCTGGGTGTATCCATACTGGTGACTGCAACTTAAATTCTCTGCAGTTGTTTCAGTCAATGGACAGGGATAGTTCTTTGCTGGGTAAGTAAGAATACCTAAAGTTAGGCTCATCCTCTGACCTTTTCTGGGAGGAGACTGTCTCTATCCGTAGAGTATCCAGAATAATGTTTTATTTTTCCTTTTAGAGACAAGCAACCTTTCATTATTGTCTCCAGCATGTGACTAGGATCAGGAGCCATCTGAAGTGGATCAGCCACATTTAGAGCAGAAATTGTCTCCATCAGTAACAAATTCACTGTAGAAAACAATTTTCTCTTGCTGCTCCCTCCTCCTTATAGGACATCTACCACCACTGAAAGCTGCCTTCTGGGGTATATAGTATACTGCATTCTGGATACTGGAAAAGGGTATGGGGATCTAATCTCAGATAATGTCATGGAGTGTTTCCATTGCCTAACGAAGCTGGACCTGCCTTAGCAGAATCAGAGCAAAGGCAGTGCTGCACCAGTGCTCTGACCATACACGGCATATTCCCTAGCCCTTGTACTGCCCTAGAGCTCTAAATTTTCACTGTGAAATAAAGGCTTCCTATGTTTTGTGGGCATTAAAGTGGAGTGGAGCACAGTTTCTGATCAATGATTACAAAAAGGAGAAATGGGGGGAAAGGAAGGATCACAAAAGTCAATTACCACCAAAAGCCTCCATAGCAACTAAACTGACTACTTCTTTTCTTTTAAGCCTCCTTATAAATGCCATAAGCACAAAGCATCCAGGCCTCCCTACAGCTCATTGGTGCCAAGTGGATTAGGCTGGCAGAAACTGTGCTGGTTTAATCCCCTTTAATGCCTTGCACATCCAGTCTGATGAGCAGCCAGGCAGGCCCTTTCGCTCCAGCTCCACACTGAGCTCATCAGCAATAATGGCTTACCATTACCATCATCAATAGGCAGCTGTTTTTCCCTGTGCTCCAGGCCTTCATCCCATTTAAAAGAGCTGAAGAAAAAGACAAGCTTTCACTGAAATTTTCCTACTCCTAACAGCTCAGCTGCAGGTTGCCTAGTGCAGGGTAGTAGCATTTATGCACATTGCCCCTGAAAAATGTAAATGAAAAGTTGGCAATAGAAGACCGATTCCTGGCAAGTCCTTGAAAAGCACTTTTCACAAAGCAGCGAGACGACATTCATTCACATCTGAAGTGTATCCCACTGAAATTCAACACCAAGTAGTATTTCACAGGCTTTTCTGTACTCAGGGTAGGACAGGTGGGATCATACTTGTGCTCTTGGAAGCACCAGGAGAGAGGGGTATTATTCAGGCTAGGAAGGGTGAGGGGTCCCTGGACTTACCCACACACCATGGCCTGGCTACACACCACAAAAGCCAGTTCCACGGGACTTTTTATTCCTGTTACTGGGGAAGAAGCAGAAATGGCAAATCACAGGAAGGGCAGAAAAAATACTGGTAAATCTGGACACCTCTCCTCCACCCAGAGAGTTAGAGAGTGCAGAAGCATAAAACTAAGCCCGTTCTGGGGTAAGGGACAAACTCTGTTTAGCACTCAGTTGGACTCCTCTAAACCACCATTTTGAAAGCAGTTCAGTTCACAATTTGATTTTACTTTTGTATGCCGTGGTATCTATTGGTGTGTTGGAGTACAACATCCATTCTAATGTGTGGTAGCCAGCATCAATCCTGCTAGTTGCAAAGTCTTCAACACTTAGCTAACTCTGTGTTTTGGTATAAGAACTGATGACCCAAGATGACAGTTCAGGCCTCACAGAGGGCAGCAACTGTAAAATAATTTCCACAGACAAGGCATTAGGAGTACCTTATCCTAAGCTCTGTCGAGGACTTCTCTGAGGGAGCCCAGCGTACAGTTGTCCTCCTACCATCACTATCAGCTATGGGGAAGAAGGCGTGAAAGCAAAAGTGTGAAACAGGCGGAAGTATCCAAGTAAAACCTAGCTGCACAGAGTGGGAACAGGATGAATTTGACCTCTTATTTTAAGTTGTCCCACTATTAACATTCAACAAAGCCATCTCTAACAAGATCCATACAAAAGGACTATGGATAACTTGCAAAAGTTATGAATGACTCAGAAGACAAAAAGAAAGACTTGTACATTTCATGAAAAAGGACTAGCTTTTAAACAGAGGAACCATTCCTCAAGTTATTTTGAAAGACATTTGAATGTCTTAATTCCTTAGCCCTTATTTTTCATTGTCACTGGTGTAACGTCAGCCTTTTCACACACCACTATGAAAAGTAATGTCCCATCATGCTATGAAAAGGAAAGTTTTTTCTTTGATATTTGCTATCAGATATCCTTTGATATTAGTTATCAAAGGAAATGAGTAAATCTTTATTATCTTAAGAGAAACTGAGAACCTCTCCAAGATGTGTAAAATTCAGCAAGCCAAAATCTTGTTCTCTCCTACAACAGTAGCTTTACCACTCTGATGGAGCACGTTCGACCACTATGGTTTTAAACAGTGTTGGCATGACAGGGATAGCTAGCAGGTGAATATCAGGACTGGCTTTTGTACTGGCTCTCAAAGTTGCTTACTTTTTTTAATAATCCTCAAAATGACTTTGAGAGCAAGCATAACACTCATTCCTAACATTCACCTGCTGGATATTTCTGCACTGCTGGCAGTGCTTAAAATCCCAGACAATTCTTTGCTATCAGAAATATTACCATGTTGTTTATATATTCCCATAAAATCTTTGATACATTATTTACTGGTGAAGTCAAATATAAACCAAAAGTTATTTCTTGCCTTTATCACTTGCAGATCACATGTAACTTTTTCCAAACTTGGCCTAAAGTGCCAGAAATAGCACAGCATAGCAGTGTTGTGAATCAGAAGCATTATTTTATAGAATGCAGCAGAAGAGAGGAGAGCTTCACTATTATAATACATGGAAATACTTTTTTTTCTGTTTTACATGATAGACTCCAGATAAACACCACAGGCTCTGAGAGAGAGAAAGCAGACTGATAAATCAGTAACAAAAAATGTATGCCAGGAACCGGGCTTCTGGATGCCAAGAGCTACCAGCTCTGCTTGGGTGATCCCTGCTCGTGTGTGTTGTATTTGGCTGACTACACAACACTAATCACCACTGCTGCTGAAAGCAGTGTGGAAGAAGACGGCTGGCAGGGTACGAGTGGGAGGCAATGGAGATGAGGCTCTTTCAAAGCGAGAATATCTTAGAAGTGCCTTGCTAGGCTCTGGAGTGGGGCAATGCGGCAGCTGTCCTGCATACCAGCCTGACCCGTGCCAGAACATTTTGTATTGCCCTGTGGCTTCGCTGACAGTAGGGGACAGAGCTGAAGTAAACTTGCCTTTAAGTGAGCAGACAGATTGACAGCTGACAGTGGAAATTATGCTGGTAACAGAGTAGCCCCGTAGAGTTAATGAGCTGTTATTGTTAGGACATCGTTTCCTTAGTTCTACCTGCTCCCAAGCATCCAGTTTTCAAAACTTCCACAAATATTTGCAGTTAGGATTCAATTCACCTAACTGTAGCTTTTCAAAAATCAGTTGTCTAGGCTAAGCCATGCCTATGTTTCCTTTATAACAAACAGAGGTACCTCTGTTTTGTTTCGTTTCGGTTCGGTTCGGTTCGGTTTGGTTTGGTTTGGTTTGGTTTGGTTTGGTTTGGTTTTAAACCCTCTGGTTTTAAGAAAAATTGAGTTAACTCCAAGAGGAACTTCTCTATGTTTATTTACTAGAGAAAAAGCCAAGAAAACTAGCTAATACTATGAACAGAAGCAGCTCATGAGCCAAAATGGTTGTATTTTGGTGTCTATATATGTGTGCTAGGAGGCTAAGCTCCCATCATAATCAAGGACAATCTAGTCACTACAGTCACTGAAGCTTTGGGAACAAGTAAATTCATCCTGAAGTAGTGATTGCTCACCTGAATCACTCTCTAGATTGCACTGATGGTAACAGCTAGGTCTCCTGTACATGTAGGGGGAACTTGGACACATTAACCTCTTGCAGGTGCTTACATATCCTATTCTGTGAACTCATTACTACCACAGAGGCTTTAACTTGCAGATGGCCAAAGTCACATTACATGAATCCCATCTCAGACACTTCTGTTGCACTAATTAAAGCATATGAAGAGAAATATAGGAAGTTTCATTCCTTATGTGCATTCATAGACTTGAGTGAAGTTACTCGGATTCACTCAAGTGGAATTCAGAAATTATTAAGTTATACTTTCACTACATGCTTAGGAGTGAGAGAACGCTTGCCTGGTCACAGGATGGTGTCCTTGATTCTCAGAATGAAAAACAGTGAGGCCGGTCAAGTTCCCACAGTCTACAATAACTTTCCCTCATGGAGACTCAGTGTCTTCTATAACATGGCCTGAGCAAACATACAGTGGAAAAGAACTCTTATTAACTTCAAACAACTGTGGATGAGATTTCTAGTTTGTAAGTATGACCTATGGCAAACCAAAACGTTTGTCACATCAGCAACTCAGATAAGTTTCTAAGAGAGGACTGAAGGAGGATGTCTGTCTGAAGGACAAATTATCTTGCATCAGCTTTATTTTTCTGCATGAAAAATTCCTGCCCCACAGGACCTTTGGCCATAAAACAACAAGAAGGACATAAATATGAAATGGGTTTCTTTTTGTCTTTATTGAAACTTGATCACTTTGTTAATAAATCTCTCTTTTGAAAGGGAATGAAGACATGCTGTGTGGTCTGTAATTACCATGATCAGGCAGTTTTCAATCTTTCACAAAGCTAGGGGTTTATTTGTGGGGCCATTTTTTATGGATATTTCTGTGCATAGTATGAAGGTCAAATTCAACAGCGTAGGCTATGGGTACAACTATGTTAGCTTCAGCTCTGTCTCTGGGCATTTGACTCTGAGCCTGTATAGCATAACTCTGAACACTTTCCTCAGCTCAGAGTGGAAATAAAGTTGCTTTATGGCTTCTTTGCAAATCACACACTTCCCTGCTGCATGGTTTACTTCCTAAGAAAAGCTCTGCTGTCATAGAAAATTAAGGTCTGTTTTTATTGAAAAAAGTTATGATTTGAAGACACTGTAGACTCCTTAAAATTGTTAAGTGTTAAAATAAATGTGGACTTTATGTCTCTAAACTGATTTAAAATGTAGCCATAATCATGTTGTCTTTAACATTGTATGGGTTGTATTAATGTGTTTCAAGAAGTTCATGGGTTCCGAAAGATCTGAGCAGTCGGAGCGTATGAATCACATGCTGGGTTCCTTCTTTCTGATGAGTAGGATAGCATGGTTGTGGGTCAGAAAACACAGGGCACTTCAGGCATATTTCCTCATTTGACTAGAGATAGCAACAGGCTGCAACAAATAAAGATAAAATAAGTCATTTACAGTTGCTGTGAAACAGGACTTGACCAGAGCAAGGCGCAGATCTCTCATTAAGGCCTTTCAATCAGCTTCGTTCTGTATTTGTGGTCATCATCAGGACCTGTGGGCTAGGTGCCGTTTTTGAAGAGCAGGAGACTCTTAACTGCTGTTGTCCTCTGAACACGAGGCTAAGCAACGTCTCAGAGCTGCCGGCTCCAGCACAGCACTGAAGGTCCTTTCCCCTTCTCCGTAACCACCATGTCAGACAGGGCTGCTGAGTAAGTCAAGTAATCTGCCAGGCAGCTGCAGCTGCAGCCTGGGGGCACAGAGCGATATCCAGGCTATGAACTAATGTCGACCTGCACAAACACAACGGATAGCCCAGGCTGTGGGGGAGGTGGAAATGGGAATTAATTGTGAATCTTGAGCTCAGTGTGCATGCATGAATGCTCAGACCTGAATGACTTCCACAACTGCATTTCAGAACATGTCAAGTGAGAAAGGAAAGACTTTTCCTCCCCAGTTTTCAATATACTTTAACGCTTTTATTATCATCTGACAGCTCAGTTACAGTTTGCCATTGAAAAGCTTTGTATTGCATTACAGAGAGTTGGCACCTAAACGCAACAATTAGCCTTATTCAGTAAAATACCTACATTCCACAGAATCGTAGACAAGTCACAAACAAAACCTATCAGTAGTTTTAATCACATAATTCATGTATCTGGGCTGTCTTTGCAGATAAATCTCTCCTGAAAAAATTCTTCTGCAAGAAAAGAGCATGTTTAATGTGGAGACAATGAATGAGAAGACATGTGTTGAAGCAGACTCACTGATTCATTTCTTTGTTGTCAGATTTTTGCATGCTTTTCCTCAAGTAAAATTTCAGAAAAAAAGGGGTTTCAAGAAATATTACTTTTCCAGCATTCACGGAGAGAAAGAAAGAAAAATCTTCCTGTCTCTAGAAATCCATTCACACACTTAATTTTTCCTTTGTCCACCTAAGGTGCCTATGATCATGCATGCACCACAGCCTCTGGAGTACACATGATAAAATCCCTTTGGGTTTGGCAAAATTTTATATTTGGTTATAGGCCTGTGACTTCACACAGGCAGAGAGGTGAGGAAGGTAGTAAACACTCTGGACTAGGTCTGTTTTCAGACACTTCATGTAAACATTAAATCTTAGACAACTGGCTTTTCTGCTTCCCAAACTGCCATTTGTCAGGATACATTCTGAACAGAGCCCCCTGAACTGTGTTAAGTATTTATTATTTGAAAAAAAGAAGCTCCTAACCACATAGGCTGTACACTGAGCTGTGGGATATGGGATGGAATATGGGACCATACTTGTGGGTACAGCACTCAGAAGCTGTATATGTAAGGTACTAACTATGTGTCTCATGTACCTACTGGTCCCTATTACTAGTAGCACTTGAGCAAACTAAATTTAATAGTCTTACATAAAAGGTAAAAACTCCCAGAGAACCATGAAATCCACTGTACTACAGACAGATGGAGTGCATCATAACCATGAGAGCTTTACCTCAAGCTAACCTCCATAGTGGCATAGTCTGTACAAATCCACTCAATATCCTGGACCTTTCCTCATGGAGTTAGTCCAGGTTGAAAGCTGTGTGATTCCAGATTTTCATTAATTTAGCATAACAGCCGAATGAAAGCAAGCTGAAGAATGCATGTGCTGCAAGCCCACCTCTGGCTGTCATGCTTTCCATTGTTGCATTCTTCTAAATCAAATGTCACATAGTTTACATATTAGCCCTTTAGACTTGTGAAAACCTTTGACAGTAGACTTTCAGTATCTGAATCCATTACTCACACAGGTCCTGCCCCCCATCCTCTCCCACCTCCCCCATATAGGCACAGTAGAATACAGAAATAGAGATGGAAAGAGAGAGAAAAATATAGATTCCTGGGAATTCATGAAAAACTTGTTGGTTTAAGGCAATTGTAGGTTTATGGACCTTGGCTTAAAGCCCCATTGGTGATGTGTTGTGAAGAGAGAGAGAATGTTCATTTTATATGGCAAACTTCCATAGGCAGTGTTTGAGGGTAGGACGAAAGCGCTGCTTTCTCTCAAATAATCTGACAATTAGAAAATTCATGTGGCTGTATTGTTTAGCTATTCAATCTATTCTCTCCCTTCCCTTTTCCTCCATTTCACCTAGGCCTGCCTTTCTAATTCACTTGCCTCCTTCCACGATGGCCTTTTGCTCACCTATTCCATCCTCTGAAGAGGATGGGAAAGCCACAAAAGCAATGCAAAATATCAGTTGTTTCTTCATCCACAAGGGATCCATTTTACCAGGGAGCAGAGGCATGACCAATGTATGCAAATAGACTCCTACAAGAATTCAGAGACCTTTAGTGCTTGATGGGGTGGGGGTGCCCTGCCTTGTCTCTGCTGGCTTGAACACTGCTGAGTCAGGCTGCTGTGTGGAGGAACTGACCTATAGATCACAATGCTTGGGCTTGGCATCCCCAGGATACTCAAGGCTCATGGAATAGAGAAACTTTCCTTTCTAGACTAGACCGAGAGTATCCATGCTCTAGGGTAAAAAGAAAGGATCAGTTTCCTTTCTGTATGCCATATGCTGATACTCCCCAAGGTCTGTTCCCTATGCCATGTTTTTTAGCACAGAATAAAACTCAGGGCTCAGCCTCCTATGTACATGGGATTTCTAGAAACCAATGCAAAACAATGCCATAGGTTGCCAACATTACAAGTGTATGAGATACAGAGAGACAAATTCATAATTTTGATGACAGTGGAACTCATGCCAGCCCAGGAACTTTTGCAACACTAGATTAGGTTCTGGCCTCAGCTATTTTGTAGTAGCAGTGCAATCAGCTACCAGTCTAAGAGCGACCCTATCCAGTACTGGCAACCCTAAGCAGTTTAAAACACTTTGAGGAGGCCCTCAACTGAAAAACACATTTAATACTCAACAGCTTTTTATTAAAACACTTTAAATTTGTATTATCTGCTCACTGTTTATGAGGCCTTTAGGGTATTCTTCTCCCACTGTCAAGATTTTCTCTCCACCTACAAAGTTTAGCACTTTTTTTTTTTTTAATTTGGATTTTGAACTGTACAAGGAAAGGTTCTGAAACAGTGAGATCATTGACTAGCATTACAAAGTTATAAAACACCACAGAAGCAAAAAACAATCTGTATATCTATAAAATTCCTAATTAATACACAAGCCTTACCTTCATTCATCAAGAAATTCATCTTTCCTTTTTCTGGTCTATCCTGTTCTAACTAATTTAAATCTGTCACAGTTTTTAGATCACAGAAAGCAAAGGGAAGGCAAACTGGTGGCATGTATGTCAGAACTGGTATGCATGCCAGAACATGGCATTTCATGTGACATGAAAGGTTTTGCCACCACTGGCTTAAAGGCTCATCCAAGACTTGGTGTCAGTCATGTGTGTCAGTCATGGTGTGTCAGTCATGGTGTCAGTCAGTGGCTACTACCACCATGTAATAGTGGATGCTAACATACAAATAAATAGAATATACATACACAATAGAAATATTCTCTCAAACTGAGACCATATCTGAGCTACTTACAGTTACCACACACTGGGAAGGAGAACAGGATTGTATAGAATTTCCTTGCTGATCTACCCCAAGCATTGGCACAACAAAACCCATTCCTCCCATAAAGTTGGTGCCATTCTTGCTAACACATTTCTGCAAGCAGAAATGTTACCAATACTTCTTGAGTCCATCATCCTTGTGCTGTGCCTTATCTTTGAATCTTAGTTTCTTTGAGGCTGCAAGTGTACTAATGCACTAGGTAATCAGAATAGTTTCAAAGTAGAATTTATTTAGCAATGATGCAAAAATATTCTGAGTACATGAAATTAAGTTCCACCAAATGGTGATGCTTTTAAACACTGAATGTGATACTTAATTGAAATAACGAAATTTCCTAACAGCTTTGTTATTTCTCTGCTTCATTTCAGAGTTTCTGACTATTTCTTTCTCTGATTCCTGCTGCCTTGGTTCTTAATACGGTTTTTGAAACACAGCTCCATGTTGAATGTTTCTTGTTGCCCTGCGTTCTTGGGAGTTTCCCACAGAGTAAAAACATTAAGAAGCTTTTGACTACCCTTAATCTGCAGTTTTTAATTTTGGTGGAGGAACAGAATAAGGTAACAGGCTTAAAATCAGATGCTGTCTTCCATCAGGTAACAAATGTTCAGTCCTCTAAGAAAGCATATGCCCAGTCTGGCTGTACTGCACTCCACTCATGCCATACACATAGGCAGGAAGAAGCATAGTCTTGTATGAACTACAGATAAGCAACCACAGAGTGTGAAAGGATCTGCAGCTTCCTCTTATGTGTACTTACAGGAATTATTAAATGTTCGATAACCAAAGCACACAGTCACTAAGGTGATACATGAATGACATTATTTAACCAAAAGAATGCTTGTCATGGTAGAGTACCAGGAAAAAAATATTGATAACAACTTAAATCTTTCTAACAACTATAAAGGCCTGTTTAAAGGCATCTTTCCTAAGACTGTCAGTGTTATAAAGAGAAAAGTACCTTTGCTATAATTCTTTTTAAGTGCTCATCCTTCAGTAGTAACGTCCTGCATGTTTGCTCAAAGGGAGCAGGCATACAGTTGACTAGCAGATGGATGAACCTTCTCAAACTTGCTTTCATGAAAGACAGATAAAGTAAGACTTGTAATAGTTGTTGCAGGATTACAGTGTTCAGAAAAATGATCAATGGGTGTAATCACAGCAATTCCAGTGATTTTGTCAACAACATGCAAAGCTTAATTTGATGTTACTCTAGGGTTTTGGGCTTCATTTAAAGAACTTTTTAAAAATAAGGTATTATTTTGTACATCCCAGCAGACCAAGTTGCTGACACAACTGTCCTAAAACTGCCAGATGGTATCAGCTATTCATCATTGCTCAGTTAGACAGAATTAGACCCCAACATTTATATACAACACAGAAAAATACCAGCATGCTTCACAGATGCCAAGAAGCTTCATCCCAACATCCCTGAAATGACTGAAAAAGTCCCATTGTTGCAAGAAAAAAATGTTCTTTGCGCCCAGGATGCTCAAATGTGAGGGAGAGGAATTTCAAGGCCTGGGAAGAAAGCAAGTGGATGCATGTCAACAGCTTTGTTATAATCAATTATTTGCACTTCAGACCCTATCACATTTTTTCACCCCTAGTAATTAGTGTGCTGTATGATCCATGTTTCAACCTTTCTCCTCTGTCCATGGCGCTCTCAGTTAATCTTGTAATGGTGTGCCACCACTTCACTTTGAAGATAAAATGATCACATCGACAAACACTGGACAGAAGTGAACCATCTAACAAAAGGTTCTTGCATTGTCTAAAGTGGTTGTTTCAAGCCATTAACCACTGAAAACAAAATGTATGCCTGTTTCTGCATCCAATATACACTGGTTTATAACACGTCGTGCTCAGAAGGCAACATTAGTTTCTTAGTCATCGTCTTGTTTTTTTCTTTTCTTTGCCCTGCTAATTCCCTTCTCTCTTCCCTTACTTCCTATAGCTTTTGGTTTGCTTGCACTGATCTCAGATTTTCTTTGCACAGGTCCCAACAGAAGAAATTTCTAGCACATAACTGGAGCTCCTACTTGTTTCAATAATACTGGTAAAGTCAATCTACTTAAATTGGTTAACCAACCTCAAAGAAGCTAATTCTATCTTTCTGAAAAATTGTGTAAGTGAAGCGATTACTTCCTAGAGTGTCAGCAATTTGAGAGCCTCCACCTTTGCTCTGTTTCTGTTCTTTATGTTAGGAATAAAGACATTTTATACCTGAATTTTTTTAAAAATAGAAAGACTCAAATATTTATAGGTGGGAATAACTCAAGTGACTTAAATTTGTCTGTCTAGAGGTGAAGTTCTTAGTCTAAACTAATTGTCCAAAAGTCAACAGGGAGATAGACCAGCTGCAAAGAGTTATCCTACTAATCTTAGATGTTTATCTTAAGATAGGATAAATGGCTCTATAGAGATAAAAGTCTCTGTTAACTGCAAAGGCTGACTTAATGAGTAGTTTAGACTAGATGGCTAATTTCAGTTGATGAAGTTCAGAGAAATAACAGAATATGAGTTTCTCCGTGTGTTTCCCTGTCTCTTGCCCCCTGTGCACTTGACTGCATTATTAAAAGTCATCATGGTATTTTCAAAGAAAAACTTTTAGAAACTGCATTGGGTTTACATGGCAAGGTTTTGGTAGTGGGGGGGCTGCAGGGGTAGCTTCTGTGAGAGTATGCCAGAAGATGCCCCCATGTCAGACAGAGACAGTTCCAGCTGGCTCCAAGACGGACCTGCCACTGGCCAAAGCTGAGCCAATCGGCAATGGTGGTAGCGTCTCTGTGATAACATATTTAAAAAGGAGTAAAAACTGCTGCTTAACAGCAGCCAGGAGAGAGGAGTGAGAATATGTGAGGGAAACATCTCTGCAGTCACCCAGGTCAGTGAAGAAGGAAGGGGAGGAGGTACTCCAGGCACTGGAGCAGAGATTCCCCTGCAGCACATGGTGAAGAAGACCATGGTGTCCCCCTGCAGCCCGCAGAGGACCACGGTGGAGCAGATATCCACCCTGGAGCCCATGGAGGACCCTACACCAGAGCAGGTGGATGTGCTCTGAACGAAGTTGTGATGCCGTGGAAAGCCCATGCTGGAGCAGGCTCCTGGCAGGACCTGTGGCCACATGGAGAGGAGCCCATGCTGAGGCAGGTTTGCTGGCAGGACTTGTGACCCCATGAGGGACCCACACTGGAGCAGCCCATTCCTGAAGGACTGCACCCTGTGGAAAGGACCTATGCAGGAGCAGTTCTTGAAGAACTGCAGCCCATGGGAAAGGCCCACCTTGGAGAAGTTCATGAAGGACTGTCTCCCATAGATGGGACCCCACACTGGAGCAGGGGAAGAATGTGAAGAGGAAGGAGTGGCAGAGACAATGCGTGATGAATTGACCATAACTCCCATTCCCCATTCCCCTGCATCGCACGGGGGGGAGGATGTAGAGGAGTTGGGAGTGAAGTTGAGCCCGGGAAGAAGAGAGGGGTGGAGGGAAGGTGTTTTTTAGGTTTGTTCTTATTTCTCACTACCCCACTCTGTTATTAATTGGCAATAAATTAAATTAATTTCCCTAAGTTGAGTCTGGTTTGCCCATGACAGTAATTGGTAAGACATCTCCCTGTCCTTATCTCGATCCACAGGTTTTTCATTGTACTTTCTCCCCCTGTCCTGTTGATGGAGGGGGATTCATAAAGCAGCTTGGTGGGCACCTGTCAGCCAGACAAGGTCAATCCACCACAATAACTCGGTTGATTTTCTTCCCTTGAGAGTGGCCATCATAAGTGAGCCAGCATTTATCTTTGGTAGCCACATATTGGTATCTGATATCAGAGGGACAACCTCATGTATGCGGAGAAGAAATATTCTTTCAGATATTCTAGTGTAGTTCTGCAAGTGAGGAAAATATTCATTTTTTACTGATGATACTCCTAAGCTCTCTGTGAAATCTAAGGAGAATTCCTTAGTATGCAATAAGGTCAGTGGGTTGCATTTTTGCTGACAAGGGATTTCAGAAAACTACGATACAGTTGGAGAAAGCTGATAATCCAGAAGAGACCTGTTTTAAAAGAGCTGAACTGAATGTTTCTTTTAGACCGTATCACTAAACTCAGACTTTTAACTCTAAAATTGACAATACCACTCCTTCAGTTTTCTTGAAAGGTTTCCAAATAATTACTTCATAGCCAATATTATATTTCACTACCTCATCATTTCATGCTTGTTCTGAAATAATTGCAAAAAGCATGCTTTACCATATATTATTATCTGATGATATACTTAATAACTGACATGCAAGTGTGGTGCCTAACGTAGGGTAAGCAGGTACTTGCCTGAACGAGCTTTCTCCACGTGCCTGCTGAAGAATGGAATGCAGATAGCCCTTTGCTTCCTCCCTGACAGGCTGCAGCTCTCTAATCCTTGCATTTCAACTCTTTAATGGATGCACATGAGACACAGCAGGCAAAATACACTGCCCTAAGTAACTATGCACTTAATACCACCAAATCCTAGAATTACAAGGCTCGGTTCCTGAATACCACATTGCTAGAAAGATACTGAGCAGCTGAAGATTGGTCGAAAGAGCAATATAAAAATGAGGAAGAGAGATAAGCTGTTTTATGGTGGAACACTAGAAGTCTGAATAGTTTGGCTAAGGAATGACTAAGAGTAGGACATGATAAACAACTCAAAATATCTAAATGTTGCCAATATCAAAAAAGGTAGAAGGATTAGTATGGTGGTATAGAGAATAACTGAAAGTAAAAGGATGAACTTAGATAAAGGGGCAGGTAGGCAGCCAGCTTTAGTATTCTTGTGAATAAGTTTTGCTCAGGTATGCCTCAGCCTTCAAAAGCCACAAAAATAGAGTGAAAAACACACCCTAGAAATTGTACGAAATTTATCAATTCTTTAGTTAGTAAGATCCCCTAAGAAGAAAAATAAAATAAAATTGGGAATTGTAAAACTTAAAGACGTATTAAACACCTTATACCTCACCCAGCTTTCTATTTAAGTTTTGTGAAGTGATGTTAGTACAATTTCGAAAATTCAAGACAGTAAATCAGGCAGCAGATGAACACAGAGTGGAGACATGGGATAGATTTGAGGGCAGAATCGAAGATTTGAATTTCAGAGAAGGTATAATGTGATGGATGATGCTTCAGGATTATCACAGATGAATTAGGTTATTTATCTTCTGAATTTGTGTAAAGAAGGAAGAAGCGAACACTGTCGCTTTGAAGTCCACAATAGTCAAAAGCAGAAGTAGAGGAGAGGAAATAAGAAACTATTGATGGATGATTTAAGGTGATACATCAGATGCATATTAAAATTAATTTATATTATATTTGAGTTCAGTGAGGTGATGACACAAGTGTACACAAGACTACGAAGATGTGAGGAAAGTTTTGTCCTTAAAGACAGATTTAGAATTCATTGTGATTGGTAGCACAATGCTGAGGAAATGGATAGATTACTGTACCTCAAAGAAAAATCAGAGGAAGAACTTTAACAGTAGTTTAACATTTTGCTGAACATACTTGAGTACTTATATTGCCTAGTAGAAAAACATCTGTCCTGTCAGAGTGGGAAAGTTGGCAGTATAAATACTTTGAACAAAGCATCAAACTTTATTTGCCAACACTGCAGTACAGTTTTCTAGTCAATAATATTATTTCAGCAGTTGGATGATATGAACAAAACATCTAGAAACAGAAGCTGAATATTAAAAAGGCAAACTGCTGTATCCTTAAAAAATGAACATAATTTGTTTTATTACGCAGACCATTACTTCTGGAAATGTTATTTGTATATAAAAAGTTCTTTTAAACCCTAAACATTGTATTGTATTAATTTTAAAAGTTGTCATAATATGCAACTACCTTAACTATACCTTCTGCCAGCACTCTAACAACACTGCCCTTTACAAACAAAATTAACCGGTTTTCACCTGGCTCCCTTCATCTCCGTCCTCACTCTGTGGCATGTGTAAGCAAGTCATCCCACCAGGACTCCTCACCCCATGTGCTTCTTCTCCTTCACAATTCTCTAAACTTTGGCAGCATGAGGAAGATCATCATTGCTTTCCACAAACCCAATCCATTCAGTTTGCTTCTAGTACAGCCTGTCATAATCAAGGTTAGGTTGACTAGGTGCTACTACAGAGAAGGCACTTTGCCCTTCTGTACTAACCAGAAGTGAGACAGAGAAGAAAATCCAGCTGAGGAGTGATAAAACCCAGATTAGGTGACCGATAGCCAAGATGGACAGCACCAATTAAACATAATGTGCATAGGTAATGTATATATTGTTATGTTTGCGTAGATGACTAACTGAACTCTTATGGATAACAAATACATTTACTGATATTAGGACAGGATTATACATTTACTAATCCCAAAACAAGCTGATTTATTCATAATGATTCACAAAAAATAGTTTATCTGGGTTGAGTGAGTCATAATACTTTAGATCCTAGCTCTGAACAGATTTCCAGAAATCTGCCTAACCCAAATTCCTAAGACTAATAAAGGGGCAGTGACTCCTCACATTTACATTATTTTTTCTGTCAGCAAAAATAAAGGTTTTAAACTGTGTGCTTTCAGGCCTTTCTATTGCAAATGTTAGACAGTCGATGCCACCTTCTGGTTTTAGTAAATATGTGTAGCTCCACACCAGCTGAGCCACACGCTGTAGCTGTCAAGCTGACACATATACAAATCTCACCAAATTCCCATGTTTGTTGTGCATATAATGCAGCAGTAGGTTTCTATCAATTCCCTTTGTTTTGGTTATCCCTTGTCCCCAGGATATAAAATGTCCTTTCCACATAGCAAACACAGACAATGAGAGAGAAAAAACCCGTGACTTTAAATTTTAGCAGTCCACTCAAAAGAGAATATATGAAGAGTTTAAACTTTACTAATTAAACTCTGAAATGCATCTGCATGACAAAATCTGTGGTTGTTCTTACAGACAAGCATTTACATGTATTAGAAACAAATAAGCATGCTCTTTCTGGATGTCTGTATGTAAGCAAGGATTTCTTAATATGGACTTAATTTTGAAGATAATATTTAAGGAGATAAGCTAAAAAATGTTGTATTTAATCAACTGTAACTGCCAGAGGCAGTCGCCTCTAACCATTATATGAAGGTGGAGAAGAATATATTGCAGCGGCATCTCACAATTCTGTAATTCACTGATCTGGATGCTAGTCAGTTGCTACGTTTGTAATTCCTGCTACATGAATAAATTTAGTATGTAGCAAATGCATTTTAAAGGAAGTTTTTTATTGCTCTTGTCTTGCTTTATGCCAAAATACTAATTTTTAGTAAAAAACCACAGAGCCTCTGTTCCTAGCTGAAGAATATATTTTTGCACTAACAAATGGTGTGTTTTGCTAATTTAAACTGTGGCTGATGTGAGCAGCAATACATGCTCAAAGCACTCCAACTTTTGGCTCCTGATCCTCTTGCTCTGGCTCATGCTGTGCTTCTGGAGGACTGGAAGCAGAGTGCTACTCCCTGCCCTATGCTATGTAGATGTGGCATTATGCCAAATCTATCAATTGCTAACCTGTTTTTATACTGAAGAGATAACTTACTACAGTTGTGATTCAGCTTGCAAGACAACCCAGGCTTGATTCATTGAATGGTGTATTGCTGTTGATTATTACTGTTCTGCCAGCTAGTCACTAGAATGCTTCCACAGTCCAGAGAAGAGCTACTATAAAATTCACCTCACAGACTACAAAGCAAGTTGCTACTCTTGTCCACCTGGGCTTTCTCCAAACAATACTGCTAATACTTCCAGTTCTTAGAAATGATGTGGAGTCTTCAGTGTTATAACACTACAGTATATTATGTAAAAAAATGTTTTTATCTTTTGCTGGTTTTAGAGGATTGCCTCTTACACACCACACAAATACAGAACAAATTCTCTGTGTTTCACACAGTATGAATGAAAATAACCATTTCTCAGAGATTAGGGTGTGGGATTCAAGGAACATAGTATGGAACTATAAAACAAGAAAGATAAGAGCTTTAAAATTCTTGTACTTCACTAGAATTTGTCTACACTTAGAATGGAGTTTATCATCTCATCTAACCCCAACCATCTTAAAGTTAGGTATTTGGTCAAAGTTGAATGCCTGCTCTTTAGTTCAGTGTGAGATGGATATCTCCAGAGGGCAGTTTACTTCATCCTAAAATATATGTTCAGAGAACAAGGTATCCCATGTGTTTATGTCAACAAGCTAGTGCAGAAGCCTATATAGCAAGCCTACACTAGGCACCTAGTTTTTATTTGGATAGAGAAAGAGATTATGGAAATTCTTTATAAATAAAAATTTCTTTACTTTGTGCCCTTAAACTATATAAAATTTATTTTTCAATGGAGAATACATGTTACTTTCTATGACAGGATTATACATAATATTGTTGCTACAGGTTAGCGTACTTATCTGCATTTTATGTTTCCTTATATGTGGTGAGAAAATACATGTGTGGTGAGTCAGTATAAAGCCATAGCCCTAGACCCATCAGATGTCTGTCTTCCTCTGCTTTGGCCTTGGTGCTTTCACAGAGCTGTGCCTTAGTCTCTTTGTATTCCTGATAGAGAGGTTCGTTCCTAATACCATGAGGATTAGATCAGCCACTTTAAACTGTTCTGTTCCCATATAGCATTTTGCATTCATAATTTAGAAATGAAAAATCATGAAATTCATTTCCTCTCTTACTTTCATTTTAGAAGCTATGTTCAGGTACAGTGCATCAGTCACAGAAATGAAGAGAGGCAGTCACAGAAAAGGTAAGTAACATGGCCACAGCTTTACTGCCAAGAAGTGGTACTTCTGCAGTAAGGAGGCCTCTGCATTTTTCCTCAAGACCTATAGGAAGTTCTTTTTCCTTCCTTCATTACTGCTATTGCCATATTTCTACCCAACATCCCCTGTTTCTGAAATACTATTGTGTTCTCCTGTGTCCTGTGCAATAAGTACCGCCAGTTGACATTGTTTAGATGTGTTACATTGACCGGGTGCCTGGATGTAGGATGTTCCTAACACCATTGGTTTTATCATGAAGTTCAACAAGGCCAAGTGCCGGGTCCTGCACGTGGGTCACAACAACCCCATGCAACGCTACAGGCTTGGGGAAGAGTGGCTGGAAAGCTGCCCTGCAGAAAAGGACCTGGGGGTGTTGACTGACAGCCGGCTGAATATGAGCCAGCAGTGTGCCCAGGTGGCCAAGAAGGCCAACGGCATCCTGGCATGTATCAGAAATAGTGTGGCCAGCAGGAGTAGGGAGGTGATCGTGCCCCTGTACTCAGCGCTGGTGAGGCTGCACCTCGAATCCTGTGTTCCGTTTTGGGCCCCTCACTACAAGAAGGACATTGAGGTGCTGGAGCGTGTCCAGAGAAGGGCAACGAAGCTGGTGAGGGGTCTGGAGCACAAGTGTTATGAGGAGCGGCTGAGGGAGCTGGGGTTGTTCCATCTGGAGAAGAGGAGGCTGAGGGGAGACCTCATCGCTCTCTACAACTACCTGAAAGGGGGTTGTAGAGAGGTGGGTGTTGGTCTCTTCTCCCAAGTGACTAGTGACAGGACAAGAGGAAATGGCCTCAAGTTGTGCCAGGGGAGGTTCAGGCTGGATATTAGGAAAAATTTCTTTACTGAGAGAGTGGTGAGACACTGGAATAAGCTGCCCAGGGAAGTGGCGGAGTCACCATCACTGGAGGTGTTCAAGGAACGTGTGGACGAGGCATTGTGGGACCTGGTTTAATGGGCATGGTGGTGTTAGTTGGTGGTTGGACTTGATCTTACAGGTCTTTTCCAACCTTAGTGATTCTGTGATTCTGTGATCATGCATGAACTGCTCACCGTGGGCAGACCATCCCTGTGTTGCTTCCCAAAAGTTTAGTTCACACTGCCCAAGCCCCATGGAAATCACATGAGTGTGAAAGGCAGATATGTGTCCAAAACTTCAGGCTGACTGGCTGACCAGTCTGAACTGAAATTTGGACTGGGTTGCAGTATGACAGAAAGACTAAGAAAATGTCCTCAAACTCCATCTAGATGGGGCAGAAAAAGTGCCACTGGAGAAGCTATGTGCTGACTCTTAAATTAGCCCAGACTTGGTTTGTGGCATTCATTAGAATACAGGACTAGAAGGAGGAATGAAGTTATAGAATACTACTTCTGCAAATGATGTGGGGGTTCCTTTTGTCCCATGGCTTTCCAAAACTCAAATGTTTGAAAGCTGTAGTTTATTTGATTCACCCTCTGCACCTAATGAGATATTTCTGTTTCAGAAGAAACTAGTTTGGCACTATGTAACTTTCCAAAGTTGCCAGAGAAATCTGTCAAGAAAATGTGCTTAAATTGCCTTTCTTTCTGTTCAATCATGTCATATTAAAAACACCTCTCACTTTACTAAGAAACTTCATATAACATAGGCCTCCTTGTGTCTGTTTCTGCATACTTTTTCCAGGACTGTCAAACTGAATTTCTCTTTTTTGTATACCACAGCCTAACCCTTCACAGGAGAGGGCTTTGAAAGCTGTCTAGGGCTCATGCTGTTCTTTCTCTACTACAGCACACTCTTTTTCTAACATCATGAGTCAAAAAATGATCCCACAGAGCCATCATGCAGTATAATACATTATATATGTGCTATTGTTAGATGACTTGGGTTATGACCAATGATGCTGATACCCTCATGAGAAACGAGACCTGGAAATTCAGACAGCAGCGTCTCAGGAATTTCTTGTCTGGAACTTAATGTCTGAACACACTGAGATGGAAGAGCTTGGTTATGAGTGGCCACGAATGCCTATATGAGCCTCGCTTACCTACAGGGAGAGTGTATAAAAAACACTGCTTGCTAGTTTTGGGGTTAAGACATGACTCAGGAAATAAAGGGATGTCAGAAACAAGGATGGTAGGTAGGGGATAGATGACTCATTATCTCACTAGCCAGATCCACCATTCAACTGACTTCCTGGGACAGAAGTGAAGCCCACCCAACAGTATGTTCTAGCTAGAAAATTTCCACAGCTGCAGAGATTTCATTAACACAGGCAGAGGCTGAAAAGATGTTTCAGTCACAGAACCGTGTCTCCACTGCTTTTTTTGCTTCTCCTTTGGGACCAGAGAAGTCTTTGTGCCAGTCTTTTGAATGGAGGGAGGTAAATCAACATGCCTATGGTCCAAGGAAACGAAGGGTGAGGTGAGCTTTTGCAGTCTTGCAACACCAGGAGTGGAATGTGGCCTAAAACTTTGAAATTATTTGCTAATATTAATATTTTTGTTAGCAAGGCATGTGTTTACATCCATTATTTGGGGAGAATAAAGTTGAAGTGAAAAGCTGTAAAAGCATTTCTCTGTTTGAAAGGAAATTTTTTTCCCATTATTTTGGCTCCTGCTTTATAATTAAATGATCACCCCAATTTAAACTAATTGCTTATCCATCCCTCCATGATATCCCTAGATGAGTCCGTTTCTAACTTGTTCAAAAGGAATAAAGCAGCGCCACATGATTTTTGGAAAATATATGTCCTTAAGGGTATAATTCTAGTGTGTTTTCACCTTGTGAAGCAAAGCCTAAGCCTGCAGAGTGAGTGTAACAGGCTACTCAAATGCACACAGTTTTTTAGAGACCAGACGAAAGAACCAGGTGTCCAGAGAAACAGGCTCTGGAAATGTTGTCCTAAAGAGCAGACATGCAGAGGTGTACTGCTGTCATTTACAAAATGAAATATGCAAAGCATTTAGTGCTATACATCATACAGAAATGTGCAGATAAATATCAGTTGTCTTTTCCTGTGAGGCATTTTCTCCTTTTGAATCCTGTGATGTTCCTCAATGTTGTTTGCCTGAGAATACATTTTCTGGCATTCCTGAGCATCAAACACAGAAGCAGGAGGAACATTAAGAAATAAACCAGAAAACATAAAAAAAGTATTTCACTGTTAATCCAAAGTCCTTCTTCAAAAACACCTGCCTAATAACAAAATACCAAAGAAAATGTGGTGTTATGGGAGTCACCAGCTACACATCAAATTGCCAAATGTTTCACTTAATGGCTTTCAGTCCCTTTGATTTCCCCAGGGATGCTGTGGGAGAGCAGGGGAGTACTTCCAGAAGGCTGAATTCTTGGATGAATGTGGCTGAAGAGAGGTCAGACTGTGATAATGAAAATGTAAATTCTTAGTGTGACTTTTTCATTGCTCTTCACCAATAAACTTGTAGAGCTTTAAAATCTAGAGATAAAATATAACATACCCTTATCCAGCCAAATAAAATGGAGACCGAGAAATCTAACAGTTAACAGAGGGACTTAACGTATTACTCAAAAAACCCCATGGTAACTCACATAACAAATGATTATTTTCTCTCTCACAGCAATGTCATTAGCTGAAATGTATTGTTTAAATTTTTCTACTCAATTTTAGAGTCAGAACTACCATGAAATGTATAACTTTCTTTGACAAAACTGTTATAAAAGGCGTATGTGTTTAAATTACTATATTTGGTATGTAGTTACTTCAAAAATACCTGCGCTACCTATACCGACTTCCTTAAGGGGTTAGTGACAGCAAGGGTACTTTGACTAAAACCTATGAGCCAAAATTTGAATATGAATTTCATGACCTAATTTCTGTACTGTTGAAGGGTCAAAAATAAATATCCTTCGAACAAGCGGAGTTGCGCCAACTTGCACCAGCAATAACTGGGTACCATTCTTCTAGTCAGGTAGAGAGATACATTAGTTTTGTTAAAAAGCAGCAATGTGGAAAGAGGGAGTATGATGCTGTCGGCATTTATTTTAATTGTCTGCTATAGCTACTGCCGCTCCACTGCAGAATCATGTCTCAACACAGGGCTTATACCAGATGATGGCAAAACATAGCTAGAACATGATCTAATTGCTCTCCTATCACTGTAGCATATGAAACTGCAGTTTGCCTTGCATTTTTCAAGTATCTTTGTAAGATTAAAACCCAACACTTTAATCCTTCTTCTGCTGTATTAAAACTCTCAGGTTTGATTGTCAAGGTTGAATGCTGTGGTGTGGGCAGACATGAACTCCACTGCCTATCCTCCGTGCTGTACAGGTGACAGACAGTTTTGATACCGATATCCCCATTAGCAACCAGAAGGGTCCAGGCAAAGCACACTAGCAAGCCATTCGAGACAGTGGATTGTTTCAGGTAACCTATGGCCATGAGTTTCCTGACTATTCTGAGAGTGCCAGAGCCCTGGGGATTTGAGCTGGGTGCTGCTAAGAGTGTGGCTGTTACATGTGGGACAAGTGACATGCTACACGTGGGACAGGTACAGTTCAGTGGGGAGTGTGCTCTCTCAGCTACACCTGTTAGCATTTTCTTTATCCTTCCAAGGAGCAGCAAATTCAGCTTTCTCTGGGCTATCTTCCGCCTTTCTGCTTCTGCAAAGCCTTTTTCCTCTTCCCATTCATTCTTCCTTTCCATTGATGGCCCCAGCTTTTTTTTCTTGAGGAAGAAAAATTCTTTTCTCCTTATCTTACTCAAAGCTTTGAGATGGCCACAGTTGTGCCCAGCTAGTGAACCTTGCAGAGTAGCTGAGATCACTGCTGCAGGCCCAGTGCTGAATGAGTCCAGGTGTATTGCTCTCAGAGGAGAATTGGATTTTATTTAGTCAGCTAAAAGCATGGGCAGAACAAGCTCCCTCCCCTGCTTAGCTGTGTAGACAACCCCAAATTCTAGCTCTCTGATAAATAGAAATATGCAAATGAAGAGCAGGGTGGAGGTAGAGGAGAAGAAAGCAGGGTGAAAGAGTGCAATGCAGCAGGATGAGGAACTCTTTTGGAGGAGGTAAAATAGGAAGTAAGACATGGGAGAAACCAGGAGAGATTTTTTTTCCCCCAGAGGTTTAAAGATAAAATCCCAGACATTTGAAATTTGACTTGCATCTGAGGCAGGCACTGCTGAAGAAGGAACAAGTAGATGGAAGAAAGAGGACATAAAAGAAGTGGCTGGGGACAATCTTCTGTGGAAAGAGAAGTGTTTAGATGGGAATGTTGTTGCTCATATATCCTAGAAAAAAGGGCAACACTTAACTGTGCCATGTTCAATTTATATATTTTTTTACATAATTATCTAATACATTTATTTTTTATACACCTGAACTCCCATGAGATCAATGTGAATTTAGGTACCTAATTATCCCTGCATCTGACCTTCATGCCTATGGGGAAGGATCAGATACTATTTTACTATAAACCAAGGATTACAATCTGATTTGGCACATCTGTAGAAATTATTGCTTTGTAAATGGATGAGAAAGTGCCTTGAAACCCATGAAAAAATACTACTCATACTGATTGACTGGTGAGGAAATAATAACCAAAGAGTGGATATTGGTTGCATAGGGTGGGATAGAGTCTCAGGAACAATTATTTGTTACACAAATCAGATGGAACAAGTCATATTAAAACCCTAAACCCAGTCTCATATTCCAATTTGAAGTACTCCCACATTTCCAAAACATCAAACTTCAAGTGGAATGTAAGGGTAAATGAAACAAGTCTTGATTACAGAGGAACAAACCTTTCATAACTGGGTTTAACCAGGGATCAAACAGGCTTTACATTGCACCTGAATAAGACATTAGAAGAGTAACAACAAGTCATGCCAAGGCGTATTTCAGTCTACAAGTCCAGTGCTTGCAGTGGAAACACTCCATCCCTTATTTCTCTGCATCCAGTAATTCTGAGGAATGCCTGATGATGTCTCAGAAGTTACATCCTTCTTGAAGGAAGCAATAACTTTTTAAAAAGCGGTATATGCTTTCACAGAAAAGGGAATTTAAACATATGGAAAATGGATTCTACAAAATTGGAAAAACTTGCAACTATTGTCCCTCTCTCCTAACAGTCTTTGCCCAGAAATAGAATGGGTTACAGTGAAAGGTTATAGCAGTGCTTGACAGCTACAGCAGTGATAAAGGATCTCACCTATTTTCTGTCAAATAAGGAACATTTTTGTCAATTTAATGTGGTAACTGAGTAATTCCACTGGAAACATCAGTAATCAAAGAGTAATTAATTTTGGCAATACCTCTAAAACAATAAATGGCTTGGACACTACTGTGTATGTAAAGCATGAATAATTGCAACAAAGTCACACATCTAGTGTAACACAAAGTATATCTTGAAATAAATGCAGGCTGAAGCCAAAACACAATCTTGGCACCTTGGCAAGACATAAATTTACTGTAAGTGACACATAAAGTTCTGTAAAGCATTTATTTTACAGTTTTGTTCATTTTACAATGAAATCTCTGGTGTGTCCATCTTTATGTAATTCTATCTCTTAAAAAACATTTTTGTGAATTTAGATGAAAGGAAAAGCATTAGATGTTGTAAGTGGCTTTTAGTAGCAATTCAATACATGCTATTATGCTGAACTGATTCGAAGACTAAATATACCTTGCAGTGGTATGAACTCATCTCACTTCAACAATTCCAGAGAAGCTGGTACTACCATACTAAGTTAAACAAGGTGCTTTTGAAAAAGGCCATGCTTTTCTTCAAGTCCTGAAAAAGACTGAATATAGGCAACCTACACATGATTAAGAGGAATTGTTGTATCCAGCTATTCAGCAATAGCTCGATAATCTTGGTAACAAAATTATGACCTGACTTCTGATCCCCATGTCACATTTCGACTTAGTCACCGGGTGTCTTAGTGTTGAGAAGGAGACTATGATGTGGTCATTTATAGAAATAACTGCAGTGTCTTGGAGAGCTTTCTTGTTGCTGCAAGTGATATTAAGACATCATTGGCAAGGATTTGCCCCGTATTGGTGTAAAGAAATTATCAAAGCATTACAATATCTTCTTTCCAAATGGGTCTATGGTGGTGATTAACAAGCAGACATTCCTTTTATGCATTGGAAGTGACTTGTCTTGTCCTATCGTTTAGCAGGAGTTTTCAGAGAAACGAGTAAGTCGGTTCAGAGCTGGGCTGCAGACACACATGTTGAGACTCAGGATGCAGATTGTAAGTGTAAGCCAGTCAAAGACTATAAGGCAACTGAAAGGGTCGTCTTTCCTCTCCCTCTTCTGTTTTGTGTTTCTGCACCTCTTCACCGCAGCTGTAGCAGTGTCTGGCTGCAGAGCCAGAGAATCAGCTTGCTTTCCTCTCCAGATCCTTTTTAACCAAATCAGTGATCTGGTCCAGCTCACCACATGGCAGCACCATCATTAATGCTAACACAAAGGAGTCAACAGGGATATGTGGTCTAGGGCAGGACAGCTCCTTGCAGCAACAGCATGGTTTCCATCTTCAGACATATAAAGGGACTAATGTAGTCTGACATTACCAAACTTACCAGGGCTTCATTCTTAAGATCTAGGCTTAGAAAAGTGCTGAAGACTCAGGTAGCAATGGATATGCATGTATAATATGCCAGAGAGAGGAGTGCTACGTGTCAGAGAAACGGCATAAACTGTAACTTAGGATGAATTTCCTCCACACTGCTGGCTGTCAATGTCTGTCACTGACACAAGTATCCCAGCATGACTGAGATAGGAAAATACCATATCTGCTTCCAGTGGCCTAGCCAAACCCTATGATCTCATCTCCACTACACTGTTTGCAAAGGTAGAACTAAATCCAGGTCTGCAAAGCCCCTGATCCCCTTCTGATACAAGTGTAGATGAAAGGAAGTTACATGGAGAGAGCTTATAAAAAAGGCAAAGCACAAAGATTATCTTTTGTTTCAGAGATGAGCAGTTACTTATTACACAGATATACATCATAGAAAACATCTGGATTACTCAATGAAAGTCTAATATGAGAGAAGTTCTTTCTCCTTGTTATATAATATGAAATAGCAGATTTCAAGGCTCATGTACCTGGACTGATTCCCAGATCCTGGAAGAGCTCTGAAATATGACTTCCTTCCCAGAATGTATAAGATGCAGAAAACACCATGTTATCCCACCTTGCAGCAGTCTCTAACCACTGCAATAGGGAAAGAGACAATGAAACCCCTGGTGATAATGGTGTCACATTCAACTTCCAGAACCTGATTAGACTGGTCTCTTCCTTTGCTGTGGAAATCTCTGTGTCCTGGATAACACAGTGCCCAGGGGTGCAGACCAGCTCAGCCTCCTCTTTCTTCCTGTACATGAATGCCCCAGTTCTCCCCCAAAAGAGCAGCTTCACTACTTCCAATTCAAAACTGAAATGTTTATCCAAACTAGTTCAATGAAGGATAAGCTATGAATCTCAGGAACAAAAATAGCGCTTAAAATAGAGGGGAACAATCTTTTTGGGTTTTCTTTAATGATAGAGCCTGTGAGCTGTCTAGCAATTGCCCAGTAACCCTCACAGCAGGGAAATTTTTAAAGGAGAGTTCAAGATAAAATAATACTGTGATTGATAGTGTCTTCAGAATTGATAATCATTTCCCTAGCATGAGATTTGCTTCAGATGAAAATTGTTACTCTCTTTTGTTCTGATAAGGTCACTTGCGTGAAATTAGGCTTTCTGGTGATCACAGACTCCAGCTGCACTCTGTCACAGAACTTCTCATGAAGAAAATTTCTGACATTTCACCTCTGCAACAACCAACTGGAATATGACTTATGGCTTCATGTTTGGCATGGACCAAAAGAACAAAAGCTATTGTCCACACTCTGTATTTTGCTTTACCGAAAATATTCCTTCTAGAAAATAGAGACTATATTGTGTATAGTCTCAAACATGAATGGAAGATTTGCATCAGTCACTAGAGATTTAAGCAAGTTTTAAAATACAATTTTTCAATTGCAAAATATTTTTTGTTATAGACATCAGAGAAATCTATGTATATTAATTTATCTGGCTGAATTTGGTGGGGAAAAATCAAACCACCCAGAGGTGATGGCTTTTTCATCCTAGGAAGGAGATTTCTTAAGGGCAGGAGCACTGTAGGCTGTTCTGAGTCTCTAGTATGATGATTAAAATCATTGTCCGTGACAAAGGTAATGCTGTGCAGGCACACACCAGGGAGAGATCATTTTGTGTAATGCTTGTATTTGTACTGACAGTAAAATTTTGGACCATGACTGTACAGAGGTAAACAAGTGCCAGTGGCTCAGAATACCTTTGCTACCAATTACCCCCAACTACTTAAATGGTCTGTATTTTTTTCTCTAGTATCTTGAATTATGGCTGTTCAATGCATTCCTTTTTTTGTAGATATACACACACTAATTTTGCTGTAGTTTCCTTAGGTGCAGTGCCCATACCCATGTAGGTCTGGTTTGGTTATGCCACCTTAGGTACAGCTTTGTGAAAAGGCTTTGTTTAAATCACAAACAGAAGTGAGTTACTCCAGGGTAGGTACCCTGACTTCTCTCTGAAACACAGATAGGACCAGTTTAGAAGCTCTTATCTATTAATTGCCTATCTTTGGATCTCATCTTCTCTGATGGTCCTTTTCCCTGAGACATGACCTCCTTTGTGACCTAGTAAAACTCTCCATGAATTAGAGATGTAGCAAAGCATTTGAAACTGCTGCAAACCAATTCTTAAAATGGAAAAGCACACATTCGATCAAAATAAATGGAACAGTTAGATCTAGCTGTGATAAACCATCACAACCCAGTTTTCAGATACAGTCTGTGTAAATACCCCTCATCTACAGAACAAAGACAGTGTTAGTGATAGTAATATGTGGCTGAAATCCAACACTGTCAAGTTTTTTTTTCTACTTATTCTCCCCAGCACTGATTAGTTGGTGTGCATTCCTGTACAATCTACTTGGAAGATTTAAATTACACAGTGTTTGCTAAACCTGACACTTGACCAAAGTACTTAACAGATCTAATACAAGGACTAGTGATCAAATGACAGAGTCTTGTCAAAGTGTCATTATCTATTTGATGAGTGACAATTTAAGCCTCAGTTTGCTGCTGGTCCCCTTTGAAGAACTGAGTCTCCAAAAACAGTTCATAACTTGACCATATCCTAAAGACCTGCTAATTAATTGTTCATGTAGGCATGGGTTTGTTAAATGTCACTCCCCTTCAAGTTAAGTGCAAAAAAAGGCTCCATTCCTTTGAAGCAAGGAAGTGTGTGACTCACAAAGAAAGATAATGTTGCAATTGCATGTTGATAAGGAAAGGTCACCAGTGCAGACTCCATGTAACGTGTAGGACTCTTTACTGGAAGTAAACGTTTTAATCCTGAAGAAAAGATTGGCTGTGGGTGGCAAATGTGGCACTGTAATACTGCCCTTTGTTATCTCTTCAAGAACAGAAAAAGGGTTAATTTATGATCAGTCAAGGTGTAGGAAGAATCTGTAATTCTCCGCCACTCTTTCTCAGAGATTAGTGCCTGCCTTTGGCAGCTGTCTTCCAATCATGGAATATTGCTGTATGTATGGAAGCAAGGAGTATTCCTCTGTAAACTCCAGCCATTCAATGTTTTATAGCCTCAAATCACATGCAACACTAGAACTAAGCCAGAGTAAGCGTAGTTGGGTCTTGACAGCAGGTTTCCCGCCAAGCTGCAGCAGGAACAAAACCTGGCTGTTCAATAAGCAGTACCCTCCCTTCTGAGTCACTATTAAAACTAAAACTGGAGTTGTGTTTAATAGGTTTTTTGGTAGCCTGACTGTCATTTTAAAATAGCAATTAGGAGTCTTGGAAAAACATTTGTCAAGTTAGAGATAATGCTCTGGCCAAATTCCAGCTACTTCTCCTTTTGTTTGGAGGTTCAAGAAGAGTAAGCTAGGAGAAGAGGTAGAGAAAAGCTCTGATTAAAATCAACATATATCTCTCTTAAAGCCTTACAAATGCTGGCATGACAAATTTGCAGTGTGAGGAGCCTCTTATATCTGCAGTACTACTTCTGTGCCTTCTATCTCAGTTGCTGAAACTTACCATTGCTCTGATCCTCCTGGAAAGGTTGAAAACAGGCTGAGGGATTGCCTCCACCACTTCCTGTCATCAGCACTGTTTTGTAGACTCCCATCTGTCTATCAAGGAGCTGCCTCCATTTTACACTCTGTCTTTATGCCCCTGAAGTGCCAAACTGAACTGGGTCCCAGCCTACGGAGCAGCGCTTCCAAGTAATGCTGGTGGTGAGAGGAAGAGAGGCCTTGCCTCTCCAAACCCACACTACAGCAGTTTCCATTCCTTCTAACAGACCTCTGCAGACAGGCTGTGAAGTTCACGCCCAACTTGCCTCAGGAAGACAAATGCCATGGCCAAGGCTAAAAGGACACAACCACATGAATGTATCACCTCAGCTTGATGAACAGTTTTGCCTTCCCCTCTGTCACTCTCTTCCAGCACCTCTCCCATCCAAAGAAATGCAATGGCATGTTAGATGCATTTTGTTTTTTTCTCATCATCTCACGCAGCTATTTGGGTGAGCTGCTCAAAACACAAGGTAGCCATCAGGTTTATTATTTGACTTTATAACCTTTTTTCCCCTCTAGAAAGTATTTTCACCATGCTATTTTGTGACATTTTAAAGATGGCACATGTGAACCCCAAATAGTATAAATAATGTCCTGTCTCCGAAACGCCCCATTGCAGAGTGTAGGCAAACACTACCGAAGCTCTTTCAGCTTGTTTTCTTAAATTAATTTCACTTCATCTGTGCAGCACCTTTTTTTAAGGGCATGAGCTCAAGCTATCCCTACTTGGTCAGCGGCCACGAGTTCAAAACATAGAGAGATACTTCCCTCTGCTGGCCATGTTTATAAAAAGGTGTCCTCTTCAGAAAAACAGATGTTAAAAAATAAACAAATAGTGGTCTTCTTTCTATGACCCTGCAGGGTTCAGGTAAATAATCACAGCATTTAGCTTTGTGCATCTAAATTTAGATGCTCCCGAGTGCCTCTGGGAGCATCTACCTTTCTTCAATGGCTCTATAAGGACCCAGGCTCCCTAACATTAACTGTTGTAGTTGGATGCCTTATGTAGGTAGAGCAAGTGCCATGCTATAGCTCCCAAATACTTTAGCTGGTAGTCAGCTTCATCAGATATTTCAGGCCCATATAAATATCACTGAACAATTTTATTGTTTTACATCATTATTTGCAAATGTAAGGTGGACATTGAGTTTACCTCAGAGACATAATCCTCTGTGCTCAATATTACTATATTGAGGGAAATACTGGGAAACTGGGCCATGATTTCTAGGACATGTCACCAGGTTATGAGGAAGATGTGTTGCTAGGTTGTCCTTTGGACTATTTGCAACTCGTTGAGAAACCATACCAAAGTGTTCTTTCTGGACCTCCAGTTTATTTAGTAAGCAGCCACTTCACAAGTATGTTAGGAAGGGCTAGATCAGCATTTTAGTCAGGTGTTAAATATGGATATTTTCTTGAATGGTAGTTATTCTCATGCTGATGGAAAACAGTGAAGAGAGACAAAAAGTGTTTGCAAACAAGCAACTGGTTAAGAACTGAAAGAGTTTTCAGACTGCTGTATAATTTTGGCATATTTTTTCAATACAATAATTTGCATTGCTGTTCATGTAAGAAGAGTTTAGATGATCTAGCAATTTAGCAGCTAGGATTCCCTGTATTTCTCCATACTCAATGCATATGTTTAAAATTTTTTTGTTCATGTCGTCAGTTTATTTCATAAAGTTTGTATTATCTAGGCTGGGGATTTTGATATAGTATAAGGATATTTTTATGAGTGTTCAAGAACTTTTATTGCTAAACATTTTGTAGAGAAGTTGAATTTATGGTGTGCTTCCACAGATGGAAGAAATATTCAGGCAACGGAAGAGAATCAGACTCCCCATTTGATGTTTGTTATCCAGATAGTTCTATGTCCCTACAACCTCCTGCTATCTGCGTTGATTAATTTATGATCATTGCCTCACAAATTAAAGCACTGTCCTAAACTGGCATAGCTGTTTATCACCTCTATTCCTTTTGCATTTATTGCAATACCATCTAGGTGTTCTGCCAAGGAAAAATTGTGCTTCTGTTTTATTGTGTTACACCTACAATTCAGGCTTTGTTTCATTATGCTATATCCAGAAAAATCATTATCCAGATTGTTTTTAGAAAGCTATTTCTCATTTCAATATCAACCCCATTTCTCAGTTTCTAAAAAGACTGAACTGCAGTTCTGCTAGATCATTGTTGGTTTTCTTCCCCACAGATTGCTTCAGTCCATGAACCCCAACTCTTTAACATAATCACATTAAAAATCAGGTTCCCTCTTTATCTTAGACACTAGTACATTGACTTTGTTCTTTTGTGTCTGTTTACTGACAACTGTACAGTTTCCCATCTTTGGCTCTCTATAATCACAATCAAATTGAGATAAATTAAATTTATCTCAATTTATAAACTCTTAATCATTCTTATTTACTTGTTATATGATAACATCAGATAGCAACAAGATGTCTAGAAGTCTTAATTTACTGAATTGCTACTTAAGTAGAGTGAACAAATAAATAGTCTATTCGGCGTACCTAGTAGCTCTTGTATGGTCTTGACATATCCTCTACAAATATGTGCTGGTTTTGTCTGGGATAGAGTTAACTTTCTTCATAGCAGCTAGTATGGGGCTGTGTTTTGGATTTTGCTGGAAACAATGTTGATAATACGGAGATGTTTTAGTTACTGCTGAGCAGTGCTCACACAGAGTCAAGGCCTTTTCTGCTTCTCACACCGCCCCACCAGCGAGTGGGCTGGGGGTGCACAAGGAGTCGGGAGGGGACACAGCCGGGACAGCTGACCCCAACTGACCAAAGGGATATTCCACACCATATGACATCATGTTCAGCATATAAAGCTGCGGGAGGAAGAAGGAAAGGGGGGACATTCGGAGTGATGGCGTTTGCCTTCCCAAGTAACTGTTAGGCGTGGCGGAGCCCTGCTTTCCTGGAGATGGCTGAACACCTGCCTGCCCATGGGAAGTGGTGAATGAATTCCCTGTTTTGCTTTGCTTGCCTGCGCAGCTTTTGCTTTACCTATTAAAGTGTCTTCATCTCAACCCACGAGTTTTCTCACTTTTACTCTTCTGATTCTCTCCCCCATCCCACCTGGGGGGAGTGAGCGAGCAGCTGTGTGGTGCTTAGTTGCCAGCTGGGCTTAAACCACGACAAAATATCAGAAGAGTTAAGACATACGATACCTTAACTATTAGAAAAAGTGTGTGTGAGCACATGATCGGGTAGAAGAAGAGATGAGTTCACACAAAACATCTTCACAACAGGTGAAAGAAGCTTGTGGGGTAATGTTAAGATTTAGCTTTAGAAGAAAAACTGCTGTGGACTAAAGAATTGTGACTACAAGTTGTTATTAATTCTTTCACATTTTATCCCCAACCAAATCTCTTAGCAATCCCCACTCCTCCAGCTAATTGTTTTGTTCCTGTCATCTTTGCAATAGACTCTCTGGCCATAAGACTGTTCAGTGTTATATACAACTGAACACTACACCACAATAAAATCAAATCTACCTGCTAAAGCTTGACTTGTTAGTTTCAACATCCTAACACATCCTTTGACTTTTATTAGCAAGTAATATTGGAATTTGTATTAATTATAAACAGTTTGTCATGTGTTTTTAAGGTACCTTCACTCAGTTGCAATGTTCCACTTTTCAGATCTCGTTGTTTTCAGGTGAGTCACAGTGGAGGCACTTAATTCTGACTCAACTCTACTCAGCACATTAGAAACAAACACAGGAAAGCAACCTCTTTTAAATCCTCCCCTGCTTCCCCATATCCTTGCACATAACAGATCCTCATCATAGACTTTTTAAATATATTCTCTATTAATGTGCTGTATTGAGACTTAGGAGTCTTTAAAAGATAAAAAGACAAAAAATGAAGCTTTACTGAGAGGTACCCAAAAGTATTGTAATTTTCATTTCAGGAATAGCGCCAAACTGCAGCAAGTACAGATCGGAAATTACCTACCATCATACATTGCAAAAAAGGTGGATTGTCTCTCTTGCCGAACAGTAATAATCTCTGTTCTGGCAAAGTTTATCAAATTAGTTTCAGTTAAACCTTCACCTTCCAAACTATTCAGAAGGATAATTGCTTTAGCTAAAGCACAACTTAAGTGCCCAGGAACAAATACAAAGCAGTAGAAAGAATGAATTGAGTTAGACCTCAGAGTTCAGGTATATTCTACGGCATTCTATAGAAGACCTTATAGAAGACCTATCAATACCTTAATAGAAATTAGAGAGGTTCAAAGCGTTTTACACCAAAAATGAATTAAAACAACACTTTAGAACTCTGTACAAAAATTACAAGGTTCATTTCTGTGAGGTTTTTCAAATTAATTTATTGGTAACATGGCAAAATTCCTGTGGTTTATTCCACTGATTAATTCCTGTTCAGTCTGGCAGACCTTTCCTAGGAAGGCAAAGTTTTGGTTGTATCCCTTGAGTGATGTCATTACACAAGATTAGATTAGAATTTAGATGCCAGCATCCTATTCTTACAACATGGAAAGCTGCATTAAGCAGATTGCAGTTCCTTCACAGGGTTATCTAATATGTCTCATGTCAGCATATAATGCATATGCATGTATTCTGGTCCTCTCCATAGATACAAACCAGTTTCACGTTGGTAAGCACATTAAGCAGAAAAACAGAGTTTTAAAAAATTACATAATAAAGTCTATCTAAATTAAATATCTAGAAAGACACTGAGACATTACTTGAAATAATATCTTTAAGGTGAGGCATAGATACGAGTTAAAATTGGATGGTTACAATGAAGGCAGATAGGCTTGTTCAGATTTGTTGCTTGTCAGTAACTTTAGCTCAGCTCAGCCAGACTAATGTTTGCTGTCTGGTGAGTAACACCACCAGAATATTTACACATACCTGTCATTTTTCAAGAAAGGGAAACATATTTTTAATATAAATAAAGATACAACTGACAGGTATCCAGGTAATGAAGTTTCTGATGGGAAAAAGTAAAAAATATTTTTGTTTTAAACACACTAATGCCTAATAAAATCTTGTTTCCTGACATGAACTCCTAGCTCTGAACTTGAAGATTGTTGTCCCAGTCCACATGGGCTCAGGATAGCACAAAAGAGGTGTCAGAAAAACTAATTCTCTGGGAAGACCTAACCCGCTGTACACAGCCAGAGCCTGCCTAGCATTCCTTGACAAGACTAGATCATTTCACAAAAATGGAGGACTTTCCACACCTTATGCATCAACACATAGACATTCTCCTTTTCATGCAATGGGTACTGGAGACAGAAAATCAGGTGTCACCATCACTTTTTTCTTTAACATTGAGTTGACTACTTTGCAGTGCACTCTGGAGGCACTTTTAAGTCTCAAAGGACTTTAGAGCTCTTTCAAAGGGCTGAGTTTTATGGAATTATGTGATGTGGACTCATCTTATTGACTGATGTAGAAAACTGAGAACATAAACCAAAAGGAAGTCCTATGGTATAGAATCATTTAGACTGGAAAAGACCTTTAAGATCATCAAGTCCAACCATAAAGCTAACACTGCCAAGTCCACCACTAAACCATGTCCCTAAGCGCCACATCTACACATCTTATAAAACCTCCAGGGATGATGACTCCACCACTTCCCTGGGCAGCATATTAAAATGCTTGACAACCCTTTTGGTGAAGAAATTTTTTCTTAATATCCAATCTAAACCTCCCCTGGCACAACTTGAGGCTGTTTCCTCTCATCCTATCACTTGTTACCTCGGAAAAGAGACCAATAGCCCTCTAAACCTCCTTTCAGATAGTTGTAGAGAGCAATAAGGTCTCCCCTCAGCCTCCTCTTCTCCAGGCTGAAAAAACCCCAGGTCCCTCAGCCGCTCCTCATAAGACTTGTTCTCTAGACTCTTCACCAGCTTCGTCGCCCTTCTCTGGACACGCTCCAGCACCTCAATGTTCTTCTTGTAGTGAGGGGCCCAAAACTGAACACAGTATTCGAGGTGTGGCCTCACCAGTGCCACGTACAGGGGCACGATCACTTCCCTACTGCTGGCCACACTATTTCTCATGCAGGCCAGGATGCCGTCGGCCTTCTTTAGCACCTGGACACACTGACTGTATGTCACAACTGAAATTAATGCAACTCTGTCAATAATAACTGTGGATTGGTAAGGACATTTACCAATTTAGCTGCCAAATTCAGCAAGATCATTGCTAAATTATCTCAGTTCATTCCTATTACTACTGAGTCAATCATTCTGAGATACTGTGTTGTGCTGAAGAAATCTCCAACTCTGATACAGGAAAAGAAAAATATCTCTTTGTTTGACTGAAAACAAATGTAATATTCCAGCAGACAGATATCTATTGATTGCTTTTGTTTTACACACTGATAATAACTTGTTTCATTTTAAAGAATCACACCTGATTCAAACTGAGGAGACAATACGATCCCAGTAAAAGTGCTTGTCCTCAGAAGGTAAATGGAAGTAATTTACTACCTGTTATTAAAGATTACATCAATTCCTAACATACAGAGTAAAATTTTGCTGTTGAAAAGGCTTAGATTCATGCTTTACATGTTATTTGTAGTCTTTTGGCTGAAGGTCCAAGTCTGCAATTTGCTAGAGTGTAGATTTACTTGTACATCTTTAAAACACACAATATAGGAATTTGTATGTCCATCTTTAAAAAAAATATACTGAAATTTCAGTTTCAGAAACTTTTTTTGGTTAATTAAAACAAAAATGTATCACAGAAAAAGACAAGGCAGTGTTCAAAATAAATAAACATTGAACATGGCAAGAACAATGCTGGAAACTGAATTTGCAAATTAACTAGCACATACTATCGCACTTCATTAAAGCATATCAAGACCACTCTGTGCCTTTGTTCTTTTTGTGTCTTGGATAGAACATAAGAAGAAAGAAGAGATGAAATTTAATTATCAACTTTTCATGTTAGAACTGATTAGCATTTGCGCATTTCCACATAGATTCTGTTTTGTAACAGAAACGTTTGAGCTATGATAACATCACAGAGGTCAAAGTGCCTTTAAACAAGTCCGAATGAAAACTAAATTGTAATTGCATTTCTTCTGGTTTAAGCTGTTGACAGTAGTGGGCTTGGAAATTGGTATTGAATATTCACATTATTAAAGCATGTCTATGTTGTTATTAATTTAGAACTTCTTAACACTTCAAAAATACTACTGATTAGTAATTGTGGGTTAATGATGAGAGCTTTTAAAGAATTTTATTTCTCAATAGTGAAGAAATACTCCTGAATTCCCCATAGATCTTGTCAAGGAGCTGCAGTTGAGGGGCTGCTCTGCAAGGGAAGGTGAGTCTGGAGCCACGGGGCAGGCAACAAGGCAGGCAGCACAAAGACCCTCGGACAAGGGCCCTGTCCCATGGTGCTCAAGCAAGTGGAGCAGAATAGATCTGGAGATTGGAACCAGGAACACCGAATGGCCCAGTCGGTCAATACCTTTCTTTTTCCTTACAATTACTTCTACTGTCATAGTAAATTTAAACCAGAATCACATGAAAATGAGTCTAAACTCGAACAGAATAAAATATTTACTATTAGATGAATATTGCAGTAGGCACATGTTTTAAAAACTGTTTTCTAAAGATAAAAAAAAATAATTTTCATTTAAACATAGTCTGAGAAATCCTGAAAGGTAACAGCATGAAAAGAGAGCATCAACAGATCTCTGTACCTTACAGATTAACAATATACCTTTAAAGATTATTCCCACAGAATGCAGGATTTTCAGCATTATTGACTGCTGCACATATTTTCTCACATTATATTTTGTGGGTCTTAGCTACACTTTCTACTTCTATCAAATATTTTCATTAATATTCAGGAATACTCAGCCTCATCTGCCACCCAGTTTTACTCTAACTTTTAAAATTCTTCCCAGAATTATCCTGCTTTATTATTTATTCTTCTGCTGAAGCCATATATTATTCTTTGCTTTCTACATATATTCCTAAGGGCCCCTCCCTTACAAGGCTTAAATCTCTCATCCACAAAGTCTTGAAGCTCTGGATTGTGCTACAGTTGAATATTGGACATTTTTTTTGGCACACTGCTGTAATTTAGGTCAGCTTTCAAAACACAGTAATTCACCCATCCTTTGCTGTATTATGTCTTGTTTATTTGATGGTCTTTTATCATCTTACTCTATGCCACCAGAACAAGCTGATGTCTTAGCTGAATTGTATTTTATTACAGCATTGGGCAACAGCCCTTGCCATTATAAGTGGTTGTTGTGGTTTAGTCCCAACTGGCAACTAATCACCACACAGCTGCTCGCTCACTCCCCTTCCTCAGCTGAACAGGAGAGAGAAAATATGAGGAAAGGCTCGTAGGTCGAGATAAGGACATAGGGAGATCACTCACCAATTACCATCATGGGCAAAACAGACTTGACTTGGGGAAATTAGTTTAATTTATCACCAATCAAAATCAGAGTAGGATAATGAGAAATAAAACCAAATCTTAAAAACACCTTCTCCCCACCCCTCCCTTCTTCCCGGGCTCAACTTCACTCCCGATTTTCTCTACCTCTTCCCCCCAAGTGGCGCAGGGGGATGGGGAATGGGGTTGCGGTCAGTTCATCACATGTCATTTCTGCCACTCCTTCCTCCTCACACTCTTCCCCTGCTCCAGCGTGGGGTCCCTCCCACGGGAGACAGTTCTCCATGAACTTCTCCAACATGGGTCCTTCCTATGGGCTGCAGTTCTTCAGGAACTGCTCCAGCATGGGTCCTTTCAATGGGGTGCAGTCCTTCAGGAACAGACTGCTCCTGCATGGTTCCCCCGCGGGGTCACAAGTCCTGCCAGCAAACCTGCTCCAGCGTGGGCTCCACTCTCCACGGGTCTACAGGTCCTGCCAGGAGCCTGCTCCATCATGGGCTTCCCACAGGGTCACAGCCTCCTTCGGGCATCCACCTGCTCCAGCGTGGGGTCCTCCACAGGCTGCAGGTGGATATCTGCTCCACCGTGGACCTCCATGGGCTGCAAGGGCACAGCCTGCCTCACCATGGTCTTCACCAGGGGCTGCAGGGGAATCTCTGCTCTGGCGCTTGGACCACCTCCTGCCCCTCCTTCTTCGCTGACCTTGGTGTCTGCAGAGTTGTTTCCCTCACATATTCTCACTCCTCTCTTCCCCAGCTGCTGTCTCCCAGTTTCCCCCCCGCCCCTTAAATATGTTATCACAGAGGCGCTACCACTGTTGCTGATGGGCTCAGCCTTAGCCAGTGGCAGGTCCGTCTTGGAGCCGGCTGGCATTGGCTCTATCAGACATAGGGGAAGTTTCTAGCAGCTTCTCACAGAAGCCACCCCTGTAGCACCCCCCCGCTACCAAAACGTTGCCACGCAAACCCAATACAGTGGTGTATAAAAGCATCCATTATTCAAACAAAAAGACTTCTCAGGATATTTCCTGCACTAAACAAAGACACAAAGCTTTTTTCTGTGCTGTAGGTAAAGAGAACCTCTGTGTGTAAGTGTATAGACACTTTAGATGAATACTCTGTCATGATGATTTCCCAGAAAAGTTATGCAAGCTTCTCCCATAACACTGTCCTCTTGGCATTTCCTTATTTGGATGCATAGGAGGCACTGTGGGGCAAAAATTTAGCCCTATTTGAAGATTACATTACTCTCTCACAGTTTCCAATGAACAAGAAAGGCTAATTTCCCTTAACTAACATTTTTGCTTCTTGATATTTCTTCTTGGAAATATATTTTAAAAAGTTTTTTGAGGTATTTCCAAGTCAATATACTTTCTCCCATGTGTTATGAATTTCCAAAGAGGCATACTGTAAAAATTGAAATGAATTTAAGAATGTTCACATGTCACTGTGCTTTCTTGTATCCTATGGTCATGCAGTAATTTTTATAAAGCTCAGAATATTTTACAAGAAGAATCTTGCCACTGAATAAAAACAACAGCCTTTTCAAAATTTTGTAAATGTCTGTACTTGCTTTACTGATTTTGCATCTTTTGATGGAGATATACAACACCATAAGCCCATGTGTAAATAAGAAGTCAATATGTAAATAAGAAACTGCATAATTTCTGAAAAAAATTAAGTAGTTTAGTAGACCCTTCTTAGTATGCTTCAATAAAAACCTCATTTTTAATCTTGAAAAATTTTACCCCATGAATGGACAAATTCAGAAATCTCCAACAATGCTTAGAAATGAGAGGTAATTATGAGTTGCAAATTTCATTTCTACATTCAAGAGTGCTCAGATATAAGACTGACTTCAGACTATAGTAGCTACCATGTTTGAGACAGTCACATTGCTTTCCATGGCTAATGAGGTCAAGAAGGGCAACATGTATCAGTATTGGATTTTATGGTCAGATACTCTCTGAAAAGGATAAGAATAAGGTTTGCCACATATGTGGTGAATAAAACAGAGCCATGAGCTTCAGTTGCTGTGAGAAAGGCTCAGGTTAGACTATCATAAAGGACACTGCAATGAAGCGTTATGCTAGCTTCCCAGGGAGATTATGGAACATTAGTCACCAGAGGTCTGAAAAGCAGGTGGGAGATATATTGCCAGGTACAGTACAAGTATGGTTATTCTTGTCTTGGAATAGAAGAGTGGACCAGACCACCTTTCGTATTCCCTCTAGTTTGATTTTTCTAAAATTTTATCAAGTTAGACATTAATGCTCATCATTTTTTACTGTTACATCAAAGCATTTTTTTCCACTGTATTTTGCATAATCTCCATCCAGCTTCACTTAGATAACCACATTCTTGAATTAAAGAAAAATTAAATGTTTTGCTTACTGTAATTAAAAAGTCGAATTATTACTGCATTATTGCATTTGGACTATGTCCACACAAAATTATAACATACATACACAACAGGAGTGAGAAATAAGAGATAAATATCAAGGCTTGAAAGCACACTTCCCTCCTGCATCAGTCAAATTCGCTCATAATTCATTCCAGGATTAATGTGTACAAAAGCACTTGCTTATCAAAATCTAGCATTGTTAAAATCTAAACCCATGATCAAAACTGTGCTGACATGACTTTGTGTGGATAAATCTCCTGGCAAGTCCCACTCAGTTGCTAGATCCCTAAATCTGCCCACACTTCAGAACATCTTGGTCTCCCTCCTTAAATTACTCAGGAATATGGGAAGTCTGCGTTTGGTCATACTTAGAAATGATGTACCCTTCACTGAGATGAGCAGCTCAGAAGCTAGCCAGCACCATAATCCACAAATAGGAGGATCCATCAGTCCAAATTTAGAGATTCTCAAGCAAACATCTACAACTGAGCTATTCATCTCAATATTGGGGCACATCCAAAAGATAGGGAGCACCCTAGAAATTTCTTGTTTCTCCTCCTTTGGTATAAAAGAAGCCTAAGCTGATCAGTTCAGATGTAAGAATGCCACTCCAACCTGTGCCTCTACCTGTGGAGAGCTTCAAACTTCTTACATTTTATAGGCCAGAGTCCATGCAGAATGGAGTGACAACTGCTGCTTCCAACACCCCCACCCCACTCCAATGAAAACACTCCTCTACATCATTAGAAGAGCATTCACTCAGGATGTGGGAAAACCTGTTTCAGTGCTCTATAATATGCCTGTGTGTTTCTCTCCAGTGAGTACCCATGTCACCAGACTATGGACTATGCTGTGATACCGCTTTGAGGTCCTTTGTCAATTATTACAATGGCAGGGGTGCTCGTCTTTTAAAGCCACCATGATATATAAAAGAAAACACCAAAAAACCCCCAACCCAGTATTTGTTGACTCAATAGATGAGAGGAACAAGAAAAGAGGCTCTAGGCTGTTATTAGGAGAAAAGAATCCTGGGCTTTCAATCCTCAAGGGTTTTTTCTTACATGAATACCTAAAAAGCCCTTCAACTGGAACTAGAAACCACAACTCCCTTTCTCCAGTCAGTGCACTAGGAATTAGGAATCATCTTTTAACCAGGCTCTTTCTCCCACTGTAGCCCCATAAAATCTTCATGAATGGAGAATACTTTGACTCTGTATTCTAGGTAGGATAGGGCCACCTGACGGGTTGAACTCTTCCACAAGACAAGATATATGCATTTTAATAGTATTCAGTGGTAGAAGGCATTAAACTGAGGTCCCCTTTGAGTGGTGAGTGGTTGAAAGGAGGGTCATGAGCTGCTCTGCTTGTGAAAGAAAAAGCAAAGGCACCTTCAGAGTTTCTAGGCTGAATCTCAGAAAGAAAGAGAAATTTCTTTAAACCACTGAGAAAGTGTAGAAGTTTAAAGACATTTGCCATCATTAATTCCCTGTTGACTAGTTATAGGCAGCTGCCTGCTCAGCATGCTGATGTTTTTCATCCCACGCAGAGGGACTAGCCCCTCTCAGTACATCAAACTTTCCTTTATCTGAGATAACTAACACAAGGTCTTCTTGATTCAAGGATCAAGAATACAATTCAGTCACCTGGCTTCAGACACTGACAGTTAAATGCATACATCTTAACTAGGTATCTCAGAGTCCCTTTGTAGTCAAAGAATGAGGTACATGTCATTTTAAGGTACAGATGCTAGCTCAGATGCAGCTCAAATGAACTGAGCTCTGGAGATGCCTATTCCTCTCCACTGACTATAGGAAGAGTCCAGATGACCTCCTCAGATATAGATATATACACTGTAGACATCTGAAGTTACATAAAATGAACAAACAGATAAGTAATGCAATATATAGAGGTGAGCACGCGTGGCTGGATGAAAACAGACATCCCAAATACACTGCCTGCATTCTGCTGCTGCTCTAAGCTGGCTGGAGGTAAGGCATTAAGAGGGTATTCACGTCGTGGCCTAAAAATCCCAGTTGACTTTAAAACAAGTAGATATATGCTCCTTTGGTCTTTTGAAAGTCTGATTCCTGCTGGTAATTTATCAAGGTCAGGCATAGGCAAAGATGCTTTTTTATTTTTACTGGTAGATTTCCTGTCCTTGGGAAAAGAATGAAAGTTCCTAATTTTTCTTTTTCCAAGACAGACTATATTTAGCTTTAATCTATCTGCTCAGGTGAATATGCAAAATGGTTGGGGTTTTTTTGCAAGCCCATGAAAATCTTACTTGTCACTAATTTTGTCAGCAGTGAGAATTCACCCAGCTGTGGCTAGAAAGATAGATGAGTCAAATTTCTTCCTTAGTACATAACATATATGAATTAAAGATCAGCCTGCAGTAGTGGATTTTAAGTAAACAATATGCATACTTATAATTGCTTTGTTATGATTAGTAAAAGAAAATGCACTCATAATGAAGTACTTATAATTTAAAAATGACTGAGTTTAACAAGAACTTTAATTTCACTCTTGTCAAATGAAATTAAAATGATTGATGTCTGTCAGAACTGGCTGATATATTCACCATCATTGCCAAAAGGAAGTCAGATGACATACTGCAAGGCTATGGCAAAGAAGTGCATGATTATGAAAGACAGACATCTCAAACATTTTAAAATGTATTTGTGTCTTATAAAGATTAATATGTGCTTGATTATTTGCTGTTTAAAATTAAAAAAACACAAAACAATGACAGTCCAGATTTCTGTGTTGTCCACTTAAGAGTGGGTCCAGTTCCTACGGAAGTGGTGAAAACATTTACTGAGTGAACTGAGAGACAAATCTATGCCTTTTAAGGAACAGTTTGAACTGTTGTACATCTCTGCTAAGATACCAAGCTTAGCACAGACAGTAATTTCCATAACAATTTCTCTTTCAGAAGAAAAATGTGATTCCTTCTTTTATTTTTTTATTTAAGAGAAAATGACCAGCTCTATGAATGTGCATATATAATCCACATTAAGAATGAATGAAAATGTTAATTTTCCAAAAAAAGAGATAATAAAAATTCTTAAGCAGTATGTTATGACTTTGAAAAACACCAGTACATTTCAAGTAAAAATCTATGAAAATTAATTTCTCTTTGAACTGAATAGAAAGTGTGGGGTTTTTTAAATAAAACCAGAATTGTTGGACATCACAAATCCTTATCTAAATATTTATGTGGATGTACAAGCTTATAAAAAAATATGCTTTGAATGCTATCAGAGTTTTCCTGTGTTTTTCCCTAGAACTGTATATTTTTGGGCAAAATTATAGGTTTTGTAGATTAAGGAAAACAAAACAAAAGTGTCCACAGAGGGGAGATAGAGACAACAGTATATGCCATCTTTTTAATTCTGACTCACAACATCACAGGGAGGCAGACTCTGCAAACATTTTTAAATGTACCAGCTCCTCTGTGGAACAAGTCTCAATCTCAGAAAAAGCAGGGAGACCTGAATACAAGACTAATTTCCCACCTTGTAAAAATCCCTGTTTGTAGAAATGGGATTGTTAGTCTCTATCAAGACACAGTTCACAGAGACAACTCTAGTCTGTCTGACTCACGGGGAGGATTGCAAAAGAGCTGGGAGTTCAGATGTGACAGAGGATGAGCTAGTTTTAAATTACGTTCAGTACTGGTTTAAAACATACAAGAGGTTCTATAATTACTGATTTTGCTCTTAAAAGTGCAGTGGTGACCACAGTAGTTGAACGCACTGAACATCTGCTAGAACAGGAATAAGCATCTCTAGACTAAATCAAAATAAATGTTACTGAGCACTGGTTCCTCTTCACTTTCTTCCAGCCTAAAAGTACATCACAGTCTAACCAGTCATCGCATCTTGTACTGTGTTCTTCTGCATCACCTTTTTATGTCTCTTTTTACTGTTTTCAATTTTTTTAAGCTGTGAGCTGCCTTCTGCAAAGGCAGTCATGCTTGAACCTTGGGGAGACGAGGGAGATGTCCCCCTGCTATGTGTCATGTCTGCTGAGAAGCATGCTGACCTCTGTATCTATGGCACTAAAAGACAAAAATGCCCTTTTAGGTTTGTTTTCTGTGCTTTCCCTCAGGAGTCTGAGTTGAGGTTTTTGACTTTCCTGGAAAACAAAGAAGTTTGGATGCCTGACAGGGGCCTGGTTCCTCCCTAGTGTCCTGACCAGAGCACAAGTATGCACTCACATGAGATGCTGGGTCTCATGCCATCCCTCATGGGTCAAATCTCACAGTTCATTTTGCTTTTGACAGAGCACAGTGTACTCCATTAACTGTTTATTATCTGAAGGCTGGACAAGGTTAAGGTACTTGAATCTGCAGAAGCCCTTTCTTTATGATAGGGAGTAGACCAGCCAACTTTGTGAAATAAAGTATTGTTTAAGAGTTCAAATAAAACAGGAGAGAATAAATGAAGTTTGAAATGAACTGCCAGTAAACATTTATTCTTACCATCTGTAATAAGCCCAGAGAGCAGCTGAGTGATACACAGGTCCCATGTGGCCCACCCAGACTGGATTTGATTCTCTCACTCCAGGTCCACAAAAATATGTGAGTTAACCACTAATACAGAAAATGTTTATGAATTACCTCAGCAGAGATGCAAATGAGCATAGCTCTATTGCAGCAGGGCTGTGCTGGGTCATATTGGTTACAGTTCTTGCTGACAATAGTACATAATATGCAATACAGTATTCAAATTCAATGACATACGTTGGATACGTCTGTAACAAGTGGTGTTCCCCAGAGGTCAGTACTGGGTCCAGTCCTGTTCAATATATTCATCAATGACCTGGATGAAGGGATAGAGTGTGCCCTCAGCAAGTTTGCTGATGACACAAAACCGGGAGGAGTGGCGGACACACCGGAAGGCTGCACTGCCATTCAGTGTGACCTGGACAGGCTGGAGAGTTGGGCAGAGAGGAACCTTAAGAAATTCAACAAAGGCAAGTGTAGGGTACTGCACCTGGGGCTGAATAACCCCATGCATCAGTACAGGTTAGGGGCTGACCTGCTGGAGAGCAGCGCTGTGGAAAGTGACCTGGGGGTCCTGGTGGACAACAGGATGACCATGAGTCAGCAATGTGCCCTTGTGGCCAAGAAGGCCAATGGCATCCTGGGGTGCATCAAGAAGAGTGTGGCTAGCAGGTCGAGGGAGGTTATCCTCCCCCTCTACTCTGCCCTGGGGAGGCCGCATCTGGAGTACTGTGTCCAGGTCTGGGCTCCCCACTTCAAGAAGGACAGGGAGCTGCTGGAGAGGGCAAAGGGCTACAAAGATGATTAGGGGAATGGAACACCTTTCTTATGAGGAAAGGCTGAGGGACTTGGGTCTTTTTAGGCTGGAGAAGAGAAGACTGAGTGGTTATAAATACTTAAGGGGTGGGTGCCAGGAGGATGGGCCCACTCTTTTTTCAGTGGTGCCCAGTGACAGGATGAGAGGTAACGGGCACAAACTTGGTCATAGGAAGTTCCATCTAAACATGAGGAGGAACCTCTTTCCTTTGAGGGTGGCAGAGCACTGGAACAAGCTGCTTGGAGAGGTTGTGGAGTCTCCTTCTCTGGAGATACTCAAAACTCGCCTGGAAGCATTCCTGTGCAATTTGCTCTAGGTGAACCTGCTCTGGCGGGGGGGTTGGACTAGGTGATCTCCAGAGGTCCCTTCCAACCGCTATCATTCTGTGAGTCTGTGATTCTGCGATTTGACTTTAAATTAATTAAATAATCATAATTTAAATATTTGAAGAAAAAAAAAAAGAAAGAAAAAATATAGATCTCTACTCATTACTGGTTTCTAACTGTATTAATTACTGAGGCTAAAGTGCTTAAGAAAAATGTATGTTGGATATCTTTCCCAAACTGGATTATGCTTGATTTAAGTAAGCATAGCGATCGCCACAGGCACTGCAATTACGGTGTGCAAAGCACATTCAAAACTACACTGTATTGCAACATCAATGTCTAATTAAGTATGATTCTAAGTGTTGCTTGTTGCCTATCGTTCTACTAAGGCCCTCTAAGTGCTTAAGCACATGATGAACGTTAATCCTATTGTTATTCAGCAAAACATTTGCATTTGCAATGATACAGATGCTAACCAAGAGGGGCTGTTCTCTGAAGTCTGAATGGTCCCACAGAACCAGTCTTGAAAGGCACTCAAAAGAAGCATGTGAAACCTGAAAGCTGCGCATGACCTCACTGGGACCACTTGCAATTTCACCAGGACAAACTGGGATTTCATAGTCTGGCCTTTTGTATATGAATATTCCCTGTCCCCATTTCCCTCTCTCAGCGAAAGATAAGGAAGGTACTAGCATGAATTAGATCAGTGGTCTGCCTCTGTAACATACACATTTCAACAGTCCTTAGCCCTCCAGACAAAGGAAATGTTTGTTATAGCAAACCTTTTTCATCAGTTTAGAGTATCTATTGTGAAAACCATTTGTCATTGTATAGAAACTAACAGAGAATTTGAAATGAAACAATTCATTCTTTCTCCTGACATTCTTCTTCTGACATTCACAGCAGTATGACTTTTGGCTACTACTAAAAATATTCTTTTTTTTATGTCTTTGTGCAAATAATAATCCACGTTATTTCTGCATTTACTATTTTAAGAACTTGGTTCCAGAAACTTATATCTTGGAATATATTTAATCGGAGGACTAGTCTAGACGGGTCTGAAGGAAAATGATTTTTTCATGTGAACAGTAGTTTCAAGTCTTTAAACAGTATGACCATTTCATGTGCACAGTCACTACCGCCATAGTCCAACAGAGTGCGCTCATGTACTGTGAGAGCTGAAGCTGTGTCTCGTTAAAATGGTTTTTTGTATCTGAAGTTGTTCTTCCTCTTTAAAAATAATTAAATGTAAAAGCTCCATTCCCTGTCAAGTTTTACAATGACATATGATATCTCCAGAAGAAACAAGCATCATCTTACATAATTAAATGGAGGAAGAGGGGGAATTCTAGATGAGAACAGTGGGAGTAAAACATTCGTACAGAAAGTCAGGATTTAACAACAGCACAGGGATCCTCCAAACTTTCTTGGCGTTAGTGAAAGTATTGAACTATGCCCTGGTGATTAACCCCACAGCCAGCCTGTGTATAGCACTGTATTTCTCAGAAGCAATCTGGCATGAGGAGGGAGGGAGTGTAGGAGTCTTGGGGAATGGCAGAGCTGAAATGGATTCTCCTGCTGGGGGACACTTGCAAAAAGTTCTGCTGGATAAATGTTATGATGTTCAGATAGGCGGAAGCTGTTGTAGCATTGAGCATTTTTTTGCCAATAAAAAATGTATTTGTCTAAATATGGGATGGATCCCCAAAGACAACAGCCAAGATTCAGCATTGGAGATAGCACAAGAACTGTGTGCAAATGTATAGCCTTCCTCATAATGAATCTTCTTCAAAGACAAAGCTGGAGCCATTTCACATCATTAGAAAAATCCCATTCTGTTTATAGAAACACTTCAAAATCCTGACATTGAAATTTGTTCTCTGAATAAAAATAATAAAATAAAGATCTCCTCAATATAGGCAGGAATATGGCATGTTTTGATTTGATGCATCATACATCTGGATCCACAAGGCCTGAATATTTTATACAGGAAAATGCAGACACAAGTATTTGAAAGCCAGTGTTACACAGCACGGAAGAGGGACCCTGAGTGGTAAGGTCACAGAATTTGGACTTTCTTTGCTACCTCAGTTGTCTAGTGTGAAATTACAACTCAGACCAACAAACAGACCAACAAACAGGATACCATTGGATGGCAAGTTCATTCACATTTTCAAAGTCTGTTGCCTTAGCCCACAGCAAATGCAAGGGGTTTAGATGAATCTGAAGTGCGTGAAACGGCTCAGAGAGCTGATTTTGTGAAGGGCTGTTATACAGTTACTCCCTCAGGGAAGTAATTTATTCTGTGCCTCAAAGCCCAAAGTCTAAAATAAGAGTATTACTGTTGCCCTGAGGGTTGACAATGGATAAAGTTCACTACTGATTAAAATCAGCAGTCATGTCATTACTGTTGTTAATATTGTAATGATACTTACTTAGTTACATGGATGAACACTATCTACTTCATAGTACCACAGCAGTACTGTTTAAGAAAACCACATTTGGAGGAATTGGTTACCTAGATCTGAAAAGGTAATCCCAAAATCTCTTCTGCCTAAAACACAGACAGACCCATTCTGTTTCACCTGAAGAATCCCCAAAGACCTAAATCTAAGTGTTCCTGCAAAAGCATTCTGCATACTAAGCTCCTGCCAATGCTCTCTTGCAATATGATTACACCGTACTACCTCCCTGCAGGTGAGGTCTTGCTCTCTCTGGCAAAATGCTTGCAGTATTCTGGGACCTCTCTCGTGCACCTACCACGTAAGGCTCAGTCCTGAGGATTAGCCTGCTTTGCCTTTCTCTTCTTTTCGACAGTCACAATGTTCCTTCCCTGCTCTAGGCTTTAGGCCACTTTACTGCATTGCAATTTGGTAAAACTGAGCAATTTATAATAATGGAAAATTATACTCAAGAGTTTAGAAACGTATTCTAGTGCAAGGTCTAGAGATCTTGCAAGACCTTACTACCTGGTGTGGTTAATTTTGGAATCCATCAGCATTAAAAAAAATTTCCTGCTATAAATAACACCATTCTGCATCGATTATAATCAAATATGTTTAGACATACCTTGCTACAAATCAGAGAAGACATGTCTGGTGCAGTACTAGCATAAATATCTTTAAAAAAAAAATTAAAGTCTGTGAACACTGAAAGATTTCATCAAACTTTGAGAATCCCCCATAGTTCCCACATTAGTATGATTATAAGAATGTACTGGAGGGAATACATTCCTCAGTTTGTGAGTCTTCAATTCTTTGTCAGCACAGCTTCCAATTCAGGTTACATTCTTAAAATGAACAGTGATTTTATATGTCTTGGTGTTTGTCTAGTTTTAGATGTCTTTGAAAAACAGGCCACTTCTTAGAAACTGCCTATTGCCTCCCTTAGGAAACAACCAGGTCAAAAACCGAAAAGACATTGCAAAAGGCCTATGACTTGTGAGGATGTAGGCCTTTCACTGTTATATTTCATTCAAGGTTCATTTTCAGTAATTAGGAAATTCTTTCATATTTTGAACTAAGGGTTAAAAACTACATGGGACCTGATTTGCTAGAAGAATTAATGGTCTCCTGTACCTATGCACACATTTAGGGATGAAACATAAATAAGGAAACCCCATGAAGCACAGTTTCCTGGAATCCACATCTTAAGGTTGCATTCCTGTGTGGCTTCCCTAACAACAGGAGCTCAGCAAATGGCACATTCATGCAGTCTGATGTTTTATTTCCCCAGTTGTCTTTTTTCTTCTTTATGACTTCTGTATTTAAGCTTGTGTAGACTTAACAAACAGGAAAAAAACTGTAACAGTAACATTCAGTTAGTCATAAGCTTTTTGTATGTAGAAGCATCTTTGGTTCTATAACTGGACAGGGAGTGAGTTGGTGTGTTAGCATTGTTGTCACTGCTGGACAAAAAAATAATAGCTGGAACAGTTTCTGCTGCAACAGGTTGTGTCTCAAGGATCAAGTTGTAATGCAGGCTGCAAACCTGTCTGATTTATGAAGCAGCTGCTGTCTTCAGGAGCAGATCCTGTCAGACACATTCATCTGGTCGTACTTTGAAAAAAAGAGCTGATTATGCCCTTTAGACCAACAATCAAGTATGAACTCTCCAGTTTCTCACCAGAAATGACAATGATGTGAGGGAAGGAGAGGCCATTTGCTTTCATTGGCCTCACAAATGTCAGCTCATATTTAGACACCTGGGACAATTGTTTCCAAAATTAAGACACTCAAAATAGCACTTGTTTGTCTAAAATCATCTCTTTCTTCAATATTTCTTTCAATACTGACAGTATTTCTGATATTCTTAGTTCAAATGGTGAGAAAATTCAGTTGTCAGTAAAATATTCCAAAGTTATTACTGCCAAAAAAAGTTTAGAATTTATTTTCAGACAAATTTAAAGAAAAATATGGCATGAAGCTGAAAATGAAGACAAGAAATTGTAGCTGCAAGCGATGGGTTCTTCAAAGACACAGGTTACAGAAAAATGCAAGAGGGACTTCTTTTCCTGCTGAAGGTCAGATAAAACTGAACTGAACTAAGAGAAATGAGGTCTGCAGAGAGCTTGGCAAACACGCAGGAAGTATCTTTGTGCCTGTAAGATCATGCAAAATATATCAAAGGACAACAATTACTCCCTGAGAGAGACAGGCAGTCTGAATTGGTAGTAATTATCGATTAAGAATCTCAGTCTTGCTAATCAGTAATTAGTAAGACTTTGAAAATCGTAAAATGCACAGTATCTTCTTTTATCTAATTGTACTAAAAATTATTAGATCCAATTCTCTGAGCACTGCAGAAGTTCTCATGTGCACAAGTTGTACAGGCAAGTTCTACTTAAAATGACATAAACTGAAAAGCTTTTTAATTTCAATTTCCTTTTGCAAAGGCCAGTTGCCAAAAAGCTCTTCTCACTATTTCTCAGTCATTGGTGGGCAATTTGTTCCAGGCTCTTCTATATTCTGTGGAAGGAATCTTCATGCCAGCTGTTTCCCCAGCCAGTTTTAAATCTTCCCCATTTCTGTGGGGAAAAAAAAAAAAAGAAAAAAAAAACCGTAGCAAGAAATGCTTCCTTTCAGTCCAAAGGCCCATATAATTCTCTGAGGCACAGAAGATCCCACATGTTCAGGATGGGCAAACACGTTAGAAGAGGCAGATGCATGACAGTCTCTCCCAATGTAGTTGCTCATATCTTCCCCGTGATTGAATTATGCGCTTGTGGATCCGCATAAATAGAAGAGAGAGAGAGTGGAGAAATAACCTCTCATTTCACACTTTTTCAATATCTAGGACTCAGAATGAATAAATATGATAAGCTACTGCTGCTGTCCTCATTAGTATCTCTGCCTGCAAAGTTAAGTATTTGAGGAGGTGGTTAGTAGCTGGTCTTGCCAGAACTCTGGACCAAACTTTCTGTCCATGTTGGAGATCTAGCAGAGTTACTGAGACATGTCTTTATTTGTGTTGATGAATACAGAAATGTACCTTACCAGTTTCATGGGATACTGAAAAATTGCTCCCACCAGATATGGATCGTTTCTTCACCATCAGCCCCTGAAAAAAATCAACATTAGGGTCATGGCTAGATACCACCCTGTCCTCTCAGTCTCAGTCATAGGTCTCCCACACTTGGCTGGTAAGTGCCTTTGAATGCTCACAAAAAGTACAAAACCGCGCCAAGAGGTATGAGCCCAGCTCCCTGTCAGTACAGCCAGCAGGACTCTCTGATGACAGCGAGCGAAAATAGCCTGGCCAACAGTGCAGCAGCAATTTTAACTGCATAAAAGTATTCTAGGAGAAGTTCATAAAAATACATGGAATGCACCCCAGCCAGACTCAGGAAATCGAACTAAAGGAGCAAGAAAATAATAAACAACTACTGTGGGATAGCACAGCCTGCAGCCGCCCCGGATCCCGAGTCCCCCTGCCCCTGCCTGAGAAACGCTGCTTCACCCTGCGGCTCCACTGGCCACGATGGCTGGTTCGGCCCAGAGTAAGAGCCAAGAGAGGTTCCCAGTGTGGCTTAAATCACCTTCCCAAAAGGAATGTGAATAACCCTGCAGCAGTGTCAGGGTCCTGAGAGCGGCACCATCCCTGCTGGCCCCTGCCCAGCCACCCCCAGGGCTCTGCCCACCCTGCCCATGGCCCAGGACCCCACATCAGCCCCTGCCACAGCAGCGCCACACCAGGGCAAGTCTTCAGCTCCCCACAGCCCTGCCCTGCCCAGTTATGGGCCCCAGTGGGCCAGGCCCACCCGCAGGCCCATGTCCCAGCCCGGCCTCATCCCCAGGGAGGTGCCTGATACGTGGGGCTGTCCCTGGTGCCCCCCAGCCTGCCCTGCTCCTGGGGTAGTGGGACAGGCCCCGGCTGCCAGGCCCTGCCCTGCTATCCCCATGGGGAACCGCCAGCCCTTGCTGTGCCCTGCAACCAGGCCAGGCCCTCCTTGGCCGTCAGAGTCTGCTTAGACTGCCCCACCAGTCCTGGCCTCCCGAAACAGCTGCACACACTGGGGTGGCACAGACGAGGGCAGGCATCATAAATCATATGCTTTGTGATATTAAAGTGCCACTTTGGTGAGCTGCAGCACACCTCTTACATTATATGAGATGTGCTGAGCAAAATGCATGCACGTAAATAGTTATAGCTTTGGGACACACGAGCACCAGCTGGGACCTAGAGGAGACCCAAAGCCAAGTCCTTTCTTTGTAAAGCAGGCATGGCCAGTCTACTCGAGAAGGGGTACAGTCATCCCCAGCACTTATGCCCAGTAATCCCTTATTAAAGCGGATTAATTAATCTAGCATCATGGATGCAGCCGTAAAGTCTGGGGTCCTGCTCCTTCCCTTGGCTTTGGATGTTGCATTCAGCAGGTGGGCAGACCGCGGCCCTCCTCTCCTAACACTGTGTGAGCAGTCAGCTAGGACACATCGAGATCCTTGTCACTGGCCACCGTGAGTATTTGGCACAAGGAGGTAAAACGCCAGCTGCTCCTCTCCAGGGCCTGCAGAAACCTACTCCCCTGCAGCAAAAGGGAGCATGTGAGATGGAGATACATGGCCCAAGCTTCACTCCACCAGACAAGGACAAAAAGCACAACTCAGATCTAAATACTTCTTAGGAACTCTGCTCTGCATTTGGTAGGCAGGCACAATTCTTCAGCTGGTTGGTAACAAGCTATGCCTGAGCAATGCACAAGCAGTGGTCCAAAATAGCTGTGTCGCTTTGCTCTGCCATTATCCAATTCTGCAGCCCAGGCCTGATATCTATTTTCTACCCTCCCAGGTGCTGATAGTTTCTGAACTCTGAACCGGTATTTGCTGGGGCAGAGCGAACGCCTGTGGTTTTGTGTTTAGGCTCAATGCCAGGCACAAATCTCTAATCACATTAAATCCTGCTACTCTCCCTGCAGAGAAACTCAGATACCAGCAACACATTCAAAGGCCCTCCTTTTGTTTCGCAGCATTGCTCTGCCCACAGTCTCATCAATAACAACATTAAAGCCCATTTATATGCACAGCTGGACACTTTGAAAAACTGATTGGGTCTAATAGTCAACAGATGAGCACTCCAATCATTTAACACTACTAAATATTAGAGCCCATCGTTTTTTTAAATCCATAAAACAACCTTTCTTGTGCTCAAAGCTCATCTCTTTACAGAATATACATTTTACACTAATACTGTTCCTTGAGGTAAAAAAAGGTGAGCCTTTTTTTTTCTCCTTATGTATACAGAGTCCCATTTCCTAAGACTGTGAATTGTTGCTGATGCAGGGGACAGATGAAGTATAGATGGTCAAGACCAATGCTGATTTACATTGTAAAGCGTTCAGAACATCATACAAGACCAGAGAAACCAATTAACTCATGGGAAGAACATGTTCCTAGGTGCACAGTACAACAGGTGCATATTTTGGGGATGAGTAACAAAAATAGGGGGTGATATAAGTCTATTTTTAAAGTAGCTATTTCAGAGAAATGGGAAAAAAACAATTATATGAAAAAGCCAATAAGGAACAGACCAACCAACCAACCAGCAATGTTAAAAAACAAGTAAAACTGCACTTTGTGCAGCACTGTCTTTGTGTCGTTCTGGCACCCAAAGTTCCCAGTCAGAATCAGGCTCTTTGCCATCCTACAGAAGGATACACCTTTTGGGAGTCTTAAATTCAATGTGTTTTGAGGAATTAGAATATACCAATCTGCAGAAAACCATGCTTACATGGCAGTCTGCTCAGACTGTGTTCACTGCAGATCAAAATCTCTGACAACGTTTATGTGTAACTAACAGTAATCATAACAAAAGACCAGGACAGGTTGCACTGTGTTGTCAGTCAAATGACTCAGAAAGCAATTTCTGACATGTCTTGGAAAGCTTAGAGTTTTCACTGTAATGATTGTATTCACTAGCAAGTATATCAAAATATTTTTTATAATGAACTGACAGGTACTTTTCTTTGGCCATAAACAAATTCTTTATAGACAGACAGACAGATACACAAACAGGTAGATAATGTTGAGTGATGCAAGTGTGAACTATAGCCAGCAACTGGTTTTCAGATGTAATCTGTCAGCATCCAGAACATGAATACTGTAAAGACATTTCTTTGAACAGCTTCTAAATGCTTCCAACCACAGTTATATAAAATACACAGTAAAGAAAAAGCATGTTAAGAGACATAGCAAATGTAATGCTGAACCAGTCTGTTTAAAAACTCTTGATGGCATTAGGAAACAATACCTCTTACAAGGCAGCTTTTCATAGGGATACCAGCTTCATCACTGTGTAGTATCACAGGCTGTCACTTACCTGCATGTAAACTGTATAGCCCAACACGTGGAACTGGAAATAATGATCTCAGTTTCTTAATATTTTACAGCCACTTCAAACACATATAAATGACTATTCAAGCTGCACGATAAAATAGAAACAGGCCCAGCTTCTCTTTTATAAATAAAATATCTAATGTGTCAGGCTGATTTTTACATTCCTGTAACTTCACTGTAGCCATGGGGCTTTTTGTTACCTGTTAAAGAAGAAATTTGCTCCATATGTGTGATAGATGGTACATCTATAAGAAGGAATCTGGCAGAAAAAATGTATTTACTTTTAGTATCATCATAACAGCTTGGAATATTATCATTTGTTGTATACATTAATGTAACAGAATATACTGACTGTATAAATACTAGATTGTATTTCATAGCTTTAGGTGTCTAGCAAGTTAAACAGTATAATAAAAATTTAATCCATATGTGGAACTTCTATAAAATATGCTCCAATAGTTTTTATACATTAGAAGTACTTTGCTTTGCTTCAGTTAGTTTTCCTTCTCTTGTGTTCCCCATATCACATTTCTTCTTTTTCTCGTGCAGTTCCATAGAGTTATAATAAATATTAAATTTATCATTTATTTTAAAATCAGATTTGACCTTTATATTCTAACATTAAAAAAAAGAATTTTACAGTGCTTAAGATTTAGTAATCCTCTGTTATACTTTGATGGCTAAGCCCCTTCCCCACAACCTGTCACAGACATAAATAATGGCATGTTCCCATGGTGATTTTCACTGGAATCATATGCAATGTCTAATTTCAATCAGAAGATACTAAATATTTGCCAAGAAAGACTGGGTAACTGATTTTCTAAATGTGCAGTATTTTGTAAAGAAAATATTATAATTCTATGATATTTTCTATTCAAGAATATAATCCTACTGTTTTAAATCAGACAAGACATCATTTTATGATAAAAAACCCAGGATCTAAGTATCTGTAATACGGAAAAGAATCTGGAGGTTCAGGAGATCAGACATGACTTTACATGTGATGTAATCACAAATGATATACATTTCCAAATATTTTGTCAGGCAGCACTTTGAATTTCTGTATAAGGTTTCACTTTGAAGCAGTCCCCCTCCTCTAATGTAATTTTAAGTGAAATTTGCAAGAGTTTTATTCTAATTTCTATTAGGATGTGATTTTGAAAACTGGTGAAAACTGAGGCCTTATGATTCACCAGCATAAAAAAGCATAGTTGCCCTGAAATCAAGGTTAATTAATGTCAGCTGATGTTCTAAGCAGTTATTTTCATTCTTAGCATTGACAAGGTACTGGGTTTTCAGGCAGTGAAGGGGAAAATAAAGTGTCAAGTACAGGTAGCTAGGATAAACAGTAACTACGGGATAAATATTTGAAGTACAGTCATGAAAAGGAGAGGAAGTATCTTTCTTGTACAGTGCTGCAACCAAGAGCAAAAAGAAAAATTCAGAAAATACAGTTTAAAAAAAATAGGAAAAACAACCTGTCAGACCTTGAAGGATATGGAAAACAGTCAATAGATACCTTTTCATCTTATGGGTTTAAAATTTATTTGATAAATAATGAGATTAGAAAAAGTACTCTAAGAAAATATTGAGGCTATAAGGCACATTTTTTGACTTAAGAGATTCTTTGCTCTTCCAGCGTCTGTGAATGATGTCCCATCTTCTTTGAAGTCAAGGGCAACCACCTACTGAGGTCAAGAATTCACCCCATATTCCTAGGATTTAAACCACACATCTGCAGAGCTGTTAGAAAACCTACTTCTGAAACTTTAAAATTTGATACAGAAAAATGTCTATGATAACTAAATCCCTTTGTCTTTATGAAAACTGGCTGTCCTGATTGAAATCCCACTGTTTTATTTCAATGCCCTTGTACACACATACACACACTTAAACACTTTTTCTTTCAAAAGCTTCATTAATCTAGTCTAGCAGATTGTATATGTATTCTTAGGTGATTCAGCCTATATGGGCCATATGTAAGACTCTTATCTTAAAACAGGCTTCAACTAAAATGTCACTGGCTTTATAAAATGCAAATAGATCTATATTCCATATAGGTTGTCATGGTTCTCCACTTATTTGGAGGGAAAACTGCAACAAAAGCACTAGGTTTATGGGTAGTACTGGACTTACACTGTGTGTGACAAAGCCCAGACCAGCTCTTACAGAAATCCAGACTGTTTTGCTTTTGCGTCAGCAGTCTTGGTGTCAGGCAGCCACCTGGTGAGGGGATGGTGCTTGTGTTGGGATGTCACAGCCTTAGCACTGCCTAACAGTGAGAGGAAGGTAAATGTGCCATCCCCAAGGTGTGGGTGACGGAAGATGGATAGACACTCATCTCATACCTTTTTTCTGGCATGCTGGGAAAGTTTCTGAGAATGGGCAGCTTATCCCAGTGTTATCCTAGAGTGTATGTGCTCTCACCTTCTCCCCAAAAGGATAAAGTCCCAAATTTTGGCTTCCTTTTTCATAGACCCTATAGCACAGTTCAGGTAATTTTATTTGCTGGGGTCCTCACACCCAAACAAAACAGAATATGTATAAGAACAGAGCAGCAGAGAACACACTGAATATTTATGTTGCTCATGGAAACTAGGGGTCCGTGAAGGACATATGTATGTATTGCTTTGTTTGATTTGTCCTGATTATGACAGGCTGTGAGAAGGAAGTACCAAGATACAGACAATTTTGCCTATATAGGACAGAAAGACCTGACAGGACAGAAAGCTTCCAAGATGAAAAAGTGTGCGTTCAGACCTGACAGTTACCGTGAGATAGTGGCAGGTAAGGACTTGCGTTTCTCTAATTCATCTGGCCATGGTCCTTTAGCTGAAAAAGCACTGATCAGATTACTACGCAGCCAGCCTCCAATCTGGCACTTGAGGAATGCAGCTGCAAAATCTGGGAAGAGCTCATTTCCAGCAAATACCACCCAGATAGGCCAAAACCAATTATGGCTGACAGATATTAATGCACTTTAGCATGAAAGAAGTTTTACTGGTGTAAGATTATGTAATGCATAACATAAGCCCAAACATATGTCCACAGACCAGTCATGATATATTTCAGTTTGGGCAAAAGCCTACAGTTGTTTGAATTAAGTAATAAAAGGGCTTTTAAACTTTTATGAAAACCACCAAGAATGCCAAACAGATGGAACTGAAAGTCTTTCTTTGTTCACAGCACATTCAGGATAAATTCTATCAATTTTGCAGAATTCACCCAGTCTTTTACTGTTATCAGAGATTATACAGCTGACCCAACTATCTTCTGCATCTTCTGCGCTGTGGCATAAGAAATGTGGGTAACAAACTTTCCATAAGCACTGGTTTAAGGAAGCAAATTGCTTGATGGTATAAGAAATGTGGGTAACAAACTTTCCATAAGCACTGGTTTAAGGAAGCAAATTGCTTGACCATCAATACAAGGTATCAACCTGTTATTAAAAAAAATACTACTACTAAAATGTTAAAAAAAATTGAGGATGTTAAGATGAAGACAATTTCAACCTAATATTAGGAAATCCCTCCCAGTAAGTTCCCCTGAATTTAGTAAGAGCAACTTACAGAAAACATCTGATTGCTAGCAGTTGACCGAACTTGCAAGGGAAATAAAATTTGTAACTAGGATTTTAGATGCCACAACGTAAAAATGTATATTATACAACAGTGTTATTCTTACTAAGACAGGTAAGACTTAAAAAAAAAATAAAAAAACCTCTATGCATATGATTCTATTATGGAAAGATCTAGGTACTCATCAGCTTTCATTGTCAAGTCCCATATTCAATGATTTTTCTACTGTGCTGTACTGCAGAACACTAATGACAGTTGTTGACATTGTCCAGTTGCTGGATATGGTGCTAAGGATGTCCAGGAGATTAAAAGATTTATCTGTGACAGACAACTGAAGTGTCACAGGGTGGTCCTGCACATTAAGCTAAGTTGAATAAAGTGTCTGTCGTTCTTGTTTCCGTTTATCTCTCAGCCTGCATAAAATACCTAATGGAGGAATTGCCAAGCAAGAAATCATGTTTTGGTGATGTGATCATGAAATCGATTTTTAAAAGAAGTATTTTAATTATGATTTAAACTATTTCAGTCCAAGGTTAGATGGAACCACTGCTTTATACCGTTACTATAGCCACATTGTGGTATGCTGTTGGTCGAATCCAGATTTAATTTGCTAATATCTTATTGTATATGTTGCTGTTAGTGTAAGTGTAACAACTAGCCTACTTTTGGGAAGAGAAAGTTTATTCTTATGGTCATGAGTGTGCTATGCTACTCTCCTGCAAGGCCAAAAAGCAGCCCTGTTAGTAGTACAGGCAAAGCTAAAAATAAGGACCTTGGGTGCAACTAACACCTGAGTTACGGTATCACAGAGCTTTTGAGGTGACCCTTGCAGCTACGCTGTGCTGTTGAAGGAACACAGGCAAACACAGTTTGACATGGCTGGCAGATGAAGGCACTCAAAATAGGCAGGAGAGGAGCAATACCTCTTATCTCAGCCTTGTGGGAAATAGGGGGAGTCCTGTGTTTTTCTAATGGTGTTTTCTTGGCTGCAGGACAGAAGGGAAAAAATCAGATATGCAGAAAAAGTATTTATTAATTTGGATTTATGTAGTATTCCCTCATCAGAAAAACTTTATAAATATGAATTATTTAAAACTTGATGGCATAACGAAGAGTGAGGGAATTCTCTGTGGTCTCCATAGTAGCGTTAGCAGACTTGCCAGGGAAATGAGCACTTTGTGGTCCAGTCCTCCAGAAACAAAAACAATGATTTACAGAGGGGTACATTGGGGTGGTGAATATCACTTCCAGTGATAGTGCGTAAGGGTTTACCTACAGCTAATTTGATCAATGGGAGTCTTACAGGGTCAAGGCCCAAAAAGGAACATAACCCCGGTCCCCTCTCGGGGCATGTAAATGTGAGACAACAAAGCTTCACATCATCTTGGGGAAGGCCGTGTATGAGGCACAGGTGCCTCGCTCAACAGGGATGCCATGTGGACATCTCCCCAGAGGTCGAGACTTTGGTCACAGTGCATTGCTCTCCTATTTATCAGCAGAAAACTGCAATTCTTCCTCCTCCTTTCTCTGGCATGTTTGAAATCACTCTACTCTTCTAGTTCAGAGTTGATCTCCTAACATTTTCTGTTCTTTTTTAATAGGGAAAGGTTAGACAGTTTTTCAAAGATTTTTGCCCCTCTTAAATCTTCTGTCCCCTGAACGACGGCAAATAAGAACCTTAGTCCTGTAATGCCACGGTACAAAGCTACACAGATCTCTTTGTGCTTTGGAGAGAGTTATTATGTTCACTAGAGAGGCTTTTGTGTTTGAAACAACAGTGAATACAGTTTGCAAATCGGTTTTCCACCCAAAAAATCAGTTAGGAAGTGCTAGTGCAGTCATTGAAACCCTGGTCTGTATTACAGAAATACTCTCAAATGTCACCCTTTCCACAAGGTTCAAAAGTGCATTTTAGCTCACTTGTAATGAGCCTTTGCTGCTTGTTCTAGGCTGTGTTTTATATTCCTACAGTAACTGTAACAGTATGAAGGTACAGAGCAGCAGAAACTTGGCTGTCTCCTAAACTATGTTCCTGTGATCTGACAGATCTTTCAATCTATTGATTTCACAAGCCCCAAGGACTATTTCAGTTAGAGTACATGTTTTCATTTTATCTCCCATGTAAAGTCTCTACAGATTTTCCAAAATATAAATGTGACAACCTAAGTGAGTGGAACCAAAAAGATTTGTAAAATCCATTTTTCATTTTAAAAGTATATATAGCTTATTAAAAGATACTTTACTAATACAAGGGGGCAATGGGCCCTTTTCTTTAAAGACAAGATTTTAAACTGAAGATAGAAAGTAACGATGCTGCTTTTGAGGTGTAACACAAGAAGCACCCTTAGATTTTAAGCCCGATCCTCTGCTAATATAAAGCAGAGTGATTCCAGTGAAGGCAGTGGAGTTCTGCAGATTTATGCCTGCTAAGGTTCTGTCTGACAGTGGCAAGCGACTGAAGAGGCAGCCATCTCTCAGCAAAAAGAAAATGCAAGGATCAAAAAGCACCTAATATGTATTCAAAAGGGATTGCTCAAAAGTAAAAGGTCAATAATAAATGCCCTGTACTGGAAACAGGGAAGAATGATGCAAGCAAGAGAGAGGAAGAAGGAAAAAATTACAGTCAATCAGAAGTTGCAGAGAAAAGATGATAAGGGCAGCAAAATGTCAAGCTGGGCTGAAGCTAGCTGAAAAATGCAACAAGAATAAGAATGTAACCTGCTTATAAAGCAGGGAAAAATTACAATAGTGAGAATAAACCCATTAATTGAAGCCTGTTGTGTGAGGCTCCAAATACCTCACGTGCAATTTTGAGACCCACTTTGTCCTCAGACAAAGTTGCTTTGAACAACTCCTCTGTCAGGGCCAATTTTTTACTGCAGTTGATGGACATTCGTAGTTAGTCAGAAGTACTGCACTTGATAAAAATGGTTTTTCATAGGAACAATTTTTTCTTCTTTTTGTAATGTTCTACTTCTGTAGAGTTTTTCAATTTAAAAACATTGAAAAAATGCTCCATGGAAGTTAATGGTATTCTGGTTTTTTCCATGTGTGAACTCTGAAGCTTTTCACATTTCATATTACACCTAACCCAATAGATACCTATACCTATAAAATCCAAGGGAAGACAGAAAGAAAAAAAGAGTTTTTAAATTAACCAAGAAATGAGAAAAGAAACATTTTTTTTCAGAATGAGCCCTTAACATGGGGTACAGAGCTCAAGACAAGGAGTTATTAGTACCGTTATGTGTATTGTAGAACTTGTTACCTGCTAGTTTTGCTTAAATCGCTAGCAATAATCATTGGCAGAAGAAGTGAGTTACTCAGATAAGCTCACAGCCTGACCTGTAGGTAAATACCAGATACTGTACTGGACCTAAAATGCCTCAACATAAATAAAATACATGTCAATATAGAAGCCTTGAGCCAAGTTGACACAATTTCTCTCACCTTTGAAAAATGAACCTATGAAGTTCCTAATGTCAGACCTTTGCTGACATCACACCAAATGTAAGACTTGTCAAAATTAATAATTGTGTCTATTACCATTTTTCCAAGGGTAAGAGGGTTTACAGTACAGCCTGTGTATTACAGACCAGATGTGGTTTGTGTGGGCTTAGATACAGTGACCTCTGTTGAGGTCCTCTTCTTTCCCCCAGGGTTATGCAGAGATTAATTTTCTTATTCCACTTCACTGCCTTTGTATTTATCACACATATTTTGAAAACTAGAGGGAAAATCCCTCTTGATTCCTGCTTTCCCTTCTTTGAAGCACTGGTTACAAACTCAGCCCTCCAAGGGTTCTCCTTGTCATCGTTCTTGTAGTTTCTGTCTTCCCTCTCAGCTCTGATTCTTTGACATACTCAGGAGTTAGGCTGTTATTTTTATATGTTGTTGTATACCAGACTGAAACCTCCATCCCATGATCTTTATCAATCCATTTCACTGGATTTGCTATTTTTATCTTCTAGGCCAGTTGCTCTTCTTTTGGGTTTTGTTTAACATTGTGAACACTATGAGAGCATGTATAAAGGGCATGGATGGTAGATACACTTAAATTTAGCACAAGAAAGTGTAGCCTACCTAATACATTGCCTTTCTGAGCTGGAGTCTCAGCCTCAGAGCTTTCATATACATATATATGTGTGTGTATATATATATATGCTTTTAATTAGTCCTAGAAACTGAGAAAACTGACTGAGGGCAATTTGTTCTATTCCTGATCCTCAGAGAACACAGACAGAATCTGTGTGTTCCTACGGAACTGGCCTGAATGCAAAAGTATTTTATTAGATCTGTCTTATAAACCAGCACTGGTGTCAGGACCTACATTTTAATTCAATATTATATTGCAAATTACAATGACTAATGTATTTTATTTTTGCAAGTTTTGAGTGAAATCTGAATATCCCAAGTTTTATTGTGTTTCTTTTTGAATGCAAGAAAAGATGTTTTTTTCTAAGAGTTTTCTAAAAGAGTTTTCTGAGTGATCTATCTCAAACTTCCTCATTCAGTTGGTGCAAGGAAAAACGTAGTTATGTATATGTAACTTGAGCTGGTGCATAGCATGTACATGGAATATGCTGCATAATTAAAGTGCACTCTTTTAAAAGTCTGATAAAATACAGTTAGCTGGAGAGTTTTGTTGTAATACTACTCCTATTACCTGTCCTGACACACCATATTTATTTCAGTTTGTTAAATCAGCCTATTGCACCATGTCTGGATTCTTTCCACTGCATGTGCACTCTGACATGGGACCTGGGAAATCCTGTGTCTTTCAGATAGAAATCTTTTGGGGAAGCCAGCTTTGCAATCCATGGAAAAATATACCTTTTTAGAGGAGTTATAAGATGCAGATTTTCATACCATTGTTTTAAACCCATAGAATATTGTTTGAAACACCATCTTTTTTTTCTTCTTTATACCTTCTGTTTATTTTATATAACTCTACTGAACTAGTAAAGTAACATGACCATCAAACTCAAGCCAAGCAGCACAGAATAAAACTTGCAAAATCTGTATTTGGACCAGGCTACTTAAAAAATCTTTTAAAATTTCATGCAAAGCTGGAACCAGCCCTGGGAAAACCTGAGCAGATGGTACTTATTTACTGAAACCAGCTCTGCAGCCATATACTGGAACTGGCTGGGAAACTTGAAATGCAAAACCGTTGAAAATAAAATTCTTCCCAGGGATGTATCCATCACAGTGAAAGATAACTATTCTGCACTAGAATGGTTGAGTGGGACACTGTGATGGGAAGTTGGAGACCCAGGGTAAAATCCCCCTGCCTGAATTTGGAATAAAGTTTTAACCTCTTCACTTCCATATTCCATATGAATAACTGACCTTAGTGGTTGCCAAGCACAGTTAGGGAGGTCTCAGTGCTTCTGCCTCCTCCTACATCCCTCTAACCCCTGCCAGAGTCTCCTCCTTTGTCCCATGCTGCTCTCCCACACTGAGTTCCCTGCACTCTCCGGTAAGCCTGCTGCCATGCCTGGCTCAAGCCATAGCACTGCCTTCTTGCGCTGATGTTCCCACATCCCAAGCTCTGCTTCCTCTCAGTGCTGCCTCCTCACCTTCCTCTGACCTTTGCCACTTTTGCACCTCCCTGGGGTACACCGTGGGCCACCAGTGCTGCCTTCTCACAGGAACCGTGGCTTTGGTTGGGGGTAAAACTAAGGAGACTGGCAAAGCTTTGCTCCTTATCTCCCCTTCATCACTTGTGTGACTCCTTAGCGGTGCGTGACCCACAGGCTGGCAAACAGTGCTCTAACCAGCCGTGCATCGAAAGTATCTTTCTCTCTCTCTCTGAAGTAAAAACAAATGCCAAAGCTGTTTGAGATTATGTCAGGAGGAAGACAAGATGAATGAACTCCATTCAAGTTTTAGGTTCATTTCAATTGACAGTGAAATGCAGAACTGACACATCTAACTCCAGGAAGACAGTGGTATCAATCCCTGCAGAACCAAAGCCTCCACATTTTCAACAGGTCTTCCCATAAACTTTCTGCTGTGTAATATTTAAAAGGATATCCGAACAGGTATTCACTTTTGCTAAACCAAAGCACAGTGCTGCTGTTAATAACACGCACACACACATACACAAAGGCAAAAATAAGAGGTTATTCTGAGTCTGGAAGCCGAGAAAGTTCAGGATTTTTTTCGTGCTTCCAACTTGAAAGCTGGATGGATCCTGGTCCTAATTCATCTATTCAGACAAGGGTTGGTGAAATCAAGGAACTGAAGACTTTAAATATGGAAAAAAAATCTCATGTAATGTAAATGGACACTGGTGATATCTAGAATGTTACAAGTTTACATTTAATCTAGATAGATCTTTCCCTGGAATTATAACAATTAAGTGGTGTGTCAGTAGCAAAACTCACAAAGCTTAAGGAGGGAAGGTGAAACAATATGAGAATCACTTGTTTGTCTCTCCCCTGATGTTAATTCTCTGACCTAAAAGTTCTTCCATACACTTGTTAAAGGGAGAGCTACAAAAAGAAAACAAAGCAGCTGGAAATCATTGCAATGTATAAATGGCTCTTGCCCTGATCATTTTAAAGATTTTGATTTTGTAAGTCAGAACTATTCGATCAGTATAAGGAGAATACATAATAATATTTACAACTATCTAACATAAATAGATAACTCTACAAGACCTTATCAAGTTTGCTTTTGCTCAGTATTTAACAGTATCTCAGTCGTCAGAAGTTTGGCTTGCTGATCCATGGGTCACACAAAAAAAATCTGCATTAAAAAAAATTTCCCTATTTTTTAATACTGCATGCTAAGAGGAAGGAAACAATTACATTGCATTTGGGAATAGGAAGCAGTTATTTTCTTCTTTCTAGTCAAAAATTCACATTTAGCAGGAAAGAAATAGCACTTCATAAAAGAGACTATAAATAAAGAGAACTACACTTTTTAAAACAAATCTGATATTGTGGGAAAGACATGACTTCTGAGAGTCTTTTAGCATTCCTTCCTATTATCCCTTAAAGGCTGTACTGGAGACAAACTCCTGCACAGCTTAATAATGTGTATGATGCAATTCCAGCAGGGGAAGTGTCTGAAAGTGGTGGAGAACCTCACCTCCCCTTTACTCTAGCTAAAGAGTTGGCTGATCACTCTTCCTGTGTAATGCTCTGCTGGTCTTAGGAAGAAATGAAATGCTGCTGGCATCATGGAGATTTATAAGAAAACTCAGTAATCACTGTGGATAATCACACCGTTCGTGCAGCCTTGAGCATTTGAAGTCTCTTGCTCACCAATATTTTATTTTCTCATTCAGTATTATTCATCATTATTTTCTGCCCTTCAGACTTGAGGTTTTTGTTACTCTTTAGCACAGCACATTATTTTCTGTGGATTTTATGTTCTTGCCCCACTGTCACCACACTATTCTGTTTTACTTATTAAATGTAACTCTTCCATTATTATATTTATAAGTCATCTTGGGCAACTATGGCTATTTTTGTGTGTTTGTTATTTTCCATCTCATGCATGTTTAATTACCATAACAGCAAGGGTATCTTTTAAATATTTTTAGCAGACACATAGCACACTTGGCTTAAATTGGACAGTTGTTTATAAATCATTATGGGAACGGCGCCTTGAGAAGCATTCTCCTCATAGCACATTTATTTGTTTTTGGTTTTGGTTTAGAGTAAAAGGAAATTTTTTAAGTTGGGCCATGTTTGCCCATCTTTGCACAGAGATGAATTTCACTGAAATGAAGGGGAGCCAGTGGCAGGCCTGCGCCCCACTGATGTTCTTAAAAAAGATCTGAAGTGGAACATGGATTGTGCATGGGTCTGTATATATCTCTCCCCGTCAATAAGCCAATGTATGCCTTTTAGCAGCAACTGTGAAATCCTCACCCAGACAAACCACTGAAAAGTGAATGGAGCTCAAAGGCCTCTCTTGCCTTCTCCCTCAGTCACAGTAGGGTTTTATTTTATTATTTTTCCTACTCTGAAATAGAAGTGGCTTTGTTTGCCTTAACCACAATGGGCCACCATGAACCACCGTGAACATGTACACCTCTAACAAGAAGTGAATCTGTGCACAAATGAAGCACTTGTGAGTAAAAGAAGAAAGCAAAGAAACCTTGGAGAGCTATTTAAAATCATGTTTCACTCTAGCTGTACCTTTGCTTTTTTAATACCTTCCAGTGAGTGCAAATATCTCATTCTTTCCTAATTTCAATGTGATTCTGAAATAATCCCCTGTTTTTGAAGCAAAATACCCATTTTCTTTGCAGGTAGCAGTTGCAATGTGTTGGGTGTCTGGGCAAGCCACTTATCAACTCCTGTATTGCACAGAGACTCTTATTCCATAGAATTGGTCAGCTCTAAATGAACATTGCAGGCCTTTATCAGACAGTAGATCTGGATGGGTCTTCACAGTCCTTTCCAGCATGTCTATGGTCCTTAACAGAATTGCCTATGCTCATGTGAACTAACACTAGCCTCCGAGTTTGTCTGCTCCTGACCTTATCTTCCTCCATTACCTATTAAGATCTGAACTGTGAATCTAATATTCACATTAAGGAGCACTTAATTTTTTTCCAAGAGAGATGCTCAGGCTGTCCTTAATTACCTGAAACACAGGCCACAGGGAAGACTAGACTCTGCATGTTTATACTGCCCTGTGAGCAGTCTAAACTTATTGCAAGACTAAATCCCATCTGCTCCTGCGACAGTTAACAATGAGGAGCTGCTAGACAGCAGTCTGCCCCCATAATCATGGATACTGAGTGTCCAGAACATTTTGTTAGCCCAGAGGGGCTAGACATAGGCCTCTTGCCCAGCAGCAGGGTGTAACGTGTGGCCCGTGGTAGTGAGATGCACCTTCCCTCGTGTACTGTGCCACAATCAGCATTGGAGGTTTCCTCACAGTGTTTCCCCAGAGCCAGCCCTGAGGCTGCTGCTACAGCCAGAGATAAAACAGAAAATTCATCCCCGGTCCCTGGTCAGGGCCACTCCATAACAGCATTGTAGGCACAATCAGTGAATTCAGTTTTGCTACCAGTGGGGAGTAGCAGCTGCCTGAAATGAGCATTTCACAGCCTGACACTCTCTTACTGGGCACCTACATGTATTGTCTGCTTGTAATAAGATGCTATTATTCTCACTATATTTCTGCGCTACATTTCAGTTTGTATTCTGCAAAACAGACCAACTATTTTTGTTCAAATCCAGTTCTAACCATTGTGACTCTAAATGAAGTCTTGTTTAAAAGAACAATGGTCAAGCTGTAGACACAGATGACCAGTTGCACTTTTTTAAAAAGTCAGAGAAAAAGCTTAAAAAATTCAACCTCAGATTGAGTTGTTAATCATGAATACAGGAGGCTGTTTTAGAAAGCAGAGGTTTGCTAATGCAAACACCATGAAAGACCAGCATGAATGCCATGTGAACAGCAGCAAACTCAAAGTAATTGAATGCAATATTCAGGGTTGATACAGTTATTTATAGATTTGAGATTCATTTAAATTCAATGAGAAATGCAGATTTAGAGAGGCAGAGAATTCCAAAGCTGTCATTTACGACTGAGATTAAATGACTGAGAAATTGTATGTGCGTGATAAAGCTACATGTGGGCCTAATTTGTGTCAATATGGTTGCACATCAGTAATTGTTTGCATGCAGCCAGGAAAATATAAGCTGTTATGGCAGTGCTAAGTATTACTATTGTGAAAATGTATGAGAAGCTGGACGATACACTGAAATAGAATTCTGAAAAAAAAAGTGGAAAATTCACCATTTTCGAAAGCTTTAAAAATATATACACTAGGATTTTTTTTTCTATTAATTTTATTAATTCAGATGTTTGGCAACAAGTTGTTAAAGCTTGCTATATAGACCCATCATTCCAATTCAATCTCATCGGCTAATAATGACCAGATCTTACCTTTTCCTTTCTGTTGATATCCATCTCTCTAGGTTAATACAGAGAGTAAAGCATAGTGTAAAATGCAGGACTTGCTTAATATTCCCATGAAGGCTGGAAAACACTGTTTTTGCTCAACATGTTCTACCTTGAAATTTGTTATGCAAACACGCCAAAGACATACTCCTTGTTTAGGGACTGGAATTAGACAGACCACATCTGTCCTATTTTAACAAACACATTCCTCTCCACCCCTCAATCCCTTTTCTTTTTTACTGCTAAAACTGCCTATCTAAACTGAGCCTACATATGCTATAATTTAGGAAGGAATCTGGCTTTGTCATCACTAAATGCAGATTCTGCAACTGAAGTTGAGGTCTTGCTTCTGCAGAATATTTAAGTATCTGATTAGCAATGAAATGCCATTAAATTGCACTGAAGCCAGTACAAGAGAACTTGGGACAAGCCAATAAGTGGGGTTGAATATTCATTAGTGTGCCTTCAAATCTGCTTCTAATTAAGCCTATGATGATATAGAGAAGTAGCAATTTCTTTAGTCCTTTAGCAGTGAGCTCAATTTTAAGATTGAGAGCTAATTTTAAAAATAAATTCTCCATGATCTCTTAGTTAAATTCTACTCTTTTTACACTGGAGGAGGAAGCAGTATTTTATTTAGGCAGGCTCAAGTTGTATGTTATATAAGATAAATGAGGATGACCAGGAAGAGATACAGTCTAAGACTGTGACCTCAGAACATTACGTGGGAGGACACAACAGGGTGGCTGTTGATGGGAAGGCTGAAGTCCTCTGGCTCTTCTGGGAAATCTTAGCCAAAGTAATTGTTGCATTAAAAAATAAAAAATAAAAATTGGGGGTTTAGGTTTATAAAAATTCACAGACTTCAAGTAGAAGACCCAACCATAGACTTAGTTTTCCTTTTAGCCTTTCCAAACATGGGTCCTTAGTGTATTCACACTTTGTGTGATGAGGAGCCATAGACACTTGCCAAAGCCCAGCTGAATTTCAATAACATCCCCAACAACACTGCCAGAGTGAAGGCCCGAGGTCCTCAGGTATCTCTAAGAAGTTTAGTAAATCGTATCTGTATTAACAACAAAGATGTAAATGAGCCCCAAACCAGGCTGTAAAAAATTCCATTTCACCTGCTTCTGCTAATGATCCACATCTTTTCCCTATCAAGCTGAAGAAACATATCTTTAAACAAAACCCTCCAGTTAGCACAAGGATACACAGACTTTTGGGCACATAGTCAAGGAAGGGTCTGCATACCTAAGAACTTATCTTTTCTTCCTATTGTGTTAAGTTTTAAAAAGATATTGCACCTCCTGCTAAACCTTGCCTTAGGCAAATATCAGTAAAGCCTCTCTGGAAAGACAGGTAAGAGCAAGGAAAGGGAAGGGAGTGACAATGCTTCACAAAGATGGTTGTAGAGATTACAGATGTTCAGTTCTTACACATGTACCCAATGCCCTTGCTTTTGCACATTTTTTTCTGAACATATTATTGTCTTGTTCAAAAGAGGATACACGATACCTTCTAAGTAGAAACTACATGTACATTTTGTCTGTGCTTTTCTTCTCTCTCTGGCCTGCTGCATAGCTTGAGTGGCACAGCATGCAAGTGTCCTGCAGAACCCCATATACAGGAATATCTCCCACGTTCTTCTAACTACTGATTCCTCTGCACAGCCCTAGGAAATCTCAGTGGTTGTGATATTTAGAACAGCAATGGAGTTCTTATTTCTTAAGTATAATCAGGAGTGTAATTTGGGGAACTATCAAGGGATTTTTTTAAGCACTCTCTTTCCCTGACTTCTAGTAACCTGTAGTCCAGAACACTGAGGGTAGGATGATGTTTTTGACGAAATGAGCTGAATGTTTTTTCTAAAACTGCTGGATGGAGTGCAAGTGACTGAAGTTCCAAGGTGGGGATTATTAAAGCAGCCTCTTTGAAAAGTGGCAGGGGAGGTTTCAGCCCTGAGTTTTCATCTTCCTGAAGCCATTAAGGTTGTAAATATGTAATATAAGGCAGGAACTGACTGAAGAGTGTAAGAACATTGAGCATCTTGAAGATAGCTGACAGAGTGCACATAAACAATGCCGGGGCTCTGGTGCAGTGCACAACAGCACTGCATACAGTTCCAAAATCAATGAAGAAATCACTTGTTTATTCAGGAAACCTATACCCTATAGAAGCAAAGATGACATGGCTTGTAAACTACAGGGAGTTTCTCCATGGCACTTCTTTTAAGAATACCTCTACAATTTTCTCTTTATAGAACAGTAAATTTTGATGAGATTTAAAATTAAAGACTTTTTTCCTACCTACTTGTAGATTGGGCTGTGCCAATCTGTAGAAGTACAGTTGGAGATCAATTATCTGTTAAAGAACCGTTGAGGCCAATGATGCCCAAAGATCCATACTGACCTTCACTGCACATAGAAATATACCCACTAAAGAACTTCTTATTCCAAGGATTGCAATTCTTTCCTTGCAGTATATATGAGCAGTTATTTGTAAGAAACACAATTCCTCATCAGCCTCCACACTCTGGAGTCAAAAGATTTTACAATAATTAAGTAGCACATTTGCACTGTGTGAGTTAGGCAAACCAAGCACGCACTCCAAGGAGAAAACAGGATCTCAAACCAATAATTTAACTACCTGGCCATCATTTCTTCAAAGGTGATTGCTTGGTGAAAATCAAAATCTTCTGCAGTACCTCATTGTAGGCACCAAAAATCAAAATTTCCAATTGTTTTGTAGCCCACAGCCAAATACTGATCTCTTTGATCATTGTAGAGTAATAATCGAGTAGAACAGCAGCTGGTCCAAAGAATTTTAGTGGACTTTAGATCTTGCCCTAAAATTGTGTGAAAGTAACTGAATCTAAATGAAAACAAATGGTAAGGCTCTGACACCGTGCTAAGCAATGGTTACACTAGGGAAGTATTTGTGGGTTTGTTTTTTTTTCTCTTTAAATACTGCAGTGTTCTGGGAGATTTCAGAGTTCACTGGAGTAATGCTTCTTTTTCTCCATCAGCTGCGTTTATAATTCTGTTGTTTCTCTCAGCCAAAATAGGCAGCCAAGCTTACTATTGTTACTATTATTGTAACAACAATACAAAAGTTAGGGCATTTTTCAAAATGAAGCCCATCGTTGGAAATAATCCATTTTTGCAAGCAGAGAGTGATAAGAACAGGATCAGGATAGCTGCAACCATGTAGTCAATTCACAGTCATTAGAAATCTCCCAGAATATGCAGCAGTTGTCAATTAACTTCTTTCTTAGAAGTCAATCAGTCTTCTTTTAGGTTATGGTTAATAAACAGAGCGGCCTGATTAAAAAACTTTAAATTAACAAACAGAACCCCTGGTACACCCACCATCTCCAGTAAACAGATTAAGGTGACCCAAAGTCCCTTTGCTGATATCTTTCTACATATTGAAGATTCAGAAAACTGAATTCAAATTTCCAACTAAGTAGGTGCCTACAGACACAGGCATCTGTCAATTTTTTCAAAAACATCCAGATACTTATGCACTTCTTTCAAATATCTTGCCCCAAGTTTTTTTTCGTGATTTTTTTACAGTATGAAAGTTGGTGTCTACTGAAAGAGTCTGTAATGAGACAGATAAGGACCATTTACCCCAGACCCTCTTTGTACCTTACTAAGTGCTGTTTTATCATTATGCTGTTTACCAGAGCTTTAAACAGAGAAAGGTACAGGGAAAGAAGTAGTTTGAAGGTGCATTCACAGAGCCTAATATTAGCCTCCAGAAGTTTGTCTACCTATGTGTCTTCCAAAGTGAAGAAATAGGGAAGAGAGAAGAGGGAAAGAGGCTTGCCAGAGCACAGGTCAGAAATGGAGTTGAAATTCAGTTGTTTTGATTTACCCTCTGGAGTAAGCGTATCTTCCTACAGTAAGTAATCAGAATTTAAGGCGATTAGCTCAGGTCTCTGAATCCAGTTACATAAGAATTTAAACCCTGAAAAAGCAAAGTAGAAAGACACAAACTTAAATCCATGTCTCTCTGTAATTTTTGCTTATCTTGGGCAATTCATAACTAACATCACTTACTAGCAAAAAATCATACAAAGACTTTGAACACTGTCACCTACCAGATCCTGAGACAGTGCTCAGTACTTATGAGCAAAACTTGTGCATGTCCTACATCGGTTGACAGAGTTAATTGAAATTCAGTCTTTTTCTCTTTCAGTGAGTTACTGATGGATTTTGCTTTTACAAGTCTAAATTATTCATGGAAGAATCTATGAAAATGAATTTCAGCCTCTTGGTTATTTATGAAATGTTCACTGTGACAGTGTGCAGCTTGCGATTAATTACTGGAATAGCTTTTGTTACTTTTCTTCTCAAAATGACCATTGCAAACTTTTCAAGCAGGAGGATAATGCCATATACCCTGTATTTTCAAACATCACTTGGGGCTGGGAGAGGGAACAAATCATCTGGTTTTCACTGATAGGATGGCGTACATCTATATGTACACCAAAAAACCACTGCATTTCTAGTGGAGATGCATGTACACAGGTTTGAGCTTATTGACCAGATCTTAGGTGAGACCTGTTGAAAATTTGATTCACTGTGGACTGAGAACCCAGAGGAATTTATAAACAATTATAAAAACAATGAAGGATGAGTCTCCTTAATGCAGCAAGCAGCACAACAATATTCAGCTGTAATTAAGAACCAATTTGAAACTCAGATCAATTGCTGATTAAAAAAAGAAAAAAAAGGAAACCATCTTTGAGTTCAGACAAGTGGGCTGTTATCACATGCCCCAAATTCAGGCTGCTACAAAACCATACCTTAATTCATGCAGTCTGTCTTGTTCATTGTAAAAGAATTATTTGCATGCTTGAGAAGCATTTCTAAATATGAGGATTGAAGTCGATTTAAAAATTTATTAGCCAACACATATCAGCTTACTTTTTCTTAAACATAATAGCGTTTAATAAATTTAGGCTGCTTTATCAGAGGCAACGGCACAGAGGGTAAAAATCTTGATGCTGATATCCAGCCCTTGAGCTGTGCATATACATAAACCAATTTAAACCTTAAGTACCTCTAGCATCCTCTTATTTGAGCAGTAGGTACATGCTTACCTTTCAGTGATACCATTTACACTTAATGATATGGGTAAATGCAGTGTTTATAGCTCCTCCTCTACTGGGGCTACAGATTTTGTGTTGTGATATTGCAGGGTGTAAAAAACTGAAAAGTACCCAGGATGGACCAAGAATTTACAGATATCCTAGCAAGAATGAATTGCCAAATGCTTGTTAGCCTTAGCTGCTTTTCAGCAGATGGCACTGTAAGAGCATTTGAACTGAATTCCCGAATATGTTTCATATATCATACTGTAGACATAAATTAGTCCTTAACATTGAAATTTGACATTTGAAGATAAATATCTCTTTTTTAATGATATTTGAATCAGTGGGAGGGAGGACAGCAACTGAAAAATAAAGTAATATATCACTGGTTTGGGATACTTCATATTGGTTTACTCCATATATATCAAATAACAACATAGTTATTTTAAATTAAACTAAAATGTAATCCAGCTTTTTTCATGTATCTATAACATTTATATTTTAGAGTAATTTGTCCTGATGCTTAAATGTATGTTATGCACTTCATGGGAAGAGATAATGTCAAACTGGGGATTACATTTTCTCTCTGGATATTTGACCAGTCTCGTGTGAAAGTGAGAATAGAATTGAGCCAGCCGATCTATCATTCTCTATTAAGCATTTCTCAAAAGCCTGTTGCTATACTGTCTAAAGCCTTTATGCATTGCTGAACACTGTGGATATGGACATTTGACTTTGGATCAATATTTGGCTTTGATCTCAATCTTTCAAATATTAATGTAAAGCTAAATACAAGGGCATTTAACTCCATCCTCCAAACACCAACTCAGCGGCCAGCTCAATCACTTCCTACCCCTCCTTATGTCAGTGTCTGATCCCTTTTCTGATTAATCCATTACACTTCTTCTTCCTTTCTCAACCATCAGTTCTCCAATTGCTTTGTCTTGAACTAGGTGCTTCCTTCACAACTCTTCCAATTGTTAATTCTCAGTGAGCTCCTCATTGCCACCTCCTTCATCTGTTACTTTGCTCTTTGCTCGTTACAAGGTACACGGGAATTACAACACTGGGCACTGTTATGGGATCCTAGCCCACTCTGACACTCCTCAGGGAGCCAAAGATGCTAAGTGAAACGCAGACATGTCAGGGTTAAAAGTGAAGTGAAAGAAACATCATGCACAATATTATAGTCACAGAACAACTGAGTATGGGTGGTTTGAAAGAAATGGTCTTTCTGAATCTTTAGTTGACGCAATCACTTATTTTCCAGAAAAAATAAAATTTTTCTTTTCAAATGTTCAGAGTATTTTTTTTTAAAACCTCAAAAACACTCTTAACCTTTCAAAGTACTCTCTCTCTCTCCTCATTCCCACTTCTTCTTTCTGCAAAAAAAGGAAGAAAAACCTGAAGCAGCTCAGAATTCAATACCAGCATTGTTAGGGTTACAATTCTATATAGCATATTAGAAACATCTGTTGAGAAAGAAAGAAGGTTATGGTTACTGCTTTGAGTTAGGTTTTCCTGATACCTTCACTGACTTGTGGACCGTGAAGATAATGCTAGCTCCAACTGACAGAATTATGGGAACTCCTTAAATAGGAAAGCAGGCAGATAATGACAAGAGTGACTGTTGAAGACCTGTGTGCACCTTCAACATGTGCCTCGAGGAATATGGGAATTAAATACTTTGTTATAAAGCATTTTGGTTTTCATTTAATTGACATACTATCTATGGCTCTGATTCAGCACTGCACTTTGCTACTTTCTGTGTGTTTTTACTGAGATCATTAAAACAACAAATGTGCTTGAAGTTCATGAATCACAGCAATGCTGAATTGCCTTCTGTTCTGCAAGGAGTCCACCACACCTCAGAATCCAGTGCCTAAATGATGAAGCCTGAATCTGAGCCTGATGAAGTATGAGTCTGAGACCTAGACATTTGTGAAGAAAGAAGACAGACATCTTCAAAGTCAAGGGACAAACCATGCAACCAAATGAGTGGATGGTACATTGGGGGATGGGGGTAGGAGAGCTGATGATAGAAGACTGTGAAGTGCCAGAAGAATTATGGCTGGTAACAGTTGTGTGAACCTAGTTGCTTGGTGGGTAGATAACATGACAGGGACAGACCAGCTAATTGTCCAGCATAGGTCATAGGTGAATAGACAATGTTGAATGGAGAGTATATGGAAATGCCTAAGATCTCTTGGTGTGAATAACTAAAAAATGGGAACATGTACTCCTTACAGAGAGGTCATATTTTGAAGATTGATCACAAATATAGAATCACAGAATTATTATCATTAAGGTTGGAAAAGACCTGTAAGATCATCAAGTCCAACCATCAACCCAACACCACCATGCCCACTAAACCATATCCCACAATGCCTCGTCCACACGTTCCTTGAATACCTCCAGGGAGGGTGACTCCACCACCTCCCTGGACAGCCTGTTCCAGTGTTTCACCACTGTCTCAGTAAAGAAATTTTTCCTAATATCCAGCCTAAACCTCCCCTGGTGCAACTTGAGGCCATTTCCTCTTGTCCTATCACTTGTCACTTGGGAGAAGAGACCAACACCCACCTCTCTGCAACCCCCTTTCAGGTAATTGTAGAGAGCGATGAGGTCTCCCCTCAGCCTCCTCTTCTCCAGACTGAACAACCCCAGCTCCCTCAGCCGCTCCTCATAAGACTTGTGCTCCAGACCCCTCACCAGCTTCGTTGCCCTTCTCTGGACACGCTCCAGCACCTCAATGTCCTTCTTGTAGTGAGGGGCCCAAAACGGAACACAGGATTCGAGGTGCGGCCTCACCAGTGCCGTGTACAGGAGCACGATCACCTCCCTGCTCCTGCTGGCCACACCATTTCTGATACAGGCCAGGATGCCGTTGGCCTTCTTGGCCACCTGGGCACACTGCTGGCTCATATTCAGCTGGGTGTCGATCAACAGCCCCAGGTCCTTTTCTGCAGGGCAGCTTTCCAGCCACTCGTCCCCAAGCCTGTAGCGTTGAATGGGGTTGTTGTGACCCACGTGCAGGACCCGGCACTTGGCATTGTTGAACCTCATACTGTTGGCCTCAGCCCATCGATCCGGCCTGTCCATTTTTAGCTTTGGTTATTTAAAGATGTATAAAACAGCTGTATTATATCTGATAAATTACTTATTATTTAATTCGACTTCCATGAGGCATCTATCAAGTGTGCTTGAATAAGCCTCTTTATAATGCAAAGTAATAAACTATCTTTAAGCTCAGATGCCCACAGGATTAGCTGCTTTTCAGAAGACTTTTTTTTCCCCCTCTGTATCTGTCCTCCTTTGAAGATGGACACTTTCTTACACGTTTTAGAAACCCAGGCCTTTGTAACTAAGGTTATCTAAATATACAATTAGAATGGAAAATCTGTGTTTGCAAGGCTCAAAACTGGTCTCACCTCATTGTTTTTTTGCAAACAGATTATATTCCTTTGACACATAATTGTATACCAACAGATTTAAGACTGAAGACCTGTACTTGATTTAGTTATCTCTGTATAAAGCTGTGCAATCGGTTGTTAACAGTGGCAAATGGGTTATTAGTTACTTCATGTAGATGAGTGAGAGGTTATTACTTGCCCAGATGTTTGTGCACATTCCCTCAAAATTTTCATCAAAAAAATATAAAAGAATAACTGTGCTGCAGCTCTTATGCAAAGATCTCTGTTCCAGAGCAAGGCTGCAGTGGGATTATGCAGCAGAAGGAATCTCTAGAGACACTGTGACTGAGTCACACTAGCAGCGGCTGAAGAGACTGCGTATTTCCCTCTAAACACAAGAACTTAATTCAGATTAATAAAAAAAGTAGATGCATTTTTTTGCTTGGGAGAATTTCTATGCAAGCAGAGATACTGTCTCAATACAGCTGTCAAAGTTTTAAATTTTATTATCTGTGCAGCATTTTACTGACAACAGAAAACCCCCCAAAACAGTTCTTTTCCTCTCTGTTACTTATTCCTGCCTCCAGAATGTCTTTTGAAGGTAACGCCCATTCTTCTTTCTCTGCCTTTAATGTTGCATCCTTATCTGGGAACATAAACTTTTCTTAAGGTATTTTAAACTGCTTGTCCTGAGACTAGAATCACCTCCAAATACACCGCCCAAAATAGTAGCTATAACTAGCAGTAACTTAAATAATTTTATTATTTCCAGTGCATTTTAGACACATTGAGGTCAGTTCTTATTGATCACGTGCTTTGCAGACACTCTCGCATTCAACAGGGATGTGAACAAAGTTAAGTTCATCATCATCCTGAAAATGTATTAAGTGATTCTGAACAATTATGTGAGGGAAGTTGTCCCTTGTCTGCAGTAGATCCTTTAGGATCAATTTAAATATTATCATAAAAGAAAGTAGAAATCACAGAATCATAGAATCATTTAGAATGGAAAAGACCTTTAAGATCACCAAGTCCAACCGTTAACCTAACACTGCCAAGTCCACCACTAAAACATGTCCTAAGCGCCTCATTCACATGTCTTTTAAATACCGCCAGGGATGGTGACTCCATCACCTACCTGGGCAGCCTGTTCCAGTGTCTTACAACCCTTTCAGTGAAGAAATTTTTCCCAATATCCAGCCTGAACCTTCCCTGGCGCAACTTGAGGCCATTTCCTCTTGTCCTATCACTTGTTACCTGTGAAAAGAGACAGACACCCACCTTATTACAACCTCCTTTCAGGTAGTACTCTCTCCCCTGAGAGAGTAATTTCAGTTCAATGTTCTTGCCTGTTTTTTTCAGCCACCCACCTCCTCCCCTACAAGTGAAACCAAATAGCTCTGAGCTTTAAAAGATGGGGACAACTGGAAAAAAAACCCAGATACCAGAACATGTCACAGTAGAGGCCTTGGAATACAAGACACATTTAGACTTGTAGCAAAGTGCAGCTGTGGAGGTGGGGTCAATGTGGCTTCTAAGCTTCTTTGACACCTTATTAAACCTCAGCTGTTAAATGTCCCAGGGTAGTCTTGGACCCTTCATCCCGCTTCTTCCTGATACTGTTTAGCTGGTGGTAGAGTCCTATGTATTTCTATCTACACCAATTAGACATTAATCAGTTAAGCTTCACATTTGTCCAGCATCTACATCTTTTTACTGTGAATCAGCCCCTTCCTAAATGCAGGAAGAATTTGGGCATTAGCAGTTCTCTGCCTGCTTCTATCTGCCAGCAGATCTTCCATGCAGAACCAGAGGGGTAAAATATGTACAAATACATATCACATATTGCAAGAAAACAATGTTTTCTGTATTTGTACAAACTATGTGCAAATACATATCACACACTGTAAGAAAACAAATGCATAGATGGAAAAAAAAGTGTAAAGAGCCTGTAATGATTTGGCAGAGCAGTGATTCACAACTGGGAAACTGTGCTCCTTGCAGGAATCCTGCAGGATATGGCATTTTAAGGAAGGATGTGAAGTCTGACAGAAGGTCAGGCTACCTGTATTTATGTAACCTATAAATTATAGCAGTTTCCTTCATGCATGGCCTGGGATCTTGTCTCCAAACTGACCGTCTTCCTCATCCAGTCTGTGTCTCCAGGACATTTTGTAAGCCATGTATGAGTATGAGACCTTTGAAGGTTTCTTTTACAGCTGTCTCTTATAATGTCTAGTAATTCTTGTCCCCAGCTAAACAGATACTATAAATAGTGCTTTAATCCTTTTACCCAGAAAGAGTGAAAGGACTACCTTCTACCCTACCTACGATGGGGAATAGAGACCTCATCCAAGATCTGCAAAGCTCTGCAGTTTCAGTTCACAGGAATTTAGGACACAATTTCCTTTTATTTCAAACTGTATGGTTAGGTAGACAGGAATCTTAGAACACCGAAATTTTCAAAGTAAAACTCAGTTTACCATATGTCCCTTTTAAACCCATTTAAAACCCCTGTTTAAACCTCCACGTCTTACTTCTTTAAAAAGCAAGAGAGTAGTCTGAAAAAATAAACAAGGTTTTGACATAACAAAGACTTTATACATGTGCTTAATTATACACACAGCATTTAATCTCAATTTCAGTGGAATGCAGAGTGGTGTGTAAAGATACACATAAATCTGCAGGCTTGGGGCTTGTTTAAAGTTCAGCTTTGTAAGAAAACTGTAAACTAGATAATTTCTGAGTCGCAAACTTTTTGAAGCTCTTTTTAGAAGAAGAGTGGGTTTTGTATGTGTATATGGCAGGGATCTCTGTAAAGAACAGGTAGAATTATTATTACCAACATGCTTGTAGGAGGCAGGGTCAATTATCTTTGGGGTATACAGGGGTTTTATGTCCCTTACCCCTGCTAACACCACTTGCTGCAGTGTCTGATCATGTAATGGCAGAGAAGTTGCATTGTTACAGAGCAGTCACATGCTTAGAGCAGTCACATACTTTTCATAGCTTGCAGACCTGGCAAACCAGTGTGGGTAATTGCAAATAATTTGTTCCTTGACCCAGAATCATATGGAAGTGCAGCTTTTCATAGGGCACTAGTTTGAGAGAAATACCCAAAAGCTATTTTTATCGTTTGAAGACAAATCTGATCTGAATGTGAGCTGGAATGTTAACTCCAAGTACTTTTCAATTTTTATGAGGATCTGGATTCGATGTCATTTGGGGCATTGACATGAGATAAATTTGTCAAAGGCTTGTAAGGCTGAGCCCAGCTTAAGAGTACCTAAAACTGTGCTTTTAAAATTAAACATGGACTGTTTAGCAAGCTTGTCCTTTCTTTAATAAATGTAGGCTACTGTCTTTTTAGGGACAACCTCTCTCAGCATATATTCAGTAATAGCTTGCTTCAGGACTCCTTTTTTCACTCCTTGTCTGTACTTTGGCCTGTTCCCAAGTGCCCGGACCTCTCCCTCTCAGGCTCCACTATCAAATATCTCTGATTACTGCCAGAAACTTGTGGCTCATTTTTATTTTAACAAGGTAATTTTATTTTGCAGTCACTGATGTTTTTCTTGTCCTTTTCTTCTTTCCCTAGGATGGATGAACACGTTACTCTATAAAAAAAAAAGAGTGAATGGAAGATGGATAGAAATAACTGTAAAATGGGTAATGCGTCATATGATTTATTCACCATGGTGCACTTTCAAAATTAATTGTACTTAACAAGCAACTAAGACTGATGGGGTTCATGTGTGGGACTGAAGCTAACAGATATAAAAGCAATGGTTTCTCAATGACCTGAAATTTTATTTGAGAGTGAGATCTAAAACCACTCACAAGGAACAAAGTTGAATGCCATTAATTTGAAGAAATTATGCCTTTGGATGCTTTTTCTGGAACATTTTTTTCTAAGTGCCATTATATTACTTTTTTCTTTCTGAAACGGGCCTGGGGAATATAGGATTTTTATTTGCTATTTGTGTGGCTTTTATATCGAAAGATTCAATATGAACTGAGACTGACATCATTAAGCCCCTTTTTGTCTAGGATACCAGTACATCCTGAATATTTGTGATTGAAAGTACACACTATGCTGAACAAAATTCGTTTTGTTTGTGATTTATGTGGGTATACACATTGATTCCAATTAGCTACATTGGACTCTTCTAAATCCAGCCTGCAAGTCATGAGTGTAGTCTTTTACACGACATGTAGGAAGGATGGGCCAAAAACATTACTACCACATGCAAAATAACACTTTTTTTCAGAGCTGCAAGCAGTTCTAACAGACTCATTTAAAGATGCATCTATCTCAGCAATGGTTAATTTATGTGCTGCTTGCTAAAGACCACTGTAAAGAAGGCAGCCTAAACTGTTATACAGATGGACTGAGAAAAGCCAGCTATGCCTATATTGTGAACTATAGTGACTTAGACTAGATGAGACCAACCAACAAGAGTAAGTTAATACAAAGACAGCATTCTTTGCTTACAGGCTGTGACAAGCACCCCTAGCTCCCAGATTCACAGTCCACTCTCCAGCATGCCTAGCAAACAAAGTCAGCAGAAGTTGTTGAAGATCTGATGTTTTGTCTCCAGCCAACTTGACCTACAGCTGACAAGCCTGGGAAATTTTACCCATCTACAACACTGCAATTTCATGGCATGAAATAGAATACAATAAACCCAAAACAGATGAAGAGAGAAAACTTGGGGGGGAATTTAAATATTTGGGCCCAGCTAATATCTTATATATATTTTAAATATGTGTCTCAGCTGAACGCTACAGGCATCTGTGCTCTGCTTCAGTGTACCTGTGAGGCTACAAGTCTGTTCAGAACTGCCCCACCTGAGCACCTCAGTCCTAGCTCACTTTCAAGCCAAATCCTCCTTGTTTATTTAACATTTTAATCCACCAGATGATTTCCAAAGTCTCTTTACGTGAAGTGGCAGGATCAAGGTCTGCAGTGAAAATGGCAGCACATTCTTTTTTCTTTTAAAACTGATGGAAGACGTAAAACTCATCATTTATATCACAGCCCTGACCCAAACAGTGGGATACTTGACTTGCAATAATAATTTAGTTCATAAATTCAAAACTATCCTTTTAAACTTCAAAATAAATGAAAGGTAGCTTGAGTTGCACCCTAATGGTTTGAGCATTCACCTGGGAGAGAAAAGCACTGGATTTTGTTTTTCTTATCACATTATACATTACAAATTATAGCACAATGACATTATTAAAAACCAGAGAATAAGTGGTAAGTTCCATGCTCACAAGTTTGTACATGTGCTTGAACTAAGAGAGAAAGCAAAACCAACCAAACAAAAAAAACCCATCCAGCAATGTTCTTGAACTTCCATTTACCAGAGGTTTAACCACATGGGAAACAAACACTTGTCCTGTGAGGACAGAACTATATTCCCCTCAAAGAATTGCCCACTCATTTGGACAACACAGAGGAGATGATCAGGTTTGCATGAGTACTAAAGAAAGGGACCCCTTTTTCTTTCTTTGTCTCTTACTAAGACTGTGTCCTAAGATGACATAAAATTCCTACATGTCATCATATGAAAACAGAGCCTTCATACTAACTAGAGTCTATTGTCTTAGCAGCTGAAACTGCAGAACAAAAAAAAACCCAACCCCCACATCAAAAGAACAAGATTAGAATCACAAAGCCGAGTATTCAAAAGCAGGGAAGTGGCAGAATGAAGACTGTCAGAATTTTCTTTTTAACAATTTTGTCTGTAAGTATATGACTGCATATTATCGAAAGGTCACCAGCCTTCGTTTCTTGCACAAGAGTGAATAGTTACTATATTCAAATTAATGAGTAGTTAGGCTTATTTTCTTCTTATTGTTGTGTAGATAGCTCCATGACCTAATACAACACATTTTGAAAACTTCAGAGCAGTAAGAGGCGATATTATCCTCAATTTTATGGCTCTGGAACTAAGGTATGAAGAAAATGAGATGCAATGTTTTCACTAATTTCGAATGACAACTTGGAAATATTTAGAAGCTCATTTTTCAGAGCATATGAGCTTGTACAACACATTATATATGTGACATGACTTCATGTGCAGTTGCCATTGACTTACTCTATCTGAAAATCAGACCTTAGTGTCTCGCATTAGATACACAGAAAATGAGAAACATGGGATTTGTAGTTTTCCATTAAAAGGTTAGGTAAAATGACTTGCCCAGAACTTCTTGTGCACATTATGGAAAAGCCAAAGATGATACCACATTTCAAGGGTAGCACCAGGAAGGTCTGGTCAATGCTGGAAGTAATTAAGCTAGAGGATGGACCATTTGGAGATTTAACTACTAAAATCAGTTTCTCTTGATCAGGTGTGAACTGTGATTTTCAAACACCCAGACAGGAAAAAAAAAAGTTCATGAATTATATATATCAAAGTTTTTGGGTAACATTTTTATTTTATGCACATAGTGTGTGAATTTATGCTAATTATACACAGAGAAAGCTGCATCTAACAGAAAAGATTGGCTACAAATTTTCTTTCTTCTTAAGGAGGCAAACTCCTTTCCTGTTACTTTTCTAATACTGAAAGTAACCTTTAAAATAATGTGTTTTGTTACATAAAGTAGAAATTGCCTTTTTGCCTTTCTCCTTTTTTTTTCTTTTTTTTTTTTAAAATCACCGTGTTGCATTTACTAATTCCACCTCAAGATAGGAAGCTGGAATCCTTTGTGACAAAGGACATGTAGAGATACAGAAAGCAGGTGCACACTGAGCTGGATTCTGGCCTCCTTATGTTGTTCCCATTTCATACTATTGCAGCTGCACTTGATTTGAGTATGGAGCTATTCCATAATGACATATATGAAAGTAAGAGGAGAACTGGGCTCCTCCTCCATGGTTTCATTCTGTGCTGCCAGAAAATAATGGATGCAAACATCAGAAGGACATTAACTGTAAAAGTCAGTTTACCAACAAAATATTGAATAATTTAAAAATCAAGACTTTTTTTGTCACAACAAAACTGCTATTAGTGTAGTCAGGTCACTCATGCAGGCCTGAGAGCGTGCATGTGCTGTCTGGTAATGGTTAACGTATTATTAATGCATACAACTTGCCTGAGTACATAATAGCTGTCACCTTATATTTAATCTGTGTCATTGGTAGACAAAAACACACACTGCTTTTCAAACAGCTAATTCACGTTAGCTGTCACTGTGGCAAACTGTAGTCAAGGCAAAAGAAAAACAATCTTACCTCCATGTCAATAAACACAGCAAAGCTTAGACTCTTCCCTGACATGCTCGCACAGCTCCTTGACCAGCCAGTGATGCAGAACTACCCAGTGTGCTAGTTTCATCTCCACACTTACGGTAATTCAAGAGCACCTCCTACATATCTTGGTTTAGCTAAAAGAAATGACCTTTTGTCTTGACAGGAGAGCACCTTGGTCCTGAAACAACATCAGGAAATCATGTATATGTTGACTGAATTCCTGACACACCACATTTTCTTCCAACACGCTGAGGTTTCCCTAAAGGCCCCTCATTCTAGTCCTGGTGGGAATGGGCCTTGTTAGCAACACAGATCTTAAGATGTTTACCATGTAGGGGACTATATCTGAGCTAGTCACTATAAAGTCCTTCTGTAATTAAGGAAAATAAAAACGCACTTCAATAAGTGTTGATTTTTAACTCCGCTGACAAAGGTAACCTAGGGTAAATAACTCAGATGTTATATGTTGTAGATGGCTGAAGTTAGAGAAGACGAATCCCACCCACAATTATGAGACTGTAAACAAATCATTTATATCTGACAGAAGTTTTTTGTTCCAATTACCTGAAAAACACAGGAAAGAATTTACTCTGTTAATAAGGTTATCCAACATGAGAAAAAGCACCATTAAAAGTCAGCTGTATATTTAATGAGAGTACAACTTTCTCTTATTTACCCTACACACATATATTGAAAATAAAATGGGCAGATTTATTGAGCATTTCAGTCATGAACTTCTTTCCTAATACTAAAAGAGATAATAGCATTTTATTATGCTGATGACTCCTACAGTAACCTAATCTTGCAAATGGCATCTATCTGGACAGTATTATGACATAAACTCAATCTTGAAAGCAGTGACATACTTCTTCATTTCCTCAAAATATCTGAGACTGCTGGCGATTTGGGTTTGAAGGTACAGAATATTGCCAGAATCTTCCAAAACTAAGATTTCTGTTGGTATAGCCCTGAGCTCTGACTATAGACACACTGGTGATGAAGCTTTTCATGTACCCTTTCTTACTACATTCTTCTGGTGCATTTGTATAAAACTAAAGGTGGATACCCACAATTTAAGCATAGTGCCTATATGGGAGCACCTACTATAATTAGTGGAGATCTAGGGCAGAATTTATCACATAAGCATAGGCATCTGGCATCATTTGAGGTGCTACAAGGTATTTTATCAAGCTTCCAGCTGCAAAAGGTCTCCCATACTCCTAAGTATTTAACTCATAGTGTCAACAGAGCTCAGAAAGTGACAAAACTCGTCTTAAAGTGACCTCTATTTAGTGAGCTGACATGCTCCCCAGGCTACTACAGGCACAAATATTCGACAGAGAGCTAAGGCAAATCTGGGTAATCAGTAAGAAGAGGCTGAGGTACAACCTCCTACAATGGTATGGCTCACCACTTGTAGAATAATTACTGGAGGTAACTTAGGAATTAAATTTATATTCGCATCATAAGGAAAGGCACAGCATTGAAGAAATCTTCAGGGTGGAGTATGGCAGATATGCAAAGAATCCATCCCACAGAAGTTCCCTAGGCAACCTTAGATGTTGGCAACACCAGGGGAGCTTGGTGTGCTGACTCTAAGAGAAACTGCACGGAGGGTGGAGCAGAGTGGAGACACCACAGCCACGCTCTGTGGTAAGATGGGAACTGGAAGGTACTATGGAACTGATAAGCTGCATATTTACCACCCTGAGTCAACAGTCTGTCATTTTTTGACAAAATACTATCCCTTGGGTGAACTTTGCTCATTATAATCTCATTATAATACCAAAAAAACCACCTCCATCCCAAAGCTACCTATCTCCAAGGTGGCGACCACCCCTCACTGAGCTTGAGCTCTGGATTTTTCTTAGTCTATACCTTTAAAAGCAGAATGAGAAATTTTTACACCAATTACAACAGAGGTATGTATGACTAGAGTCACTCAAGCTCCACCTGAAAAGACGAATAGTATAAAAATGGCTTAAGGGAGGAGGGATGCCAGGGAAGATACCATTGCAGACCATCTCTGACACTTGGGATCAGTCGATGGGCTGAGCCTGTCTCCCCCCACCCCCCCACCCGGGACGCCTTTGGGTAAGATTTAAACACTTGGTTATACTGAGAGCTTTCGTGGGAAACTCAGAAATCTCTATAGAGTTGCTTTATAACTTAACGCGTTTATAGCCAGGTTATATTACTCATATTCTTGGTATTTGCACATGCTTTGCAAGTAGTAATTTTATCACTGGCAATCCAAAAGAACTTGTGTATCTGTTGCTTCAATAAACTGCACTATTCACTAATCTAGCCATGAGAGTTCTCATTGAACGCCACCAAATCCCTTAAGTGTAGCCGTGCTAGTTCATGGAACGCAACTAGACTGAAAGTGTACGGTGTTACAAGCGTATCTGTGAGTGTGAGAGTTCAATACATTGAACGCGACCCAACTTTTAACACAGAGAATGGGGCATCACTTGGAATCTAAGCCTAGCCACCCCCAGCCCCCCTGATATCTGAGGACAAGCTGGAACACAAGGGGGTTTATTTTCTGCCAAATTGCCTTGCCCTTTAATGTGACACCACTGTAGCCACTAACTGTAAAGCCAAATCCCAGGCTTTCACATTAGTATTTTTTCATTGCCATCTGAGTTAGGCACATGATGCACTTAGGGCTAGATTAAACTACCAGTGTGTAGATGTGGAATATAACAGCTTGGGATTTGAGTCAGTAGGCAGATGAATGAATCAAAACACCTGCTGTTTTTGGCAGCCAGATACCAGCTATCCATACCATCACTGGATAAAACAGTGATTATGCTGTCAAAGTTAGGGTCTTAGAACAGTGGAAAGGTCAAAAGCTTTCAGACTCCTCTGAAAAACCTATAGTCCTCTGCTTATCAATAAAATGATAGAACAAATGGTAAGATGAAGCAGGATAAAGCATTGACAAATATTCTATTAACTACAATCATATCTTGTAACATAACCATGTTTGATATATGAAAATAAATGTATGAAAAGAAAAGCCTTACTGAATTCTGTGGATTTTTGGACTAATAACTATTAAGAGTTCAGATTTTTTTTTTACTAGATGCTGTTTTATTGCATAATATAAATAAAGAAAATTAGCTTTTAAATTCCATTCTTCATTCTTCTTTTTGTGTTGGCACAGAATAAAAAGTAGGTTGTAGGATTTGGGTGTGGAAATGTTTTGGGGAATGAGACAAAATGATAGAAAATGAAGTTAATTTGGTAGCAATACTTATATTATGCAGTAAAATCATTCTCTGGTTAAGAGAGACATAGCTGTTCCATATCTGAGATCTGAACCTTATAGATCAGTGTCACCAAAAAAAATTTTTTAAAAATCATTTCAGAATAAATGGTGACTAGAATAACTTTTATAAAACTTACTTATCATTTTTTCTGTCTCATCTAGAAATATAGTGGTGTCATGACAGTAACCAAGATCATACTTATTATGGACATTATGGTCTACGGAACTATGCAGGGGTCTTTCCGTCTCATTCCTGATATCCTGAGAAGTACAAGACCTCTGCAAGCATGTATTCACCTTAGTACCTCCAAGCCCCAGAGTGGTCAGAAGAAACAGAAATGGATTTGGCGCAAAAGCAGGGATACGTTGTTCCTTCATCTTATCTTCTTAGCCTTAATATGAAAATGCTTCTCACCTGTGTGATTTAAGCCAATCTTTGAAAAAGGTCACCTCTGAGCCCAGCTGAGCAGGTCTATATCCATAGCTTATTAGGAGCCACAGATCTATTTCTCTTTCCCATGTGCACACACTGTCTCCTTTTCTGTGGTTGATATGCTTGCATGATACTTTTATCACACTTCAGAAATATGACTGGATGAGCAGCTGGAATCAGACTTCTGCTGTCATTATCTTATTTATGATGTTTCTATTGAACCGAAAGTGTAAAATAAGGAGTCCCAAATTATATAAACTAAAGCAGAAACCAAGTAATTTAGAATCACTAGAAGTGACTGCAGAAGAAAGTCTAAATAACATTTCCTTGAAATTAGGTCTATCAGTCTATGGAACAATCTCGCAAAAATAAATTATTAAAGTCTCCTGTCTTGGTATACTTAATACCAGATTAGGTGAAACCTCAAAGTCCTGTAAAACCAATCCAACATTTGCAGAAGAATGAAACTAGTAATTTGGCAAGTCTATACAAGACTCCTCCTGTATACAAGTAAACACTAATACCAGATCTGACCCTTCAATGTTGAGTGCTTCATTTATTGCTTGGATTTTACTCTGTTCACTTATAGATTGCTTTTGTTTTACTTATGGCTAGATGTATCCTGATTTTTTAAAGCAGACTGTGTTGATCATCATTCACTTTTTTCCTCCAATATCTAAAGCCTTCTGCAGTTCCCATTTGCAATTGCATGAACGTCAGCCTTCATTCCAAACAGAAAGTGGCTTTATAATCAGACTCTGACTTTTCATTTTAAGGTTTACGATAATTACATTTAAGGAGAACTTGACTCCCCCTATTTTTTCCTCTCAGAAGTAAATAATGCAAGAACAATTATCGGTAACATGACAGCAGCTTGTTCCAAAAGGTGCACTTTATAGTTGAATATAAGATAGTGGTTATGTACACAACTCTTTCCTACTGATCTCAAAGCACTTTACAAAGAAAGCATAATTCCATACTATGTTTTAAAATACCCATTTATTTTTTCTCTTGCTTCTAACACATTTTTGCTTCTTTAAGCAAATGTTTTTCCAGTTCTGACCTCCAGATCTCTGATTCATAGATAAGGAACATTTTCCTTTTTTAGGGCACAGTTATGTTTGGCCTCCCAGATATTTTTGGAAAGGCTCATGTTAACATTATTGCAAAACTGCTCCAAGGAGACTGTTGCACAGGATGCAGCATTTCCCCCAGCTGTCCCTAGACATGACTTTCCTCAGCACACTTACATTGCAGTACCTACTCAGTTTGCAACACCTTATGGGTTTTCCTTTATAGTTCAATGCCCAGGATTTGATCCAGAGCTACCCCACGCCCTCTGAAGACACAGGAAAACACCCTCAACCTCAGGCTCCTCCAACAGCAGATGCAACCTCCTGGAAAGCCCACAGCTCTCTCAGATGTTACATTCCTCTGCCTGGTACCTGAGTAAAGGAAAGCAAGAAGAGATCATGGAGAAGAGGGAAGACAGAGTAAGGGGAGCAGGATGGCCAGTGTGGGCTAGGGGGGCCATGGGATGCAGGATGGAAAACAGTGGGAGCTGGAGCAGGACCAGTAGTGAAAGGAGGAGGAGGAGATGATGACAGGAGCTATGAACAGCTGTGAATGATTTCACCGGACTAGCTAACCAGGTAACTAAATCTCCTCTTCATTTGTTTTTCAATCATTACAATATGAATTGTTCTCTTCAAGGATTTTTTTTTTCTTATCCTTTTGGCCTCCTTCTGGGAGATTCAAATGATGTATCTTGTTTTTAATTTCTGTAGCAAAGCCTAGCAGTGACACTTTTATCATTTTAGTGATTTACTAGTATTATATGTGAATATAAACTGCCTGGGTATCAATTCTCCCTACAGCTCTTTTTCAATGACACAGAATTTCTCTTCTTTTTTATCATATTCTTTCAATAATAGTAAAAAATATTTCTCTTTCATTCACTTATCTCCCACCACTCTCCCAATATCCATAAATAAATAAATAAATAAATCACCTCCAAAATATAAACAGAACCTCCAAAAAAGCAGAATCCAAGAAAACCGTAATATTTTGGACAGCTTTTAAAGCCTGTAAACCAGGACTTCTCAGAAGTGCCTTCAAATAGCTGTCTTGCACTTTCCAAGTGTTTTACTAAAAATGTGAGCTGGTAAGAGAGAAGAGGTTTCAGCAACTTGCAGTGCTTAATGTTATTTGTAGAGTATCTTGAAACATCTTTAGCCCTTTCCAACCTGTCTTTCTCTTGGCAAGACAGGTCGAGCCAAGGTACAAGCACAGAGAACACTTGGCAGAAACACATGGACATAAAATGCAACATTTATAAATACCTATAAAACCTAACACAGGACCTTGGATCAAAAATAACTCTTCTGTTTCAGGCCCTCAGACCATGGAGGGGAAAACACGGACCTTGTGGTGGTGTACAGTGCAGACCAGTGCCTGTTTACACCGCAGTTTCTGCTCTCCCCTTCTTCCTTTGCTGCGGTGCCATTTAAAACATAAACCTACCCATTGTCTATGGCACTGAAGACTATGGGTGTTTCTTCTTCGCTAATAGCTGAAATAGTGTAGATTTTTGGCTAAAATGATTGATGTCTTGAAGAGAGGTGCATGGGCATAGCTGGGAAGGTTTTGGCAGCAGGAGGCTGCAGGGAGCCTTTGTAGGAGATGGCCACGAACAGCCCTCGGCCGACCACAGCCACTTCTAGCCAGCTCCCAAACTGCTGTGAGCAACCAGTCACAGCCCAAAACTGCAGCTGTTGCAGGAGCACAGGGTGCCTCTGTGCAAACGTGTTAAAGAAAGGGCATCGGCTGCTGGGAGGAGAAGAAATGGAAGGGACACATAAGGAGCACAGAGGAGATGTAGAAAGAGATGTTTTTGGGAGCATGGCTGAAGGTGTGCTCGTGGAAGGAGGTGCTCCATGCCAGAGGAGGTATAGGAGTCCACCTGCTCTGAGGGGACAGTGGCTGTGGCAACACAAGCCAGGGCAGGGACACCCCTGAGGGGCTGCAGTCCTTGGACAACCCATGCAAAGGTGGGGAAATCCCCAAAGAGACTGCAGCATATGGAGGAACTCATGCCAAAGCAGAGGAGAACAAATAAGCAAGAAGCAGCAACAGGCTACCGTTATGCATACGATCTCAACCTCCTGTGCTGCCTGTCACCTCATCAAAGGGATTGAGAGGGTCTGGGTGAAACCTGCAGTGAAAATAAGGGCAGTTGAGACTAGAAAGAGAAGGGAGAAGAAGACTTGCCAGCAATTCTTGCCAGCAACAAGAGGAGAACAGGTAAGGACAGTAAAGAATGTAAAGGAAGTGGGGAAAAAAAAAAGTGTCACAGAACAGTTGCATTAAACTCCTGATTTTCTGTCGAAACCTCTTGTTTCTTCTTTCTTTTCTGAGGCACCACAGAGTGATATTGTCCAAAGAGCAGCAAGGACTAGAAAGGACTGAAGTTTTGACTCCAGCATAAATGAGTTCTTACCTGAATATCGTATCAGTTTCCATGTATGTCACTATGCAGATAAACTCCAAGCATACGATACTAGCTACTATAGCATCATAGTATGAGCATGGGTGTTTGGCATACTGGATAGAACAAAACCGTTAACTTTCACATCTCTCCCTTTAGATACCACTTGCATAGAGGGAAGAAATAGTAACCGTGGATGGGAAGATGTGATGTTATCCCTATTCCCAAATACTTCATTAATTCTAGGAACAAGTGTCGTAACAAACAAGGAGAAAAGAAAATGGGCTCCACTGACATGAGTCATTTGGGGGACTAAAACCAAATAAGATAGTAAAATTTTAGGTAAATTTTTCAATATAGTACGTCTTGGACGTTACATTGAGGATTGTCCAGTTCAGGCACAATAATGAATACAAACAGTCTGTGGAGACACATACATAGCCCAAAAGAATAAAAACTTCTATGAATGACATATAAATAAAACCAAGACATTTCCCAAGACCTCGGACTGTTGCAGAGGGCAAGAAATTGTTTGGGGAGCATATGGTCAGGGATTGCAGTTGTTGCTTTGAAGTTTTAGAGCTACTGAGAGAGAAAGAAGAAAATGTCTCTGAATCTATTGTGACGTCTAACCTGCATTTCCCTCTAACTGGATTTTCGTTCCTTTTTATTTCCTAATTGTAGAAACACATCTACTACAAACATCACAGTACAAAAAGAAATGTAGGTATGTGGCTGAATTTAGTTTTGTGATTAAATAGACTTTCTTTCTAAAGAAAATTGAAGCAGGGTATTAGAAGTATGATGCTATTTCTCTAGTTTACTGCCAAGCAGCGTGTGTGTAATATAAAACTCAGTTGTGTGAGGAATCATATTTAACTACAATGATCAAGAAACATCCTCCAGCTTAGAAGCAGTGCATCAAAACAGACTGCAGAAAGCAGGAGGCTCTACTCCCTTTTGTGTGACTATTATGCAAGCACTAACTCGTAATGATTTCCTAGCTCCAGGCCATAACATGAACACCAAAACACAAGAATTATTCTTGATTTTTCCCCTAATCATACAATTAGGTCACGACAGGAAATATGTAGTGTTGTGTGTGCATGATCAGCTTTATATTCTAGAAATTACAGCCCTCATATTTGGTATGTATGAGAGTAGAGTAGCTGGTTTTGGATCAGTCTGCTGGTGTTCTGGATCAAAATACCAGCGTGTGTGAGACTGTCCGTATTCTTTCTTTCCAAAAAACCTTTGCACTTATTGTTGTTGAACTTCATGAGGTTCCTGTTGGCCCATTTCTCCAGCCTGTCAAGGAGACTCCGGATGGCAGCACTACCCTCTGGCGTATCAGCCACTCCTCCCAGTTTGGTGTTGTCTGCAGCCTTGCTGAGGGTGCACTCTGTCCCATCATCCAGACCATTAATGAAGATGATGCTAAACAGGACTGGACCCAGTGCTGACCCCTGGGCTACAGCACTAGTCACTGGCCTCCAACTAGGCTTCATGCCACCGATCACCACCCTCTGGGCATGGCCATTCAACCAGTTTTCAATCCACCTCACTGTCTGCTCATCCAGCCCGTACTTCATCAGCTTCTCTATTAGGATCTTACGGGAGACAATGTAGAAAGCCTTGCTGAAATCAGGGTAGACAATATCCACTGCTCTCTCCTCATCTACCAAGCCAGTCACTTCGTTGTGGAAGGTTATCAGGACTTCACAGACCCTAAAACTAAATGGAAGTTTTCTTTGCCCACCGTTACTCTTTTAGCACATTTCAAAAGCATTAGAGCCATGGGAAAACTAAAAATAATGAAAAAGAACACAAATCAAATGCTGGATCATTTTGAAAGAACTATTCGTAAATATTTTAAACACTAATTAAAAAATATGACCAGCATAACAAATCTAATTGGATGTGGATTCATAATTAATTATGGTACTTTCTGCACTGACTAGATATCCGCCAGGAAATTAATTGAACTAATATTTACAATGAAAGAATACACTGTATAACATTTGGAATTACTGTAGTGCCACGTTAGAAATACTAAAGGTGTATTGATTTAAATCCCTTACTGTTAATAGCTTAAATCACAAATCTGCAGCCTGATCTAAGAGTTATGTCAAGTCAATTGGATTCTATAGCAGTGTAAACTAATTGTAGAATGACATTTTTTTCAATAACTGAAAAAAAATTGTAGTATCTGATAGAAGTGTCAGTCTGTGGAGTAGACTTGATCCTGTGCAGATTTTGTCAGGGAGCAGCGAGGGCTAGCGGCTCCCTAAGGATGGGGATCCAGGAACTGGGGAGGGCTCCCCCGGGGCAGCAGGGCAAGCCCTGGCAGCCAGGGCCTGTCCCACCACCCCAGCCAGCAGCAGGGCAGGCCTTAGCCCTGAGCATCGGGCATCTCCCTGGGGATGGGCCAAGGCCCAGCCGGGACGTGAGCCCAGCTCAGCAGGGCCCATGGCTGGGCAAGGCTGTGCGGAGCTGGAGACCAGCCGTCACTAGGGCAGGGACTGGTAGCCCCAGGGGGGTGGCAGGGGGTCCTGCCGTGGGCCGGGTGGAAGGAGGACCAGGCAGGGACAGGCAGGGCTGGCAGTGCCTCAGGGCTCTGACAGATTTTGTGATGCGCACAATCCTAAATCACAAATTAAATTCCATTTTGTGAAGGGATTGCTCATGGGAGTAAGGCATAAAAGCTTATGGGGTAGGAACCGGAGTTTAAAAGCAACAATCCAGAAATATTAGCTCCCGAAAGGTTCCCTAGACTTTAACATGCAAGGTACGTACTTCCACGCACTCCACAGGGACCGGACAACCCCTTCTTTGATGACGGACAACAGGAGATGTGCAGCATGCTGCACAGAAACATGGGACGGACAATGCTGTACTGGCAAAAACTGAGCCTCAAGCGAACTTTTATGAAACTTTAAGGACCAGAAGAACGTTTTAAGGTTTCATCCTGAAGAGTTTATTTTCAAAAAATATTTTTTGTCCGGAAGCTTGAAGCATCCTATCATCTCCACTGCATATACACTGGACATTTAATCTGCATTAAGTTAGTCAAAATATAATGTTTGAGATGAACATAGTAAAGTCAAAGTAGAGAATGCCAGAAATAGGACTGCTTATGCAACCTCTGTTTCTGCTCGCACAAGTGTTATGAGATAGCCTTTACAAGAAGGGAAACCATTTCCCTCACATATGTGTGTTTCATTTACTGCATGGGTGAGGGATCCAGATTACTGAAAGTCATCTTCAAATGGGGATGGGAATTTAGACAGAAACATACTCACTCTGTCCCAGTTACAGGAAAGCATTTCATTAACAAGCCAAACATTTACAGCAGTTGCAGATAATGGGCAGGACTGAGTACAGATGTCAACAAGTTCCCTCTGAATCTTCAGCAATTACGTTGGTTTGAGCATTTATTCAGAAATATGAGAAAGCATCAGCTTGCGTTCTTACTGCCATATTCCCAGCTGCAGTGGACAGAGACCTCCAGCATCAACATGCTTGCTTCTGTTTTTACAGACAGCCATATTTCATTTTCCACTTCATAAATGATCTGACTCTATCTTTAAATTACGGAGGTACTTTGTTATCACTTCTTTCAGAGGTGTAGTGGATGGTATCCATTGCAGTTATGTCTTTCCAGATGAATATTACGAAGCTTGCACCTTCCCAGGAGACCTACTGCTTGGGTAGAGGGAGATGCTCCGGGGTGGGAGAGGCAAGAGCTGGCAGACGGCAGTGAGGAACAGGAAGATGCCAGGCCAGCCCCAGAAGGGAGTAAAAAGCCTCCCTGAGACCAGAGGGAGGGAGCGGAGGTTTCTGCAACTCAGAATATCATTGAGCTGGCTGGAAACAAGGACCTGCCCCACTAGGATACAGCAGACAAGCAAGACAATTATGTACAAAGCGTTTTTTATTTTTCATTAGTTTACTTAGTGTTTTTGTGTTTTCAGTATTTCAAAAATAAACTATTTGAGTTTATAAAAATAGATTATTCTAGCCTTTTGAGTTTAAATGCTTTTCAGTCTTACTTGGGAAGCTCCCAGTACGAGGTCTAGGCAGATCTATCTGAAAGCTCCAGCTACTTTGGTTCCTGTTAAACATGGTTGTCCCAGACCTTCTCATTCCTCTAAAGATTAGAAGCCACCTTCTAAATTCTAACCTGTATTTACTCATGGCAATTTTATATCCATTGTGTGTTCTTGTACTAATACTGACTTTTAAATTAAATAGCTCGTTTCCTCATTAGTGTTTGTTGCTTTCATATATTTATAAAAAGAAATTCTATCCACTCTTAGCCTTCATTTTGCAAGAATGAACAAGCCCAGCTTTTAACATTTCTGTTCATAAAGCAAGCTAGCCATTTCCCTTATCATTTTAACAGTTGTCTTTACATTCTTCCCATTAGGATTCATCTTCTACAATTGCCAAAACGTGCAGCTGTAAGGAGTGTTCTCAGGCAGGGTCTCAGCAGTGCCCTGTATTAATTCTAGATTGTCAGATGCTACATGCTGGACGACATTTGTTTCCTCATATGATGGTCCACAATCCAGATGTTTTGCGATGGACTGTTAAATTAATGTCTTTCTCTGTAGTATTTCACCTTTTCTATAGTGCATGTCTTGCACAGGAAACAGGAGTCTGAAATCTGCCCTGGGGTCAGATGCCCAAACTAGTGTGGTGATGTCCCAGTTTTTTATCAGATCGTGTCCTGAGGATACCCTTTTCATCAGCCCTAGGTGACTTAGTCCCTTAAATTCAGTCTTTCACACCCAAATGCAGGTATTCAAACAAGTAATGTGTTTTTTTTTTTTGATCTGTACACTTTGTTGAATGCATGACAAATTTGTAAACACTTTTTTGTTCAAAAGAAATGGGTGTAGTGGGAAAACCCCCCCCCCATAATTTAGTCAAAAAGGGTGGGATTCACATTCCCCAGAGCGGAGACACTTGTACCTGAACTAGTCATTCAGGCTCACTGTTGACAACGGAGAAGAATCATTCCTATTCCTCACTCCTGTTCCTCACTCCTGTTCCTCTTTGCCATCCGGGATGATGTCCCATCACAGAGGACCTGATTTTTCCTTGCTTCCTCTATATTTGTCTGGATTCCACTATACATCTGGGACAGACTGATCTGTTCAGGGCAGTTCCTCAGAAGGGAAGGGTAGCAGGGAGGTCTCATGGCCTGCATGAATGCGTCCTGTAATGTAACAAATGTGACAGAAGTTTGCCATTGCTTATCTCATGGACTGTCACATAACTGACATGCAAGATGAGGCCTTGGTCAAACAATGATGCCACCCTGTTCCTCATGGATGCTGGCAGAGAGCTCCCTCCACAGTTTTAAGAAAACTCTTTTCCATGTTTAATGCTTCTGCCAGCAAGAGCCTGTAGCGAGCCCTGTGCTTTTAACGACTTCAGGAATTAATTTCTGTAAACAGGAATTTATTCTGGATTTCTAGATAGAAATAAAATTTCCCAGGCAGCTATAACTAATAACATACATAATAACATCAGAAAGTTTTGCCTAGTCCTTACACACACACATTTTGTAATTCTTGCTATGTCTGTCTTGCTTAGAACTGTTATTTTACATAGTGCCAAAATGTAAAATTTATGTTTTTAAGAGACAAATGAAGCAGCAGAGGTATACGGAGTTTGTAGCCATTTAAGGCATTTTCCTTCACAGAAAGCTACAGCATGAAGCATTCATTTAAACTCTCACCTGCCCCCTGCTACATGAAGAACTGTACTCAGAAAGCAGGCTTAATAAATCAATAAAGTTTGATTAATTAAATTCTTCTGTCTTGCTTTTTCTTAGGAATGTAGTGAATGCACTTTTATCCCCTTCTGGAGTCACAGATCTGTATAAATAAATCCTAGTATTTCCAGAGGAATAAAATAAGTTCTTCCTCAACTACTTTCCATCTTACAATAACATGCCATACCTTCCATACACATGACTGCAGACACACCAGTTTTTGTCATTTGAAGCATTTCATTCTGTGGGGTGATTTCCCGCCCCCCCCCCCCCCCCCCATGAGATTTTAAGAAAAAGGTCTTTCCATTTCATCAACTTTGTGCTTTTTCTGATGAAAAAAAAATAATTATCAAAACCAAGACTGCTCCCAAATCTTACCTTAAAAATGTATGAGCCAACAGGAAGTGCTCATGAGGAATTAGAAACTGAATATTACTATAGTCTTGTTGACTGATGTCCATATTGCACTAGAAAGGCAATTTGTATTGGCTTCATATATATGCTTCCATTATTGCAGGCTCTCCTACTTGATGTTATTATCTACTTTCTATAAATGTATCTCCTGATATAACAAGTTCCTAGGGCTTCCACTACTAACATTTTGCCAAAATAATCTAGCTCTTATTTCTAGAACAAAAGTGTCTGGCTGTAGCTCAGTTCAGTCCTTGAAGGGAAACATGCCAAGAAAGAACAGAGGAAATCTTCCAGTGTTATCACATCTTCAGAGCCAGAGAGCCCTTATATCACATTTACCCCATTTTCTGGGGAAGCACATACTCTCTTGGGGATGGGGGGAACTTTTACAGTTTACAGTCGTCCTTCCTCTGTGATGTGCAGAAGGGACCTGCATTGGGAATATTAGAGATGAAAGGAGCAGAGTTGGAAAAGAACCAGCTCTAATGTCTCCTTCTCTCTCTCCTGCCTTATCCCCCCCCTTACGTGTGTATTGGTTTATGCATGAGACGAGGGCAGGTATTCTAAGTGAGGCAGATGGAAAGCAACTATAACTAAAGAGAAGACATGTGTATTAATTCACTTTCCTGTAAGCTGGATCAAAATATTGTTAGCATTTCTTAGTGGCAGACAGTTTAATTGCCAAGGAGTTTCCTGCAACAGTCATTCTCAGCTTGAGCTAGTTAGCCACAAAGCTAAAAGTTAATACTGTCACAAGTTGCTTTCCACAATCCACTAATAACAGGAATGCTGCTATTCAGCAAACTACACAGCTTTGCAAAGTGTTTTGTTTAACAATAATGTGAGCGTGCTGCAAAGTGGCAAGATCCAGTAATTTGTGCACCCCTACAAGGTGCACACTGGATGAAATGCATGGGCTGTACCCTCCAACAATAGAAACCCTTTATTAGCTTCCATGGTTTTGAAGGGAAAGTAGATTTGCACTGTACTTGAGGTGGGATGGTGCCAATCTACCAGATTCCGCTCCTCTTATTCAAGATCAGTGGAATTAGTAGATGGAGATGCTAATTAGCAGGAGGAAAGGCAGTATATGGGAGTGGGGGCACAAAAGCAAGAATGTCAGGAGTTCATGCACACATATTCAGAGATACCAGTATCCTATTTCAAGACACGCAGACACCTGGAAGATAAGCCCCCTTGTATTTTCATCTCTTCCTTTTTCCTAAATCGGCTCATTTTACCCAGCCCATGTCCCATTTACAATCAGTCAAAAACATTCATGTGAGCTTCTCTCCATCCTTGGAAGAGGGCAGTTCTGTGCATCTCCCAAGAGAAGCACCTCAGTGCTTGAGAAGAGCTTTTTTTATAGCCTCAATTAACAAAAAATCCTATGTTACTTAACTGAGTAAAGACTATTTTTTCTCTGAACTAATTCTCCAACCAGCATAATTTTTATAGTCTCTTACTGCAGTTAGGCTTATTTTAAAATGCCTGAAACATTTTCTCATGCTCTGTTTACTGTGTTTTCATCACTCTGCATAAGATCTGGCCATACTGATTATCAGCTGCTGTAGTTGGCAAGAAAATAATAGTGTATGGTGGATTTGTAGGATAATGGGATTAAAGTATGAACTATTCCAGGGGAAAAAAACAAAAAGGAAAAAATAGAAAATAACCAGACCAAAAAGTTAAAAACAAGGAACCAAAGGAAAACTACAGAGGAAAAATAAGGCACAAAAGCAGTTTATGGCTTGCTCAAAGTCACTCAAAGTAGCTTTGGCTTGCCAGTTAATGGCTTGCTCAAAGTAGCTCAAAAGCAAATTCAAGAATTGGAGAATTCTTGAGTCACACGAGTGTTAGTGTGCTGGAGAAAAGAGACTACTACTCCTTTGTCTCCCTGTCAACTATCTGCAGCACTCTTGGTCTATATCATATAAATGCCTGATCCAAAGCTCACCCAGCTCAACGAAAGAGTCTGTCCTTGGACGGACAGTAAACGGTAAGCAGGAAACAGATGTAGCTGAATATATATCTACTTTTCAGAAAAATAAAGTACACTTCATTACAAATATGAAAAGAACCAGTGTTTAGAACACACATTTCCCAAACCTCTCTCTGGTGCAAGATGAGCAGTGGGTCATCAATGACCTGAAACAACAGGATTCTCAAGAACGCAAGCAGTAAACCATCCTGCAATGGGATGGAAAGCTCACTTTGGGTTAAGCTGTTTGCCCGCTGCGCAGAGGGAATCTCTTCTACCTCAAACTCGTTCCTACCTCACACAAATGCCTTTCAGTTCTGAATCTTCTGAGTAACACAAACTTAGTTCTACTGAAGCAATGTGGAGAATATGAAAAAGCAGCAAGCATTAAAGGTAAAGGACAAAGCTAATTTCATGATTGAGTTGTCCAGACCGATATATTATGTTTACGGAATATTGGAGCCTGCGTTCTGCATGCCAGATTTTTTTTTTCTTTTTCTTTTTCTTTTTTGGTGAACCTGTATTTGGTGTAGAGGAGACTTTTCCAGCTAAATACATTAATATTCCAGCAACTCCTCACACACCAAATTAGCCCTGGGGCCGGGAAGAGAAAAAAAATACAGTCAAGGCATCAGCTGGACTGGGCATTAAGAAAGCAAAACAGGGAGGAGGCTTGTTCAGCAATTCAGAACAAGCCACCAACATGGACCACTTTAATTGTGCTACATTAAATAACAGAAATGAAGACTGTGGAAAGGTCTCAGCGAAAGAAGAAGGGAAAAATGGAATTCAAAGAGCTGGAATGGAACAAGGCTTAAGCTACTGATAAGACAATCTGAATTGGATTAAAACAAAGGAAGGAGGAAATTATAAAAAGGTAGATGGGAAGACAATTCTGGAAAAAAGGGGAGAATTAAGTGTGAAAATGGCAGCATTAAGAAAAGTGAAAAAAGCATCTTAGTGAAGAAAGAGTAACATCTTTAAAGTATGATGCAAGAAATTAATTGAATTGACAGAGCTATTTATAAGATTCCAAATTAATTTATTGCCTGAATACCTCTGACAGGAGTTTAATTAAAGCGGAATCTAAAGGATTTTTTTCAGCCTAGTTTCAAACAGCTTTTTAAGCTGCCTGAGTTTACGACCAGCAATGCTGTGGGTAGCTAGAAAGCTAATAAAACCAGTGATCTGCAGAGACCAGGAAGCATCATCTCCCACGTCAGTGCTGTTCATTAGATGCATTAAGGACCTGTTTGTTTTCTGAAAAGCCTCCCTGACTGGAATCCATCTTACCTGTGCTAGTAGTCCACTTAGCCTAAATTTATTGACTAGGCTTCTCCTATACTCTGTAGAAACAGGTACCTGCGGTCATTGGTCCCATCACTGGTTCTACACATACACTGGGAAAAGAGGAAGAAGAAGCAGGCTTAATTTTTACAAATTAAAATGGAGTTTGGGAAAAACTTTCTAAATGTAAGTATAGTAAAACACTGGACTAGAAAACCTCCAGAGACTGCAGCATCTTTTTTGCCAGTACTTTAAAAGAAGAACAACATGTTTGCAGAAGTACAACTAGAACAGTGATAGATCCATTTGGAAATTCCACCTATGTTGAACATATATAATTCATGCAAGCCTGTTAACAACAGAAATAGTTGAAGAATTATTGTATTAAAAAAGTTACAATTCTTTGGACTTACAGTCTTCTGCATTAGATCAAATAGAATGGTGCTGACACTGTTTTGGGCAAACCAAAATGAAGCAGAACCAGTGCATTTCAGTTGCAGATATTCCCCATCCAGCTTATAACAATATTTCATTTTTTAATACTAAAAGTTCACATGAACTTAAGTAGATGTTCATACATATTATTGATACCATAACTACTTATTTGCCACCTCACAGTTTGTTGTTCTTTTTTTTGGACAGAATTGATGTTTCAGTCCACCATCATTGGATAATGGAAGTAATTATGTCTTCATTTAGCTTTTACATGCAACATGAATTGCAGTACGATGCAGAAGCTTTAGTATGCAGTGATATCCCTCACTTGTATCAGGGAAGCGTTACTAAAACTAATATTTGAGCACTAATCAGCAGGAATTTGTTTTGCATTTAGCATCATCAAACGTCAAATCTTCAGACAAAAGCTGTCAAGGGTTTCATTAAAATCATTTCCACTAACTAAAGAAACCCTGAGTTAAAACATCTTTACCAACAACTTGATTTTGGGATGAACACTGGAAGGTGTTACAGCCTTTCCTTGCCATTCTAATTTGAGGCCATCAAGCAATGCAAGCATTTGTGCTGGTTTTGGCTGGGGTAGAGTTAATTTTCTTCATAGCAGCTAGTATGGGGCTGTGTTTTGGATTTGTGCTGGAAACAGTGTTGATAAAGCAGGGATGTTTTAGTTACTGCTGAGCAGTGCTTACACAGAGTCAAGGCCTTTTCTGCTTCTCACACCACCCCACCAGTGAGTGGGCTGGGGGTGCACAAGAAGTTGGGAGGGGACATAGCTGGGACAGCTGACCCCAACTGACCAAAGGGATATTCCACACCATATGATGTCATGCTCAGCAAATAAAGCTGGGGGAAGAAGAAGGAAGTGGGGGACATTTGGAGTGATGGCCTTTGTCTTCCCAAGTAACCGTTACGCATGGTGGAGCCCTGCTTTCCTGGAGATGGCTGAACACCTGCCTGCCCATGGGAGGCAATGAATGAATTTCTTGTTTTGCTTTGCTTGCGTGCACAACTTTTGCCTTACCTATTAAACTGTCTTTATCTCAACCCATGAGCTTTCTCACTTTTACTCTTCCGATTCTCTCCCCCATCCCACCTGGGGGGAGTGAGCGAACGGCTGTGTGGTGCTTAGTTGCTGACTGGGGTTAAACCACGACACATTTCACAGCACCAATTTAATAAAGCTTTGTTTTCCAGGTGATCTCACTGTTCAAACGGAAAATAAAATTTGCATTTTAGACACAATATGAAAAAAATTAATGCATACTTTGATAGCTTCCACTTTCCATATAAAGTGGTAAAGTTACAGGTTTTCTTCTAATTTTATTTCAGAGAGCTAAAAACACCTAATAACTTTAACTATTTTTAGGGTAGGGCCCAAGACACTTTATGTATTTGCTGTGTTTCCTTAGCTGTGAGGGCTTCCCAGTGTAAACTGCACTACTTCAATCATTTAGAGATAAAATGGTCTACGCTACTTTGATGACAAAAGACATAATGTCCCCTATGGAAGTATCACTGATACCAGACACATGACTGTCCTGAATGGTCAGAAGTGAAAGAAGTAAAGAGTGTTTTTTTAGAGATGCCTGCAGATGAGTTGTGTCTTCAGTTCCTATTTGGAATAAGGGCAACAGGGTAACCACAGGGCAGTAATCACCAATGGAAGTTTGGAGAGAACTGCAACAATGAAATTGGATGTCAAGTTTCATCAATCCCTGCAACACCCAAGTGCTCTGATTTTTAAGATCCTCTAGAGGTTTTTTTTAACCCCCCCTCAATATTTTCCATGGCTGAAAATTTTTCTGGCATTATTAAGTTCCTCTGGCATGTCAGCAGGACAGAAGAAGTTTAAAAGTCACAAGCTAATTTACAAAAGCACATGGTTAAAATTGCTTTCCTCTGCTATTCACAGATATTTAGATATGGCACTTAAATCTTCAGCAATCCCTGACCCTAAAGGTTGAAAATCAATGGAAGACCTCCATCCTAAGTTTCTATGGCCACAAGATTACAAATAAAAATGAAATGGGCAAACTTCAGACGAGTTTTTAAACGACAGATTACTGGACCTGAGGCCACATGGCACTGACTGTCCTCCAATTCCTCTCTGGAACAGGTCTGTCTTGGAGAGAGTTGGAGTTGTCCAAAACAGAGCCGTGAAATAAGAATAATCAGTACCTGAGCTCACTCTAGCCACTCTTACTTTGTCCTACAGATGTATTCATTGGGAGCAGTATTTAGTCAAGAAGTGGGAATTAAATTAATCTGACATAAATAATTGGACCATTTTGATTCCATTGTCACCCATAATGGATAACATTGACTACTGTACAGTCGGCAAGACGTGCTGTGCCCTTGTTCATGTACTAGTAATCTGCTCTGCATGGGTGGTGCTTATTGACATTGAGTGCTTGTACAATCTTTCACTATTCCTGCCGGGGGTAAAGATGCCTAGCTGCTGTTATTGTTAGCCAGCATTATTTGTATCCTACTCAAGAGCCCATAGCAATAGAACAGAACCCTGTCACAAGTTAATGGCTCTCTACTGCTAAATCCCTACTGCTATCTGGAAATGTCAATGTAGACGTTAATTTTACAGGCAACATGGATCCTCTGACAGCATTTTATTACGCTAATGCTATTTACATTCCCTCCCCTGCCCACGTGAGGAAAATGTGGTTTAGAAAGCTACTGCAATAAACATTAGCTGATTAGCTACATCCAACACTGTCTTTTTGTTTTCAGTTTAAACATAAAAAATGTATTTTACAAAATGGCTGATATTAACATCACAATGAATACACATGCATTTCTATTCCATCTGTCAGACTCCAAACTTCTCATGCAACTGTCACAGTATCACAGCTTCTACACAACAGTAGAGGATACTAAGATTTTGACTGTTCCCTCTGGTCAAATTTTTACTGCCACTCCAGCAGGAGGTCAAAGACTGTAATCCTTTATAGGTATTCTGAGAAAGCACAGGTGTTCAGAGAGAAAAAAGTGGTCGAGTAGGAAAAGCTGTGGCTCTGCCATGGCTCCACTATCTGGGCAGATACCTAAGGTAAAGCAAGAGGTAGCTCCTTCTCTAGCAAGAAAAAGCTGGGAGAGGGATTAAGGAAAGAAATGGCCCAGGACTAGCTTAGGTTGGAAAGGACCTCTGGGGTTTATCGGGTTCAAGCCCCGCTCAGACCTGGGCCAGCCTCAGTGACATCAGTTCTCAGGGCCTTGTCCAATCATCTTTTGAATATCACCAAAGGTGGAAACTCCACAGCCTCTCTTAGCAACCAGTTCCCGTGTCCAAGCAATCTAGGAGTACTTCTTTCCTTACAATTAATCAGAAATTTCCATGCTGCAATCTATGTCCACTGCTTTCACTGTCCAACTCTAACTCAATTTTGTCTTCATCTTCTATACAACCACCCCTTGGATGTTTGATAGATTCTCCTGTACCTTTCTCTGCTTCAGGCTGAATAAAGTTGGCTCTGTCACTCCCTCCTCCTACATTATGTGCTTCAGTTCCCTAACTATCCTGGTAGTGCTCTACTGGACTTGCTCCACTGTGCCAATGCCCTTCTTTGGTACTGTAAGCCCTCCAAAACTCTGCTAACCACAAAGGCCTCACTCTGATGCTGCCAGTTTGGAGTCAGGGCATTCTCCCTACCTCCTAGGACTCTGGCTGCCTGGACTCACCTACACTATTAAGACAAAGATCCAATTTTCTCCTTATCCTGAAGATCAACCTCTCTCTCATTTCTCAGGATAATACTGAAAACAGTAGGCTACATGCTATCCTGACCTGAGGGCAGTCTGCACACATACATAGGCAACTGTAAAGAAAGGTGTGTACCACCAGAGAGAAAATGAGCAAACACAGATCCATCTCAGTATTTGGAGCTCTCTCTGGATTTGCCTTAGAAGGCCTGTGTTCTTCTCCCTCTACTCATGACCTCTTCCTTGTTTTAACTGCTGGCTCTTGGTTGTACAATACAGACACCATTCCCAGAACAAGGGCTGGAATCCCCCTCTGGTCCAAGGCACCAGACTGTCAACCCAGATGTCATTCTGGATTCCCTCCTTATCATGCAAGAAGCCTTACGGACAGCATAGAAAAAATTACTTTCATAAGGAATTCACAAGTTTAGCAAAAAAACTCCGCAAGTAAAATTTGAGGTATGAATCTGGTCCCATGTGCAAAACTGTCTAGTTGTTAAGACCAGTCCCTTCCACTGCAACAGCAGTCCCCTTCATTTCAGCAGCATTTTTCCTGTGATACGGTTCTATGTCATGCATATTAAAGCAGCAGGCCACATTTCCTAGATTTTATTGTAATGCTTTCTAAAAAATTATCAAATAAAGAGTTGGTAACTTACTAGTGGGCAATATCCAAAGGTGTCTCAACAGACTCCACAGAGGGGAAGCTCACTTTTCTGGAAGTCACTAACCTGAACAGGTCAGTCAGTTCAATGCTGACTGCTTCTACTGAAATTGTAGCAGCTGTAAGAATATATGTTTAACATAACCATGTGACAGTAACAATAACCTGAACAGTCAGGTAAAAGCAATGGATTTGGGGCAAGAAATTATCACGCTTTGACAAAGCTTTGAAGTAGCTCTTTTGCCTAGCTCTACACAGTAAAAACATCAAGAAACAGAAAACTAAATTAGCAGCAGGCACATTTGAGGGGCTACAAGAACCATTTAAGCCACTCTTGAACAGCAACCTGCTGACAGTTATATGCTTAGTTTGCACAGTTAGTACTGTAAGTTTGCAGAACTTTCGCTATTCATTCCCCAAGACAGACAGTGAACAACCTCATTGCTTTTTTCATTGGCTTGTAGTAATCGGCTAATAGTCAATGATATTTTGAAACAGCCTTTAAAAATTATTTTGTACCAGGACATAAAATCAAGTCTAGATTATCAGAAGATATGACAACTGCCTAATGACTACACCTTTGATCTTGTTTTGGTAAGGAGCAGGAAACAGGTATTGCACTTCTATTTACCATACTGCAAAGGTTTCTTTTCACAGAATCACAGAATCACTCAGGTTGGAAAAGCCCTGTAAGATCATCAAGTCCAACCATCAACTAACACCACCACGCCTATTAAACCATGTCCCACAATGCCACGTACACACGTTCCTTGAACACCTCCAGTGAGGGTGACTCCACCACTTCCCTGGGCAGCTTATTCCAGTGTCTCACCACTCTCTCAGTAAAGAAATTTTTCCTAATATCCAGCCTGAAGGGCTGACAAATAGGGGCAAATTATTGGGAAAAAATACCAACAACACTGTATGAAATTAATTTGAATTAAAAATAACTAACATTTGCTCCTTTCTTCACTCCTGTAATTAGATCTGGAGTCCTATATGAAAAAATACCCAGAAAACAAACCTGTATCTTTTAGAGCAGCATCCAAGAAGAACCGATACAATGGCTGAAACCAGTAGGTAATTCTAATACCTATTTCAGGAAAAGAAGTTGGTCAGCATGGTGCCTGTGAAAATCCTAAGAGCCAGATGATACCACTTTTACCTAGGTGAGAAGTCCCTCCATACAAATACAAAATAACTTGTGTAAGAGTGAGATGTATGACAGGGCCCTTAAGATCAGACTTTACTTTAGCTCTGCCTTGAACAAAACACAGGACAACAACTTTGTTGCCCAGAGAGACTCACAAAGACTCCATATATGTATGGAATTATTCTTCTTTGTAGTTTTGTAGTTTCTCCACATTTAAAGGAGGCTGCCATTATTACAGGCATTCATCAGTCACAACTTACGACTCCATACTCCACTGCAGCTCACTTATTCTGGTCAACTAGCAAAGGTAGCAAGGTCCTGCTTACTCAGGAAAGGAACTACAGAGCTGCACAGGTCGGTTACTTACACAGGAATATATATTTAAGGTCTGCATAAACTCAGCTTGGTGCGGATGAAACATTTCTATCTCTATATGCTACAAAAGTCACAGCAGTAAGTTTAGCCCGTAATAAAAACTAACAGCACTTTGGCAAAGCTAGCATGCAATCTAAAGTATTACAACCTACTTCAGAAAAAACAGTCATGAAAAGCAATTCAGAGGAATGCCTGATGCTTACAAAGCATCAGGAATGTGAATCAGTACTAATACCAAGCTATTTCTGATCATCCATAGCAAGAATGTTCACTAGATGTGGATGGTATGCTTCAGATATGTATTTCCTAGGAAATATACGTATTTCACTAGGAAACTCCCTGGTCTGGTACGGTCCACGGATTACTACCCACTGTTGGTTTTGCAGGTTGGCAGCGATGAGGTTGCACAAAGTAGCCTAAAAGTGATTGAGAGGGACTTCAGAGCACTGGGGAGACTGGTTGAGGGATCGGGAGCACAGATAGTGTGTTCCTCAATTCCTTCAGTGGCGGGGAGGAACGCTGAAAGGAACAGGAAAGCAAACCTGGTTAACGCGTGGCTCAGAGGCTGGTGCCGTTGGAGGAATTTTGGGTTTTTTGACCACGGGGCGGTTTACGTGGCACCAGGCCTGCTGGCAGCAGATGGAGTTCAACTATCCCCAAGAGGGAAAAGGATTCTCGCTCATGAGTTGGCGAGCCTCATCGAGAGGGCTTTAAACTAGATTTGAAGGGGGAAGGGGATGTAACCAGGCTGCCTAGAGATGAGCCTGGGGGTGGCATGCCAATGTTGGGGGCGAAATGGATTGCCCAGCTCAAGTGCATCTACTCCAAGGCATGCATCATGGGCAGCAAACAGGAGGAGCTGGAAGCCATTGTGCAGCAGGACAGCTATGACGTAGTCGCCATCACAGAAACATGGTAGGATGACTCGCATGACTGGAGTGCTGCAATGGATGGCTATAAGCTCTTCAGAAGGGATAGGCAACGAAGGAGAGGCGGTGGGGTGGCTCTGTATGTTAGGGCGTGTTTTGATTGTATAGAGCTCAATGATTGTGATGACAAGGTTGAGTGCTTATGGGTAAGGATGAGGAGGAAGGCTAACAAGGCAGATATTCTGCTGGGTGTCTGTTATAGGCCACCCAACCAGCACGAAGAAGCCGATGAAGCATTCTACAAGCGACTGGCAGAAGTCTCACAATCGCAAGCCCTTGTTCTTGTGGGGGACTTCAACTTACCCGATGTCTGCTGGAAATATAACACAGCAGAGAGGAAACAGTCCCAAAGGTTCCTGGAGTGTGTGGAAGGTAACTTCCTGACACAGCTGGTAAGCAAGACTACCAGGGGAGGTGCCCTGCTTGATCTGCTGTTTATGAACAGAGAGGGACTGGTGGGAGAAGTGATGGTAGGAGGCCGTCTTGGGCTTAGTGACCATGAAATGATAGAGTTCTCAATTCTTGGTGAAGTAAGGAGGGGGGTCAGCAATACCACTACGATGGACTTCCGGAGGGCAGACTTCGGCCTGTTCAGGACACTGCTTGAGAGGGTCCCATGGGAGATGGTCCTGAAGGGCAAAGGGGTCCAGGAAGGCTGGACCTTGTTCAAGAAGGAAATCTTAAAGGCGCAGGAGCAGGCAGTCCCCATGTGTCGTAAGAAGAGCCAGTGGGGAAGATGACTGGCCTGGCTGAACGGGGAGCTTTTACTGGGACTCAGGAAAAAAGGAGAGTTTATCACCTTTGGAAAGAGGGGCAGGCAACTAAAGAAGAATACAAGGATCTTGTTAGGTCATGCAGAGAGGGAATTAGGAAGGGAAAAGCCCAGCTAGAGCTCAATCTGGCCACGGTCGCAAGGGATAACAAAAAATGCTTCTATAAATACATTAACAAAAAGAGAGCCAAGGAGAACCTCCATCCTTTACTGGATGCGGGAGGGAACATTGTCATCAAGGATGAGAAAACGACTGAGGTACTTAATGCCTTCTTTGCCTCAGCCTTTAATAGCCACACCAGGTATCCTCAGGGTATTCAGCTCCCTGAGCTGGAAGACAAGGATGGAGAGCAAAATAAACTCCCCATGATCCAGGAGGAAGCAGTTAACGACCTGCTATGCCACCTGGACACTCCCAAGTCTATGGGGCCTGATGGCATCCACCCAAGGGTGCTGAGGGAGCTGGCGGAGGAGCATGCCAAGCCACTGTCCAACATTTGTCAACAGTCCTGGTTAATGGGGGAGGTCCCGGACAACTGGAGGCTTGCCAATGTGACACCCATCTACAAGAAGGGCCAGAAGGAGCGTCCAGGGAACTACAGGCCTGTCAGCCTGACCTCGGTGCAGGGGAAGATTATGGAGAGGTTCATCTTGAGGGCGCTAACAGGGCATGTGCAGGACAACCAAGGGATCAGGCCCAGCCAGCACGGGTTCATGAAAGGCAGGTCCTGCTTGACCAACCTGTTCTCGTTCTATGACCAGGTGACCCGCATAGTGGATGAGGGAAGGGCTGTCGAGGTTGTCTACCTGGACATTAGTAGAGCCTTTGACACTGTCTCCCACAGTATTCTCCTGGAGAAGCTGGTGACTCGTGGCTTAGACAGGTGCACTCTTTGCTGGGTAAAAAACTGGCTGGATGGCCGAGCCCAGAGAGTGGTGGTGAATGGAGTGAAATCCAGTTGGCGGCCGGTCACAAGCGGAGTCCCCCAGGGCTCAGTGTTGGGGCCGGTCTTGTTTAATATATTTATCGATGATCTGGATGAGGGGATAGAGTGCACCCTCAGCAAGTTTGCAGATGACACCAAGTTGGGTGTGAATGTTGATCCGCTTGAGGGTAGGAAGGCTCTACAGAGGGATCTGGACAGGCTGGATCGATGGGCCAAGGCCAATTGTATGAGGTTCAACAAGGCCAAGTGCCGGGTCCTGCACTTTGGCCACAACAACCCCAGGCAACACTACAGGCTTGGGGACGAGTGGCTGGAAAGCTGCCCTGAAGAAATGGATCTGGAGGTGCTGGCTGATAGCTGGCTGAATATGAGCCAGCAGTGTGCCCAGGTGGCCAAGAAGGCCAATGGCAACCTGGCCTGTATCAGAAATAGTGTGGCCAGCAGGAGTAGGGAGGTGATCGTGCCCCTGTACTCAGTGCTGGTGAGGCCGCACCTCGAATCCTGTGTTCAGTTTTGGGCCCCTCACTACAAGAAGGACATTGAGGTGCTGGAGCGTGTCCAGAGAAGGGCGACGAAGCTGGTGAGGGGTCTGGAGCACAAGTCTTATGAGGAGCAGCTGAGGGAACTGGGGATGTTCAGTCTGGAGAAGAGGAGGCTGAGGGGAGACCTTATCGCTCTCTACAATTACCTGAAAGGAAGTTGCAGAGAGGTGGGTGTTGGTCTCTTCTCCCATGTGACTAATGACAGGACTAGAGGAAATGGCCTAAAGTTGCGCCAGCGGAGGTTTAGGCTAGATATTAGGAAAAATTTCTTTACTGAGAGAGTGGTGAAACACTGGAACAGGCTGCCCAGGGAGGTGGCGGAGTCACCATCACTGGAGGTGTTCAAGGAACATGTGGATGAGGCATTGTGGGACATGGTTTAATGGGCATGGTGGTGTTGGCTGATGGTTGGACTTGATCTTGCAGGTCTTTTCCAACTGTAGTGATTCTGTGATTCTGTAATTCCCTCACATTTACTGTCTTATAAATATATAAATAGCCCTCAGCTCTTTAGTTGCATTTCTAAGATGTTTATGATAGCAAACAGAATAGCCCACATCTACTAAAATCTTGTGGCTTTTGTTATGAGAAGACATACAGTGTGAGCCTTGAATTGCAAAATGAACATGTAGCACAACAGGTAGGACAAAGCATATCCTCCACTTTTTTTTTTTTTTAGACTTTTCGTCAGACAGCAATAAATCTTTATCACAGCCAAGTCTTCTGAAGATAAAGATGTTGCACTTTTCAGGTGGCACTTCACCTTTGTGGCAGAATTCCATAGGGGCAAATCCTCAACCTTTTTTAGTGCCCAAACTGTCCCAGACTTATTTCTTGTCAAGACTTATAAGCAGTGAAAGGGATTGTGCATAGTGATCTTCCCTCTCGCAGTACACAAAGATTACTTTCAAGGTCTGTAAATAGAACTTGATTATAGGACAAACTTGATCTATTGTTCAAAATCGAACAGTGATTTTCTCCATTAAAATGATCAAAAGCCTCTAAGGTTGGCATAGTTCTTAGACGCAACATCTGGAATTTCTCATCAGTGAAAAGACACTGACAGTTCCCACTCAAAGCCTCAGGATTTTATTCATAGTAATAAACAGGAACACCTGCACCTTGTCTTTCTATTAGTGGCTATTTGTATGCACACCAAACAATTTAAAACCTGCTTTCCAGGAATATTTAACCTCTTCAGAGAGATAAAGGAGACCAATTCTATACTCTGAAAAAATGAAGCAGTAGAATTTTTTGTTTTCTTCTTCAGTACACACATTCTCTTCTTTGTTTGTAGACATATATTGGTTTTGCATGGCAAGGTTTTGGTAGCGGTGGGCTACAGGGGTGGCTTCTGTGAGAAGCTTCCCCCATGTCTGATAGAGCCAATGCCAGCTGGCTCCCAAGATGGACTCGCCCCTGGCCAAGGCTGAGCCCGTCAGTGATGGTAGTAGTGCCTCTGGGATAACATATTTAAGAAGGGGGGAAAACTGCTGCACAGTGGCAGCCGGAGAAGAGAGGAATGAGAATATGTGAGAGAAACAACTCTGTGGCCACCAAGGTCAGTGAACAAGGAGGGAGAAGAGTGTGAGGAGGAAGGACCTGGGGGTGTTAGTCAACAGCCAGCTGAATATGAGCCAGCAGTGTGCCCAGGTGGCCAAGAAGACCAACGGCATCCTGGCCTGTATCATAAACAGTGTGGACAGCAGGAGCAGGGAAGTGAATTGTCCCCCTGTACTCGGCGCTGGTGAGGCCGCACCTCGAATACTGTGTTCCATTTTGGGCCCCTTACCACAGGGCCATTGAGGTGCTGGAGCGTGTCCAGAGAAGGGCAATGAAGTGGGTGAGGGGTCTGGAACACAAGTCTTACGAGGAGTGGCTGAGGGAATTGGGGTTGTTTAGCCTGGAGAAGAGGAAGCTCGGGGGACAGAGACCTTATCGCTCTCTACAACTACCTGAAAGGAGGTTGTAGAGAGGTGGGTACTTGTCTCTTCTCCCAAATGACAAGTGATAGGACAAGAGGAAATGGCTGCACGTTGCATCAGGGGAGGTTTGGACTGGATATTAGGAAAAATTTCTTCACTGAAAGGGTTATCAGACATTGGAACAGGCTGCCCAAGGAGCTGGTGCCGTCACCCTCCCTGGAGGTATTTAAAAGACATGAGGATGAGGTACTTAGGGACATGGTTTAGTGGTGGACTTGGAAGTGTTAGGTTAATGGTTGGACTTGATGATCTTAAAGGTCTTTTCCAACTTGAACAGTTCTATGATTCTAAGGAGCGGTAGAGAAAATGTGTGATGAACTAACCACAACCCCCATTCCCCATCCCCTTATGCCACTTGGGAGGAGGAGGTAGATAATTCAGGAGTGAAGTTGAGCCTGAGAAGAAGGCAGGGATGGGGGGAAGGTGTTTTAAGATATGGTTTTATTTCTCGTTACCCCACTCTGATTTGATTGGCAATAAATTAAATTAATTTCCCCGAGTCAAGCCTGTTTTGCCCATGACAGTAATAGGAAGTGATCTCCCCATCCTCATCTCAACCCACAAACTTTTTGTTGTATTTTTCTCTCCCCTGTCCAGCTGAGGAGGGAGAGTGATAGAGTGGCTTTGTGGGCACCTGGTGTTGAACTAATTTTAACCTGACAAAGCTTTCTGTGAAGAACAACAAGCCTCCCCCACACTCCCACCAAGGCTGCTGAACCTGTTGTAACAAGAAAAAAAAAAAAAAAAAAGATGCAATTCAACTAATTATATCACATAAAAAAGCAGGTTTTCATACAAACAAGTTCTTATAATTTTGGTTTTGAACAAGTCCCTGGGAGCTTTGTATCATGTGCTAAACATCGAGATCAAACAACAGCAAGTAGGTAGTACAATGCAATAACCTATAATATTGACAGGAGAGGGAAGCATCTGTTGGGGATGGTATTCACAAAGGTTAACATTAGCCCCTGTAGGCTAATGCCTCAATGGCTTTCTCTAGTTAGTATAGAGAGAAAGGCTCCTCCAGAGGATGATTCAGAACTGAAGATTCATTTAGCTACTCTGAATCTCTCTCTGGAGGAACCTCACTTCCATTAAGTTCAGAAATAGCCTGCAGAGATTAGCCTCAAAAAGATCATGCTAGCCTTTGTGAATACTCCCCTGTATTTACCTTTCATCAGCAGGAACAGTGGCTGAAATTCACTACTGAGATGTATAGTCAGATATACTGTGTTTAAATCTGAACACTATGTATTGCACATGGACTGAATTTTACCCAGCTGGAGCTTAGTGCTCCTGCCAGAATCACTGAAAGACAGTCTCCACAGCGCTACTAGGATGACTGCAGGATTTCAGTTTTTCCACTGCCTTATTAAAGTGCTCCATTTGACAGCCACCCGCATGCTGCCGTACAAAGGACTGCTGTGCCCCCAGCACCTTCAGAATCCACTAACACCCTGCAGTGGCACTAGCACAGCTCCTTCTCTCACTCCAACTGCTCATTGTATCACTGGAGCAGCAGCGGGAACTGCGTTTTCACCATCAACCTAAACACAAAGAAGAAAGATTCTCAACTTTTGAGACCTGCTGTCAACAATTTTTACGGTTATTATTTAGTAGCAACAAGAGAGGAGAATGGTCTTTTAATCTCAAACACAAAATAAAGTTGGATTTTGTGGCTTGGGAACACAGTGAAGAAAGCCATAGCACTGATAGAACTATTACCAGGGCCATTTCCTACATCTTCCAGTTCTTCTATACTTCATCAGGTCATTGTGCTTCCCTCCCTGAAAAATTTCCACGATATCTTCAAATTCTATCAAGTAATAGATTTGAGCAAAGTAAGGCTTCTATAATACTGTATAAACCAAAAGAATGATTACAGCTCTTTAAAAGTTTTGGTGGGACTTTTCACTTCAATGCTTTATAATTCTGTCAAAATCTCTCTTCACAGAATATCTTTGTAATATAAACCAGCCAACCTTTTACAAATGTAAAATAAAGAAAAAAAGACCCTTTAAATTGACTTTGCTGAAGGCATGACAAAGTTAATCACAAACAACGCAAGTCTTTCATTTAACATCAGTCAAATTAGAACCAGAGCGAAAGACAATACAAACTCCAGGTAGAGTTGATTTCCGAAGTATGCCTTAAAGTATGGTTAGACAAACCAGTACCAGTCTGAGAGCACAGCACTCTTTTCACAATCTTATGATGACTCCCAAGCCCTAGGAATTCTGGTTCTAAACTTAAATTCTTCCTATACAACCATGTCAAACATGAATTGGACATAACAAAACGAACTTGAAACCTCAAATCAACTTGCAAACATCTGCTAAGTACATTTTACCACTGAAATCAAGCCTCTTTACCAAATGGAAAAGTTATGTTCAGGTTTTAGAGACCATATTGAGACAGAGGTGTGATGAACACAGAAAGTACTATATAGAGACCAGTTATTGTTCAAAATGAACAGATCCTTTACATGTTACATAAACTACTTGCAACGCAGTATGTTAAACAAATACTTTATGCTGTGTTATTACCTAAGTAACAGTGTAAGAAATGTTAGCCCCCATCTGAAATTCGTTTTACATAACACTCCCTTACATAAACATCACAGCATCTTAATTTCAAAATGCATTTAACCATGATGGCCTTTCGAAACTATATTGCACCTTTAGACGGGGCGGGGGGGGGAGGTTCCTGTTTGTTATATTCCGGTACCAGGTGTTTTTTCAGGTGTTCAGTCAAGAGATTTGCAGACAAAAATTACAAGCAATTCATTTGGCTCATCCTAATTATATTGTGGCATTAGATTAATAGAAATTATGCACTCTGCCCTTTAAGGGCAATGTTCTGTAGAATTCTGCACAATAATCTTTTGGCTTGAAATGAATCTCAAAGCATGTTGATTAGAAGGTTAAAGGGCAGAGTTTTTAATTTTTGTCAAAATCTAATTAAGAATATGAGAGGAACAAAGCTTGCACCTTTTTCATATAATTGTTTATTAAAATAAAAGAAAAACTGGAATCTTACAATTCATCTTAGAGTTGGAAAATGTTTATAGTCAAATACCACTTTCAGAAGAGTTTTCCTCTATATACTCAATTTACACCCACTCAGAAGGGCATTTTGTACTTCTGCACTGACACATTATCTGAACATCTTTCTAGAGCACGATTATTGCACAGGACAGTTGCATTCGTGACAATACTCATTTAACCAAGCACTACATCGCCCACTGTTCTTTCTGTTAAACTCAGTAGGACAGAAAAAATGCAATAGGGTAAGATTTTGCCAGATACATTAAATCATGAAGTACATTACCAGTTCAAGAAAAGCAGCAATTTCTCTAATTAAAACACACAACTGATAATTTACCCCTGGCAATTTATAAACAAGAAGCATATAATCTGAACACAAACATTTCAGTGAATTCTATGCTGTTTCCCATGTAATACGCAGTAACAAAACAAGACTTTTAGACTAAAAGAACCAATATTAGTTTACTGAAAAAGGAATGATGTATTTGACCAGTACCTACACATTCCCAGATTACGCTACAATCCTTCTCAGCTGATGGCACTTCATGTGAGGAGATTAGGTCTCACAAATTCTCTGAAACTGCATTCAATTTAACTTCCCAATATGTCAAATGAATTCTTAACACATAGAAACTTCCATTTTCTCCTTTAACTAAAGTATTTGCAGCAATTAGATCTTACAATTACTTTGGAACATTTGGCAGTTATTTACTTATTTGAGTAATAAACCCCTGAAATTTTCCTTCTATTTGAGCTTAATACTTGAACCATGTGAAAACTGTTCCTCTAAACATGTAAGTAAGTTTAGGGGAAAAAAATTTAAAAAAAAAGTTTTAGCCCTCAGTAGGAACAATTTCTTTGTAGCAAAATCATAACACAGCTCCCCCTTCCACAAAGTAGGCTCAACAATATTCAATATTCTAAATATCTGTTGATCGTCGCTGTGTGTTTACCCTTGTGGTGTCAGCAACACCTATAGAGAAGTGTATCTTTCCTTCAGGAACATAACATGGAATCAGTCCATTCTTCTACTAGTCAAGGAAGATTCAGCGCATGAATGAATATATTTTAACAAGCAAATGAAACCTTATCTCTGTTTAAAAAAAAATAAAAATCCTGGGAAGTAATTTTTGCTAGCTTTAAAAAAGGCCAATTCATTAGTTGCATTTTGAAGTTCCAAAATAAATAGACCTTTGCAGCATGGCAATGTCACTTATTCCAAAGCTTTCAGCAGACGTTAAGAACTCCCAACTCGATCTCTGGGAATAATCCGTAGATCTGAACCATGTTTTAGAAATACATTTCCTAAACAAACAAACAAAACAGAATGTGTTACCAACCAACCAAATAAAATGTTACCTAAACAAGCATAAACATTTAAAGCATAATAATGTTAGGTCAGTGTTTAACATCTTTGTAGTAATTCCTCTAATATACCAGAAATCATTTTTTTACGTTTCCATGGAATTTCATCTTATGCCTTTTATTCCAAAGAGCTCTTATTTTTAAAAAAAAAATACCAGACCCAAAGTCATCGAAGACTTGCAACTGTCGCCTTTCAAACTCTGCAGTTCCATACTTGAATGTCTGACTACACTTATATGCCATAATAATTTCAAAACCAGGAAATGAAGTTTTACTTCTCCAGAATTATTTTTTTATCTTGAGGTCATTCATGCATACACGCATTTTTAATTCTCTCCTTGGTTCAGTATTTATCTGCTTCTAACTTCAGAACCTCTACTGTACCTTTCTTTTACGAAGGCTCTCCACATATCCAAGCATCAGTCAGTCTCATTTCAGCATAAAAAAATCTTAAACTTCATATTTATTACTGTATAGTCTTAATAACGATAAGCTTTTCAAGAGACATAGTATGAAAATTAGAAGTTTCTAATACTCAGACATCTAGAATATTTTCTGCATTTATTCAGGACTGTCATTCAGGTTGCTTTTTTTTTTTCTATTAAATGTAACATTTGAAAATGAAACCACATTGCTAAAAGTGGTGCATTATTTAATTACTATATTGAACTTTAACTTCATACTGCTGCTGCATGAAACAGACTATATGCAATTCTACAATATCAGGTTTCAATAATATCTGCCTATTCTTATTTATCTTTGTGTTGACTTACAGAAACAGAGTTACTATTTCTCACCCAAGCACCCCATTTCATGGATGTAGAGCGCTCCCATAAAAAAGATTAAAATATTTAACATTTGTTCAAGTTATTAGCATACCCTTTTTCAAACGTCACTTTTCTGGCACGTGGATCAGGATCAGAACCATTCTACTCATTCAATATAACAACTAGTAGAAAATCAGTTCAAAAGAATGTGTTACCAGAAGACGTTCTGTTTTTAGAGATCTGCCAAGACCACACACTGAAGAGATCTGTAAAACCCACTGAAAGCAAATCTGTCACACCAGCAAACCAGAGAACTAAGCTTACCAATCTAGATGAAAAGTATCTGTATTGCAATGGCCCTCATAAAACTCTAAAATTTTAAAACAGGCCACAGCTGCATCTCATGCAGACAGCAGTTCACCTCACCTCTCAGTCTGTTTCCATCATTAATATCACAGTGGTTTTCTTAAACTTATGGCATACTGTTCCCTGAACTATCAAGGATTTAAAATGGAAATCAGTACAGGAATTAAGTGCTAAGCCTAGCTTCTTCAGCTTTCATTTCCCCTCCTCCATGGAATCATGTAGGGAGAATGACAGGAAGTCATACTTGAGGAGTACTTTTATTCAGAAAGGTGGGGAAATAGTGGAACGGTACAAAACCTCTGAAATCCCCAAGGATTACTAAGATTTTATTCCTAGATCATCTTATTTTGGTAAGTTTTTGAAGACTAAAGTTACTGTTCAATCTACAGGAACTTTAATACATGCAAAAAAGAAAAAAAGAAGGGGAAAAAGAGTACATTTTATCCTACCAAGTTTCTGAGATTTCAATTAATAAGGCTGAACATGAGGTTACATCTAAATTATGTATGTTTACTTGTAAACTGAGGAGGGACATTGGTCTGAGTCTTTTGTTTGGTGCAGGACATTTTTTGGTTGGGTTTTTGAGGGGGGGGGGTGTTGTTTTTTGGGTTGTTTTTTTTTTCCCCCAGTTTAAGGGCAACATCACACAGCACTTTCAGGGCAATGGTACCTTCTCTGCTAAAAAAAAAAATCCATGTGCAATCCATGTGCTTAATCTTACCTTTGCAGGTAAGATTAAGACTGTGATGAAAACTTTTTGCATCTAGATGCTTTTGATTTACCCGATCCTTGATTATGAGATGCTGTCTTACACTACTACTGAATAATTCCTCAACATTTATAAGAACTTACGAGAGGTAAAGCAAATCAATTGGATATATGAATTAAATATGCATAGCTGCAAGCGTGATGAACTACCTTATGGATGTTTTCATTCAGCAGTCAAGTAGTCCTAAATACATTTACTTTGCAGGACTAAACTACAACTAGTTTGAGCTACGTAATACAAAATGAAAGTATACTTTTGAGGAAGAGAAACAGTGTAAGTATACCTTAACTTAAGCAACTGACTTCACCTGTTTTGCCTAAGTATTCTTAAGTGGTCATGTGAAAATGTGGCTTTACATGTGGGTGATGATCTAGTAGCTAAACTAAATTATTAGTTTTATTATCTGTTTTTAATACACTTGGTCATGAAGACAGCATCAGCTAAGGAGTCTGCCTGAGGCAGTACACCTGTCAAACCATAATCCAGGCGTGCTAAAGCAAGCCCAGGAAGGCCAGAAAGATCCAGTGGAGCAGAAAGCCAAACGCTCACTTGATCTTAGTTTTCAAATGTTGTTGATGCAATCGCAGACCTCAGAAATGTGTCACTACACATAAATGGTTCCTTTTACAGCTCCAAGAAATTCCCCAAACTAATGTCAAGTAATTGCTCTTCTAACCATCAGATGGTATTATGTGCTTGGCAAGGATTTACTTTATACTATTTATATTGCATAGCTAAGTATGCTGATAATACCTTGCTTTCTGATTCTCTCTTTCGATCTGAAAAAAAAAAATGGTGTGGTATCTTCAATAATGACTGGCAGACAGAGGGCACAAATGAATGAGACCTGGCAGAGATTTCATGCAAAAAAACAGAGAAGCAGCAAAAAACAGAGAAGCAGCAAAAAACAGAGAAGCAGCAAAAAACAGAGAAGCAGCAAGTCTCCATCAACTGTTCATCACATTTGCAAGCAGGAGTAAAATTAGATTCAGTTTTCACTGGATGACTGTGTTCCACAAGCACTAAAGCCATTCCTATTATTTCTTAGTATCATAGCATCGTTTAGTTTGGCAAGACCTTTAAGATCATCGACTCCAACCATTAACCTAGCACTGCCAAGACCACCACTAAACCATGTCCCTAAGCGCCTCATCCTCACGTCTTTTAAATACTTCCAGGGAGGGTGACTCAACCACCTCCCTGGGCAGCCTGTTCCAGTGTTTCACCACTCTCTCAGTAAAGAAATTTTTCCTAATATCCAGCCTAAACCTCCCCTGGTGCAACTTGAGGCCATTTCCTCTTGTCCTATCACTGGTCACTTGGGAGAAGAGACCAACACCCACCTCTCTACAACCTCCTTTCAGGTAGTTGTAGAGAACGATAAGGTGTCTGTCCCTGAGCTTCCTCTTCTCCAGGCTAAACAACCACAGTTCCCTCAGCCGCTCCTCATAAGGCTTGTGCTCCAGACCCTTCACCCGCTTCATTGCTTTTCTTTGGACACGCTCCAGCAACTCAGTGTCTTTCTTGTAGCGAGGGGCCCAAAATGGAACACAGTATTCAAGATGCGGCCTCACCAGTGCTGAGTACAGGGGGACAATCACTTCCCTGCTGTCCACACTGTTTCTGATACAGGCCAGGATGCCGTTGGCCTTCTTGGCCACCTGGGCACACTGCTGGCTCATATTCATAGCAGAAATTAATGAACATGTCTTCCCTAACATGATACTCCACTACACCATAACTCACATCTCAAATGGGTCATTAGATTATTGTAATAATTTCCAGATTAATTTAAAAGTATAGTGTTTCAAGAACAAGTCCACAGAAGCCTGCTTCCAGACAACAGACCATTATTAGTACAATTCAAAATCTGTATTACGTTTCCATGTATTTCAGGAGGTGATGGGGAAAAGCTTTACATTTCTCTGTGACAGAGATAAACACTTGTCTCATAGCAAGCCTCCACAGTTGAAATCAGAGATTTCTCACCTGGAATCCCTTAGTGAGAACAAGAGGGCTATTGGCAAGAAGATCCCCTCTTCTTGAAAACATGCTTTCCAAAGCCCCTAAAGTTCCTGCTCTAAAACTGAGTATTATTTTTTTAAATATACCTCATCAGAACTGCTGCTAAAATAGCAAATTCTATTGAACTAGCTATCGTGAGGGAAAAATATAGCTATTACTTGTTGTTTCAGTAACATGAAATACAGTACTGCTCTTTTAAACGGCACATTAAATAGCTAAGCCCTGTAGATCAGAAGTGCCTCATTTCTTCACAGACCTAAATAAACAAATGTTGAACAACAGATCTGTGAACGTAACCTTTTACACAGTACACTGACCATAGTTTCCAGCTACTGGGTAATGCTTCTCCCATTTAGAAATCAAAACTTAAAATATAAATCAACTCCGAGTGCTACGCATTAGTTTAAAAGAAAAATAACCGATGTTTTTAACACTGGGCTTCATAAATAGTAACTTACCTGCTGTCTGTGCAGGGTTTATTCCTATTCCATCTAGGAAAAAAAACCATTTAAATAAAAAAAAGAGAGGGGAAGGTGAAACAGACATAATACCATTTACTACTCTAACAAGATGTAATTATTACATCAGGTCTTTGAGCAGCTATTTCCTCTAATCAAAACTAGTCTTATCACAGGAGCTAACAAGAAACCTTCAGCACAGAAAATCCATGCTATGTTAGGACAAAACCAAATTAATAATATTAGTGGTTTAATACCTTCATCCCATGCATAAGCAATTTAAATAACACTGCAATATTATTAAATTCAGTTTGTAGTCTGTAGAGATTGTGAAAGAAAAGACACTTCTGCTTTTATCAATACCCCTTCACTGAAACAACAATACAAAAACTATTAAAAAATATATATATAAACTATATTCTTACCATTTGTTATAATGGCACTTGTTGCTGCAGGAACTTTGAACTAAAGGAATTAAGACATAAAGGAAATAAGACTAAAGGAAATAGGACAAAATAACATAAGAGACATAGTTAAAGCAGAAAATATATGGGGAATATTCAAAGAATTACAATTTTAGCTGGTTCAGGTACAAAAACATGAGAAAAGATTCCCCTCAGATTTACAGATATAGCAAAATAACGGTTTAAAGTCAAAGTTGATTAGACACCTCAATACAGAATGCCAAATTTGCAGTACTAAAAAACTAATTAAATCCAATTATTACTCATTAGATAAAATATAAAAGTTAAGCATCCGCAAAGTTAAGAAATATTAGTTCTTATTATATTAAATAAAGGAATACCTAAAACATGTATGGAAATGAACTTCTAAGAAGCATACCTGTTACGTCTAACAGGAGTTAAACAAGAATTAGCTTGAGCTAATCTTGGTTAATTTTGACAAATTTCCTAGCTTTCTTCCTGGCTCTATCGGGACATCTCCAACTGCACTGCTCCAAGAGAAGAGTTCACTCCAGGATTTGCTTACAAAAGGAAGCATTAAGAGCACTGCATCAGATCTGCCTCCCTCCTCGATTTCTGACACCAGCATAAGCAGACTTTGTACCCTCAATCACCACCATGTGTCTCCACACTACCCCACCTCCATGCGCATCATATGCCGTCAGTTTTACAACACGAAAAGCCCTACTCAGGTGGGGTTGCATTACATACAGGCTTCAAGCTGTTTCAGAAGATCTGAACTGAGATGGGGAAGCCAAAAATAATTATTTCTCAGGACTAGAGGGAGCCAGGCAGAGCCAGAGAAAAATCCTGCACTACCTAATGTGGTTGGACCACAAGGGACAGAAAGGGTAGGGTGGTACAAGTCAGTCAGTGCTACTTGGTTGGTCTGAGGACCAAAGGTTGCTCCTTGGGCTTCCTTTACTTAGCACAATAAAAAACCCCTAAGGCCAAAGATTGATTTCTCAGCAATGAGCAAGTATCAGTGAAACCTCCTCACAAAGCACTTCATCATCCTCCTCTCTATACTGCATAAGAAAAAGGGCAGCTAACTGTGAATGCTAACACTGAGTGCTTCCCTGGAAGAAGGGCAGAGCTCTCCAGCCTGCTGAACAAGTCACTTCAGCCATGCCTTTCAATGGCATTCACTAGTTGTGCTTTCCTCATTTTCTGATTGCTCAACCTAAGATTTCCAGGTCTGAAGAAAGCAAACCTTCATTCTAAAGTTCACCAACTTTGGGAATCTTGACTTAGCAGTCTAAGGAGAAATCTTTTAACAGGTTTGGCTTTTGTGTTTGATTTTTTTTTTTCATAATAAGAAAAAATGAATTTATAAGGTTTCAGCAGTGGGATTACTGTCACCCATATTAAGTCCTGCCTCCTAGAATGAGTCCACCTCCAATTCAAAAAGAACACAAAAAAAAACCTGAACAAGCAGGAAATATATGTTTAACTTAATACTTAAGTTATTTTTCAACAAGCAGGTTTCCATTGTAACTAAATGATACCATGGATCTTTCATCCTAAATCATCTGAAAAAAACCAAAAAATGTAACTTCTAGAATGTTAAGTGCCTCTTCTCATTTCTTCTCTGTCTCTTGCATCTCTCAATGCATGAAAGGAATGGATCATTCACAGGAGGATGGATGTCTCTACTCATTTTGTGTCATTTTGCTTTTCAGTAGGAGAATCTATCTGATGCCAATAGACTAGGCGCACATGAGAACTGTGGAGCAACCAGTCAGTGAAGCACTAGTTAAGATTCTCTTCTTGCTTCATATTGTACTGTGTTAGAAGAGAATAAAATACTTTGTTATCTTAGCCCAAAATACTGGGTCAAACAGCAACAGTTGTCAGCTATATGCTCAGCACATGAAAATCATCACAAGTATAACACAGAAAGGGAAACTACTGCTGGAAATAGTTACACATAGTTTGGTGCAATATGGTTCACTGCTTAAATCAAGAATCCTTCCTGGGCTGCTAAGCATATGTTTCCCTTGCTGAAAATATACAAGCTTTCTGTGATACAAAGTCAAATGGATACTCAAGTAGCAAAGAGGTTCTGTATTCAGTAGATAATCCCTGGCTTGCTTTGAAACCAAATTGGGTAACACCCAGCCCCAAACTCACACACTTTAAAGAAAGAGATTGTTTGCTTTAAAAACTTTAGAAATTGATAACTGAGGCTGGCATGAAACTCATTTTCTCAAATGCCAGGAAATACATTTGTCAAGACCTACCGTCAAAATATAAGAAAAAGATGACAATCATCTATGAACAATTATATCCCTTTCTCATTTTTTACAATGATGCTAAAAATCCTCTACAGTAATAAGCTCATCTCCTTTTTGCGCAACGAATAGCAGATAAGTGCATTAAACCATAGTATTTTAGCATCAATCTACCAAGAGTAACATTAGAATAACTAAAGAATACTTTCAAAAATGTATGTTTATGAAAGAATTTAACTTTATTTAATGGAAATGGATTACTATTCTAGTAATAATTCCACAAATGCCAGAGAAGTTTTTTTGTAAGTGTTGTACAAATGTACACCTGAGATATATACCAAGCAGCTCTAACAGATGAAGGGAAAAACCTAATAGATATCACACATTGTAAATAAGAACATTAACACTGTCATGATAAACTGTGACAATTGTGGCAAGAACTATAAATAGATAAAAACTGAAGAGTTTTGTTTCCAATACTCTACATTCCAATTTGCATTTTTTATATATAGCCTGTAAGACAAACAGAGAAAATAAAAAATAAGGAAAGAGTTAAATTTGCATTATCCAAATTATCACTGCCAAATGTATATATTGGGAAGGGCTGAGACTGCTACAAATGATTGAGACTTCCTGAGACCTCCCCATTTAATGATCCAGTTTTCTTTCTCTTCCAGCTCTGCCAGTCATGAACTGTGTACAACGAACATTTAATGGAATTACTCTAGTGAGCCTTAACAACACTGGATTCTTTTGCATTGCATCACACATTTTCAATTATTTCTTCTGAGCCTCCAAAACACATCTACAATTGCTGACCCAGAGTGGTCTGAGGTCAAACAGCAAAACTCCCACAGATGCTCAAAATACTCACATCAACTAAAAGAACAGTTTGCTAAATGTGAATATTGAAGTAATTAATTCTTCTCTAAATCCATTTCACATAGGACCCTATCACCAACTAACACTGTAGTTCCATGAGTAGGTAAAGTTTGCAGGTTTGATGGCAACCCTCCCACCAGAAGTAGTCCCTCACTCCTGGTGTCTCCAACTACTCAGTCCCACTCCAATCTTTCCTGGTCCTTCCTAGTAGTCTATGAGACTTTTCAGCCTAGTCTCTATGTACGGGTTGTATGGGCACAGCTGCATTAGTTTAGATTATAAATAACTGGGAAAAAAAACATAGGGAAAAAAAGCAATTAAATCAGCAAATATCTTTAACAGCATTTACTATTCTGTATTTTGTTCTGTTCAAGCAAAGTTACAACAAACGAACAATCCACAACCTCCCCCCACAACCTATGTTTCCGCTAAGAACTTCTGTCACATAGTGGTATAACACTAACAACATAAGGAGACTCAAGACACGTAGTTCATTATCCTTCCTAATTATTTCTTTTATTACAGTTCCAATGCTTGAACAAATGAAATTTTCAATAACCCCGAATTTTCCAGGTTTTCCTAAAAAGACAGAAGGGGAATTGCAAGTACAGACTCTCAGCTGAATCTGTTTGCTGACTAGATCAAAAAAGCCATCATGCTTGTGAGTACTTTATTTTACTATTTACACCCAGAATAACACCTCTTAATCTTTGTACACTTAATCTGAAACAAACAGGATGCAACTCTTCAAATACATTATATAGGCAATTGAGGCATCTATTGGTTTTGGGTTCCACATGAAAGATCAAACACCCAGAAACCACAGAACACATTATCCAAGTCTTATTCATTTAAGTCTGTTTTTTGAATCGAGCCCATATGTCTAATCTTAATACTTTCTATAATAAGAAATTGTATGTATTCCAAAATCAGAGATTACTGGAACTGAATGTGAGAAAAGTTTAAGAATTTCCTGAATAATTCTAAAGAATTTTCTGGATATTCTACATAGGCAATGTAAAATATTAAATATTCAATAGCGGTATCTTTTAATTATGTTCACTATCATAAATTTTTACGTTATTGATATAAAACGGTTTAATTTAATTGCAAAGAAGAACAGGAAATGTGTCAATACCTGCTGTTGATGTGTAAATTGGGCAAGAATCGCTAAGTTTAGGATTCTGAAAGTTTTGGCAGGCCCTCACTGACACCAGTAAAGCTTGCGTCCACAGGTATCTAAAAAGAGCATTCCTTGTGCTGAATTAACCATTGTATTTTACAATTAAAAAGCTTTTGCTTTCAGGGATGTGCAAAAAGTTAAAAACCAACGTCATCACTTTCTACTTACTTCTTCTGCAGCAAACTTCAAGACAGCTGTGAAAGGTGTACTTTCAGGCACACTTAACCTGAAATCACAATGTAAGTAAAAGCGTGACTGCTAAGACAAACTGAAAAGCAACTCTATTTGTTGTAGAACTACACATTAAAATTTCACTTTTACCGATGGTAAAACTCTCGCCAAAGATGTGTGCGTTCTATTTAAGGTCCACATCAAAGCCTAAGAAGCAACCAAAGATCCGCACGGCAGTAAAACGAAGTAGAAAAGCCCTGACAGGAGAGTTAACAACAGAAAACCGCCTCTCGTTTCACACAGAGGAGAAAAATGCCTTTTCCACTCGTGCGAGAGCCCTGTCAGGATGACCATTAAAAGCCACGCGGCTCAGGAGCGCGTATGTTTGCGCTGCCGCCGGTTTTCACGGCCTCCTCGCGTCACGCAGCGACACCGCAGCGCGGCCCCGGCCCCGGGCACGGCCCCGGCCCCGGCCCGCCACACCACTCACACTTTGTAAGGCAGCCGCGGGTCCGAGGTAAGCGTCACTTTAAAGGTAACCTTCGACCTGGGGAGAGCGAGGAGAAAGCAGCGGGTTACGGCGGGGAGTGAGGGGGGCAGCGGGGTGCGGGGTCGCTCAGTCACTCACATGATGCTCCCAAGCTCCGCCGCTCCCCACCGACACGTCAACCGCCGCCCGGCGCCCGAGGGGGCCTTCGATGCCCCTTCCGCCTCCTGAGCTGCCCGCAGCGCGCCTGATCAAAAAGGAAAAATAAACATGCTCTGGCGTCCGCTACGGGGGAGGGAGCAGGGGTGTTCTGCCCCGGCGCCCCACTGGCGCAGGGAGGGGAGAGGCTGAGCGGTGGGCGAGCTGCACCGGAGAACGGCGGTGAGGATTTCTAATGAGGCAGTGGCTCTGGCTGTTCCGCACTGGAGGTAGGACTCCGGTACTGGGACCCCGCGTTTTCGTAGGCGTCGTGGAGTGACGTCCGGGAGGGGCCGTGGAGGGAGCGGGGTGGGCGGGACGGGGCCGAGGGCTTGGCGGGTGGCGTGCCCCGGGCCCGGCACGGCTGAGGGACATGGCGGGTGGCGGCCTGCGCGCCTCGCACCGGGCCGGCGGGGTCGGAGGTGTGGGGCCGTTAAACAAAGATGAGTCCCCTTCTTCTGAACAAATGCCAACAAGGGACTGCTGGATGTATGTGTGTGCTTGTATATAATTACGGGTGTGTGTATGTGTTTGTATTTATATATGTGCGTGTGTGTGTATGCAAATGTATACGTCTAATGCGGGGGTGGGGGTGGTTCATCGTTGGGTTTGGTTACCTGAGGTTTCGAGTCCCTGTGTCGGTCTCAAATGGAAATGTTCCGCAGGTGCTTGTTGAAGTGATGCAGGGGAAGACGGTTGCAAATACCAATTCCCACCCCCTTAACATTCAAAATCTTTCACATCTTCCTCATGAAAGGGGAGGTAGAGGTTGGAGTTTTGTTTGGATAGTGATGGATACTTTTGTGGCAGAAAAATAGCAGTTTCCAGTTTTGTTCATCTGTGACTTTTGACAAGCTCATTTCTTTTAAAGGCTAAATAAGGTTGCATGGAAGTGCAAAGTAGTTTTCTCTTTAATGCTTGTTCATCTGTTAATGCAGGTGATGACTAAGTTTCCAACTCCGGGTATGTCAGTATTGCCATTGCAGAAGGTATTTTGCCAGGCTGCTTTCATATTTTCTCCAGTCTCTACCGTCTGCAGGAAGGACAGCTTTCACTGTGGACTGAGGTGCTTGTTATCACACACTGCTTGCCAGACTGGTCATGGCAAAGTACTTTGTTGTGTTCACTTTAATTCGAGTCTTATTAGGGTTAGGGTAGAAGAAATGTCATACAAAAGGCAACTGACACATTGGAGTCACTGATTTTTTACCTAAGGACTGGCTCAATGCCCAGCTGTGAAATTTAGCTTTTCACCCTTGTGTTGCTCTTATTTGAACATAGACAAAACTGAAGAAATTTCAAAAAAGAACAAGAAGAAATTCGCTAGAAGCTTGTACAGTGGCATTAATATTTCTGTGTATCTCCTGCATTTACTGTTATGTTACTGTGTCTTTCATGTGGCTCATGCTCATTTTGTAATCCATTAGTGATCTCATGGCTTTTTCATCCCCCTGCTTCTAAGAGATCACACCTTAAGTGAGAAATAATTGTCATCTCTGAGCGTGTAACCTTGCATTTTGTGTAGCTAAATGTCATTCCATATTTATTCTTGCCCTCTTCAAAATCAATTGTTTTTGTAGGATGTTGTCTTTGATTTATACAAGTCTCTGTCATCCGCAGCTTTCATTAATGCATTGCTTTTTTCTGTGCCACGGTCATCAATGTAGATGTGGAATAAAAGACTGATCCATTTAGAACTTCCTTTCTTGTCTTTCAGCATAAGGGCTTCCCCTCTGAGGAAATAAGCGCACCCAAATCTTCATGCTGTTGAAGCTGGACTGCTTTTAGTATGCAAATTTACTTGGTTAAATCTGGATTGAGCATACGTATGCTATAATGCTGCTAAGAACAATCTAAATCTAGGCTGGGGTAGTCCTGTCTTCCATCCACATGGTCTTGTCCTTTGCCAGGCAGAGGAACCAACAGTCATGACCAGGGAGAGAGTAGTTCAGGGAACTGATTTGGTAAAAAACCAACATTTTCCTTTTAGGTGGTTTTCATCTGGTTACATTACTGAACCAGCAACAAAGGACATGAGGAAGCATGTCTGGCTGGCAGTGATATTGCACTGCACCTTGGGTCAGCTTAAGATGCTGTGGAGCTGTATCCTGAACAGATATCAGGAGATCCTGACCCTGATGTTACCAGCAAATAAGGATGCTATCACAGATAGCATCCTTATTTGCTGGTAACATCAGGGTCAGGATCTTTGAATGCAGATTCAGGAATCCAAGTGATTTCATAAAAATAAGACTTCTCCTGTGCTGTAAATGTATAATTTGACTGTGCTGTCTAAACCTTTTTTGAAAGCTATCAGGGTTGGGGGTTTTTTTCTGATAATTTACAATGTAGAAAGGAAGGAGAACGTGTATGATTTTTCTCTTTCATCTGGGAGAGTTGATGGGACTTGGGTGTCCTGTATGCAAAAAGACAGGGATAGATTAGAGGTGGCTGTAACTGATGGGTTTATACACGACAACGTTCTCCCCAACTCCAGAAAAACTGGTCCATTATTACTAACGAAGTCTGCCCTTGTTTCCCTGCAAGTGAAACCGGAAAAGAAACTGGAATTCTTTATTCAATTTGTTTTCCCTACAGCTCTTACTTACCCAGACTTAAATATGTTGTTTAATAGCAATGAGACACAAGTTTGACTTTCCTAGCTGCGTAGATAACAAATGGGATGACAGTTTGAGCAATTAAAACAATTGAGATCTTTGGCAATTTGTAAACACATTAGTACAACAGAAAGCTTTTAAGTCAGGAAAATGGAAAAAAAAAAAGCTGGAAAATAACTAAAAATATCCATCTGGATGCTAAGATGTGACAGGTGAATTAAAATATCTTTGACAACACTTCAGGTAAATCCCTTTAATAGTAAATAGCATTGCAAGAGAGAAAAGTACTGCAATGCATAGGAGCTATTCATCCCATGTGCTTGTATTATATAGGTAGCTACCTGGCTGGACCTAGTTTAATTGTGTGAGGGGAAATAAACAGAACAATAAGGAAGGAAGGGGAATTCAAAAAGTACAAAAAACAAAAACAAAACAAAAACCTTACTAAGATCTATTGATCAGTATTTAACTGCCTGAGCAAGATGATTACTTTTCATAGCAAAGGGTAAAATTATGCTGGAAGGTGCAGCTGTTTCTTGAAGTAAGATGGAACATGTAGAATTACAATGTGGGGTGGAGGGAGGTGTTTGTTTCTCAAGTAGTTATATCCTATACAGAGACATTTCCTTACTTGTAGCCTGAATACAAGTTCCCAATAAACATTTTCTGAGTTGTCATAATTAATTACCATAATTATTGTACTTATATGCAACATGGGGAAAAAAAGCTATTTGATAGTATTTCTACCCACTTTCAAAGGAGTAAAGGACAATGTAGAGTACAATATGCTGGAGAACTGTGTTTAAAGCAATGTTATTTAGTCTGCGTTTTTTTCCCTCTTTGTTTCCTATTCTCCCTTGTTGTAGTCTCTTAGATAAGGTACATTGGTGAGCATTCAATTAGAGCAGCCACGTGATACAGAACTGGGAATCACAATTTCCTGCTCATCCAGCAACAAGTAAACATGGCCACAGTTCAGAGTCTGGCCATAAAAATTAAGCTGCAGTGTTTGTGTTTTTGAAAGATTTCTCCTTTGCTTCTGAAGCACACACTGTGTCTTAAAGTATGTATTTCTAACATTCATGAGTGTATATGCCATTCGAAGAACACCAATTTTTATGCTAAAAAACATGCTCCCATGTGGAGGAAGGTTACCACACAAGCATCCGGCCTGTGAACTTCATGGAAGTACCAAATCTGAAATTTTAAGAAATGCAGTAAAGTATCTCCCATCTGCAAAACGTACTTTTAGCCTTGTCAGTTTTGGACTAAATAAGGAATATTTAACTTCTAAGAATCTTTGCTGAAAAAGCACTGAAGCCTTTTAGCAGGTATGTGGAAAATTAAATCTTGGCGCTTGCAAACTTTTCTTCTATGCTTGCGAACAATGAATTAAACGAGCATTGCCAAGCAGCGTGTTACAGGAGGGAGAGAGGGAGGCAAAGGAAACACAGTGTTTCTCCAACCAAGCACTACCATACGGAGTACATGGATAACAGTCTAATTCCTTCTGGTCTTAGTGGGGCTGTGGTTTCACCAGATGGATCGAGCAGTGCTAACCCCCATGAAAAAGGAGAGGTCCTGTTTTTTCCCCTGCTTCTGCCTCACTCTCTGTTCCTGGCCTCCTGCCTGCTTGCTGCTCCTTGCTCTGGCTTTGTTGCTTAGTGGATCCACCTGTGAGTCAGTTCAAACCAGCAGAAGACATGGATGTTTCCCTGCTGGCTCAGAGCATTGGGTCAGCTCTGGGAAAGGTCTGAGCTGACACAGCAGGTGAGGCAAGGAGATCTTCCCCTTTTGTCAGTAGGGAAACATGGGGCAAGGCTTCCTCTTGATACCGTTTCCTATAGTCAGAGGGCTGGGGTCCTCCTCTGGTGGGTACATCCCCTTAACTCTCCGTTGGCTCAGGGTGGTGGTGTGTCTCTTGGCTCTCCCCCTGATACAGGTCAAGCTCATCAATGGTAGCCCTGTGACTCTACCCAGTGTGTAGAGGCACCTCCTCAGCCGCAGAGTCCTGCTACGTCGGCAGGAATCAGCTGCCTTTCTCAGGTAGAGTCTGCTGCTGGCTCTGGTGGGATCTTTCTGTAGGAAATTCAGCTCTCCAGAAAGGAAGCAATAGCCCTGCATGATCTCTAGGTCGTTTTTGTTGCAGAACCTGAAAATCTGACGTTGTGCACATTTCTTTGCCAAAGATTCTGTACTCCAAGGCTACAAGCTGCAGCATCAGGCTATATTGACTGCTCTGTCTGAGCACGTTGGCTGTAGTTTAATTGTCCTTACTTTTTACTCCCCAACAATTAATTACAGATTCTATGTTTTCTCTTTTTTTTAAAAAAAAAGATAGTGGTGTAACACATAACATAAATTTAGCCTGTTTAAACTAGCCTGTTGGTACCCACCAGTGAGAAAACTTTAATCTCCTTTAAGTAGGGGGTTTCCACCTTTGGGAGCCTGCAGCCTGTATGAGACAAAAGCAGTTTTTTATTACGTACTGTGACACTGGGTTTCTCTGTAAAATATAGGCATATATAGGATTTTTAAAAAGCATTGTTAAGCCAAAGATAGAAGACGATTATAACAATTTAGGAATGCAATGCAAAGTTAATAATCAGACAAGTTGGCACACCTTCATAATCTTCAACAAAATAGTAATTAAAAACCTATTACAGTTCTCTCATGTCACAAATATTTTACAAAAATAGCCTGTCAAAATGAGAAGATTGCATACAAATGTCATATTAGTCATATAGAAATCATAATGCTAGGCCTCTAGACTTCAGAAGTTTTATTGTGTGTGTGTATTAGATAGTACAGATAACTGTATACCAAACCAAGGATTAATCTTCTGAAGCACCAGCACTGGATGTATTTGTCAGCTGTAGGTAGTGTTCCTTTTTCCACATGTGGAGGTCTGGTGGTTTGGTAGGGGTTTTTTTTCAATTGCTTTGAAAAATTTATTGCTAAGAAATCTTTAAATCAAAAGGATAATAAGTATTAAACAGGAAAAAATGTCTGGAAGAAGCAAAAATGGGTCGTCTTTCTTCTTCTTTCTGACATTTTTTTGTCATGGAATTTGATTTAAGTAGTAACACTGTTATATAGATGTACTGTGTCCTATTTTCTAGAATTTATTTGAATCATTTTACCTTTGAATAATTTTCCAGGTGAATAATTTTCCAGGTGCCCCATTCATCTTTAAAAGCAATTTGATTTATCTATCTTCTGTCATGATGACAATGATGACATTTTTGTTAGTGATATCAGTGCTGATGTGGTTTTTTTTTTTTATATGCAGGAAACGTTTTTGAAGTTCGTTTCCATATGATTCATTGCCATCGTAATTATGTTTTAATTGGGCCCTAAGAAACAAAATAGCATCTTTTGATTTGAGAGTGTCTAATAAACTGCATTCTTCAAATCTGAAGGGAACCCATCCCTCTGGTGAGGAAAGGAAGACATTTTTTGGGGAAGGTATAGATATAAAGAAAGCATGTCCAGATCTACAGATTTAACCTTTTCCCATAATTGCTAACTATATCAAAATCCTTCTTGCTTGTACAGACAGGAAACACAGTTAGCTTAGGGTTTTATAGAATATTTTATTAACTATGTTTTGGTGGGTTGTGAAAAGATTGTATTTTGTCAGCTAGTCACCAGTCTCAGGAAAAAGGTCTACCTTTATTACCCGCCTGCTGCAAGCAGTGAATTCTGTGGTCTGAGCATGCTGCTCTGAGATGGCCCAATATGTATTTTCATCTAATTATGCAGATTCTTTTATCCAGTAAGCTTTCCTGTGTGTTGATTTCCTTGCATCCATCATCAGGCTGTGCATTTCTATTGTTTATTTTTACTATCATTATGTACTACAGTGGGTTAGCTTGCACTGGAGATAAAATCACCTTGTTTACAAGATGATTCAGAGAAACAAACAATATACGCAGATGTATTGCGGACTCCTATAGTGAAACATTAGATTGTACAGAGGCATAAATTCAGGCTAAGAACATTTTTATTGTAGCATCCTTTTCTTCTGTAGAACATAAATACAAATCCAACTGAGGTGCTTTTCCAGTATTAACCAGGGTACCTTTCTTATGTTCTGTTTCACCTCTTAAGCAGGTTGTGCTTTATGTGCAGAATTAAATTGTAACTAAAAGTCCATGAAAATTCAGTGAAAGACAAAAATGTCATCCTTGATGTGCAACCATGATAAAAAAACCAGCAAGAGTCCTGATTCAGCTCCTACTGCAATTTAATTATTCATAAAGCACCTAGCCTATTAGATTTTTATTTTTTTAATAAGGGTTACTTTTCTTTTTAAACTTTAAATAAATCGGGTTATTCTAGTGAATTCACAGTTAACATTTAACTAAAAAAACTGCACAAATTCTTGCTGAAGTGAAGCAAGAAATTAAGCTAAATTATGTTTCCATTTTTGAAAATTATGTTTCCATTTTTGAATGTAAAGACTGGCAAAGAGAAGGAGATTAAAGAAGAAATTAATTTCAGGTCCAGGAAGTTATGATTCTGACAGGCTTAGAACAAGATGTCAACTGTGATATCCCTCACAGTTCTCTAAACAAGGTCATCTTGTATATATTTTCTTTATTCAGTCATTTGTTATGAAGATACCTCTTGTATTTTTCCTCCTCTCCTTTTTGTTCTCTTTGATGGCAAGCCCAGAAAAGAGTTTATATAGTCTGCAAGTATTACTGCAAGAGGACAGTTTTCACTGACACAGAGGTGAGGTTACACAGATCACTCGTTTAGTGTTTGAAGGGATTAGAAGAGAGATTTACTGAGATGGCAGAAGGTGGTGCATCTCTGTGGAAATGAAAAAGAAGTGAAAACCTATGTTGTGTTTGCAAAGTCTGGACTTTTAAATTGCTAAAGCTCTGTTTGGCAAAAAGATAAACATGACCTTTAATTTTTTTCATCTAGAACAGGCCTTTCTAACCTGCTGTGGTTCAGGACACCAGCCTTCAAATCTTGACTCTGTTTATGAGGCTTTGCCTTCAAATTTCTTTGGGTACAAAGCCAAGAATTTCTCTGCATGTCTCCTTCCTGTGGGTTTCTTAATGGATCAGAGGTTTAGCTGGAATGAATGTTCTGACCTGGGAAATATGCTTCGCCTTTTGGTGCTTGCTGTAGCACAATGCTGAAGATTTGTCTGAACATTTAAGATGCTTTTGTGTTAGATGTGGTGAGAAACTTCTGGTTTCTGGACCATTACCCATGAAGCAAAATTAATTCTAGTAAGTGCAAAATTATATTGGCACAAGGGATTTTTAAGCTTTAAAGTGTGACACTGTTAGAAATAATCAAGAAAGAAGCAGAGAACAGAAAATGACCCTTAAATAGCAGATAAAGACTTGAGCTGTGTTGTGCCAAATGAGTTTCTGAGTAATGTGTAATTCCTTTCAGTAACTTTTTGTTTGCTTTCTATTGCAGTTTTTTTTTTATGTAGCATATTATGTCGTTAGGATATCTTTATGCCATCTCCTAAACACTACTGTTTAGCAAGAGTTAAGAAAATATATTAATACCTTTAAGTCTTCTGATTGCAATAAATTTTAACTGCAGATCCAACAGTAGCAACAGAAGGGGTAGGGTTCAGCTGAACAAATGTTGGTGCCAACTTTGTAAATATCTATACCTAAGCTAGTTCCCTTGGGTTCCCTTTATATTCAAAGCAAAGAAGGTACTTCTAGTGCACAATTTGTATTATTCTGAAGTAGATATCTGAAAAGATGAGCTATTCCCCCCAAGTGCCTATTTCTTCTCAGATCAACAATAGGGAGAGGCTAGGCTGGCTAGCTCTCCTGTTGAAATCTACTTTATACAAACAACAGGGTTTGGTGAGGTGAATCCCACCCCATGTTCATGCCCCTATGCTGTTCTGGAGCTTCATAATCCAGACCCCCTGTTGCACTGTTCCTCATGTAACTTTCGGCACCCAGTTGAACGCAACTCGATTTTATATGGTTCTCTCATTAGAATATAGTGAGAGGCAGGTAACTTCACGTTGTAACCCACCCAATGTATGAATTGCTCTTTCAAGTTGTTCTGATTTTTGTAGGTCCATCAAAAAAGAAATTATTTCTGGGGCCTTCTCTTTATACAGTATTCTTAAAATACTACAAAGCGTAACAGATTATATCAATCTTTAATAAAAAAAAATCTCGGTTAACAATCATGCCATGTATGAAAGTCAAATCATATTAAGATCTGGAAAAAAAAGAAAGTGTAAATAGGATTTCAGTGGATAACTACAGTAATGGTTACCATTCTCATGCAAGAATAAAAGAATAACTACATTTCACATTCCACGAGCAACGTCAGTTGAGGCTAATGTGGTATCTTCACAGAAGAGGGCATCTTCCATCTATCAAAAGCTTGCATAATTAAACCCTTAAGGTTTTCCTGCTATGAAAAGAAAAAAATGAAACAATAGTTTTAGCGATGATTTATATATTCACTTAGGTGTCTGTTCTTCATGCCCTCTATCCTGTAGTCCTCATCATTTGTATTGGGATCAGTTGTCTCACCCCGTGGAGTCAATCTGGGCTAGTATACCTCTAACTTTAGCAGATAATTCTCTTTTTCTGAAAGCTCCATTGCACCTATTCCCTTCAGATATTGCTTTAGGAACACTCCCAAAGAGAAATCAGGATTATGTATGTTAGAAGAGCAGAGTGATATACAAAGAATATAAAACAGAGTAGTAAATGGTAGCATAGAACTGAATAAAAGAAATGAAATGGAAAAAAGGCAAAAGGAAGATTGAATAAATTCATTGGAAAGAAGACAACACAGAATGGTTGAGGTGGCAAGGGACCTCTGGAGGTCACCTGGTCCAACCGCCGTGCTCAAGCAGTGCCACCCAGAGCAGGTGGCTGAGGACCATGTGCAGATGGCTTCTGAGTATCTCCAAGGATGGAGACTCCACCACCTCCCTGGGCAACCTGGGCCAGTGCTCGGTCACCTTCACAGTGAAAAAGGGTTTCCTGATATTTGGGAGGAACCTCCAGTGTTTCAGTTTGTGCTGATTGCTTCTTGTCCTAGTTCAATACAGTAATTCAAAGGAAATGAGCTGTACAGGAAAGTGATGACAGAAAAAGGAAATACAAAGTAGATTGGAAGAGAATGGAGAAAATTTGTGGCTATCACCTGTCTACTGACCAGATGAGTGGAACCAAAATGATAAAACCACAAGGATTGTTAATGAAGTAGTCAGATAATTGAAACTACATACAAGGGGAAAATGAAATGGGGAAGGATGAGATAACATCAAACACATTGTTAACTTGCAAAATCTACCCAAAACCAAATGATAGAGGACAGAAAAATTCTCTGAATTTTACATATTTTCATAGTTTCGTTCTTGATTACATGTGTACTGTCTCCATTTGGACACTCTTTTATTGTTGCAGTCTGGCAAAAAAATTCTGGCACCACGCTATTGGGTGTTTTTCTTCCTCTTCTATGTCAAATTAAAGTTTTTTATCCTGTGTAATTCCAGCACTATTTACATTTTCTCTTTGCTTTCTAATTTCTTTTGCTGATCCCTACCTTATTTGCACTCTGAGCATATTTTTCCTCTTAACTCTGCCTTCCCCATGCTGTGCTCCTTGTACTCAATCATGTTGTTTGTATTGCACAAATTACCAGTTCTTCACCAGTTCTCACCTTCCATCTGTTTTTCCTTAATATATAAGCCAAGAGATGGCTGCTGCAAGATTGTTATGTAACCTTAAATTCATAGTATTATCTATTACATTAAAATATTTAAAATGTGCTGTCTGTTGTAGATACTAAGTTCCTGGGTCTGGTTTGTTTTCCCATATAGAGTAAGCAGTGATACAGATTCAGTCAATGTATTCCAAATGAATCACCTGTATGGAGGAGTAAATGTAAATGTTGCATAAAAAGAGGATTAGTGTCTTTCCTCTGTCATATACCACATTCAACCTACTGTAAAAACAGCAGATTTCCCAACACAGATGTGCTACCTGAAAAATTCAAAAATACCACATGGAAAAAACAGTACCTATACATTACATAATAAAATATATCATATTAACAAGTTTTCTTATTTTTATATGATGCACAATAGAGCACTTTGTTTTTGTAGGAACTTCAGAAACTAAAATGGTAATGCGACATTCATTATAACATAATAACCAATCTTAATAGACAAGTTGTAACAGGAGTCATATTCTTACAGAACTGAGCATTCAGCAGTTAGTAGATTTCAAAATCATAATAGCGTAAGTAAAATAACAACTAAAGACAATTCCACTCACAAATAAATTAAACTAGTTTGTTAGACTTACTGCTCCTACTAGATCTGTACCATAGCTTTTAATCCATATTCTCTCTATCTATATCACAAGTAAGCTGATCATCTTCAGTAAAGCTATTGTGCAAAAACTAAAGGAACAAATGTTAGTTCAAGAAAATACTGTCTACTCAAAAGTTCCCGCAACTTGTCGTTTTTACAGGCAATTATTGTTTCAGATGATTTAGAGGATTTGGGAAGTTTTTCAGTTTATTTTATTTTATTTTTATTTTTAATTGAAAGTATTCATTTTGAAAGGGAGAATGTCAGAGAGGTATTAGTTAAGCTTAGGTTTTTGAGGAGTATTTGTAGGTAGTAAATTAAGGTCATGCTATATTATACAGATTCAGATTAGCAAAAAACCCCAAGACCAGATAAGAGTGCATTTGCACTATTTTGCCTATTGTTTTCTTGCACAGTCTGTGCTGAATTAATGCATGAGGTAGAACGTATTTTCTTCAGGCAAAGCTCCTAGTGACTTCCTAGACAGGAAGAAGAGTGTGGAAACTGATGTTCTTCTGAAGTAGAACTTCCCGTGGTTGTGTTTGTTCAGTGACTTGTCTCCACATACAAAATGGTCCTGCTTGCTATTGATATTTTGTCAGACTGAACGGGTCTTTTTCGCTTCAAAGACATTCTTATTAATTCTGTTTCAAAGCCCATGAAGGTATGTTTTATCAAGTGCTCTATTGGCACTGTGGAAGTGGATTTTCTAAGAAACCCAATTGACTTCTTGAGTCAATTATTCTGTTAAAGCTGCTTGTATGGTTTTCAGAACATGAATGTTGTAGGAAAGAAGTAATCTTGCAATTTTCTGGCATGCTGAAGGTTTTTATGTTGTTACCTACATTTTTACAGAATTTTTTTACAGAATTGCAGAGTAGTTCAGGCTGGAAGGCACCTCTGGAGATCATCTACTTTACCTCTCCTCCTCAAAGCAGGGTCACCTAGAGCTGGTTGCCCAGGACCTTGTCCAGCTAGGTATTGAATATCTCCAAGGATGAAGGCTCCACAGCCTTTCTGGGCAACCTACACCAGTGTTTGACTACCTTCACAGTATAAAAGCTTTTTCTTACATTTAAGTGGAATTTCTTGTATTTCAATTTGTGCCCATTGCCTCTTGTCTTGTCACTGGGCAATACTGAGGGGAGCCTGGCTCTGTCCACTTTACTGTCCCTGTCAGGTTTATATAAACATTGTTAAGATCCCCCTGATCCTTTTCTTTGACAGGCTGAATAGTCCCAACTCATATGTCAGATGCTCCAGTCTCTAAATCATCTTAGTGGCCCTTCGCTGTACTTGCTCCAGTGTGTCCATGTCTTTCTTGTACTGGGGAGCCTAGAACTGGACCCAGCAGACAAGATCTGTCTCATCAGCACTGAGTGGAGGGGAAGGATCACCTCCTTCGATCTGCTGGCAATGCTCTTAATGCAGCCCAGGAGGCACTTGGTCTTCTTTGCCACAAGGGCACATTGATGGCTTATGGTCAGCTTGTTGTCCACCAGGTCCCCGAGTCCTTTTCTGCAAAACTGCTTTCCAGCCAGCCACTCCAGGCCTGTACTGGTGCATGAATTAAGAGGATCAGAGTTTATATCCTGGAAGGATGTGAAGAAAAATTGATTAAATATTTAATTGTGTTGCAGATGTTATGTCTAGAGGAACAAAATACTCTGAGAGTGTATTTCTGGCTGAAGGCAGCAGTAAAACCCACTCCCTTAGTCTTCTCTTCTTATGCCTGAATAAACCCACATTACCAAGCCTTTCTTTGTATGTTGTGTGCTCCAGCTCCCTAATCATCTTGGTGGTCCTGAAGTAGGCTTGTCCACTTTTTCAAAATCTTCCTTGTATTAGGGATCCAAAAACTGCACAGAATACTCTGGATGCAGTCTCAGGTGCTAAATACAGAAGAATCACTTCCCCTACCCTGCTGACCTCACTCTTTCTAATGCAGCCCTATAATGCATTTGACCTTCGTTGCTCAACTTTTCTGCGCAACCGATCTCCCCAACCAGATTTGTTGCCTGATGTTATTCCATCCCAGGCACAGGACTTTGCATTTGACCTTGTTGAACTTTGTGAGGGTCCAGTCAGCCCATTTCTCCAGCCTCTTGATGTCCCTCTGAACAGCAGCCCTGCCCCTGAGCACGCTGATTTTGCTATTTTCTATAGGCTTCCTCATGGTGCATTCTGTTTCTTTATTCAGGTTGTTAATAGATATCTTCCCCAGTAGCGACCTCCAAGGAGCACCACTACCAGCTGACTTCATACCATTCATCACAACCCTTTAAGTACAGCAGTCCAGCTAATTTTCCACCTGCATTGTAGTCCACCTATTGAAACCGTATCAGCACTTTGCTTAAAGCATACTAGGGGAGACCATCCTGAAAACTGTAGTAAAGACAGGCTAAATGACATCCACTGCTTTCCCATCAGCTGCATAGCTGGTTGTCTCATCATAGAAAGCTGTCAAGTTGCTCAAGGAGAGTTTGCCCTTTGTAATCTGTGCTGATTGTTTCCAGTCACCTCCAGTCCATCCTATGCCCTAGATAAAGAATCCAGGAGGATCTGCTCCGTAACTGTCCCAGGGACTGATGTGAGAATGACTGGTTTGTAGTTCCTCAGAGCGTCCTTCTTACCGTTCCTGAAGATTGGTCTGGTGTTTCTGTTTTACCACTCATCAGGAACCTCCCACAATTGCCACAGTCTTTCAAAGATCTTACACTCTAGTCTTGCAGTGACACTGGCCAGTTCCCTCAGCACCACCTTTATCTCAGAAGTTTTTTATTAACGAAAAAATCTTCATCTTAAATACTGTACATTAGCACACATATTTCTGCTTCTCTCTTGCTCCCTGTTACGCATATATATAAAGAAAAAGAGAAATGTATAGGTTAATACTTAAGTAGAGAAATTCCAAGGCAGTAGTAAGAAAATATAAATTTTCAAGAAAATTTTAGAAGAAAATAGAGCTTAGATTCCTGAACTTTTTGAAGTCAAAGGGAATTTTGCAATTTACTTCAATGGATCCAAAATTTCACTCACAGTATTTATGACTTTATAAAATTTGGAACATAACCTGCCTTTGAATCAAGTGTAGAAATTTCTTTGAAACTAGTTCTAAAGTTTTAGAGAGAAAAATTAATATGAATTGGAAATGTAATTAAAAAAAAAAGAACTGAAAAGTTAGAGCATTCACAGTTTTTTCTATAAACTCTTGTCAGATTCTATGAAAAAATGGGGCATGACCTTCATGAAAATTCATTTGCGTTTTTTGATTGACAGCAGATCTTTATATTGGGTCAATATGAACGCATTCAAGTGACTCCATTCATACAAATTCTGTTAATAGGATCCCCTTCTGACCAAGAATGTGTATTTTGCATGTAGCAGGCACGAAGCTGACCAAAAGAGATGATACCTGTAAAAGTGAAGTTTCTCCTGGGAGTGGCTTAGTGGTTGCAAGCTTTTTATTTGGCCAGACTTAGGCAATCAGAAGTGTACAAAGAGTCCATTCAGATGATAAAGTGATATGCACACGTTAAAGAATATAAACACATTTAAGCACTAAAACAGTTGTTTTAAGAAAGAGAAAATAATCAATTTTAAGGCAGTGTTTAAATGTGAGTCTGCACTTAAACTGTCTCATTGGAGATGAAGAGATTGCACTAAATAATGTCTAGCAGATGTGATAGGGAGTCAAATGAGATGTGAATGTCTTCACTGCCTCGGTATAATGAAAATCAGTGTGATAGACAGTGGAATTGGAAGATCAAGCAGACTGGTGAAAACCTTAATTAAGGGAGATACAATTTTTTCACTGGTCTGTAATGACAGTTGGCAGAGCCAAAGACAGTCACAGGAGGAAAAAATTCATTTGGTTAATGCTCAAGCTAGACACTACTAAGTTTCCGCAAAAAGAAAGAAAAACATTTTCTAAATGTATACTTCACTAGTCACATTTACTGAACTATAAGACATGCTTCTACAAATACTTAGAAAAAGGAAAGGATTAGTTTTGATCCACATGAAATAGTGAATTCAGCTAAAAAGACATAGAAATGATTATGCTTGAGTAACTAGGCTTTTCATCCTGTCTGTTTAACAGAAACTGAAAATGAACACATCCTACTTTTAATATTTGCAAATTTCTTAGTTGGAAAGAGTTATTTTTGCTCTTGGCAACAGTTCAGTTAGGGTTTGGGTTTTTTTTTAAACTTCAATTCTGCAACACATATTTAGAACGAATTTGTTAACATTTGCTCTGCTTGTTCAACTAATGCTTGTTTTACTCCATATTAATGCTTGCCTGATCAACCCAGGGAATTTTTTTCACCCTGTACCCCAATATCATAAAAACTAATAGCAATGGTGTGACTTTCTCATCAACTTTTCTTTAGGAAGCAATAGCTTCTGCTTTGTTACTTACCGTGGAGGAGGTAGGCAAGGAGAGTGAGGCAATGAGCATTTTAGCATAGAGTAGTATGGCATGTGCCATCTTCATGCCATCTCGCGTCTGCATGGCCTTCCTTCTCGTGGATCTGAAGATCCTGCTTGGAAAGCCAAATTTCTTAGCTATGGTGTGTTTTATGGAAGTGGCTTCAGACCTTTTCTAGAGTCTCAAAGAATTCCTCAGAATGGTCCAGCATACACATTTCTTTCTCACTGAAGCATCTGATTTTGCTACACTGTCCTTTGTTCATGTAATTACATCATTGCAGGGCAATGGCATTTGGGTAGGACAGGATACAGTTCCCTAAAAGTATTTTCGCTAGTGCCATTTGAAACACTCCTTCTTGATCTAAGCCAACTACATGGACCTGGCAAATATGACACAATTCAGAGAGATTTGCACCCTTCTTGCATCTCAGTGCGATACCCAGGATGCCTAATGGCAGCTAAAATGGCCCTAACTGCCAACATTGCACATCTGAATCCTGTTTCTAGTGGTTGGCCTGCTGAATCGCTCTTTAGGCTCCTGGCGTACTGTCTGGATCTCTGCAGAGTACAACAGCTTAACCACCTAGATTTAGGTGGTCATAACATCGGGCTGAATCCCACTCTGGTTGCCTAGACTCCCATTATGGTCAACAGAGAAAAGACAACTCTTCTAAAGTAAGATTCATTTGCACTATTTGAAATGTTTACCTTAAGATAAGTTACATCCTTAAAACGTCTGTTTCTCATTACTCACTATTGAAGGATGCTACTCCATACAGGTATCTGCGTCTGATTTCTGTGTATTCCACCCCATTTGTGTTTGGTCGCTCAGCAGTGCAGCTTAACAATGCAGACTGATTTTGGCATAGAAAGTATTGAATCTTGTTGTCAAATTCTCCTTGCATGATACATCAAATTAATTTTCTTCCAAATCATGAGTAAAAGAGAGTCTGTCATAACCTACCTGCATGTTTTGTAGACTGAAAAGCATGCCAATTATTTTTGTTAATGGTTTGCTGTTATTACTTATCACACCTTAATTATGGCTACTTATATTGCCTTTCCAGTTTCTGACTCTCCAGTCATATTTTGCATGTATTTTTCTTCCCTGGGTATTATTGATACTGTACAGCTTAATAATAAAGTAAATGTGGGTGTTCCAGTAAAATAGCCCTTCCCACTAGATAAAGAGGCCTGAAAGAGAAATAAAGAAGAATAGAAATTGAAAATTTAAAAGTCCTTGCTCAAACACCAAACATTAAGAGCCTGAATCTTCACTGTTAAATTTCTAGATCCAGAGAACTGGGTGTAAGATACCTGCATTTAAAAACTAAAACCACCTTCATAATCTAGGAGAGAGTGAGAGGAGTCAATTTCCTAACTTTTCTTCTTCTTTATAGGACAATATTAAATATCTAGCTGTAACTGCATACTCCAGTTTTATTTAGGATTTGTAAGTTTCTTGATGTGCAAATGTATTCTGATATATATAACTGCTGTAGTTTTTATTCAGTTTTACTCTGAAGTAAAAGCTTTTTTTTTATTAGTAAGGACTTACATTCTCTGGGTGGAAAGCCTGAGAAAGAGATTATTTCTCATTAACTTGATTTTATATGAAACCAAATTGTATTAATCACCCTGTAGATATTCTCAGCATGTGGAAAAGTAATTAAAATAGGTATGTACCTTGTCATATGAAGTTTATTCACAGGTTTCGATTTAGCAACTTTGCAGTAGTCAAAGGAGCAGAACATTGGTATGAAGCTGAAGAAGAAAATGCTGTGTGAAGAAGCACATCCTACTCTATTAGAAATGGAAAACAAGTAAGAGTGAAGACAGAAAACACAGATTTGTGCTTGGGCCTAATTAATTTCCCTAGCCCATTTCCAAAACCAATCTTCCCCCACTTGCCAGTGCTAAGGATCATTTAACCAATACATGTTTAAACACTCAGACTGTTTAAATCAGTTAGCATAACAAGTTTTTGGCATAATTCTGCTTGAGCTCTTTGTATTTTTCTTCCCTTAAAATTTCTAATGGAAAACAGTATCTTACTTAAATAAAATTAGAACAAAAGAGACCTATCATGCATAATGCCCTATATCTGCTATGGAAATGGAAAAGGCTCATGCAGAACTTTGTATAGGAATGGAAAATGATACAGTGCTATTATTCATTAAGAAAATAAGCAAAACCCCACAATGCTGAGTATTTTAAAAGTGTAGTCAGGCTTTTCATTGTAAACTACAGTGGTGAACATGTGACAAAGGAGCTCTGCTGCTACCTTTTTATTCTGTAGATGGAGTTGAAAAAGTCTCTGCCTCTCCTGAGGCCCCATTTCTCTGGCTGCTTTCCCAAGGACTCACTGACCTTGGCAAGAATGTGATGCAATATTTCTGTAACTGCAAAGGAATGGGACATCAGGTTGTTGGAGCCACACACACATGGTTTCTTTTACTATTGACATCTAAAGTAGCTAAGAACCTAACTCTGAAGATCAAACCTAAAATTCTGATTTACAATGAGAGACAGAAAGGTGTACACATAAAATGCTCTGATGCTCTCTGAAAATCAGCAGCCTCAGTCGATTCTGTCAGGAGTGACAAAGTGGTCTTCACAGAGAAACTGGATGCTCTAATGGTAACACAACTGGAAGCATCAGAGGTGCAAATTCCGTTTTGTTGCACCAGCAAAGGTAGGCTGAACACAGATGGGAAAAGCATATTCTCTGGCTGTGACTTTTGCTTGATCATGCTAGCAAAAATGAAACCCAAGAGAATGTTTGGACCATGAATCATAACAGCTTTCCTTTCTACATATTTCCTTGAATTGTCAGATATCTCTATCTTGTACAGACTGCAGATAGTAGACAGTCGGTTTTGCCTGTGTCCCAAGTTTTTGGGAAATTTGGGTATGGACAACCCAGCTAAGAAGCAAGAAAGCATCAAAGCTTAGTTGTTACAGTGATGTGACCAGACTTGCCTCCTCTTTCACTGCATCTTGAATTATAAGAGAGAAACACATTTTGAGTATCTGTAGAAGCCCTTAGATGATAAGAACATTTTCCTCAACCTTGTTTTCTTACTTCATTTACAGATGCATGGCATCTCTGCCTTGTCTGCCCCATTTGATCTCACTAAGGCTCCCCACAATCATGGGCTGCTTCCTTCGTGCCCCGCTGCTTGGCCTTTCAGAAATGCGGTAACAGCTCATATTCTTTCTTTGCACACAGAAAGTTAAATAGCTGTGTCTTTTTTGCATTGACAACTTACTGATCAAGAAAATGTCAAAACAGAGAGCAAGATATGACATTTTAGTACAACAAAAATCAATAATCCTTTTTGTGATATTTCCCTGAGCTGGGGAATACTAATATGGAATGAAGGTGGAGGTCAGAAACTGAGATACAGCAGTGGAGTATAACAAATCCACAGAAAGGGATGAGTTTTACTAAAATTCATTTATTATTTTGTACCTGCAGTCATTCTAAGCAAAGTCCCCTAAGGAATAAAAATGTCACCAACACCATAGCTGCTCATTATGAATCAGAAAATTACTCTGAGCTGAGACTTAGATTTGTTCCAAAAGTCTGAGACTGGAAAACCTGAAGGTGGTAGTTTTGTATGGCCTTTTTTTTTTATTATTTCTTTTTTAATGGCAGAGAAATTTGAAACACCTTTGAATTCAACTTCTTACTCCAGTTTGACGTATAAAGCATGTGACCAAACATCATCTGCCCTGCTCGAGTGGGATTCTCTGTCATGAAGACAAAAGGAGAACTTGCATGCTGTGTTAGCCAGGCATGTGCAGAGCTGGCTAAGGCACAGAACCCTGCAGCCTCTGGGTACTGCTGGTTCAGCGACTCTGTGGATTACATTTGGGTAGTTAAGCATGTCTTTCTTTGAACCTCTTAAAGTTGGAGTTGTCCAGCTAATTAGTTCTGATGGGGCCTCCAGGCTCTGTTCTAATGTATTAAAAGTCAGAAAAGACCTTCCCAGCTTTTGTGCCTTATTTTAACCTAGATGCTTTAAACATAGATAGTTCCAAGGAAAACTTTGGGCTGAGCGGTAGATAATCCTCTGCAGAGCTTTTTTAAAAAAATCTCCACATTTGCAAATTGCAGAGAACTGCTTGCTCATTTTTGGTTTCTTCATTCCCACTGGCAATACTGAACTTGTTAGGTTAAATGAAAAGCCTCATTTTTTTTTGCAGTGGCTTATTTTTTCCAAGTTATTTGCATAATGGGGACTATGATTTCTTTCAAACCTGCAGCAACGCATTTATTTGTTTATATATATAGTTGTGACTGAATAGAAATGCATATTAATTAATTTAACTGCATTTAAATCCTGCATTCCTGTTGAAATATTTGTTTAAATAGAAGTGAAGAAAAATCAGAAGTCATTCAAATTAGAAATGTTATTTATTCATCATCTGAGTAGCAATTAACAGGGTTAGGAGCTGATAACAAAAGTAGTCTATTACCGTGATGAAATTAAAATGACCTTATTCATTTTGGTGGTACCACACCTGAAGTTACATGTAAGATGCTACATTTTGAAACTACTTGTGCTGGACAATACATAATCCATCTTTTTGGTAACTATTTTTCAATGTAGAAAGTAAAACAAGTTGTGTTGGTTGCAAGGTTTCACACTGCTATCATATCTTTGTTTCCTTAAGTTCACAAATATTATCAAATCAGGCTGAATATGTCCTGAATGATCAATTCTAACACAAATTATATTTCTGTTGCATTGTGGAGAGTGGACATAAAAAAAATGTCTCCACAGTACAATATAACTGTAATTTGTGTTACAACCATTTTCTCTAAGGTATTTCAATTTCACAAATTATTTTACATTAAAAGTCACATTTCTAGTAGGAATAAGCATGAACACCATTCTTCTATTATTTTTCTCATTCACTTGATGGTTTTGCCAGTGGAACTCTGTTTTCAAATTGTGTGCTATTACAAAAATGTGACAATGAAAATGCTTTGATTTGGTGCTCTATCCACCAAAGCTCCTCTTCCATTAGCAACCTCTCAGTTTCACCTCTCCAATATCTCTTATGTCAAAAAGGTAAGCTATAAATTAAGCTAGTCCAAATCCTTCTTGAACATATCAGTTCTGAGATATGGTTTCTCCCATTCCGTTTCTTCTATCTCTTTTCTGAGTTTTACATTTTGAAATGTATAGCTCATTACAAAGATTTGAATATTGCCATCAAGCACTTCATTTTTTTCTGTGGACACACATGGGCCACTCATCATATCCAGGTATTTCAATATAAAAGTATATCTCATTCTTAAAATCGTGAGACAACTGTTACTTAGAATATTTTTCGGAAATTTGGGAAGGATGAATCATTAAACCAATTTTGTAGAAATGGAAGAAGGAAGTGTTGGGGCTTTATGAGCAATAGTATAGCCAGCAGGTTGAGAGGAGTGGTCATTCCCCTCTGTTCAACATATGTGAGATGGCAATATTTTGCTTTTGGGCTCCTTAGAACAACAAAAATACTGACCCCTGGAGCAAGTCCAATGGAGAGCTGCCAAGATGGTTGGGGGCTAGAGTACTTGATGTGCAAGGAGAGGCTGAGACAGCTGGGTTTGTTCAGCCATGAGGTGAGAATGTAAAAAAGAGACCTTGTTACTTCCTATGACTACCTAATGGTAAGGTGTAGGGGAGGTGGACCCAGACTTCTCAGAAGAGCATGACTATAGGACAGGAGGCAATAGCCACAAGTTGCAACAAGGGAAATTCTGACTAGATATTAGAAAAAAAGAATTCACCATGAGGGTGATTTAACACTGGCACAGGTTATCCAGAGAGGCTGAGAAATCTCCGTCATTGGAGATGTGCAAAACTCAAAGCTAGTTGACCTTGCTCTGCATGGGCTTTGTACCAGATGACCTCCAGGGTCCTTCCAGCTTCAGTTGTTTTTCAGTTGTGATTTCAGTTCAGTTGTGATTCTGTGGAGTGACTTATCCAAGACTAAGCTAAACCTATAAGCTTTTCTTTACTGGCTTATCTGCCCTATCTTTTTTGGTTTTGTTTTTCTTTTTAGAGTCTAGTCAAAATAACATACCTAAAATTTATACACAACTCTTATGCTTTTTTCCAGCCTGAAATTCAGGCTTCTTGTCTTCATTGTTAAATGTCTCCAAGGTGTTATCCTGTTTATATCATCGTCTCTGTCAAGAATTAATGTGGTCCAGCTCTCTCTGACCTAATCCACTAGATTTATCCCACATAAAGTACAACTGAAAAAAATTAAAATCTCTCTGTTCAAAGGAACCAAGAGCTGTTTCTTTCATTTCAGAGAAAGCCTTTGATCTAATGAACTGAACTCTTTGAAAAAGTTTGCATAGGGAAAAACTTCCAAGCATGATTGGAACAGTTTTGTTTTATTGCAAATGAATGAGTCATCATGAAGAAATGGCAATACAGAGACCCACGGAGCTTGGTTTTGCCACTGAACCAACTATGGTAGTAATAGAATAGGAGTATTTTCTATATGAATATCAGACTGAATGAATATTCCGTGAATATTCTTACGAATGTCACTGAGCCATAGATGACCTTTTCTAAAAATCAAGAAAATCTGAAATTAGTAAAATGTAAGAGTCACTGTGATAAATTCACAATGTTGCATATAATAACAAAATACCATAGAACATATTATACAGACTGGACTTACAGCTGAGTGGCAGAAGGGAATAAAAGACTTGGGGATTAGACTGAATAAGGAAGAAAGTAAAATAGCCTGTGCAGCAAAATGGGTTCTTCAGATTCTGTCTGGCTTCCTGGAAACTACTGCAGTAAAGAATATAGACTAAGGGAGAGCAGCTTGAGTGTGTGTGTTTCAGACAGACATATCTTAGCAACCATGATTTTTAGGGGAGAAACATTGGACTGAATCAAAGGAGCCGTGAATTTTGAGTACTTAAAATACTTTTTTAATGAGAGAAGATTTAAATCACTTGTTTCAAAAAGCCAGAGCATAGAGGGAAAGTTTGTGAAGGACTTTATCAGTAAAAAAAGAGTGTTTTGTTAAAATGTTATCTTGCAAAACGTGCTGCTGAAGGTAGGATGGGGAAACCTATTAACTAGAGGGAACACACCCAAAGTCATATTTCAAGGGCCAGCAAATTTCCTCCCTTGCCTGTTAATCTTGCTGTGTTGCTAGGACCTGGGAAGACACTTAGCCCTTTTGAGTATATTCTATGGGGAATACTGTTTATCTAACAGACACTAGAGTTGTCTATCCAAGTGAAAGTGAAAATCTGTGAGGTAGCTAGGTTTAAAAGTAAGAATAACAACACACAGAATGATGGTTATAAAATTGCAGTTTACAGTGCAATATAGCTTGCATATACGTGTAACTTTATATAAGGAACCTGGTTTGGTTTTGTTTTGTTTTCTTGAAGATCTTTACATTAAAAGTATTTTACGTGAAAAAAAGAGCAGAGGAATGATCACTCATACAGTTAGTAGGGGGAAAGTAGCCCTAATGTTCAAATGATAGCTGGGATTTCAGCAGACCTCTCTATAGCAGTTCGGCATATTGACAAACCCTGCTAGGTTCCCTGTAGTTCTACAAATCATGATCAGAAAGCTCACATACATATATGGTTCATCCTAGCACGCCAAACTAAGTTACTGAATTTCGTTGGAGAGTACAGCACTCTTTCCGTGGTCAAGCCTTGAAAATAATTTCACTAACTCATTTTTTCCTCCCATTTTAATTATTATCCATTTTTTTAAAGTCCTGTATGGAATCACTGACAGTCTTTACTTAAGTGATTTAATGTCCAGCTTTCCTGCTGCTGTTAAACATGATAGTAGAATTTCAAATAACAATTAATTACTCAGCATCTGAAGTATGTTCAAGTAGAGTGTGTTTCAGTAAGCTGCTTTTAGGGGTCAGTTCAAGATCTACCCTATACACAGATATCCAGGCTCAAAACTTTTCAACTACATTTTATTTCTTTGCAACAGATTGTGGGGAGAAGAAGAGAGGGCAGCTGAATAAGATGTTATCTACCATTTCATATCTGTCCAGGATTTGCTTTCTTGAACCTCATAAAGATAATGCTTCCAGTCTTTTGCAAATTACCACCTCCCAAATTCCAGGATTGTCAGGGGATTTATTGAAACCATTCTGACATGGTGTTGTTCACGCACCTGCAATGCTTTTCATAATGAGATTTATCTTTTTACATTATAGTGTGGATCTTCCAACTCTGTGATTTTGCAATGGCAGAATACTTCAGGGCAAATAATTTGGCAGATCTTAGGAAGGAGGTCAGTGTCTGGATAGCATATTTTAGATGCTTTTCTGTCGCAGTAGTTTTGCACTTTTTCAGATCTGATCACAGTCCCCAGTACAAGCGGCCTTTTGAAAAAGCTTGCGTTTAGAAAGGAATATGTCCAGGACACAGTCAGGCAGTTTCTTCATTAGGTGGTTCTCTGAGAAGGATAAATTACCGAAGGCAGCAACCGCCTCACTGAGAAGCATTTTAGTGATGATCAGTTTTAACCAAGTTTTGGAAGACAAATACAGTGCTTGTCAATCTGTTTAAAGAGCTTCCCAGGGAGACGTTTAAAGTGGGTGTTTGTGAGAATTTAGTTTCTGTTTTCACAAGTAAACTCTGTAAATCCTGGACACAAAGCCAAAGAGAATGAGAAATAAATAGATATTTATACTTTAAGTTATTAGGTTGAAGGTTCCACATCACTTAGAAAATAATAATTTTATTTCATGGGCATATTACTGAAGATACATAAAGATTGTTTTATCCTACAGTTATTACTTCGATCATTGGTATGTATGAACGTTGAAAGTGTCTTTCAAATGTTAATTCTTCTGCTTTTCTCCAGACAAATCTTACTGGCCATCTCAAGGTATAGTCAGGGTAAAAGCTTGAGAAGGGATTTCTGAATTTCTTAGACAGCCTTTCAAGAATATATTCTCTCTGTGATTTATATTTCCAGCTGATTCCTCAAGAATGACCCCTCAAGACCATTGGGGCTGAGCCTACTTAAAACAACTTGCTGTATGTTTTTGGACTGGTGTGTTAGTGTTAGTGCTCCAGAAAAGGATTTCTGTGTCTTTCTCTGTATTTTGCTGGCATTTAAGTGCTGCCTTTTCACTCCTCAGTTTCCTCAGAAATCCTCCTGACTTGCAGGAGGTTTTGCTTTTTCCTGCATCTGTGCTAAGAAACACGGGCAAACTGAAGAAAGGAAGATTTGTTCTTCTGTACTTTCAGACCTCTGGGGAGGCTATAGAATATTATTTATTTGCCTAGCCAGGAAGCCCAGAAAAGGGCCCCAAACTCTTTCAGGCTTCTGTGTGCAGCCAGTTGGGTGATACAGGCTCTCTGGGAAGGAAAAGGTGGTAGGTGTAAGAGGTGGGAGAAGGGCAACCATTGTGTTGAGTAGGTTGGGCTGTCTCACAGCTAGAGCCACAGCTGTTTTCAACAGGAGAGAGCTCTAAATGCATTAGTGAGCCATTTGCTTCAGGGAGAATAAAAGATGTGAAGAAACTGAAAGAGAAAAACCACACCCCCTTCTTTCACATTTAAACACACTGGATTTTCAATATAAGCCATTAACCTACACATAGCCTTTCATTAGAGCCCTTGGGAGACTGGAACATTTTTGGCAATGTACTGTTATGCAAAATACAAGTAAAAAAACCCCACATAACTGCCCCCTCCCCAGCAATTGAAGGGGTCATAGGGAAATTCAAATCTTTCCTCTGAGCATACCAAGAAGTGTGTGAAATTACATGCACATCAGATATGTTTCGCTCCATATTTACATGATTTCTGTGAAGAAATAAAAAATCACCTGTAATTTACCATAATTTGTCTACTTAGTACTCAGTACATAAGGCATACACAAAGTCTTTTAAATACATGTCATTAGGAAAAAAAATACTTATAGGTTGGGAGAAATAATGCGGTTTTAGTCTGGAAGGTAGTTGGAAAAATAGACGGGATTAAACGCTGTTTGAACCAGTAAATTGTTCTGATTTATCACAGAACTATTCTGTTGGTTTCATTGAAGACATCTAGGGTGTAATTCAAGAACTTACTGGTCATTCTAGTTGACATGTTAGCACATTATTTTCCAGTTTCAGCCTGAGTCACTGCTATGACGCTCTACATCATTTGCCTTAGTGTCTTTTAAAAGACCTTCAGGATACCCATTTTATTACCTTAGCTACTATCTTCTTAACTCTTGTCTGGGATGGCATCAAGGGTGCTTGTGATTAACCATGTGACAAACAATACCATCAATATTGTACCAAGCAATATTTTAAACAGTTTTTGAAATACAAAGTTCTAATGTCTCTGATCAAAACCTCTTTGAAAAGTGGAGAATCATCTTTCCTGCATTTTTGCTAGACTTTTTTTAATGTCAGCATTATCCCATAGATGCTTTAAAATTAAGAAATTATACTAAATATCTCTATTCCCACTTCTGTGCATTTATCTAAACAAAGAAGAAAGCATAATGGTCCCGCTGGACTTTTTTTTTAACAAAATACTCCCTTCCAGATACCTGTTTGAAGGCCATACAGTTCACTTGGAGACGGTGCCACAAATTTGTGGAGAAAGTAAAACTGGAAATGTATTCAATTTTTTATGTAGTAGGTGAGATTTTGCCACTGCTGAAACCATTCTGATTTCTCTTGTGGAACCCGGATTTTCATACAGTCAATCCTTTTTAAATTTAATACTGAGACCTTGCATTGTTTAACACGTAAACTATGATGTTCAATGTTTTACCAGCAGATTATGTTTGAGGAATACTCAGACATTGCAGAGGAGTTATACAATAAAAGGTATCTGAGTGGCGTTAGAACACTGGTACCATAATTATGGTTTTAAAAGACTATATTCAAAGCTTTATTTTTGCTTGAATGCCACCTCTTATTAACTTGATAAACACATTTTCCTTTATGGCTACTCGTTAAGAATGACACCTTTTAACTGTTTCAGCTCTGAATTGTGTTTTGGCCGCATTTAAAGAAATCCATGGTGAAAATATGCTGGGAGGAAGCCTCAGACAGAAGTATGTGCTATCTTTTCCATTCGGTTATTTGTTGTAGCTAACAGATGCTATACAAATGTATGATCAGCAGCTATATCTTGTTGCACCAATATTTTATCCTTCTTTCTAATAGCTATTTTTCTAACTTCCAGCAGTTCTTAGCGAGTTCAGAGTTTCTAGTATCAGCTGCTGGTTAAGAAAATTTCATTGATTTTCCACAAGGTGGCATGTAAGAATCAGTCTGGCTGTATTTTAATTAATATAATTCAGATAATATACACTTTGTATATGTCAAATGCATGTGCATACTCGATGAAGAAGGAATATGTTCATAGGATAGAGTATACTGTGACTGGCTATTTAAATACAGCGTAGCAAGTGATGCTCTATTGCTAGCTTAATTATAGAGTTGACTACTATTGTATAATTTACAGAGTAACTTACCAAAATAAAATCTAACCTAAGCACTTCACAGTTACTTGTACCATGAAATGACATTAAAACCTGATTCATGTAATGAGATTCTGTGGAATTGTCCAGTTACTTTAGGAGAAATTATTTATTCATTATTCATTATTATTTATTCATGTTTACATTTTATGAATGACAAAGATCAGTATCAACAGATGTTTCTTTAATGTAGATAAATAATTTTTAAAGCAGGCATTTAGTTATTATTAAAAACTCTTCATACAGTAATTCAATTTGTGAGTTACTGAGCAGTTTCTGTTCAAGAGAACTTCCTACTCAAAAGAAGAAGTGCTACCAGTGAAAACATACCTGTTCAAAACTGAACAAAACTGTTCTCTAAAGTCCTCTGAAGTCTGGTACAGGCCATTATTTTTGCCCCTCATTTTATCTTTTTGCTAAGGTGTAAGGCAGAAGACGTGCTTTTCAGCCTGCTCATACATTTGCCCATCCAGATCTGCAGAGGGAGAACAACTGCTTTTAGAACTTGCCCCTCACAGTCCCTCTCTGGACCCAGGGTGGCAGACAACTCATTTTATCCATGTCAGTTGGAGAGAAAAATACATTCACATTGTGAAGAATGATCTCATTCTTCCCACAAATATGTAAATTTTGCGACCAGATACACAAAGTTTTCATAAATACAATATGAACCAACTTTAGAGACATTTCTCATTTTTAAATTTGAGGAACAAAGCAATCCATATGGTGATCAATACAGTGAATAATAAACTGTAGGCCCAGACGAATCATACCAAGAAAGAAAATGGCATTTTAACCAGACTGCAAACACCATATACAAGACATCTAATTTTGCAATCACTGTGCAGCCGATCTTTGCCTCTTTCTACAAATGTGAAATACAATCTAACAGTACATAGCAATGTTCTCAAGTCCGTATCAAAGACATATAATTGTTTGCCATCTGCTAGGAAAAGTTCTCTGAAAAATATCTTGCCTTTTAAATTGTATTACTCAGGAAGATTATTTTCCCATGGGTGGTAGAAGAGCAACATCATTTTAAGTGGGCAGGGGACATCTATAATCATATCTATGCCAACTGTGGCTTAGCAAAATATGTGCAAGGGATGAGGAGGAAGAAAATAAGCAACATGCCTTTGGCAACCAAATTCTAAATTCAGAGTCATTATCATAAATAACAGAGATAATTAGCATTGTGTCTGAAACAGGTAGTATTCTTAACCCAGGAGAATGTTAATACTGAAATGTTGAACTTGATCCTTGATCTGAGATTGATCATCTCTGGAATTGATCATCACTGAAATTAATCCTTCACCAGCTAAAATTCTGAGAAAGCCACAGAGGTGTCTCTGTATTTGAGGCCCTAAAAGAATGGACTTTCCAAGTTTGCTGTTGACATTTTCCCTACATTTCAATACAGCAAAAAAAATAACATTGGAAGTTCCCACATGCTGCCATTTTAGGAAACGAACTTTTAAGGCAATGTAGAAGAGAAGACTGAAGATGATAGAGGCGTAAGCAAGCAATTAAGAACTGTAATGAGTTCAGGCATCATGCACGGAGGCCTACATTCACATGCAGTGACAGTGAGAAGTATTGAGCATACTGCAGCTACTGATCTGGTAGTGTTAGTGACCTGGAGACACTTGACTGCTTACCCAATCAAATCACATTGACAGCTGAAGGACAGTTAGCAGCATTGATGGCAGAAGGAGTTATAATTTTATGCCTGAGATGGCTGATGCTTGCCACTTTTCACTAAAGTTGCTCCCTTAAGCTGTGATACAGAATTTGAGAATCCGTTCATTTTTTCTCCTGGAACAACTGCTGTTCCAACCCCTGCTATGCGCTCGCTTGCACTTCTGGAGGTGGAGAGTTACTGGATTTCGTCAGCTCACAGAAGACTCCATTTGATCTTTTTTTTTTGAGCAACCAGCTCATTCACTAGCTGTCTCAAGATGTTTGCAACTTCACAAAGTGAACTAAGAACTGTCAGGGGTTGTGGTGTTAACCCCTTATTTCCTCCCTTTCTCAGCGCACGACAGACTGAAGCTGGGGCAGCAGAGCTGTGTGGTACTGCAAAGCATGAACAGGCTGTTTTTAAAGCTCTTTCTCCACAGCATGCCAGAGACTGTATGTGCCTCTTTGGAATGTTTTTACTACAATAACCATGTACCTACCTTGAAATAAGGGAAGAGTTACTTTCCTGATACTATTGCTAAAATGATTGCAAGCAATTTCAGCCCCAAAAGCGTTGGCTAGTGTGCAAAGCAGCTCACTATCTTTCTGAAAAATTGTAATTATCAGTGATTAAGTAATTAAGTCAACCATATAAAGTTCTTAGGCCTCTGGAGTTGCTGTTTATGATAGATTTTGTAAGTGTATCAACACTGCTCTTCAATCTGTATGGAGGATTTTCATCCACTTAATGATTATTCCAAAGTAATTTCAAGAAGAATTATACTACTAAATATGAAAGTGTAGAAATCTAGTTAATGTAATTCCCTCAAAATCTTATAACATTCTTATGATACCATAAAAATATTTGAAATAATATTATCCATTTATATGCTGAAAAAGAAATCCAGGATTGCAGTTTAATTGACTATTTGTAATTAAATAGAAGTACAGTGTGCTGAATAAAATATAGGTGACCAAAATTTAAGTGACTAAAAATGTTTTTCAATTTTCTGTCTCCATGGAAAAAGGAAAATTCTTTATTATTAATAACAGTTGTCATTCAGTGGATGTATAACCAGAATGTAAACAAGCTGACTATTTTGTACTTCATTATTGCTACTGGCGTGGCCCCAAAGCAGGTCAAATATTGTTGACATACTCCCCTGAGTTTATTCATCAAACAAGCTGACTTGTTTCTTCTGCTTTGAAGGAACAGATATAGGCAGACTGAAATGTAATGCCCATTTTAAGCCTCACACATAGGAAGTATAGATAGTGTTTGTGATGTCAAAGAATTATATTACCGCTAACTCACCAAAACATTAGTAGAAAAGTGAGATTTCAGAAAAATTGATTTTGTTTCTCTCTGCCTTTTCAGTAGTGTTAGTCATATTAGTATCTTTATAACGGATTTTAAAGGCCCCTAAGCCCATACCTGAGGAAATACCCCCACAAGCAGATTTTCCTTTCTTGATGTGAAAAAGGCCAAGTTAGAATGTTTATTCTTAATAAGCTAGCCTTCTGTTGACATACAGCATGTTTTTAAACAAACTGTACATTTCTGTCTTCACATTGCTAGTGCCTTTCCTCTGTCATCCATCTCAAAATATCTTTACCTTTCTTTCACATTTCATCAGGCTTCAGCAAGAAGCTGGAATAGGAATTCTGAGACTGATCCTTTTGCTGCATTAGCTACATCTGCTATTTGAATTTTATTTGCCTGTCTAACACCAAGATACTAGAATGGAGTTACTTTATGAAGTCCATCCATATCTTCTTTCATTCTCACTGTGTCACCCTGAAAACACTTGCTTGGATTTAACTAAATCTAAAACTAAAGTAAGGATTTTAGTACAATTGTACTGGGTTAAACCACATTCTTGGATTTATGAATTCATGGCCCTGGTCATTCTGACTGGGAAATGGTATTAAAATGCTGTCTGCCTTGGTATCAAGGATCTAAAGCTGGTTGTTCTCTCCTGCTATAACTTAATCTATACAATGTTAAAGCTTTAAACTGGGCTGATTTTAAGATACTCTGTCTTTGATATTGATTAAATAGTTTCTAGTAGTTCCCAGTCATGCATTTACTGAGTGTGTTTATTGAGTTTTTAATGAAGTTCAGTGTGTTCCTAATGGCAAAGGCTGTAAAATTCATATATTGATCCAAATCTTATTTTGGTGGACTGGCTGTGGGGATTACTAGAGGTACAGCTATCTTTTTTCCAATCAGCACTACAAAATCAACAAAACAGAAATTCTCCACTTCAGTAACGGCACATTTCTGCCTCATGTTGGCAAACTCAATTTTATTTTTCTTAGCTTTGTATGCATTCACATGACGGTCAGTGGAAGTAACCTGTCATGTCATTCTTTACATTTTGTCTAGAGGAAAATGCATATGTTGTTAGAAAAAGGAGATTCTCAGAATAAAGGGTTCAGACTGCAGGGTTTTTTTCAAATTCTGTCTTTATCGTATCTTTATCTGTGTCCCTTTAAATCCTCAAATACTGAGCTCTCTCCTCGGCTGCTTGTTAAAACCTTTGACTTCAGTGAGTTTTTTCACTTAAACTTGGTACAGCATCTGTCTCATCCAATCATGTCTACAGACTAGAGGCCAACACCTGAGCTACCACCTCAAACTCCAATTATTGTCAAAGGAGAATAACAACGATTTTCTAAGCCAAATCTGGCCTGTTTCAGAAGGTCATATTACAAAGAAATAAGCTATGCCATTAAAAAGCTTATTTCTCTCCCTTGTCTATAAGAGGGATCCTTGATGATACCTCAGATGTGGAGATCTACAGGATGGTCTCATCCTTTGTGTAATAGCCTACAGCTATGCCTTTAGTGTTTGAAGGAAGAGAATTCAACGAAGTCTTTGGGAACTGTAGACCATTGACTTACCTGGCAGTTATACTTGATGAGTTCATAATTTATTTCTGGGCCAAAGTGAAATCTGTCAACACTGTGCTACAAAAGCCCAAGAGCAGATGCTTCATGAGAGATGCTGCAGCTTGCTGGCCTAGACTGTCTCCTGGACAGAGTTCTCATGTGTATCAGTGCTCTGAGGCTGAGCAGCTTCAGTGGGTTTTGTCTTGCCTAAATGTAGATGCTATGTCTCAACCAGGCATCCTTATGGTCAGAGAACAAAAACCAGGCACTTTCAGGACATGATTCATCAAATCTAGTTACGTGCCTATCTTAGGATGAGACAAATTCCCCAGAGATGCCTGTATCTCTCCGCATATAAAAGGTATCTCACTAAGTAGTTCAGCTGTGAAGGAAGTCCTACGTTCTAGATGGCTATAAGCAGGTGAGATGAATCCTTCTTCTGCAATCTACACAATACAGTGATGCAGGTATCATCTTGACCTTAATTTCATTGAAATTCAGTTTTCCTGAGTCTTTGCTTCGTTCTTTTACTACATCTTTGCTTTGCCTTATATATACCCTAAGAGTCTTGACTCCCTGACATTGCTTCCTCCAGGATACCCAGATCCTGTGTCATAGTATCATAGAATCATAGGATCATTTAGGTTGGAAAAGACCTTTAAGATCATCAAGTCCAACTGTAAACCTAACACTGCTAAGTCCACCACTAAACCATGTCCCTAAGCGCCACATCCACACGTCTTTTAAATACCTTCAGGAATGGTGACTCAATCATCTCCCTGGGCAGCCTGTTCCAATGGCTGAAAAACACTTTCAGTGAAGAATTTTTTTCTTAATTTCCAATCTAAACCTCCCCTAGTACAACCTGAGACCACTTCCTCTTGTCCTATCACTTGTCACTTGGGAGAAGAGACCAACACCCACCTTGCTACAACCCCCTTTCAGGTAGTTGTAGAGAGCGATAAGGTCTCCCCTCAGCCTCCTCTTCTCCAGACTGAACAACCCCAGTTCCCTCAGCCGCTCCTCATAAGACTTGTGCTCCAGACCCCTCACCAGCTTCGTCACTCTTCTCTGGACACACTCCAGCACCTCAATGTCCTTCTTGTAGTGAGGGGCCCAAAACTGAACACAGCGCCGAGTACAGGGGCACGATCACTCCCCTACTCCTGCTGGCCACACTTTCTGATACAGGCCAGGATGCTGTTGGCCTTCTTGGCCACCTGGGCACACTGCTGGCTCATCTTCAGCCGGCTGTCAATCAACACCCCCAGGTCCTTTTCTGCAGGGCAGCTTTCCAGCCACTCGTCCCCAAGCTTGCAGCATTGCCTGGGGTTGTTGTGGCCAAAGTGTAGAACCCGGCACTTGGCCTTATTGAACTTCATCAAATTGGCCTTGGCCCATCGATCCAGCCTGTCCAGATCCCTCTGCAGAGCCTTCCTACCCTCTAAGCAGATCAACACTCCTGCCCAACTTACTGTCGTCTGCAAACTTGCTGAGGGTGCACTCAATCCCCTCGTCCAGACCATTGATAAAGATATTAAACAAAACTGGCCCCAAAACTGAGCCCTGGGGAACACCACTCATGACCGGCCGCCAACTGGATTTCACTCCCTTCACCACAACTCTTTGGGCCTGGTCATCCAGGCAGCTTTTTACCTATCAAAGAGTGCACCCATCCAAGCCATGAGCAGTAAGTTTCTCCAAGACAATGCTGTGGGGAAGGTTGTCAAAGGCTTTACTAAAGTCTAGGTAGACTACATCCACAGCCTTCCCCTCATCCACTAGGCGGGTCACCTGGTCGTAGAAGGAGATCAGGTTAGTCAAGCAGGACCTGCCTATCATGAACCCGTGCTGGCTGGGCCTGATCACCTGGTAGTTCTGTACATTCCATGTGTTGGCATTGGAGATGAACCTCTCCATAATCTTCCCCAGCACTGAGTTCAGGCTGGCAGGCCTGTAATTCCCCAGATCCTCCTTCTGGCCCTTCTTGTAGATGGGCGTCACATTGGCAATCCTCCAGTCGTCCAGGACCTCCCCCGTTAACCAGGACTGTTGATAAATGATGGAGAGCGGCTTGGCAAGCTCCTCCGCCAGCTCCCTCAGCACCCTTGGGTGGATCCCATCCGGTCCCATAGACTTGTGGGTGTCTAAGTGGTGTCACAGGTCGATAACCACTTCCCCTTGGATTGTGGGGGCTTCATTCTACTCCCCACCACTATCTACCATCACAGGGGGCTGGGTACCCAGAGAACACCTGGTCTTACTATTAAAGATTGAGGCAAAGAAAGCATTAAGTACCTCCGCCTTTTCCTCATCCTTTGTCACTGTTTCTGCCCACGTCCAGTAAAGGATGAAGATTCTCCTTAGCCCTCCTTTTGTTGCTAATATATTTATAGGAAGATTTTTTGTTGTCTTTTACAGCAGTCGCCAGGTTAAGTTCTAGTTGGGCTTTGGCCAATGGGTCATATAGGAACTATAATCCTTCTATAGAGACTTTTGAAGTGTTGTCTTCCCTATGACAGTTAGAGGTTAACTCAGTTGAAACCTCACCTTCAAAGATGCAGTCATTTGAAAGAAGCAGTAATATGTGGTAATACCTTTTCTTTATGAATCCCCAACTTACTGGGCATGGCGAGGCTACTGACTGCACAGGCATCCTTGGACATTGTCTGCAAGCCTTAATCTTGAATTCAGACAAGCCATAAAAAAGTACTTTTACTCCATTAATGAGATGCTGTCTATGACAGTGTAAGCTTTTGAAATGATTCTACAATCCCCTCACTGGACAGCCCGAGGCAGATTCATTGCCTTGGTTGCTGGTAAGAAAGGAACATGAAAGGTGACTCTTCATTGAAAATGTTCCACGAGTATAAAAAACCCTCTGAATTGTTACAGGTGTTTTACTTTAGTGCATAATCTTTTAAAATACATCACGGACAATCAGTTATAAGATCCATGTTGTTGAAGGAATGAAACTTACTACTAGTTCTAAACATAGATCCGAAATATTTGGAACTGGTGATATATTTGTATTTAATAGTACAAAAATCTCAATGTGGTATATGTGGGGGACACATCTCTCACAAGTAAGTTGAATCTTTTGCATTGTATGGTCTATTTTTTTTTTTTTTAAAGGAGAAGCAGCCACCTGATAATACGTATTCGTACTGAGTCTCTAAGTACTGCATCAAAGAATTTCTAGGCCAGGTACTCTTGATAATTTCTAAGCTCAGATATTGTTCCTCACCATTCCTGTTCTTCAGCTGAAAACTTTGAAAATAAATCAATCCTAAAAGTGTAGGTATGGTTTATTTCTCGGTGACAATTTTTCTAGATATGCAAGTAAGATGATACTTATTTTTGAGCTTACCAATAACTTCAGTTATGGCAAATATTCATTAATGCTGAACTTACCAATGTAGTAGTATTTTTCTTTGGTTTAATGTATTCAAACTATGCTATTATTTTACTGTGCAATCCATTTCGAATGATGCTGACTGTCTTTCTATAAAGACAAATAGCCTTGAGGAGCATGTTTTAGAAATTCCATCATGACAAGAAAGATGTGATCAGTACTGGGGTAATTACATTTCTTAAAAGCCTTTCCATTCCTGTATCAATTAGGAATATTGTGGCTTTCTTCCACTGTCTCGTAACACTTACCCAGAAGGTGGTTTGTCTTTTTAATGCTTTCTGCTGTGGAGTTGTGCATTTATGATTACATTCCTGAGTGATTAAGTTCTAAGAATTATCTGGACTCCCTTGAATACTTGAAAACATGCATAGCAATATACTTGTTGAAGTGTGGAGACTGTGATCTATTATACCTCTCATCTCCCTGGCATTTGTAATTTTCAAAGGTTAAACTTCTAATTTGTAAAATCCATTTTTGTAAATAAACAAAGGACTACTATGCAAATATATGCATTACCAGATTCAGCTACTATCGTTGTTAACAGAGAAAGCTGAATTGCCTGCCATAGAAATTGGACAACTGAAACACTAATATGTATGCAAGGACCTGCATGGGTTGTAAACCCTGAATCCTTATGGTGAAGCTCGGTGGAGAACTTTATCCTTAGAAGATACAGCTTTGGAACAATGTCTGATTACCACTAAAAGTCATCAGATCTGCATTCATGATGGAGAACCCCAAAGCAGGCCCAGATACACTGGTATGTTGCGCAGAATAGGTACACTTTTTGTAACAGCTATGAAATGGCAATAGCGGGATTTTGACTTTCAGAGGTAGTATTTGCTCAGTCTTGTCCTTTTGCGAGGACACATGTTGCCTCTGTGACCCGTATACTCCCAGATCTCTCTGTTCTTAGCTTATTTATAGTGGTAACCTCTAGGAGTAGTTCAAAATAGTAACCTGTGATGAGTGGACCAAGCATTACCAACATCAGGAGCAGAGCCTTGGGTGTACAAGCTTGCTATAGCAGTAACACCTCTAGTTTTCAAAAGCAAAGGCAGCCCTATGCACTTTAGTAACAGTGTTGGTTTGTAGACCAATTATGCATTTTTACAGGGCCGTTATAATGTTGCAGAAGATAAAGGCATCTAGAACAGTTGCCCCTACCCAGCAGGTCAACTGTCATTGAGGCAGGGGTAAACACTTATGATGTGATCACTCAGTTAAGCAAGAACGAAGGATTTGTAGAGGTATGAACTGTGGCAATGGGACACCATTCCTGATTTTTAGCAGCAATCCTTCCAGTGTGTGAGGGGGACGTAAGGAGGACAAACTGTAAGAATATACTGAGAATTAAGACATTAATAGAAAACCTATGGAGGCCTCTTTGAACAGGATCAAAAGGTCAGACTGATGGAGAAATTATGGAGATGTGAGGCAGCCAACCCTCCATATCCATAATACCTCATAATAGTAAGCTTATCAGGAAAGGCTATTAGTACATTATACTTTAAATTAGCAGTGATTTATCAGAGCAGGAGCATGATTTTACATGTACTTTCTCTTTTTGGAGCTGAATATTATTTCTTTAGTAGCTTTCATCCATATATTTAAGTAGGTCACTCGTCATTATCTATTTATGTTATGCCAGTTCAGAATAAATAACTACTATATTTCACTGATGGAACTGTATGCTTCAAATACTCTAGAGTTAGATACATGAAAGTACTTAATTATTTGGGGAAGTAAATTATCCATGTCTAATTGAAATGTCAAACTGTCCTGGATAAAATGGATCACACTTCTGATTGATCAATAATTTCTTTAAATACATGTCTGTGTTTAAAGGTGTAAATTCTACCTTTTTTATTGTCTGTGTATGTATAGACACTCAGCCTTTGCTGAGAGGCAGGTCTAGTGTTTGGTGAGTCAGCGTTGATCAGAAGCGTAGGCTGAAGCCTAACGCACTTGCTATTGGCACTGTTCAAAACCTGAGGCCAGGTTCAAATATCCCCTCAGTCAGAGTTTAAAACTTGTAATCCCTACCGTGAGCTGAGTTTGGCAGCTGAGTCTACCTGGGTTTGATATGTGAAGGAAACTCCAGTGCGGTAGCCAAAGGCTACTTTATATCATACACCCATGTTTAGGGACCCTTAAGGCTGTTTTGACTGTGTATTTTCTCAGCTCTCCTGCTAACATGTCTAAAGGTAATTCCTATTTCTCAGCCTCCTCTGCACGCACTTACCATCTCACAAGCTGTCAAATGCTTACTCGAGTGCTAAAATATGAATACAAATTTGACATAATTAAGTAAGTTAAACTTAGAGCAATTGTTTTTCACTTACACTTTGCTTGGAATTCGTTTCTTGGGCATGAAGCTTGAAGATAGGCCTTGCTTGCCTGAAAGCTCATCTGTTTATCTGACAATGTAACTCAGTGTAATAAAATACACTATTTTTCCCTACAAGACATACACTATTTAAGAGCAACTCCGGAGGGTTTTATTTGAAGTGTCAGCAGGTAGCTGAATATTAGCAATCACATGGTTCCCCGTGGCTGTGAAAGAGGTGATGACAATTCATATTTAATTGACTGTTCTCAAAGACTAGCTAGAAGGTTTGCTAGTTGCCCTCTACCCTACTCTTACTGCTTGTGGTGGGGCTGTCTGCATGGTGGCTGGCCCTCTGAACTCAGAGAGCTGTCTACTGGCACGGCATGTAGCTGAAGGGCACAGACTGGCAACACAAATGAACAGCACCTTAAGAGCTCTCTTCTCTTTCTGTTCATTAGAAATCGAGCCTCCTGTTAGTAGCAGAGATGTAAACATATACATTAGCAATATATAAAGTCGTGAGGTGAATCACGCCCAGCTAAACCGTGTTTGTGTCACCTCTTCACTTTCTCTTGTGACAACCTAAAAAGGGACAAAGTGTCCCTAAAAGCAAAGGCCAGTTCAGGTGATGTGTGCTATACAGTTATGGCAATCAACAGGAGAGTCAAAGAAGCTAATCTACTTATAACAAAAACACAAGATGCATGTAGTAACCTTCATCTCTCATTCCTTTACAAGTCTAGTCATGTAGTTCTTTGATAATTCCTGCAGTCATATCTGACCTGAACAGATTAGTTTTATGTCAGAAGTCTTGGACAGTCTGCTGCCAGTTTGGTTGTTCATATTACATCTATAGAGCAGCATTTTTCATTCTTCATCTTTTAAAAACAGGCAATTGCAAGATGTATTACCTTAGAGTAAGTGGCAGGTCTGGATTTCTTCATATTTAAACACGATGAACTCTTTTTAAAGTAATGTGAAAAAATACGTAATTTCATGGATGTTTCAACAGTGCCCATCAGTTTATTTCAGAAGGCTGAGGAAGCTTTTGATCTCGTCTGAAAAATAATGAACTATTGAACAGAAAAAGAAGCAAGCAAGAAAGAATCACCCTCATTTTTACTCTACAAACAGAATTTCCCATAATGAAAAATAGGTATATGTGGTGAATAGATATATCATTTGTTTACCAGAAATTTCAAAGCCAATGAACATGATGTGAACCACAGAACTATACAACTAATGGAGACCAGATAAATTCAGAGGAAGGGGGCTGGGACCGGCTTTTGTACATCAAAGATTATAATGCTAAGTTACACATTTGCTTAGTGATACCATAGTCATCTTCCACATAATCAGTCTGGTTTTTTCCATATGGTCTTAATAACTTGTCTGATCTTCTGGTAGCTACCAGGCACAGCCTCAGAGTAACACAAAACATGGCCTCTGTTTTACCCTGAGGGAACAACATGTCAAAGGTATGACTTCGTGCTCTTTTGCTGAACACATTATAGAGGATTCCTTTTCTTCCATAAGATTTTGGGTGAAGACTACTGGATATATATAGTGTGTTCCATGTTTTCAAAACCAAAACCAACTTTTTAGAAAACCTCAGAAAAACTTGGGTCAACCCTTGCTTTCATGTTCTAATGAAATGTCAAAAGTTAGCTCATGCAATTGGCTCAGCCAGGGCTGACTATTTTCTGCACCAAAGGCATACAAAGCAGGGCAGGACTAATTTCAGAGCTGGCAGCCTTTTTTTCCTCATTGAAGTGAATCGGGTCAACTGGAGAAGTACTTATTTGGGGCTTAATTGGACCACTTGCAGACTTTCAATTCTAAATGTGAAGCAACCTGTTGAGATGGAACCATTTTATGCCTCACTGAAATCTTTCAATGTAGCACTTAGATTATATCGGCATTGTACACTTAACTCTAACTCTTACTCAGGCTTTGCCCAATACTGTTACTCCTCTGTCTTTCACCCAGGAAAAAAGGCTGACACAGATTTTGTAGGGGAGAGGACACTGGGAAGCATCACTCAGTTCCTGTAGTCTTTTAGTGTCTTTCTCACCCTGCCCTCTGAAGGGATAAATAAGGTTTCATGTGCTTCCTATAGCTATCCAGAATAAAACCTTGGCCATCTCAGTTCTTGCCTATTCCTGTGCTACCTAGAGTGTGCAGGTAAGCCAGGAGGCAGGAAGGTCACAGTAATACATCCAGGGGTCTACGTTGTGCACTGCAGAGCAGATGCCAATATTAACTGACAGAGAATAGGGCCAGAGGGATGTCACCCAACGACAGTGTTACTTCTGTACTGTAGGTACCACTACAGCTTGAGTTGTTCAACACCAATCCAAATCTTGGATTTTAACTTAAATGCCAACACTGTAAGATTTCTTACTCTGGTGGCACAGTCCCAGTAGTCAAAGAACATAAGGAAGATGTAACTTTTTGGGTGATGATACTATCAGATTAGATAATAGTTAAGAAAAGCTCAAAACAAAATGTTTGTGTGCCCAAACACTATCTGTTTTTACCAGCCATCCTCATTATTACCTCAATATTAAAAAATATTCTGTCTCTCTGCAACTTTTAGGAAATATACATGTTTGATACCTTGTCAGTGTCATCAGTGGGACAGGAAAAAGAACACTGACAGATTTTTTTCCCTTCTTGTAGGACCAAATGATCTTTAAAAGATCTCAGGATGAATAAAATGACTGACAATTATAAGATATGTATTGAGTTGATGACATGCAGAATCTCCCAAGCTCAAGTGGAAGAAAAGCAGAAGAAAAGAAAATCAAACAATGACTATGTTCAAGGAGAAGTGCTTATAACTTTGGGACAGGTTATTCAACCTTAATTTTGCAAGAGATTTTTTTTTCCCCTGAGTTGTATACAGAACACTTTCTAGAACTCATCTTTTCTCCTGTGCTTCATTAGTTACCTTTATTTATGTACAGCAAGAATATTGAGACCTACAAGAGACACTCAGGTCAAAAAAAGGGCAGGCTTAAGCATTTACTTCCTGTCAAAACCACTTATATTTATCACAAAATCTAAGAATTTTGGAAAGAAGGTTCCATATGTAGTACAGCCCTGGGGTACAAAGTGCTTATGCATTGCCTTCATGCACTAGTCTTGTGTATATTGGCTTTATTTAATTGCACCCTAAGGGTTACACAGAAAAAAAGTGCCTTTTAAAATACATTAAACATGACACACATACCATCTGTAAGATACTAGGCATGTTAGGAACATGTGGATCTATTATAAGAAAGGAAATAAATTTGCTTTCATAGTTTCCAGCATTGTTCAACACCAGATCTTTCAGGGGAACAACACTCACTTGCCTAACAACGATTGTACTAAGTAGGTCAGCTAAGTAGACCCTGTGTCTCAGAGCAGCATCGGTTTCTGCCCTGAAGTACTTAAGAAGATCTTTGGAAACAAGACACGATGTGGAGGAAACAAGAAGATGGAAAGGGAGAAGAAAGTTATAACAGGCAACCCAGAGGCAGTGTGAGTAAGCCATGCCACTTGAAAGGATTGATTTAATTGGCTGGTTAAATTGCAAACCCAAAAACTGTGAAAGATGAGGTGGGGTTATCCTTAATTCGGGGAAGGTGCTTGTTTAGTTAGACTTCATTTCTGTGTTGAGGGCTTCACCTCTGGGGATTTGTTGTCTGCCCCAGTCTGTGTGAAGGTGGAATCGTAGTCCAGCAGTGACATTGGATCCCCACTACCAGTCATTCTTCATTTTGGGAACTGGTGGCAGCCACCTTCTGACAAAGTGTTACTTCTTTAGCAATTAGAAAACTGCAATAATGGGGAAAGAAAGGTTTAAAAATAAACAATCTTTTCCAGTGTTTTGACATGCCATTTGGGAAATAAATACTGGACAGCTATATGTGTGAACAATATATGTGTCAACAGAATGGGAGAAAGGCAATCGCCCTGTTCTGAAGATGTGTGATGTGTGGGCCTTGCATTAGGAAGAAGAGGGACAGATGAGACAGCTGTATATGTAAGTCTCATGACAATGTTCAAATAACGATACGCATGGCATGACAGTTCATGAAGGCGTGTTATGTTAGGCCTGTTCCTCATATTCCAGGGTGAATTTAATTTCCCTCAGGCAAAACAGTTTTTGTGCTTTCTTGTGCTATACCTTTGAACATCTTTGCTGCATAGGATGCTGTGGCTGTAAACCAACTCTGATACATACGCAGTCCTTCAAAAAAGGTGATGGTGCACAGAACAAGGAGCTTCTGCTTTGTTTCTAAGTAAAACTACTGAAGTCTTCTTCCTCCCTCCCCAATAAATGCACCAGTTAACCTTTCTTTATCAAATCACAAACTAACGTTGGCAAGCATTATTTTAGCAAGGAAAATTATTCTTAAATCTTTTTTGTATTTTTGAATTTCACATCACTAAGGTAAATTTTAATATTAAATTTTAAAAAATATATTTGCAGAGAAGACTTTATATAAAATATTTATGTTAAGAATTTAGTTATTTCTAAGATCTGTCTAATGACTAGAAATTGCCATGCTAAACTTATATGAATCTGCCATTATGAAATTATGTCAGATAAGTATTCAATCTAATTATTTTTTAAAAACTTGATTAATTCAAATTACTTTAAGTTTCAGGATGTACTTCATTCATTATTGACATACTGATACATATAACTATTTCCTAGATCACGTTTGGTTTTGTGTGACTATAAAGCAAAGTAATTTCCTATTAAAAAGTGCGTGACATATTGAGGAAAAACAAACAAATTCATTCTGTATGTTACTACATCTTTCAACTCAATGTGTTTCCAATTATACTGATCCATTTGATTTAATGACAATACCTCAAAGCAGCATGTGGGATAAAGAGGTCATCAAGGCCTGCAATAAACAAACAAATTGAGAACACATCCCTGCTAATCCACATCATTACTGGAAGGATCGTGCCACCTCTGAAGAATTAGGCCCTAAGGTCACTTTGAGTTCAAGCGGAGACTCCCTGGAAGACCAAGGATATGCATATAGTGAGGAACCGGTATCTAAAAAGAGGGTCAGGAACAGTATTCATGCTTCAAGAGAAATGCCTCCTTCATATGTAATTCTTCATGGAACCATATTTGCTGGACCTTTCAATTTTAGAAATTGTGGGATATTCTCTAGCTAGAAACGCATGCCTTGCGGGAGATTCCCTATAACTTATATATTGTGAGGACCTTTATCTACTGAATTCTGCAGCCCACCACACATTGTTTCCAATGCACAAGCATTGTATTTCAGGCAGAAGTATGACTTACAAATATGAAACAATTATAATGGCATGGGCCATTATTTTAGAGCATTGTTTTTTACAACTTTTCAGCTTTTTTGAGATCTTTTCTCAGTAAAGAAAGACAGGTTAGATTACACTGCCACTGAGGTGACTTAAATCATAATTAAACATTAAGGCTTACCCATCATATTCCAAAATTCAGTGGACGAGGAATGTGCACACCAGCAGTTACTGGTCCAACTGTGTACATGATGCATAGAACTGTAGCTCTTTAGCATATGACACTTTTTGTAGAGTTGCTTCTCAAAGGAGACAGATGAATTACACCCAGTTTACTTTAAATCACAAAATACCGTTAGCTATCACAATCAGACATTACTACAGCCCTTTCTTCAAGAAAAATCCAGGTTGGCAGCCATTTAATCTTCTCACATACTGCCAATGATTCTGAAAGCATCCTGTCTGGATTGTTTTAGACTGCACTCTACATAAACCTGGACAGTTTCAGTCATGGCTGGAAACAGAACTGGTCATTCAGAAATTATATTGTACAGCTTACAGTTACAACACAGATAAACTTTTAAGTTCTAACAAACAGACAAAAACTTTGCAATTCATAGACCTCAAGGATTTTGTTTTCTTTTATAAAATATGCCTATCATTTTCCAGTAGTGTGTGGCATAAAGGATGGAATTGATGTTCATAATATACATTTTGAGAGGCAGTTATCTCTTTTTCCAGTAACATTGTGGGGAGCCTCTTTCCCTGGAATTTCCCTGTGCAAGATTTGGAAATAAATAGAGAGATAGAGATAAATAGAGAGAAACAGAGAGAATGTCTGGGTGGTCTGGTCTCAAACTGAACACAAGTTTCTAAGCATAAAGGAAAAAAGATAGGGAAGTCTAAGCTAAATGCTAAACCTTATGGAAGTATTTGTTAAAGATGTTCACTTTTTAACTCAAGATATAAAAGGTTGTATTAATCACTTTTTAAAGAAGTATTTCCTCAAGCAATTTTCCCTGAAGGAATTAATGCAGAAAGGGATAAAATGGAGAAGAGGTTAATGGAAAATATATGAAAAGCTTCTGCAACCTTCCTTATTCTGAAAGCGGTGCCTATGCTTAGATGTTAAATCATTTAGACTTCAGTAATACCGGATTTTCCATAGGTCAACATCAGTGGCAGTTCATAGGTTAAACAAAAGCTTCAGAGACCTCATGTCCAATGGTGGCCAGCTGGATTCCAGATCAAATCTAGAAGTTGAACAAAAGTCCTGGTCTGCAACAGCAGATCCTTGGCATTAGGGAAACAAACTTTCCCTTCTAAAATATGATGATGGTGATGATGATGATGATGATGATTACTAGGGAAACACTTGTAGGTTGACATGAAAAAATCAGAAAACCCCTTGTATTTTGGTGGAGTCCTGCTGAAAGAAACTTGGATCTGTGAGTGAAGGAACTATCTACTGTTGCTTTATTCTCACCAAAATGTCTGGAAAACACAGCTTCATGCACTATCTATGAGCGAACAGAACTGCATCAAAGACATACCTAACCTACTACCAGATGTTCCTACAAACACAAACAAGGTGCAAGACTCAACACTCTAACTATCTGCTAGGTGACAAGGAAGTAATAACATAAAGAAAAATAAGGAAGTGTTTTGATGTATAATCAACCGACCTGGTTTCTAACTTAACTTATTAGAGTAGGAGTAGATTCACACTTGGCTCCAATGTTAGTCAAAAGTGTGAAATACCTCCAGAACAAGACTTATATCAGCAATTAGATGTGGCTGTATAGGGAATCTAGAGAAAATCCAAGTGATTCTGCAATACAGAAATAAATGGGAAGAAACCAGACTGCAATGTTTTTAAGAAAAACACATAAACCCTGTTCACTTACCAAGAGAAATAATAGAAGGCATTCTTATGTCATAAACAGATAAGCTTCTTTGGCTGGAACGATCATTTCAAATTGCACAGAACTTAATATTTCAGAGGTACCTTTTCTAATTTTTTTTCAAACACAGTTGTCTATTATTCTGTTGTACCCTGATAATTCAAGATTTTCTGAGAGAACAACTGGTCTTGGTCACTTGCCCCAGTACATTATGTGTTCAATTTTAAGTAAGTCTTGACCATTTTGCTGAATGCAATTTAAAAAAATATATTTTCTAACAGTTCTAATAACTTTGTTAGGCAAAGTAAGAATAAGTGGAAGTCAAAATCAGTACTTTTGCTTAGGAGTAATTCTTAGACTTCATATGAGTCCATTCATCCATAAAATAAAAGTAAATAACATAAAATTACCTCATAATATGACATCAATGAGCAATTTCAATGTATATTGAAATTTGGAGAGTTCTGGATAATGTATTGAGCAAATGTTGGGAAAAAATCCTTTTCAAATTTAAGCTTTCAATCATGTAATTGCCTATTATTCCCATAATATCTTTTCCTCCTTTTTTGTTTCCTTGTGCAAGAATATTCAAGTGGTATTTCCAGTTCAGCTACTGTCTCAATAACATCATTAAGAACAGATTTCAAAGATTTTTCTTTCTTTGTTTTTGAAGAATATCATCCATTGCATAACAAATGAATTGGAGGCAGATAGTCCTGTTAGGTATTATACAATCACAGAATCACTAAGGTTGGAAAAGACCTGTAAGGTCATCAAGTCCAACCATCAACCCAACACCACCATGCCCACTAAACCAGGTCCCACAATGACATGTACACACGTTCCTTGAACACCTCCATTGAAGGTGACTCCACCACCTCCCTGGGCAGCCTGTTCCAGTGTTTCACCACTCTCTCAGTAAAGAAATCTTTCCTAATATACAGCCTAAACCTCCCCTGGCGCAACTTGAGGCCATTTCCTCTTGTCCTGTCACTAGTCACTTGGGAGAAGAGACCAACACCCACCTCTCTGCAACCCCCTTTCAGGGAGTTGTAGAGAGCAATAAGGTCTCCCCTCAGCCTCCTCTTCTCCAGATGGAACAACCCCAGTTCCCTCAGCCGCTCCTCATAAGACTTGTGCTCCAGACCCCTCACCAGCTTCATTGCCCTTCTCTGGACACGCTCCAGCACCTCAATGTCCTTCTTGTAGTGAGGGGCCCAAAACTGAACACAGGATTCGAGGTGCAGCCTCACCAGAGCCGAGTACAGAGGCATGATCACCTCCCTACTCCTGCTGGCCACACTATTTCTGATACAGGCCACGGTGCCGTTGGCCTTCTTGGTCACCTGGGCACACTGCTGCCTCATATTCAGCCGGCTGTCGATCAACACCCCCAGGTCCTTTTCTGCGGGGGAGCTTTCCAGCCACTCTTCCCCAAGCTTGCAGCATTGCATGGGGTTGGTGTGACCCAAGTGGAGGAACCGGCACTTGGCCTTGTTAAACCTCATCCAATTGGCCTCGGCCCATCGATCCAGCCTGTCCAGATCCCTCTGTAGAGTCTTCCTACCCCCAAGCAGATAAACGCTCCCACCCAACTTGGTGTCATCTGCAAACTTGCTGAGGGTGCACTCAATCCCCTCATCCAGATCACCGATAAATATATTAAACAAGACCGGCCCCAAAACTGAGCCTTGGGGGAACACCACTTGTGACCGGCCACCAACTGGATTTAACTTTATTCACCACAAGCCTTCAGGCTCGGCCGTCCAGCCAGTGTTTTACCCAGTGAAGGGTACACCTGACTAAGCCATGAGAAATCTCCAGGAGAATGCTGTTGGAGACAGTGTCGAAGGCTTTACTAAAGTCCAGGCAGACAACATCCACAGCCTTTCCCTCATCCATTAGGCAAGACACCTTGTCATAGAAGGAGATCAGGTTGGTCAAGCAGGACCTGCCCTTCATGAACCCGTGCTGGCTGGGCCTGATCCCTTGGTTGTCCTGCACGTGCCTGGGAGCACCCTCAAGATGAATCTCTCCATAATCTTCCCTGGCACTGAGGTCAGGCTGACAGGTCTGTAGTTCCCTGGATGCTCCTTCTGGCCCTTCTTGTAGATGGGTGTCACGTTGGCAAGCCTCCAGTCATCTGGGACCTCCCCCGTTAACCAGGACTGTTGATAAATGATAGAGAGTGGCTTGGCAAGCTCCTCCGCCAGCTCCCTCAGCACCCTTGGGTGGATGCTGTCAGGCCCCATAGACTTCTGTATTGGGTTTGCGTGGCAACGTTTTGGTAGCGGGGGGGGCTACAGGGGTGGCTTCTGTGAGAAGCTGCTAGAAACTTCTCCTATGTCTGATAGAGCCAATGCCAGCCGACTCCAAGACGGACCTGCTACTGGCTAAGGCTGAGCCCATCAGCAACAGTGGTAGCACCTCTGTGATAACATATTTAAAATGGTGGGGAAAAACCGGGAAAAGGCAGCCGGAGAAGAGAGGAGTGAGAATATGTGAGGGAAAGAACTCTGCAGACACCAAGGTCAGCGAAGAAGGAGGGGGAGGAGAGGCTCCAGGCGCCGGAGCAGAGATTCCCCTGCAGCCCCTGGTGAAGACCATGGTGAGGCAGGCTGTGCCCCTGCAGCCCATGGAGGTCCACGGTGGAGCAGATATCCACCTGCAGCCCGTGGAGGACCCCACGCTGGAGCAGGTGGATGCCCGAAGGAGGCTGTGATCCTGTGGGAAGCCCATGATGGAGCAAGCTCCTGGCAGGACCTGTAGACCCGTGGAGAGTGGAGCCCACGCTGGAGCAGGTTTGCTGGCAGGACTTGCGACCCCACGGGGGACCCATGCTGGAGCAGTTTGTTCCTGAAGGACTGCACCCCGTGGAAAGGACCCATGCTGGAGCAGTTCGTGAAGAACTGCAGCCCGTGGGAAGGATCCACATTGGAGAAGTTCATGGAGGACTGTCTCCCGTGGGAGGGACCCCACGCTGGAGCAGGGGAAGAGTGTGAGGAGGAAGGAGTGGCAGAAATGACGTGTGATGAACTGACCGCAACCCCCATTCCCCATTCCCCATCCCCCTGTGCCGCTCGGGGGGAAGAGGTAGAAAATCGGGAGTGAAGTTGAGCCCAGGAAGAAGAGAGGGGTGGGGGGAAGGTGTTGGTTTTTTTAAGATTTGTTTTTACTTCTCATTACCCTACTCTAATTTTGATTGGTAATAAATTAAACTAATTTCCCCACATCAAGTCTATTTTGCCCATGATAGTAATTGGTGAGTGATCTCCCTATGTCCTTATCTCGACCTACGAGCCTTTCCTCATATTTTCTCTCTCCTGTCTAGCTGAGGAAGGGGAGTGAGTGAGCGGCTGTGTGATGATTAGTCCGGCTGGGACTAAACCACGACAACTTCACAGAATCACAGAATCACTAAGGTTGGAAAAGACCTGTAAGATCATCAAGTCCAACCATTACAAAAAAAACCCAAAAAACCCAAAAAACCCAAAGAAAACCAACACACAACAGCACAAAAACCACCCACACCACACACCACCATGCCCATCAAGCCACGTCCCACAATACCATGTCCACACGCTCCTTGAATACCTCCAGGGAGGGTGACTCCACCACCTCCCTGGGCAGTCTATTCCATTGTGTTACCACTCTCTCAGTAAAGAAATTTTTCCTAATATCCAGTCTGAATCTCCCCTGGCGCAACTTGAGGCCATTTCCTCTTGTCCTGTCACTAGTCACTTGGGAGAAGAGACCAACACCCACCTCTCTGCAACCTCCTTTCAGGTAGTTGTAGAGAGCGATAAGGTCTCCCCTCAGCCTCCTCTTCTCCAGACTGAACAACCCCAGGTCCCTCAGCCGCTCCTCATAAGACTTGTGCTCCAGACCCCTCACCAGCTTCGTCGCCCTTCTCTGGACACGCTCCAGCACCTCAATGTCCTTCTTGTAGTGAGGGGCCCAAAACTGAACACAGGATTCGAGGTGCGGCCTCACCAGAGCCGAGTACAGAGGCATGATCACCTCCCTGCTCCTGCTGGCCACACTATTTCTGATACATGCCAGGATGCCATTGGCCTTCTTGGCCACCTGGGCACACTGCTGGCTCATATTCAGCCGGCTGTCAATCAACACCCCCAGGTCCTTTTCTGTGGGGGAGCTTACCAGCCACTCGTCCCCAAGCCTGTAGCGTTGCCTGGGGTTGTTGTGGCCAAAGTGCAGGACCCGGCACTTGGCCTTGTTGAACTTCATCGAATTGGCCTCTGCCCATCGATCCAGCCTGTCCAGATCTCTCTGCAGAGCCTTCCTACCCTCAAGCAGATCAACACTCTCTCCCACTTGTGAGTGTCCAGGTGGCATAGCCGCTCGTTAATTGCTTCCTCCTGGATCATGGGGAGTTTATTTTGCTCTCCATCCCTGTCTTCCAGCTCAGGGCATTGATTACCCTGAGGATACCTGGTGTGGCTATTAAAGACTGAGGCAAAGAAGGCATTAAGTACCTCAGCCTTTTCCTCATCCTTGGTGACAATGTTCCCCTCTGCATCCAGTGAAGGATGGAGATTCTCCTTGGCTCTCTTTTTGTTGTTAATGTATTTGTAAAAACACTTCTTGTTATCCCTTACAACCATGGCCAGATTGAGCTCTAGCTGGGCTTTTGCCTTCTTAATTCCCTCTCTGCATGATCTAATGAGATCCTTGTACTCTTCTTCAGTTACTAGTCAGTAGTTCAGGTACTAGTCAATGACGAAATTAATTTTCAAAAAACTCATCCAAACCCACAATGTCTGGTTTTGGGATTGCACTTCATCTAATACTGTGGCATTGCTGGAAGTTCTGTGACAGGATATCGATGTCCCTTGACCATTTCATGTCTTCTGGATCCCGGCTTCTTTGAATCCTGACTGCCTCTCAGAATACCTTGCTTGCAAAAGTGGAGCATTATGCCAGAGAGAGCTGGAGCAGCTGGGCTCGTTCAGAAGGCAGCCCACCCAGGGAAACTATTCAGAAGGGCTTTTAGGGAGAGTGTAAGTTCACATCCAAGACGACAGCTTAAAAACTTTCTTGCTTGAGGAGTTTCTTAAGTAGAGCACCAGGTCCCATTCCTGGCTGAAATTTATCAAAACCCATTCCCCACATAAGATTTCTCGATATAAGGTTACCAATGGACAGACTTTTAGATGCCTGAATCTGTATCCTCCTATAAATTTTTCACTTTCATCTGTTATTGTTGTAGTTCCTCTGCTCCTAAAATGCATCTCAGTCCATTTTTTTCCAGTGATACTTGCCATCATATAGTAGTTTTTCTCCTCCCAATGAATTTCAGAATGCATCTTTGGTGTCATAGAAACCTATTCCTTTAAGATTTGCCAGAGATATCTTGAACTTGTCTTGAAATAGCATCAGACCAAAGTTTCAAAACCAAAAAATAAAGCTTATCAATTGCTTAGCAAATCATATTTATCATCTCCTCAAAGTGGAATATGCTACAGAGAGCAGTGCTTTTTTCTCCCTAAAGCTTTCTTTTTCCAGGTCAGCTATAAATATTTTTCAGCATCAATATTGAAAGGTTGTTCTTGTGCTGTCTTTTAAAGGCTTAGTTGTGCTTTGAAATGGATACCTGCAAAAGTGGCAAAGGAGCAGAAAACCTTTTTCATCCCTGCCCAAATATATGCAGGTGAATGGGGACAAGCAGTTACTTCCTTATAATTTTTACTTTATTCAAAGGGGAAATGCTCCTAGGAACATGATCTGTGACAGTTTTTTATCCTGTTGCACCACAGTCTCTTCCGTGTTCATTGCTGTAGTCTTTATTTCTACCTTGTTTCCTGTAATATCTCCCATTTCCATTTGTGTGTCCCTTACTTCCCCTTTCCTTTTATATGGTATTTCCACAATACCATATAAAGATTAAATTTGATGAGAACTGTTTGAAACAGAGCAACATGGTGTTGGATTAATTAGGCAGTTAAATTTAGTGAGAGGAGTCCCTCTCTTACAAGTCCTCAGAGACACCACCCATTGATTATATACAAACATGGGAATACAGATTACAGAATCACAGAATCACAAAAGCAAGCTTGCTGAGGGCACAGTCTGTCCCTTCATCCATGTCATTGATGAATATATTGAACAGGAGTAGACCCAGTCCTGACCCCTGGGGAACACCACTTGTTACAGACCTCCAACTAGACTCTGTGCCACTGATCACAGCCCTCTGAGCTCTACCTATCAGCCAGTTTTCAATCCACCGCGCTGTCCGTTCATCTAACCCACACTTCCTAAGCTTGCCTATGAGGATGATGTGGGAGACGGTGTCGAAAGCCTTGCTGAAGTCAAGGTAGACAACATCCACTGCCCTCCCCTCATCTATCCATGCAGTCATGCCATCATAGAAGGCTATCAGATTGGTCAGACATGACTTCCCCTTGGTGAATCCATGTTGATGACTTCTGATAACCTTCTTTTCCTCCAGGTGCTTTGAGATGACACCCAGAATGAGCTGTTCCATCATCTTTCAAGGGATGGAGGTGAGGCTGACTGGCCTGTAGTTTCCTGGGTCTTCCTTCTTGCCCTTTTTGAAGACTGGAGTGACATTGGCTTTCCTCCAGTCCGCAGGCACCTCGCCTGTTCTCCAGGACCTTTCAAAGATGATGGAGTGGCCCAGCAATGACTTCTGCCAGCTCCCTCAGCACTCGCTGGTGCATCCCATCAGGACCCATGGACTTGTGGATGTCCAGTTTACTTAACTGGTCTCTAACTTGATCCTCCTCAACCAAGGGAGTCTTCCTTCTTCCAGACTTTCTCTGTTACCAACGAAGTCTTTGACTCCTGAGGGCTGGCAAGAGCAGTAAAGACTGAAGCAAAGAAGGCATTGAGTAACTCCGCCTTCTCTGCATCATCTGTCACCATGGCACCTGCCTCATTCAACAGCAGACCTTTCAATTAGAAAGATTCATTCACCTGATGCCTGAAACTCAGATGCAATTTTGAAGTTTGAATTATGAAGACAATTTCGCAGTCTAGGATAATTAATAGGATTTATATTTGCATAGGAATAGGTGTTTCAAGAATGAAATGGAGTCACATAAGAATAAACGGTACTGCTAAATTAGGTGCAGACAAATGCTTTTGAACAATTTATTAACAAAGACGTTGAACATGCTTGAAATGAAGCTCATCTCTTTCACTTAGTATAGAATTTGATAGGTAGAGTTAATAAATCTGCCATGGATCTGTTTAATTTTTTTAAATTATTATTGCTGAAAAATAATTTCCAGTACCCCAGCCTTGCCCTTTAACAGAATCCTCATGTTTGCATCCTGCAAATCTTAGGAGTTCTGCATACAAGGGTGAGGGAAGATTGGGTTTTGTGTACTTGTTACAAACCACAGTAATGGTAATAAGAAGGGTAACTTCAGTGTCTTTGGTCTGGAGGTCCCTGAAGATGCAGTGCAGAGCTCTGTGAGTGCTGGGCCATTAGGAAGTTCCAGTTACCTCCTTGGAGTCTCAGCCCTACTGTCCATCCCAGTGGCTCCCTGGTTTGCTAATGTTTTATCTTCCACTGTCTCTCTTACCCTACGCCTCTTCTGCTTTATGTAGCCTATTTTTCCACTTCTGCTGTACCGTCTTCCCTTTTCTTGCCTGGTCTATTGGAGTGCCCGTGTACATTGATCAGCTGGATGGGTAGTCAGGAAAACAGAGTGTGCTGCTCTCCTCTGGCCAGATCACCAAATAAAACTGTTCCATCACTCAGGCATAGTGTAGTGATTTAAAGATACCTGCTAGATTTAAAAAATATTTCTTTTTTCACACTTGGAAAGATGAGGTTTCAGGCCATCAGCAGTAGGTTTGAGTTGCTTTTAATGGCAAGAAGATTAATTAGTGAGTTACATTCATTGGTTGATTGTACATGAATCTGTCCCCATGGTCCCCATGGACCACTCTGTTGTCCAAGAAAGAACTTCCTACTTCTGTAGCTATGCTAACAATGGTTTCCTAAACATCCCATCAGCCTCATGCTTTTCTTTTCTTTTCATTTCTCTTGGTTGACTATTTTCACTCCTTTATGCATATTTTTATCTAGAGGAAATTTAGAGGGGAATAAAGGGAACATTTTCTTAAATATGCTTAGAATCTCCTTGTCTGCTCTCATTGTCATTGCAGATGCAAAAGCTAACAACGAATATAACGAGATTATGACAATTAAATGTTATAAAACAAACCTTTTTTAAAAAAATGCTTTAATTTTGCTCTATAAACCAGACCCAGAAACTTTCCTGCTCCTGTACCTGCTGCACCTTGAATACTGTGTTCAGTTTTGGGTCCCTCACCGCAAGAAAGACATTGAGGTGCTGGAGCGTCTCCAGAGAAGGGCAACGAAGCTGGTGAGGGGTCTGGGGCACAAGTCTTATGAGGAGCGGCTGAGGGAACTGGGGTTGTTTAGCCTGGAGAAGGGGAGGCTGAGGGGAGACCTTATCGCTCTCTACGATTACCTGAAAGGAGGTTGTAGCAAGGTGGGTTGCTGGTCTCTTCTTCCAAGTGAGAAGTGATAGGACAAGAGGAAATGGCCTCAGGTTGCACTAGGGGAGGTTTAGATTGGATATAGGACCTTTAGGTTCTATACAGCTGAAAGACTCATTTTAAGCATCAAAAAGGTGTGTTTAGCATATCCTAATTATCTGTTCACCATTTTTATTCAATTTTTATTCAGTGATCAGAGATATTCATAGAGTGTAAGTTGTCAAATATAAAGGCAAGTATCTAAAATACCTAGGTTGAACTGTCCTGTGGAGATGTTCATGTCTATCTTCGGAGACCAGAAAACAAAACTAGAAAACTAGCAATGATAATACACCATTTTGGGGGTAGTTTTTCCATAATGCTCAAACTAATCTCAGAACTGTGGTGTCAAAGCTCACTGGTTATCTTGGACAAATTATCTTGGATCAAATTAGTTGAATGCGCAGAAGTAGATAAAAAAATCTGAATATGTTTTTGACAATTTGAATTTCAATTAAACATATTTTCATACAGCTTAGTAAGCAGCCCTGGAGTTAATTTCTTTACAATTAAGTCTTTAATGTTACAAATGGTGAATCTGTCACAGCTAATAATTTAATGATAATAAGGTTGACCTGCTCTGTTTAATCCTTGCTAATTACTGTTCTTTAGATATCTGCTATGGCAACTGTGTCTGATGAGAAATCTTTTTTTCTTCTGTTTACTTAAATAATGTGACGACAAATTTCCTGTCCTCATTGCCCTGTTTCTCTGCTGCATTGCAGCAGTGTCAGCTTGATAGTACATTCCAAGATTGCAGTTATGCCTTTGATTTCTACCCTTACTCATGGACCATCTTGCCTGTACTGGCTGATAACTGCTTTGTGTCTTACCCTTCATTTTTAAATAACATCTATTCCTGTCAGTAAGCGTCAAAGATAAATAGCTGATAAGAATCATAGAATCATAGAATCGTTTAGGTTGGAGAAGACCTTTAAGATCATCAAGTCCAACCATAAACCTAACCCTGCTAAGTCCACCACCATGTCCCTAAGCGCCTCAGCCACATGTCTTTTAAAAACCTCCAGGGACGGTGACTCAACCACCTCCCTGGACAGCCTGTTCCAATGCTTGACAACCCTTTCAGTGAAGAAATTTCTCCTAATATCCAGCCTAAACCTCCCCTGGCGCAACTTGAGGCCATTTCCTCTTGTCCTATCACTAGTCACTTGGGGGAAGAGATCGACACCCATCTCACTACAACCTCCTTTCAGGTAGTTATAGAGAGCAATAAGGTCTCCCCTGAGCCTCCTTTTCTCCAGATCAAACAACCCCAGTTCTCTCAGCTGCTTCTCATAAGACTTGTGCTCCAGACCCCTCACCAGCTTTGTTGCTCTTCTCTGGACATGGTAGATGCTAGAATAGATGGATGCTACTTGAAATATTTTTTACATGAGCTCTAAATGAATATAGTCTCTAAAAATACTTGGTTCCTCTCTTTCTAAATTAGCTAAGGTTGATTTCTACCTTAATAAGGGTGATGTCATCTTTGTGTGGGAAGTATTGAAGAAACCAGGAAATCACATCATGCAAAGCTGGAATCACTTGCTACTTCAGGATATTTTAGACAAAATGTGTTTTACCTAAATGCATTTGGACATTAGAAAGGTGGACTACAGCTCATACTGTTGGAAGAGATGTTGTGTACTAAACTGTAAGGACTCTGTGAAAGACCCAAGGCTTATAGCTGTGTCTAGCAAGTAGAGTGGACCAATAGAACTGGATCTATAAAACAATATAGCTGATTCTGAGGATCTGACATCCACACTATATATATTTAGTTTCTGTTTTGGTTTGGGGTTTTTTTCCCACCTTCAAACTAGCTCTAACCTTGTCCCAAGGACTATGTCCATTTGTGCCTGAGATGCATTAGGTGCACTCCTAGAATTGTTTCCAGTTGCTTCCAAATGCTTCCATCTTCCAGTCTGGTTTCATCCAAAAGGAATCCCAGTCAGGCAGTCCATGATCACACTATGCTGCAAATCCAAGTGTAGTAAATGGGGGGAAAATGGGAGATTCAGTTCAAAGGTGCACTTCTGATCTGAATTAACACAATGATGTGGAAAAAAGAAAGATTAGGATGTATTTACAAAGTGTTAATGAGTAGGGGAGAGGAAGTGTACACAGTATTTGTAAGTGCGATACTGGAATACTGTATTTAGTTCTGGTGTACACATGTTTACAAGGCTATTCATAAAACAGTGGATACCCAAGAAAATGAATCAATAAAAGCAAATAAACTCTTATCAGATCTTAATCTGGTAAAGGTATTAAAGAAAACAATTAAAATTAACTGAATCACAGGTATAAGTAACTTCACAGAGAAACATACTGGCTATTAAGTAATGCATTGCTCCAGTGAAGAGAGGATAATCCTACAGCTAAGGCCTAGATAGAGGTTGAATGTAAATGAATTTGATTTATAAATAGAGCAATACATCCATAACAATGATTAAGCATGAAAACAAATTATATATGGAAGTGGTAAATTCTGCATCTTTTAATACCTTCCAAACAAGATGCTATGCTTTCTGGGCAGACATAATTTTGTCAGATATGAGTTACTGGCCTCATTATGGGACCAAATGAATTAAATTACATAATGTGATATACAAGAGATCAAATTAGGTGATATGATAGTCCACTGTCTGAAGACTCTGTGTATTTTATACCTCTTTATTGAATAGGATTTATTTATTGTGTTTCCTTGAGTGATGTTACCATCATAGACTTATGGGTCTTTTGAATATGAAATTGTTTATGTTTTACACTGTTCCGGTCTGTGAGTTTAAAGCTGTCAAACTGTTAGATACTTCTCATATTGTTATGCTTATTATTACATGCCTTGTCTGCTGAGCACATTGCAGCTGTGTGTAACGAGGTGAAAGTATTTGTACTAGTCTTATCCACAACTTTTAAAAGAATATGGAGACAAAATTTGCCCATGGTAGAAGAGAAAAATTTCTCCCATATCCCATTTAGAGAAGTACAGTTCTGATGGCAACTGCATGCAATATTCATATGTATCTTATTGTCATAAGTGGAGCTGATCAGTTCTCAATCTTTACTTGGACTATCCTTATGTTACTGCTTTTAAGTGAGATTTCTGTTTTAAATCGCTATTGCCTAAGTAGATACTGGGGCATTGGCATTTTGACAGTCCAGGTTGGGGACATGACGAATTGTGCCAAGTCTTCCATCTTAGACCTCAGAGGTTTCTCTCACTGGAAATCATGGTACACAGCAGCCGAGGAAGCAGGAACTGGTGAGCTCTTGAGTCTTGCTTTATGACAAGGGTGAGATACACTCTGAGCATATAATTTCCTGGGATCTCAAAGAGTATTTCAAGTATGAAATACAGGTGTAATCAGAAAAATGAAGGCCACCATCCTCTGACCATTAATTCTGCAACTGTACAAAATTAATCCAGATCCCAGATCAAACGTGAGCACAAACCTGCATTCTTACCAATTTGGCTAGAGTTCAGACCACTGTTACGCTTTTATGCTTCCTTTGTATTAGCTGCAAAAAAGCAGAGGATACCTGCTTCTGGCATCCGAGTGGCTTGGTCACTGTTTTTTGAACATATTTGACTGAGTAGACACAGATTTTATGAATCAGGACTTTGTGTCATGTGACTTTAATGTTTCTTTTTCCATCTTGTGTTAGGAACTTTACAACGGAATCTACAGTAAAACTGGAGATTGCAATTGAGATTCAGTGAACAATTTCTATAATGAGAATGGATTTAGGTGAAAGTTGGTTACCTGCATCCCTAATGTTAGTTCTGACAATTTCAGCTAAGTTAGGAATTGCCTAGATGTCTCAAAAGTCTTATATATTTGTTGATTGTTGATGTTTACTTTTTCATTTGCCAGTTGCTTACAGGTGCTTCTTCCACCTCTCAGAATTGCCCTTATCTTGAAGTAGCTCAATGCTTGGTTGCTCTCCCTAGATTCTATTAAGTTCTGTCTTGGTTCTGAATCACATTCTAGAATTTTAATAAAATAATATTTTAATTCAATATATGTTTGTAAACTCTATTTGGTTTTTCATTCCCTGTTGAATCCTGCGGATTTCCAGCATTATTTTCAAATTTCTTATGATTTTGTGGAATCCTATTGTTTACAGTTTCCATTCCATTTTTTTCTCCCTGCATAATATTAGGTTGAGGTCAGTGAAACCTAAATATTCTTGCTCTACTATTTACGTAGAGGTACTAGAATAAATCAAACATTTTAAAATGAGACCTGCCCTTATTAAGTATATGGAGAAATGGGTAGTTAAGAAATGCATTTTGAAGTAAAGGAGAACCAGATTTTGAATTTGTTAGCATTTTAATAGAGTTTTGAAGCCACGGGTATTTAAAAAGTCAGGAAAACATCTTTGTTGATCAAATGAATAGATAATACTCTTTAAATCTTTTTTCCCTCAGAATAGTAAAAGGACAAACCTTGTTATTTCCTTATTTTTTTTACATTATTTCAGTGTATTTTTCATTTAAGAAAAAGGCATTCACACTTTAAAATGAAACCCAGGAATAGCTTAACGGACTAGATAATGTGTACTTGCTATTAAACAGAGCTTTGCTTTAAAGCTTTACTTTTTCTGTGATTCTGTAGGTCTTTTCCAAACTTAGTGATTCTGTGATTCTGTAGGTCTTTTGCAACCTTAGTGATTCTGTGATTCTGTAGGTCTTTTCCAACCTTAGTGATTCTGTGATTCTCTGATTCTGGAAATATGCTGTACTAAGTAAAGTACTAGCATTAGTGGGTGATGGAAAGGCTGTAGATATAGTCTATCTAGATTTTAGTGAAGCCTTTGACACAGTTTCCCACAGCATTTTCCTGGAGAAACTGACTGCTCATGGCTTGGACGGGTGTATGCTTTGATGGTAAAAAACTGGCTGGATGGCCTGGCCCAAAAAGTTGTGGTGAATGGAACATAATCCAGTTGGCGGTCGGTCACAAGTGGTGTTCCACAGGGCTCAGTTTTGGGGCTGGTTTTGTTTAATATCTTAATTGATGATCTGGATGAGGGGATTGAGTGCACCCTCAGCAAGTTTGCCAATGACACCAAGTTGGGCGGAAGTGTTGATCTGCTCAAGGGTAGGAAGGCTCTGCGGAGGGATCTGGACAGGCTGGAGCGATGGGCCGAGGCCAATTGTATGAGGTTCAACAAGGCCAAGTGCCGGGTCCTGCACTTAGGTCACAACAACCCCATGCAATGCTACAGGCTTGGGGACGAGTGGCTGGAAAGCTGCCCTGCAGAAAAGGACCTGGGGGTGTTGATTGACAGCCGGCTGAAGATGAAGCAGCAGTGTGCCCAGGTGGCCAAGAAGGCCAACGGCATCCTGGCTTGTATCAGAAATAGTGTGGCCAGCAGAACTAGGGAGGTGGTTGTACCTTTGTACTCGGCACTGGTGAGGCCACTCCTTGAATCCTGTGTTCAGTTTTGGGCCCCTCACCACAAGAAAGACATTGAGGTGCTGGAGCGTGTCCAGAGAAGGGCAATGAAGCTGGTGAAGGGTGTAGAGCACAAGTCTTATGAGGAGTGGCTGAGGGAATTGGGGTTGTTTAGCCTTGGAGAAGAGGAGGCTGAGGGGAGACCGTATTGCTCTCTACAGCTACCTGAAAGGGGGTTGTAGCGAGGTGGGGGTCGGTCTCTTCTCCCAAGTAATAAATGACAGGACGAGAGGAAACGGCCTCAAGTTGCGCCAGGGGAGGCTTAGATTGGATATTGAGAAAAAATTTCTTCACTGAAGGGGTTGTCAGACTTTGGAACAGGCTGCCCGGGGAGGTGATTGAGTTACCATCCCTGGAGGTATTTAAAAGACGTGTGGATGAGGCACTTGGGGACATGGTTTAGTGGTGGACTTGGCAGTGTTGGGTTTATAGTTCGACTTGATGATCTTAAAGGTCTTTTCCAACCTAAATGATTCTATGATTATCTGATACACTTCTGTGCAACACAAGAAAACTATGCATTTAATGAAAGAGGAGCTCCTCACAGGCATTAGTAAGAAATAGCTTTCAAGTTTTAAACAAGAGGACTAAAAAACAAAGTGAAACAAAACAGTGCAAACAGTTTATTTGCATTTAAACATTTCCACAAAGACAATGAGAGAACTTTGCTTAGGATTTAAAAAAAAAAAAACAAAAACCCTAAAAACCAGATTTACTTGAAAACTGTTTATTACGTACACAGTGTAGAAAAGTGACTCCTAAACTCTTTTGATTATAATTCTCATTACAGAGAGCGAATTTCTGTTAGGGTCCTCATGCCACATCATTGCTGTGAACTTACTTGATGTCATAAGTCCTAGTTCTGTAGCAGCTCATCTTAAAGCATAAGACAGGTTTGAGATGGTCAAAAGGTAAGAGTTTTGTGGAATTATTCGCAGATATATTCTAAGGAGATTCAAATATGGATGCAGATATCAAAAGAGGATACTTTAAGAGAATTTGAATGAAAGGGGAAGACTTTTTCTTCTCTCACATTAGTATTATTAACAACATAAAACCTGCTATTTGGTGTTTGTTAGCAAAGATTCTGTAAGAGCTTCAACAGGCAATTGCAATTTTCTTTGTATGATGTCAAGAAATATTTGGACCAAGTGAATAAAAATGGAATTTAAAAATGAAAAATTAGGAAATTAAATAAAAGGTGATATTTGGTGTTCTACTGCTTATTTCCTCTTATTACCTCAGTCCTCTTATTTCTTTTTTATTGTTCTAACCAGATGAATGAAAAACAAGAAAAAATCAGTAAATATCCAAATTTGTCCATATTTTGGTCGCCTGATACTAAATTAATTACAAGTATCTCTTCAGCCTTTAAGAGAAAAGAATGAATTCTTGGGGGATTCCATTGTTCCTACAATAGCATAGCTAAAGCAACCTTTGTCTCCAGCTGTTTTGTTGTTGCTGTTGTCATATTAATTTATATTAACCCTCTCTGTTGTAAAGTAATAGATTGTTTTCTTTTCACAAGTCTGGGCTTGTTCACTAATGTGTATTTATTTTTTGATTCATATTTTGGTCAAACGTTACATCACTTAGGAGGAACTTTTCTGGAAGGTGCCCTACCCCACCAAAACCTGTAATTCTGTGAATTTTCTAAACTGAACCAAAATAGGATCAAAAGAACACAGTTATCTGAGTTCATAGAAAAAGAAGAGGATATGTTTGTGGGTTTAGTCTTATTGTTTGCTGTGAGTTATGATAGTACTAGGTCCTTCCTTCTGCTTAGGACTCACAGCTCATATTCATCCCTTGAGGTAGCATCTGAAGCTTTTTTCCCCCCACTATTTTGATAAGGATCAGAGCGGACAGCAAGAGGTTTTAGTCTTTAAAATGCATGTGGAGATGAAGCAATGCCTTCCTTGTCTACAAAATCTCATTTTTTAGAGAAATCACTGAGCATATTAGAGACCTAAGTTCTCTTCTCTGCCTGAGAGGTTTCAGAATCATATCAGCCATAAGAGTGCCTTAAATGTCAGGCTAATAACAGAGAAAGCGAACAGGAGCACATGGGTGCTGAAGGCGCTTAATCCCTGCACCACATATGCAGACTCCTAGCTCTTTTCTCTTTTTGCTTCCCACAATGTCTCTTGATTCAAAAGAAAGAATTGAGACCTGGTCTCCATCTTGGAACAGCTGACAGCCTGGTACTCTGGGCACTTAATAGAGCTACAACATGCTCTCCTACAAAAATATTTGCTTAAATATTTTTTTTTCTATTATTTATATGCATGCAATTAGGATGTTATACTTAGCAAAGTAGAGTAATGGAAGAGGTGTCTGTCAAAAGTAACCATTGCAAGAATGGAGTTTCCTTCCATGTAAATTGATTTTGTTACAATTTCTTCAGTTTATACTTTAGACAGTATTGGACCTGATTCTGTAGTTTTCAGAGCTGCTGAGACTGCTTTTCCTTGACTGAATCAGCAAGTTTTGAAAAAATTACTATAATGAATTATTTTATTCAGAATCTAGCAATTGCCTATTTTAAGGGACTCTTCCTGCTTTCTGTGCAGTTATCTCCTCTTTGTTTAAAGTGGTTTTTTTTAGGAAACTGAAGTAAGGACCAGATCCAGGAAAATTCTTAAGTATAATCAGTATATCTGTCTGTAGTTTCACCTGTGCTTAAGTTCCCTCGCTATATTGGGTCCTAATTTCTTTATTGGGGAACTAAATTCTATAGCTAGATCCTTGTCAAGAGTTGCCTTATTCTACATTTATCAACAGCTTTCTGTTGATTTTGATTCCCTTATCACTGAAAACAATTACCCATTTTTTGGGCCTGCATTGATTAATCTGTTCTCACCTATAGATCTCCAGATAATTTTCTAGGAAGAAGTTAACAGAAGAAAAAAAAAAAAAAGAGATAAACGAGATTCTACATTACATTTCCCATCCATTTGTTTTACTATGATAAATATAGCATAACTTACTCACCAGATAGAACAGTTCCTCTACTCAGATAGGAAAACCAACAGTCTGCTAATATTTTTCAAAGAGAGTTTAACTTTCACTTACTTCTTTGAGGGTATTTCTCTGAAGTTATGAGCTATCTAATTTTATTACTATTCTCTGAGAAATGCCGGATTTTAAGAAGCATGTCTGAGATTCATTCAAGCATGTAAATTAAATAAATAAAAAAAACTTTTTTGTCCCTAATCAAGTATTGCAGCCATGAATATTGTTACAGAAGGTACATGTATTAAATAGATAGGATTAGACAGTCTTGGGTCCTAATTTAACAGGAAGTATTTGATTCCTGGTTCCAGAAATGCGTCATCTGAACATAGAAAATTAAGCACTTCAGTGCAGTGCAAACAAGCCAACTGCAAATGCTGAAGAAAAAAGTCTGTGTTAAACCTTGCCATTCTCTCAGATAAAGCAGCCAAAATCTCTTTGTAAGATCTGATCTTATATAAGACTAATTTTTGAAAAATAGAAATTTTAAAAAACATACCTGAGAATATACCTTTTTAATGAAGAAAGCAAAATTTTCTAAGGGCTTGCAAGCATTTCTGTTTGAAACAACATTTTTTGATATTTTTGTCAGAAATCTAGGGGGAAAACTCACCAGGCATTTTATAGAATATTAGAGAAATTAATTTGGCTTTCAGGGCTCATAATATATTGTGACATCTAAACACTTTTCATGGTCTATTTAGCTTTTGGGGAATTGGGTTAAACATTGGTTTGATTGTTGTTGAGAAGCTCTACACAGTCAGGCAATCTTTATACAACCTTGTATGAAGTCTTTGATATCCAACGGCTGGAAACATACTAGAAAATCTAAAAGAAAAATGTGTTACAAAGGCACGGCTTGCTTTTGGAATAACAGGGCTGGGGCTGAGCATTTATCTCATGGAGATGAAATTACCATTTCTATCTACTACCCAGAAAAGTAAACAAGAAACAAAAAAGGTCACCCATGTCCAGCCCATTGAGAAACCTTCCAAGACCATCCTTCCTTCTGAGAAGTGGCACTAAGAACATACACTGAGCAGGGGAGTGTGGGGAAACAGCAGATATCGGACATCTAAGGAGAGCCTAGCGCAGCTTGGGAACCTGCCTAATTTAGACTTAAGTCTTGCTTCAGCATTAATTCCTTGGCCCACTTGTTCGGTTCAAACAGTTCAAAACGAAGTGTTATGTTTCATGCCCTCCTTGGCTGAGTCAAAAGGGTACAATATATGCTTTATGTAAGCCATCAAATCGTATCTATATGTAGTCTAGGCTAAGAGGTCCTTGCTTGCCCATGGGTACTCTACTGTGCAAGCAATGTGCTATGGGCAGCATCACTCTTATTGCTTCATGTCAGCAGCCAGCAGACGTGTCTCATGTTGGAGGGCTTTGTAGGCAGCACGGTTACCTTTGAGCCACGCACTGAAGATTTGTGTCACTAACGGATTCTGTAAATTTCTGTGCCAGAATGGCTGAGTGATTTGTCTTTCACCCCAAGTCAGATTGGGTAATCAAAGTGGTCCTTTCAGCCCTGGTGTGTATTCAGCCTGTTAGCTGTCTTTAAAAAGTAAAATGTCAGGCATTTATTTCCAATCAGACTTCCAACATGAAAAATAAAGCAGTTTTCTGACATTTCAGAGCACTTGCAAATAGGTAATGTGTTATAAAAATTGATGAGGCAATGAAGGACTTATTCCACATATTAACCAATTCAGAAAATGGTCAAGGATTAAAAATTGGAGAAGAGAAGCAGAGTTAATAAACTCTCTTTAAAAGAACTGGCAAATACAAGACAGTAAAGAATGACAAAATATTTTGTTTTAATCCTTTAAGAGCATATTGAATTATCTATTAAAACAGCAACAGCAACAAAAGCAAAAGCAAAACAAAACCAAAAACAATGCAGAGACTCCAGAAAATACCTCTGGAATTTGTTCTGTGTTTATACACAACATATCATCCTAACTTGTCAGATTCACCATGGAAAGTGGGGGAAAGACGGGGGAAGGAAGTTAGGTGCCAGTCTGGCCCAAAGGAACTGCCCCTTCTACTTTCATGCTGTAGTTTATGTCATGGGGAGCATTTATAGTACTTTACATGTTCCTCCCTTTGCCATTTATTCAACCACATTGCAACTGACTCCAGAGTGAAGTTGTCATCCAGGACTAAGAAACTAGATGCAGACAGATGGAATAGAGTAGAGTAGATCAGAGTAGATCAGAGTAGAGTAGAGTAGAGTAGAGTAGAGTAGAATAGACTAGACTAGACTAGACTAGACTAGACTAGACTAGAATAGAATAGAATAGTTCAGTTCGAAGGGACCTATCATCTTACCACTAGCCTGATCACTTCAGGGCTGACCAAAAGTTAAAAATGATGAGTAGCAAGCCTTAGTGAAAGCTAAATTCCTGCCGCCTTTTTTTTTTTTTTTTTTTTTTTTTGGGGGGGGGGGGGGGGGGGGGCGCGTATTTTCGGTATCTTTGATGCTTTCTAGAACCAAAGATGTCTGCCAGCCAGACTGAAAATGACCAAGGAAGGGGCAATTCTAGAAACTTTTGAGAACTGTTAAAATTTGTCTTCACTGGTGAGGATGACCCTTTCTCCCCTATCCATCCTTTTTCCTCATTTAGAATCAGACTATTCCCATGCCAATATATCACCAGATGTCAGTTAAACAGAAACATTGTTTACCTAGAAAATCAACATCGTAACTGCTAGCAAAATTCTGCTGCTGACAGGCTCAGGCAGAGCCTCGTTCTGTCAAGGCAGAAATAACCTGTGGCAGGAAAGATAACCTGTGATTATTAGATACTGAAGATTTCAAAATATACAGAAATCTGGCCTTATGGAAGTCAGTGAAAATGGTAGTGATTTCAGTGGATCAGGTTTTCCTTTCTTCTCTAGTTCTCACTTTGTTAGAGAACTAATATGAAATGGTAAATCTGTAACCATATGTCAGAGCAATAAGTACAGTCAGAGGAAAAAAGCAAGTCTGAAAAGTTAGCTAACTTTGAAGAGTTATATAACCACTATTCATTAACCACATAGTGATGTAATCTGCGTGGTTTTTAAACATACGTTTTACACAGTATTAAAATTGTACTAGAAGAGTATAGGTGGTTAAATGTGTGCAAGTTTTTCTGCAACTCTTCAGCCATTATTTTCCTACCAATATCTTTCTTTTGCCAGTGATGAGTTTTCACACAGTATGTTTGTTTTCAAGGATCTCTGTATCTCTATAGAGTAATATATGTATCCATTGCTGGCAATTAATATGGCAAATTGCTATTGCAATTCTGGCATGTGTCTACTATAAGATCATAGAATCATAGAATCATTCAGGAGATTGGAAAAGACCTTTAAGATCATCCACACATCTTTTAAATACCTCCAGGGATGGTGACTCCACCACCTCCTTGGACAGCCTGTTCCAATGCTTGACAACCCTTTCAGTGAAGAAATTTTTTCTTAATATCCAATTCAAACCTCAGCTGGCACAACTTGAGGCCGTTTCCTCTTGTCCTACCATTTGTTACTTGGGAGAAGAGACCGACACCCACCTCGCTACAACCTCCTTTCAGGTAGTTGTAGAGAGCAATACGGTCTCCCCTCAGCCTCCTCTTCTCCAGGCTAAACAACCCCAATTCCCTCAGCTGCTCCTCATGAGACTTGTGCTCTACACCCCTCACCAGCTTCATTGCCCTTCTCTGGACATGCTCCAGCACCTCAATGTGTTTCTTGTGGTGAGGGACCCAAAAGTGAACACAGTATTCGAGGAGTGGCCTTACCAGTGCCGAGTACAAAGGTACAACCACCTCCCTAGTTCTGCTGGCCACACTGTTTCTGATACAAGCCAGGATGCTGTTGGCGTTCTTGGCCAAAGATAAAATGATTGAGTAATATAGTAGCAGAACGTCAGTTTAAAATCCATTCTTGTTTCCCAGTTTATTTTCAGGTACATAAAAAAATAACCTGCCCTCAAGACAAAGCAATATGAAAAGAAACTTGATAGTTTTTCTTCAATATAAACATTTAAGAAAATTATTTCTAAAAAGGATGGTTTTAATGTCAATTGATTACTTTGAAAGGCAACACCTAGGAGAAGTCAAAAATGTTCTGATATGTGTAAACCTGAGACTTCCAAAGTTGCAAATTCAGGACGTGGTTTAGTGGCCACGGTGGTGTTGGTTTAATGGTTGGACTTGATGATCTTACAGGTCTTTTCCAACCTTAATGATTCTGTGATTCTGTGTATAATTAAACCCAGATTATTGCTGGAAAATTCTGTTCCTCTTTTGACATTGACAGGATCAGACAGGTGAATTTAGTTCAGATTTGCTTTGTCAGAATTCACAAGGCTCCTTTAGGACTATTAAATCCTCAGGTACTTTTCAAGGGAAAACCAATGGGAAGAAATGTTCAAAGTAATAGATTAAAGGTGTTGGCTAATTCAGACAGTAAGTAAGTAGAAAAATGACCCCGCAATGCTTTTAAAAGAGAGTGAATTATCCCTAATACTTAAAAATAAAAAGGTAAATTAAAAAGAAGCCTCATTTAAAAGGGACTAAAGGGGAATGCTTGTAAAGATACAACTGATACGGTCAGTTTATTCCATTTTCTATATGAAAAATTCAGATAAAAGGCACTTCGGAATGCCTGTGGCTTACAGCACTATTTTTGCAGTGCCATGGTAGAGCTGAAGTACGTTCCTTTCTCCAGCACAGCTTTCTTGCTTGTCTTTAACTTGTCAAGCTTGGAGGCAAAATCAAAATACACCTCCTGCAAATTTATGAAACTTGATTTATAAAACAGCAAATGAACTGTTCATTCATTGCCTGACATGACTCAGTGACTCAGAGCTCATGAGATGCTGGGATCAGTGGTTACTGTCTCCCAGCTGCATGCCATGTCCCAGCTCTTTGGGGTAGATTTATCATCGCATGTTCAGGCTCAGGTGTAACATTTTCTTCTCTCTGAATGTGTGTGAGTATGAGGTTCAGAGTGCTGTTCCACAGATGTTTTTCAAATCAGCAAAGTGATTCAGGTTTAGAAACCGTCCCATTAAAAAAAGAACATATTCAGCACAGTCCCACAAACAGGTGCATTCACTGACTGAGAGCAGTAAGCAGCCCCAGTGGCACAGGAGCGATGGTCCCATCTAGATCAAATGTCTTTCTTCCATCTCAGCACATGTTACTCCAGTCTAAATCTTGATCAAATGTTGGCTAAGTGCCATGCCTCATCTGGACCATCTGTCAATAATGTTTCATTATTTAAAATACTTGCACAGTGTTGAGTCCGTCTCCCGAATGATGACTCTCTTGATTTGGCAGCATAGGGATGCCGGCTGAGGACATTAAGATATTATAGGTGTGTGGTTATTTTTGGATCAAGATGAGCTTTACAAATTTACTTTTGCTAAGTCATTATCAGAGTTTTTCTTCCCAAGGTACAGACTTGATGAGATTTTTCTTTTTAAAAATAAAATAAAAAATTATATTATGACTAGTTAGTGTGCTTAAGTCCATACAAATACATGTATTTGTGCTATAAAAGCTCTTTTTAAACAGCAGTGCTGTCAAGATAAAGAGAACCTATCTTGAGAAGTATTTTAGCTCTTCATGAACTTGACATTCGCTGTCACGTGTGTTTTTCTTCCCATCGTTAAGGCTGCATTTACTTCTATTTTGTTTCTGACCCTTCTCCAATTTTCTCAGATAATTAATCATGAATAGTGAAGAAACATTTGGAAGACACCAAAGCAGCTGCTACTCACTGCTATAGTACATTGGTACTAAGAGTGCAGCTTGCAGCCTGCATCATTTTGCTCCATCTGAGTGCCTGGATCCCTCCCGCAACCCTAAATCCAGTTGGACCATACCAGATAAGCATTCCTGTGCCTTAATCCCCTTAATCCCCTACACGTTAATCCCTCCATTAGCACAACAGCTAGGCACCTGATGGCTGCTGCTGGATATATGTTCTGCAATGCATTAGCCATTGGCAAAAGTCAAGGGGTAATACAAATGCTGCTCCTGACTTTGTGGCAGCTGAGGCAGTGGGGATGGGAGCAAGAGTTTTCTGGCATCAGAGATAGAGCAGGCGTGAGCACAGGTTTGCGGGTCAGACAGTGCAGTACCTGCCTGGGACATGAGAGGCCCTGGGATGTTTAATGTGGGAGCCGTGAAGTGTCCGGAGAGCAGGACTCCCCTTCTACGGGCTCCATTCATGCACATTTGTGCAGACTTTTACACGTGTCCCTCGGCTTCACTGTGCCACAACTCTCAGCAGAGGGAACATCTTCAACTTGCATTGTGTAAGGTCACTTGTAGTGTAGGGCAATGGGTCTTCGGTGACTCACAGTTTGTGCACAGCATGGCCTCATTTTCTCCTGTTTTACAGGCAATTGTTCTCTGCCAGAAGACAGTTATATTGAGGCAGAAAGGGAAAAATGGGGCAAACAAGACCGCTTAAAAAAACTTCCTTATCTGCTGTAACACCTGGCCCATGCAACACGTGCTCCTGTGGCATCTCACGTTGCCACACTGCCCATCACGTTCTCTGGGCTACTACATAAGGCACAGGCACAAGCATCACTAGTAGATGAGTTTTCTATGCTTAAAGGATGACTTAGGTATTAAATTCAGGTAACTACTGGTGGCTGTGAAACCCAGTCTCACGTACCTGAGGCTGCAGAAATCCTCTTTGGTCACAAGAAAGCTTGGATTTCACCTGCACTCCTCTTTGGTGTTTACTAGTGGCAAGCTTAAGTGCTTAGTGTGTTACCTGTCATGACTCTCTCCTGGTTAGGTAAGTAGAAGTTTCCAGGCACGATAATGCCATTGTGTGAAGTGAGAGTAAGGTCACTACCTGCATGGCTGCTTTTCCTGAGAAATGCATGCTGTTTGGGACCAGCTCTGTTCCAGGACTGGTGTAGGAGTATATGTAAATTGCATTATTGCCAGAACAGACACATGGTCTGCACTACTGTTCTTTCCTCTGCTGAGTTAGCAACATCACAGGCTGACCACAGTAATAATTAAAGGTATTTCAAAATTAATTTCCTCTCACACGGCAAAGGCCACATTCCTCATTAAGCGCAACATGCATCTCCCTGTGAAGTTTTAACATAAGGAACCTGTATATGCAAGCGAGATAAATGCATGAAGAGTTTGAGCAATATTCTTGAAAGTGCTCAGGCACACAGCTTTAATGTACTTGCTTCACTAAGAGGAATACATTTTCTTTGCAGTCCATTCTTTCCACGTTCCTTAACTTCAAAGTAAATTATGTCAGCACTAAAGCCCAGTAACAGATACTTCAACCACAAAACGTTATTCTATAAAAAATGTATAATAACCAAGGGTGGAGAATTTAGATCCAGGGACCTCCTGACCCGTAACTGCAGTGTGTCAGTATGGTACTCACCAAAGCCTGGAGCAGTGGGACAGAAGTTCCCGAGGGGCTTGTGGAGTGCCAAGCCTGACATTCTTCCACTGAGCAGGTTTAGAAACATTAACTCACTCCGACCTCTTGGGTTTAGGGAGGATCATCTGCTGCAAGTCTTTGTTGTCTGTATGTCAGTGGAGTTTGAGATGGCATAGAAATATGGTATATGTAAAAAAGGGTGGGTAGTCCATCAGGAGTCATACGTCTGTGTTTACATACATATGTATGAGACTGACTTACTGGAAGGGGGGGGTGTGTGTGTTCATTCGTGCATGGGAGACAGGCAGAGACATCTCCAGGGTACCTTAGGTGAGTGTGATTTTGGATGCAAGCTCCTGCCCCTACCCTGCTTCTAACCAAGGGCTCCTGCTGGGGAAATGCTCTTCCTTTACATCACCCAGGATGAAAGCAGTGAGCAGAGAGCAGCAGGGCAGAGGAAGGGCTCCAGGGAACCTGTCTGAACTGCGAAAGCAGAGACCTGTATGGGAGCGAGGGCAGTAGTGACTCCCCTTGGTCTGTGGTGCTGCCTCAGAGCTGCTCTTCGTGGCTGGTGTCCCCCACCAGTGTCAGCAATGCTGAGCTATCCCAGGCTTCTCCACGGCCACTTCGGATGTGTGCTTGGGTGGGGACCAGAGCAGGGTGGGAAGATCAGGTTATACACTGGTGGGTCATGTCCTGGTGTGCTTTTGGGGACAAGTCCATACACTAAAGCTAGGTGAGGATGGGCTCTTCCCTCTGGCAGGTGGGCACCACTCTTCAGTCACCTCTTAATGTAGCTGCAGCTGCAAAGGGCACACGGCACAGCACGGGCTCTCTGTGGCTGTAGAGCACAAGGAATACTTACTTCATTTGGCTTCCAAGAAAATCCACCCTTGATTAAATCTCCTGCACTGTATTAGTGATAAGACCAGGTGCTGGATTTATTTATGTTATAGATGAGTACGACTTAGAGGAATTTAGCTAAATTACTCTATAGGTGGGTTTGACTCACAATCAGCAGAGGCTGTTTAAAAAAGTAGGGTGAGATTATGTCTAGGTGTCATGAGAGAACAGGATAAAGATATTATTCTGTCCCAGAGTGTGCCAGCATCGCAGATAGCCATAACTAGACATGCCTGAGGAATATGCTACCAGATGCTGGCCCAAAATACCTGCTGCCTTTTGAGATCTGAAGAACAAATCTGTATAATAATTGCTTTCATTTTCTTTTTTGTTATTGAGGCATGCAGTTGTTCAAGCAGATTGGATTCAGAGCTATTTTAATGATGTACAAAAAGACTAATTAACTTGTAAAATAATATCTCAGTTACTTACTCTTTAAATTTCCTGGATTTGCTGTGAGAATATGTTTTAGTAATTATGCTGTGGATGCCAAATAGTGGGAAGAAAAATTGTTCCTAAGCTAATTGACATATGTATCATTCTGTCCAATCCAGTTTTCTGTTTGTTGAAGAGAAATAACAGCTTTTTCTTTTACTCTTTTTCTTTCAGTAATGGGATTGCTCTGGGATATGCTTCCTTTGCATGCTTCTCTACAGTGTAACTTCTATATCAAGCCAATCAAGACAATAAGACTAATTGAGACAACAGTCAGCTACTTTATGGATCCTGGAGTCAGATTTGTATTAGTAAAGTGTTATGTTTCAAGGTGCACCAAAATGAAATCGTACTAGATTTATTATTAGTTTTGAAATAGGTTGGGAAAAGTTATTTTGACAGAGTGTTTCATTAAAGTCAGTACATTAATTCTCAAGGGGTAAATTAGAAAAAATAACCTGTACTGTAACTTGGAGAATAGCTCCTAAGGAAGCTGTGAGGAAGCAGACCGATGAGCAGAAGTGACTTTTAATGTGATTGTCTAAAATGAAGGGATCAAAAGAAATGTTTCATTTTGGGAGGGAGTTTGACAACCACATGGATGCAGAAACAGTCTGCAGTTAAGAGAGGAAATTTTGTTTGCTTTTACAGGCTTAATCCTTCGAAACTGATGGAGAAGTCTACTTAGTAATTTAAGCTTTTGAAGTAAAGATATTAAAGATACCACTTCAAAAATCTAATTATTAAAAAAAAAAGCAAAAAACATTTTAAGTTCTATGATGATATGTTCTGATTTGTATGTTTATTAGTACATAGGGTAAAAATTTTCCAAAATACATGATAACAAGTTTTAGCATATTGGTATTTCTTTCTTCATCACTTCTTCTCTACAATGGGAAGTATTCAGTTTATAATAGTTCTCTTTCTGATGTGTTTTATCTTTCTAAAAGTACCATAGTCTGATAAAGTTTAAGAAATATAGTTCAGACCATTCACTTAAAGCTAGCTATGAAACTCCAGTTATGAGAAAATGTTCTTGTCTGTTTTCTGTCACTTTCAGCATCCTGATGAATGTGTCTGAAGATATTTGAAAATAATCTTAAAAATGAAGCATGGTGAGATTAAAATGAATTGTGGTAACAATTATTCTCGATAAATTTCCCTGCTATGCCTGATGAACATGGGAGAATAGATAGGATTTGTCGGTAATTTCACAACAGCCCACGAAGTGTTTCAATTTTATGTATCTTAAAAGCCACAAATAGCTCTTTAAACACTTAGTTTATTCCAGGACTTGCCTTGTTGCCTGTGAAGGATAAAAAGTCATTGAAAGGCAAACTGTACAGGAGAGAGGCCTTAGCAGTCTTACACTCCAAGGAATCGATCTGTTCACACTGACCTTGCTGAGGTTTATGGAAATTTCTAGGTCATATTTCACTGTACTTAGTAGTGGTATTATTAGTGTCCTAGTATTATCCATGCTAAGATCATATAATTCTAATATGATCATAGATCCAGCATTCATAAACTGATATCTCAAACAACATACACACCAGCAAATGCTCAGCAAGAGGAGATCGTAGCTCCTCATTGCAGGTGAGGATAAGGAAAGGTGACATTTTATGCATCTTTGTAAACAATTGGTACTTTGTTCACTTCTGAAGTTCAATTTGGCAACGTTACTTGTCACCAAGGGCAGAAGGAATTTCGCGAGAATGATGTAAAGTTGTAGCTGCTTACAAATACAGAGACCAACTTAACTCCTAGGTGCAAGATCAGGAATAGAAGCAAGTAAAATCTTACTTGTAACTGCTTAGCGATACCACTGCCCCTTTGTGGCAGTCAACGCAAGTGTTTTAGTCCAATTGGTCTCACTATTAAACTGTGCAGAATATTGGTATGTGGGAAAAGGTGTGGGTGATAAAAACCTCATCTTCATGAGATGGCATCCCTCTGTTTCTTCCCATTGTCTAAAATGACTGAATCTAACTAAAGGGGATGCGACAAAAGGTGGTTTGAAAGAAATTTCAGGCCTGAGGAAGTTTAATAGTAGAGTTCCTTAATGTGTGGTCTTACAACAGATTGTAAGTAGTCATTTCATTAATGACAAAGGATAAATACATGTTAATGAGGTGGAGGCGCAAGGCACAAGTCATGGTTAAACCCAATAGTTTTAGGTTGCACCATTCTTTTAAAAGACATTGTACTTAAGAGTTTGATAAAAGTTCACGGGAGACACTAGCTATGGCATAGGTACAAAAACACAGGAATGCAGAGGTGCCTAAGCATATATATAAACATGGTGCTACATCAGAGCAGAAGATAAGGAGAGGAAAACTCCAAACCCATGCTACTCCTGATCGCCACTACGGAATAGGAAACAGGCATATATTTCAGTAGTAAATGATGACTGATTTGAACAGTTACCAGTTCTGAGTCATGACTAAGTTATCTCAAACCTCCTTCTGATGTGAAGATTTCCAGATTATAGAAATGATTTAAATGGCAATGTGTATAAATCACAGAATCACAGAATCGTTAATGTTGGAAAAGACCTTTAAGATCATCAAGTCCAACCATCAACCCAACACCACCATGCCCACTAAACCATGTCCCACAATGCCACGTACACACGTTCCTTGAACACCTCCAGGGATGGTGACTCCACCACCTCCCTGGGCAGCCTGTTCCAGTGCTTCACCACTCTCTCAGTAGAGAAATTTTTCCTAATATCCACTCTAAACCTCCCCTGGTGCAACTTGAGGCCATTTCCTCTTGCCCTATCACTTGTTACTTGGGAGAAGAGACCAACACCCACCTCACTACAACCCCCTTTCAGGTAATTGTAGAGAGCGATGAGGTCTCCCCTCAGCCTCCTCTTCTCCAGGCTGAACAACCCCAGCTCCCTCAGCCACTCCTCATAAGACTTGTGCTCCAGACCCCTCACCAGCTTTGTCGACCTTCTCTGGACACACTCCAGCACCTCAATGTCCTTCTTGTAGTGAGGGGCCCAAAACTGAACACAGGATTCGAGGTGCGGCCTCACCAGCACTGAGTACAGGGTACAATCACCTCCCTACTCCTTCTGGCCCCACTGTTTCTGATACAGGCCAGGATGCCGTTGGCTTTCTTGGCCACCTGGGCACACTGCTGGCTCATCTTCAGCCGGCTGTCAATCAACATCCCCAGGTCCTTTTCTGCCGGGACTCCGCTTGTGACCGACCACCAACCGGATTTCACTCCATACACCACAACTCTCTGGGCTCGGCCATCCAGCCAGTTTTTACCCAGCAAAGAGCACACCTGTCTAAGCCACGAGTCGCCAGCTTCTCCAGGAGAATGCTGTTGGAGACAGTGTCGAAGGCTTTACTAAAGTCCAGGTAGACAACATCCACAGCCTTTCCCTCATCCATTAGGCAGGTCACCTGGTCATAGAAGGAGATCAGGTTGGTCAAGCAGGACCTGCCTCTCATGAACCCGTGCTGGCTGGGCCTGATCCCTTGGTTGTCCTGCACGTGCCCTGTGAGCATCCTCAAGATGAGCCTCTCCATAATCTTCCCCGGCACCGAGGTCAGGCTGATGGACCTGTAGTTCCCCGGATCTTCCTTCTGGCCCTTCTTGTAGATGGGCATCACGTTGGCAAGCCTCCAGTCATCCGGAACCTGCCTTGTTATCTAGGACTGTTGATAAATGATGGAGAGCGGCTTGGCAAGCTCATCCACCAGCTCCCTCAGTACCCTTGGGTGGGTGCCATCAGGCCCCATAGACTTGTGAGTGTCCAGGTGGCATAGCAGGTCGTTAACTGCTTCCTTCTGAATCATGGGGAGTTTATTTTGCTCTCCATCCTTGTCTTCCAGCTCAGGGAGCTAAATACCCTGAGGATACCTGGTGTGGCTATTAAAGACTGAGGCAAAGAAGGCATTAAGTACCTCAACCTTTTCCTCATCCTTGGTGACAATGTTCCCCCCTGCATCCAGAGAAGGATGGAGGTTCTCCTTGTCTCTCTTTTTGTTGTTAATGTATTCGTAAAAACATTTTTTGTTATCCCTTACAACCGTGGCCAGATTTAGCTCTAGCAGGGCTTTTGCCTTTCTCATTTCCTCTCTGCATGACCTAACAAGATCCTTGCACTCTTCTTCAGTTGCCTGCCCCTTCTTCCACATCAGTTGGGTTCGGAAGAATGGTTGTGAAGTTCTTCGCCCAAAGACCCTCTGTTTCAAGACAGAGATTTCAGTAAGCATTGCCTTCTCCAAGTGATAGGTGTAAATTACATAAATACTCAGGGTAATGGTGTGGACCAGTTTACCAAGTGGGAATGTTCACATATAAAGAGAAGATAATATCCTATGTTTTAATGTGTTTGGTCCACCTCTTTTTGACATAAACCCTGAAATTTTGCAGATTCTGGGCATCCTCACCTGAATGCCAAAACTGCATCCCCTCATTTCTACCCCATAAAAAATTCTTCATTCCTTTGCAAAGTATATGTGCATAGAACCCTTCATTTACTAAATTGAGCGGAGGGCATGCTTTTAAAGATATATCCATTGCAGCTTTATAGGACAGAAGACTGGAAAAACTATGCTGGAAAATTCTCAAAGTCTAATGAATAGTTACGATCATTGCACTCCCCTTGCCTCCTCCTCAAGTACATGAAGGTGCAGCCTTTATTTTCATTGTCTTGTGTCACTTATCTATATAGCAAGCTCACAAGGTCAATTCTTTTTGTGTCTACTTTGTAAATCAGCTCTATGGGGAAACACCAATGACATCTGTGAGTATCCCAGCTTAGGAATCACGAGCCAGCTGCTCTAACAGCAACAGACTTCCATGACAGCCTGAGCAGTGTCCACGTGGCTGTAATCACTAACTACATCTCAGCTGCACCCATGGTCTCATGTTCTTGCCTTCTTGCCTAGATTGGTCATGCAGTAAGTCATCCCAGAGAACCAATCCAGACCAAAAATTAATCCTGTGGAAAACATAAACAAATGAAAAAAGTAACTTGTTTTCAGACAGAGCTGCTCCCCAGGGTAGTTTATCGCAGAGAGGCGTACTAGTGCCTGATGAAGGGGAGGGTCAGGAATGTGTGGGAGAAACATTTGCGAAGGCTGGCGGGACAGGTTTAGATTTGCATTAGCTGTCATGGGACTGCATGCTGAGCCCCGCATGGAAGAGAGGCAGATTAGCTTGAGCTCCGCATCAGGCTGGTGTGGATTCACTGTTCTGAGACCTGACATTCAGCCTGTGATTAACACTGCACGGGACCACACAGACTTGCCTGAGTGTTTGGGGCTTTGTCAGGTGTTCTGTTTTGAGCTGTGTTGTTGCATGTAGGCATGCCATTTTGCACAGAGTTACGCTGTTAGGATGCAGCTCAATAACCTCCAGCATGCACACTTAAAATCACATCCAGACAGAGTTTGACTGGTATGTGATGGGCTGGCACAGGGATAGATTATGCAAAGACAGTACCTTAACAGGTTCCAGCTCATACAAAGGTTCAAAGTCACTTCTGATTAAAGCCTGCTAAGCTCTGAGCTTGAAGCCAAGAGCTGCAGCTTCTGGCACAGTCCAGATCATTTGAATTGCAGCATCATGTCTATTTGAGAGGCAAGTTTTCCCACCCTGTGTTGCATTTCCATTGTCATGCTTAGTCTCACTACATTGTTGGAAAACTCTCTGGAAGAAGGTAGGTTTAACAAAAATTGTTTTGAAGCAAAGAAGTCAGTTAGAAAATGATGAGTCTCCTAATGCTGTAACACCAATTCTTTCACTAATAAAAACTGTACTGGGATCAAAATGCACAAAATTCAGATAACCACAGGGTGCCTAATTATAGTTATTAGGAATAGGATTTGTCTACTAGTTTCTTGTTTATTTCTTTCCTGGTAATTTGCCTACAAATATGTTTTACTGTCTGTAGATTTGGCTGAATGTTATCAAGCCCAAATTAATGGAATTACTCAATTTATAAGCTGATGATTCAGATACATCAATGATGGGAGTTCAGGAGAGGTTTTCAATAAATAAGTAACAAAACAGAAGAAAAACCTATCTGAAAATGTAACATGAAAACTCTAGGTTTAAATGTTCATTTTGGTTTATAACATATTCAGAGTCTATCTGGGCCTTGGCTTGCTCTTTTCTGAAAGGCATAAATGTGACGAATTAACTAGTTTTTTGCATTGTGCACTTGAGCTTCATTGCAATTATATCCAGCAATTCTGTACAGAATCTACAGGCATGAAAAATGTTGCTGTTGGACAGTCATACACTAGACTATTATTATGCCACATTTTAACTAGCTTAATCCAAAAGAATTAAATAATGTATTTCGACTACCGCACAAAGGTATTCCATAGTCTAAGTGAACTCAAGTATACTGGGGAAAAAAGTGTGAGACTGAGTCTGAATTTTCCCTGGAAAATTCCAGAGATACTGTGTAGTAACCTCATGATTTTAATTCTCTGCTTGATATAAGATGCTCTCCTTCAGCAAAGTCAGTTCACAGCAATGTGAATTATTAGAAATCACAATAACAATAATTTATCTGGATTAATACCACAATTAGGGCAGTTTTCAGGATTTCATTAGTTTTTTTGTTTTTGTTTTTGTAGCAGTAGTAGTGTCTTTAGTTATTATAAAAAGGACTTTTTATTCCTTTTAAAAGGCAAATCTGTTTGGTAGTTGCAGCAAAAGGACCACATGTAATCCCAAAACTATGCATATTACCACTTACAGTCCATTATGCTACCACATAGCTGTATTATTGCCATATTCACCTACCTTTCCCCCTTTTCCCCAAGGTATTTGTCATTTCACATGTATTCAGAAAAGCTGATTTGTTATTACCATTCTCTGAAGAAAATTCTTTTTTCAGACATGTATTTGTTTTGCAGTACCTCTTGGGAGCCCTAGGCATAGGTAAAAGCCACGCTGTACTGCATACACTGCATAAACACATAATAAAATGCAGCCCTTTCCAGAGAGCTTCCAGTGTAAGAGGAGAAAGGCAGCAGATAGATGCAAAGGAATGGAGTTGTGTCTCTTTGTTTAATAATGCAGAAAGCAAGACCAAATCCCTAGTCTCAGCTAGGTCCTTCTCATAGCCAAAAAGAGTTATGGATGCCTCCAGAACTGCTCAAAGACAGAAATCCAAGTGGGGTGAACCACACTTAGAAGTCACTATTTTTTCTTGGGGGCTTTTAAGAGAGGCTGGGCTGACTGGCTCAGATTAGACATCTGGTTTCTAGTGACTAGAATTCAGCATCTTGGTGCTGTTATAATCATCACTAGTTTCACTGCTGCCTGTATTTGTTCATAAACAGCCCTAATTCCAGCACATTCCCTCCCTATGACCTTTTGTCCTAATACACGTTTTAAAAAAAAAAAGTCTTTCAGTCTTTCTCTTCCATATTACTTCATTGGCTAGCGTTAACTGAAACTGATTCTTGTTTATCTCACTGATGTATTGTGAGGAATAATTAATGTTTGTGTACTGCTTTGAAAATGAGCATCATTGCATCAAATGCTAGTTTGAGGAGAAAGATGCTTTTTGATGTTCTTATCCTTTTTGTGCAGGCTTTAATTGGCTCTGTATTCATCTTTCTCCCACTCTTTCAGTTGCAAGTTCAACTCTTTTTTAACCTTAGGTCTTTGAGCAGTTTCTCTAAAAACGTCCAATAATCACTCTTGATCTGCCCCATTCATCTCTTTCAGACACCTGAGTACCCAGGGAGAAGGCAGCGATGAAGACAATTTTTCAGGTCACAAGGATGATATATGATGGACGTGTGTGCTAGTTAAGTGGAGTGAGGAAAAATGTTTCAAGGGGTTGCCTGGAAGGGGAAACAGGATTACCATTAAAGAAAGGAGGAGAGAAATCTGAGTTGTGCTTGTCCCTGTGCTTCTGTTTCCTGCTTTGAGAAGTCCTTCACTAGGCTGAGATCCCTGTTTCATGTGGAGAATAGGAACTTCTTTTCATTTTTGTAGGAGGTTTTTTTCTGAGTTTCCTATTTGCTTCAGAAGGATGAGGGGGAATACAAGCAGAATGCCTGATTGGATGATGGATTTAAAATCTGAAGGAAAAGAAAAAGGTAATGGTCATCTCTCCTTGGACTTGGATTTGCCTTATTTCTCTATAGAGGAGGCAGAATTTTTGACACCTGCAAATTATGAAACTAAACTGAAAGCCACAGAAAACATGTGGTACTGTAGAAGTATTACAAAAAATTGTGATATACAATGTGTCCCAAAAGTATTTGTATTTCTAGTTCCAGAACCTTGAGATTTTGTGCCAGTTCAAACAGCTAAATTTTCTTTTACATCTTTCACAAAATGCATGGTGATTTAAATATACAAATACTAACAATATACAACAAACAAGCAAAAAAACCCAGAAGACAAAGCTTGTTGTTGTGGCCTGACAGTGATCTGACTACCTGAATTTGATGCACTGGCTAGCTATTTTCCCAATCCCTGTAAAATACCTGACCCTGTAAAAGCTGGAAAACATATAAATGTTATTATCTCTCAGCTGACTCAAACTGAAACATATTAACATTTTGGAAAATCATAAAAAAAAAGAAATCTGAATAAAGTACATATAAATGAAGAAAGGAAAGAAAAGATCCAGCCCTAATAAGTCTGGAAAGAATTTATCTGAAAGAGGGTAAGAAATACATCCAGACCTGAAGACTGTTGCTTTGGACTATGTCTGGTTTTGATCCTATATTTTCCAAAATTCAGCCACTGCTTTAGAATGGGTGGAGACTTAGTTCATATACTTGGTAATGGCAAGTGAATATTAGGCCCATAGGAACTTCATTTAATCATGAAAATGAAATGTCTCTTTTTAGTATCAAAATTTCAGTTTGGCTGGAAGCAGGTTTTTATGATTACGTTTTTCACTGGAGATTGCAAGCAGTGATGTGAGATTTAGCTGACCATCTGTACAGCCTGTATATTGAATAATGACTATCACAACCTCAGTACAGCATTTATGGTAGGTTGCTTGCACGGAATTGATAAGCCAGAACTTTATTCTCACTAGGTTATTCATATCTTACTGGATTTTCAGTACCAAACGAATTGGTAAAACTCACAGCCTGTATACGGACAGTAAAGCAGCAAAACCGGTGGATTGGATGGTGGATTAGATTTTATGATCTTTATCTTTTATGATCCAGAATAGTTTAACCTGTTTTAAAGCAGTTTGCACTTTTGAAGTAATTCTGGATATGTAATCACCAAAATGATGGATATCCTAATATAGAGAATGAATCCCAGTAGATTAGGTCTTAAAGACTGTGGAGAAAAGCAGAGGCATGATTGGTTTTACCTTCTATTAATGATCAAACCGACAAAAAAAAAGGAAACGAAAATTGTTTGCCACTGATTTTGCTGGGTTTGCCTTTCCTAACCAGTGATTTCTTGGACTGAATCACTGATAATGCCATCTAGGCAAAACAAAGGGCGGAAAATGGGACAGGTACAACTTCAATTTACACAAAACCTTTCTATGCATTGTCTTACTTACCTGTGGGACCTTATGTGCATGTCTTAATGCTGAGTGCAGTGCAGGTGTGCATGAATTTATCTTGGACTTCACACAGGACTTGCACAGATTCTCTTCTTGTATAGGTTGGTCAGTCATTGCTTCAGCTGCTTTTGTTCCTGTATTTTTTTTTTTGTTATCCATATTGTCAGACTTCTCCTTATTATTAGGAAAATGCATAAAAACAACTTACAAAAGGTTGCAGGTTTTCTTCCTTTTTCCAAAGTGTATTTCAACATAACATTCTAAGAGTATGATCATTTTATCTTACAATTGTTATCAGAGAAATAACACAAAACATAGTATCAACTCTTTGTCCCTGCTTTCCCCCCGCCCCCCCCCCTCCAATATTTCCCTTGTTCCACCAGTTCAAGTTAACCAAAATTTTTTCTTAATTTCCTTTCCAGTTTTGATAGTAACTGTGCTCTGGATAAAAGTGTTGGAACTATAACAAACCATCATAAAGTTTTCTGGGATTGATGTGAGAACTAAAGGTGTTGGATGCTACTGATAGAAACTCTCTGAGCAGAAGGGAAAAAGGCAAACAACACATCAGGACTGACCTGCTAGTGAATAAACACTGCAGTGCTCACACTAGCATAGAGCTGTTTTGCTTGGGGAGCTATGTAGTGGTCACTAAGTCCACCTGTACTTAAAAGGAGATGTTATATTCAGATTAAATGTATATATTACACAGTTAATAGAGTTCACAGCATCATATTTATGTTCCATCTTGATGGTAAAGAGTGCATTTTGTCCCAGGGGCACAGCCCAGAGCAGCAGATGTGAGAGGGCTGTCATGGAGAACATGACGTCTCCTGGGATGTAGCGGCACTGGTTGGAAGTTCAGCACAGGTTGTCTGTGCCTTGTGTTCGTTTCCAGTCATGGCTGTGGGCCCTGAGATGCAGCTGGAGATGGGATGAGAGTACGCATGGTACCTTGGCCATGCAGCATCCCCTGCACACATGTCAAAGCAGGTAGTACAGTGCACTACAAGAGCTGCCCTGAGGGATCTGCTCCCCAATCTGTCCTGGAAGGACCAGGGCACAGTTTAGCATGTGTCTTTCTCTGTTTTCTGAAAAGCATCAACCTTCACTTAATAGAAACAGTATTGTTCAACTGGGGCTTTAAATATTACAGCAGAACCAGTGAGTGGCACTAAATCATTTCCTGAGCTAGAAATGATAGCCAAAAATCTAATCTGGAGGGATTGCAGCCAAATATCTTCAAGCTGTAATTAGAAGAGGACTACATGTTACATTTTGAAACCCACTCTCTGTGAGGATTTAAAAATTACTTGCCAAATGGAATACATTCAAAATGCACTTGAACGAGTCCCTTCTTTATTTTTTCAGTATGCTCTGTAGCCTACACTCTTACCTAGAGCTGTCTAGAAGTGTTTAGTCTGCCTTTTTCTCCAAAATCACCCAGGCATTCTTGCTGCGGAGAAAGGACTTGGGATTTTTATAATATTTAAAGTCCTTAAAAAGCATCACCAAACCAAACAGTCTGAGGACACCTTTCAGCTGCTATTCAAGGGCTCATGTGGATAGTGGATTTATCATTTTAAATGACGATTTCTTTGTAGTTCATAACCAATTTTACTTTAAAATACAGGCCCAGTTCCTCAGTGGCTGCAGAACAGCTTTATCTACCTTAACAAATAATTTAGCACCACAGGAGCGGGTTGGTAGATCAAAGACGATGCCTCCATCTACACTGCAGGTGGCTCAAGGTTTTTATGTCTGACCAGATGTAGTTTGATTCCCTGAACCTTACATGCCCTGGCTGCATGCAATTTGAAGATATCTAAAGGAGCAGTCACTGCTTCAGATGCATCTGTCCCTTTTGGGGCTGGAGGGCATGTGATGGAGAGTTTCTGCTTAGTTGCTTATGAAATGAATGTCGTTCACTTGTGCACAAACGACTTTTTACACCAGACCCGTACAAGGGGACTGGGGATTGTTCAGGACTTTGCTGCAGAATGGCCTGATTATTCTAGATCAAAACAGTGGCAAGGGCACCAGCTTCAACATTGGTTCATTGCAAATTTATTTTTGGCCAGTTGTGTTTACTTACAAACATTTCAGGAAGTCTTGTAGAACGAACCTTACCAGAAATGTATCACATGAAGCTATAATACCGAGAGCTGCTAAAACTATTGTATGAGGAAATATATGAGTCTGAGAACCTCTTCATAATACCCTTTAACAAAACAATTGCCAATTCAGGTCAGAACACTACTAATAATTTGCTTTACAGAAGGACTGGATTTCAAGAAAAAGAAAGGTCTAATTATATTCTAAAATGAGTTATGAGGAAGTAAAATCATCACTGGTTTGGCTACTTCACAGTCAAAACATGCTCTGGAAGGTTGTATTTTACCTATGGTGACCCAAAGGACAGAAATTGTAGAGAACATGAGAAAAAGGAATATCTTTTCATAGTTGCAATTCTTTCAATTATTCAAGTAAATTGTCTGATAAGCCTTGGTTCAGTTAAAGCTTAGTAAAAGTCACTTTTATTAGACTGAAAATTATTATAAGAGCCTGCAAAGACTAACAGAATAGAAATTCTAAGTCAAGTAATTAATCCTATTACAGGAGGCAGACAAGCCATTATATTTTAGCATATTACATATTTGAGTTTCTGATGCATATTCTGCTTTTCTGTATATTTTTGTATTCTAAAATCTGTGTTATTTCTAACAATTTCATATTGATAATTCAGGTCAGATTCACAGAGAAGTGACATTCCTAGATTTGTAAAAAATATTTTAGATTTATATCTAATGATGCTTTTCTATATGCCTGCTTTTTAGCAGTAATACATAGTGATAAGTAAGATCATTGCCTACGGCTACAAAATTAAGTCCTCTGTATCATAAAATGCTTACCTATACTTCCATTTTCTTGTAGGGGTTGGCGAATGAGGTAGTGCATTTCTTGTAAAATATAAGCCAATTTCAGGTTGAAACACTTCTTTACACATCATACTTTTTCTGTTTATGCCTGCCTCTGACTGTTCACCCAGCTTACTAGGGTCGCGATTCATCACAAGTAATATGAGCTTCTGTTATTCATGTAAATTATAGAAATGAGGTGAAAAAGTTAAGAGTTTTTTAGTTTTGGGGTTTTTTTTTGTTTTTTTATTTTGTTTTTGTTTTTTCTTTCCCCAGAAAATAACTTTCTAAATATATAACCTTTTGGCACAGCTTTTAGGAGATTACAGCAGCTGGGTAAATAAGACTCTCTTACAAGGTAATGGCAAGAATTGAATGTGGTTCTGCTAAAGAATGTGTTTTGGCAAAATAGGTCTTTGGACAGGGACTAAGGTCTCCTTCCCTGTTTAGAGTTGACAAAGCTGGATTATATTTTCTTTGTTCTCCTGTCTCAGCTTCTGTTCCAAGCAGACCTTAGCCAGATATTCTGTTCAAGAGATATTGCCAAATTCACTGGTATAAAAATTTCAATCAAAATGTCCAGGCATTTTTCGCCATATATTAAGATATGTGTCTCAGCACGTGCCACAAGAAGGGATACTTAAAACAAGCTTGTGGGACTGTTTGACATAGACCATTTAACATTTTTCTTTGTGTTACAGTATACAGAACAATGCAGAATGGCCTGAACTCCCATCCACACCTAGTCCAAATTGATTTGGAGGACCTAGACCAGGTTGCACTAGCTGGGATCCTGACCCAGAGAGGATCACAAAGAAGCTCATGACTGTTTTTTGTCCATTTCATCCAATGTGAATTGCTTTTTGATCAGTTTAATTTCTGGTACAATAACAACTTTGGTTAATACTCTTGCACTTATTTAGCCGTTTTTTAAGTTATGTTTAACTGCAAACAAATAAACAAACAAACAAAAACCCAAACAATTCCCTCTCCCCCCAAACCTAGTTCTAAATGCGGGATTATTCCTGATAAAGACAAACGTGCAATCAGTTTTGTAATCATCACTGTGAATCCTATTCTTCTGTTAGAGGAGAAATTTCATCTGGTTCTTTTGATGGGCATTGTATTAAGCATGAAATGTTAAGAGAACTTTTAGGTGAAGTCATTTAATAAAAGACCCTTACACTGTGTATAGAACTACATTATAATAATCATTAATTATATTGGAGGTGTATGATGAGTTCTGTGAGCCCCGAAACCAGGAGACACAATCAATGCCCCTAGACTCCGCTTTTCCTTTAGCACAGATGTTAGTAAGAGCAGACTTGCTTACCTAAAAACTAACAGCAAGGTGAACAAGGCTTTGCTTCTTCCTTGTTGCAAGAAGGCAACATGTGGCCCAGAGAAACTTTCTTGCTACCTTGCAGCAAGACTGGTTGGGCTGAAGGAAACTGAAGAGAGGAGAAAGGCAAAGATTATGCTCAAATCTTGGTAGAAAAATCCCATTTTGGCATTCTGGTTTCTGTCTTTTGGAAGATTATTCTGGGAAGTATGAAAATAAAGTGAAAAAACACCTATGCATGAATGGGAAGGTGAAATGTTTATCTGGGTGTGTAGCAGGTGCAAGAGGATACAGGTGGAGTCACATCCAGTTCCAGTGACATGTCCCTGATCCAAGGTTGTCTTTAAACTAGCACACACCTGTATGGTTACAGAGTGCTACAGCTCCGTGAAAGTCAGGAAAATGCTTTTTCACCAGGAAAGTGAAAAAAGCAGGAGCCAAAGTAGGAGCAGTTAGTTCACCACAGATTCTCCAAAAGGAATAACTCCTGTGCTTGCCAGGGTATTCTGGAAAATCCAAATACATCAAATTTCAGCCTCAAATTAGGAAAAATAAAACAGGGGCCTAATATTAAGGCTTCAAGAAAAAAAAAAAAAAAGAATTTTCCTAATGGCTCACAAGGGATAAATCTGTGCTATATTTAGAGAACATGACCAAAGAAAAGGCCATTTAGTCATTTGGAGAAGTATTTGGACTTTCAGAGCTCTGTCTTCATTACATGGCTGTTCTTGTTCTGCTTGGTGGTCTGCTTATCACTTTCTTTTTTAAAAAAGATAAATAATAGCATAAACTCAGTAATTTCTTCCGGGGAGAAAAATGTATCTTTACCTTGACACCTTCAGGAGTTCGTTGGCACAAATGAGAAAACATATGATTTTTGAAAGTTGAATTCCTTTTGTCCATTGTGGGTTTGTTAGCACTTCTGACAAATTGTTCTGGTTTGTTGGGAATTTGCATCTCCACCAAGACTGATAGAAAATTATATCAAACTGCCACTGTGTTCAGCAGCAAACAACGGCAAACATTGTGACTGTGAAAAGTGTTATTTATATTGGTTTTCTTATTAATATTAGAAAGTACTAGAGGCTTGAATGAGCAGGAGATCAACTATTCAGTGAGAAAATTGTAAGATACAGGGAGGGGAAAGCATCATGTAGAATTGCGACAGAATAAACCGTTGCTATAATTACAGTCAAAACAATTTTACTGTCTGAAAGACAAGAAAAGAACTTGTACTCTTGAGTGAACTCAACTTCCAAGGATTATTGAGATCGACCTGGGCTTTTCATTTTAAAGCGATCTTCATTTGATCAGATTTTTCTTGTAACTTTGACATTTCATTTATTTGGTTGTTATGGTGCAGCCATTCATTCCATAAGCTTTAACACTTTTTTAATGGCATAGAATTTTTTTCCCCTTGCTTTTAAAGTCCCTCAGGGAGTTTGGGTCTAGGTTTTGAATTCAAACTCATCACAACTTATAGTGTGCCTGTCATGCTGCTGTATTCATATCACATGGAGGCTTACCCCAGGGTTTCCACCAAGGCAGAGGGAAGGAAGCAGGAGACCTTGATTCTGCTCAGAGAGGGTTTGATTTCCCCTACTCCTTAGCCAAGAGACAAATAAAACCATGAAGCACATGCCTCACTAATTAGGGGCAACTCGCCATCCGCACTGCTGAAGTTGTGCGTTTGTGCTCTGTTCAAAGAGTGTGAGTCTAAAGCCGGACAGAAAGGCTGAGCAGAAGCAGCCTGGCTGAAGACATTTGAAGACATTGAGCCAGCAATATGCCCTTGTGGCCAAGAAGGCCAATGGCATCCTGGGGTGCATCAAGAAGAGTGTGGCTAGCAGGTCGAGGGAGGTTATCCTCCCCCTCTGCTCTGCCCTGGGGAGGCCGCATCTGGAGTACTGTGTCCAGGTCTGGGCTCCCCACTTCAAGAAGGACAGGGAACTGCTGGAGAGGGAAAGGGCTACAAAGATGATTAGGGGACTGGAACACCTTTCTTATGAGGAAAGGCTGAGGGACTTGGGTCTTTTTAGTCTGGAGAAGAGAAGACTGAGGGGGGATCTTATCAATGCTTATAAATGCTTAAGGGGTGGGTGCCAGGAGGAAGGGGCCAGCCTTTTTTCAGTGATGCCCAGTGACAGGACGAGAGGTAACAGGCACAAACTTGGTCATAGGAAGCTCCATCTAAACATGAGGAGGAACTTCTTTCCTTTGAGGGTGGCAGATCACTGGAACAAGCTGCCCAGAGAGGTTGTGGAGTCTCCTTCTCTGGAGATATTCAAAACTCGCCTGGATGCATTCCTGTGCAATTTGCTCTAGGTGAACCTGCTCTGGCAGGGGGTTGGACTAGATGATCTCCAGAGGTCCCTTCCAACCCCTATCATTCTGTGATTCTGTGATTCTGTGATTTATCTAGTGGTTCCCTAGGGCCCCACATAGAAACAGTGCTTGCAACAGGACAAGAACCAAAGTTGTTATTTCATGTGGTGCTGTTTCTTAGTAGCCCTAGCAGGTTTATCGAGAGACAGCTTCTTCAAGCCCATTTATTTAAAAAAAAATCATAAAAGAAAAAAAAACATTTTTAATCTCAGCCAGGTGCTCACACATTGCTACAGCAGACATTTCCTTTGGCAGCAAGAGTGTCTGAATCTGGTCTGCAGTGTGTCATCAGAAAATCATGGAGCCCCATTCATCTCATTTGTGATAGTTGAATGTCTTTTCTTTTGGTGGCAACTCGTGGCTTAGACAGGTACACTCTTCACTGGGTTAAAAACTGGCTGGATGGTCACGCCCAGAGAGTTGTGGTAAATGGAGCGAAATCCAGTTGGCGGCCGGTCACAAGCGGAGTCCCCCAGGGCTCAGTTTTGGGGCCGGTCTTGTTTAATATCTTAATTGATGATCTGGATGAGGGGATTGAGTGCACCCTCACTAAGTTTGCAGACGACACCAAGTTGGGCGGGAGTGTTGATCTGCTTGAGGGTCGGAAGGCTCTGCAGAGGGATCTGGACAGGCTGGATCGATGGGCCGAGGCCAATTGTATGAGGTTCAACAAGGCCAAGTGCCAGGTCCTGCACTTTGGCCACAACAACCCCATGCAACACTACAGGCTTGGGGAAGAGTGGCTGGAAAGCTGCCCCACAGAAAAGGACCTGGGGGTGTTGATTGACAGCTGGCTGAATATGAGCCAGCAGTGTGCCCAGGTGGCCAAGAAGGCCAACAGCATCCTGGCCTGTATCAGAAATGGTGTGGCCAGCAGGAGCAGGGAGGTGATCATGCCTCTGTACTCGGTGCTGGTGAGGCCGCACCTCGAATCCTGTGTTCAGTTTTGGGCCCCTCACTACAAGAAGGACATTGATGTGCTGGAGCGTGTCCAGAGAAGAGTGACGAAGCTGGTGAGGGGTCTGGAGCACAAGTCTTATGAGGAGCGGCTGAGGGAGCTGGGGCTGTTTAGTCTGGAGAAGAGGAGGCTGAGGGGAGACCTTATGACTCTCTACAATTACCTGAAAGGGGGTTGCAGAGAGGTGGGTGTTGGTCTCTTCTCCCAGGTGACTAGCAACAGGACTGGAGGAAATGGCCTCAAGTTGCGGCAGGGGGATACAGACTGGATATTAGGAAAAATTTCTTTACTGAGAGAGTGGTAACACAGTGGAATAGACTGCCCAGGGAGATGGTGGAGTCACCCTCACTGGAGGTATTCAAGGAGCATGTGGATGTGGCATTGTGGGACGTGGCTTGATGGGCATTGTGCTGTGTGGTTTGGGTGGTTTTTTGTGTGGTGGTTTTTGTGTGTAGGTGGGTTTTTTTTGTGTTGGTGGTTTTTTGGTTTGTTTTGGTTTTTTTTTTGTAATGGTTGGACTTGATGATCTTACAGGTCTTTTCCAACCTTAGTGATTCTGTGATTCTGTGACTTTTATAACTGTGTGCCAATTGTTTTGGTATAAAGGTTTGTTAAAAATCAAATCTCAGTGTAGTTTCTTACCTGGATTAAATCCTTATTAAGCCCATCCTTTTTATTCACCCTGTAAAAATTAAAATAAAAAATGAATCATTTAAATTAGCTGTAACGAAATGTAAAAACTAAATTGATCATTAAATTAAACATAAATTGAAACTTAACAATCTGGTAAAACTAGTTTTCAATTATGATTTACAATAGAAATATAAACAAAATATAAAATATAAATAAATAAAATATAAAAATTCTAGTTCTTTTATTGCAAGTTCAAAGACAGCAACATTGGCGAGACTTATTCAAACATGTTTCAGATTATTGTAGAGAAGGCCTGAGCTCTGCCCTGACATGTGCCAGAAGCAGCACCAGGCGAGTGGGCAGTGTTTTCATGTCATGGTTGTTACTCTTCCCATGCCCAGTCTCTTCAGTTTTCAGTTCTGTCAAGAAAAACAAAATCAAGACCTAACTACATAAGTAAAGATATTCATGCACAGTAGACAGTATATCAAAGAAAGTTGGCTTGTGTGACCACCCTGTCACACTCATACCCATCTACCTTTGTTTTTTAGGGGAAAAAAGGAATAGTCACTTTTTTTAATACAAATTCAAAGAAAGGAATAAACTACCACAGTTTGCTGGAGATACTGTTTTCTACTTGTTTAGCTTTTTTGTGGCTGGTATTGTTGCAATGAATATTTGTGTTCTCACTATGAGTTCAAAAAGTTTTTCTCCTTCTCTCCTCCAAGAATAGGTTCTTTATTTTCTTCAGTTTTCTGTCCAGGAAACAATAAAGGGAAATAGTGGCTGATCTTTGGCAGTGGAGGGGATACTTGTACGGATCCCAATAATTTTACTCCAGAACCTTATATCCAAAGCAGTATTACTGGCACAGCTGGGTTTGCTTATTTGTTCACTTTATGCTTTACTTTGCATATAAAGCATATGAGGGTCTTTTGGCCATCCCTGTCAACTAAAATAGGGAGATAGCTCAACTACGCCAACTGAGTCGTCAAATAATTGAGCGACAATATATACAGACTTATTAATTTCTCACATTACTCTTCTTAGACTCGTGTAAGCCGTAAGCAGGAGTCATTGTCTCACAGGTGAAGGAGAAAGATACTTCTCAGGTAGAGGAAAGGGACAGAGTATGGTATGTACTATATACATATACAATAGTGTGTGTATACATAGTACATATACATGTACACAAGATATACCATATTGTATTATTAGCCAATAGACTTTTATGTTGAATAAATATGAAATTAAAATACAATTCACAAAATATCTGTGAAAAGCGATAAGTGGACTTTCTGCCTAAGTATTCAGATTTAAATAGTATAAAATCTGGGGGAAATTCACTTCGGTTCTCCCAGATCTCAGCTACAGGAAATAACACTCAGCTTTATTACATTTAAAACACTAATTTCTTAGATGAAACCAAAGATTGCCTTCCATATTTTGGTTTTCTTTCAGATACTTTTTCGTCTACTGAAATAAACAAATTAAAAGTCAACCTGTAATGTTTTAAAATCTCTCTATGAAGTGTGCAAATTAGGATCATAAGGGAAAATATGTTTGGGGTCAGTTTTTACTTTGTTAATTAGACTAAATCAGTATACAAAGCAACTCTTTACATAGCATTCAAACATTGTAAGCAATTCCATAAACTTTATAGTAATGACTGTACCCCAAAAACTCAATGCAGCATTTACTTAGGGTTTGAACTGTCCAAGATTTGATTGTAATTAACGAGAAATTATATTCCTGGGCAAATAAACTGGACTTGTATGAAACAAACTACATATTCATTACAGTAAGATAGACTCTGCTGAAAATCTGGTATATTATGTCAAATTTGGAAAACTGTAGCAAAGCAAGGTAATTAGGATTCTGAATTTTAGACTAGATGCCAAAAAGAGCTCCATGAAAAAGGCTTATAACTTTAGTTAATCTAAATGTTTAAAGTAATTTACAAGTACAGGCAATCTGCAGGAACATTTCAGTTTCTTCACACCTAGCTAGTATGTGAGTATATGTGGTTTTGTGTGCATACATTTATTATGTTATATGTCTTCACTCCCTGTTTATTACAGCATATGTCTTCACTAGTATTTGATTTAGTATCTGAAAATGTCTCATTTCCACAATCAAATGTTTCAACTGAGAGCACCAGTTTGTGATCCATATAATAACTGTATTAAGTCATTTGCTGGTGAGCTAATATTTATTTCATGATTCGGAGTATGAATGTTATTAAGCCACATAATTTCTGGGAACATTCACCCTTCTATGGCAGGGTCTGAAAGGAAGAGATTAATTGAACCCTCAAAAATGGGCAATTATAGGACACAATTTCTGATGCCTCATTAAGGAAGTTACTCAGATAGCACAAATGATAGCTTTTACAAAACCTCAGACAAACTGCCAAAAATATTGTGTCCACTAGGGTTACATGTACTGCATGTGTCTCCTTGACATCATAATTTCAGCTCTGTTGCCTTTGTTGCCTGATGATTGAGGGCAAAAAAAATGGCCATTTAGCTGGTCTAATAGTTGAAAAAATATTCAAAATCTCTTTGAATCAGAAATACCTTTTATATTTTTTTCAATTATAGTTGCAAAATACATATTGCAGCAAAATAGGGAAGGAAGTGGGTTCTCCAAATTTCTAGCAAGTTTTATAGACTGGCTTTCTTCCTAAAATTTGTCATCATGGCTATCTTACAGAACTGGTGTTCCTCATGTTATAGCAGACATTTTTTTGACTACAATTTTTTGGCTATTTTATGTAAACTTTATAAAGGATTTTGCCTATGCAGTCAAATTTAGTATTTGAAGTTAATCATAAAACCAGCATAATGTTGAAAAATTTAATGCAAAAAATCAGACTTCTGGGGAAGTCCAAGTAAGTGATAGAGATTTACCTACTGTCAGAAATATCTCATGCTGAAATTTCAAAGTTCTTCTGTTCTTCTATTGTCTCCTCATTATGGCATCAATATAGCAGAAGCAGTTTATGTTACTCAGGTTTCTAGGGTGCCGTTAAGAGCAGGAAACTACATAGAGATTTATGTTTGTATAAATAGCTGCTAAATTTCATATGCTTACATGTGTATATAAATACACACAGTTATAAATTTATGTGCAAATATTTACAGTAATAAAGCAGAAGCAGGCTAAATCATCCAAGCATTATTTTTCAAAGAATCAATAGTGAAAAGAGACAAAAGAAAAAGAAACAGTAATTGTCTCTAAACTTAGTTTCTTTGGTATTGTAATGTCACTGCTGTTCATACAGTTTTGATATCCTTTGAGCTTTAACAGAGATCTGATTTTGCGCAGCCATCAAGAACACTGACTTGACTCTGAGCATGCAAAAATTCTTATGGTCATTTGGAAGGTATCTGATGTTTCTAGGCATTTTCAAATTATTCTGTTTCTCCAAATGCAGCTCTTTAGTTAGTCTACTAGATTCATCTTTCCTATATTTTTCTGGACCAAGAACTGATAAATTGTTTGATACTTCCTTTAATGTCATCAAGGCTTAAATAAAAGCCATTATTGTGAAAGGCTATATTATTTTTCCTTATTTAGTTGGTTTCTTTGAGACTGGTACTTTTGATGTCTCTTTCCATTAAGAAAACCGTTAATTCCAACATATTTTCTAACTTCTGTCAAGGCCATGACTGTTCTGTCTTTATATGCCTACTTTTCCAGACTAAACAAAAATAAATTTCTTCATACTAATTGAAATCCTTTCTGCTGGTACAGCATTTCTTAATGTTCAAAAAGGCAGGCAGGAGCAAGCCAGCAAGACCTAAAAAATTCAAAAGTCATCAGGACAGCAGGAGCGCACCTGTGCTGGGAAACTTAATTGGACCAGAGTTCAGGCTCACACACCAACCCTCGGTCATTCACAGGGTTTGGTTACTAGCATACTCCCTGCTGCAGTTATACAGTGAATGAGCCCACTCCCAGGCAAATCCCAGACTTCAGTTCCATGTATCCCCCACAGTTCTGGAGACAGCATGGACCACAGAATCTTCTTGATAGGCAGAATAGATGCCGCCATCATATTTTGAGGGGATAAGAGAATTTAGCCATATGGACATGAGCCATGCCAGGCCACTTTTCTTGAGGGTAGAGAATGGGCACTAATCCAAGAGAGACATTTATTTAGTATGTGCATGCAGCCTAGCTTTCCAGAAGACCAAGTCAAGGTGGATCTCAAGGTTAGCAGAAATACTTTGGATAAAAGCAGCCTTCCAAAATAAAATCCCATATTCTTGCAGGAAAGCTGGGGCCAATTCATTGCCAAGCAAGCTTTGTGGGTCACGGTTATATGCAGTTCACATAGACAATCCATAGGAAGCATGCTGCAATTCTCTTGCAGGGCTAAATCCCACTTCCTGCACGGAACCACACAGACATATAGTAATGTTTTCAGAGGCTATATTGGTTTTCACTTGTTGCGTAAGACAATATTAGGCCCCATGCCAAGATTATCTGCTTCCTACTCATGGCGTCTTTTCTCAACTCTCAGTATTTTTCTAGATTGTTGTCTTTCTCTAATGTTTTGTTTGTTTTCTCTTTCCAAACTGTATTTAGATTAACTTGTGGGGATATTCTGTCTCTAAATAAATTCAGCTTCCTATCAAGAATTCCTCAAAGGTGATGAAGGTGACATGTTGCTTCTAAGACAAACTATTATGTCTGAATATATACGTGGTATACGCAATAACAAAAATACATATATAAAATACATGTAATGTGTGAATTGAGGATCAATTATATGAGCCATTGATAATTATAAATTTTGTGGTCTTCCCCAGTAAATCGCATTAAGGAAAAATAACTTCTATCTGCATGCTTGGTTTCTTTGTTCACTATTCTTTCTCATGATGCTGTCAAATAACAACCATACTGTGCGTAATTGATGGAAAATGGAGTTTATTTGAAACACTGTTGGGTGTCATTATTTGAATTTGGGACTTCACTTTCTTCTCACTTTTACCAGTTTAAATATTAATTTCTTTTCAGTCAGGTTATTTCTGTTTTGCATCAGTGATAACTGCAAGGCAAACCGGTCCCATAGTCTTTCAGTCATTGACACACATGACTGTTCCCACCAGCAAATTACATGTGCCTCCGAGCCACTGCAGCCAGTTGGCAGAGCTCCTTTGGTAGGTTTTCCTAGTCTCCAAAACAGAGAAACCACATGCAAAAGACCCTCTGGGAAAGGCCCCTGCAGCACCCTCTACTTCGGTATCATGCGTGGGAACTGTTAGGGAGAGTGCTAGTTGGTACGTGCCAAAACTGCTGCTTGGCAGTGTAGCTGAACATGTATCAGTGTCTGGGAACATTCTTGGGTGCCCTTTAATATATTAATATAGACAAAGCCATTATGGCCTGTGGTTCTAATGGAAAATAGGAAATGCGACTGGATGTTTCTGCTGAAAAATATCCAATGGTATTAAAAATTTTGTCTGTATTGTCTCATCTTCCACTTCATAAAAGTTAACTATTCAGGACATTTGGCTGTACTAGGCTCACTACCATCTTTCTATATTTCCTGCCTCCTGATGAGAAACGTTTGTCTTATGGACATTCTTATAGAAGGTCTGCAAATCCCTTAATAGAAAATCCATGCATCAGCTGCTGTCACTTTCCTGACTTGAAGAGCAGTAAGAATATTTTTCTTGTACACACTGGCTGCATTCAAAACAATTTTTGAGACGTTTCCTAATATGTTTGCATTCAGATGTCATCAGCCTTTTAAGGACTTAGCTATGTCTTTCTGTTAGGTCAGAAATTGAATTTACTGCTGTTGCTGTGGATCTTGGTTACATTATGTTCTCTTCCCTTGATGCTCATCTCTGAAAAGGCATACTAGCTTTATAAAAGACTTCCCAGGTTTCTTCTTGTATTGTGGATATTTTTATTCACTCTCCTATGTTTTTCCAATTCTATTTAATATTGAAAATTCTCTAGATGACATGAAATGTAAAATATAAAAGTTTTGTTATTTTATCTTTTTCAAAAGCCCTTGAGAACCTTGGCCAGGATTTCACAGCTCTAACAAACCTCACCACGTGTGACCATTAAAAAATTTCCTCTTGTGCTTTCTCACCTTGAATGGCAGAAGTCACGAGTGCTTATCATGATGTGTGAATCCTACTAAATAAACTCTGCTATGTGATGGCATAAAAGCACCTCAAAGACTTATGGCAGAGCAGCCACAATTCCCTTACTCATCTCATTTACTGCAGCTATATTTCTCTCACTCTGGGTACAGGTTGTAGTCTGCTTATCTAGTAAAACCATAGCAACTACAGAACAGTCATAGAGTGGCCAGAAACATGAACATGGTCACTAATGCCTGATAACATGGGACCCCTGAGAAATCACTGTAGAATATCTTGTTGCCAAAGACCAGGAGAAAACACAGAAATTCCCTCAGTTTTTATGAAGGGCACATACATAATGCACATCATCATTCATTACATGTCTCATACTGAGAGCTATCTCCCACCATGTTACAGGGATCTAAGTTCTTCTTCATTTAACTGTAAAGCACTGATGAACAAGTCTGAAATCTGGATGGAAGATGACTCTGGAAACTACATTCACATGGAATTTATTAACTTCTTATTACTTTATTCCAGTGAAGCCATCTTTAACTAGAAGAGCTACGGGATAAGAGAGAGAAGCCGTGCATAGAGATGTCTTATGAATTACTCACACAATAATAGCAGAATTCACTTGATTTCTGTTTAACTCTGGAAAGGACTGATTACACTTTGTTTTTCTTTTTTTTCAAATATCAGCTGGTGAGCTGATATATAAATGCTACTTAACATGAAACAATTTCTTAGGAAAAAAGAAAAGGATTTATTATTCATTTTTTTGAAGGGATTTAATTTATTCCTTTTTAAAGCAATAATTTTAAAGGAATGATTTTAAACTTATGTAAATAATGTATACTAAATATAAATTAATTTATAAGTTATTACATTTAAATTATTAAATTATAAATAATTTTTTAAAGCAATAATTTCTTTAAAGGAATGTGATTTTTAGGGAAACCACAACAGACACTGACTTCCACAAATAAGGAGAAAGATTTCCTCTATATATGTTATAAATAAGCTAAAGGATGGCCAATTGCCAGTACTTACAAAGTGGCATATAAAAAATAGTCTACCTCTGTAATAAGCCTACTTGAAAGTATGCAGAAATGGTGGGCAACTCACAATTAGAGGATGAAATTACCCAAGTTTAGGACAAAGTATGACATGTTACTAGGTTCAGGTTATGCATTTTGGAGCCAGTTGACAAATTATTGAAGTCAACAGAAATACTTGGTTTAATTAATGTGGGCAAACTTTTTTATAAATTGTCTTTACTGTAGTAATCCTAGTGACCCAGTACTACACATCACGCCTGTCTCTGAGGGGGAGAAGGCTCCTGGCGCAGTAGTTAGCAGAGCTCATTGAAAGAGCTTTCAACTAGATTTGAAGGGGGAAAGGGATAAAATTAGGCTCACTGAAGATAAGCCTGGGGGTGACACGCCAGTGTTTGAGGGGCCGTGTGCTGGCATGGATCTTTGGACTGCCATCTCAGCGGAGGTGGGGGATGGGGACCCACACAGCAGCAAAGACGTAGGGGTTGTTGATGTGCTAGAAACCAGGGTAGTGCCTGAGAATAGTCACATAGGAATGAGGGCTTCTCCCCTCATAAATGTGGCAGGATCAATAGCCCAACCAAAGTGCATCTATACCAATGCACACAGCATGGGCAACAAACAGGAGGACCTGGAAGCCATTGTCCAGCAGGAAAACCATGATACAGTGGCCATCATGGAAACATGGTGGGATGATTTGCACAACTGGAGTGCTGCACTGGAAGGCTACAAACTCTCCAGAAGGGACAGGCAAGGAAGGAGAGGCGGTGGGGTAGGCCGGTATGTCAAGGAGTGTTTTGATTGTCTAGAGGTTAATGAGGGTGACGATAGGGTTGAGTGTCTGTTGGTAAGAATCAGCAGGAAGGCAACAAGGCAGATATCATGGTGGGAGTCTGTTATAGACCACCCAATCAGGATGAGGAGACAGACAAAATATTCTATAAGCATCTGGGAGAAGTCTAACAATCACAAGCCCTTGTTCTCATGGGGGACTCCAACTTACCAGGTGTCTGCTGGAAATAAATACAGCAGAGAGGAAACAATCTCGGAGCTTCCCGGTGTGTGTGAAAGATCACTTCATGACACAGCTGGTGAGTGAGCCAACTAGGGAAGGCGCCCCACTTGACCTGTTGTTTGTGAACAGAGAAGGCCTTGTGGGGGATGCAACAGTGGGAGGCCGTCTTGGGCATAAAGATCATGAAATGATAGAGGTTTTGATTCTCAGAGAAGTAAGGAGGGGAGTCAGCAGAACTGCTACCTTGGACTTCCAGAAGGCTGACTTTGGCCTGTTAAGGAGTCTGGTGGACCGAGTCCCTTGGGAGGCAGTCCTGGAGGGCAAAGGAGTCCAGGAAGGCTGGACGCTCTTCAAGAAGGAAGTCTTAAAGGTGCAGGGGCAGTCCATCCCCATGTGCCGGAAGACAGCAGGGAAGAAGACCAGCCTGGCTGAACAGAGAGCTTTGGCTAGAACTCAGGAAAAAAAGGAGAGCTTATGACCTTTGGAAGAAGGGACAGGCCAATCAGGAGGACTACAAGGATGTTGTGAGGTTTTGCAGGGAGAAAATTAGAAGGGCCAAAGCCCAGCTAGAACTTAATCTGGCTGCTGCCATAAAAGACAATAAAAAATGTTTCTATAAATACATTAACATCAAAAGGAGGGCTAAGGAGAATCTTCATCCTTTACTGGATGCGGGCAGAAACATAATGACAAAGGATGAGGAAAAGGCTGAGGTACTTAATGCCTTGTTTGCCTCAGCCTTTAATATTAAGACCAGTTGTTCTCCAGGTACCCAGTCCCTTGAGCTGGAAGATAGGGACAGGGACCAGAATGAAGCCCCCACAATCCAAGTGGAAATGGTTAGCAACCTGCAACACCACTTAGACACCCACAAATCTATCGGACTGGATGGGATCCACCCAAGAGTACTGAGGGAGCTGACAGAAGTGCTCACCAAGACACTTTCCATCATCTACCAGCAGTCCTGGCTGAGTGGGGAGGTCTCAGTTGACTGGAGGTTAGCAAATGTGATGCCCATCTTCAGGAAGGGCCGGAAGGAGGATCCGGGGAACTACAGGCCTGTCAGCCTGTCCTTAGTGCCGGGGAAGATTATGGAGCAGATCATCTTGAGTGCCATCACACGGCATGTACAGGACAAACAGGCGATCAGGCCCAGTCAGCATGGGTTTATGAAAAGCAGGTCCTGCTTGACCAACCTAATCTCCTCCCATGACAAGGTGACCTGCTTAGTGGATGAGAGACATGCTGGAGATATAGTCTATCTAGACTTTAGTAAAGCCTTTGACACTGTTTCCCACAGCATTCTCCTGGAGAAACTGACTGCTTGTGGCTTGGACGGGTGCACTCTTTGCTGGGTAAAAAAATGGCTGGATGGCCAAGCCTGAAGGGTTGTGGTGATTGGAGTTAAATCCAGTTGGCAGCCGGTCACAACTGGTGTTCCACAGGGCTCAGCACTGGGGCCAGTTTGGTTTAATATCTTTACCAATGATCTGGATGAGGGGATCGAGTGCACCCTCAGCAAGTTTGCAGATGACACCAAGTTGGGCGGGAGTGTTGGTCTGCTTGAGGGTCGGAAGGCTCTGCAGAGGGATCTGGACAGGCTGGATTGATGGGCTGAGGCCAATTGTATGAGGTTCAACAAGGCCAAGTGCCGGGTCCTGCACTTGGGTCACAACAACGCTACAGGTTTGGGAAGGGTGGCTGGAAAGCTTCCCATCGGAAAAGGACCTGGGGGTGTTGATTGACAGCCGGCTGAATATGAGCCAGCAGTGTGCCCAGGTGGCCAAGAAGGCCAACGGCATCCTGGCCTGTATCAGAAATGGTGTGGCCAGCAGGAGTAGGGAAGTGATTTCCCTCCTGTACTCGGCACTGGTGAGGCCGCACCTCGAATCCTGTGTTCAGTTTTGGGCCCCTCACTACAAGAAGGACATTGAGGTGCTGGAGCGTGTCCAGAGAAGGGTGACAAAGCTGGTGAGGGGTCTGGAGCACAAGTCTTATGAGGAGCGGCTGAGGGAGCTGGGGTTGTTCAGTCTGGAGAAGAGGAGGCTGAGGGGAGACCTTATCGCTCTCTACAACTACTTGAAAGGAGGTTGTAGCGAGGTGGGTGTTGGTCTCTTCTCCCAAGTGACAAGTGACAGGACAAGAGGAAATGGCCTCAAGTTGCGCCAGGGGAGGTTTAGGCTGGATATTAGGAAAAATTTCTTTACTGAAAGTGTTGTCAAGCGTTGAACGGGCTGCCTAGGGAGGTGGTGGAGTCACCATCCCTGGAGGTTTTTAAAAGACAATTGGATGAGTGGCTTAGGGACATGGTTTAGCTGTGGACTCAGCAGGGTTAGGTTTATGGTTGAACTTATGATCTTAAGGGTCTTTTCCAACCTAAATGATTCTATGATTCTATGACCACACAGATTGAAATTGTTGACTGCCACCACATTCCTACAGGTTTTCTCCCAAAACCTGAAAGCATCACATTTTAAAAAATGTATTAATTTTCAGGAGAAATACTTTGGTTTCTCTGGGCCTCATTTAGATTAAAGAGTTATGAATTCATCTTTACCATTCTGTAACCCTCTTCAGCTCAGAATTTAAGAATGTGGCAAGACTCATTTTTGGTGAAGGTTGTGCAAGTCTGAGGCCCTTGTCTCCTGACTGTCCAAACTGTCACTTCTTCAATATGACTTCAGGTTCCCTCTTGAAGCTCATATCTGGTCTTCCTTCACAATGAAACCAGAGTAAGGCGGAAATAGTGCAGAGCTGAGTCCTATACCTATAGGGATGCTAAACACATGCAGGGTGAGCATTATCCCAGACAAGAGAAGCTGGAGTATCTTTCAACAAGGTACTTAGAGAATACTCACTTCAATGACAGCTGAAATGAGGCTTATGTGTTCAATATTTTTTAACTGATGGCAACTTGTGTGCCTTCAGCTTTGTCAAGTACCTTTTTCTAAACTCTCCTTCTTCAAATAAGAACTGTATTCATGGATTGTTGTTTTAAATCTAATGTGCAACCTCTACTTTGAAATGAAAAAGCAGATAAACTTTCTATGAATAGAAGTCGGTGAGTAAAACCTAGATCTTAAAGTGATTCAGATTTTTTTCTTTCTTTGCTGAACTGCATTATCTTTCTAGTTACTGTAGTGCTAGAAACCCCAAACATTTGGACACATCTGTGGGATCAAAGCAGGGCAAAATATGTACATCCAAAATTTGGACTTTAAGGCTGGCAAAACACTTACATTTTATGAAATTATGCAGAACTAAATTCTACTCCTGTGCATGGCAAGGTCTGCAGGCCAGGTAGTTTTCTGTCTTCCTGCTTGAAAAGATTGTGTTTCCCAGGTCTCTGAACAACCTCAGCTGCTGGACAAACACAGCACAGCCACCGTTTGCCTCTCAAACACAAAATCAAGAGTTTGGAGAAGAGATGTGTCCTGGTGGGTGTGGTGGCTGGTTTGTTTTACTGGCAGTTCAGCAGTGTGATGGCTGGATCACTGACTTGAGGTGGCATCCACTTTACTCTGCCTGAGGGGATCCAGATCCATCCTTCCCAGGCAGACAGCTCAGCGGGCAGCCTTGCCCTTATCAAGCTGAGAGTCATTCTCTTTTTTTGTGGTGTTCATAACTCAGCATTGCATCTTACATGCATGGTAACTGGTTGTAGTAAATGAAACCTTCTAAAAATGTTAACTTTTAATAAAGGAAATCTCAGTGAGTCATTTTTGTACTAACACTCATAACTCATGGAATAAGAAGAGATAATGTTAGACAGGCTGTTTTTAATGCCTATTAAACTGTTATGATCATCTAATCAGTCTGGCTCCCTTCTGCATTTTAAAGAAAAAAAAAACCAAACAAAAAAAATTAGTAATTTCTGCATGAATAAAGGCTTTCAGGACAGAAGCCTCACTTTAGGGTCTACAACTCAGCCACTTGTAAAGCTCTCTCTCTACTTACTATCGAGAAACCTTCAGCTCCATAATACTTGCATAAGTGACTGCATATCTTAAAAAAAAACCTAATTAAAAAAAATGCAGGCTAAAATATCATGGCAAGTCATGGTACATCAGTGTTACAACCTGCAAACTGATTATGGCACATTATTTCCTGCTAGCAGGAACACCTGCAATTGCAAAAAGTTTTCTCAGGAGAGAATGTCGACAATACATATCAGACACCTAATCTACATGGAGGTACTTGCCTTTCCTCATCAGTAGATCTGCCTCCTTTTCTGTAATTAAACCCTTTCTCCTGTGGAGGGACCAGGCTGAGTAGAAATAGAAATGCATGCTGTATAATAAAGTGTATAAATGATAATGTAATGAAGTGATACAAAGCTACCAAGCTGTTATCCTGGCAAGTTTTGTTTGTTGCTCATGTTTGCACTAGTTTTTACTTTTGTCTCACAGTTGTTGGGAGCTATTTTTATTTTTGTCACTGCTTCACATAAAATCCATCTGCCTAGTCAGAATGCTAAGTGAAGAATCTATCTTTTGAAAGACTTTTCTTTCTCTATATAATGAAATTATTCATTATTCCATAATTATGCCCTATTCCTCACAAGCGTGCCACTGCAGCACCCACAGTCTGTATTTTCTGCATTTGCTTCAGAGTAGTAAAAATTGAAGACTTCTGTGTCCCATGGAGTGTCTACCTACCAGCCATAGGCAATGTATCCATTTGCAATCTTGAAATGTAAGAAAGAGGTGTACTGTTGTTAAAAGATTTATGCTGCATATTCAGTATTTGGAATAAACTCTGAATTGTGTACATTTTCCAAAGTTAAGCCAACTGACAAAAGCAAATATTAAATTGATAAAGTACAACAGGTTTAATATGTTTTTCTCTATATATTCAAAATACTACAAGAAAAAAGGTTTTGGAAAATTGATAAGCTTAGTTTATGCATGGAGAGGACAATCTGACATTCATTTGTAGCAATAATTCAGAACTTCATCAGACTGTCTTCTTGTATCAGTGACAGGGCTGAAGGTGATTAAAGAAAAGGAGATGTCATTTGTTGGCATCTGCTCTGCTATGAGTCTGCCAAAACCACAGGTAAAACCCCTTGAATTTGTTTCCTTTTGAACAAAGAGCACAGAAAAGATTAAATTCATAGGAAAGAAGAAGTCAAGAATCACATATTTTGACTTATTCCCATGGCAAAACCCAATGTTTTAGCAGAAAAAAACCTGCAGTCACAGTGCTGTAGAGTGGGTTTTGCACCATCTATGACTGGGTAAATTAAAAATATAACCTGGAGAGATTTGCTTTAAAAAACAGAAAGTTTTTGCTCATTTTTACATGAAGTTTCAGCTAAGGATTTTTTACATTAGAATTTTCCTTGTGAATGTCCTCACAGGATGGTTTTCATTAGAATTTGCTATATTTTGCTTTCTTCCTTACACTGTCACTAAAATTGCTCTTGTTATGATGATTCCGAAGGCCTTTGCCTCGTGTTCATCAACATGTGTGAGCTACTGCTGCTTTCAGATCTGCGTTGCAATTCTGCAGCTATTGCTGAACAGTACTCATTTGTGCAAACAGACTTATTGACTGCAGTGCAGGTCCTTGTGTTTATAATGCCTATTAAGTAAGTATTTGTAAATCAGGCTTTTATAAACAGCCCCCCTGTCACTGCCATCTACTGAAGCATTAGAAGAACAAACTAAGACGGCTAAAGCCTAAACTCTGTTTCTATGCAGTGATAAGCAAAAGAATATCAGGGGTTGTTCCCTGCCACTGAAGCCAAACAAGATGGATTAACTTCCTTCAGTAAAGCTGACAGCTAGTCACCTCCAAAGACTTTGAAGGTAGGTTTGGGAGGCTGTGTAAGATGGAGGGAGTGAAAACAAGCACAGCCTCAGGGAAACTGCTCATTTGAACTTCTAAATTTGGGAGCAGGTGAACCATCCTCTGAGATGTACCAAAGCAAAGGTGTTCAAGGAACGTGTGGACGAGGCATTATGGGACATGGTTTAAAGGGCATGGTAGTGTTAGCTGATGGTTGGACTTGATGACCTTACAGGTCTTTTCCAGCCTTAGTGATTCTGTGATTCTGTGAAAGTTAGTCAGTGTGGTCCAAAATAAATCCAGAGGAGCAAGCTAAGTAATAAAGAGTGTGGATGATTGGGGACCTGGCATTTGAGTCTTCCCCCCCCTCTTTTTGACTCAGAGAGGAGGTGTGCCTTAAGAAGCAGCAAAGCTGTCTGCCTCAAATTACTGTGCTATTGATCCTTCTCTAAGAAAGCAGAAAAATTGCAAAGGATGCAGAAGCCATCCAAAACAAAAAAAATAAAAATAAATGTCTTATTATGAGAGTTTTCACCATGATCTGGGAAACTGAGTCACATCATTTAGGAAATGAAAGAAAGGCAGAGTTGCCCAGTGCTGTGCAAGTATGGTGTGTTCACTGAACCCTAAAACTGGGTGAAATGACATTAGAATTAAGGAGCTTCCTGAAAATAAAGGTGTAAAAGCAAACAAACAAACAAAACTTAGCATATCAACAGTATTGACTGCAAAGTGGTTACATTTGTAAGAGGTGAAGACACTTGGTTTTATTTCCTACAGCAGGGTTTTGTAACATTTCCAATAACATGTTGGTGAAATCTGATCATTATCAAAACGATTTATGAAGAACTTTTTATTCGGTCCACTACTCAAAATACATTCACCTACAAAAGTACCAACTTATTTAACAAATATTTTTGTTGTTTATTTCTAACTTTTAATGGTGAAAACAGGCTCTTCTGCTAACTTGGCAACATTTTGCTGGTTCAAGAGGTTGTTGCATTACCGTGCATCGTGTCCTCCTAAACAAAAAAATGTTGCAATGCCTAACATTTATTTTTGATGTTGATACAAAAAGGTTGTATAAATCAGTTAAAATGCTCTAAACAAATAATTATTTTAAATTGACATTAAATATTAAAAATGCTACAGTAATTGTTTGTCTGCACATGATAGACCCAAGTATTATGCCATCAGCTAAGAGTACTGAAGTCTAATAGTCTTAGAAACCCTGCTTTTGACCTTTTCAGTGAGGTGAAGAGCATCTCGGTTTATAAACTGTCTGATGTGAATGCAGTGTGGCTTAATAGGGTGCAGTGGGAAAAAACAAGCCTGGAAGTGATATAGATATGTAACCACACAACAAACTTCAGGGAGGCAACTGCAGGGCAATGGCTTATTTCCAAGTCACAGGACTCAGCTGTTTTGCTGGCTGGGAACAAGGAGATCAAAAGATACTCCCCAGCTGAAAGGCTCTTCCTAGAAAAGGAGACAGCCAGTGAATGTCCCCTATGCAAGGGAAGGGAAGCTGGCAAAGGTGAGCCTCCCCACCAAATAAAGCCACTTGTGGAATTACTTGATGATTTTAAAATGTACTTTTTTACTGAAGTGATTTGTTACTCAGTAAGCAGTGCCTTCTCTAAATAGCTCATTTGTGATGGTAGACCATTATCACAGGAGAGGAGGGAGAGAAAGAGCCCTCATTTGGCAATGTTTTCGGGAGTCCCACCTCCCCCACAGGAGAAAGTTTGGGTTATGGTCACTTAAGGGGGTGGTGAATCTGTGGGGAAAAAAAGTGTCAGTGGTTCCAGGTTATGTGCAAGGTGTGAAGGGGGTGGCCTAGAGCAGACAGTGTTAGGAAATTCCGCTTTGACCAGAGGTACTAGCTGCCTTTTAATAAAAATGAAGTAATAAATGTGAATTTATGTATCTAAGCGAATAATAACTTAGCCCTGACTCCCAACAACACCAAAAATACTATTTCAAATAGAACATCTGAATTGAATACTAAAAATTTCTCAAGGGCCTCAAGAACTGTAAGGATGAGAAACACAAAATCAATAGACAAAATGCATTATTCATACCTTACTTGTTTTAAGTAGGGTGAGAACCAGCCGAAATCAAAATGTAAGAGCACGTGTTGCAGAAATCCAAGATGCTGCCAACTGAAATGGGATGTTCGATTTTTTTCTTAAAATATTCTTAAAAATAATTGGTAAAGCTATCATTCAACAGAAACTGTGCCCTAAAAAACATTTTCTGAAGTATTTTTTGTCCCATAGAATTAGAAGAGTGAGCCCCAAACAGGACAGAGCAATTTTTCTTTTATCTAACAAGCGGCCTTTTTTTTTTTTTTTTTCTGATCACAAACACACATTAATTCAGGATGAACATAGCAAAATAGAAATATTGAGGAATTAGGATACAATTCTCAAAAATTCAAGGAACGGTGCCCCTGCTCTTTCTACCTTTCACTGGTAGCGCAGTAGATTATCCTCTTTGCTGAGACAGGAGACCTGTTTCCAAGTTTTTATGTGGGCTCTATGCAGGAATTTTTAAAGTATTTTTTGATGTCAGCTTTCTGTGAGTGCAATTCTTTGCCTTTATTAAAAATGCCTAAGAAGATTAAAGCACAGACCATGCACAACGGTTTATTTGATCTGAAGTGTTTTATTTATTTGTTTGCTTTGTTTCCAGACTTGTTTGAGCCTGACTTGAATTTTTTTTTTTATTCTTCCAACCACTGAAATAAAGATATATAAATATACATATGTATAAATTCCTGCAGAGGACAATGCTTAGAAATCCTTTGTTTGGTGGAGTCTTTCCATTGCCACCAACAGCTGTTGGTTTGGCAGCAGCTTTCTCTTTTGGTTTAAGGGCTTGAAAAGGATATCTCTACAGCTAACTGAAAAGATTTGTTTTATTATTCTTAATCTTTCATTCTGAACTGTGGAAGCTAGTAAGAACAATTCCATAGGGGAATATTAGTGATACCTATTAATATGTTATGTGGAAAATATACGGGTTTGATCATTTTATGCAAACATATTAATCATATTGGAATGTGGATGTACCATCTGGCACAACATATAAAGTCTGGGAGAACAGGGTGTGATAATGTTACTGCTAAAACTCCATGCATGTCAAAACAAAGACTACTTATACTTAGATAAGTTAATGCATTTCGTGACACAAATGACTAAATTATATGGCTCAGTGATTTTTCTGTGTAGAGGTGTCCTCAGTGAATATTGTATGTTTTGGGGAGATATCACTGACTGATTGCTTGCTGATTCATTTGCAATGTCAGTTACATGAACATGATAGCTCTCTCCATGATGCATAGGAAGTTTTTGACAGGAAGCCCTTTTGCAGTGATGGAATACGCTTTCCCCACAGAACTGATTTTTCCTTTGGCAGTGCAGTCACTAAACCAGACCCGCCTAATGGCTTTTGGTAATTGCACTAAAAAGGTTTAAAAAAAAAAAAGAAGCTAAAGCAAAAATCTAAGAGGGCTTTGTGGGCTCTTTGTTGTTGTTCTTTAGATTTTATGGTTTGTCTTGGAATCACAAAAATAACATAGATACAAACACTCAACAAAAAACAAAGAAAAAGAAACAAAGTGCTCTCAGGCTGACAAAACAAACAATTTTTCTCACCAGGATCAGGTCTAAGTTAGCGACAATACAACAAAACAAAGGATTTATCACTGTGATCTAATCACCTTTGAACAGATGTCCAAAATATTTTAATTGCAGTTAACTCTGTGTTGTGATGAAGAGCTAGTCTAGGCAATAAATCCAAGATCCCATTCCAGCCTTATTTTCTATGATTTCTAGGAACTGAAAACAAGCAAATATTAAAAAAAGTTCTGCATGTTCTAGGCCAAACATGTTTTATTTTATTATGTTCTCTAGATGTTTCAGATATTGTGTGATGATGTAAAAAAGCACTGTGACATCTGCACCATCCCACATTTTTCTCTTGAACAAAACAATCTCAGGAGTAGAGCCAGAAATCTTTTTCTTACCCACCTGAGGCTTAACTCAGTTTCTCTCTTTCCTGTCCACTTTTTAGTCAGATGTTTCTGGTACTGACAGGGGAGGGAAAGTACTTTAACTGGCAATATCCATCAGCTGAGTGGAGATGTAGAGCATGGTTCACCTTGGCTAAGTACAGATTCTGTGCATCAGATGTTTTAGCAGAGGTCACAGTCACTACAACATACTACTGTTTGATCCTGGGCATAGATGGGTAGGGGCACTGTCTACAAAAAGTAAGATGGACTACATGCTGTATTCTAGTCATGACTTTGGCATCATTGTTCACTCAAATTAAAAAAAGATCAATTCTTGGCCCTGATGTTTCACATAAGCAATGATGAAAGGATGCAGTTTGTGCAGTAAACAAAACCAATAAGCTGCAGTGTTAAAGCTGGGGACAAGCCAGAGCAGTCAGAGCACATTGATGAGCATTTTGTAGGCAACTTGCTAAAGGGGAGTTTTAACAAAACACAAGCACAGCTTTGTTCCTTCCAAGTGTCACCAAGTGGTAAGCCAACATTTTTCAAATTTTAAATTAAAAAGGACTGTGTTTCACTTCAGTCACACTCTTTGAACCAGCTCTCTACCCATAGTCAGTTCTACAGCTGTGATGCCAGAAGACCCTTGCAGCTTAAATTTGCAAGAGAAAGCCTTTCCTGTGGTCCAATGGGGAGTTCAAAACTCAGTGAAACTAAAGGGAGCAAAAGTTTTCTTGTAGTGTCACCAGGAAGTTCTTAGCTTTCATGGGCTGGATGCCTGCAAGAGCATAATCCTTGTCTTTTCATGGCAAAATGCAGGGTACACTTACATGATTTTCCAAAAATCAGTGTTTAGAAATGTGCATTTTTCACATATTAACTTAGTATTACAAAAGTGCCTACCATATATGTGCCTGCATGCAACATGTTTACAAGGTAAGTGAATAGAATAAGCAGCATGTTATTTATTCAAGTATCCTGTATGAAAGGTTAATTCTATGAGAAAGTTACATTGGAGAATGGTCCTCTAATATCGGCAAAGACAGATATAATTGTAAGTAAACTCATTTTGTAAAGCAAATTGAAATAAATGCACAAGTCACTGCCTCTGGTACAAATGGTAGTTTCAGAATGTTACAGTTAATGTGCTTTAAATCAATTAAATCACCAAATAACATCTTTTTTTCCTCTCACTTCACCTAGTACCTTTGGCAGCCTTTACAGCATAGACGTTGAGTGTGTCACCTATGCCTGTGTACACATTCTTGCACACAGTCACATATATACACATTATGCATGCATAGTAGATTTGTCTTCAAGGGCTGGAGAAAGGCAAAAGTTCCAATCCCATATGTCTTTTCACCTCTCCATGTTACTTTTTTTCATCACCTGAGAGTTGCTGTTGCCTCTTCTAGTGCACATTTTCCCAGAGATTCAGTGACAGTTTGCTTCAAATACAGGAGCTTTATTTCTCCTGTGGGTACTTAACAGCTCTTTGAGAACATTTCTGTCTAGTGGTATTATGACATTACCTGCAAACTGATTCATATAGTTGGTTTATTAACTTTGTGCACTCTTTCCTCTTAAAACTGCTCCAGTTTCAGATCTATTCACAGCCAAAAAAGGCTGTTTATCATAGTTTTTCAAATGAACATCAGGGAAATGTTGCTTTCAGTCTTCAAAATGAGAACAAACTAGGGAAAAAAAAAAAAGAAAAAGCTGGGTTCACTGTATAGTTCAATATAATAATACAGAACAGCTAGAAATTGAAAAAGGAGCCATCTCCTTACAGAAAATGTTAGAAGGGAAGAATTTTTTTCTTTACTGACTGAGTCAGTATGGAAAGACATTATTTGTTCTTTCAGATCATCTGGGATTGAAAAAGTTCAGCAGGAACTGGTTTTGTGAGTGAATGGTCTGATACCATAGAGATGACTGATTAAAGAAACAGAATTCACAGACAATGTTTTTAAATGAAAATCAATGGCTTGAGACTAATTATAGTTTAGACTATTATTTTTAGATGTCCCACATCTGAATGAACTTTTGATTACCTCTTTTGTTGCTGGATAAAAGTTACAAATGCCTTAGTAGGTGGATAATAAATAACCTAGCTTTATTTATCTCAGTAGAAGTTCCTCGATGTTTCCTGAAATAATACTTTGTGACTCCCTGATGAGCTGCAGCAGATATTTTTTCAGGCCCTTCTGTGAATTAGAGGGATCATGAGATCTTTCTTTCTACCCACTAAATAACAGTGGGTATGCAACACTTAACTAATAGAACAGTTGACCATGTCTACATAATAGTAATATTTGCACTGCCTGGATGAAAATTTAATTATTATTCATAATAATAATAAAAAAGAGCATGTATTAACCATTCAATTAAACTGCTTGGAGTCTTTAAAAATCTCAACTTCCAAAGTAACATCCAGAGTTTGCCAAAAATCAATGGTAGATTTATTCTCATTCTCAAGAGGATTCTTTGCGTAGGTGTATGATATAAAAAACAAAAAGTGAGGCATACTTATCTGTATACTTTTGTGCTATAGCATGGAATTGCTGTAATATAGAAAAGCTCAAAATAAACAGAGAGTTGATGGCTCTCATGATGGACCTAGTGAATGCTGTGACTGATCTTCCTATTAAAATCTTGATAGGTGTGCCTCACAGAGATCAGTTGGATATGATAACAGTCCTTCACAAGAACAATAAACTAAGGAATTTTAAAAAGCATCCAGAGGATCACATGTACCACTGACAACAATGAGACCTGTGCTCCTAAATTACTTAAAGAACTTAGAGAAATCCACATTTTTCTGTTGTATGCTTAAAATGCTGTCAGTAAAACTGGATTTCTCTGTATTCCTTACTGCTGTATCAAAAGTATCTTGTACATTTTTTCTTGAATGCTTTGAGTTGTGGTGTTCCGTGTCAAAGATCAACCTCCTGCAGTCTTAGCACAATTAATACCTCTAGTTGCTAAACTCTTATTATCAAAGAATCTGAAGCATTTTTCCAGCAAACCTGCCTTTAGGAGCCTCAGTTGGAGCATTGCTGCCTTTAGCTGCTCATCAGTTTAATGAAGTGAAGAAGATAACTGCTATCACTTTTGCCGTCTCTGAAGCTCAGTCATTGCTCAGTCATTACTCTGTTACCGAGGCCTAAATCAGATGAACCCATATTTTACTTCATCCCTCAATTAGAACTTTATAGCGGGAAGCCTGGATCTTAAAATTGTTTATATTAGTGGTGTTAGGATTTCTGTAGTTCAACATCTTAACTATTCTTCCTGGACTTTGTATACGAATGTGTTTGCACTGTAAAGCTGAATAAAAACCGGTCTTTTCATTCCCCATCCCAATCATCTACCTTTCCCTTTTCTACAAGCAATTTGAATGTCAGCATTAAACATCACACAAGTCTTACTAAACACTGATTTCTGTCATGGATGCAAACATTGTCTGATTATTTCCTAATAATATCATAAATCTGAAATCAATCAGTGTGAAGTCAGAGTTTATTCCTAAATGTAATACAGATTAATCTTTGGTGAGTTCTAGAAAACTTAACAAATTGCAGCATTGGTAAACATGCACTTAAATAAAAAGTGTGTAAGTATGGTTGATTGGGTTCTAGACACCTGAAAGCAAATGCTCTGCCAGGATTAGTCCACTGGAGTTAGACTGTTGAAGAGTAGTCTTGTCCTTGCAGAATACGAAGACAACTTTACTCCAACTTCTTTTCCCTGTCTTGCTACTGTTGAAGTCTCTGTGTAGACAAATTCCTGTACCCTTGGAAAACTCACCATACGGTACTCTGAATGTAAAATGTTTTGGGTTCCTCTGACAGAGAAGTGACTGGGGAGATATATTAGAAATGGAATTAGAAAGGCAAAAGCCCAGTTAGAGCTCGACCTGGCCACGGTCGTAAGGGATAACAAAAAGTGTTTTTACAAATACATTAACAACAAAAAGAGAGACAAGGAGAATCTCCATCCTTTATTGGATGCGGAGGGGAACATTTTCACCAAGGATGAGGAAAAGGCTGAGGTACTTAATGCCTTCTTTGCCTCAGTCTTTAATAGCCATACCAGGTATCCTCAGGGTATTCAGCTCCCTGAGCTGGAAGACAAGGATGGAGAGCAAAATAAACTCCCCATGATCCAGGAGAAAGCAGTTAACGACCTGCTATGCCACCTGGACACTCACAAGTCTATGGGGCCTAATGGGATCCACCCAAGGGTACTGAGGGAGCTGGCGGAGGAGCTTGCCAAGCCACTCTCCATCATTTATCAACAGTCCTGGTCAACGGGGGAGGTCCCAGACAACTGGAGGCTTGCCAATGTGACACCGATCTACAAGAAGGGCCGGAAGGAGGATCTGGGGAACTACAGGCCTGTCAGCCTGACCTCGGTGCCAGAGAAGATTATGGAGAGGCTCATCTTGAAGGTGCTCACAGGACAAGTGCAGGACAACAAAGGGATCGGTCCCAGCCAGCACGGGTTCATGAAAGGCAGGTCCTGCTTGACCAACCTGATCTCCTTCTATGACCAGGTGACCTGCCTAATGGATGAGGGAAAGGCTGTGGATTTTTTCTACCTGGACTTTAATAAAGCCTTTGACGCTGTCTCCCACAGTATTCTCCTGGAGAAGCTGACTGCTCATGGCTTAGACAGGTGCACTCTTCGCTGGGTAAAAAACTGGCTGGATGACCGAGCCCAGAGATTTGTGGTGAATGGAGTGAAATCCAGTTGGCATCCGGTCACAAGTGGTGTCACCCAGGGCTTAGTGTTGGGGCCGGTCTTGTTTAATATATTTATCGGTGATCTGGATGAGGGGATTGAGTGCACCCTCAAAAAGTTTGCAGACAACAGCAAGTTGAGCGGGAATGTTGATCCGCTTAGAGGTTAGGAAAGGTCTGCAGAGGGATCTGGACAGGCTGGATCGATGGGCCAAGGCCAATTGTATGAGGTTCAACAAGGCCAAGTGCCGGGTCCTGCACTTGGGTCACAACGGCCCCATGCAACGCTACAGGCTTGAGGTCGATTGGCTGGAAAGCTGCCGTGCAGAAAAGGACCTGGGGGTGCTGGTTGACAGCCGGCTGAATATGAGCCAGCAGTGTGCCCAGGTGGCCAAGAAGGCCAACAGCATCCTGGCCTGTATCAGAAATAGCATGGCCAGCAGGACTACGGAAGTAATCATCCTCCTCTACTTGGCGCTGGTGAGGCCGCACCTCGAATCCTGTGTTCAGTTTTGGGCCCCTCAAGAAGGACATTGAGGTGCTGGAGCGTGTCCAGAGAAGGGCAACGAAGCTGGTGAGGGGTCTGGAGCATAAGTCTTATGAGGAGCGGCTGAGGGACCTGGGGTTGTTTAGCCTGGAGAAGAGGAGGCTGAGGGGAGACCTTATTGCTCTCTACAACTACCTGAAAGGAGGTTGCAGAGAGGTGGGTGCTGGTCTCTTCTCCCAAGTGACTAGCAACATGACAAGAGGAAATGGCCTCAAGTTGCACCAGGGGAGGTTTAGATTGGATATTAGGAAAAATTTCTTTACTGAGAGAGTGTTGAAGCATTGGAACAGGCTGCCTAAGGAGGTGGTGGAGTCACCATCCCTGGAGGTGTTCAAGGAACGTGTGTACGTGGCATTGCGGGACATGATTTAGTGGGCATGGTGGTGTTAGTTGATGGTTGGACTTGATGATCTTACAGGTCTTTTCCAACCTTCATATTTCTGTGATTCTGTGAAGTGTATGTACGAGGCTCTTCTTCTGAAGACCTCCTAAATCACTACTTCACTGGCTGCACTGGAGACTCTCAAGGAATTGACTTCACTAATATTGTTTTACTAAGGATCTAATATTTAAGCATCGGCTGGATGCCTACATGAGGCAGAGTATATCCAGCCCATAGCTCTCATTAAATTCAGATTCCAGATAATGAAAATCATTAGTCAGTGGTAGAGACCTTTTATGTTATTTATGTTAGTAGAAGCAGTAAGCATTTTAACCAGGTGTTGTCTCCTTTTCTTTTCAGGAAATCTAACCTGCACTTTAGAGAAATCCTGTTATACAATTGTTCAGGCTCTAATCATCACCCTTTTTCAAAAGAGGACACTGAGCAAAAAGACTGTACTGATCAGCACTTAATGGGTAAATGACAGAAGCCAACAGAGTTATTTCTCTGCACAGAGAGGATGGCATAATCCAAGTGTTAAAATTAGGATCTGCTCCTTAGAGAAATTCTGTCATTTCACCTTAGGTAGGCTTTTATTCTTCCATTTTGCTTGAAGGTCTCTGTAAAAGGGCATCTCACCTTTTAATTATTTACTCTAAAGTCTTCTTGATTTACATTTAATGGAAACACATAGCTCTTCAAAAATGAATGAACTCTTTATCATTACTATAATGAGGCCAACTCTATGGTAATTAATTTAAGAGAATGGCATTCACCTGGCATATACTTTAATTCTGTTTTAATATTGAAGCTCATCTTCACAACTAACTGATATGAATTAATAAAATACTTTTTATTAAAGCTAAGCAGGCTATTATTATTACTACATGGATCTCAAATTCTTCCAAAACAGCATCTTTTTCTGGTGGCAAATACTCAGTTCACTTTCACATTAAGTGTTCTTAAGACCATAATGATGTCAGAGTGGTTTGTCTGTGTTTTTCAAATTAGAAAATCAATGAAACAGGATAATCCATAGTTGACTGTTATGTGTATTTTCTAAACCTGCCTAGATATTAACATAGAGCAGTAATATATATAGCACTAACCATTAATATGCTAGTTTTACAGACAACAGGTTAACAATATCTCATCTCTATGCTGATAGTATGAGCTAAAATGTTTTCTTTTGCTGTTTCATATTCTAAGCACAAAACAAAGTAACCCTTCAGAAAAAAATATCGTCTGTTTCATTGATCTTGTTTTTCCCAAATCCTTCCCCAAAGTAGGTGTAATGGACTTTATCTGTTCATCAGGATCTTGTACTCCTTTGGTTGCAGGCAGTTTGGGTTGATTCCTTTGAATTCACAAAGCTGGCCATAGGCTTAGTTTCTGTCTTCAAATTATTTACTCTCTCAGCAATTCTGAATACTGCTCCTTATTCTTCTTACTAACTGAACAGCAATCCAGCCTTGTAGTTCTTGCCTTGCTCTCAGTCTAACCCCGTCACTATTTACAAACACACACACTGCTAATTATATAATTATACTTTATATATGCACAAATATAAAACCATATATATCATACAGGTGTATATAATTATATGTGGGGAATTATTTAAAAGTATGTATACATATGTACATGCTTATATGAATAAATGGGATGGCATGGATAAAATTTGACAATGCTGTGTATTTATCAAATGTAAACTATAGAGAAAAATTTATAAAAACCACTTTTTTGTAAATAAAATAAAAAATAGAGAAGATAATGTTTTAGTCATACAATTTGGCAGATTAGAACAGTGTTTCAAGCAGGTTTGCTCAGGGGTTTCATCAGATACCTCTTTCCCAAAACATGATTGCACACTGTGGCTTGACAAGCAGACGCCAATAGAAAGTTATGCAACTGATGTTTTGTTAAATCATATTTCAGAACTAATAATGTGTGTTTCACTCGCTACTCTTCCAGAGAAACTTAAAAAAAAAAAAAAAATGCTACTGGAATGGTACTTTATTTCCAAACCAAAGATACACAAAGACGTGTTTAAACAAACCAAGGCCTGGGTTATGACTTCATTATGATGATTATGATTTCCCAAAATCAGCTATAAAGTCCATTACAGTAATTTATTAGATTTTTGTTTATAATACAACTCTGGATCTTTTCAGAAGAAAGCTAAACTAACTGTATTTTGTGTTTAGGAAAATATGGTCCATTATTCCTGCAATGTTGTATTTACTTTTTACTGATTTTGCACACTGAGGCAGAAGAATACCATTAGCCAGAAAGAAACAATGTTAGCTGTAATGACTTTTCCATTATCTCCAGAGATGTGTATGTATGTGCTTTGGAAAAACTAGTTTTTGAACTACTTCATATTCTGACAGCCCATACAGCAGACAAGAGCAAGAGGTGTCTGGAACTATTAGCTGAACATATTCACAGCATATGATAAAAAATGGAATTTGTAGATAATTCCTGTACAGATACAATATGGGTCATTTCAGTAACTTTTTTATTATTTCTAGAGAAGTGCTGTTTTTTCCATAGTAGTAACTGGAAAACACTTATGTTTAACTATTCCATATATAATTGCTTTCATACTTTTTCACTGCTTTTATTACAGAAACTACATTTCTATAATAAACTAAAACCAACCATGAGCTGCTACATGTTGCAAATATTCTATTCTTGTCTCCCTATACTGTTTATGGTACCTTCTTCCTTTCTGTTTGTTATATAGCTCGATTTGCTGAAATCTCTAGTAAAGTGAAATGGGCGATTGCCTGAAAAGCACATAAGAAATAGGACATTTTGCACCATACTCAAAGGCCATTTATCAGCTGTTCACTGACAGACAAAAAGGACATTTCCAGTAAGTATCAGAGAGGTCTGTCTTGGTGTAGTATTATTGAATAGTTTTGTTAATGACTTTGACGTGTCATTAGAAGTGATTTGTAAAATTTATTGATGGCTTCCTGTCTCACAGGTACTGAAAGACAGGATGAAAATTCAAAATGTCTGTACTAAATTAGAGAGATGGCTTGAAATCAACAAGAATAAAGTAGTGCAGACAAAAGCGAAGTCCTTCACATAAGAAAGGAGAAATGGAATGCAAAAATACAAAATGGGGACTCATTGTCTTGGCAGCATTGCTGCAGAAAAGGATCTGGTAATAATGATTACCACAAATATTACCACAAATTGAATAACAGTTAGAAATATAATGCTGCTGTAAAAAGCAAAAACAAAAGCCACAAAAAAAATCATATGTCAATCCAGGATATATTAACAGCAACATAAACTGTGTGAAAGAATAATTTCCATTCAAATGTACCTAGTACCAGAGAGGCTTTATGAAGAGTACTGTGTCTGCCTTTGGGCACTGTGCTTTGGCAGACAGGTTCATGTGTTGGAGATGGGCAACTAAAAGGGAAATCAGGTTAGACAGCCATCCAAAGAATCAAAACTAGAAAAAACTGAGCTTGTTTAGTTTGGAAAAGAGAAAGCTAATGGAGAACATAACAACTTCAAAATACAATTTAAACAGAAGGTGCTGAGTTGTCCTCAATGTTCACTGAACACGAAACAAGAAATAGCTGATGTAATTTACCCCAGTGAACGTGCAGATTAGATATGTGGAAAATCTTGCCTGGGAGATGAGTTAGTCATTACCGCAGGCAAGCAAGAGATCTAAGAATAAGCAAGATTTTAAAAGACATAGATTTGTGTTGAATGATGTAGGTTCACATGATCCTTTTGTCTGGCCTCAAAGTAAATGAGTTCATGAGGTCTCCTCTGACTGTGCCTTCTCTCTCTGAAAGAAATTCAGGGCCACCAGAGGAAGAAAGTAATTTTGACCTCCTGTGCTGAGGCAAAAAAAAACCCTAAACAAGAAAATCGATTTCTGGGTGTCCTGAATATTTAGACAAGGAGATTGTAAGTAGGAACTTAATAAGAAGCATCGAGTTGCTTCTTTGTATGCATTTGATGAGTTTTCATATAAATGAAATAATTAATGAGATCATTCGATGAGATGGATATATATTTCTGATACCAACCAAATCAAAAATTCCAGTGAAAAGCCAAATAAATAGTTCCTGTACAGGAGAGAGGGAAGTTGTGCTTAAGTAGTTCAACCTGTTTGTCTCATTAAAAGGGGACTTAAAAACAACCTGATCACAGAATACAGGGACCTCCATGGAAAAATATATGGAGCTCTAGGGTGTGATGTTTGCACAGGTTAATTCTCAGCCCAGGACCTTGCTTCTAAAGGCTTTTTCTCCAATCTATATAGAACGATAGTATGCTCATGGGGACAATCAGAGCAGAAGACAAACTTCTGGTGCTCGGAATTGCTCCCAGGAGGGTCCTATCTCTGCCTGGAGACAGACCCCAGGGAGAGTATATCCCTGGGGTACAGTTAGACTCACTGACTACCATCCTGAATGCCTCCCTAATTTAGCAGCTGACAGCTGAAATCAAAAGACAGACAAATTCAGAGTTTCAAGTAATGACAGTGATTAAGCTTTGGAAGATGCTGTAAGGGAAGTGGCATGTCTCTTGCTATTTTTAAATCAAAGCTACATGTCTCTCTGAAAGTTTTGCATTAGTCAAACACAAGGCATGATTCAATTGAACAAGAATTACTGGTCTCACTAAGGGAATGAATGGCTGAAATGGACGGGACTATGATTTAAGAGGGTGATCTAATGGCTTAAATAGGAGCTAGAAATTGTTTTACATGAGCAGTAAGAAACATGTAATAGTGTGTCTACTACTCAAAAATGAGATAATTTCAGTCTGCTCTTCGATTTACCCTTTTTGTTTCTTTCTAGTCCTAGAGCAGGAAAAATACCTATTTGTTGACAAGCTAAATTATTTGTGGTTTTAAATAGCACTATACTGCTATCAAAAGCACTGATGGGACCTGATGAGAACAGTCCATGATATTTTATCTCCTTAGCCTCTGTCTTCCTTTATTGAACTGATTTTATTTGCATTTCCCTTATTTCTATTTTTACACCTACTAAGGAATTAAAACTTTCTAAGAGGATCACTATTGTAACAGTATGTGTAGTGTCAGTCCAAAATAAGTTTTTTAAACTCTTAGGAGAAAAAATTGAAAGCACAGTAACCTATAAGTTGTGCCCTACCTTCCTTCCCCCCTTGTCTGCTATAAATGTTCTGCCCTGCTTTGGGAGGTTGTAAGGATAAGACCACAGAAAGGGCTTTTCAACACAGATATTTTTAGAAGCTGTTATTTGTCTGTATGATCTTGCTTATCAAGCAAGCTTTCATGTAAAGTCATTCAAAAGATAGGCTGCACATGCAAATACACCTATGACAGAGAGAAAACTCAGCTTGGTCTGTGATATTAAGGTGATGATGCTAGTTGCAGTCTTGCACCTAAACACTTGTTCTCTGCTACAAGATGAAACAGCTGCATTCCCACACAGTGTATTTTGTGGTGTAAAAGACCTTGGTATTATTCTGGGCAACGGAGTTGAAAAGAGCCTTCCTTTCTTATCTCAAACTGACAGTACTTGTGAGAGGAATGTGTTGGAGACAGTACTAGGAATATTCGTGCTGTGAAAAGATAAGGAAATGGGGGAAAATTCAATAACCAGTTGTCAGCAGGTGTCCTGAATTTCTTCCTTGGCTGGAACTTCATGTAAGGGGAAAAATAATTTTAATATATTGAAACATGATGAAAATATAGCCAATAGTTTTACATCCCATTTTAATTGCAGTGAATTTTTGTGAAAATATTCAGAACATGCTTTTAGTTTTGACTTGTGAGAGATATGCTTTCTTCATTGGTACTGTATTGTTCCAACTGGTAATTAAAAAAAGAAGATTCTCAGACTATAGCCAACTTCTTCCAATCTGCCTAAAGATATACACAGAAACCCAAACTTTCGCAGCAAAAACTGGGTAGACTGATGAATGTGGTGAGCACTCACAGATCTTGCTTAAACTTGTAAAAGATGGAGGTATTCACCAATTGTCAAAATTAAGGCATGTATGGAGATGTCTGACTTGAGTCCATGAGCATGACAATGTTGATGTGAATTCCTGATTGAAGTTTTCCTGTTTCCTAAGCAAAGTTTGCTATTATCTCATACAAGAACTATTATGTTACGTAAGAACTACGTTCATTTTTACCAACACTTTCTGAAATTTTCTGTGATTCCTACCATCACCTAAAGAAAATAATGATGCTTTAATAATGACGCAGTTAGTCTGTGAACAGTGACTGGGATGGCTGTTTTCTGTATTCCAGACAAAGTTCTTAACAAGAGACCATAAGCCATTTTTTTGTAAATGCAAATGTCATTGTATTGTAGTTATACCATTTTGTATAAGTAAATCTTAATGGAGTGAGAAAGTTACTGCTTGCATATTCCAGTTACAGCATTCACTGAGATCCAGTAAACTTATGAAGCATGAATATGGCATGGTGAACGAGATTCATCCCACATCATGGATCCACATCCATCTCTACATGGAGATGTCATCATTTAGGCACCCTGGGATTCCTTTATAGTTATCATCCAGAAGCATGCAAGTTCATGGGACCTTTTTGAGATGCCTGATTCAGATTGTGATGAAACCCTAATAGTGCAAAGAAAGTAAGAGGAAAAGTAGCTTCAAAGAAAGATGAGTCTGAAGGAACAGCAAGCAGTCATCTAGCCAATTTCACCAGTTTTTCTTTGTGTTTGAGGACAACGAAGAGTTCGTGGTTAAGTTTTCCACTGAATGGACTTTCTGTTTGTGTCCTCAGTATCATTTCTCTGAGGAACTGGCAGTTCTTCCTTAAGTCCTTTGCCCCTTAACCTTCTTTCCTATGAGGTTTATCTACCACTTCTGAGTTTATTGAAGTCATCTGTCCTGATATCTGTTGCTCAGCTTTGCTTGCAGAATCACTTTTCATCTTTCTGCTCAGGAGTACTTCTGATGGTGTCATTAGTGTCAACACAAATAAATAGTGTTTGACAATTTGGCAAATGGGCCTTGGTAACCTGACAGATGTGGGATTCTGGGACATGAAACTTCTCCCGTCGTGACAGACCTGTTTGGCAGATAGGTTTCTCCATTTCTTTCAGAAGGGAGTAATTTTTTTTTGTACTAAGGGCTGTGGCTCTGATCTCATAATCTTCAGGGCACATGGCTTTTCCTCCTCTGTCACAGGTAGCAGCTGTCCTTTGGACCTTTTTCTGTCTGCAGCCACTGCTGTAAGCCTCCCTTCCCCAGGGTTTCACCACCTGTGCACCAAGGAAACAATGTCCAGCTGTGATATGGTGCAACTGCAAAAGTTTGACCCCAATGACTCAGAACGAGCAGTCAGTATCTCAGAGGAAGAAAGGTAAAATTACTGACAGATAGTAACATTGAGATGAAGTTAGTAACTCAAGGATTCAAGAGGGAAAACATCAGCATAATAAAATGCAAAATCTTAAAGATGAAAACAGGGAGGCTGGTCAGACTAGGAACCGGTGGGGCAAGTTGTTGGTGCCATCGGCATTGAGCAAGCTGGTGGTAGATGACAACTCGGTGATGCTGAGGACCCACTCAGTGGGGGTTCCTGGTTCCTCAGAAACAGCATCAGGAAGTGTCTGTGACCCTGGATATTTTTTCCTCCATGATTTTCACAGGCAGATAAATTAAATCATAATCTCCATAAATTTAATCAGAGTTTTGTTTCCCACGTGGATATGGGCTTCATAGTTGATGGCCAAGGCAAATCTGACAGAACAGTTTTCTAGCAGAGTGGTGTTTATACTACTGTCTTTTTTAATTCTTCCTAAAATCTGTTCCACAAATCCCTTTGGTGAAATTCTCAGTTGCTGCCCCTCCTGTTTGCTGGTTAGTTTTACTGATAAGAAACTCTCTGGTCTTTGCCAAGTAGTTCGCTTTTTAGGTTATAGCTAATGAAAAAAAAAGGCAACCTTTTCCAAGGGAGTGAATATTTGACACTGCCATCACCTGTTAATTTACATGAATTTGTTGTTGTTGTGATTATTATTAATGAGCCCACTGTTGCTATTATTACGCTACCCTGCTTCCAACATATCCCTAAATGGAAAGAAAAAACTAAAAGGCAGAAAAAGGCAGGGATGGAAAACTTCAAGTTCTGTTCCAATGGCAGAGAAGGAAAAAGTGGGATTTTTTAGGGGCCAGAAAAAGTTGTGTATTCTGAAGGAATATCATGACATTTACAGTTGTAAAAATTTTTTATTCTGATTTCTTCAAGTTAGAACAGCCTTAAATCCCAGTTTGTGTTTAGCTCATGCCACCATAAATTGGGAACAGCTCCCTCAAATTTAATGAAAATGCACAGCTATAAAATGCTCTGTGACTGAGGCATTTCAGTCAGAATCCAAACATCAAGTCATCTCTATTTAAACAGAGATAAGATTAGAGGAGAAAACTATCAAATTATATCATCAGTACTTCCTTCTGCTGCAGCTGAAGTCTGTGATTAAACAAACACCAGACAAACAAAGATTTTATACTCTGGAATTATTACTTTTCCCTGCCAAAGGTATTTTATTGATAGATTTTGTTTTCTTTGCTCTCAAGCATAGTCATTTTGGCAAATTATCATCTTGAGAATCATGAATTCATTGTAGTTTTATTTTCTAATATTAAGCTTAAAGTTGACTTTATATCTTACTGAAGACTATTCCATCGAGAATATGTTTCCACTAGTTGTTTTCTCCATCTGGGAAACCAGAATATCTTCTTAATCAGAATATCTTCTTATTTTGTCTGGTGAGAGGTCAGAGTGTGTGTGCCTGGTGTGGAGGTAGAAGAATAACTCCCAGAACTCTGTCAGTTCATCTGTTCTTCATCGGAGCTGAGTTAATTAGAGGCTAATGGCAAAAGAAAGGAGCGTGATCAGCCATGGATTAGCTCTCAGTGTGGAAAACTTCCACCAAGACTAGGAGAAAGACTACTAGAGAGCAGTTGTTACTTGTTTGGCCAGATGTTTATTTACACTTCTGACAAAGTTCTGACAGCATAAAGTGACCTGAAAATGACTGCAGCTGCGACAACTTTAGTGCCCCTTCACTTGAACAGAATTTGTGTAATTTCTGCAGGTAAGATCCAGACTCTTTGAAAGTCTGTCTGCCTTCAGTACTCAGAGGAAACCAGGTTTATAGGTTTCTAACATCTCCAGAAATTTGATGTTTTTATCTCACCTAGTGAGTTATACAAGTACTTTTGCTCCTCATTGTTAAATAAGGAAATGTGCTCCTCACAGTTAAAATATACTAAGGTGATGAGATCTATGTGTAAGTCATACACAAAAATCTATGTTGATGGAAGAAACATAATTTGAGTTTTCCAGAGTATGTATTGGTGTGTAATGGATACAGTCCTAACATAATTTCCATGGTTGCTACTTGAAAACAGGAAAAAAGCTCTGACTGTCTAAGGAACTATGTCCTTCATATGCATGTAATTCTAATGAATTAACCATGTACATCTATTATACTTTCAGTATGTACTAAAGCCATCTGCTTGAATATTCAGCTTCCATCTTCTATCAAGGCTGAAGCCAATTTAAACAATGATGCTGATAAGACCTCAGACAGGATAATGAGAACATCACTGGGTACTTGAAAATGTCATCACAAACTAGCTTAATGTAAAGATTATCAAGAAATGCCATCTCTTCAAAATGAACAAAAACAGAGACTGTGATGCAGTGCATAGAGGATAAGAGGTTTTAATTTTTTCTTTCAAAAAGGGTAAATATTTCTGCTAAATAAATAAAAGACTACTGAAAATTTATAAAGTGGTTGTGCAAGGTAAGTACACAGGACTGAATGAGAAGAACAACAGGCTGGTTAAAAAGACAGAAAAAAAATTCCCCATAAGAAATATAGGATAATACAAAGACAAACTGAGATGAGAAACAGTTTGAACCACATCCTCTCCTTCCCCCCCTTTTTTTTTAAATTAATCAGGAGAACTTGTTAAACCATTTCTTGGGTTAATTTTGAAGTAGTCTGTTATGGAAAAGGAGGATGACTTTAAAATGTATAGAATCATAGAATCATAGAATGGTTTGGGCTAGAAAGGACCTTAAAGATCATCTGGTTCCAATCCCCCTGCCATGGGCAGGGACACCTTCCACTAGACCAGGTTGCTCAAATCCCCATCTAACCTGGTCTTGAATATTTCCAGAGGTGGGGCATCCACAGCTTCTCTGGGCAACCTGTTCCAGTGCCTCACCACCCTCACGGTGAGGAATTTCTTCCTCATATCTAATCTAAATCTATCCTCTTTCAGCTTAAAGCCATTACCCCTTTTCCTATCACTACATGCCCTTGTAAAAAGTCCCTCTCCAGCCTTCTCGTAGGCCCCTTTCAGGTACAGGAAGGCTGCTATAAGGTCTCCTGGGAGACCTTCTCTTTTCCAGGCTGAACAACACCAACTCTCTCAGCCTGTCTTAATAGGAAAGGTGCTTCAGCCCTCTGATCATCTTTATGGTAAATGTAAAATTGTTATAAATATTATCATTGGCATAATGGCAAAACAAAGGAGGCAGGAGAGAATTTTTGGTTACATTATACTCAGGAAGGTAATAATACTGGGTTCCAGATCTGTGTTTCCAGAAAGTTCTATATTCACTTATTTAACTAGTTGAAATGGGAAGATTGTAAGGTGTATTTTAGGATTTGCATTGCCTAACGAAACAGCTGGTTCCTTAGATAAGTATTAGCAGAAGACTACATTTTGTATTAGCACCACTACAACAAAAGTGAAAAAGACATCCAATGCCACAACTCTATATTGAAATATATAAACTGTGTTGCAAAACAGAGCAATGTTGAAGAAGAAGAAAGACAAAAAAAATAATAAGAATTGTGCATTGGTGTATAAATAGTTGTGATGAGTTGACCCTGGCTGGATGCCAAATGTCCACCAAAACCCCTCTACCACTTTCCTTCCTCAGCTGGACAGGGGAGAGAAAAATATAACAAAAGGCTTGTGGGTCGAGATAAGGATGGGGAGATCCCTCACCATTACCGTCACGGGCAAAACAGACTTGACTTGGGGAAATTAGTTTAATTTGTTGCCAATCAAAATCAGAGTAGGATAATGAGAAATAAAACCAAATCTTAAAAACACCTTCCCCCCACCCCTCCCTTCTTTGCAGGCTCAAGTTCACCCCCGAATTCTCTACCTCCTCCCCCCGAGAGGCACAGGGGGACGGGGAATGGGGGTTGTGGTCAGTTCATCACTTGTTGTCTCTGCCACTCCTTCATCCTCAGGGGGAGGACTCCTCACACTCTTCCCCTGCTCCAGGACGGGGTCCCTCCCATGGGACACAGCTCTCCACAAACTTCTCCAACATGGGTCCTTCCCGCAGGCTGCCATTCTTCACGAACTGCCCCAGCATGGGTCCTTTCCACGGGATGCAGTCCTTCAGGAATAGACTGCTCCTGGGTCCCCCATGGGGTAATAAGTCCTGCCAGCAAACCTGCTCCAGCATGGGCTTCTCCCTCCACAGGTCCACAGGTCCAGCATGGGCTGGACTACTCCAGCATGGGCTTCCCACGGGGTCACAGCCTCCTTCTGGTGCATCCACCTGCTCTGCCATAAGGTCCTTCACGGGCTGCAGGTGGATATCTGCTCCACCGTGGACCTCCATGGACTGCAGGGGCACAGCCTGCCTCACCATGGTCTTCACCACGGACTGCAGAGAAATCTCTGCTCCGGTGCCTGAAGAACCTCCTCCCCTCCTTCACTGACCTTGGTGTCTACAGAATTTTTTCTCTCACATTTTCTCACTCCTCTCTTAGCCTGCAGTTGCACAGGATTTTTTTTCCCCCTTCTTAAATATGTTATCCCAGAGGCACTACCACTGTTGCTGATTGTCTCGGCCTTGGCCAGCAGTGGGTTCATCTTGGAGCTGGCTGGCATTGGCTCTGTTGGACATAGGGGAAGCTTCTAGCAGCTTCTCACAGAAACCACCCCTGTATCCCCCCTGCTACCAAAACCTTGCCATGCAAAACCAATGCAATAGCCTGGAAAATTAGCTCAATATGATAACATTGGTAGGAGATCTTTATCTGACAATAACCCACATCGACATTCTGAGTGAATAAATTTAAGGAAGATGTCTTCAGTGATATTTGGTGAAGAAGACTTCAACTGCAAAGCTTTTAAGAAAATGTACTGAAAACTTAGAGTCTTGATCTTGAAGATTAGAACAAAGTCTAGACCCAGTAGCTGGAAATAGAACCAAGGCAGATTCAAACTCGAAATAACTGCATGCATAATTATAGAATCATAGAATGGTTTGGGTTGGAAGGGACCTTAAAGATCGTCTAGTTCCAATCCCCCTGCCATGGGCCGGGACACCTTCTACTAGACCAGGTTGCTCAAATCCCCATCTAACCTGGCCTTGAACATTTCCGGGGATGGGGCGTCCACAGCTTCTCTGGGCAACCTGTTCCTGTGCCTCACCACCCTGGAACCCTTTATTGAGACATGTGGTACATTATCACAGGAAATCATTAAATTATCATGGACTAGGCTTTTAAAAATATACGTTTTAGTTCAATCACAAGTTGCTATATTCTCTGAGAGAAAAGTTATTAATTTATGATTTTATGACAGAAAATCAGGTTAGACTGTTATAATGGGCCTTCTGGCTTTAAAATCTATGATCCAGATGAAAATGCAATCACAGGAAGAAAATTTATATGAAATCAATGGGTTTTAAAATTATTCATAGTTTGGACCACATAGCTCAAGACAGATATTTTCATCCATTTTTATCCACAGAAGTTGCTTATGCAGTGTATTTAATAAATTTCACCTTTTTGTAATAAGAAGTTGGAAACAACAAGGAAATCACCAGCATTTGATCAGCTCACGCCACACTGGAATCACTGTGTGGTATTACTGAATAAACAGAAGGATTTTTCTTGCAGTTGACTACACCATGAATGTACCAAACTATAAGAAGCCCTGTGTGACAAGTGTTGTCCATAAGCAAGCAATGAATCAAAAATATATTGTGTTTTTGGTAACACTTTACAAATTATTCTGTGCTAAAATTAAAAAGAGCATTTTTGCAGAATTATGACAGTTCTTGCGAGCAATTAATTTTCATAAGTGAGCATTCATGAAGGTTTTCACAATCATTTTTGTCTCTAAGAATTAATGTGCATGCAAATTTTATATCAATTTTGTTCAGGTAGTTATTTTTTATACTGATACAGTTAAAACATTACAGTCCTGGACGTGCGAACATGTCTCATGTATATAAATACAGTGAAGAGCTGTGTTGTGCTGGCTGACTTTAGCGATGCTAGTCTCAGCTAGCTCAGGGGCTCCCTTCGCTGGTGTCTGTTGCAAGCTTTGAGAATGGGATCCACAAAACCCCAGTTCAGCATACAGGTCTCCACCCAGTAAGATGTGTCACTGTGATGGATGAGCTTAAAAACCTGTCTTTTCAAGGATGTGAGACCCTAACTGTGAGCTGCAGGGAGTCACTTTCTTGGAGTGCAAAATCCATGAGTTTTGTGCTGGAATTAGAGGCCTTTTATTTCAAATTACATGTTGAAAGGAGAAAATGTTGTCCAGTGCCTAGTCATTAGGGTGAGGGTCTTATCCTAAAAGGTGGGTTCAAACACTTTCCAGGAGAGGAACAGTCTGATCCTTGGCCTGCCACATCCCAGGCACTTTCCTCTTGCCTCTGTCGAGGCCATTAGTTCTTTGAGGCTTTGCTGTGGAGTGAGCCCCTGAGCATCCCAGTGCTGCTGGGAACTGCTCATCCCAGGAATGAAAAATAGCAAGTCTACTGGGTAAGTGTGAAATGGTGCAAGGGAGGCATGATTCAGACCGAGGTTTAAAGTATTTAAAAATATAAAGTTAGGTAGCTGGGCCTGTTTCTGGAGACTGAGAAACTTAAAACTATGAAGGCTCTAGCCGGGGTGCAGGAATGAATTATAGTGAAACAGTTCACAGGGCTGCTGTGTCTAGTCAGCCATGCTTGCCCCACTGTGCAGATTGCCAGCTGTTAATGAAGTAGGTGCTAAGTTATTTCCATTTACATCCTAATTTTTAAGGCAAAACCCAAAAAAACCCTGAAAAAGGTGAAACTTTAGTTTAGTGTCAGACCGACAGTGGGGAGAGAAACTGCTTCACGAGCAGTTCACAGGGGTAAAGGTGGCTGGGGTGAGTGACTCACCTTGAACAAAAGAAACTTTTTTAAACCTTAGCCTTTAGTTAGTTTTCATCTTTTCCTAGATATTAAGAAAAACTGAAAAGAGGAGGGAGTTTATTGTAAATCCTACAGAAGATAAACAAATTCTGTTGTTTTAGGAACTGCTGGTTAAGTTCAGATCATTGGGCATTTTGTACAGCTTAGTAGGTGTAACATTTACATGCTGTTGATGGTCACAGAACTATTCATGCCTTTAAAATCTGGCTACAGTGTTTAACTGCTGCATGTGAGTGAGACAGCAATTGTTTATGACAAATTGCTGAACTGTATAAAAGAAAAAGGCTACAGATACTGGAGAAGATCAAAACCACAGAGATAAAGCCTTTGAAAATCAGATGTGCATGTAAGCTAAATTTTAAAATATGAGATTAGCAATACCTCTCTAATGACAATAGAGTCCTGTGCATTTATTCAGCTTTCATAGTTGTTAATTCTCTTCCTGGTCCCTGTAGATGATTGATGGAGTAGGGTTAAAAGAATCAAAATCCAGCAGCTACCCAATTTATCTGTTCATCCGGTGTAACTGCAGCATCTATTTTGAATGCCAGTCACCACTGCAAACCATAAGCACAGCTCAAGCTTGTGTTTGTCCTGTATTCTCCAGTGCAGCTTAACATGGGGTAACGCTGCTGCTGAACCAGCGTGTGAAACTGTAGCCTTGCCAAAACTGGACAGTGCAATGCAGAGACAAGCAGGGAGCACATTATAGGTCTGGTAAGGGCTCTTCCTTTATTTGAGGGGTAAAGCAAGGAATTAGACCTCTGCCCCACAGACTAGTCAGCAGGATCAGGCCAGTCATTTTTTAATTGTAGACTATGTTGCCTCTATCACCTGCCCCAGGGCCTTTATTTTCCCCTGTGGAAGAAGATATCTTCTCCTATGGCTGCTCCAAAAGCCCTCCCCAGACACATGGCAATGAGTGAGAAAATGTTGATAACCTGGATGGTGAAAACCTATCAGACCATTTGGTGTCATCTCCAGGTGCACCATGTGTTCAACCCTGTCCTTTGCCTTTTTTCCCATGTGCCTGAGCAAGAAGCCGTATTAATTACTTGTTCTTCACTTTACAGAAGGATTTGCAAAGGGAACATCGCCCTGCCCACATACTCTGCCCAGTAATGATGGCAGCACTTTTGGAGTGGAATCAAACTTAATTCAAGCTCCTCTCCCAAAGTGCACACTTTGGGCTAGTCACAACACTTGTGTCAGCTGCACAAAAAGGACCCAATTCCCGTTAAGACCTTTAAGACGTACAAATATTTTACAAAGCACCGCAGACCTCATGGCTCCATTAGGCACTTGGTCCTCTCTGTGAACACGAAACATGAGACTCCATGCATCATAACACAGGACAGTGCCTGTTTTCCAAATCTCAAGTGAAGAGATTTGCTGTCACGCAGCTCCCATGGCAGATGTCCATCTCAGCCCTGCCAGGCACAAGCAATCCTGTGATACCACAGTAGCACAAATTTGCCTTCCATTAGGACTTCTTTGACAGCTAGTCACTATGACACTGTACACTAGATGCCGACCAGAGCTGGAGAGACACTGCCCAGGGAAGTGGTGGACTCACCCTCACTGGAGGTGTTCAAGGAACGTGTGGACGTGGCATTGCGGGACATGGTTTAATGGGCATGGTGGTGTTTGTTGGTTGATGGTTGGACTTGATGATCTTACAGGTCTTTTCCAACCTTAGTGATTCTGTGATTCTGTGTTTGTGTGGTGTGAGGCAGCTATGCCAGTGTGAAAACATCAGGGACAAATTAATAACTTCTGTGCTCAGAGACTGACCCTCTACAGGAATATGCGTTACAAAACTGATCATACTTTCTATTCCAAAGTTGTTTTGTTAGAGGCAAATTGGGAAATGACATCAGGCTTTCTGTTGCATTTTCACTCTGCTGGATTTTCACTCTGCTGAGCTGAGAAAAACCATAGTTATTTGGATGGTGGGAAGAGAAATGGTATGAGAAATTAAGTCCAAATAGATAATGCAGGGAAATTTGGGCACATTTTATTACGGGTTTGTGGCATTTCTGCTTGTCATTGTTTGTCCATGTACGGAGATGGAAAAAGACTGTGCGGATTGAATTTATCAACAACTGACTTGGAAAAAAAGATTGAAATTATTTCACACTTTTAAGTCCAATGAAATATAAAGATGTATTACCTTCACTGTTGCTACATTTCACTACGACTCTTATCTGTGTAACTTGTCAGTACCCTAGTGATCTAACTTGAATTTCAAATAAAATGCTCACTTATGCAGAAATAAGCTGGGATGTATATAAGCAGGTAAGGTGCATGTTCATCTGTAATTGCAAATATATTTATGCTGTAACTTATGCATTTGGACTTCTGTTCTTTGGTGGACTCCTGCCATTGATTGAATTATATCATTTGCAGCTGTGGTTATTGAAAAATAAAATAATTGCTTTTCTTGTAGAGGAGAAAGAACTAGAAATGTTGTGGACAAAATGTTTCTTAATAAAAATATTAAATTATGGTTTTGTTTCCAAGGTAGAAAAACATGAAAGTACTTAATCACATTCTGATATTTAGCATGTGGTTTGCATGTTATGCAGATTAAACTCTTTAAACTCTCAGAATTCTGTATTTTGTTAATGGGTTTACACGGTGATTTATTTTAATGTTCAAATTAGTTTCAGACAAAGATTTCATAGAAAGTGTAAAATTCTATACCCACATGTGTCCGTGTCTGTGTTTTGGAGTGTGTGTGCTTGATTTTAATTGATTTTCATTACAGAAGGTTGGATTTTCAGTGTATATTATTGACTTGCCCTGATTTGATGGACAACAAGATGACAGATCATGCCTGCTCACTTCAACATGTCTTTTTTGTTCCTGTTGTTGAGTGTTATGACATGAGATGTATACATGTCTATAAAAGATACTGCAGGTAACATCAAATTTTGTGGCCTGTTCTTCAGAAGACTAAAAAATCCTAGCTATGCTATACATCTATACTTAATGTAAAGTAAGAGGTGCAAGATAAATAGAAGGATGTAATATTCAACTCAGGAGGAAGTCCTTTACAAAGGCAATGATCTGGATATAATCTCAGTTGGAAATTGTGATTTCACAGAATGTTTCTCATGGGATAATGCTGCCAATCTATCTGATGTCAGCAAAAATATCAAGCCTGTTTCAGACCTGAGTATGTTCAAAAGGCGGTCCAGAACTTCACTGAGCAAGTAAGTCCATGGTGAAGGCCATAAATGGGAATGTGCTAATTATGGACAAAAGGAAGCAGATATGGTACCAGCAGTTCATTGCTACTATTTATTTTCCTTTATCCAGGAAATCTGAGCAAAGAGTGGTTTGCAGTTGTAGCTATACCTCACAGTTCAGTGATTTCTACTGAAATTGTCAAAATTCAATGAAATCTAAAGAATTAAGAACAGATTGAAAGTAGCCAAATCAATGGTACATTCTTAACTGATTGAATCTAGACGATTCTATTCAGTTACAGTTTCCTGGCTATTATCATCCCAGAGGTATCCCTGGTACTGGATATTTTTTTGGACGGATGGAAGTCAAAGTGCTGAGCTGAAAACCTTTATGACATTCATGAGTAATACAGAAGATGGCTGTGCAGAAAGTACAAGGCTCAGCACTTGCCATCCCACAGTGAAGACAGAAATAACTCAGTTACATTTTTTGCCCTGAAGACCATGGCTGTGATGAACATGTTTTCCACCATTCAAGCCCTGTGCTTTTACATCAAATGCACTGTGCTTATAAAAACTGATAGCCTACTAGAAATATTACTTATAGGAACTGGACACCTATGAAGAGAGAAAAACCGTGAGTCCTTTCAACAGTTGCTCTCAAGAAAGTGGTATTTGCAAAACTGGCTCTTGTAAATGCAGAGTCCTGTGTGTCTCTGTCTCTCATGTGTCTCTCTGCATACCAGTTAGGACATGGCATTTTAAGGAAGTGAACAATTTATTAGGCATGTGCAGTCAGTCCTGATCTATCTGTGCAGTATGTACGGCATGCTCTTATTTGTGCCGAGTAAATCAGACCTATCACTCACATTTATCCCCTGTCTGCCTTAGTTCTGTTGGTAGCTCTTTGCTGGCTATGTGAGGATTGCCTCTAAATGTTAGTGGCTTGAGGAAGGCTACTGCTCCTTAAATTGTAGGGTCTCCTAAAACTGCAAGATCCTGTTGCCTGAGTGCATGACAGCATGGTCTGTTTCTGAACATAAGTTATATGTCAATGGGGCAAATTTTACAAACAGAGAATACATTTCAACACTTAAGCAGAAAGCAGGGAGAGGAAAAGACAAAGATATATATTCAGCAGTCCTACGTCTCAACAGTGCTTGGAGGAAGAGGACTGTTAGTTAATTTAGCAATTAGGCAAAAGCCACCCCACAGTAAACACTGTTTCTCTCTAAGTTGGATGAAGATGCAGTCCTCTGCCCAGCCTCGTCAATTCTGGCAAAGAACAAACTTTTCATCAGGGAGAGACTGTGTTTAGCTGAGCTCTGTAATTGTAAAATGCCTATAAAAGGAAAAACATTTTACATTTCTCTGAGTCTTTGGTGTGCAGGATAACTATCTGTCTGTGGTAAAGGAAACAGGCACAGCATGCTGGAGGGAATGAAAAGGAGCAGGGAAATGGGTTGTTTTCTTACTGCTGTTCCCCAAAGCAAGATATTCCACTGATAGGGACTCCATCTCAGTATCAGAGTTGTAATGATTCTTCTCATTTTGCAGGGCACCCTTCATCCAGGCTACTAGGTCTCTTGCAGAGACCACAGCAGCAGAGAGAGAAACTGCTTGTTTCAGAAAAGGACTGATAATTTTTTTATTCATCTAAAGTTTTGCGATGCATAATTATAGCCAGCTGAATATGGGCCAGCAGTGTGCCCAGGTGGCCAAGGCGGCCAGTGGCATCCTGGCCTGTATCAGAAATAGTGTGGCCAGCAGGAGCAGGGAGGTGATCATGCCTCTGTACTCGGCGCTGGTGAGGCCGCACCTCGAATACTGTGTTCAGTTTTGTGCCCCTCACTACAAGAAGGACATTGAGGTGCTGGAGAGTGTCCAGAGAAGGGCGACAAAGCTGGTGAGGGGTCTGGAGCACAAGTCTTATGAGGAGCGGCTGAGGGACCTGGGGTTGTTCCATCTGGAGAAGAGGAGGCTGAGGGGAGACCTCATCGCTCTCTACAACTACCTGAAAGGAGGTTGCAGAGAGGTGGGTGTTGGTCTCTTCTCCCAAGTAGCTAGCAACAGGACAAGAGGAAATGGCCTCAAGGTGTGCCAGGGGAGGTTTAGAGTGGATATTAGGAAAAATTTCTTTACTGAGAGAGTGGTGAGACACTGGAACAGGCTGCCCAGGGAAGTGGTGGAGTCACCATCACTGGAGGTGTTCAAGGAACGTATGGACGAGGCATTGCGGGACATGTTTTAATGGGCATAGTGGTGTTAGTTGATGGTTGGACTTGATGATCTTACAGGTCTTTTCCAACCTTAGTGATTCTGTGATTCTGTGATATATATCTGTATTCTAAACAGAGTAGAGAAATCTTTCCCCCGAGGTGAATTTAAGGGCTGTGTCATGAAATGCCATGACATAAGTGTAGGACACACATGTTTAGATCAGTCATCCTCACTCTTGTGCTTCATAATGCCTAGTCAGGCATGCTGACAGAAACAAACGAGATTGCCCACGAAAAGCCATCGGGGTCAAATAACAGACAGCCCAGTCCTACAGCCTGCACTCTTGTTGGACACATTTCAAATGATTAAGCACTAAGGGGTAATATTTCAATAGAAATAAACCAAAATGAGACAGAGGAGAATCATACTGCATGTATGTCCCAAAAAAGGTGTTTTTCCATCCAGTTCCTGTCATGTCCTGCCTTGGTTTTAGCTTCAGTGATTGCTCTGAAATATGCAGCTCAAAGAGAAAAGCATACTAGAAACATCCACCGCTTCCAGAGGAGAGGACTGCACAAACACATAACATGCCTTATGAGATCCTCAGCTGACAGCAGCTCAGAGTGGGAGCAGCTTGACTTGACTGCCTGTTTGCTCCCTGAGGAGGCTCTTCTCTTCCAGGAGAAGGGGAGTGGCTGCTTAATGTTTAACTGAGCATCAGTCTGTGAAGGAATCTATATGATTGTACACTGAACAGAGTAGAAGCCTGCAAAGCCATGCTTCCACAAAGAAAAAAGAGCAAGCAGAAGGGCTGTCTCTAATGTGTAGCATTTTTTTCCCCCAAATCATTCCTTTCTGAGGATAATGATGTTTATTTGTGAAGATATGTCTACTGTTGCCCAGAAATAGCCCATATATGTGGAACTCCAGGACTTGCTATGAGAAAACAAACCACTTTTGGTAAGGCTTATAAGGAAAATTGAGGGCATGTGGGTTTTTTCGGATGAAAAGTCATTACCGTATGTTTTTGCTTCTGCAGAAAATAGTTGAACAAGATCATATGCTTTGGATGCTGCTCTGGGATTATGAAGTTACTAATCTGGTTGCTGGCAGGACTCTCAAGGGCTGGTGTATACATTTAAAAAAATCAAATCCAACTTAATAACAAGTGATTGCCAGAGTTGCTTTCTCTTAGCTGCAGTCATAATGCACTTTATGGATGGACAAAGTGCTGGATGAATAGAGAGAGGATAAGTAGGTTGCTCAAAGTCACACAAGATGCAAAGAAGCCAGGCAACCTGGTCACTGTGACCTATTCTAACCCACTCCCATTTTTACTTCTTTTGACAAGATCTGATTGTATATTAAAGCTTTGTTTGCAGCAGGAAACACCACCACCACCTTGATGACCTTGACAGTGTTAAAAGAGAAGCAGTCTGTGCAGCTTCTAAGAGTGGCAGGAGTCAACTCTATAATGAGAAAAGAGAATTTTGGCATGGTCATACACCTATGCAACTGTCCTTAAAAAATCTTTTTAAAAAGGAGGAAAATGTGAAAGCAAAACTTCCATTAAATGAAGATTCAACTGTTTGCCCAGCCTAGTGGAGAAGCAATATGCTCAGTCTTTTGGATTGTGCAATGGTTCTGAGACCTGGACTTCTTCTCAGGCTTTAAGTCTGGAGAGAACAAGTGTTACCTTGAGTGCATGCTCTCACTGGGATAATGCCTTCCATTCAAAGATATTTCAAGGCAGGGAAACAGAGTTTAGCCAGCCTGCATTTTCAGAGTTTTGTCGCCATATTTTAGCATGTATAAGTGCTGTAAGTCCATCTTTAAGCCTAATGAGAACATTTAACTAAGTATAGTTATCTTTTCTGGGCCATCATCTGCCATTAGTGTTCCAGGTCACTCTTCCCATACACGACACTGCTGAGACAAGGAAGTAGCTGTTACAGTGAGGCTGCTCATTAGGAGAACACAGAAAGGCAGATGGATGTTTTATCCATGAAGCCTAAACATAAAGACATTTGACTGAAATCAATGCCATGTATAAAGCAAGAAAGGATCTAAAGAAACCCAGTCTTAATGGTGGTTATTTTCAGTTTTTAAATATTCAGTTGTGTTCAGTGAATTTAATGGTTTTAATTTTTAATAATTATGTATGATGTTGAAATGTGTGTACCACATAAAGATTCTTGGCCTCACACAACTCAACACCAGATTTTTCAAAATTTCCGTTAGTAACACAGCCTCTATAAAAATCAGGTCCTCTCAAAAGAGACTTTGGAAAAGAAGTCATCCACATTGCTTTGTCTGTCCAGAAGCAAAAGAAGAGAAAAAAAGAGTGACAGAGAAATTTCTGCATTGTGTTTTCTTCCATTCCTTCCTTCCTTCCTTCCTTCCTTCCTTCCTTCCTCTTTCTTTCTTTCTTTCTTTCTTTCTCTTTCTCTCTTTCTCTCTTTCTCTCTTTCTCTTTCTCTTTTTTTCTCTCTCTTCCTTTCTTTTCTTCTTTCTTTCTTTCTTTCTTTCTTTCTTTCTTTCTTTCTTTCTTTCTTTCTTTCTTTCTCTCTTCCGTCTGTGTTTCTGTCTGACTTTCTGTCCTTCTGTCTTTTTCACTTTTTTTTGTAGGACTGGATTATTAGCGGAATACTAACACAGTCTATTTAGCTTGTCTGAGCGTCTTCCTAGTCATTAAAAGAATCACTTGTCAAAAGACTACATTTGACAGCCTGCCAGTGAGTTAAGTGGCCGGTAATCAATTGATACCTAGCAAGCAGCAATAGTACTAATAGGCAATGATTTAAAAGGCTTGTACTACAATGACTGTTTATAGACTGGTTTCCTTGTGACAGTGGTTGATCCTGGTCTGCTGGAAAGTTTTTGGTTGGTTGGTTGGTTTTCTAACAACAAAATGAAGAGCACCCTGAGCAGGTAGTGTCTGACTTTCCTCATTTCCAAATCAGGAGATCTGGAATTTCTCAAAGACTTCAAAAGTTAAAAAAGCTGGTAACTTACATTATGTTTTCCATATAATCAGTAGAGGCAGGGGAGTAATTGTTTTTAATTTTGGATGCATTTAAATAAAATCCATTTTTCTTTTCTCATTGATTTTTAGGATTACAGTGATCAGTAACCCTGGGATTTTGCATGTAACTTTTCCTAAATCCTCTGTCCAGTAGCACTTCTCAAGAGATCTTGTCTATTTTTTATTGCAGGGAAGGTAGGACAATTTTTCTACCTTTTTAGTTTAATTTCCCCTTCAATCTCTATTAAATGGTTTCCTATGCACCCAGTGTAATTTGGAGAACAATTATATTGCATGTGATGAAATCCCAGTCTTAGTGTGGCAAATGGCAGGACTTCTGTTTATTTTAATGGCTGACTTTTAATGGGTGCCAGGCTTTTAATTAATTCTTTAAATTTGAAAAATCATCCCAATCCCTTGTCAGCAGAAGGATGCGTACCTGAGGATGTCCTCCACTACCTATAATGTTCCCTCCTACCAACAGGGAAAGAAGAGGCTATGTGTCTTTATGCAAACACACATACATATTCCCTCTCAGAAAATGGAAGAGTTAAGGACAAGAGGAGAAGAAAAAAGCAACAGCTTTTAATACTGTTGTGATGATCTCTCTCTCTGTCTCTGCCTCCCAGCTCCTCTCCCCAGAAAGACCAGCAATGGCACATGCTGCTGTTGTGAGTGATTTGTAGACAGATGTTTCGCTCTGTGTTATCTTGTTAGCTAGCCAAAAAGAAAGGGGGTTTATGTCTGCAGGCAGTCAGTGTTGGTGCCCAGAGTGCATCCTCCTCCTAGGAGTATTGCTGGCAAAGTTAGGGAGTTGAGTCGACTGAGTGCAGGGTCAGCTCCTCGTCAACATGAGCCGTTGTGGGGCAGGGTAGAAATGGTGGTGTGCCCTTTCTCTTCCTTGGGAGCTGCTTTTAAGCCAAGGCAGTGCAGCATGTGCAGCATGTGCAACAGCTGTGTGTGCATTCAGTCTCCTGCCTTCTCGATTCTCACCCAGACCAGCAGGCTTGGCTCCTGAGTTTGGCCCCAGGTCTGCCTTGACACTGAGGGCTTGCTGGGCTATAACGGGATGGTGTCTGACCCCAGCCACTGTCCCTGGGCCTGATCTTGACCCAGATTCACCGCTACCCATCCAACTTATTGCTGGTGAGGTTGCTTGAGCTCCAGCAAGGCCATTTCAGCTGTGCTGCATGGTTGTGGTCCCCCAAAAAAGCTCTCCAGCACAAAAAATAAGAGTCAGAGTCCTAGAAAAAAGGGTCACTGCAGCCTGTACAGGCAGGGACCCCATCTAGGGCCAGCTCAAGAGTTGGGATTTTGCCACTACTGAGTGGATGACATTTGTCAGGTGGGCACTGTCAAGGTGGTAAAGAAAACCAAACCCTGTCCCTCCTGCCTCCCCTTCTTCAGCCTCAGGGGCCAGCTGAGTGGCACAGGTCACGTGAAACGGCCAGGGATAACACACCTTCTTCTTTAAGTTCTGACAGCTTTGGCTGGTCTCCAGCAGTATGCAGTGGCCTTTGAAAGGCTGGTGTGCTGTCAGGAGGAGGAAAGAAACTGCATAGTCCTTAGGAGAAAGGCTGGCAGGTATTATTGTGATGCAGCATCCCTCATGTGGCTGTTTTCCTTCTGTCTTCCTTCCTCCCACCCTTGCCCTCTCAGCATGTCTAATGTTTACAACTTTGAGTTGAGCTGCTGGCTAATGGCTTGCAGAGCCTCCCTCAGAGGCAGAATATAAAGAGGTGGGAAAATGGGAATTACAGAATTGTGTAGGTGGCTTTATCAGGAGAATGCTACAGAGAGACATACCAGGAGCAGAAATACCTTTTGGAAAAAAGTTTAACATTTAGTTTGGCTCTTGATTTAAAAAATGTTTTATCTTAATTCCAAACAACTTATTGTTCTCTCTTTATTTGTTTATTTCTATTTCTATTTCTATTGTAAGGTAGGCCAGGATGTCTTCACACAGGTTATGATCGTTGCTGAATGTAGGTGTTGCAAGGATGTATTACCAGTTGTATACAGACCTTAAGGAACCTGAACAATTTATTTAGTCTCTCAAATGCAGAGAACACAAAAGCAATTGTTTCTGTGTTCACAGGTGAGGATGACTAGTACAGCTCTGTGTTCAGCCATCCTACCACTTTTGTTACAGGGTTGGATAAATCAGTTTTGAAGCAAGAGCTGACCTACCACAGTTTTCAACCTGGTATATTAAAATAAATGGACACCAATTTTGGATTTCTTTGATAGTCATTCCGTAAATGAGCTGCTGAACTCTCCTGGCTGATGGCTCAGGGTATAGTCCATTACAGTTGCTTTGAGATAAACTATCCTTGTTCATGGCTCATAGACTGGATCTGGGAATCTATCTTCAGAGCTCCATATATGGCCTGGAAATGGCTATGTCAGAATTATTCCGGTTTGGGGGGAGGGCTGGAGGGGGGAGGAATTTTAATGATGTGCACTGTGGGAGCTGGATGTGTAATATTTGTTGGTATAACCTGTGCTGTTTACTTGCATTCTGGAAATACCCTGCTAAAGCAGGATCTTGCCTTTTTTCTTGTCTGTTCACAGTTGGCAGCTATTGGGTCAAATATACTGATGTGAGACAGGATGAGAGATCAGTGTTGTTGGAACGATGGCTGGCTGTTGCCTCAGTCCACACAAAATACTCCTCTTCCCTGTTTTTTTTTAATTTCTGGCATAATAAGAGCTACCCTGTTAATTCTCATTCTAATATCAAATATTCAGTTGGGGAAACTGCCATTTGGCAAGATTTGTGTCAGCTGTCCATCTTTCACAGGTAGCTGCCTCTCTTTGTGAGCAAATATTTTTTTTTCCTTTCCAGTGAATCACTTTATATTCATTATTCCTGCTTTCTGCCTTTAAAAAACTCATTTTCATCCCCTGTTTCCAAACTCTTACATGCAATTTATCAAAACAACCTGATTGTTTAGACTGTAAAGTTTTCACAACTTATGTTCTAGCATCTGCTGTGGGAAACAATGACCAAAATAAAGTAGCCTGCCATCAGAAAACTTTAGGCTTGTTTAGCATACAAACCAGCTGATGCCTTCTGAAATACGAATGCATGAGTTTTCATCTGACACTTGCTCAGAATGCAAATTGACCCACATAAACCAAGACATACCTGAAAAGCAATGATGATATTTTTGCCTTATCAAAATATCTTGACAGAGAAGTTCATGACAAATGAATAATGCTTGAAAAAAAAGTCCATACACACAATAGCATGATTGATCTGATGGCACTCAGGTACTCTGAGTTGTGTAGGACCTGTGCATTAGCAACTCATTTTTATAGCGCAATAATATTTGGGGTGTAGCCAAGTTGTTAAGACTGACATAGAGACAAAGATAACTGCATTGTTGGAATCACACCTCAAAAAACCAGTCAAATGTCATGGTTTAACCTCAGCCAGCAACTAAACACCACACAGCTGCTCACTCACTGCCCCCCCAGGTGGGATGGGGGAGAGAATTGGAAGGGTAGAAGTGAGAAAACTTGTGGGTTGAGATAAAGACAGTTTAATAGGTAAAGCAAAAACCATGTGCACAAGCAAAGCAAAACAAGGAATTAATTCAGTACTTCCCTTTGGCAGGCAGGAGTTCAGCCATCTCCAGGAAAGCAAGGCTCCATCACGCGTAATGGTTCTTCCATGTGATGTCATGCTCAGCATATAAAGCTGGGGGAAGAAGAAGGAAGGGGGGAACGTTTGGAGTTACAGTGTTTCTCTTCCCCAGTAACTGTTGGCCATTTGGTAAGCAGTTCACTGAGTGGAGAATACTTTTCATCTAGACACCTATACTTGGTCACCTGTATAATTTCCTAGGCTCTGGTGACTTTATTAATGGAGCAGAAGTAGGAATGAATAGTCTTTCAGTCTGAATAGACAACTGAATGGGTTTCAACAGGAGTGAAGAAATCACAAATGGTTTACTGTATGCAGGTTTGAGAGGTCCGCAGGCAAGCTGGATACTTATTTTATCTCACCTACTGATGTTGTAGGCTAATTGTGGATTAGCTGACAGCATGTGGAACTGCTGTTGTAGTATGCTGGACTAGACCAACTGCTTCTGAGCTCCAACATTGTCTGTACCGATACCGATTTGATTGGTGGGATCGGAAGTTCTGGCACATGCGTTAAAGAAGGAGGTAATGTGTGATTTGCTGAGGCCCAGAACTATTGTATATAGCTCTCTGAGACCTCAGGGGTCTCTGTTGATTTTCACCAGCTGAGAAGCTTGCATCGCACTTCTCATAAACACTGTCTTTCCAAACAGACAACCCTGACAGACATTGTCGATGTAGGGTTACAACAGTCTGGCTGGCTCATAGTTAACAGGTCTGCCAAATAGCATATTTTTGGTGCAAAATGCTTATATCCTCTAATGTGGAAACAGACTGCATTGTCCTTCAAATTATTAATATCCCAAAAGAAGACTAAACACTGGGAGATATCTACCTCTCTATACTACTTGCTTCAGTTTGGCTGAAAATGACCTTCCTGAGGACTCCTATAGAACTGAAGGCATTATATTGGTCCCTGTATAGGACAGAATATAATTTATTTAGGCTTTGTCTAGATTAAGAAAATAAGACATATTTCAAAACTATTAGCTAATGTTTATTACTCCTCTTGTTTCTTTAAATACTGCTAATGCTAATGTTAGCCAAGGACTATATTAATGATAATCAGGTAGTATTTCATTTCCTTAGTTTGGACAGGACTTCAGAAAAAGAGAAGATTAACAAGCCTTTGCATGAGCAGTAGAATTACTGAAGCTTTGCTTGTTATATATTTATGTGCAGTGGTTGGCTTTGTGGTTGTCTAACAGTATCAGCACTCAGAATTAACCATTTTGGGGGGCTTGGCATCCATGTGATCAATGTGGAACAAGGAGAGACCTCCAGCTGCATCTCTCTCTTTGCCAAGGTACACATAGTGCTTTTCTATACAGTTGTCTGGGCCCATGAAACTGGCAGGAACTGAGACCTTTCCCACAGTCTCAGATTTGGCTGAAGGTGGACAGATGTAATTAGAAAGTGTAGACACACAGGCACACACACATATTAAACCGGGATGATTGCCTAAACCTTGTTTCTTCTGTAAAGCAGCCTAAATAGTTAAAATATTATCTGGAAACAACCTGTCCCATAAGCAGGCACCCCAAATACTGCTTTTCTAATGAATGGTATAACACACACACAAGAACTAATGCTCAGGTGAGAAATGGCTGACAGGATCTGTTTCTAACGACTCCATGTTTTATCTTCTTCAGTTATGTATTGCTATAAGCAATGGTGAGAAACAGAAAGCGAATATACTACACAGAACCAAACCCTGATGACCGTCAGTCATATTCAGCCTATGAAGTAGGGGAACATGAAGAAGAAGAATAAGCCCTTTCACATTTCCAGAAGGATGGGTGAGTGAGCAGGCAGCAGCAAATAGAGCAGCTAAATTAGATGGTCTAAGCATTTGCTGTATTTGTTGCAGATATGCATCTGGGTGTGCTTTTTTGATGAGGTGTTTCAGATTTTGTTCACATTTCCATCTGCTTTGCCCCCAAGGGACAAAAGAGTTCTCAAATCAAACAAAGTAACAAATGGTCAGCATAACTGTTTTTTTCCAAAATGAGCACAAATGTCTCTCAAGAAATCACTGTGTTCTTCTCTGTGCTTCTATACAGCATAAGTGAAGCTGAAGGCTATGAAAGGCCTTGAACCTCATGAGGAGAAACACTGTACGTCTTACAATTCCATGAAAGCAGTAGTCCTGCTTATATCTAGGGAAAGATCTATGAATCTTACTCTGTTTTTTATTAATATGAAGTACACAAAAATGGTCTGTTTAACAGGGACTAAAACTCACATTTCCCCTCTCTGGTGCAGTAGTGTCCTGCTCACCTTCCTAGAAAACAAAGGTCGCACTCACTCCCTATGTCTGGGCCAACAAATCTTTACTTCTGCTACTCCCAGGGTAGGAGGTTCAATAGAAACGGGAAAGAAGCCTCCACATGAGAACAGAGTCACCTTTCCGGTACTTTCCATTTCTAGGAAGTGGGAAAGAAGAGCAATGAGGTCCAAGGAAGAGTAACAAAGCTGGTGAAGGGTCTGGAGCACAAGTCTTATGAGGTGCAGCTGAGAAAACTGGGGTTGTTTAGTCTGGAGAAAAGGAGGCTCAGGGGAGACCGTATTGCTCGCTACAACTACCTGAAAGGAGGTTGTAGAGAGGTGAGTGTCGGTCCCTTCTCCCAAATGATAGGACAAGAGGAAACGGCCTCAAGTTGCACCAGGGGAAGTTTAGACCGGATATTAGGAAAAATATCTTCACTGAAAGGGTTGTCAAGCCTTGGAACAGCCTGCCCAGGGAAGTGGTTGAGTCACCATCACTGGAGGTATTTAAAAGACGTGTAGATGTGGCACTTAGGGTCATGGTTTAGTGGTGGACTTGGCAGGGTCGGGTTTATAGTTGGTGAACTTAAGGGTCTTTTCCAACCTAAATGATTCTGTGATTCTATGAACTGTAACTCTGGTGCTCCCACAGTCAGAGGAGGTTACTGAACCTGAGCCTTCCGCATTTGGGGAGAGTTACTCTAACAGCTGGGAAATCGTACAGGAGCAGTACATAACTATTGCTATACTTAAACAATGTGTTTTTGCAGATTAGATGTTTGTAAAAAGGGATTGGTGTTAAATTCTAATTTTGCTTATTGGTTTGCACCTTTCAGGGGTTATAAATGAAAGAAGACCTAAACAGGACACCCAGTGAGGGTTTGAGCATGATACAGCTGCTGAATTGCCTGGAAGAGTTTTTAGGGAAGAACTTTAGGGAATTCTACTTGATAAAAAAAGAGTATCTGCGGTGTTAGAGAATCTAATTCTTGGATTAGAACTTCTAAATTCCACTTCAGCCCCAGTTTAAGTAGCATTGTGGATCAAATCTCTTATGGTTTTTTAATCCAAAATCATCCTATATGCAGCTACCTTATAAATGTCTACTTAATTAGGAATTCTAACCATGATGCTGAACAGTAAGAAAATGTTATTTCTAATAACTTATATATCCTGTCAGTACCATAGTGACTCTCCAAAGAGATAACAGAAGGCAGTTATCTTACGAAGATAACACTACGCTTTGCAGACTCAACGCCTTCTTGTACCCAATTAAAGTTCCTCAAAAGTTTTAAAATAATAAATGTTGCACCTTCCCTTCAGTTCTCGGTGAATGCTTTAGACTGGAGTTCAAAGCAGTCACTGTGCAGTTTGTCCAAAAATTGCTTTATGGACTTCTTGATTCTGAACTCAGTATCTGTAATCTTCTATGGTAAGTATATTTTTCTTTTGAGACCAGAACCAGTATTTCATATTGATGCTTTAGGATTTTTGTCTCCAGAGCTGAAGGAGTTTCCTTAAATTTTATGAATTCAATTAAGATCAGAACCCAGACAGAGCTGCCTTTGGCAAAGCTTCTTCTGCTCTTTGTTCCTTATTTAGTAAACAGAACTTGCAGATTGCAGGGACATTGGTATCTCCTCCAAAATCTTTGGCTTTGGTGCACTGAACTGGAAATGAGATGCACAGATCAAAAGAACTCTATCAAAACAAGAGAGAGTGTTTTTGGAAAGCAGCAAATAATTTTTTCAAACCAAGAAAATCTGTCTGTTAAGAGCAGCATTAAAGATCTGCTGAAGCTTTGTGGAAATCTTTGCAAGCCATTTCATTTTTAAAAAAAAATTTTTTTTCTAAGCTTACACTATTTGTCTTCCTAAGAGAGACAAGACTGAGCAAACAGAAAGATACAGCTGTATACACACAGGAAATCTTGCTGTTAACTGAGATGCCTTTTACATTAGACAGGTGGTTTGCAAACTTAGGTCATGTCTGTAGTGCATAGTACAGTGCAACATAGCTCATGGATAAGAACTCTAGCAGCTGTAGCCCTTAGTTCTATATGGGCTAATTTGCCCTGCCAGATGAATTATTTCTACCCACACAGAGGTACATGACTTACTTAGATACACAGTCCTTCCACCTGTCCTTTCATGGATCTGGCCATTGGTTCTTGGTGGCCTGAACATTTGCTTCTACCAGTCCTCATTCTGACAGCTGTCTCTGGGTTTTCTTCTCCTCACTTAACATCCACTTACATACCATTAAAAAGAGTGATATGCAGCTCTGCGTGTATATCAGGAGCATGTGGACTTAGAACTTTGGGGTTTAGCGACACTAGATTTCTAGACCCGTGCACTTGCCTCATTTTAAAGCAGGTGTAAACATATTCACACTGAGCTTGCTTCTTAGTGACCTTTTATGGATCTTTTAGAAATAGTCTGCAACACCCGGGGATCCCCAAATGCAGGTTTATGGTAAAAAACATAGAGGAAATAAAGCCAGTTTCCATACTAATAACCCTGTGAATAAAATGCACCAAAACAATCTTAAGTGTCCTGCCATTTGATAAGATGTCAGCAAAACTTTTTCTAAATTCAACAGGACAAAAAAGCAATGACAGGGGAAGCTGTAAGTGTAGGATGATCTTTCAAATCATACATCTGCATATCCTATCCACAGAACATCTGCAAGTGCCCAGTATAAATTTAGAAGGAAAGTTTCATTTAACTGAGGTTTACATATTACTGTGCATAGCTATTCTAAAAATACATGTCTGTAGGCAATTCCATCCTGCATGTGATTTTTTCCTGGAACTTGAAAAAAACAGGGTTTGGGAAGATCATGTAACTTTACATGTAATCATAATGGGAGCAAGCACATGCTAAAGGAATAGTTTGATGTTACAGAATTCTGATGTCAATAAATTCAGAAAAGTCCTGGAACATGTGAGACAGTATTAGTCCCTTAGCAAAACTGTTCTGATTTTGGGTTTTAGCAGTAATGTATGTCTATACAGATCTACCCTTATAAAAGTAGTTTTAAAATCATACAAAGCAGAACCAACAAGGTGGTGATTCAAAGCTCTTTTGAATAATCTATAGATTAGATTGGCTAACAGTTACAGCCGTGAGGCAAAACTGTTTCTAATAATTTAGTAAGGCTTTTATGAACTGACTTAAATCAACTTTTTTAAACTGAAGGCCTAGAGGACACAGAGAACTTTAAGAAACTGAAGTCCTGATTCCCTGCTTATGAATAGCCTAGCACCAAGAAAGAATATTTAGATGGGGAATGACTCATGAAAAATCTCTAAGGATTGACTTCACTCACTTAGAAATATGTGTATAAGTGAGAGCCAGAAAGCCCACAGACTGTCTGCATGCTTTAAAAACTGAGTCAGTGATCTCTGATAAGATGATTGTATGTCAAAAAATTTCAGGCTTTGATCTGTAGCCTTGTGAATGGATTTCCTTCTCCACACCCCCTGAATATTAACTCTAATATGCAAGCTAAATATCTGTAGCATGTGCCAGTGGAAAGTTGGGTGAAGGGTAGAAGGAAAGAAGAAGAATTCAGATGCCTTGAGTTTTAGGATTTCTAATGCAGCTCTTGGTTTGCCTAATATTACTGAAAATCACTCTTCTTTTCAAGAAATCACATTCTTAGAGGTATTGTCTTCCTTGTCGTCTGCTGAGAATTCTCCCATTGGTGGGAATTCACATTAAAAAAAACCCCTGTCTTTGAATTAAAATGTTTCTAAATATTGTGAAATTCTGGCAGCAGTATCTTGGGCTTAAGCACCACTTTGGAAGAGTAAATATTTTGCTTTTATAGAGCACCAGATTGTACCAGTCTCAGAGATGTGAGGGCTCTCAGGAAGCTGACCCTTCCTGAAGCAGAATCAGCAGGATTTGCAGTCTTGCTTCCTTTCAAATTAGGTAGGTAAACCTTCATGGTGCATGTAGTTGAAGTATTGTATATCCTACAAATGTAGTGAAATGGCCTCAGGTTGCGCCAGGGGAGGTTCAGGCTGGATATTAGGAAAAATTTCTTTACTGAGAGAGTGGTGAAACACTGGAACAGGCTGCCCAGGGAGGTGGTGGAGTCACCCTCACTCGAGGTGTTCAGGGAACGTGTGGACGTGGCATTGTGGGACACGGCTTAATGGGCATGGTGGTGTTAGTTGATGGTTGGACTTGTTGATCTTACAGGTCTTTTCCAACCTTAGTGATTCTGTGATTCTGTGATTGTGTATGAGGACTAGAGGCCAACAGAGTGTTTACAGTCCTAAATCCTTTGACATTTTCCATAGGGATGTATTTTAAGCATTGAAATTCATGGTAGCAACACTAAAATTAAAATGCTCTGTGGAGTCTGTGACTAAATGTATTTTGCATTGGTTGAAGAGATGTATTTCATTTATGTGAAGAAATACACTTAAAGTTACTCAAGTCTTTCACTTTTATTAAACTGAAACTCCAATATGATGAGTAACCCTGGAGTAGGCTTTGGTTCAGGCTTAGTGCAAAGGCAATTTTTATAGGAAATGCCGCTTAAAAAAAGAGTGGTAGAACATTGACTAGAAATGTCTTCTGCTGCTCTGTGCTACTGTACTGATTTAAGCTCCTTTGAAAATGCCATGCTAGGGGACTTAGGTACCAATTTCCATTATTGGTAAGGTAGGATTAGACATACCTTCCTGTAACACTGCCATAAAATCTAGGAACCTTCAAGGAGCCTTGAAGCTCCTTTGAAAATGTCAGCCTCCATAATTTAAGTCACTAGATTTTTACTTGTGTTTTTTATAGAACAATGAACACAGTGGTTATCCCATCTGCCTTGAGCCTGCACATCTGTCCTAGCTCTTATAATACCCATGCTTTTCTACTTGTAACAATTTCATGTACCTTTTGTATTCAATGTAATGCATCTGTCTTTATTGGTTCAGGTAACAGGTGTCAAACTTCATGTGATCCTGTAGATAGGATTCCTCTTATTTGACTGTACACATGTAGAACTGAAAAAGTAGTTTTCTACGTCTGACCATCTTACCTAGATTGCCTTTACTCTCTATAGGAAGTACAAGTATAGTACTCTGGCTACTTTCAGTGTCCATTTTAGGAAGAAATTATTCACTCCTTTTAAGGGCATCTTTCTCTCTGTTGTAGATAACCACACCGCCAGTGCTTAATTTTAGCATCTATCCTATGTAATATATGCATGGTAGTTCTTGCCTGTCATGGGATACAGTATCCTTTTTCCTTTTAATGATACATTTTCTTCCTTTTCTCTCTGGCAAGAGCCTTTTTTTTCTGTTTATAATGCTTGCCAAACATATTTTAGTGTTATATATCTTGTAAAGTGGGGTCTTGTCAATATGAAAGCGTTTTGCCTGGGGCAGACCATTGTAAACCAAACAAATCTGTGAGGTTCTTTCCAGCTGCCAACCACTTGAAATTTCAGGTTCAAAAGCGACAGAAATTATTCCAAGACATCAAAGATCGCAAGTGCTCAAACAACAGAAACCTTCATATCTTGGCAGCAGGCTGCTGATAACTGCTATTCTATCCAGTGGTTTCTTTCTCATATGCAGAGATTGTGTTGAGAGATTGTATTAATGATTTAATATACATTAAAAGTTAATGACCTGACCCTAGATTCTAGGACTTGTTAAAAATTTATTCCACCTGTTAAGGCTTTATTGAAAATCAGCTCCAAGACAACAATCTTGATCATGCATTGAATCATTTCAGGGTATCTGCTTGCACGTTTTTGCACCTCTTAGAAGATATCAAACAGTTCTGCACATTGACTTCTTTGAAGCCTGGTGCCAAGAACAGTTCTTCATAGACAACAGGCAGCTTGATTAGCAAGCAACCAGTCAAGATTTAAAAGTGCCATTATGCTTTCTGACGGTACTCTTGAACCAAATCATAGGCTAATAGGCTATAAATCAAAGCAATATAGATAGGAATATAGAAGCCCTATATACCCTAATTACTATCCCTACAGATGGCGGTGTAGAAGCCCTGTGTTTACTAATTACTGTATTGTGGAGGGTGGCTGGATAGAACAATGAGAAAAATGAGAATAATACTGTGAATCACTACTTTGTGCTGCTTTAGACCTTTGTTTGACATGTAATTAATAGGATAAATTTTTCCATAGGAAGGGAACAATTAGTATTACTGACAGTAGTTGAAAGTGTAGTAAAATGTGATGGCAGGAAAAGTGCTGTGATCATGAGGGAACTGTCACTTTCCAGAAGCTGCTAGACTGTTCATAAACTGACTTGCCTGCTCATTTCAGCATCACTGCAGCTGTAATCATTCATTTATAGCCATGGGAAGGTGTATTTGTAGCCAAGACTGAGTGGACTGTGGAGCAGCTGACATGCGGTACCATGAAGCAGGCCCTCATGCGGATCGGTGGCAGGCTGTTATCCAGGACCCTTTCCATTTTCTCCTTGTATCACCACGTTTAAGAATACCGGGAAGTCAGTTATAAAGAGTTCCTATAATCAGCATTATTTTCTAAGGTTCCGAAAAACCTTTTGGTCTTTGCCTGTGACTGCTTCATTTTGTGTACACCCCTCCTTCCTCTCCTATCTAGATGTAGGACATCATTTCAAGAAATTGGCTTTGCCATGCGGTACCTTTTGAGAAGCACAGATTTGATAATAGTAATATCATAACCATCATAAAAAATCATAACGAAAATCATACTGACAGCCCTTCCAGACCATCCATTGGGTCAAAAGCCTAAACCACTCCTGACTGATGAACGTACAATTCATATTAATATTTAACTTGGATGCATAAAAATAGTGAAAGCAATGTGCAATCATGTGTTCTGTGATTCTGTGATTCTGTTCTCTTTCACAGAATATTTCCATGCACATTTGCACACACACAGAGTGTATATATAAAATATCAGAATAGCAGCATATGAGCTTCCTAATCATCTAAAATTCAAGAACTATTTATACATGGTACTCTTCCTATGTGAAGAAATATTTGATTTAATATTATATTTAATTTAAATAAAGTTGTTTTGCTTTTTAACATGTCTTTTCCATCTCTAATTGCCATGAATAAGTATTTTGGGTGACCCAGACTTTTGCAAGTCATGAGTAGCAACTAATTTATTTAGTTAAAAGCTGTGATTAACTCATTTTCAGCACTGGAAATTAATATTACAAACTAAAGCACAACATTCAAGGAACATATCTAAAGATAGTATATATGTCTGTTATTTTAATTTTGTTACAGTTGAGGCTAGAGGGTCTTTTTGGTGTCTGCTTCTCACAAAATATGCCCCTGTTTATAGACATAATCTACATAAAAACCTTTAGAATTGCTATGCTTATGTTAGGGATAAATCTTTCATGTATAGACATACATGTTGGCCTCCTGTCTTGATTAAAACATTCCATGGACACATGAATTAATCCCTAAAATCTGTGTTCTTTCCAAATCAGGCTTGCAAAAGGCTGTTAACTCAATAGTATGCTCATAGCATGCGATTTTTATATTTGCCTTTAAGAAATTAATTTGGCGGTTTAGTGTTAACATTCAGTGAAGCAGAACAAAAACCACCCTCCAGTCTTGCAATACTGGTAAACTGATGGTTGCCAGAGTGAGGTGTGAAGGCACCAGAACTCTTTCATGGGAGTAATCAATCTTTCCAGGATCAGAATTATTTTGAATCACACCACCAAATACAGGCACCACAAAGGACGCAGAGCAGACTTCCCAGAAAGCCATGGTCAAACACCTGTGGGGTCAAGCTTCAGAACAGGCTTTTGAAACAAAGCAATTTAATTTGGGGAAGAAAAAGATTCTGCACTTACTGGATATCAAAAGAATTGAAGGTTGTTCAGGTAAGAACTTTTCTGAGCATTTTGAAAAAAAAAGAATCTTCCATTAGTAAAAAACTTAGTCTGGCTTAGGAGTTAGGTGTTTTAAATTTAAACTTCTTCTCCGTGGTGTGTTTAGTAACTATAACAAAGTGATTTCTTGGCACTGATTTGGCCCTCAGTCTGATGGTTTGGCTAAATGTATGTTAATAAAAATATTTATTCTTTGGTACAAATGAACTTTTAAAAAGATATTTTTAGACTAGGTAATGATAGGCTAGCTACACAATTACACATGCAGCTGTTTGCTGTTTTAAATGTCAGTAAGTCTGTAAACATCTCACCCTTTTCCACTGTCTGTCAATTCACAGGCAGGTTTTTCAAGGAAAGATGGTCTGTCATATTGATCTGTACTGGGACCTGAAACAGCGTGAATCGATGCTGTTACACACAGAAGACGTAAATGCAAGCAGTCATGTAAAACATCAAAAGAAAGCAATACCTGGAAATCAGAAACACAATTATTACTTTGCAGGTTAACTTAGAAGAAAGGGATGAAATGTGAAGGCAGGCCAAAAAGCAAACACCTGAACACATCAGACTTAACCATTTCACTAAAGGTCTAGTTAATGGCCTGAAAGAAGAATCAGGCTTAAGCAGCAGTCAACTTCAACACCATCCTTGCTGAGTAGATGGGGACCTGACCCCCACCACTCAGTTGAAACATAATTGTCCCAAGTGTTGAACTGGCCTTGAGCAACCAAGGACACTGAGAGATTTATGTGTGCTTGAGTCCGCAGCAAGTTTTCTCAAGAAGGGCTGCAACCCTACTAAATGTCACACAGGCAGAATTTAGCTGCTTAATTTGAGGAGGTTGCTCCAGGAAGACCCTTACTGACCTGCTCAGGTGTGCTACTGTCTATGCCTGTAGGACCAGTGTTTTGTTGCTTGGCTTTCTAGATGCCTCCCCTGTTAGCGATGGAGGGTTCCTTGCCTCTTCCTCTCCTGAGTGCAAACCAGCATGGGTAGAGTTGGCAATGCTCAGACTTTTTGTATTAAACCTTGGTGGTTAGGGCTTTTAAAGGGGCATTGTCCTGGAATCCGGGACAGGATTCCTGAGACAGGAAATGCAGCAGGTATCCCAAATCCTTGATTAACTTTTAGGTTTCTCCACTGAGTGGCCATACAGAATCTGCAAAGTGCCCTAAGAGGAACTGGAACTGCACCTCCAGGTACTGTTCACTGAGTGCCTCTAGCTTACAATGTCAGGATCAGGTTGTTTTCTTCCTTGTCCCATAATTTTTTATTTTCTTTTTTTCAAGTTTTAGTTGCAGAGAGGCAGAACAGAATGAGCAGTGACTGTTCGTACCAAGTCGTACCCAAAAACCTGCATGTATAAACAGGTTCTGCAGACTCTTCCCACCTCCAGCACTTTGGCTGTAGGTGCTCAAGACCAGCTCTGGCACAGCGTGGCTGTAACCTTGGGTCCAGCTGCTGGGAAAGAGCTGTGTGAGAAAGAGCCAGGAGAAGACTTATTGGAGGCTTCTTCTGGGCTCAGGAGCTTCATTTGGACTCAGACCTGGCTCACAGTCCTTGCCCATGCTACAGCCTGTGCCCAGCCTTGTGCCATGCTGACGAGTAGTTGATTTGCCTTCCCATCACCACAGACCTGCTCTACCAACACAGACTTGTCCTGCAGTCAGGGCCATTGACTGTTTCTGCTTGCCATCACCAGACCTACTCTGCTCCTCTTGCTTGGGTACCATGGGATGGGGCCTTTGTCCGAGGGCCACAGCCCTGCCTGACTTGTTGCGTCTTGGCTCCAGGCCCACCTTCCATTGCAGAACAGCCCCACTACTGCAGCTCCCTGTCCCATGGTGGCCGAGGTACTCAGACACGTCATGAGAACTATGTAAATTACATGTTTTCAGACTGACATAGTCATAAGTCTCAGCACCCCCATTTCCAGGAAAGTGTCCTAACCACTATGATCTCTACTCACAAAAAAAGTCAGCAGGTAGCTCCCCTTCCACCTTTGAAGAGGAAGCCTTGGGATACAGGCGTAAACTTTGGAATTAGTGTCAGGAACTAAACCCCTGATGAACAAATGTGCCTTTATTGACAGAAAAATGGACAGACAGTCTCCTCAAGGTAGGCACCTCAAGGTGCCTGCAAGGGATCCAATGCTAGTTCTTCTCCCTTCCCATGCTGTTGTCATCCTAGTGCTGATCCTCACTGCTGCTGTGAATCTCAGCATTGGTCCCACTTCCTTCATCCCAGATTTAAGGATTTTGGATGCTGCTGTGAATCCTACCCCCTCAGCCCATTGCGTCACTTGTTCAGTCATTGTACAAGTTTCACAACTTCTAGGTAGTCAGGACATCAGAGACCAAAGAGTTTTGGAAGACGTGAGGTTAGGACTGTCTTTTTGGTAGGATGACAGTACTAAAAGTTTTCTATGCCTGAGAGATAGTGAAGGCGACCTTTTCTTTTCTGCCTCTCGCAGAGGTAGAAAATTGTTCACTGGGAGTGACAATACTGCCTTTGTGTGAAGCAGTTCTTGGCAGCACTGAGATACTGCCATCACATTTGTGACTGGTCACCACCTGCAAAGCTAGCTCAACTAGAAGCAAGGACATTATGCATTCATGGCCAGCTGATATTTAAACTCATGGTCTGTTAGCAGCTCAGGTGATATAGAGGGCAGGACTCTAACACAAAAACACAGATCCCCTATCTACTGAGTCAAAAGAAAAAGAAGAAATGGGTTTTACTACCTAGGGGACAAAGCAATGCAGGAGGGCATATTCTTTGTGACCAGTAAGAAAGAAATATATGCTTTGTGTCATTCACGGCATTGTTGTCAAATGAAACTCTCTTGAGACTACCCTTTCACATCAAACCAGAGGAAGACTGGAATGATGCAAAAAAAGCACAGTTCTCTTTGACAGCCCTGGAGAGAAGACACAGCTTTGCTCATATGTCCTGCCTGACTCTTTTCAGCTCCTTCCACTGGTGTAACCAAATTTCAAGGAATAAAATCTTAAGAAAGTCAGTACCGCAGAGTAAAAGTAGAATGTGTGTTCTCTTTATATCTGCTAACAGATTTTTACACACCATACAGGCTTTAATCTGTAAAAGCAGCTGTGTGAGTAACAGGACTTCAAACACTGCAAAAGAATAAAGACTTTTCATTGCTTTCCATGTATCCTCCTCTCCCTTCTATTAAGTTAGCAAGAGTGTAGCAGCTAACAAGAAAACAGTCTTTGCAGTACTAGGCAGCACAGAGATCTTGAGGCTCGAGCCCCTGCTTTGTTTCATTGAAGTAAACAGAGACACTGCAATTCATATTGACTGTGGGGTTGGGATTCGGTCAGTCAAGTAGCTTGGGAATCTACATCACAACAAATCCCAGGTGAAATTATGTTTCCTCCAGAATTAAATGTGGGGTGGATCCATTTCGATATATCTGGTTTGGGGAATCTTCTACATTTGAAATAGATGGAGAATGGGAAGTAGAAGCAGAGCTTCAGTAAGATAAATTAGGTGTTCAGTGAGCTTCCTGAGAAATTAAGGAATAATTAAATTAAGCTTAGCTCTGCTTCACAGTATTTGCAAACAATTAGGATATTGCAAATATGTACAAAAGATTGCACCATTACACACTGCATTGACATATTGCTTCTAAAACTTTTCCTGCACTACATTTCGTTTAGTATATTGCCACTTAGATTAACAGTAATGTCTCATCATGCTCAGAACTAGAAAAATAACCACCCAAGGGAACTGACGGAGCTGGCGGAGGAGCTTGCCAAGCCACTCTCCATCATTTGTCAACAGTCCTAGTTAACAGGGGAGGTCCCGGAAAACTGGAGGATTGCCAATGTGACGCCCATCTACAAGAAGGGCCAGAAAGAGGATCTGGGGAACTACAGGCCTGTCAGCCTGACCTCGGTGCCGGGGAAGATTATGGAGAGGCTCATCTTGAGGGCGCTCATGGGACACGTGCAGGACAACCAAGGGATCAGGCCCAGCCAGCACGGGTTCATGAAGGGCAGGTCCTGCTTGACCAACCTGATCTCCTTCCATGACCAGGTGACCTGCCTAGTGGGTGAGGGAAAGGCTGTGGATGTTGTCTACCTGGACTTTAGTAAAGCCTTCGACATTGTCTCCCACAGTATTCTCCTGGAGAAGCTCACAAATCGTGGCTTAGACAGGTGCACTCTTTGCTGGGTAAAAAACTGGGTGGGTGGCCGAGCCCAGAGAGTGGTGGTGAATCAAGTGAAATCCAGTTGGCGGCCGGTCACAAGCGGAGTCCCCCAGGGCTCAGTTTTGGGGCTGGTCTTGTTTAATATATTTATCGGTGATCTGGATGAGGGGATTGAGTGCACCCTCGCTAAGTTTGCAGACGACACCAAGTTGGGCGGGAGTGTTGGTCTGCTTGAGGGTAGGAAGGCTCTGCAGAGGGATCTGGACAGGCTGGATCGATGGGCCGAGGCCAACTGTATGAGGTTCAACAAGGCCAAGTGCCGGGTCCTGCACTTGGGTCACAACAACCCCATGCAACGTTACAGGCTTCAGGTCGATTGGCTGGAAAGCTGCCGTGCAGAAAAGGACCTGGGGGTGCTGGGTGACAGCTGGCTGAATATGGGCCAGCAGTGTGCCCAGGTGGCCAAGAAGGCCAACGGCATCCTGGCCTGTATCAGAAATAGTGTGGCCAGCAAGGAGTAGGGAGGTGATCGTGTCCCTGTACTCGGCGCTGGTGAGGCCGCACCTCGAATCCTGTGTTCAGTTTTGTGCCCCTCACTACAAGAAGGACATTGAGGTGCTGGAGCGTGTCCAGAGAAGGCCGACGAAGCTGGTGAGGGGTCTGGAGCACAAGTCTTATGAGGAGCGGCTGAGGGAGCTGGGGTTGTTCAGTCTGGAGAAGAGGAGGCTGAGGGGAGACCTTATTGCTCTCTACAACTGCCTGAAAGGGGGTTGCAGAGAGGTGGGTGTTGGTCTCTTCTCGCAAGTGACAAGTGATAGGACAAGAGGAAACAGCCTCAAGTTGCGCCAGGGGAGGTTCAGGCTGGATATTCGGAAAAATTTCTTTACTGAGAGAGTGGTGAAACACTGGAATAAGCTGCCCAGGGAAGTGGTGGAGTCACCATCACTGGAGGTGTTCAAGGAATGTGTGGACGTGACATTGTGGGACATGGTTTACTGGGCGTGGTGGTGTTGGGTTGATGGTTGGACTTGATGATCTTACAGGTCTTTTCCAACCGTAGTGATTCTGTGATTCTGTGAAATATAAATTTTTTTAACTCATATTAAACATTTGCATACAAATATTTATAAATTATGTCTTAAGGGCTGACAATGACCAAATGTCTCTGGTGATAGCATGGCACAACTTTGAAGTAAACCTATTTAAAGTAAAGTAGGAATGGAACACATTATATCGTACTACGTTGTACTATAAATATTTGCATTGTGAATGCAATTTTTGCTATTCTGTCTTTAATAAATGAAACATTCCACTGGTAATTGTTTTTATGCTAAAATGAACTATCTCAAAATAAACATATTATGCAATAACCACAATCATGTATCTTTTTTTCATGTTCCATTTCTACTTTAAAAAGATGCCTCTGTACACACAAAGACACATGATTTCCTATTAACAGCTATAAGTTAAGTTTGCCTTTATTTAATGAACTGTTGAATGTGATTTAATGGTTGCTAAATGAAAAGTAGACTTCCAGTGATATGGCCTTGTCAACACGTTCTGTCTCTCTGACATGTTTATATTGTTGGTGATCATGCATATCCTGAAGATGAAGTCTTATGTTCCTTTCTGACACATAATTACTGACCTGACATACAAAATTAACAGAAAAAAATCAACACACAACAAGTAAAAAAACATAGGACTTATGCCAGTTCCTGCCACCCCATGTCGTGCACCCCAGTTCCTTTTCCTCTCTACTCAGTCGTCAGAACTGCTGTTTTTTTCTAAATTAAATTATGAGGTATTTGACATGTGAAACACGAGCATACTGTCTGTAATTAACTGAATTCCTTTATAAATTATAGATCTGGTCTGAAGTAGGAAGACATTAAATAATTGAGGATAGTAATGCATTTGTGTGGTTTATTAGATTGCTGGGCATGTATCCACAAGAAAATTGCTAGAGCTAGAAAGCATCTGTTGAAGTCAAAGGGAATATCCATTTTTTTCCAGGTGAAATCAGCTTTAGGTCTAATACGGAAATGGTTTCATATTCTAAGATACATCTATTACATTGTGTTATCCTGTCATGAGGGAGGAAGCCCACTGACCATTAATCTCCTAATATAGTCAGACTGAAGTCTGAAGGGGAAAAAACCCCACACAGTTTCAGTGATGCTTGAAGCATATTTGGCCATAGAAATTCCAAATTTCCATACTTTCTTTTCTTTTATTCATTTGTCCATCTTCAGGAAAAAAACCAGCAGTTCTACAACTATGCCTCAAACTCAGACAAGCACAGTGTCCATAAGAATGACACTCCAAATTGCTTAAAAATTATGAAATCCTTACTGTAGAACTGTCTTTTTCTAAAAAACACAATTATTTGAGCAAAAAGTCACATCTCAGTAAATATCCAGAGTATAATCTTTCTGACTCCCACAATTAGTCAGTCCTTAGGACAGCCATTTCTTTGGCCAAAAATAAAAAAAAATTATATAATTCTTTTTAAATTATTGAAGCCGTTTAGCTATGAAGAAAGAGAATTGATAAAACTTGCTTTTCCAGTCCATTCAAAATCACCAGTTAAAGTACAGTGTTTTGATAAATAATCTTTCTAGACAAGGATTTTCAATCCTTAAAGCTGAAATTTGCATTCTTAAATCAATATTTAAGTTCCTAGTGGCATATAAATTCTTTTAACAGGAACTGAACTTCTGCAAATCATCTCAGATTTGTAGATTCTCAGTAGCTGAGAAATGAATGGATTTCTCTGAAAAAATTTATTTGCAAAGAATTTATGGAGTATTTTGTTTTTTCAAGGTTTGTGTTTTACATGCCCAGAAGATAATATGGAAGATAACACACTGATCTCACACAGATTTCAGTGAGACCGCTCCATCACCTACAGTGAAATGTTTCTGATAATACACACCAAAGTGAGAAGTGAACCAGGGCAGATTTTCTACGTCCTTCATTGCTCATCATTGGCCACCCAGTGCTTTTGTTCCTTCCTGTCTAGTCAAGCATCTGCTACTAGAATAAGCTACAAAGCTTTAATGAATCACGTAGTTTTTGCATTATAGCCAAGATTTTCATCCTCAAGTTTTTGGCTTGATCCTCTCTGTCTGCCTGTTCTTATTCCACCTTATTGTATAACACGCTTTTGCTGCTTTTGTCTGACAAAGACTGTAAGAAGCTTTGTCAGAACAATGATGAAAATTAGAAAGAAGAAATCATGGCGTGTAAGGAAGATGGTTTTAGAAAAAGCCAGAACAGCTACTAAGAAAAAAAAAAAAAAAGAAAAACAGGAAGAAAAACCAGCACTAAGTCTTCCAGGATTTTGCTTTATTATATACTTCGGCCTAATCCAGTAATCTGGTCTTTTAGTGCATATCTATGCACCCAGGAGCAGACACAGTGCAGTCAGTTAATGAATGCTATTGCTTTTTCTTTGCAACTTCTGGTGTGATGCTCTCAAAGTCAAATGATAGTAGTGTGCAGCCTCCATTCTGTATGACCCTGGTTGCATACATATGGCTATCTGGGCATGGCCTGGGGATATAAGATCTAGTTACATACTCAGCCCCTTTCACTTCAATGAGGAACACTAAAAGTTTTGGGAGCAGAGCTAAGCATATTTTTTTTCTTTGTGATATGTGGAAGTACAAATATTCATAAAACCATCTCAAAAATTGAAAAAATATTTTAATGTCAGAATATCTTGTTCAAACTTTTTACAATTCTGGTTTTAACTTTTTTTTCTTAAGTAACATTATCATTTGAAGATTGACCAAGCTTTTATTTTACTTTGTTTTACTGTATTTTTTTAAGAGGTAGGAGCCTAAAATATCTAGTAATGCATGGAAACATAAATCACAGAAAACATCTGACATAAAACCAAATTTCTTCTTTTCTTCATTGTTCCAGTTTGGTTATGAAAATAGAAGAGAACCCTGTGATGCAGACAGCTGTGAATTCTGTTTACAGAAAGAGAGCAGGGGAGCAAGTGTTTTGCACAGCTGTGCAAGAAATAGGAAACACAGAACAGGTTTGTGTCTTGAATTATGTGGGATGTGTCCTGGAACTCCTTTTTCATCAGATGACCATCTGGCCCATAAAATTTGACAGAACAAGATAAGCAAAGTGACTTTGCAAATTGTAACACTCCCCCTCCCCCATATTTTGAATCACCAACAGAAGAATGGATTTTTTTTAGAAATACTGAATTAACAAATCAGCAGATAGTGTGACCAATGTCTGATTGAGGTTATTAAATATGCATTGAATTTATATGGAACCAGAAACTGCACCCTTTCGCAATATCTGGTTTGAACCACTTTTCTGAATTTAGACACCACAGAAATCACAGAAATCCATTTTAGGTACTGTCATGAATAAGTTGAGTGCGGTCTTTAGATGCTTGAACTTATGTCCCCTATAAATAGCACTGTGCTTGGGCTTCCTTAATCTGGCTGAAATGGAAATGAATGTAATATGTAGTAAAACATGCTATATAGTGGGATCTGAATCTCACTTTGACACAAACTTTGATTTAAAACATCTTGGTGAGAAATGGGTGTTTAAACAAACACACCCCAGCATGAGAAAAAGAATCTGTAAATAGCCTGTAGAAATAAAATCAATATCTATAAATAGAAGTACTATGTAATACTTCACACAAATATTTCTTTGACAAATAATTGCACTGCATGGCTCACAAACGTTTGTATTTCATGATTTACTGATTGGCTGTTATTAAACTCTATACATTTGGTTACAGCAGACCTTTCATCTCCTCTATCTTATATCTTGATGGTACAGTCCAGTGTTTATTCTAAATATACAATATGATTAAATATTTTTGACATCTAGTCCAAACGTCTCTTGAAAGATAATCTGTTTAGATTGTGGTAGGTCATTTTGCTGCTATGTGTTGTGATTCAGACTTATATATGAAGGATGTGAAACTGTGTGTGGGGATGCATGGGGATTACAATGAAGTAATCCTTGTAATAAGGTATCTCATGGAAGGTTCCATGAAGTTTCAGAAATTCCCTGGAAGCAGTTATCTTCACAATTTTGGGGTTTTGGGTTTCTTTTTTGGAAGAGAGAGTAGGAAAGTATTTTCCTACTTTACCCATTTTTAGAAATAATCTGTCTTTTCAAGACAGTGTATTGAAAAACTGAGCTTAAAATTTTCACAGGTGTTTTTCTTTGGTCTAACTTTGTTCCCTGTGTATTCTAAAACAAGCATTTTAGCACTGATCTCAAGGAGTGCTTAATCAGATGGCGTATGTGTGGTTTTGATTATTAGTTCTTAGGTAATTTAAGGAAAAACCAGTACTCAGTTGTTATGTATTAAAAGTAACTTAGAAGATAGAGAACTCCTATAGGGTAGTGCAGTCCATCTAGGAAAGCCACAGTCAGTAAAATCAAGAGAAACTGACCATCTAAATATGGATATTTTCCTTCTTCAGTGTAAAACTGAAGATGCTGATAACTACTTTAGTAAAGTTTGCAGATGCATGAATGAGAAGTGCAAGGGAAGTGGAGCTGTAGTGCAATTACAGGATCTATATTTCATTTGTGAAAAGAGCTGCTGAGAGTGGGCTGCTGTGTAGCTAGTTACCAGGGAAAGTTGGGTGAAAAAAAAACACAGAACAGAATTTCTGTGAGGTTGAAAAAACCTGTTGTGCCATAAGAATGATCTCTGGAAGAAATGACTATGGACTGTAAAGCAGCTGAAAGTGATGGCTTTGTACATGTGAGACTCAAATAAACAATACATAAGGCAGAAATCAGATGGCAAATATCTGATGTTTATTCAGTGCATGGTGGTATTTTCAGCAGTTTCTGCTACACAAGTCATTTACCTGGGCTTTATATACATTCCATTATTTAATCTGCTTATTTGTTTAGTGGTATGAACTTCTTTGGACAGCTTAATGGCATCCCAACTTTGTAGTGCCATTATCCTGATCACTTCTCAGTCTGTGATCACTTCAGAACATGAAACAGCTGTGTTTTGTTTGAGTGCTCTGGAAAATGAGGTGTTGTGGGTCCAGCCTATGCAAGAGAAAGAGCATATTCCATATGTAGAGGCAGCCTTAAAAATGGTCTGGCAATTATCTTAGAAGAAGCAGGTCACTAAAAAAAAAAGTGAAATGAAGTTGTAATTTTTAACCTTGATTTGCAATCTGTATTATTAAAGCTGAGGATAAAAATGAGTTGACCTAAAGGATGCGCTCCACCAGGGTTTGGGGGGGGAAGGGATTTATATTATGGATGAGATTCCTCTTGTCTCATGACAGATCTAATAGGCATAATATGTCTGGATTTTATAGAGGAAGAACAATGTATTTAAAGCTGAAAATCTGAAACCTCTATAAAGTTAATTATTTATGATATATATACACTTAGATTTTGTTAAGTGTGGGTTCTGAAAATAAAGCACTCATTTTCAATTCTGAACATTCTCTCTGCCATGAGGCGTTATAATATTGCAGCTTTCTGGGTACAGATACTGCAAGAGATATTTGAACCAGCAAAATAAAACACTTTATTAAAATAAAATGTAACAAAGCAACAGTAACCTATTGTTCTACATTACAGGCCTGAATATATATGGCTATTTTTAAGCTCAGTATTCTTCAAATTTATATAAAACTAATTTCTTTAGCATTCAAAAATTAATTCCTAGGAAGAATTTTCTAGAAACAGGCAATAGATTAATTCTTACAAATTAGAGCTTTGAAGTGTATGGAAGGAAAAACCCATAGGGAGTTTTGCCTGTACATCACATAAACTCTGCTTTGTCTGTAACTTTTATAAACTTGTAGTAAACTTTGTGTTACTCTCTCCTGCCCAATTCAAAGTGGGAAAATATGTAGCATGTGCCCATGTGAGTGACTTGATGTTTATGCAGTATGTCATATGTCATAATGGGCAGCTATAAATAAATTGGTTTTGAAAGAAATCTGGATGAAGCTAAGGGCCAGATCCGAAAAAGGACTTATGTGCCTTAAGAAAGACTTGGCAGAACTTAGGCCCCTAGTGATCTTGAGAACTGCTAAGCAGCATCTGCTTAACCCTAGAGATGCTTAAAAACTGTATTACTGTCTATTTTTGAGCACTACATTTCACCACATACCGTAGCCTGCTTCTGTATATGCCCAGAGTTGCCCCAATTTGACTTAATGGCTGTGCCATTAAGCGCTTCACTCATGCTTAGTACATGGTGTCTGCATCATAAAATGTCTCTGAACCATTCAAGCTAGGAAAATAACCCATGCTTCTCCTTCAGGGGAAGCACCTGACTCAGAGGATAGTGTTCCCTCATGCTCTCTTCTCTGTCCCAAGTCATGTTTTTAAGTACTGTCTCAGTTTCAGAGGAAATTGAGAAAAATGCCCCTTGGCCAGGTAACCTGGTGAGGAAATCAGTCAGTGAGGAGGAAAAAGAAGTGGACTAAAAATATCTCAGAGAGCAAAGGGAATCAAGGCTACTCTGCCCATCTTTTCTGAGTGCTGTAACACCTGAGCTACTGTGGAAAAGGCAGCTGTGTCATTTCAGATCAGGTTTTAAAAGAGTGACTTTTGGTTCATTTGAAAAGGAAAGGTGTACACTTTAAGCTCCACAAGAAAGGTCCAAGGGTGAATACTGAGGTAAATAAAATGTTTCCTCACAATTTTGACTACCACATGTTGGGCAGGAAAATGGGTGGCTCACCTGCCAGTTCTACAGCAGCCAAGATCAATTAATCATAGAGAGCACCCAAACGCTCATGTGGGTGCAAGATCCTCCTTTATTGATTAGGAACCTTCATTTTTTTGGCACTGGGAAGATCAGCATTTTGGTTTTCTGCTCCCCTTTCATGTAGGATCTAATGGCAAGCGTTGATTCAGAGCTTTGTCTTGGTTCACCCAGGGTCTGCTCTTTAACGGAACCTGTAAAAGCAGCGTGCTGTTTCATGTTAATCCTTCTTCTCAATGGCATTTTTTCTTCCTTAGTCACGCTGACACCTCAAAGAACATTCTGTTTCTGTTGGATTTTAATCATAATGTAAGTGCAAGAAATTTGACGCGCTGTTTTTTGAGGACTTTTATTCAGGCGCCCAGTTCTTCCAGTGCCTAACAATCTTCAGAGGTAGTGGTGAATGTGTACAAGATGGCTGTACCATTTCCTAAGGAAATAAACACAGATACAAAGATGCAAAAAATGAGCCTTTCTACTATATTTTTGTTGCAGTTTGTCTATCTAAAGCCCTTGGCAATCAGAATTACATGCCAGATGACTTCCAGGTGGCCCCTATCACAACAAAAGGTTTATCAGGAACAAATCAGCTTGATTGCAAAGTGGTTTTCCCCACTCTACTCCTTTTGTACCCCTGCATTAATGGAGTTCTCTCCAGCTTCCATATCAGTTTTCACAGGCCTAATTCATTCATGAAAAATATACAAATTATGTGAATCAAACCACTAGTTCCATTTTGCCTGTCCAGTACTATCATAGCAGATTAAATATTTAATCTAAGCCAGTAACTGAGGGCTAGAGAGCAGCAAAATGCAGAGGAAGCCAGCAGAAGCATTGTAGGTTTTATAGTGCTGGGAAGCATCCACTCTTCAATGTGCAAAAAAGGAGAAACCGATTGTAAGATATGTGACAGATTTAGCATTGGTAAGGTGTACTTATGTTGACATGTGGGGTAACAATCATCTCACCTACATTTGGACAAAATTACTTGCAGCATAGATATCTGACTTAATCAACATAATGCTTCCAATACAGAGAAATAGGCTCATGAAGGGTGCTGGTCATCTGACCTGTTTTAAACTTTTAATTTAGAATGAAATCCCTGCCTCTCCTTTGGCTAGACAGGGAATTCAGGAAATTTAGGAAGACTACCCAAGATTTCAATATCTACTTCACAGACATGTAATACTAAGTGACTCTGCACTCAAATATACCAGAGAGATGCCCAAATCCCAGCCTGAGCATGCCACGCTCATGAACACCAGACTACTTAGCCTGATAAAAAAGCACAAAATATCTGAAGACCAAAGCTTTATCTAGTCAGAAATGTATCTTTGTGTAAATCCAGTTTAAAAGCCTTTTTCGAACTGTGTGGAAGCAACAATTACATGATGAAAATAAGAGCTTTCACCTCTGAAGTGCACATAATTAATCACTTCATTTCCTTTCTTCATCTTCTCTGTTGCCACTCTGTCTGAATATTACAATAAATCAATTCCAAAAGTATTTTTAAAGCAGTTCATTATTTCTTAAGCATTCAACCTAGTAAACATCTGGATGGCAAGGGGCATTTCACAAAGCACTACAGATGTAGATGTGATAATAGATGATGGCAGATGAGTATGAAGAATGTAATTCTAATATTTGAATTACCTCTAAATCATAGATGCCTTTTCCTGATGCTGGACTGCTATGCAGTAAAGTCAATGAAATGAATGAATTTCTGACTACTGATAAAGTCTTACTGCAAAACTAAGCGATGCTGAATAAAATCTTTACAGAATGCCTCTTAATACACAACAAAAGTGTGTATATATATGAACATGCCATGCAAATTTATGCAAAATGAGACAAAACTATAATGCATTTTCTCAAAAGCAGTCATTACTTGTCCATTTAAAAGAACTTGATTAATTCAGAGTGTTACTTCACAAATACAGAATGACAATCCCTTGACAGATAAAATGAAAATACAACCAAGTAAAAGAAAAAACAGTTTACTGGGCAGTTCCCCATGAAGTCCCACTTTGCCACACTGGGGAATGGCTAGGCCAAGTATTATATTTAAATATTAATGTTTCCTAGGCTCAAATTTTCAAAGCTAAGATAGCCTTACAGTTCTGTGATCAAATATGCCCAGCTCTTTACAGTTCTTTGATTTAGAACATGGAAAGATTTAATTTGGACTGTAATTCATGGAGATTTAACAGTTTTAGTTGGATATGTATGTATGTATACGTGTATATGTGTGTATACATATATATCAGCTAGGGAATTAGAGTTCTCTGTGATGGGAATGATTAGAAGACTGATAGATCAAAGTAGTCTTGAACTCTAAAATAAACCTTTGCAAGACTGAAATTCCTTAGCAACATACTCTATGCTAATAGTTCTTACTCATGTTCAGTCATTATGGCTATGTAATCAAAGCAGTCAGCCCTTACCAATGAAATCCTACAACACCTTGGGGCTAATCCCATATTGTTAGTGCTGATGGCAACAGCCCTTGATGGTCTGAGTTGTGGAGGTGAAGATGATCAGGTTCACAAACACGTCAATAACAGAAGCCAGAATTGAAGTCAGTAAGGTCCACAGGTGGGTGCTCAGCTCCACTCACCCTCTCAAATTCAGGATCTTGTCCTTCTGTAAGATGTTTGACTTTCTGGAATGTTCTCAGCCTTTGGCCTCCACCCTGGACTATGTGCTGCACTGTACTTGGGGCAGGGGCAAAGGGAATCATTTTCCCAGGTCACAACAGATGCCTTATTCAGATGTGGGCTGTTTCATTTCCATTGCTTAGTTGCCGCTGCGTTTCTTTAAAAAACAGACATAATTTCTTCCGCCATCTCTCATGGTTGTGCTTTTTCAGTATCTAATAGGTGACCATCAGCAAATTGTAATTCTCAGGTGTCTCCTTGCAACCTGTGCTCATATTTTCAAGGCCTTTGCTGTTATCTGAGGCTTAAAATGTACATCTTAGTAAGAAAAACCCAGTATCAAGGTCTCCCTCCCACAGCAATTTCTTTTAACAGGTTGGTAAGAGGCCTAAGTCCAGGACAGGGGTCTTGCACAATTAGCATAAAGCACAATTAGCATAAGGTCTCTTGCTAGCCTGGCAATACTGGTTTTACTAGCTTGCACGATTCTGTTACATTAGTGTGCTTGTCTTCGGGTTCAAACCAAGCTAATGTTAAAGCCTGCACAGTGTTGTACATTTATGGGTACAACAGGCCTCTGTTGTAACTGCATAATTATTGCCAAGGGACTTTCCTTTTCCCTGCTGAGTCTTGTGCTCTGCTGTGCTCAGTTGTATGCACCTTTTACCACCCAGACTACATAGCAGAGGAAAAGTAAAACGGCTAAAGTGGTTGTCAATACCTAGGCAATTGTTCCTCTGCAGTGTTTACCACATAGGTTTGTTTTTTGGAATACCCTAACTGCAGTAATGCAGTGAATTTTCTGTGGGGGAAAGAATTATTTTCTTTCCATTCCACATTTTCTGAGAATCATAAGGCTGGAAGGATAAGATTAGTTATGAAAAGGAAGAGATAGAACTGGGATTTTCACAAATAGGACTACTGTATATCCAAGTATCCATTAATATAGTTTTAAGGTTTTTTCACCTGTAAACTCAGTTGGGACATAATGTAAGTGCTTTGTGTATTGTAAGAGGTTTGGGGTATGCATTAGCTTAGTCAGATCTGGGTTGTATGTGGGCGAATAAACTCTGAGGCACAAACGGAAAACTCTAAGAATGAGATAAAGTAGTAAACCATTTCTAAGCTGGCAGGTTGGTTCATTTGTGTCAAGAAAAGGGACCACTAGGATGTGATAAATTAATGGTGATGTACAGAGGCTGCTGAATTATCTCCCACGCTCGCTCCTGCCCGTCTGCTAGGGAATCTGTTCTGTTGCTATTGTCTGGAAATGTATTACCTTTATGTCACAAATATATTTGTTTGAGAATATATTCAGGTGGGTGGAATAGACCTTCAAGGTCAACTAGAAGAATCCTATATAGATGGACTATATACAGATGATGGGTATATCTTAAAGGCAGTCATTAATCATCAAGCTTTCCCACTGTAACGTTCTCTAGAGCCTCCTTTTTCATATAAGGGTGTATCTTTGTTCACTTCTGTGAAATATCATTGGGTAACCATGTATCAATAGGTTGTTAATGCCAAACCTATCCTAAAAGAGCTTAATTAAAGACCGTACTCTGCATCTTTAGTTAAAAGCAAACACAATGGTGGTTCCAACCTTTACTTGCACACTAAGGGGTACAAGTCATAATGTCTGAATAGGCTCTTTTTTAATCAAATATGACATTTTAGGTTGATTTATAATTTATTCACACGGTTTAGAAAATACATGTTACAGTATAACCAGAACTCGGTAGGGTGGCCCCAAAGTAAAGCTAAATAAGGAAAAAAAAAAAAGTATACTGCTCAAAAGTCTTTCTTCTTATCCCAAAAGTGGGTGGACTGGAAGATATAATTAATTTTTTTTAAAAAAGTGAAGTGTTACTTTTTTATGAGTACAAATAAATCACTTCTTCCTTAAAATCACTTTCAATCGCATAAACAGAAGATTTCATAAGAAGCCCTTGTCAAATAAGAAAGCACAAAAGAATATTTTTTAAAGGTTTTACGTACAACACTCGTACATAGCTAAAAATAGTTTGAAATACATAATACTGAGGAAAATACAGTGCAGTCAATGTAATAAATGTTTTGATGTAAACTCTACATCATTGCACTACAGAGCACAAAATGCTAAATAATAAATTTGACAGTATATCACAACCCTAAATTCCATCTGGGGGAAAAGAATAGAAAATTGTGAGAATAAATGCTGTCAAATATAAACTGAAGAATAAGATCCGTTATAATTCTTTGTATAAGAGATTTGAACCATGAAGAATAAAGTGAAATCTGTTCTGAAACAGAGATATATATTTAACTTACTATTCATAGAGACCAAGTTGGGTGGGGTTTTTTTGTTTTTTCTTTTAATTTTAATCAGATTCCTATTGTGTTCTGATTCGTAGAAATAGTTCACATCAATCTCACAATGTCAGGCTGGAAGACATGCTTAATTAGTACATTAGGCATTTGATAAATGCATTTTTTGGAACATACATATGTTTGAAATTCTTTAAAATGCTAAAGGAAAAATTCAGGTAAGAAACCACGTTATTTATTTGAAAATGCAATTATTTCTTGTCTTTTTAAATAATTAATAATTTTTTATTCTTCCTTGACAAATGCTTCCTCTCCTACCCCAATTTCCAGGATTCATAGAATCATAGAATATCCTGAGTTGGAAGGGACCCACAAAGATCATTAACTCCATGCAGGGCACCCTAAAAGTTAAACCACATATCTAAGAGCATTGTCCAAATGCTTCTTGAATACTGACAGGCTTGGGGCCATGGCCACTTTCCTGGGGATCTTGTTCCACTGCTTGACCACCCTCTCAATGAATAACTTTTTCCTAAAGTCCAGTCTGAACTTCCCCTGACTCAGCTTTAAGCCATTCCCCTGCATCCTATCATCAGACACCAGAAAGAATATATCAGCACCTCTCTCTCTGCTCCCCCTCATGAGGAAGCTGTAGAAAGCAATGAGGTCACCCCGCAGACTCCTCTAAGCTGAACAAACCAAGTATCCTCAGCTGCTCCTCATACATCTTGCCCTATAGTCCTTTCACCATCTTTGTTGCCCTCCTTTGGACGCTTTCTAATATTTTTATATACTTCTTACACTGTGGAGTCCAAAATGCACACAGTACTCAAGGTGAGGCTGCACCAGTGCGGAGTATAGTGGGACAATCACTTCTTTCAACTGGTTAGCTATGCTGTGCCTAATGCACCCCAAGATACAGTTGGCCCTTTTGGCTGCCAGGGGAAATTGTTGGCTCATATTGAGCTTGCCATCAACTAAAACCTCTCTTTCTGCAGAGATGCAATCCAACCTTTTGTCCCCCAATGTATACATACATCCAGGATTACATCATCCCAGCCACAGAATCTGGCATTTGTTGTTGTTAAATTTCACGTGGTTGGTGACTGCCAGCGCTCTAATGTATCAAGGTCTCTCTGTAAGGCCTCTCTACCCTTGAGGGAGTCAATGGGTCCTCCTAATTTAGTATAGTTGACAAACTTGCTTAGTGTGAATTCAACTCCTGTGTCCAGGTCATTGATGAAAACATTGAAGAGAACTGGCCCTAAAATTGATCCCTGGGGAACACCACTAGTGACTGGCTACCAGCCTGACGTTACCCCACTTACTACAACTCTTTGAGCCCAACCATTCAGCCAACAGTTCACACAATGTATGGTGTACATGTCTAGCCGTATGCTGGGCATTTTGTTCAGAAGGATATTGTGAAAGACAGTATAAAAAGCTTTGCTAAAAAAAAAGAAAAAAACCCACCTCCACTGCCTTCCCTTCATCCTTTAGGCAGGTAACCTTGTGTATTGAGTGGCAAGGTTTTGGTAGCGGGGGGCTATGTGGGTGGTTTCTGTGAGAAGCTGTTAGAACTTCCCCTATGTCCAATAGAGCCAACGCCAGCCAGCTCCAGGATGGACCTGCCGCTGACCAAGGCTGAACCCATCAGCGGCGGTGGTAGCACCTCTGGGATAACATATTTAAGAAAGGGAAAAAAAACCCTGCACAAAAGCAATAGCAGCTGAAGAGAGGAGTGAGAATATGTGAGAAACAACTCTGCAGACACCAAGGTCAGTGAAGAAGGAGGGGGAGGAGGTGCTCCAGGCACCAGAACAGAGATTCCCCTGCAGCCCATGGTGAAGACCATGGTGAGGCAGGTTGTGCCCCTGGAGGGTTGCAGCCCATGGAGGTTAATGGTGAGCAGATCTCCACCTGCAGCCCGTGGAGGACCCCACGCCAGAGCAGGTAGATGCACTTGAAAGAGGCTGTGACCGTGTGGGAAGCCCATGCTGGAGCAGGCTCCTGGCAGGACCTGTGACCCCATGGAGAGAAAGGAGCCCACGCTGGAGCAGGTTTGCTGGCAGGACTTGTGATTGTGTGTGGGAACCATACTGGAACAATCTGCTTCTGAAGGACTGCACCCCATGGAAATGACCCACGCTGTAGCAGTTCGTGAAGAACTGCAGCCCATAGGAAGGACTGATATTGGAGAACTTCGTGGAGAACCGTCTCCCGTGGGAGGGACCCCACGCTGGAGCAGGGGAAGAGTAACCTCCCCCTGGGGAAGAAGGAGTGGCAGAGTCAATGTGTGATGAACTGCCCTCAACCCCCATTCCGCATCCCCCTGTGCCCCTGCTGGGGTGGAGGTAGAGAATTCATGAGTGAATTTAAGCCCGGGAAGAAGGGAGGGGTGGGGGGAAGGTGTTTCTAAGATTTGGTTTTATTACTCATTATCCTACTCTGACTTTGGTTGGTGATAAATTAAACTAATTTCCCCAAGTCAATTCTGTTTTGCCTGTGTAATTGGTGAATGATCTCCCTGTCCTTATATCAGCCCAGGAGCCTTTCATTATATTTTCTCTCTGCTGTCCAGCTAAGGAGGAGATTGATAGAGCGGCTTTGGTGGGCACCTGGTGTCCAGCCAGAGTCAGCCCACCACACCTTATCATAAAAGTAAATTAAGTTAGTAAAGCATGACTTTCTATTCATGAACCCATATTGGCTTTTACCAATGACTGCATTGTCTTTCAAGTGTTTTTCAATAACTCCCAGAATAATCTTCTCCATAATTTTACCAGGCACCAAAGCGAGACTGACAGGCCTATAATTACCAGAGTCTTCTTTCTTGCCTTATTGAAAATTGGAATAACATTTCCTAGCTTCCAGTCAACTGGGACTGCTCCAGATTCCCAAGACCGTTGATAAATAACTGAGAGAGGTCTCACAATAACATCGGCCAACTCTTTCAGTACCCTGGCATGAATCCCACAGACTTATGTGCGTTCAGCTGCAGCAGCAAATTCCTCGTTATATCAAGCAAACAGTTGAGAAAAGGTGTGAGTAAAAAGCTGGCAATATCAGATGCAGGTAACTTCTTTTTAAGGTCTTAAAGTGCAGGCCACTGGCACAGAAATGAGCTCTGCTAATGCTATAAGAAATGACTTGGCTAAGTCATGTTCCCAGTCTGTGTCTCAGTTTCCCCTATCCCTCCTTTTCTTCTTCACTTGATAAAATCTGCAGGGCAAGCATCATCCCTCCCAGTGCATGCTGACAGTATGGCCCTGTGAGACCTGCACTCAACTGAGTATGTCTTGAGCACAGATAATGGCAATTTGACAGAGTTTTTTTTAAAAAGAGTATTTCTTTATGTCACTTCAAGTTATTACTATTACCTCACCAACCTTTTGATTATTCCCTGAATCTGGTGATGATTAGGAGAAAGAGAAGAAACTGGGGGCATGACAGAGGTGGCTCTTAACAATACAACTCTATTCAACAACATAAAATCAATCTAACTTTTCTTAAATGAACCTTTTCTAATTGCTAGTCCTTAGTGATGAGACTTCCAGAGCACAGTGATGTAGGGGAGCTAGAAATTTGGTTGGATGCCAGGCCAGAAAATTAAAGGTAAAGGCTCGTCCATTGTGAAAACCAATTAAAAATTCCTCAGAACTGTGCACTTGCAAGGTATCTGAAGGAGGAAAAGCTCACATAGGCAAATGTCCCAGGTCATGTGCTTTCTGGCTGGATTCTCTGGTTCTTGTTTCTGTGAAACCAGTAGAACGGAATTAACGTCACAGCGGTCTCACAGAGAGATTCCTTTTCATCACCTTGGATGGGAGTCAATTACCAATTCTCACTAATCAGCCAAGTCAAAATCACAAGACAAAATGACTGGGAGTGTGTCCTTGACTATCTGCAGGTCATGACTCATGCACAGAATGGGGGGGGGTTTCTCAAGCTTTCGGAGCTGTTATCCACAGCTCATGTAGCCATTGCCCCAAGCTGTTCCCCTGGAAGAGGAAAAGGAAGTATTTCATGTCAAAGGGAGGGAAGAGAGCTCCAGGATGCAAAGAAAGAACAATTAGACAGTTATTTAATTGTTCTGAAAAAAATACAGAGGATTTGTTATTGTTCTCTTCTTTGTCCTCTCTCCTCACAGAGAAGCTGTTCTGCTGGGAAGTTCTCAGTCTCTTCCACTGGCAGATGCTGGAGACTGTTTAGAGAAAAGACATTCCTAGAGCAGCCGTTTACTGAAGAGGGCCACAAAAAAGCCAAGTGTGGCAGGGACAATCCACATAATTTACATTTTTTCAAATTAGGTTGATGGAGATGAAGATACTCATAAGTTCAGGTGAGAATCACTTCTCACTATGCATGCCAAAAATTAATAGAATATTCTCTCAGAAACTCTTCCTATTCCTTTTTTCAATGATGATGATGATGATGATTTTTATTATTATCATCATCATCATTTTTTTGTTTATCTTTTTATACATATCTTGCAGTAGGTTCTTTTGTTTCCCTTTTTGGGCAGAACTTCACTTCACCAATCTCTTTAGCAAGAATAACCCTTGTCTAAAACCACAAAAATACCATGAGGTGTATGAAAACTTTATTTGTAAATGCCATTACTTCCAAATTAAACCATTAAATGTTAGAAAACTATTCTAGCTGGGTTACTTTATCTGATCTTCCTAAGGAAGCTGGAAGATTCTACTCCTATCCCAACCTCAAATACTTATTTTCCTATTTGCAGAATTATAAAGCTGCAGGGAATACAGGTACTCCAGGTAATCCTGTCCAACCCATCAGGATATGCCTAAACCATTTCTGATAGAAATCTGTCTAACACTCAGTGATAGAGAGTCCCCAAACTCACCAGACAATCTATACTCACACTGTGCTATATTTAGAACATCTTTTCCTTTGTATCACCTGCATTTTTCTGCTGAAAGGTAAAATCTAAATATAAGTAATGGTTCACATTCCTCTAACATTTGTCTGAGTAGGCAGCTATCATAAATGCGGGTCTTCTTGTAGGTGCCAAAGAACATCAGATGCTGAGCATGTCTTAAAATCAACCCATCCTGTGTTCAAGCTTGGGTAACACAGATTTCACTACTGATTCATAATCAACCAAATAAGTGGTTTGGATTTTTACTTTATTAGGAGTCACTCAACAGATCTAAAAGACAGCTACCTCTACTGAGGTACTGAAATGTTGAAAGAGATCCATAATTGTACACACTCAATTTTGGAAGTGTTGACTAAGGCACATATCTTAATGCTGCCTTTTTTCTCTTGGGAAGTTTCTGGATAGTGCAAAAGTTGATGATAACTAGGGCATCTGATATGGGTATTGCTCAACCCTTTTTGTGGAAATATTTCTTTGAATAATTGACTATTAAAAAAACTAAATTAGCATACTTTGAGTAATTTAGAAATCCTCAAGTGCTAAATAATATGTTTGCTGTTGTACCACCGGCTTTTTGGCGTATAGGCTGGCAGAAAATTTCTCACAACTGAGAAGAACTTACAATACTCTGACTGAATTTTATGCTGTGTTTCCATTCAGACTGTCTGGTGGATCTTGTTGATAACAACAACACCTAGCTTGTATGCAGAATTATTTTTCAAAACACACGTATAAATTTCAGGAAGAATTTAATTACAAAACTAAGGGATTCTATCCCAAGTGTGCGGAAAGTGATTCATCATTCCTTTTCTATTCTGGCTTCTGCATTATGATAGACCATTGGCAAACAAGGGTTTCAGTGTTTTTTTCCCCCCTCTTCAGAGCACTAACATTAATGAAAGTCTTCGCTACACTAGGAGTTGCCCAATGTTTAGCATAGGCTGTTCAATGAAGGGGTTGCTCACTCACTTTCAGTGAAGTATTGGCAATTCATGTAAATGTTAGCTGCAATGACTCTTTAGGTCTGTGATTGTGTGAGTCCTGAAATTACTTATAATAGTTTAAGCTGACAAAACCAGCATTTTTATCTAAATGAAGTGTTAGTTTAAAACAGAAACAAACAAATGAAAAGTTGTTTAGCTCAACATCTGACAGCACTGTGCTTATGAGCTTGCTAAAAAACATTTTCTTTGCAGAGACACGGAGGAACTCTGAGTGTACTCATACTAAGGCATTATTTATGTGTGTGTTTCAGTTCTGCTGATGACAACAGAATGCAAATACACATACACAGGGTGTCTCAGTGTGTGAATGGGGTCTTTGAGTGGGTTTCAGAAACTCAGTGGCAATGGCCAACATTTATGCATGCAGCAGACACAGCACAGGAGAAAAGGCTGTACTTGAACTGTACTGCTCATATGCTTTGATTACAGCCTAGAAAACCCACACCTTGGCTGTACTGGCTCCAACAAAAACAGGATTTCACCTCCAGAGCACAAGGGAGATGCTGTGCACACCCTTCCAAGCCTTGATCTAAAATGAAAATGATTATTCTATGTTTATTTGTTAATGGATGGGCAAGTCATTATGACAGATATTATTTTCCATCAGTCAGATCAGTAGTACATGACCTAAAAGTTATATGCTTTAAAACCATCTTAGCAATATGGTAATCTTTCATTTCTTCTTTCTCCTTCTACCCCAATAGATATAAGAATATTGTATTTATACAAGAAATTGCGTGCAAGTTCTACAAATTACTTGCCTTTTTGTAAATTAATTTAATGTTTCTCTCTCTCTCACTGCATATTTTTCAACTATCCCAATAATCAATGCCTACAAAGTAGTGTGTTTTGCACTACAAAGAAGAATAATCTTTCTTTCAAAGAGAGAACACAGCAGTATCACCACAATTTCCATGTTGTTTTACACCAAGACTTATGTCTGTATTTTAAGGCAATATGGACAAAACGTGCTGAAAATTGATTTTCAGTTAAATATATTAGTTGTTTTCTGACTCTAGGCCATCACTAGACAATTTTCTGAGCTCCAGCTTCTTCAAAAGAATTTTTTTTAATTGTCAACTTTACATAAAAGTGATGGTGCATTTCCAGTGAGTGAACTGTGTTTCTCAGAAAGGACCTGACTTACATTAGTATTATTCTTTTTGGGATGTATAGTTAAATTTACAATTTCATGATTTAAAAAAAAAGAAAAGGAATTACTTTCAAGTGAATGGAGTGGTTTTTTTTCTTTCTTTCCCAAAAGGAGAATTTTAAAAATGAAAACAAGTCATCATCTTGTTGCTCTTCAGTGTCAAGCAGCTTGTCTTGTCCATGATAATAATAATGTTGGGATACTTTTTTTTTTTTTTTTTAATCCCTTCTCAGTACTTTTCAAATGCTGTACCTCAGAGAATACGCGTATGAGAAAGTTGTATGTTTAAAAGCATGATTCCAAACTACCTCAGGAGTGCCCTCATCGTTCTGCTCCCTCACACAATTGAAAACCATTCACTTATATAGCCTATATATATGCATTGTACAAAATGTGGGAAGTTACCTAGCAGACCTAGAGAGTGAAATCAAACCCTTGACTTCAGTGCCGTTTCAACAGAGTTTTACGTTATTTTGCTTCCAGATTTAATATAAAGTATTCCTCCTAGGACTAATGTCTTCTTAGTGGCTCCAGGCAAACAATAAATAAGGCATATTTTCAAACTTGATTATTGCCTTTCCTAAAAATGCAAATCCAATGCGGTTTATTGATATGGACCCAGACCTAATGAAGTATTCAGGTTCCCAGGACAGGTTTAGGCAGACTGTATCTCATGGTTCCCACTCTACTCCTACTGAGCATTCAGTAGGTGTTTATTTCCAAAGATCCGTGTCAATTTAAAATGTTGCCACCTTACACTATTTTTCATATTCCTTTTCCTAGGTATAGCTGTTGCCACAGCTCTGCTGGGGCAAAAAAAAAGGAAGCTGTTTTGGGCATGTCTGGTGCATATTAGAAAATACTTCTATATAGTCCTTGATGTCAGCAAAGCTACAGAGCTGGAGTCTCCAAAAGGTGATAAATAAGGAGCAGTTGGGATAGGTAAAAATCTCACTGCTTGATCCAGAAGACATCATCTGTCCATGCTATTTTGAGACCTCCAGCCCATGATTCTCATGGAGAAATTATGACTTTCTAAGTATTTGCTGGATTCAGCTTCTAATTAACCTCCCAGCACTGTTGGCTTAGCACAGTCATCACCTGTGGGACGTTCTGAATTAAGTAGCACAGCCTGGACTCAATTTACGTCAGGATTTGGAGTGGTTCATTGTATTTGAAAAACTGAAGGAAGAGGATAAATGGGTACATTGTCAAATGCAAATTGACTCAGCAGTCAGCTGCCCTCATTCTTTTAAAATCCTTTGATTAGAAACTGATTTAGTCATGACACAGGAGCCCTTGGTCTGCTTATGCTTTCCTTACTTTGTAAACTGTCCCACTGACACCCATGGACAAGTGTGTAGCATGAAATCACTCATTACAATTTGTAGTTTGTTCCAGGCACTGGAAGGCATAAATGACAGAACATGATTCCCATTAATGCAATAATTCAAAAAGAGACAAATCTACCTAAAAAGTCTATTCTTCATATTCAGATAAATGAACTCTATTTTATAGAGAAAACTTCCAATGACATGCTATAAAATATACAATAATTCAATCTCCCAGGTTTTTTTTTTGCTTCTTGTCTAAAATTATGTCTTCCAGAGACCTCATGTCCTCTGTTTCATTACAGTATTTAATATGTTTTGGGAATGTAATAAATAAATACCAAAAGAAATCTCAGTACAGAGCTTAGCATGAGTCTCATAAACTGAATAGAAAAATTTACCACCAATAGTGTCTGCCCATGTGGGGTGTATGCCTGAACCCAGCTGACTGGAAGTGCAAGGTCAGTTGGGGGGATTTTGATAAGAGAAGGAAGATGCATAACCTGACTGTGTAATCCTGATTTGTAAACTAATTTTGAGCCTGCAGAAAGGCTTGAGTGAGCAGGGGAATAAACTAACAAAACCTGAATACTTGTAGTTTAAAACAGCTGGATATCCCAAGCCGTAGTAAGTACAGCTGTGGAAGGCAGGGGTGTGATGCTGTTTGTGGAGGGTGCTTGTGTATTAAAAGGGAGTGAGATCCTGAGGGGAGGCCATGTTCCAGTGCATATTATCATCTGATAGGTAATGTTCCAGCATTTACTGATCACTATATTGCCTAAATAAGGTGACTTAGCAGATAAATTGAATAGGTGTCCTAAGCGCTTGTGTTTCTGAATGATGGGAAATGTGACCCTTAGGGAGAAGATGACTGTTAAGTCTTGAGGTTTGTGAGCAAAGTTGTTTTTTCTTCATTTGCTCCCCACCAGCCTTGTCTAACACTTAGAATGTTAACTGTTACGAGTTGATCTGTTTAATTCTGCATATATAGGGTAACAAGTATATGCAGCTCCTTGCCTGACTTTCTTTTGAGCACTACGGAACATTTTAAGTGTATGCCTACTTACCCTGTCTTACAGAAATGAGGAGATCTAGGAGTCTGTGCAACACAGGATTTTGTAATCTAGGGTAAACAACTAAATTCAAATTCTCCTCTCATTTATTCCTACATACCTAGGGAGTAAATTCCCTGAAGTGAATAGGATAATCCTGGTGTAAATAGGAAGAGAAGCATGCTTCTTTAGTTCTTGTAAATATTCCCTTTAGAAAATACTTTTAAAGTATAGAGCTGATTGAACTTTGAATGCTCAAATGTTTTCATTATGGAACAAATAGAGTCTTTGAAAAAGGCTTTTTAACTTTTTCTCTGTAATGTTCAAAATTACTCTGTGGGAACTAGCTCTTTAAAAAACCCCAAAACAAAACAAAAGAAACTGAAATCTCCTTCTCCCCCAGAACCTTAGGGGTTCAAATTAAGTCAGTCAAAATCAAGACCTTTTGTGGGCTGAGAGTAAAAGCTGTTTTCCTCTGCCATCTGTGACCTCAAATAGGCCGTTTTCTTTTTAATCTCATGCTTTACATGCTGTGAAGAATGAAATGCATTTAATTCTTTGACTCAGCCTCCCTTTAGGACTACATGAAAGAGCTGGTGAAAACTGCAGGTGAAGTTTAGTGGGAAAGAATAAAGTAAAGAGTGGTCTCATGCATGTTCCCCTATTCCTAGGGCTCTTGCAAGTGTACACACAGCATGGGAGATTACCTACAGTGATAAAATTCAAGGGTTAGAAAGAAATTAAGTTCTGGAATGATAAGAAGGGAAGATAACCACATTTTATTTGCTTAAGGTGGAAGAGGATCTTTGCATGACTCTAGGACTTCCTCTTCAGTGTCCATTAGAATAGAATAGAATAGAATAGAATAGAATAGAATAGAATAGAATAGAATAGAATAGAATAGAATAGAACAGATCAGTTGGAAGGGATCTACAATGGTCATCTAGTCCAACTGCCTAAACAGCAGCATAGCCTTTACACCAGAGCAGTTGCATCATTTCCCTCTGACTTGTGGGAAGCTGCAACTCTTTTTTACACCATTTGGCAAAGCAGATTACTGTGTGCATGCAATGACTATTTGGTTGCTTCTCAGGGAACTTCTTCGCTGGACAATTTTTTAAGTGTCTACCTGTAGCTGATAAAAATGTTTCAGGGTTTTGGAAGAAATGCAGCGTCTTTTAGCCACTGCTGCTCTTCAGAACAAGATGGATTGGTTGTATCTATACGGGCAAAAGAAATGTGCTCAGGACCACAGTCTGAAACAAAGCAGTTCATACACTCAATGAAATATTTCTCTCTCCAAAAGAGGGTGTGTGCATGAAGACAGACTACTGGGAACAGTACTTGCTGCATGCTAAGCTACTGGACTTGGAAATGCATGAAAGCCATTTCAAGGATCATTCGAATAATTTTGAAGTACATACTATTATTGCTAGCACCCAGGAAAGTTTCTAGACACCATTTGGTTTACTAGTAGAGGTGTAAACATAGAAGACCTGGGGATTGTCTGGTTGTGATGACTACTCATTTGCAACCTGTATTTTGCTTTTTTATCCTCAACATTTCTATGTAAACATCAATGTACTTATTTCTGTTCTTCCACTAATGTTCCATGCTTTGCCTCCTCTACCCCCTAATAATAATGTTTTTTTCACCTGCAGTGCTCTTAGTATAACTCTTTATCTTTTCTCACCTTTCTTGTCAGTTTACTCTTTTCAGCCATATGCAAGTCTTTTACTGTAGTCCCACATATGTATGATTCTTTTCCTGACCTCTTTCTATCTTTTTCTCCCCAGCCTAGAAAGAAGAGGTTGTTCTTCCATTTTCACCCTCTCAATACTTATCTTCAACATCACTGGCCATTTCTTTATCTTAGTGCTCAGCAATTGAGATGCTTAATTGAAGAAGGTGGATATTTATGTTGTAGAATTATGCTAGCTGTCTATGTCATAGAAGAGAAAGACTTCATAAGAAATGGAGAAAAATCTAATGGAGAACACCTTTCTGAGCCAGTGAAACAAGTCTGTTGTAGAAAACGCTCATCTTTCCTCAGTGAGCTAATGCCAAAGACTCCACAGCAGTGGGATTTTCTTGCTGTGCTAATGGCTGAGTAGAGTTCTGTCCACCCAGGTAACATTGTTGTGGCTCTTTTCACGATGACAAAATAATCTCCCCAACCTAATTTCCCTTCCTCTTCTCATTAAGATATTCATAGAATCATGGAATGGGCTGGATTGGAAGGGAAGGGACCTTTGAAGATCATGTAGCCCAACCCCCCTTCCATGGGCACAGGCATCTTTCACTACATCAGCGTGCTCAAAGCCCCATCCAACCTCACTTTGAACACTTCCAGGGATGGCAACTTGTTCCAGTATCTCATCATCCTCATTGTAAAAAATTTCCTCCTTACGTCCAATCTAAACCTACCCTCTTCCAGTTTAAAACCATTGCCCTTTGTCCTGTCACTACAGGCCCTGGTAAAAAGTGTCTCTCCATCTTTCTTATAAGGCCCCTTTATATATTGAGAGGCTGCAATAAGGTGTCCCCAGAGCCTTCTCTTCTCCAGGCTGAACAACCCCACCTCTCTCAGCCTTTCCTCATAGGAGAGGTGTTCCAGCTCTCTGACCATTTTTGTGGCCCTCCTCTGAACCTGCTCCAACAGGTCCATGTCTTTCTTGTACTGACTCCAGAGCTGGATGCAGTACTCCAGGTGGGGTCTCACCAGAGCGGAGTAGAGGGCAGAATCACCTCCCTGGTCACGCGTCCTGGTCATGCAGCCCATGATACGACTGGCTTTCTGGGCTGCAAGCGCACATAGAAATCTTTGTCTTCAGGTGGAACTTTATGGGCCAGAACTGAACTTTGTACATGGAGGCATGCAATAAGCAGAGGATGGGAGACACAGAAAATCAGAAAGAGGAGGTTTTCCAGTGCCATGCTGTCACTAGGGGAGTAGTAGAGGTTTCCAGCACACACACGTGCTCAGTTTTTTTCTCTCTTTGGTGTTCTGACAACACCAATCAAGATTTCATTTGAAAGGCAGTATTTTGTGACATGTGGCATCCTTATTTCAGGAATAATAACAGCGGATCACAAGCTGGCTTTTTAAACTATAATATGTCACCTTTTTCTAAAAATGATTATGCGACATGCTTTTCACTCCACTCTACATGTCACAAAATGCTGCAGTCACTCTGATTTATTGATTTACTTTTCAGTATAGTCAGTCCTTTTTCTGTCAAGAAAAATAGTATAACATAAATAATGTGACATCGTAACATGCATCAAACTACAATTCAAATACATTTTAAAAGAAGATTTATTGTAATTATTGAAAGAATGGACTGAGGGATTAATATAACTTAATTATAACTTAATATCTTTCATTATTCTCGCATTTTTTTGACCTAGAATGGACCTGGAATTCTTTTAATTGAAAGCCATGGTAAAGTTATAAGACATGGTATTTTTCAAACAATAGAAAAAAAGAAAGCCAAACAGATAGGTGTTCATAATTTCATGATCCTTAAAAAGCCCTACAAGTATTGCATATGTATTTGACACCCGTGCTGCCCTTTAAAATTATCTGGAATATTTACAGTATAATAAGAATTACTGGCCTCCCTATCGCCAGTGCACCTGAATCTGCTCTTATGTGATTGTCTTTCTAGAGTGAAATGTTGCACTTACAACATGTATCAAGGCTACAGTTATACTTGACAGGAATACATGAAGAGCTGACAAATAACTTGGAAATATTTATCTTTTAGAAAACTAAACTGTTTCAGGAATATTTTTTGGTACAAGCAATGTCTAAATAACAAGCAAAGCAGTAACCAAACAGAAGTATTTCTCTTTATGAGACACTTAGCCATCAAGCCCTAAAGAGCAAGCCAGTTTCAACCTTTGGATAGTGTTACATGTTCAGATTGCCAAGCCACAATGACAGTTTTAATTCAAAACTTATTTCACTTAGTTTTAGGCATTGACAGCATAAAGCAAATGAGAAAACCCTGGGCATATCCAGCGAGAGATTCTCAGCTCTATCGTGGACACCTTAAGATGCTTGCTAAGGCAGTCTATCTTACCCCACTAACTATCAGGAAATCTTAGATGATCTTTGACTAGATGCTAAACCAAACTGGCCAAAGATGAATCCCACACAAAGTTTAGCTAGCAAATAAGAGCAGTTACACTGCACAAGAAGATTCAAAGAGTTTCTTAGTTATATGTAAGTAATTTAAAGGATACATTTTTGATCAGCAGCAATGGAGGCTTTCAAAGCAGAGTCCTGACAATATCCTTAACTTTTATTTTATTTATTGTCTTTATTTCATTTATTTATTTATTTATTTATTCATTCATTTATTTTAACATATAAAACCTAGAGAAATCTGCATGTTGATTCTCTTCTTGTTTCTTAGCGACAACTTCCTGTTATGGATGTGGTGGGTTGGGCACTTACTTTAGACTAGAAAGACACTGCACAATCCAAATGGCAAAATATCTTTATATGAACCATTAACTAATAATCACAACAAAATCACGTCTGATCGTTACCAACTCTCAGCTAGTCCTAGGCCAATGACAACAAAGGAAATTGTTCTAAACTGTTCCCAAATTGTTCCCAAAATCACACTCACTTCTACTAACAGCTGGCATGTTTTATTTTGGGAATAAATAACGTCATAGGTACTCTGAAGCACAGTGAAATTCTTGGGGTCATGTGAGGTGGCAAATGTAGTAACTTAGCCAAAAGTTCATACCAGGCTGATTCCAGTCCCATATTGACAGCAGATGTCAGCATGTCTTAAGGGTTATGTATATTAGAAAGGAAAAAGTGCCTTGAGGCTTTGAACAGGATTCTGGGTACTTGTGAACACTCCAAGTGATCTAAATTTGTGAGCAACAGATTTTGTTGTTTTCATCACCTTATTTTTAAAATGTGTTGAAGAAGGTGTTTGTCACTGAACCAAAGGAGTAACAATTTAAATTTATGTATGGTCTCAATTCTGAGCAGTGCTGAATAGCCAGAACTCAAACATGGCTTTTGCTGGGGTTGGAAGAAGAAGTTGCTGTCATTTCTAACCAAATCCCATCGGAGAACAGTTGGTGGGGATGTGAACTTGAGATATGGAGGAAATAATTAGGTCATGATTCAAGAAGGCAACCTACTAATGAGATGAAAAATACCATGTAAACTTTTAGAATTGAAGTTATTAAATATAAAATAAAGGTTGAATATAAAAATTTCAGAGAATAGTATGTTATTACCAAATAGCTTTCAAATCTGTGCATAAAAAGACAGATTTTCATCCAGATTATTCAATCCTTATGCCATTTACTCAAGCACATACATCTGTTGAAGTCTTTGAAACTACTCATGAAAGTAGTTGTGTATAGATCATTAAAATTCAGCATAAGGATTATAGAATCTTTCCTCATATCATATAACCTTGAGTGACATGTTGGAAAAACATGTTACGCATATACAAACTGAGGAGCTGGGCCAATCGTTTAGCTTATCAAAGGAAGGGAAATTTATATTCACTTCAAGGATCAGCTCTGAAGGTACCTAGCGGTTGCTAATGCTTTCTAACAGTAGGGAATCAAGAATCACAAAACTTCATGTGGTGCCCACAAAGAACAATTACAGAATGAATGTGGTTCCAGCAACTACTAAACATTGAAGTCATGTCAGAAATACTGTGCACTTTTCCAAATGTTGTGTAATTAGGAGTGTGGCTGTAGTCAATAGCAGTGAAGACATGGTTACAACCTTCCCCAATGCTAAGAGAGAAACTTATTCATAACAAGTGAAATGGAAAAAGTTTTAAGATATGTTTGATTTATACAACTCTAATTGTTTATTGAGATTGCTAACATGCACCATACCTGCATTCATGATATATAAAATCAGAGAACACTTTATGGTCTGAAGGATCCCCAGCAAAGCAAAGAATATAGAATTATAGGCTTACTTTGATTTGATTCAGCTTCCTGCAGGTGCAAAATTGGTTTTAACAGCATATTTTCTTGTGTTTTGTATAGATGAGATAGGAAATCCCCTGAATGACATTTCTAGCATTTCTGGAGCCACTAACCACAATCACAATTATTACCACTGACGGTAGAGATGGGATTTATATAATCTAACTTTAGATTGAACCAGTCAGTCAAGCTTGTCTTTGTAGTCAGTGGAGAGAAAAAAGCTGATTTAGAGTGTCATTCCCACAACCAAAGACAGATGTCTTTAGGAACAGAAGATTCCACCAAAGAAGTGCTTTTTCTTCCCAGTAGCTATAATGAAAAGAACCAGGGAAAACTAAACAGATGTAGATATTTTCTGCATAATCTATATTGTCATGTATATTTGCTGAAATTAATTTCAGATAAGAGATTTTGTAACAGAATGGATAGTAGTTGTTTGCAGAGCAGAGACTGCTCCATTTCAGGTACCCCTTTACTGAACCTCTCTACTGCAGTTGACTAAAGCACAACTTCTGGAATACTATGCTATTAAAAACACTCACACCTAATTTCGACTTGGCATTTGCCTGGTTCTACGTTTTATGTCATATGTGTCTCCCTAATGGATTAAAGAGCTGAGCCAAAGGTAATTTCTCCTTTTAAAATGTTTACATGCTGTAATCAAGTAACTTCCTTGTCCTTATTTAGCTTAGGCTAAATAGCTTAAGCTCTTTAAGAGTCCAAACGTACTTTTCCAGCCTTAACATAATTTTTATGGCTCTTTTTAACCCATCATGCAATGTCTTTTTGTGATTTGAAACCAGGAGAACCTAGAATCAAACGGTCTGGTGAATTGAGGGGGATCAGATTTATTACAAGTTCAGTATGATATAGGTTGAGTGGGGTTAAAATTCACAAAGCATTTGCCACCCAGATGCTTCAAAGCATCTTAAAATCGTCTGTCCAAAAGAACTACTTCAAAAGATGAAATACAAGATTCTGATGTAATATGCAGAAGAAGGGGACAAATGAGTCTCATTTTACTGTGTTTCAAAGCTGTCTAAACATCAAATGAATGAAATTTTATCTTGAGCTTTTGTGTGTAAACATGTGCAAAAGAATGCAAAAAACCCAAACAAACAAACAAAAAATGAGCAGAAGAGAAAGAGAGTAATATAAGTACAATGTTCATTAAGCTCTGAAATGCATGCCATCAAGGGCACTCAACGATGACAACCTAGTTTGATGGCTATGTTCTACTCTTAATACATAGACAAGGTAAATAAAAAAAATGTAGTTACTAATCCTTAAACCAAATCGTTCTCTAAGTTTAGTCCTGGTGGCACCCCACTGACTGGTTCTCTTTATCAGGTACAAAATTGGCTATGTCAGTTCAAGTGATAGAAATATTAAGGATTTCCACATTTAGATTAATATTGACAACACAGCCAAATGTTTCCCCACGTTTGCAGATATCTCACCTCCACGAGCTACACTCAGTTCTGCTTACAAACCGTGGCTAGGATCCTGCTTCTTTTGTCTGGGAATAGGATTAAGTCTCCCAAATTTTAATGGAAGCCCTCTAGGCAGTTTTAAAGCAAGTGGTAGATATGGGAAAGGTTTTATAAACAATCCTGTTAGGTGTTAATAGGATCAGAATGATTACTTCTCCTATCATACTGAAAATGCACCCTCAGAGAGGGTTTTCTCCATGCTATTTATACTTAGGTAAGTCCTCTGCTGAAGTTTCAAACCAACCACAACTTCAAAGTAGTACAAGTCTGCACAGGGCAAAGAGGTGTTATGACACAATCTGCAGTGGAAGAATAAGCTTTTACATAATCTCTCTGAAATTTGGTACAGGTTTTGCACCATCCCACAAACCCCAGTTCCTGTTTATAAGGAGTGAAAAGAAACAATGTTCAGAAAGCAGAAAGTTCTGACTAGTTTGAGGTAGTAGAGAGTTGTCAATCAAACAGCCCAGGCTGGTCTACACATGCATCAGAGCTGGGCAGGGAATTCCAGAGTGATAGCCAACCAGCCTCCGCTATATTCCTTCCACAAGGCAAGAACGTTCCCCTTGAAGCATGCCACAGAGCGAAGTTTAGCCAAAACCAAACTGTTTTTTCAGGAAAGACAGCAAAACCCTCAGTTCTCACAGACAATTGTAAAAAGGTAAAGAAGTAAAGTATTTAAACTCCTGCTAGCTCGTTTGGAGCAGTGGGTAGTCTACCGGGCTCCTACCAGAAGCGCTTTCTACAGGATTTACACACCTCAGCAGGACACCCTGCTGATCAAAAAGCAAAGACAGTTCTCTCAGATGTGAGAATACGTATGTGTTCAAGTGCATACGCATACACACACAAATACTTCATATGCACACACATACCCATACACACACATATGTTAGCTGTCAGGAGATAAGGCTTTCCTGACCACTCAGTACAGTCATTGACACATACAAGGGTGTTACCCTTCAAGCATTATTCTCGAAGTCATCAATACAGAGTTCAACACTTCTCACTTTACAAGCAAGTAACATAATATTTATTCAAAAATATAGGAGAAAACCAAGATTTGTAATGTTACGGTGATGATCCCTGAACACGTCTAGAGAAATGCCCTTTTGCATTTTGAATATAAGACAAGGGATTTAACCAATAAATTTCATGCTTGGGGACAAGAATTTAGAATTCTCCAGCTGCTTAGTCTGGACATTCATTCTTTAATCCCTTTGTGCTGTATTTTGTGTTCATTCTGACACCCTTGCATAAACCAGACAATTTAAGGAATGTCTTACCACAGAAAGCATGTACTACCAATCCCGATAAAGTCTTGGTGAGGTTTATAAGACAGTGTTTGCTAATGACCAGAAAAAACAGTCAAACAAAAGAAGTGGTATTTTATGTTATTGCTTAGTATTTCCACTTGGAGCAAACTAATTGGACTAGAGTTCAAACTAAAATTTAGAAAGGCTAAGACAAGGTGGAGGAGTTGGGAATGAAGCAGTGAGGTTGAGCCTAGGAAGAAAGGCAGGGGGGAAGGCGCGATTTTATTTAATTGTTTCTCACTATCCAGATCTATTTTAATTTGTGATAAATAAAATTAATTTTCCCCAAGTCAAGTCTGTTTTGCCTGTGAGAGTAATTCATAAGTGATCTCCCTCTCCTTATCTCAACTCATGATCTATTTCATCTTCTTTTCTCCCCTTTGTCTTGCTTGAGGAGAGGGGAGTGAGAGAGTGGCGGGGTAGGCATCTGGCAGCTGGCAATGGTCAGGTCACCACAATATCAATTTCTTTATTCCATACTCCGTATTATTTTGGAATCAGACTTTTCTATCCCAAAGCATCTCTTTTTTGCTGTAAGTTTCTCTCAGTCATTTATTGCCCTCATAGTCTCCTCTCTAAATGCAGGCGTTATTTTGAACCTTGGCTTCAGTAAGAGTCTTTCAAGCACATTGCTCTATTTCTAATTGTCCTCTTCTTCATTTTGTTTTATTTTATACCTCCTCTACTTCTTAGAATTTAATATTTCCCATCTTTATCCTGAATAAAGTCTGGCTATGATGTGAACCAAAAATAAAGTATCCTATGGCATTCCAGATGTTAAATGCAACTAGACACCATGCAGTAAAGACTATTGTCTTACTACTGAGCTTTTGCATTGCATTTCATAAAAAAAAGATCATAGGAAGTCTATGGGACTTATCCTAACTCTATAAGATCTCAGGTTCCATGACACCGACATAAGGAATAAGCATAACAGTTAGATATTTAAACCACTTTAATGCAGATCTTCAGGTCAACATCTCTCAATGCCTTGAATACTACATTACAGGGAATGAGAAACCTGTGCAAACTCTGGAAATCAGGGACAACAAAGAACTGAGAGGCCATATGATCCGTGTGACAGGCAGCTGTGAAAACCTTCTGGCCATTGTCGTTAAGTACCTTGGTTAAGTTTTCCCACAGTGAATGAGAACTTCAGGAGCTGATCTGAAAGACAATTTTAAAGTTAACACTTCTGAATTTAAAAAAAATTGCAGAATCGAACACTTCATGTCTGAGTAATGTCAACAGTATCATTAGCTCATATATTAAACTCATATTAGTCTGAGATACTCACAAGATATGAGTAGCTGAATGATGAAAATGGTAAACTATATATTTATAGTTTTTTTGAACCAGACTTTTCTACCCCAAAGCATTGCTTTTTTGCTTCATATCAGCTTCTCTTAGTCTTTTATAGGCTTCATAACTTCTTCCTCAGATGACTGAGATAAATTTGCAGATATTAACATGGGAAATGAGGACAAGAAGTAGCAAAAGAGCACGAGGTGGGTCTGCAAAATCTAATGCATAGGCAATGGAGGCTGGCAGCAGGGGTTGACCAGACATAATAGATAACCTCTTGAAACTGAATGAGGGGTGGGTGATTGCTTCAGCTGAGGGACTGAAAGAGACCTGATACCATACAGGCCACTGAACTGAAAAAGTAATTATCTTCACAGCACAGACCAGGAAGCGTAACCGTCACACAATATTCTGAAGAACCTTTTCAAACAGAAAACACTGGAAATGCCAGGAGCAACACTACTAAATCCTGCATATTTCCACTAATATATCTAAGTACTATCAATTATTTCAAGATCCTCTCCCAATATCTGGCAGCTATTTCACCTAGTTTTACTTCTGATCTAATCTTACTGATACATAGACTTTTGCATAGCAAAGTTCTGGATAGCTTTCTAGACATTCTTATTTTTCATATTCACTATTTAGAGTCCAAACAGCAAGCAGACTCCTAAATATCACATCTCTGTACAGTGTCTAACAATAAGAGAAATAAATCTACGTCTCTCACTCTTTAGACTTGACCCATGACCCTTCCTTGTTCAAGTCCTTCATCTTACACCTTGTATTACTTTTCCTACAAAAATTTGGATTTTGATATTCTATTTACTTATGCCTTCGATTTCCTCTTGACTGTTGAATGCTAAGACGTTTGGCACAAACTGGACTTTAATAAATATCTAGGGTTTGAAGAAGTATAATGTACGCATATAATTTATGATCAGACTCGATCAGGTAAGATATTAAAGACTCTAGATTCCACCATTTTACAGATGCAGTTGGTATTTTATACAAGCATTTCTGCTAGTGATCTAAGAGGACATTAAAGATGTAATGAAAGAACTATGCATTCCCCAAGTCTTAAAGCAATTTCTTTATGCTAAAATGGCAAATATCATGACAAAAGTTTCTCAAAATGTCACCTAAAAAAAAAAAAAAAAGAAAAACAGTAATACACCTAAAATGGGCCATTCAGAAATGCTCAGTATTGCCGAGGACTGTTTTAGTGAAGTCAGTACATCTTACAACTCATCACAGTCATAAGACAGAATTAAAATAACAGGTGGTTGGGTTTTTTTTCTTCCTGAGAATATCTTCCAAATCTGGTTTTAGAAGGTTGAATAGATATGGTATATCAAACCGAAGACATCTTTGATAGGAAAACAGAAACACTGAAATAAGTATTTTGGTGGGGATTTTTCATTTGTTTGGTTGTTCACATGCTGATGAATGAATAAAGATATGAAATTTCAAAGCAGAAAATATGTGGATGTTTAAAGTCTAGAATTAGGAATGTAAAAGTTATCATCCTTGTTAATATCAACCGGTTACCTAAATAGCCTATGGTGATAGCATTAGCACAGATTGCTTCTCAAACATAGAAGAAATAACTTAGAAGATTAAAAGAACTGCAATTAAGGTTTGCTTTTATGATGCTTTTTTTCCTGCTTCAATGAGGGGGGTTAAAAATTATATGTGTGCCTACGCATGTATGATTAAAAGTGGTAAAAATGTCTGGATTCTGTTTGTTCTGCTGATTATTAGAAAATAAACATATTCTCCAGTACTCCCTGGAAAATTTATTAAATTGAATTATCTCTAGTAAAGCTAGATTAATGGCAATTTTAAAGTTAGCACTCTGATTTTTTAAAAAAAAGCAGAATTGAAAACTTTGTGTGTAATGTAAACAGTATCATTAGCCCACATATCAAACTCATGCTGGCCTGACATATTCACAAGGTCTGAATAGCAGAATGATGAAAATAATAGCAATACATTTATGCTTATCCATGAATACAGAATGTGTTATTATGCAGAGAACAACTTCAAGACTGGGACTTCCTAAATGGAAACAAAATAAATAGTTCCTATTCACAATCTAAAAAAGAATCTTAAAAATTCTGGATTCCAAACAATAGTACATATAATAACATTTGGGAGAGACCATAAGTTTGCACACAAAGTCAAAGAATCACAGAATAGTTGAGGCTGGAAGTCATGTCTTGAGATCATCTAGTCCAATCCCCACTCCCAAACAGTGTCGCCTAGAGCTGGTTGCCCAAGACCATGTTCAGCCAGGTTTTGAATGCCCTCGAGGATGGAGACCCAACAACCTTGCTGGGCAACCTTTTCTACTGATTGACAACCCTCACAGCAAATAAGTTCAGACAAAATATCTTGTATCTTTGTGTCCATTGCCTCTTGTCCTGTCACTGGGAACCACTGAGAAGTCTCTGAATCTGTCTTCTTCACTCCCTACCATCAGTTATTTATAAATTGAGAAGATCTCCCTGACATTTCTCTTCTCCAGGCTGAATGGTCCCAGCTTTCTCATCCTCTCCTCATGTGAGAGATGCTCCAATCCTTCAGTCATCTTGGTGGCCCTTCACTGTACTCTCTCCAGTATGTCCATGTCTCTTGTCCTCCCCCCCAGAACTGAACCCAGCACTCCAACTGTGTCGCACCAGTGCTGAGTAGAGGGGAAGGATCACATCCTTCAATGTGCTGGCAAATCTGTTCCTAATGCAACTCAGAAGGCTGTTTGTTGTCCTTGTTTGCCACAAGGGCACACTGCTGACCCATGGTCAATGTGATTGTAACGATTCACAGTTGATCCTGAGTCAGTTGTGACTTCAGTTCTCTCAATGTGTTGTCCACCAGGACCTACAGGTCCTTCTCTGCAAAGATTTTCTCCAGCTTTTCAGCCCACTGGTCAGCCCCCAGCCTGTGGTTATTCCTCCAAAGGAAGTTGTTGGCCACAAACGAACATTTCTGGTCCGTGGTCTATTTGTTGTCCACTAGGACCCCAAAGTCCTTCTCTGCCAAAATGCTATCCAGAGTTATTCGTCCTTAGGTGCAGGACTTGGCATTTCCCTTTGTTGAACTTTGCCAGACCCCTGTCTGCACATTTCTGTAGCCTGATGGATTCCCTCTGAAAGGTAACACAACATTCTGGTCTAACAACCACTCCTCACAATTTTTTATCAGCTCTGAACTTGCTGAGGGTGTACTTTGTCCCATCATCCATGTTATTAATGAAGTTGAACACTATTGCCCCAGTATACACCCCTGAGGTACACCAAGGATGACTGGCTTCCAGATGGACTTCAGCCCACTCATCACATCCCTTTGAGCCTGGCAGTTCAGACAGTTTTCAGTCCATCTCACTGTCCACTTATCTAGCCCATACTTACTCAGATTGTCAGCAAAGTATCTTTCCTCATTGAATCTTCATTCACCTGTGTCAGGAAGTTGTCACCAATGTACTCCAGAAACATCCTGGATTTCTTGTGCCTTGCTGGGTTGTCCCTTCAGTATAAACTGGGTTGAAGTTTCCCATGAGGACTGCAAATGGGAGGCGTTTTTTCAGTTGTATGAAGAAGGTCTCATCTACTTCTTCCTGATCAGGCCGTCTGTAGCAGACACCCACCACAGTGTTGCCCATGTTGGTCTGCCCTTTAAACCTTTAAACCGAGTGACTTCATGGCAAAGGCCAACAGTATCCTAGGCAGCACTGCCAAGTGTGCATCCAGCAGGTCCAGGAAAGGGATTCTCCTCTGCCATTCATTGCTTGTGAGACCATATCTAGAGTACTGCCCAGCTTTGAGCTCTCCAGGACAAGCAAGTCTTTGACAAATTTGACAGAGAGTCCAGCAGACAGACACCAAGATGGTCTAGGGAATGGAAAATACAGGTATAAGGAGAGTCTGAGAGAGCTGAGTTAATGCAGAGAATAAGAGAAGACTGAAGTGAGACCTAATTGCTCTCTACAACTACCTAATGAGAGGCAGATTTTTCTCGGAGTTGCGCAGTGATGGGACAAGAGAAAATGGACCACATTGGAATACAGAAAACTCCAGTTAGACATGAGGGGGAAAAAAATCTCCATTAGGGCTGTCAAACACTGGCACAGGTGCCCAGGGAGAGTGGAGAGTGTAGAATCTCCATCCTTGGACTGGCCTGAGCAATCTGAGACAAGTTGCCCCTACTTTGAGCAGGTTGGACCAGATGATCTCCAGAGATCCCTTCTGACGTAAATTATGCTATTATTCTGTGATTTTGCAGTGAAAAATTCCCCAAAGTGTTAGTAACATCATGGGGCTTGAGTTTCAGAAAATACTGGACAACAGATGCCTGGAATTGAAACAACAGCGGCTCACAACCCCAAACCAACAAGCCGTAGTATATAACATCTGCAGACTGGAAGTTTCCTAAATGATAGTAGTCAGTCAGAGAAGGAGACATCCAATCAAAAGTAGATTAAAGCATCTTTGTTCATTGTTATTAATTTAGGTGATGATGATGATGGTATATTTGGAGCTGAAAGGATGCTTGGGATACTCCAACACTGTTGGGAGGAAAGGGCATAGAGACAGTACAAGCTTTTCACAACATTACAGATACGCACATTTCCTACATTTTATTACAGTTATGTACAACCGAAAATTATATACAAGTTCTTAACTTCTTTTTGCATAATACTGAAGAAAACCATTTTAACCTGGTTTTCAGATTAATGGAGACTTTAAATCATGGAAGAACTGAGGTAGAATTTAAAATGTTGTAAGAAATATTTGTCAGAGTATTGGCTTTTGAAACTTTGTAGTGGTATGCCTAGAAATAGGTTTCTTCAGTCAACTCCAGATATGAAAAGCTTTTCATCATTACAGTTTCACAGGTATATGAGATACTTCTTGAACCTTCAGAGAGGATAAATTTAATTTCACAGAATTTGCTAAGCTGAACCTTTCTCTTGTTTGTCACTGTCTGGAGTAGAAACTGAAATTTCGCTTACAAATATTTAAGTGTTGTGCCAATACTTCTAAGATAGATAAGTCAAACAAGACCAGTACAAACACAGAAGTGAAACAAGTACATAAATATTTTTCTTCCCTATATTTTCATCTATGCCTTTATAAAAATGAAAAACAAACACACACCACTGGCTGTATTAAATATCCATGAAAACTCATAAGAGTAGCTAGTGTTAAGATTAAAACAGATGCCTGCCTACTGACTATTTTACTTTTCTCTTTGTTTTGCCACCAGTATTAACTTTTGCCACAACACTGGAAAATTGTATTACAGAAAGGGCTGAGACTCAGACCATCTAAGGCATTAAGTACCTGACTCATGCTGAGCTCTGCCAGTTAGATCTAACTGCTACCAAAGATTCAGGCTGAGAAACTTTGCAGCATCTCTGAATAATTTCCTTGTAGGGCACATAGTTTCTTAATGGAACTGCTGAAGCATTAAAAAGAAAAGTTAGATGAAAACCATCAAGGTGAATAAAACTTCTCTTTATTTTAGCGTATAGAAATTCGAAGCAGAACTAAAGGAAACACAAAGGGGAATGTATGCTAATGAACAAGCTCAGTATCTCTAAACTACGTTATATTAAGCCTACTGATTAAACAGATTTGATGAGCCATTTTCCTAGGATTTTATCATCATTCATACTGAATCTATGCTTCAGCAGAAGCCAATCAATCCTTTGTCAGGAGGTCTGTGGTGGGTTGCCCTTGACTGCCTGCCAGGTACCCACCTAGCTGCTCTTTTTCTCCCCAGTCCTTCAGCAGAACAGGGAGAGAATATAAGATTAAAATCTCATGGATCTAGATAAAGGCATTTTAATGGGTGGGGGGGGGGGCGGGAAGCGAAGGCTGCAGGTGCATGCAAAGCAAAATAAAATATTTATTCTCTACCTTCCATCAGCAGTTGATGTCCAGCCACTTCCTGGGAAGTGTGACCTCAGTACACATAGTGGTTGCTTCAGAAGATTAATGCCTCAGTAACAGATGGCCTCTCACACACTTCCCCTGAGTTTTATTGCTGAGCACGATGTCATATGGTATGGAATATCCTTTTGGTCAGTTTGAGTCAGCTGTCCCAGCCGTGTGCCCTCCCCAAGTCTTGCCCACTCCTGGCCTCTGGGGGCGGTGGGTTGGAGAGACAGCCTTGATGCCGTGCGAGCGCAGCGAGAGCCCAAAACGTTTGTGTGTTATCAACACCATTGTAACTACAAATACAAAACACAGCACAACATGGACTGCTATGGGGAAAGTTAACTCCATCCCAGGCAGACCTAATCCAGGGCCAAATATCAGGGTTTTTGGTAGGTCATTTCTGTCTGTTGGAACACCTACTGAGTCTGTTGTATTCCATATTTACTTGGCAAAAAGCAAAGCACAGCTCAGTTCTCCCTGGCAGTGGTATAGAAGCTGTAACAAACAGTTGCTGCAGGTTTATTTTCCTTTACTGAGTACACCTTGCAGTCAAGACTGTTTTCTGTGTTTATTCTGCTTACATTGAATAGCGGCTGAAGGAATGCTGCAGAAGAATTGGCATGACAGTTATATAGCTGTCCAGGAGGAAATTAATGGCTTCCTGGTCACCGTTTGCAGATTACTGCTTGCCAATATTTATCATCACTTGCAATCAACATGCAAAGAAGAATATAACTGTATCCCTGAACTGATTCCACCTCTTTTACCAGAAAAACACAAAAATCTGTCTTTCCTTTCAAAAGAACAAGGAAACCTAGTACCCAGAGTGTTACAGGTCAGGCCCTGCTTTATGTGCCTTTCTGCCTAGGGAAAGGAAAGGTTCCCAAGGCAGGAATTTGCCTTGTCAAACCTCAAAATTCAGAAAATGGTATTGACAATATGTTATAAAAATACTGCAGGGTTTTATGCACCGTTTTGCTTCTTGGAGTTAACCTTATACTAGTAAGAAAAAGTTCCCAGACATTTAAAGTGGAATGCAAAAATGCCCTTATATGTGTACAATTTTAAGCCTGATCATACTGCAGGAGAAATGATATATGAATGAATTGTTTCATTCACAGAATACCTGTCTTCCCTGATGTCAGTTTTTTTCGAACCAAGTGAATTGTTTCTCAGTCCTTTGTTCCCCCACACTCTGGATTTCTTTAGGTATAACATATACTGACTTCCAAGAATGATGGAAGGACTCAAGACTAAAAACTTGAGCATATCTCTATGAAGAAAACTGATTAAGAGCACTAAAGAGAGAAGTATATCAACTATAATGAGCATTTGCACTGGCTGTTTTCCCAATTCTTCCTTCAAATTTCTCCGCATGTGCTTCAATCCTTCCTTCCGCACACTCACAGGCTGTCAGTTACCAAGAGCACAATGCAGTGAAAGGCTCACTGTGAGAGAGATGAGATTCTTACTTAACTAAACAGAAACCTTTTTCTTAAGTTTTCTTTAAGAAACCTTTTATTAACTAAACAGATATATTTTTTTCTTCTGAGAGCTCTTGAAAATCCTCATACCTCTGAGTTCTGTATTACTGTATACAAGTCTGCTGTTATTGCCTGAGGACTCTTACCAAAACCAATAGAAGGAGAATCTGGAGGTATGAAACACACCTCAATAACAAAAATAAACCCACAAAAAATCAGCAAAATTATTCAGGGAAATATTTTGTAGGTGTTTGTTATCAGTGAGCATTTTCTTGGTGGCCCTTTGGCATCCAATAAGCCCCAAAGAATCCATCTCTGTAAGATAAATTTTAGGATAATGCTGAAGCAACTTTGGAAAAAAACCCTCCTCTGTAATGTCTATTCCATCACATAACAATTGTGACTTTAGTGAATTAATACAGTTAATAGGGAGTGCTCAGCAGTCTGAGGCAGCTCCACTAATCTGTTACTTTTCCTTAAGATAAATCTTTGCATTCAAAATAATACAGGGAGTTTGAGTCAAGTCATTTGTTCTCTCTTGATGAGTTTCCCATTCCAACATACCTTGAAGATAGTCATCATGTTTTAAAGCTGCCCTTCAATAAACTGCTCCTTTTTTTTTGTCCTCTCCAGTGGTGCTTGCCCACCCCAATTACTGTTTTAAGCAATCGTTTCACAGACTTATGAAAATGAAATATCCTCCTCTGCCCACCTGCTTCTGCCAGGAGCTGAGAACACCTCCCACATTCCATATTTCATGCTATAATTAGAACAAATATTTGAAATACAGATACTCTCTACTTCTCCTGCTGCAGTCTCTTGTTCTTCTCCTGTCACTCCCCTGCACTGCCTAGAAAGACTTTGAGAGCTTACAGAAAATCAATTTTTCTGCTTTTTTTACCCAAGGCTTTGGGTTTTGCACCTCAGCACAAGAAATATTAAAAAGCTTTGTTACACACGCTTGTGGATCTGTGCAGGACCTGTATTGTCCTCAGAGCCACCAGCAGATCCTTTAGCTCATTCTGTACTTCACCTGCTCCCTCTGTATTCGCATCTTTGTGAGCCCTGGCAAGCAGATATTCTTACACTAATTACTCCATTTGAAGCAGACAATAGATGCTGTGATGCATTTCAGTCTGACTAAAACATCCCTTGTTTATTGCTCCATCCTCCAGAAAGATCCTCATGCTGGAGGTGGACCATGGAAGGCACATGACATTTTTGTTGCTTTTAAATCAGTCAACATTGCTCTGGATACAGCAGAGGCTATCGCTGAACGCTGTTCCCTATATAGCTCTTCGCTGCTGCCAGACCCATAACAGCATTGTTAGTCAAGGGTCAGACCCACAGTCCCTTACAGGCATGTTCTCTGTTCTACCTGCCTTGTACAGCTGAACCCAGTACTTCAGCACAGGGCCAGACTGAAGTTCCACTCTTGATAACAGCAGCCTCTCTGAAGTAGGCTAAAACACAGCAACAGAGCTACCAGAAATGAGCAGAGGGATGAGTTCATATTTTTCCTGTCAGTCATCTGTACACTTGAAAACAAATAGCAAGCCAACAGCAACATATCATGCATCTACTAAGATGCCTGCTATGTCTTCCCACCCCCATCATCATGACTCTTCTACAGACCTGCTGAAGTCCCACAAATCTGCCAGACTGTGAGCAGGCAAGAAGATACTCTAGGATAGTTGTAATTTTTATTGTTAGATGTGGTTTAGGCAATAAAGGCTGCTTTTCATTCCCATCATACCTATTATTCTTCCAATCTTTTGTTTAATGTTTCTGAGACTATGACACCCTTGAATTATTAAAGGGATCTAGCCTATGAAGGAGAAAAATGCTGAGGCAGGAGGGAGGAAGCACATTGGTTTTACTGGAAAGACACCCTACAGATCCAAGTTTGAAACAACACTCATGTAGAGCATCTTCCACTGGGGCAGCTCCCAAGACACTCTCCATTAAGAAGGGAAATGTGGGTAGGTATCCTTATTCTGCCTTTCCTTCAGTGACTGACACATCAAGGAGTGGTCCTGGAACGCTGATAAGCACAACTGAAAAGCATTCCCGCTCCTGTCACCAACTGTGTCCTTGACACCTCTTCTGTCTGTGTTTCCAGTTATAAGGAAAAGATTGGCCTGGAAAAAGAAGTCAAGGTGGGAGTCCACCTGAATCCTCTATAAAAACAGCAGTTCTTGTGAGGCATGGCTGTTAAGAAATTCGCTAAGATCATATTCAGACTGCCTACTAGGAAATGTCCAATTTTTTTCAGTTGATCAGTATATAGGTGCTACTTGAATTCACTGATAGCATGAAGAGTGGAGGTTTGGAAGGCATGGGGCTCTATATCTTTGTTTTCCTGACCCCACATAGACACTTATGTCTATCTTAGGAACTAGAACAGGTGGTGGAAGTACAGCCTTCTATGTAAATACCTCTATTTGTTCCTTCCTCCTTTGCTTGCCTTATTGAAATCTGAAATTCTTCCACTGCTTTATCTGTATACAACTGAGAACCATGGGGCCCTCATCTTGTTGTCCAGAATAGTAAGATGAATTCAACTGTACATGCATGCTCATAACTGGGATAAAAGAACACTGAAAATTGAACATTAGAAATTGAAAGAGTGAAGTAGAATTGTTTGTGGAGTCTGGAATCAGTTCTATCTTGTGTTTGCATGCTCTATGATTACAGCTGCATTTCTGGTACAAACAGGAATACTCTTACAAAACTTCTTGTATGCCCAGTTAGCACTGGGCATATTTTGATACAATAATTTATTTTATAGTTTTGCACAGTCTTTCCTAAGCTATCACTGGCTGATTCAGGCTTCATTTCCACAAAGTAGTAACGTGTGTCTTTCCATCACTACATGTAGGATTTGATCAATGCATTTCCCTTCTGCGGTTGGTTGTACCATGGTCTGGCCCCGGTGTCAATCTATCTGACATATTGTTGTGGTGCACACCCAGATCTGGGACTTGGAAGCACTCCCACATATGCAAGATTAGACTTAGCGTTACAAAGTTAATAAAAACTTTTTATTTACTTCCACTTTAAAATGAATTATTCATTTCATTATGAATTATTTTAAGATGTTCAGCCATACATTTTTGTGGTTATGAGTGTACAATTTCAGAGAAAACAAAAGAAGATCAGTTTGTTTAGCCTAGTGAAATGGAGTCTGAAAGCTGAATTGCTCTCTGTAAATACACCAGAAAAGTAAACACCAGAAGAGAGAGAAGAGCTGTTTAAGCTAAGGACAATATTGGCACAGACAGGGAGAAAAACCTGATTGTGAATACCAGGTTTACAGCTGCAAGAACCTGAGTGGTTTTCAGTTAGTGTGGGAGGGGATGAGAAAGAAAAAATCTGAAAAAATTTAGGATTCTGTGATATATTTGCCTGACATACCAGGGTTGAAGTCAAGTATCCAAGAGGTTCCCTCCTGTACAGTGTTCCTATATTTTATGTGTTTATCTTCAGAATGGCTGAGACATCTGGCTGAAAATATCAGCACAGTGCAGAGATACTCAGCTTGGAAATATCAATCCAAATGGTTTATTCTTACTCACAATAGGAAATTGCCAGTAGTAAGCATCTGACAGTCATCTTAATGAGTGGTACTACAAATCTCCCCCACGCTATCAGTAAGTGTAGCCTACACAGGTTTGCCTTAAAATAAGAGACTCAAGATTTAGGAAGGTGTAGATGACAAATAGTTAAATAGCATCCTTAAATCCAGCCACATTTCCTTTCAAATCAAACTCTAGGCTCCCAATTTGTTGTGAATGAGTGGTTTAGGCTGCTTAAAGAATCATCGTCACGGATATTGGCAAAAGCGATTTTAATAAAAATTTTTAAAATAAAATGTGACATAACAGAATTTGATGGCAAGGTTCACTCTATTACTTACTAAAACATACAAAGGAAAATCAAATTAAAATCGAATCAGCATGATTTATACAGAGAGAGAGAGAGAGAGCGGAGAAACCAAAGGGGTAAAGAGTAGGGAAGACCCTCCTATTGAGTCACAAGGTTTAGAATGGACTCCCTGGCTTTCTAAACTTCTCAAAGAGGAATTTAGGTGTGGGTGAATCCAGATTTAGTCTCAGACTTGGTCAACAGTTTGTATCTAAAGGAAAAGAGAGGGTACCAGGAATAAAGAAATCCTCCCTTTGCGTCACGAGGTTTGGAGTAGACCCCCCTGCTTTCTAAACTCCTTCACAGAGAGGAGTCTAGGTGCGGCTGAGTCCAAGCCTAGTCTCAGACTTGGTCAACGGGCTTTATCTGAAAGATTATATGTATTTAGCAGCAATTTAAGGTTCATTCACAGTTTGAGGTAAATCATAAGATTTTTGCAACACTTAATCATGGATTAGTTTAAGATTTACAAAGTGAGCTAATCACAACAATAACTTGATTACAAATCAATTCACACATGCATGTACACGGATATATATATACACAAAGGTATACCCGTTAAAAACTCTCCTCGAGTTCCGCGAAAACACTCACTTCAAATGTCTCAGCATTTCTCAGCAGGCCACGGTTGAGCCTCGAGGAGGAGAGGGTTTTAGACCAGATCCCATCGCCAGCTTTCAGTGGCAGTCTTCCAAATTCTCCAGTTTGTAAAACTCTGAGACATGTCCCACTCAGAGGGAGATGCTGGTCGCAGCCTGCTGTGGTCCAGGAGTGCTCAAAGGGTCTCACTTGGGACCACTGTTTATAGATTTGCAAGATGATTGGCTTTAGTCATTAGTAAAATGATGGAATTTCAGTAACCATGGTGGTGTTCCACTTGGGTTACAATCCTGATAAGGAGTGCTCCAGGGCTGTCAGGGAATGATGGATCATCCCATTCTTCTTGCTCTCATTACCTGCCTCGGTCAGGTAATAGGAGTGCCTGGTACAGTCAGTGCTGTTCCCTGCCTCAACCATGCAAGAGTTCCTGGTCTTAATCACCCAACTCATTACACAACTCATGCCCTAGCTGGCATGTCTGAGATCATAGAGCGGTCCAGGGAAGAGGGGAAAGATATGCACCACCACACAACTCTTATGCTTGCCTATAGCTTAGTGAACAGATTTTGTTCTGTAAGTGCACAGCTGTAAATACACAAATATTTCTAAAAGTGACCCCCTTATTTTTTGTATATACTTGTGGAGGTGTTGATGGTAGTTGATTAAGGTGATCAGATAGGATTGTGAAGTCTATCCCAGTGTCTCCAGAGAAGCACTGATTTTTTTTTTCCCTGTGGGAACAGAAATAGCAAGGGAGTCTAACACCAGGAAAGATTAAGACCTGGTGTTATTGTGACATTAGTGTAGTGCAGACATGCCAAAAGTACTTTAAAAAGATCTAGTTCATTTGCTAAATCATAGATGGTGCTACTATTAGCACTTCAGCTATGACTGAAAAGGATAGATCACCACAAATTCCAGCTAAGCATGACTTTTGTATTTGAGAGGTGCAGTAGGGGAGAAAAGAAAGGTGCAGAAACCATCCATGAAAGGACCTAGCGTTATGTCTTCATCAGCTGTCAATATTGTTTATATTTGGAAGATGGATAGTACATTCTTGTCCTGTATTCCAATTCATAGCTTTTTCGATTTGTTTCCACGTGCAGTAAGCAGGATAAATGTGTTCATGATATTGTCCCTACACTTCTACCCACACACTGGCTAGCTTATTTAAAGCTACCTCTGCTGTCTCACTGATAGTACCTTTGCCTGAGTATTGCTGTGTTTGACCTAGCGTTCAGTCAGCAGCATCTTATGTTAAGGGAAGAAACATGTACTCATCATAGTCCATCAAAATAAAATACAGAAGACGAGCAGACAATTCTGTGTCTATGAAGAATGGAGAAACACTTACTATCATAAGAGTGAAGACCAAGCAATTCAGCAGATAGATAGCAAAGGGAAACAGCAGTTTTGAGAGTGGCTGTTGTTGCCAGTGAGACTCATCCTAATCCACACAGAAGAGCAGAGGCCAATGGCTGTTCTCTGCCTGATTAAGGATTTGCCTGCCCAGTTTGAATTCGATGAGGCATCTCAGGAGGCTGGTAAGTCTGACAAAGCATGTGCCTTATTTATATGTACAAGGACTGCATTCAGTCTTGAGACTTGCATGATAATTAATACTAATAAACAAATAAATAAAAAGCCTGTTCCCTGTGTGTAGAGAAGGTACCCAGAGATACCTGAACCACAGTAAATCAGATAGATAGCTTTCCAATGGATCTGCTGCAGCAGACACATACTGAAGGAGAGAACATGAACCAGGTTTCCTGATGCCATAAGTGTTGCTTTTAGTAATAAGTTCATGCAGAGAAAGTTGTCTCTAAAAACCTGTCCTGCTAGTGGAGTGTTCTTCTCATAAAAAAACCTCAGGGATTCTGCTCAGAAACACTGTACTTAGTGTAGTATTATGTTTTAATTTCTGTAGCAGTGTACTGGCCAAAGGCCCTATGCAGGGCATTTGAGTAGAACTACAGGATCAGTGAAAAATCTTAAATGGAAGTGCCATAGATTATTATCTCAGTTCTTCTCTAAATCCCTGTTTATTTTACTGTTACTGCCTGGAATAAAAACATATTGCTGAGCTGCTAGCCAGCATATAACTTCGTAGTACTGGGAGTAGAAAATTCCACAAAGGTCATAATCAAAAACTTTGAGGTTTACTGGGAAAGCCCTACCACACTAGGAAAAGAAGCTTGTTCTTCAACAAACTCAGCTGCTAGATGAGGAAATACCATCGTCATTAATTTATTGTCCTGGAAAGATGAAAAAGTCAGTGATCAGGATTAGCACTATAACACTTGGCTTCCAAAGGAGTGTGACTGGTCAGGTGTCTAAGTTATTCCCGGTAGTTGTACTCCTGGTTTCACCCGAAACATTGCCAATTAAAACAAACAAACAAGAGCAAAATGCGGCACTTCAATAAAATTATTATATTCAAAATATGAATAAAACTTGGCTGTTAACTGCGTGCATCCAAACATCTACTTTAACAATATGCTATGTCTGAAGGATCACAGAATCACAGAATCACTACGGTTGGAAAAGACCTGTAAGATCATCAAGTCCAACCTGGGGGGGGGGGGGGGGGGAACAAAACACACCAAACCACCACACAACAACAACAAGCCACAACACACCAAAAACCAACCCGCCCAACACCACACAGCACCATGTCCATCAAGCTACATCCCACAATGCCACATCCACACGCTCCTTGAATACCTCCAGGGAGGGTGACTCTACCACCTCCCTGGGCAGCCTGTTCCAATGTTTCACTACTCTCTCAGTAAAGAACTTTTTCCTAATATCCAGCCTGAACCTCCCCTGGCGCAACTTGAGGCCATTTCCTCTAGTCCTGTCACTAGTCACTTGGGAGAAGAGACCAACACCCACCTCTCTGCAACCCCCTTTCAGGTAGTTGTAGAGAGCAATAAGGTCTCCCCTCAGCCTCCTCTCCTCCAGGCTAAACAACCCCAGTTCCCTCAGCCGCTCCTCATAAGACTTGTGCTCCAGACCCCTCACCAGCTTCGTCGCCCTTCTCTGGACACTCTCCAGCACCTCAATGTCTTTCTTGTAGTGAGGGGCCCAAAACTGAACACAGGATTCGAGGTGCGGCCTTACCAGAGCCGAGTACGGAGGCATGATCACCTCCCTACTCCTGCTGGCCACACTATTTCTGATACAGGCCAGGATGCCGTTGGCCTTCTTGGCCACCTGGGCACACTGCTGGCTCATATTCAGCCGGCTGTCGATCAACACCCCCAGGTCCTTTTCTGCGGGGGAGCTTTCCAGCCACTCGTCCCCAAGCCTGTAGCGTTGCCTGGGGTTGTTGTGGCCGAAGTGTAGAACCCGGCACTTGGCCTTATTGAACTTCATCCGGTTGGCCTCGGCCCATCCATCCAGCCTGTCCAGATCCCTCTGCAGAGCCTTCCGATCCTCCAGCAGATCAACACTCCCACCCAACTTGGTGTCGTCTGCAAACTTGCTGAGGGAGCACTCTATCTATTTTGTTCTTTACTCATCCTTCTCTCCAGAATGCCATTTTCATACTTAGGAATATTAACATACATTTAGAAATTGCACTCTGGGCTTAGGCATTATCACATCCCTCTTCCACCGTTAGTCCAAGGCTGTGCAGATAGTTTTTGCAGTTCGAAACAGTCTGCAAGAGGTAAATAGTTGACTCTGCATGGTAATCAAAGATGTTCTTGACTGAAGGGACATTTACAGAGATCATAACTCTGCTGCAGAAGTCTTGCCCTTTAGTTCCTCTTTAGCATTCTTGTGTGCCACAGAAATTCTGTCACTAATTTCCAATTTTATAGTTCAGTCTGAGTGACAGTACATTTGAAGTCCCACTCATTAGTTCTCCTGGTAATCGAAATAATCCTTACACATCAGGGTGCATATAAAATATATTCCTGTGATTATAGAACCCTGAAGACTAATAGCTGTACATGTCTCCAGCACTGCCTTCAAAAGGATAAAACATTAAAACAAATAATGCTAGACACAGCTAAGCAGGAGACATTTAGTATAATAAGAAAATGTATTCACTTTTTCCTTAGTACATTTTCATGAGAGGGTCTGAAAGGATTTTAAAAGCTTTGCTGTAAATAGGTTTCCCAACATAGCTGTCTGATAGCTCCAGTACCTTGACAGGACCCCAAAATGCATCAACCCCCACAGAGGCATGCAGAAATCAGTATTGTGCAACAATTTAGGCCAACAAAAATCTGAGGCAAAAAGGTGTATTTTGACAGACAGTAGGCGCATTTACAAGAAATTGTTTTGAAAAGCAAATTGATGAATGGATCTAATGAAGACCGTGCCTTTTTTAGGACTGTTGGCACCCAATTTGTTCAGGTAGCTATACTGATTGACTGAACTAGGACCTCAGTTGTAGCAGCTAAGCGCTGTCATCTCTGATTAGCAATGCTGCTTCTGCAGCTGCTTGCCTCGGGCACCTTTTCAAACATTGGAAATATTCCTGGAGGTTTGAGCAAGCTTAACTGATTAGGTGGAGGGCAGTAACAGTGTAGGACAGAAACTCATTATTAAGGGGCAAATGGAAAATCTAGAATGGCTGTCACAGAAGTCTTCAGAGTAAGTCTGAGCAAACTAATGATCTCATCCATGTCCACTGAATTAAGTACAAATAGATTCAAGTTCATCAAAAACCAGTGGTAAGACCTCCCACCAAACTTTGGTGACTTCTGAAAAAATTAGTCAAAATGATCTCATGATTGTTGGAATATATGAGTTTGTTTACATAGTTTTCTAAGCTCACTTTGTTTTCAAGTTAATATTCTCTCTAATATAAATAATTGATCATTTGAGCATTGTGTGTTTGTGTGTGTATATATATTATATATATGTAATTCATTTTCCTGCATTTGTAAAAATGGATGGCTGAAAATATGCCCCTAAAGCCACTGAACTTCTGTATAGATGCAAGAAACTGCTGCCGGAAAACTCCTTTTTGTCCTTAGTCATTAAGCTTTCTTTCATTATTCTTTCTTCCAGGGCGCATCATCAGTTGACATTTCAGACAGCATTGTTACACTCAGTTAAAATACAAAGAATACATTTCTAGTTTGTGTTTTACTTGAGAAATAAAATGTAAAATCTCATTATCTGATAGCTAGATGATTCAATGCGTGTATTTTAGATTTTAATTAAATTGCAAGTTTAATGTGCCAGAGATCACAAAATGAAAAATACCTCTGAAGCAGCTTACAATTCAGATGTGGTCCTGTATAGAAAAATCCAAATGTTTTAAGCTGTCTGGCTTGGTACATCTATTCCTGATTCTCTGTACTATACAACAATCCAGGGGTTAATCTGCCTTGCCAAAGAGCTGGATTTACCTGGTTATTTATGTGATGTATGGATGTGACCTAGCCTGCAGCCTGCACTGTGGATAAGCTTATAGCCAGTGAAGAGCAACAGCCAGTGTGTGTACTTTTTTCTTCCTAATCTTATGAGCGGTGGTGAGCATGGGTTGGTTTGTGATGAAACGGTTCATGTTGTTGGTAGTGAAGGTCCTCTCCTGCTAGAGAAACTTTGCTAAGTTAAGCAATACCCTTCACAAATTGTTGGACTGTCCTCCTGAGCTCACTGGCAGCACCCAGCTCTGGTTGACAACTGCTCAGTCTACATGCAAGCTGCTTCCCCAGGGCCACCACGTCCACCTGACCTGCAGGGGAAGATGCTGCTATTGCAGGTATGCAAATCTCTTGGGATGAGGCTCTGATGTGCAGACAACTGTGACAGTGTGACGTTCTTCTGCACCAGGCACACACGGCCATCCCTGCACCTTCTCTGTGAGCCTCAGCAGAGGAAAGTCCAGCTACACATAGATGTTTAAAGAATTTATTTCAATGAGGGCAACATTTTTTTTGCAGCCTGGGCTGCACAGGTGAACCGCTGAAATTCACCTCTGTATTGGAATGGGTCTGTATCCTTTTCTTCCTTTCTAAACACTTTCCTTGCTGCCAAGGAAACCTGGTGTAGGAAGAGCAGTTCAGATAGCCTGCACATGGCTCCTGTTGCTAAGGAAATGACTGAGGATGCCTGCAGACCTCTGTGCAGACCTCTTAAGTGCAGTTGTGCACTTGGAGGGCTGAGATCCATGTGGGTGAAAAGGCTATGGAAAAAACAGAATTGCTGTTTTTAATTTTGTTTCATATCATGAAGGTCTTTAGCATTTAGTGTCTGAGACGATTGATTTTCTAAAATCACAGTGAAGACAGTATACAAAAGCTGTAGCAACTTTCTAAGAACAGTCAAAATGTTATATATTGCTAAAACACATGCTGGAAAGATATTAGATTAATTCTCGAGAGTCCCAGTGATATTTCAAATGTGTTACTTCAAGTTGAGGTTATATAGGCAAAATCACATAGCAAATGTGATGACATTTCTAGTCTCCCACAAGGACTGACACTTGTCTGCTCGTCAGTTGACCTTCATGGGCTTCTCATGAGATATGCATGTGCACGTTCAGCTTTTTTACTATAATGGTACTTCTCTTACTCATATCAGCTCACATTCCACACAAATTTTTCTCCTTGTGGCTTAGCCAACATTCTTATACTAAAAGAGCAAAGATTCAAAACTAATTGCTCAAATGAATTATTGATCAGAAATAAATTGAACACAGAAGGAAAGTAACAATTTGAGATGTGAAATAAACAAAGTTTTGTATGACAATCCAGTGTGTTCAGTACACATGCTGAGTGTTTCTCTTCTAATAGGTACACAGATTCTTAAGCCATTCCTGTACATCGTTCGCAATATGTGGACTCTGGGTATATAGATCCTTACAGCCCTCTCTTTGCCTCAGTCTTCGAGGCTCTCAGTGCAAATGCTAACAGGTAGACAAGCCTTGTGCTCTGCATCTTGTGGGAATAGACAAATAAAAAGCAGCTGCATAAATTAATGACTCATATGGAGAGTTTCAGGAGTTTGGGTATTATACTGGCAGCAGAATAGGAAGCAGCATCTGGAAATGAATTAAAAGTCTTTTACCTTTTGTATTAAAAATGTAGTTGAGGTTGTAATAGTAGAATGTTGTTATTCTGTAGCATGTCTGCAAACACCAAAATACTGACCACATCACCAGGAAAAGCCACATATTCAGCATCTCTCTGCCTGCCAACCACAAAACTAAGGACCTCATCACACTTTATCTTTGTGTTCACTGTGAGCAGTTAGTTTGTGAATCTGACTCATCCTTAGTAGTTTTGGACACGTCTTTGAAACATTATTTTGCTCTTTTCCATAACAGTCCTTCCAAAACCTTGCCAGTGTGTTCCCCCTTTACCCCACTGTCATGGATGGGAACTGTAAAGAGTCAGAAAAAGTTTAGACGTTTGAGAGTGGTTTGAGAGGTTATCTTTGCAAGTTAAGTGGTTATATCAAAATGAGGTATGTGCTGGGAACAGCTGTTTCTTTTCTTGCAAAGACTACAAATTAAGAAACATAAAACCACATTTTTTACCGTGACAAAAACAGTATCTTGCAGAGAATCATGAAAACAGAGAAGTAGTAGCCTATCTTTTCAATACAACTCTTGAGCAGAGTGCTAGCCTAAAGAACAATATAATGCAAGGTCAAACCCTTGGCCCAGATCAGCCTGATTATGCATTTTAAATAGCCTTGGACTTCTATAACCTGTACAGATGAACTAATCAGAGGGCAGGATCAGATTCACCCTTCTGTTTTACCACCCTAAAGTATAAAGTTCTCGTAACAAGACATTAAGTAGAACTGGTATATGCCAGTAAAAACCTGTCACAGAAATAAATCCAAATATTCCACAAAGAAAGAAAAAAATGGTTTGTCGAAAACAAAGCCCAGCTCTGGAATCCAGCTTCTTGAGATATTTGTAAATAGGGAATCCTGACTCACACTGCCTTGCATTAAGATGTTATCTTTAGGAAACAAAGGGCTAGATGCAGCTCAAATAAGAGCAGAGACACTTGTGTATTTTCCCTATATTTCCATTTCCACTTCCCTTTAAATCCAGTGTTACTAGGGCTCCATAGAGTTTGAAGTGCAATACTAAATATTGAATCATGCAGCTAAAGCAATATAAAGATAGGAACTACTGAGATTTTGGATGGCACCAGAAAGATCATTATGCTCCTGATGTTCTCTGTCTGACAGTATGATAGATACTGTGGATAAGTAGGACTCATCAGAGTGGCTGCAGGTTGAATACCAGAATAAAGCAAAGTGTCATGAAAAAGATACAAAGCTGTGCTTAAAGATTTTTTTGTTGTTGTTTTCCACTATTTCAACAAAAATAACTGATTTCAGTGTTAAATCCCATACTGTCTATACAAAGAACCCTCTTGTCCTGCTGAAGGATGCTTTCCAGAAAAAGAGAAAAGATCATGTATGACCAGTGTACTCAACGCAATCCTGTGGAGAAGTGACAGTATGGTAAGCAATGGTCAGCCAGGTTTAGGTGCTATATACCTACCAGAAAGGACAGGAAGACCCCCGAGGAAGCTGTTGTTAGTCCTTCATCTCTGCCTTCTTCAAATATCACTTGGACAACTGGACTGACTCAGTCTGAGTCTGATGGGGCAGCCTTTTATTCAGTTAGTTATTGATTTCTAATTAGTCAGCACTGTGAATTCACTGTAATGCCACTCTTTCTAACCCCTAGTGACCTGAGAGCATCCTAAAAATGCAGTTTCCCACAGTTGTGAATTGATAGGCTTGGAAGGTGGCTGGCATTTATACCAAATGAAAATTAAATGCTCTTTTCCCAAGGGTACAATGATTTCTAACACATGGATAAATTTCCCTGTATTTCTTTAATGGTTTACCCCAAAATGTCTTATTTTCATGAGTTTCTAGAAATGGTCATTTTACTCATCTATAAAAACTGGTTTTTAGTTTTCATGCACACATCCAAAATAAATCTCCATTTTTACAAAATTATAAAACTGGGATGAGTGACTTCAACAGCTGTAGAGAAAAACAAAATTATTACTTGTGAATATTAAAGCAGCTGTTTCAGAACTCCCCTGGTTAGAGGTAAGCAATAGTTATGGCTACAATTATGATTACTATCCACAGTTTATGTTAGAACATGATTAGCAGGCAATAAGAACAGATCCTGTAATGGCAGTAGGGAAGTGTTTTTCTCTAATGAAGCAGAACTACAATTCTGAGTGGGAAAGAAAGAGCTGTTACTGTGGCCGAAATAGGAGAAAAAATGAGCAAAATGTTTGGCTAGCTCACGACGATTTTCTTCACATGATTTTCAACTCATCAAAGATTTGATTTTTCAGGGACCTATAGATTATTCACATTGAAGCACTGGTAAATGTGAAGCTGCTATTATACAAAAATCAGTTTACCCATCTTGAAAAATGTTCTGAAAGCGTAGATGAAACACACATTAGCAGAGCGAAAGCTACAGATAGAAACACACGGCTCAGAGCTCCGTGATCGAGGATTCTCTTCCTTCGTGCTCAAGAAAAGGCAATACATTTATATAAATAAGGAGAATACGTAGAATTACTGTAAAGAAATTGAAAAAAATATTAGGACTATAAACTTTCATGTCTCTGGTAATGAACCAATTACAAATCCTCTGGATTTAGGAATAAACTTTCCCAAAAACTTTTGGGTTCTGCACTTCGGTCACAACAACCCTATGCAACACTACAGCCTGGGGGAAGAGTGGCTGGAAAGCTGCCCGGAGGAAAAGGACCTCGGGGTGCTGGTTGACAGCTGGATGAATATGAGCCGGCAGTGTGCCCAGGTGGCCAAGAAGGCCAACGGCATCCTGGCCTGTATCAGAAACAGTGTGGCCAGCAGGAGTAGGGAAGTGATCGTGCCCCTGTACTTGGCGCTGGTGAGGCCGCACCCCGAATCCTGTGTTCAGTTTTGGGCCCCTCACTACAAGAAGGACATGGAGGTGCTGGAGCATGTCCAGAGAAGGGTGACGAAGCTGGTGAGGGGTCTGGAGCACAAGTCTTATGAGGAGCGGCTGAGGGAACTGGGGTTGTTTAGTCTGCAGAAGAGGAGGCTGAAGGGAGATCTCATCTCTCTCTACAATTACCTGAAAGGGGTTGCAGAGAGGTGGGTGTTGGTCTCTTCTCCCAAGTGACTATCGACAAGACAAGAGGAAACGGTCCCAAGTTGCACCAGGGGAAGTTTAGACTGGATATTAGGAAAAATTTCTTTACTGAGAGAGTGGTGAAGCATTGGAACAGGCTGCCCAGGGAAGTGGTGGAGTCACCCTCACTGGACGTGTTCAAGGAGCATGTGTACATGGCATTGTGGGACATGGTTTAATGGGCATGGTGGTGTTAGTTGACGGTTGGACTTGATGATCGTACAGGTCTTTTCCAACCTTAATGATTCTGTGTCTGTGTCATATTCTCTCAACAAAGAATAGTCTTACCACAACTTACCTACCAGTTGCTTACATCTGTTCAGTAATTACATACCACTGATATAGAAATAGTGCCTATCCAGCAGATCAAGATCTCTCAAGCTCTGAGCTGTTCATGGAATCACAGAATGGTTGAGGTTGGAAGGAGTCTCTGGAGGTCATCTGGTCCACCCCACCTGCTCAAGCCCTACCAATTGGCTCAGGACCATGTCCAGATGGCTTTTAATTATCTCCTCTTTGGGCAACCTGTGCCAACGCTGGGTCATCCTCACAATAAAAATGTGTTTCCTGATGTTCAGAAGGAACCTCCTGTGTTTCAGTTTGTGCCCATTGCCTCCGGGCCTGTCAGTGGGCACCACTGAAAAGAGCCTGGCTCCCTCTTCAATAGACTCTTCCATCAGGTATTTATACATGTTGATGAGATGCCCTGCCCCATGCCTTCTCTTCCTTAGGCCAAGCAGTCCAAGCTCTCTCAGCCTGTCCTCATAGGAGAGATGTTCCATTCCCTCCAACATCTTTGTGGCCCTTTGCTGGACTCTCTCCAGCAACTCCATTTCTCTCTTGTTCTGGGTAGCCCAGCACTGGGCACATCACTCCAGGTGTGGCCTCACCAGTGCTGAGCAGAGGGAAGGATCACTTCCCTCAAATTGCTGGCAATGCTTTGTCTAATACAGCCCAGGATACTGTTAGCCTTCATTGCTGCAAGGACAATAGTTTTCCTATGAACGGCAGATCTCTCACTAACATTTGGGTAGAAGCCAGCTATTAACATAGTGCCTTTCTGGTTAATTATTTAATTTCTCTCTCAGAGAAGAAGTTGTGGATGAGGAATCACAAAGATTCAATTCTCTTCCCTGATATCACAAATGTGGTGAATAATCTTGGGCAAACTATCAGACCTTTATGTTGCTTTACCTGAAAAAATAGGTATAATAGCATCTCCCACATATGTGAAGTATATTGAGACTTACTTGTGAAAAAGAAATAAAAAGGTGCAATTCCTTGTATAAGAAATTGAAACCTAAAAAAGTAATATTATGATAATGTCCAGCAACAAACAGAGCTTGGTTAATGAAGTACCTTTTGTAATAACTCCATGCAACAAAGCAGGATGGGGTCCATCTGATGAGAAGCAACTTTGCAGAGGAAGACCTGGGGACACTTGTGGACATTTGTGGACACTGGAATCAAAGTAGCTATGTGGTTACAAGGACTCATTTTTGCTGCAAACCAACAGAAATAAAAACCTAATTGTTGCAAACACTTCAGTCAGATTTTTTTCATTCTCATTTACTTTTGCATTTGGAAACATTTAAATATGTTCAAAATCTGGGGGCAAGTTAGTGAAAATGTTTGATTCATTCTTGTTTTGTTTTTATGTGCTGTTGACAAGCTTTTGCCCACCCTTATCAAGCAGAGGGAAGTATGACTCTTCTCATGTTGGAGCCATAAGGACTGCTGCAGTCAGGGTAGGCAGGAGATAAACCCAACTGGGAATTAAGTGATAAGCAGGAAAAAGCCAAGGATCCCAGCTTCGGTTATGTTTAGAAAGGAGCAGACATATCTTCCTGGCAAGATTCCTAAAAGTGAATCAGTGTTTGCACATGTAAGAGTAAGGTTTCTTACATCTCTTCAGGGACAATAATGATAAGAACTGTAGAATAAAAGGTAATGTTTTTTTTCTTGATTTTTATCTACATTGCTATTTATTTCTTTACTTTTGTTTGCTTTGAGATTACATTCACCGTGAGTGAGAGTTAGTCCTACAGTTCTACTTGTAAAATTTGCCTTATGCCAGCACTTCTGTCTGAGATCACACTTCAAAACTGCACCCAGCTGGTTTAACTTGGAGGATTTTACTTCTCTCCTAGTGGCATATAACCACCACTTCAGATATAATGACTATGCAGCTACCCTATTTTCTGTACCATTATAAGTTGTCCTTAAGCAGTAATCGAAACATCCTTGACAGAGGTCACAGTTTAGACACCTGTCTTCGAGGGATCACAGTGACAAGAAGCTTCCTCTTTGGAAATCCTCAGCATTTGCCAAATATGCTGCACTCTCTCTCTCTGTAAATGCACAGGTCTGAGCAGTGGGATGATGACAACCAAATTACAGCAATGTTTCCTGAAGAGGAGGAAGTGATCAAAGCTTATTTATTCCACTAAGTCATAATTTGCTGTGTGTACTGGGTTTGACCTTGACTTGCTGCCAGACACCCACCCAGCTGCTCTATCACTCCCCCTCCTCAACAGGACAGGGGGAGAAAATAAGATGAAAAAAGGCTTATAGATCAAGATAAAGACAGGGATACCACTTACCAATTATCATCATGGGCAAAACAGACTCAACTTTGGGAAGATTAATTTAGTTTATTGCCAATTAAAAATAGTGTAGGATGGTGAGAAGCAATGACAAAGATAAAAAAGCTTCCCCCTACCCCCTGCTTTTTCCCAGGCTCAACTTCACTCCTTCGTTCCCAACTTTTCTGCTTCCCACTTACAGCAGCACTGGGGGATGGGGAATGGGGGTTGTGGTTCCAGCATCTCCTCTCTGCTAGTCTTTCCTCCTCATATTTTTCCCCTGCTCGAGTGTGGGGAGCAATTCACAAATTGCTCCAGTGTGGGTCCTCCATGGGCCACGGCTCCTGCCAGAAAACCTGCTCCTGTGTATGCTCCTTTCCATGGGCTGCAGCTCCTGCCAGGAGCCTGCTCTTGCACGGGCTCTCCATGGGATGCACTTTTTTTCAGGGCATATCCACCTGCTGCAGCATGGGGTCCTCCATGGACTGCAGTGTGGGTATCTGCTCCAACGTTGTCCTCCATGGGCTGAAGGAGAATCTCTGCTTTGTCACCTGGAGCAAGTCCTCCCCCTCTTTCTTCTCTGACCTTGGTGTCTGCAGGGCTGTTTCTCTCACATGTTTCTCATTCCTCTCTCACAGCTGCTGCACAGTTTTTTAACCTTTCTTAAATGTGTTATCACAGAAGCACCACCAGCATCACTGATGGGCTCAACCGTGACCTGTGGTGGGTTGGCTGGAGTGGGCTGGAACTGTCTGTGTCTGACACGGGCAGACCCTGGCGTCTTCTCACAGAGGCCACCCCTGCAATCCCCTTGCTACCAAAACATTGCCACGTAAACCCAATACACTGTGATAGTCTCTCTGCTATTACAGACATGTTCACCCTTCATGTCACCTGGCTTAAGCCTTCCTTCTCGCCCCGCTTTCACATACGTGAACACACACACACACAGAGCTCAAAGCCATTCCACTGGAAGCTCCTGCACTACAGTGAAGCATGTCTAGCCCACGTCATATTTTTATTAATAACTTTATGACAGTGGTTTAGGGAGTTTCCACAGTAATTTCAGGAACTGGTCAGTGCCTCCTGCACATTTTCATGAACTACTTGTATCATCCATATTTTCTAAGTGTTTCACTTTCAGCAATGAAAAATGTTCCACTTGGTATCAGAAGCTTGGCTGACAGAGGAGAAACAAAATCCCTGTCTGTCACAATGTGAGAATTCTGCCTGTTTATCATCCACATTTTGGATAAGAAGAGAGGTGGTGGAAAATTGGCAAGTGACATAAAGTTATGAAATAAATCAAAAATACTTTGGGCTCAAATACTCAGACCCAGAGGGAAAACTTTATTTTTAATTTGACGCGCTATCTGTGGGACTCTGAACAACAGCAGAGGGAACCCTGGGGTGCCCACCATATCAGACCTTTTACTGACATCAAAACAGCATGTCCAGTATGCACTGGCCTCAGACAAGGAGTATTGTGCTGTTGACAGCTGTCTGCTACTTATTGTGGTAGGACTTGCTAGTGTAGGTCCAGTAACTCTGTGTGTGTGTGTGTGTAGACAACTTTCAGCCAAGTGTCCCAAGGAAATGCTGTCTAAGTGTATAGAGGTGTACCAGTCTATCTAAGAGTCCTTTTCCCCTTCCACCTTGATGTTTGAGTCTTGCCAATTTCAACTACATTTCACAGAGGAAAGGAAAGTTAAGCTTCTACAACTTTCACAGAAATGGGAAGCTGGGTAGAGGAAAAGGTTTGTGTTCCCAGCTAAAGGAAGCGTAGCAGCTGGGCTAATCTATGTTATGCACCCAATATTATGCTTAGAAAGGAGACGTTGTGATGACTGCGGCTACAGAGAAAGCTTTGATCTGAGTTCACATCTTAGCAGATACGAGGTAATTTAACTACAAGATACAAACCCGCTGGAGCCCAAGCTCCATTAGTTCCAGTAGCCCTAGAGCTAGCTGGTTTTTTCCATGATCAGGGGTCTGTGATTCTTAGATAAGTTTCACATTCTTACTTATGTTAGAAACCAGGCCCTTTTTAACCAAAGGCTATCTAGAGTAATGAGAAATATTTTTCAACTAGGTATGACAGACAGACAGAACTCTCAAAGATACCAGTTTTGTGGGAACAGGCTGGGGAGAGAAGGGAGTTTCTGTTGATGCCCCCATTATGGAATAGTTGTGTGAGTCTGGCATTAGAGGTCACGCAGGCTGAGGAGCTCATCTCTGCATAACAAACCTGTAGGAAACTGGACTTCTTTGGATCTGAGTTTCACAGCAATACTTGCAGATGTAAATGAAGCCTAAAGAATGTATGGTGTCCTGTTGAAGAAATACTACCTGTATGCCCACTTGCTAACACAGGAAGAGAAGCACTCACATCCATCTGGGCAGCATAGGAGACCACTGAAGTGCACTGAATCGGGGGGTACAGACCTCAATGACCATCACTAGTAGAGGTCTGGCCACTGAGGTCTAATGGGAACAAGTTTTCACTTTTCACACTTCAACAGGTTTAGGTTTATCTCAAAGCCTGTCTTCAATTTCAGTCTCTGACATTTGCAGCCACTGGAACAACAGTGTGTTTTAGTCTTGCCTTTCTCTGCACCCATGAATAGGGTCTTCTGCCAGGTCCAATTTTAAATAAGGAACTGCTATCACTTCTGCAGGAAGGGAGGTTTGGGGTGAAGATATCTCAGTGCACAGCCCATTCTACTACTTCTCAAAACATTCCTAGGATATAATATAAAGCTTTTTTTTTTTAATATTTTATAATCTTTTAAATAGCTTTGCATTAAAATATCAACATTAGTAATCTGTTAGTTAGGATAACCTATGAGATAAATTGAAACAGAAGCACAGTTCCAAAACAAATGCTGTCTGGCGTTTTGCCCCTTCTTAAATATGTTTTCCCAGAGGCGCCACCAGCTTGGCTGACAGGCTCAGCTGTGTCCTGCAGTGAGTCTCTTTTGGAGCCATCTGGAACTGGCTGTATCTGGCAAGGGGCAGCCCCTGGCCTCTCCTCACAGATGCAGCTCCCCCGCCTGCTACCAAAACCTTGCCACCAACATATTACAAGAATGAAAATAGAAGATGGACATGTGTTATACACTGGAAAAACAAGAGATATTGCAGTGAGGGAGAGCAGAATCCCAGGATTTTCCTCCATCCTCCCATGAAGCACCCTGAACCTCTTTCTCCCTCTTCTCCTAAACTCATGGATCATGTCTTGCTCTGTATTCTCCTCTCAAATAAGGCACTTTACATGGCACCTCCTTTTTTTTTTCTTATTTGATCTACCTCACTTAAGAAAATTCAGTCAAAATTTCTGGCCGTTGTGTTTACATTTTAGCAACTTTAAAGATTTGAGAATCAAATTATTTTTTAAAAAGGCAAAAATGTTGAAAAATAATTGCATGTACTTATTGAAAAAAATGTAGGTTCAGCAATAGGGTCACCATCTGCATAATACCTTTTTTCCTTCATTTCTTTCTTAGCTTTTCTTCTTTTTAAATCATGTTGTACATATTGATATTGGGTATCCAGTCCTTCTGTAAATTCGCTAATCGTACAGTAGATAAACTTTCTAAATGTAATGTGTAGTTTGGATTGTGAAAACCAAAAATGATTGTGTCATTTTAGGTACCCAAAAAAATCCAGCATGCAGAGTTCAGTACATTTTAAAGTCAGATGATTAAAGTAATATGATAAAATCCTAATTATTTTTCTTGTCTTGTTATGAATAAAAAAATTTTCACACAATGACTTAATTCAAAATGTGAGATTTAGTTGAGCAATTGTGGTTTGAATTCTGTGTTTAAAATAATCTCTGAAACTTATTTTCCCTCTTTTAATGTCAGTTCGTCTTTATGCAAAGCTTAGGAAGAGGGTCTCCATGAAAAATAAACCAGCTGCAGAAAGGACAGGCACCTGCTTATATAGTCTGTCAACTTTTATATTGGAAGTGACTACAAAACAGTGGTTAATCTCACCTGTAAAATTATAGCTACACAACTAAGTACTGTTCCTAACTGGTGCAACCAGATGCTGAAAATATGTTTTTATAGATTTTTGCTTTCCATTTGTAATGCAGGATATCCTCTAAGATAACACTATGCTGAAAAAATCAGTGTCCTTATTTTTCAGCTGCCAATTCCACTTATAGACAGGCTAGTATTACTATTGAAGTAGAAGCTGAAATAAAGTGTCTCTATTTATCTTTCCCTAGATTTTAATCATCACAATGTCATTTCTCTAGATATATTAAGAATGAAAGCCTTTTTCTTTTCTGTGTGCAGGGTGAGTACAATGCTACCGCAATTATAGCACAGTAGGTTATAGCAGTGCTTTTGCTTTGGGTCTCTATTCTCAAATTCCTGTTCATCTCACTTAACATTATAACATAGCCTCATAAAGTTTTTTCCAGTTTTTCCAATGCACCTTTTCATCGTCCAAGATGATCTCTACAGACTGGTTGAAACAATTCCTATTTTGCTTTCTGGTGGAGTTACCACGCAATGTTAGAGGGGAATCAGGGCAGAGGATGGCTGTTGGGAGGTCCTCCTCCCAGGAGAACTAGAAAAGGGATCAGGAAACAGTGATGCTAGGAGCTGATGAAATGGTAACTGATGATGGTAGGAGCCACACAGAGTGGAAAGGAGGAATGATGGACATGACCTGGAGCACGCATGAACATGTAGATTTGACCTCAGGTACTGATATGTGAAAGGTTTTCTTCACATTACTGCTTTCACACCTTTGTGAGAAAAAGACAAAAGAAAGTTTTCTTTACTGCTGCTGCTCCTTGTGCAATAGGAATACATCATCTCCATTTTGCTTATCTCACATACCAAAGGAGCTTGCTGAGATGGAAGCACTGAACTATTTCTGTACTGTGTATCTAGAGTACAATGGTATGAATGTCTCTGTAAGATAAGGCACCTGCAGCCATCAGTGGCAATACACTGCAGAGAGCAAGCAGCCAAGACAAGGTCAGTAGCATCCATTTAGCACAACTCCCACCCACACCCTTGTTCAGGGCTAATGCTAGCATGAGATTTGTGTTACGCTTATCATTCCATAAACCCTTGGATTGCTACTGATGGTAAGGCAGCATTTACTTAACTTTTAGGGACTTCACTAGTGGAGACTATGCCATGAGACATTAAGGATATGTCTATACAATAAATTAAATATAGTTAAAACGGCTTCCAGTACTAAGGCCAATTGGCATGGAACAGCTGTCTCCATATTCTCAAACTTCCCTACTCTCCAAAAACAGGCAATTGCCTTTTAGAAATTGTCCCTGTCTGCTCTAACTCCCAGACTATTCCCAGGTATTGTCTGAGAGAGCTGGCTACTTGGCAGAGGTCAAATTTATGGCCTGGACTTTTCTAACAACCTACACTGAATTGATTTCTACAGCCAAGTAATGTTGCCTGGCACCATTTAATTTTTGAATACAGAAGAACTTTTCGGTTTACAACTGGTTTCACATGAACGAGCCTTTGCTTCTATGCAGGACTCCAGTAATTTAGCTGGAATTCTGCATGACAATAAATACTAACACTGCAGGTGCAATGGGAGTGTTGGGACCAAGCTGAGAGGAAAGATAAAATGTCAGTGCAAGATGAGAAAAAATTCTTAATAGATAGTTATTGCCCATCAGAAAAATCAAAAAAAAGGTCAGCCCCACTAAAGGCACCTGTAAAAAAGTGGTTCCAGCAGAATTTTGGTGTGGCCAAGATTCCAATCAGTATTTGTAACTTTGGTAACTTTTTTTTTTTTTTGAAGGAAAGAGCAATAGAAAAAATATTGCTTATGGTCTTTTAACTTGACCATGGGAAAACACTTTGTCGACTTTTAAAGTCTTTTATTGTTTTGCAGTATGTATGCACTGTTGCAGAGACCTTGGCTTGAACTTTAATGTCTTAGGAACACTTAAATGTTGCCTGTGAGATGAAATTTTCTTAATGTACCCTGTTTACCAGTCATCTCTGCAATTAACAACTAATTCATGGGAGGAAAAAAGAAGTGCTGGAGAAATAATAGATCTATTTTCAGCTTTTGCTGAAGAAAAAGTACTTAAAATGTTAAACAAACTGTGAGGTTGATGATAAATCTACAGTCATTCGATAGATGGGCAGAACTGCCTACTGATCTGAAAAAAAAAGGAACAGGATGAAGGTGCATCTTAGGAAAGAAAGAAATTGTTCAAAGAGGAGGATCCTGCCCAATGTTTTTATCAAAGCTAGATTTTGAAGTGATCATTAATTAGGGCTGATCAGAAGCTGATGAATTTAGCTTCTGTTTTTTAAATAAATTAGCTTTCATAAAAAATGCTGTATTTTCACAGTCAGAAACACAAAACTGTCTCAAGAAGATATGTAATTTTTCAATAATAACACTATGGATACTTGTGGATCTACAAATGATTTTTTTTAAGGTATGAAATAAAGTTTTTATTTATAACGAGGAGATAATTTGCATACAACAATATAGCTTTTATAATGCTGCTTCCATCTGAATCTGACTCCAGAGAAATGAAGGGAAAATGAAGGAAATATTTATATACGTTGCAGAGAATGATTCCAGATCCTGTATAAGTTACTGTCTCAAAAAGAGCCATAAAAGTCCAAAAGGCCAACAAAAGCCTAGAAGAATTGGAATAAAAGGTCTGCAAAGAAGATTACACTAGGTTAGGTGCCTAAAAAAGGCAAGTATTTAAAACAGGGTGACACTTTAGAAGTACTTAACTTTCTTACTGGAAAGTTTCACTGCCTGTTGTCTGCTGGCTGTCCATTACTGTCAATTAATTAAATTTAGATTAAATTATTCATCCTTAAAATACCTCATTTTCTTATAAACACAACAAAAATCAAAATAACATCATCACAACACCAACAAATGTGGACAATTTACATACACTCCACCCCTCGTGCACAACAAAAATTCCCACAATTATTCTGCTCTCTAACATTGTTCAGTCCATGTTTTGCCTGTTACCTCTCCCAGTTACTATTCTTATACTGAATTCCAAAGAGCCCCATATTGGACTCCACAAAGGACTGTGGTGGGTTGACCCTGGCTGGCCGCCAGCTGCCCACCAAACCACTCTGTCACTCCCCTTCCATCAACAGGATGGGGGAGAAAATAAGACAAAAAGCTCGTGGGTCAAGATTGGGGCAGGGAGGTCACTCAGCAGTAACCGTCACAGGCAAAACAGACTCGACTTGGGCAAATTAATTTAATTTATCACTAATCAAATAGAGCAGGATAATGAGAAACAAGAACAAATGTAAACACCTTCCCCCTACCCTTCCCTTCTTCCTGGGCTTGACTTCATTCCCAACTTTTTGACCATCTCCCCATGAGCAGTGCAGGAGTATGGGGAATGGGGGTTGTGGTCAGTTTGCAGCACTTTGTCTCTGCTGCTCAATGTTCCTCTTCCTCTTTCTCTGCTCCAGTGTGGGGGGTCTCTCCCACGGGAGACAATCCTTCATGAACTGCTCCAATGTGGGTCCTTTCCAGGGGCTGCTGTTCTTCACAAACTGCTCCAGCATTAATCCTTTTCACAGGGTGCAGTCCTTCAGGAACAGACTGCTCCAGTGTGGGTCCCCCACGCAATCACAAGTCCTGCCAGCAAACCTGCTCCAGCGTGGGCTCCTTTCTCTCCATGGGGTCACAGGTCCTGCCAGGAGCCTGCTCCAGCACGGGCTTCCCACACGGTCACAGCCTCCTTCGGGCATCCACCTGCTCCAACATGGGGTCTTCCACAGGCTGCAGGTGGATATCTGCTCCACCGTGGACCTCCATGGGCTGCAGGGGCACAGCCTGCCTCACCATGGTCTTCACCAGGGGCTGCAGGGGAATCTCTGCTCCGGCGTCTGGAGCACCTCCTGCCCCTCCTTCTTCACTGACCTTGGTGTCTGCAGAGATGTTTCTCTCACATATTCTCACTCCCCTCTCCAGCTGCAGTTGTGCAGGTTTTGTTTTCCCCTTCTGAAATATGTTATCCCAGAGGCACTACCACCGTCGCTGATTGTCTCGGCCTTGGCCAGCAGCAGGTCTCTCTTGGAGCCGGCTGGCATTGGCTCTGTCAGACATGGGGGAAACTTCTAATATCTTCTCACAGAAGCCACCCCTGTAGCCCCTCTGCTTCCAAAACTTTGCCATGCAAAATCAATACAACTAGGATCCGAAGGATTGTCTTTGGTAAACTGCTCAATCTTACAGCCTTTGATAGAAACTAATTTTGCTGAAACTGTGAATGAGAATGCAGTTGGAAGACTTTGGAATATGGAAAGTTTCAGATAGGAATGTTCATGAAAAAGCAACAAAGAAAAGGCAGATGATGTGCTGAACATTAAATATGACTGTTCATTGAATGAAGCACTTGCTTTTGTTCTTCTGTCTTCTTTTCTTTCTAAAAAGGATTATCAGTGATTTATTTGTTTTTCCTGTGAAAAGAAAGAAAGTCCTGCATGTTTAGAAAGTCCTGATGCGACAGAGTCAGCTTCAAGTATTAAACCCCTGAGCTACAGCTTTTTAAAGTAAAGTAACTCACAATACTTGGGGCAGTTGAGAGAAAGGGGGAATTGTGTTTTATTTTGATGGGCCTTTATACTGCCCCGAGTATACCTTTAAAAAAATATCTGATTAAAATAAATACTCCAGATAACTATGGAGTTAATTATACAGTTATACACTCAGCTGAGGCAAAATAACGTAACCTTCAGCTCACAGCATATAAGAATGTGACAAGCTGTTCATAACAAAACAAGTCTATCTCAAACTATCTGTTCCATTGGTCAGAACAAATCTGTAAAAAAGAGTTGCTCAAAGCAGCAAATTTGCACCTTGTGCTATCCTTTCTTTGAGGTATAGTTTGTTTAGCCTGACTTTGTTACCGAAAACTGTAACGAAGAAATTCTTTACATTCTTCTTACTTGTTTTTAACACTTGTTTTTCAAGATGTTCTGTAACAACTTGAAAAATTACATTTAAAGCTTTTATCTTTCTTGCATAATTTTTATACACACTTTGGAGACTCATTTTTTTTGCAGCACACAAGGCTCATAAATTAGACTTTGAAATTGAGGATATGGAGTTAAGAAACATTCACATTTAGAGAGAATATTTAAGAGAGCCTGTAGCGACAAAGACAAACAAAAGACTGCAAAATAGAGACAAGGAAGTTGTTAGGCACACAAACAGTCTGGGAAAGGTAATTATTTTCAGTCACTCATATTCTTGCTCTTCTTTGCTAGCACAGGCATGGGGCAAAGCCCCAAGCTCGGCACCAATTTGGAGACAAACAGTGGAATCTGCTTTGGGAACTACTGGTATCTCAGGCTTGTACAACATATATGCACATTATAGTTCCAGCTAAGAACATGAAGTAGGAGTCCGATATAATGCTGATGTCTACCATGCAGACGCCTGTCTCTGAAGTAATACAGTCATGTTGCCAGTGAAGAGAAATAAGTGCTAGCAGGGCATAATTAATCTCTTCCTAAAGCAGACATTTAAAATAGGTCAGATGAATCACTTCTTAGAAGTGCCCATTTCTCTCAAGTATGGGATATTGATAAGAGGATTAGCCCAGCTGTAGATGTCTGCAACAAAAATAGGAGAAATAAATCCCAGTTTTCACACACTATTGTATACCCTAATCACACAGTTACAGGAATTTCTCTGAAGCCTAACAACCGAAGTTGGCATGTTACATATAATATAGACGTGAAATACTATCTGAAGGCACCTCCACTATCATCAGCAGAGAAAATATATAAAAGACTCTACCTCCCTAGTTTAACTAATTGAAAAATAAATCTAAGAGATTCACTAGTTATCCAAAAAGCAAGGAGAGGCAAAGGATTTAGGTTATCTAGTCAGAGAAGCAGGTGAACATATTCCCTAATTTAGAAAGAGAAACAACAAGAGCAGCCAACCAGGATAGACCTGATTTTTCTTACAGTTAAGTAAATTATGTAAATTAAGGAAAGACTAGCGAATCATTGGAAAGTTACAGCTCTCCCCAAGACGTATCAATCATTGTCATTTCTCACATACAAGTGTAACACTGCCTCCCTTTCAGGTTGCAAATTAAGAAAATTAATATACAAACATGAAGTTGGAATAATTTAAAACAGTGTGATGACTAACCTCATTTCTCTAGTTAATAAAAGGAAAGGAAGTCTTCACAAAAAGCTCTTCATAGCTATGATCAGTCCAATTCTGCCTTTCTGGTGGCAACAGAAGGTCAATTTAATGGCTTTGAAAGATCCACCAGTAATGATCCAGAAACAAATTAAGCATTATGCCATTAGCAGTCACTCAGCAGACAGTGAGCAGGTGGAAGATGATTTTGTGGTTCAGACTCAGTTCCTATATAATGATCCTTAGTTTCCTCTGAACTATCTGAAAACTGCCTGTAGAAGTGTTTTGAAAGAGATTAGGGAGGACAGATACTTGCAAGGCGACAAATACTAGCAAGATGCCCTCGTTACTCATCCATGAAGGGACTTTTGTGAAGCCATTCCAAGAGCTGGGTGAGGTGGACAGCCATGGAGTTTAGCCTTAGAGTCAAAGCAGAGGTTCAGCAATATGATGTACAGTTCCAGACTAGGATCCTGAACAACTGTGAGTCTAAAGAAATCTGTGTTACACATCTAACTCTACTGTCCAATCTGTGACTGAATCAACTCTAATAAATACTGCTTTGCCTGGAAATATTCTCAGGCATATTCAATTTACTTGTATGGACACAACTTGTGTCTGTGTTTGGGTGAGTCCCTTAATTCCTCTGTACTTCAATTTTCGTATGTTGATGCCATACTCAGAAACTGCAGTGATATTGCCTTAGACATAAAGGCAAACGTGGACACATACTTTGTGTAAATCTAGCAATACCTCCACTGAAATACTCTTGTAAATTATTTCATAACCTGTACTGTATTATGTGAATTAATTAAAAAAAAAATTAGTCGAAATGGCCCATTTAGAATGCTGCATTCTCATAGTGCATGCTTTCTTTGGAAAGGATTTATTGAGAAAAAAGTCTAGAAAAACAACACTTCCTGTATTCTCTGCACACACTACTTAAAAAAGAAAGAATAAAAAATCTGATCTGAAGAGCAAAAGAGAGGAATCATAATTTTTATGCTCTTAGTCTTTTGATTCACCTGAGCAATGACCTCTCTGCATGATTTTCTGCAGTATATGTCTCAGCTATGGAAAAGCATTAGTTCTTGCAGGATGTTTCCAAGCAAGATATTTGTATTGACTCCGTGTCTTCCTTCAATGTTAATCTAAGCATCATGGGGATGATGAGTTCTTAGGAAAAATTTCTTTACTGAGAGTGTGGTCAAACACTGGAACAGGGTGCCCCAGGAGGTGGTGGAGTCACCATCACTGGAGGTGTTCAAAAAACTTGTAGACGTGGCACTGTGGGACATGGTTTAGTGGGTGGTGTTGGGTTGATGGTTGGACTTGATCTTACAGGTCTTTTCCAACCTTACTGATTCTGTGATTCTCATAGTATTTAGATTGTTATGTTTCAAAGTAGAATATAATCCCCAATAAATAAAAAAATAGTATTTCAGAAGATTTTTCAGAAGGCAAATTATAACTAATAACTTGCTATAGTCATACTCATTTAAAAGGAGTCAGCAGGTAAGAGTAGGTGCTGTGTTCTGCAGTTTGCATTGTGTTAGACTGTTCCCATCTTCTGTGCACTTTTGTTCCAGAAGAAAACCCTGAGGTGTAATATTTCTACTGTATGAAATGCATTTTTGAGGAGAATGTATTGTGAATTTATACATGGGAGAAAGCAGCTGTCGTGAGGCTGTGACCCAACAGCGCACCTCCACAGTGGAAGAGAGTTCAGAGGAGAAGGGCAAAAAACCTCAATGAGCTCAGGAAGAATGTATCATAAAGAAAGGTTAACTTATCTCAACACCAGGGAGACTGGAGGGTAACGTTGGTTTTAGATAAGACAGCTGCACCATTGAATCATCAGGTTCCCTGAGATAATTAACACAGAGTAATGTCTTCCTGAGCTACCCACACCAGCATGCCAGGGCTGGGAGGGCATGTACATGGCTCAGCCCTCAAAAAGTGTAAAATCTGGTCAACTAATAGAACGGATTTGGAAGGGAGCTTGATCTGGCTTCAACCCATGCATGCCTTCCTAGGGACTGGGGACACCCAGCATCGTGACAGTGAACATACGGAGACCGGTAATGAGAAACATGCTTGTACTGTGATTCAACCAGTATACTGCAAGTGGTGTATTATTTTTCTAATGTGATTTCAGTACACTGCTGCTTCACTCTGCTAAATCAAAATCCCAAATATACCAAATAAGCAAATTTGATAATAAACTTTAAACCCTCCTCCTGGTCAGAGAGTATTGAACTCTGACAGTGGCAAATGTGGAAATGTTTTTCTTAAGATACAGTCAAGACAAAAGTTAGATCTACTGTTGAAGTGGGTCAACTGACATTTCAAATAATATGGTCAGAGTTCATAGCTCATGGAAAGCAGGGCATAGGCAGCATACAGTACATGCCTGGTTCTCATCCCAAATTTTAAGTCACAGAATGGATCAAGACTATCCCTGAGTTTTAGGAATATACCCTTGTTCTAGTCTTTCATTGTTTAGCTGTAGACTAGCTGGGATACTCCTAAACAAAGAGTTTCTCCTAGAACTCTGGATTAATAAATGATCCTGTGAGAACTTCCATGGCAAGATTGTCAATTATGCTATTATAGGAAAAAAAAGAGAGCTGCAAACAGGGACACAATGCATGTTTGTGTCTGCAAATAAGACAATGTGGTAACATGGACCACTATGCAAAAATAGCTAGCTTTTAAAGCACAAAGAACATGCTTACAAGGATACATTGGATTGAACTGTTGGAGAAAATCAGTCACTGGGCATTTTAAATGTACTTCTACAAGTTAAATAATTTTAAATACTACTATTTTGGGAAGTTTATAATAGCATAGGTACTTTTTTTGGTAAAATACAAGGAAAGCAGTACTGTTTCAATGGAGAAATATTGTACCAGATGATTCTCTCCTTGCTGTTGAATAAAATGGTGTGATAGGAAATACCACAGCTGTAATACTATAACATAGCATTGAGTGCTCCTTGAGTTATTTTCTGTATTTTCATAGTAAGGTGTATATATATTTTTAATAAAGAAATGGGTTTTTTCTTAGGGGATGTCAGGTCTGGTTTTCTACAGTGGTTTTTAATTAAGAACTTCTCAGTCACTTCCCGTTGTAAAAGTGCAAAGTAAAAGTAAAAATAAACTTGAGGTTCTTTCACTCACAGCCTCAAACACCAAAGCTGGTGTATGAAGCCAGCTGGATATACAGCATGTGCCATGTCTTTTCACTCACTTCGTTGAATGAGCAAGCGGCAGTGGAAACAGGGTGACTCGTAAGTGGAAGTAACAAACTGCAGCACACTTTGACCAGATGAAATTAGAGAGAGAGGATGTCGTCTCAATCATGAAGTAAAACTGTCGGGAACAGATAAAACACTATATTTTCTGATTTTCGGTCATCTTGACATATGTCACAAGGTGAATACATGAAGGAGTAGGTGACAGTCTACATTCCTCACTGCAGTATGTGGGGTGGGATTCAGCCACGCAAGCATATGTGTCTACTGTCATTTTAGGCACTGTGGGGGTAGTCTGCCAACTTCCAGCTGAAGCTCCAGAAAGTTGTAAGTTGCCTGTAAATATATGCCATCTTCAAGTAGGTATCTTAGATAAAATAGGACATTTAAAACAGCACTAAATGCCTATAGGATAACTCAGGCCAGTCCTTATTCTTTGCTGAAGTATATACATGTTGGTGTGTTTATCTATGTATACATGTACACAAACAGGACACATGCATATATGTCACCCACAATCAGAGGAGATAAGCATCTATATTTATGTATGGGTATCTGTATGTGTATGCAATTTTCTATACACAAACACATCTGTCCCCTGCATCCAGCAAAGTGCCAGTTGAGTCCAGAGCAAGGTTTTCTCCAAACTGCTGCATCACTTACACCTTCCATAGCCTGCCGTGACTGCCATGTTCACCATGTCACCTTACCTGGCTCTCCAGTCTTCCCTAGGCAATTAATGCACAATGTTACCTGCTCTCCAGGTAACTTTATTTTTTTAAAGTTATGTAGTCAGCATTTTAGTACAAGAATGTTCTCTTTTTTTCCTTTAATCTAGATGACCTGGTCTTCTAATGGGGCTGCTAGGTTTTTCCAGAGAAGTGTCAAACACCATCTGTTTTCACAGATGAGTTCTCAGTCACCATTTCCCTGTTGTTGAAATATTGTCAATCATTTGCTAAGGTCTAAGACTTTTAATAACACTGAGGTATTTAAAGATCCACAGTTTCTTCTCTGCCAGAAAGGTTGTTTTTTGGTGTTGTTGGTTTTTTTTTTTTTTGTCAACAGATAACATTGGGCTAAGGAGAAATTCACTGCTCGTTACTAAACATTACTCATTACTTGTCACAGACCATATTCTGAATCTGCGAATCAAGTGAATCTGCGCATCAAGTGAGAGGCATAAAGGGGTACTCGGCTCCTCTCCACACGTGTTCTATATTGTTGATAGCAGCATCGAGATGATAGTGATTAATCAAGCATATCACCTGCCTTCTCCTCTTTACTGGGTGTGAATTGGGCACAGTCTTGCTCTTTTCTCCCTTCTCAGAGTGCTAGACAGTGTGCTTGGTTTGATGAGAGAGAGGAGGAAGAAAGGAAGTCGGCCTGGGAAGTGGGACTGCACTTTTTGTTTTGCCATGGAACAAGGAATAAACAGTGTCAGGACTCTGCTTTTCAAAGATGGGGGCTTTTTTGAGACACAATCTCTCTCTGACTGAGAACATACAGACTTAAATCTAAACTGGAAATTTTTGTATTCTGTATGAGCAAAGTATCAGACACAAATTACATCTACCTAATACATTCAGTTAATAATTTCAAATGAGTACTGCTTTGCTTTTAATAAAAGGGCTGACATACAGTCATACAATCAAAGAGTCATACAATGATTATAAATGTATCCATATTTTATTTAGGAGAGATGATTTGTTCCAATTAGAGAGACGTACTGTACAATAATTGGCATTTCTCTAAGGGTTACCGTCTATGAAAAGGCAATAGAAAAACACTGAGTCTGAAACGTAAATTGCATTTAAACAGACACTTTCATTCTATTTCAGTAAACTCTGATCTCAGTTGGAAAGGATTGTATAATGATTATATTTTCATACAAGATGGGAGGAGTGGTGTGGGATTTTTTCCACTACACATCTCCTTGGATCAGTCATGTTGGATGGAATTTATCTCACCTGTCTTTAGCCAGATAAGTGTTACTCATCTAGTTTAATCTAATTTCCCTGGATTGCCTGGAGACAAATGGGCACCCACAAAAGACAGCTGAGCCATTCTCAGCTCTTTAGCATCTATGGGATGAACTGTACTCCGGATCATCTTATGTTTTCCCAGTAGTTCTAAAGAAGGCATAAATGGCTAGTTTAGAATAGATGCCTAAATTTTACATAGCTGAAGTTATGCTACATGAACCCCAGTCTTTGTCTCAGTGTGACTCAGTCTTCATAGTACTGTAATTTCATCATTAGATTCATGCTGTAGCTTTAACTTTAATCCACAACAAGTTTTAAATATACTTTGACTACATACATCTTTACTTACAGGGCAGTTCCACTGACATCAGTTTTATTGTTCATATAATAAGACATCATCATTCACTGTCCTCTATTGTCTAGAAGAAAATTTGTTTCCACTTCCTTTGTGCTTTGTTCATTCTCTCTGGCCTTTCCTTAAGTTGATAAAGGAGGACTAACTTTTCCAGTAATATTTTCTTTAACAAAAAACCCCTAAAATTCTACATTTCCAGAATTTTTCCAGAAATGCCAACTGTAACTCAATACAATGTAAGACAACAACTGGTAAAAACATTTTAAACTTCCACCTATGAATTTTAAAAGAGTTGACTACGGAGTTCTCTAGTTATGGAATACTGATTTTCAGTAATTCATGCAATATCAGGAGGGTTCCTAAAGACTGAAGGAGGCTAATGTTGCACTCGCAGTGTTGCTCAAACAAAGTAATTAAAAATAGACCAATCTGACCAGCATCAGTAAATACAGGAATGGCTGACACTCTGTTAATGAACAATTAAGAGAATGATTAATGATTTATGGAAAACCATTAGATCTTTTCCAAGTAGTTTGCTCTTTCAATGATCCCAGTTTGGTTAATAAAGGTAATGGATGCTGGTGTAACATACCTCCACTTCTGTAATGATCGTGACTCAATATTGCTTGACATTTTGATTAAGAACTAAAATGATCTGAAATTAACATGATGCACCAAATGCATGCATTAAAAATAGCCATGACAGATCTCAAAGATAATTAGAGAATCAGCCAGTGTGTTTCTGAGAGAGCAGAAGGATCTGCAGGAGTTGGTTCTTAGCTTTATGAAACATGCAGTTTTTTTCAATAACCTGGAATAAAGCAAAAGCGCTGATAAGTTTGCTGATGGCACATATTTTTGGAAAATAGTAAGTACAAAGGGAGAGGCTAAGTTCCTCAGGGCTGAACAAATGGATTGCTTTGTCTGCTGAATGGAAGCAGACAACATGGTTTTTTATTCTGTCCTTCGAAGTTAAGCATTTGGAAAATAGGTGTTATTGAGAGAACAGGAGAACTTCTGCTGTTTGGCAGTGCTCCTGGAGAGGACTCTGGAGTCATGAAGGAGCGACAGCTGAACCTCTTACAGAATAACTGTAACAAACACCAGTATACAGTCCCAAGTAAGACTTGTGTGGCTACATTTCCTTTGTAATGACAGAGCTGTGACTGTCACCACATCCACATATGCTGATCACAATTTATGAGGGTTGTTGATAGCCTGGAAACTGAGAAATCAAAAGTCTTGCCTTGTAATGGCATCCTGGGAGTTGAAGCTGTTTAGTTCATCAAAAACTCCGTAGACTGATAAAGACTTCCCTTAAGTACCTATACTAAGAGTAAAATATGGATAACGGGTACTTTAATCCAGCTGCCATAGTTATATCAAGATCCAGTCCATACAGGCAGTTGAATTAGACAAATTGAGGTTAAAATAAAGATGTATTTTTACAGCTTTCAGCCTAATTACTCACTGAGAAAATTTACAATAGCTCCCAGTGCACATTTCTGACACTGAACATTTAAAACTAGGATGCGATACTCATTTTTAAAAGTGTAATTCAACTAAAAATCTGGTGAAATATCATGGTTGATGTTATACACAGCCAGACTGTTTTCTTTTGGGAACTCTCGGTTGAGTCTTTTAAACAGTGAATCAATGAAGTTGACCTAATAGATGCAGATACATTCAGTTTTGAAAATGTTTAAAAGAAGCTCTTAGCATCCAAAGTTCAGTCACTTGCCCAAGGTCATAAAGGACATGTGCAGCAGAATCAGACACTAACTCATCATCTCCAGTGCTCTCAACATACTCTTCTTTCTCATCATTTGGGGATCATTCAGATTCAGCAGTGTCCCCATTCTGAAAATGATCAGTGTTGAAAATAAACAACAGAAATACAAATGCAGTTGCAAAAGCTTTTGCTTCTGATTCATTTTCAAATCACTTTTAAGCTGATAAAACAGAATTCAATCCACACTGGATGCTATGTATGATACGGTTAACTCACTTGGGGTGGGCGTGTGGATGTTATTGCTTCGAATGAATTATTTACACCTAACTTCAAAATCTTTAGTTTGCATGCTTTATATCTCTGATTTTCGTTACAGACTTCCTAAGACATCTTGCCATGCAGGCCATCCTGTCTTGTGCAGTACAGCCTCCACCTAATGCTTGTCGCAGAAAAAATTCTCTACTATACCAACAGCCAGCATCTCAGTCTCCAAAATGGCCCATGAAACCTCATGGAGAAGCACTCTCTACTTTTTATACATGCTTTCCTTTTTTAGCTGAATGCTTGGCACCATGATACTATTTCTTTCTTTAATTTAAACATAAGGGATTGTCATTCCTTGAAGGATAGCATGCCTTTATGTTTTATATTTGACTTGAACTCACACCCAGGCATAAGACAAATATAAAAGTAAAAGAGAATTACATGCAGAACTCAGATTTGAGATTTGGATTAAACACAATGGTACCCAAGTTCCTTGTGGTATACCATGACATGTCCTATCAAGCACATGGGCTTGGACAGATGGCTGGCACCACAGGAAAAAGAGACAAGTGTGCAAAGACAACAGAATAAATGTAAAATTGAGCTTTAATGCTTTGTTTCCTCAAGTCCACCTACACTTCAGATGTTCAAAAAATAAGGTCTCATACAACCTAATTATCTATCTGCCCAGATATAATCATGCATTTCACAGAAACTTAGCCATTTTCCCTAACTTAACATGCATGAAAACTAGAAGGATAATTTAAGTCGCCTATTCTAGGAGTTTGAGGGGCTTTTTCTAACTTCCTAACAAGAGGTAGTTAAGCAAGAAAAGACAGTGGGAAAAGAGAGAAGTGGTATAGCAACATATCTTACAGGCACCTTAAAAATTCTCATCCCATGCATGGGTAAAGGTGTAGGTGGCTGAAATCTGTTAGGTATATAGTAACCTAGCAAGAAAGGGTTACTCAGTTTCTTTCGTCGTGTGGTGCCAACATAATTGCTCAGTACATTGAAACATTACCTCAAAACATCCCAAATATTTGTTAGCATGGGTGTTTCCTCCCCCATAAAAGTGGGCTCAAATCAGAACCATTCACCCACAGGCTTCCTGAGAAGGAAGCTGGAGACATGAGAATTCACGTATTAGCCAGCTTGCAAACAAAATCTGGCTCATTAGGCTGGGTAATATGCAAAAGAAAGGTCCTTGTTTTTCTCTATCCCATATCCAATCCACTGAGGAATTTTTTATGGTCGTCAGGAGGGCTTTTGTAATTTAGGGCTTGTGCTTTGGTATTTCAATCTAGCACAGTATAATTGAAACTTACTGGCTTTGTTTATTTTATCGTCAATCTAAGCTGTTATATTACAAAAGCATTACAGAAGATATTAGACATTTTGGGATCTGGGACCATTATTTACAGTGCAGGAGACAGATTGTGAACATCCCATAGCAGAGTTCGTATCAGTCCATATTGCTTGTTAGGGATGTTTCTTCATAAGCGTATTAGTCAAAGGAATGCTTTCAAATGATCCAAAAATACTCAGTTCAACCAGGGGCCAAGGCTTTGCATCCAGAACCATCACCTTTAACATTCTGCAAGTTGTGTTACCCAAAGAGTGTGTCAGCCCCTTGTCCGAGCAACAGGACCTTCCATACTAGGAAGCAAAACATGCTATGTGAAATAGTAGCTATTTTGTCCTTTCACAGACATTTTTATCCTGAAAAGTAGCACTGGGAGATCAAAGATTGTTGTCATGGAAGGTGTTATCTTATTTTTGGTGTTGTCTTATTTCACCAGGTAAGAAAAAGAATGGCAGAAGTGCCATATAGCATGTGCCTTGTACCCATTCCTAATGCACAGGTTGTTCCACAGCCCACGTCCACTGAACACCTTTAACAGCTGAGAACAGCAGCACTGAAATGAAAAGGGGGGGGGGGGGGGGGGGAGGGGTGCGGGCGGGGAAGTAAGTGTCATTTTCTCTGGGAAACCAAGTTTAAAGCAGTTCCAGGATTCCTAGCACTTGAAGGCTCTGACCTTAGGTGAGGCTGGAGCTTAGCTCCCTACTCAGCCATGTTTTTTCAGGTGAGCAACTTCATGCTTCAGAATCCTAAAACTGTCAGTCCTGGAATAAACCATAGCTATCCCAGTGTTACAAACCCCGTCATTCTGTCAGGCAGACTGTTGTAGGTTTAGGAACACACTGCTTCCAGGGTCTTAAAGCAATTAACTTTCATTTCCAAAGCAAACGTGTCAAATTGCTTTACACAGATCTATGAACACTGATAACACAAACTTTTTTGTAGTGTAGCTCATCAAGCATCCAGACAAAAATACTTCCAACCTGACATGTTAGAAAGTAAACATTTCAGGCTCAATGAACCAAAATTTTCAGCCAAAATATATTTAGTTGGTTTTTTTTCCTATTATCTCTAACTTTGTAAGTCATAAACATTGAATAAATTCACTACACTGATATGATCAGCTAGGGGCATTTCTACAGGGCAATCAATTTCTTGGGATGTCTGTCCCAGTGGACAGCACATATCTTGTAAATAGATATTTGAAATAAGATTTTAATAGCTGAGGAAACAAATCACTAGGTTTTATTTTCTCTATACAGTGTTTCTTTTTCACATTCTTAACTTTTGACAATTGTATCTGTTTCCCTTGAAATGTTTTTTTTTCTGCTATGCCTGAAAACCCTGTGACATGCGGCTAGCAGTATTTGTTGTTTAAATATCTTCTTTATGGTAAGTCATCATCCAAACTTGAATATTTCACATCTCTATTACAAGGAAAGGAACACTAATAAGTAATCAACATCTGAACAAGAGAGTTTATGTAAGATTTGTTACAGAACCAGACTTCAAAGCAGCCTCATTGTGTGCCAAATCTCCTAATGCACACAATTCTTCATGTTACTGTATACCGTACATGATCCAAAGCCCTGCATACACTTTCTGAAGATTAGAACGAAGTCAGCCATATAATATGCTACGGATAAAAATAGCAGTGCAAAATGTCAAGTCCCTAACCCATAAGATACATGAGAATAGTTCTGACACAGCAGCAAGGATGACTTATTCTGGGTTTGTAACCTGACCTTCTGCCACCCTAGCAAAAACAGTTGAATTGTTACTGAAACTGTTCCTCTGCCATGGAATTTTACAGTCCATTTTTAAAGCTAAATAGCATAAATTTTGAAACAGCACCCTCCAAACCATGGCATTTGAGGACTTGTTTCATAAGAGTCGACCTGCATAGTTGGGGCAGCCAGGGGACCTGAGGAGCGAAGCTGTACAGCTGTCCCACTGTCAGCAATCCCCATTCTTCAAAAGCCAAAGCAGCTTAGCAAGAGTGGTCTTAGCGAGATCACTGCACTTCTGTACTGCCATGTTGAGACTAGGAACACGTCACATTGAATCTCTGCCCTACCTTCATATTGTTAAAGAGCAGGTTTTTATTCCCAGATTGTCTTAACAGCTACGGTACTCTGAAAGTGCCATTTGCCTCAGTACGATCACCCATTGCAAAGTAATGCAATCAGGACTTGGCTCTTCTTTTTATTTTAAGCTGATGAAACCTCTGCCTGGCAATGGTGTCCTTTCCACTATAACTCATGTCCTCCTGTGTCTCGGTGACCATTTTTACGTCAGCATTTGAGATTTCTATTTGGTCTGGAAATGGTATACCCAGCAGAGATTTATCAGTTATAATTGTTAACTGGCACGCCTGACACTCTGCCTAAATGCTTAACTCAATTCCTTATAAAAATCCAACAGTTTAAGGAATGAGCTTGGAAAAGTGGAATGTATAGACTGCTAGATGTTTAAACATTCATGTCTCGGAACAGGCTCACATGATCAAAGTAACCTTAAGTTGCTCTATTATTACAAATCGTTCTCATTACAAAATAAGTCACTTTTTGGGAAAAAGGTTTTAGGGAAAGTTTTTGTACTTGAGGGTATAAAAGAAGTTGCCTATGAGTAAAAAGGGAAAAAAGGTGTTAGGAATTTAAGCATTTGGACAAGAAAAGTCCAACAGGTAATGCTGCTGCTGATGACTTCTTCCCTAAAACCTAGGCTCAACATCTGCAAGTTTTTCTTTTCCTAGTTATTTTTTACACGCGTTAGCACACTGATCTAAATTACTGGCTTTCACAACAATGGGTCATGTTGACTGGAATACCAGGAAAAATGAAGATAAGTAATATAGAAAATATGTTATTCTGATGTTTGCATCCCCAGATTGGTACTCCCTCTGGATTTCAATTTTTTTTTTTGTTTTTATTATTGCTGCACACAAAGTGTAATTTTCTGGGGCTTGATATTTTTTGTCCTTAAATAAACATTAATTTATAATTAAAAGATCATTTAACAAAGACTTTATAAGTTCTGATTGTTTAAAACTGAGTGTAGGAACAAAACCAAAGAAATCAGCATGTCTTATGAAATAAAATTCTGGCAGAAAAAATTAAAGTCCCCATTTTGGGCTGATAAGCATTTTTTCTCTCACTTAAACTTTCTCACTTCAAATTAAATTTTTAAAAACCCTGTCCCAGTCTGAATCTTTCACAATGCTCGGCTCCCACAATCCAGTGACTCAAGGTGAATGTTGCCTTTTTCAAGTTGCTGACAGAGAAGAAAGATTCTCTGGGAACAAGGATGCAAAGAAGGCAGAGAAAAGAAGAGCAAAAAGGAAGAACAAACAATAAACAGAAGTTTCTAGGCACCCTTTCCAGAATATTCAGCTACACCCAGTCTTTATTTTTGCTGCTATACCTGGTGGTGCAAATCCAAGCTTTTCACCCTTCTCAAAGCTGCTTTGCTTTCTACAGAATGATCTGAAATCATAACCAAGGTGTTTTCAAATTCTCAGTTTATATTAATCCCCCAAAACCTCCCAAGATGAAACTGGTGCTTTTCCTGGCAATCTGTCGCTGCTGCTTAACTGCCTTTAACACATCTTAACAAAGTGTTTCCTTGCTGAAGTACTCTGAATGTTTGTGTGCTTGCCGTGCTCTGATTTTTATTCTTTGAAATACAAAAGTGCTTCACGACAAGAATCAGGTTCACAAGCTTGTCAGTAGCTTACAGTGTATTGTGTCCTCTGTACACAACAACTGGCACTGTGAATTTTTCCAGAAAAAAAGGTTTTCAGCTTTTTCATATCTCATCATTCCATGATATCTTCTGTCGTCTCTCTTGCCCTCTCCAAGGAACAAAGGCATGCAAAACTGAGAGCCTTTAGGATGTCTGCCTGTTTTTAATCTCTGTGGAGTATTTTCTGCTGAATTCTACGGTGTGGAAACAGTAAAATCTTGATCTAAGGCATTCTGCTGGTTTTGTGCTGGGCTGTTTCGCAGCGATCTCCTCATTTGATCTGGCCCAGTCCTCAGCTCCATGCTCTGCCAATGTAGGCATCACCTGGCTCATGATATCAGTGTGTGCTGGCAGAGGAGGGAGGGGTTGCTGCCTGTAATTCTGATTATCGATGACAGAGTCCCCCTCCTGCCCATCCCTTTCCTTTGACAGAAGGAACTCCTTGGGACATACAAGTTGTGGGGACCTACTACTACCGCCTCTTGTCACCACAGATTAGCACTGTGTCAGGGTTGTTCCAAGGTGGATAATTTACTGTGGAGCTGCAACTCAGCAGTGCATTAGTAGTGATAGAGAGTTTGTTTTTTTCCCAGATCTTCTGCAGATCAGGGCTTTCATCTGCAGTGCAGAGAAGTACAGGCCTGATGATACAACAGCAGAGGCCTTGAGAAGTGGAGATGCAGGATGTGGTGTGGGGAAGCACAGGAATGGGACAATTAGAGATGGGGCAAACGCTGGCACTGGAGACCTTATGGCTATAAACAGCTCTCCAGTCGTCAGTTACAGAAACATAGGATGGGATTTCGACAAAACAGGATTTGAGAGTAAAAAAGAAAACAAAGAAGTAGTATCTAACAAGTGTAACAGGCAACATGCATAATAAATTCAGGTGAGACAGAGAGCTGCAAAACAGGGATGAAAGATCAGTGTGTAAAAGCACATTAGCAAACATACAAAAATAGCCCTGGATGGTTCCTAGAGTGATGAAGAAGAAACCATCAACATGGGCATCCTCATACTCCCAGCAAAGGACTCCAGATGCTGACAGCTTCCTATAACATCCCCACCACCAACACCAGTATGACACCAGCAAGTTTAAGACCCCAAGGAGCAGAGGAAGAGTGAGCAGAAGATCAGGAAAAGGGGGGTGTGTATAACAAGTTTAACTGAATTATTGCAATTACTGTTACTTTTTCTGCATAGATGCTTTCTTTCTCTTTTGCAACAATTACTCCTGGATTAACAATGATTCTTGGATTAGACTGTTAAAATTTAATTATACTAACAATAAACTCTTGACTTTATATGTAAGATGTGTTTCCTCTTCCCCCCCCAAAAAAAAGGTTTTAAATGTAACACCGGCTCCATATCCCAATAAAGAAGTAAGAAAAATACTTACTTGTTGTACCAGCAAATTGCATCATTGTGACAAGAATAGCATCCACCAGTGTGATATTGATACAGGGGCAGGTCAGTACATGAATCCCTGAAAAATGTCTTTTGACATTGCCCCTAAACATTACCTGCTGCAAAATGATAGACCCAGAAAAAAAAAAGCAAAACATATAGGTGCATGAAGCTGTGTATGAAGCTGTCTGCTGTTTTGCCTTGTGCTGAATCAGTTTCAGATTACATTAAAAATCAAAGAAGGATCTCTCTTAGCTAACAGAGATCTGCAAGACATGAGCAGTGGATTCAGCTCATGCCTGGATTTCCATGTCCACCTGGATGGAGTATTGTTTATTTTCCTTTCATAGAGAAGACTATCAGATCCTATGTTTTGAGTTCTGTTACTCTTAAAATATTCAAAGTTCAAAGCTCACAGCAAGTCTATAGTTTAAAATGTTTGTGTTCCCAAAGTATGTGTAGACTCAAATAAAATGGCTAAACATATCAAAATAATTGGTTTTACAGTCTATAATCCATTACCCCTAAGAGTCATCATCTATCACAGCCAAAGACAATTTATTAATGTCAGAGAAAAACTGGCACTCCCCTTGTGAGGAGAAATTCGGCACAGACTGTTACTCAATGAAAAAGCCATCATACTCCCCTTAATCAGTAGACAACAGTAAATGAAGACAAAACCCAATGATGTTTCTTTCTTTAGTCACAACTTAAGGAGAAACAAAAAGGCTGGAGAATGTTAATATGGGACTGAAAGGGACACAGCACACCAGTGGATGCCCAATGCAGAGTGCAGCATTTATTCTATAGGCCTATGAGATAAAAGACATCCCCAAAAATGAAGGACAACTGGTCCAATTGCAAATGGTAAATGAGTTACATTTTCTGACAGTGGAAATCAGTAAGACAGTCAAAAGCAATTGGACATGTAAATGGAATGGGAAAATTAGATCCATTAGGCATACTCTGAGCTTGATCTGTTACCTAATGATTCTGGTTTTATTTTAGTAGACAGACTATTACTTCAGTGGTGTAACTCTAGAGTGATGCTGGTGATGAGATTATTCAAGGTTTTTATACATAGACCTGAGGAAGTTCCAATTATTGTGACCAACATATTCTGCAGTAGCACCCCTTCGGTATATACAACATCAGTTTCTGTGCTTTTTCTTTGGATAAAAATGAGTACCCATAATTTACACAGTACTGTCAGCTCAATGCATATTCATTATGATGCTTTGTAAGAATTCCTATCAACCAGAGTCTCTCTGAGACTTCACATTTCTAGGAAGTCTGGCTTGCTGCAGGACCATTTTTTAAGTTGCCATTTTGACACTAACAATTCATGCTGCAGAAGAGATCTTCACTGTGCTCCCTCTTTCAAGATATGCTTTATAAGGCTTAATTTGTTACTCCTTTTCCTTTTTGTGCATTTTGCCTCTGCTTAAGACTAAATCCTGCAGACGCAAAGGACTGACAGGTTTTGAAGGAGAAAAAACAAATCCATTCTCAGAAGACACGATTTTCAAACTGGACTGAAATCAGTACTCATAAGTTTTACAAGCTCCTATGAGTAAACGCAAATCTTCTATTCTCACAGAAAGCTAGAGACTTGATTTAGTCTTTGATTTTGAAGTAGACCTTACTCCCTTCAATAGATCAAGAGGGAAGTTTAGGCATTTTGGCAACATATTTGTCAGAAGACAAGTTATGTGAATACATGTAAATGAAGGTAATAATTTGTTCTGTTTTCTGTATTTTATTCACTGAGTTGGGGGAGAAAAGGCCTCCAGACAAAGCAAATACAAGGGGCCCTGGAAGACTGTTGCTGGAAGGAAATCATCACTTTTTTGGCAGTGAGGAGAATGTTACAACTGGTATTTCTCAAAACAAACTTCAATCTTTGGGCTTTTTTAATAAAATTAAAAAAAAGATATTTCTATATTCATTCTGGTTTGCTTAAATAGCTAATCTACTTTTTACACATCTACCACTGTTCCCACAATGTTTTGCTCATAGACTCATGGTTTGGCTAAGCTGATGAATGGCCATTAGCATACGTGACTATTTCAAGGCTCATTATGGCTCTGACTTCGCATATTGTTCTATGGGAGATGGTGATCTTCCTCCCATCTCCTCACACCTGATCTCCAAATGAACACCTCCATTCTTCACCTGGCAATCACTAGACCCCTCCATGAGCTGATTAAATTCACCCTAATGTGAGAAAGCATTTTTTTTTCTGAAAAGGACTTTTTTCTAAATTTAGTGAGTTAGGTTTCATCTAAATCAATTCTCTCAACTGATTGAATGTGCAGGAAGGAGATTAAAATCAGAGATTAAGTGCAATTGAGCTGCTATGGAGCCATCAGGAAAGAGTTTTATTTTTCATATCAAAAGTGAATAACTTCTGATTTTCCCCTTTTCTTTTTCAGAAATAATATTATATGTTTTACAGTAAAGGGAGCCTGAAAGGTGAATCAGAGCTGGATCATACTGGTAGAAGTGCTTTTGCTTTTGAAAACATATGATAGAAAATCATGTAACTTTATGAACATTACACTACCCTGTGAATAAAGCTCACAGAACAACATGCTTCTTCAAAGACTGCTTCTGAAAACGCATTGTAGAAAATTGTGATAGACATGAAGGCCTTCTGATTGCAGTGCATCTGTTCTAAACAAGAGACAATATTTAATTGATTTAAGGACTTTTTTTTTTTTCCATTTCAAACCCAAAGAAGGGGGTTTGTGCCAAAAAATCTTGGGTTTTTTTGCAACTGCATCAGTTGGTCTAATAAAAAAATCTCTTCTCTGAAAGTCTTGTTTTGGTGGATGTAAATAGTATAGGCTGTTGATATATGCATCAAAACTACATTTATGCAAGTCAATAACCAATCAATACACTGACTGAGCTAAGCTGATATAGTACTATTTAGCAAATTTTTTACCTATAATTTTAAATATTCAGTGCTACAGTGCATACAAAACGTTAATTACTAACTAGATCTGATATCAATTATCATTTTCCAAGAAATAATTTTTGCCATATTCCTCTTTTTCAGACATGAAGACAATCTGCTATGTATCTAAATTACGGTCTTTGATTTTATGCTGTTTAAGAATAAACTCTATTCTGAATCACTCTTTTTTAATCCTTCATGCATAATTGAAGCTCAAACAATCTGATACTTAATCCTCTGATGTTAAGTTTATTCACAGTGATAAATCATTGTTCTGCTTCTTAGTCTGTTCTGCGGGGATGTTAGAAAATAAATCTGATATAACCATGAATAATTTGAATTATTTGCATGTTTGGAAAACTATTAAACTTAGGGAAATTGGTTTATTTGCACAATTCAAAGGAAGCCACATTTGTATTCCTTTTAGAAGTATGGTTCATCTCTATTCTAGTACATAAGAGTTTACCACTAAAAACAGCTCTAAAAAGTTATCAACAAGACTAATTTTGAGAAAAAAAGTATTTATAAAGTTACTGTATCATAAAATATAAGGAGTCATTATGTTTTAATTAGACTCAAATGCAACTGTAGTACAAAAATAGGTCAACCTCTAAAATCAGATTGTATGAAGTTACAGATGTATGAAAATCAGTTTGGGAGTTTAATAATTACATTTGGAAACAAAATAGTTACATGCTGTAATTATAGTGTTAAACCACTGACTTCCTTCAAATGTCCATAAAGGAGTAGAAAGCACATGTGTTCAAAAGGTTTTTCAAACATTATTAAGTCTAGTGTTGTCTAATTTGATCATGGGCTCCATTCTGCTAGCCTTCCTCATGTTAATCCATTTATTATAAGGGACTCTTCCAAGATTAAACCTTTCAGCCTGGCTGAAAGCATTAGTCTTCATTTTGCAGAACATTACTATCTAATTGTGTATACGTCTGTATTACCGCTTAATACGAAAACAGTAAGTTTTTCTATCCATTTTTTTTTTTGACGTTTTGGACCCTATATTATGTTTTTAGTCGTCATAATGATACCTTGTATTAAAATTTAAAACAAGAACATTATAGCTATCTGAAAAGGAACATAAGTGCAAATAGAAATCCAAATAAATCCAGTTAGAAGTTATGTTCAAGCTATGCAGGAGCTTGCCAATACTGGGTTTTTAAGTCATGGTTGTATTACAGAAGTGAAAGCCTTTCCTAGTTTTCATGTTGATGTGCATACTCTGGTAACATCTCACATCTCACTCTCCAAGGAGGAGCCATCAAATTTTTTGCAGTAGTCAGGGACTGTGATTCCAGGGTATGTTACGATATGCATTAGTCGGTAAGTCTAAACACAACCTATACGACTAGCAGGAGCTATTCTATTTCCTTGTGGGACAACTTAATGTTCTAACATAAAACCAGCTTTCAAGACAAATTCAGCATAGAATCTAGATCACATTAACTTCCCACAGATTATAGGAAAGCATATGAATCAGTGAAATTTAAAATTAAGACTACTGAATACACTGAATTCAGAGCTACCATACTATATACTAGTGTACAGTTTATAGTATAAAAGAGTATCATAGTATTATTATATTGCAGGATAGTATAATAATACAATACACTGTTTGAAGAGTGGATCTAAACAACTCCTTTAAATCACTGAAAAAAAATTCCAAAGAACCAAGAGAAATCTAAAAGTGTTTAGCCCACATCACAGCTTGTCTTTTGCAGGCACCTTTCCAACCTACAGACCAGCTGTTGAGCTTTTGCCCTTCTGAGTTCTAACTAAAACATTTCTCCTGTTTTGGAGGAGAGTGACTGCCTTCTTTACAATATGCTGGCAGAAATAAGGAGAAGTGGGGATGTGCAGAGGAAGAAAGAGAAAGGCCCAGATTCAACCCATTGCTGGAAACAAATAGTGATGCTTATATCTGGTATGACGCTCCTTTCATCCTCCAAGTGCCTCTTCAGCAGGTTTTCTTTATTAACTTTCTTCGAAGTTGTGAAAAAGGTATGACAAACTGTGTGACCTACATTCATCTCTGTAGATGTAAGAGTGCATCCAGGTGGAAAAGCTGTCCTGCTTACAGGACATTTCCTAACAACGTTTTCCCCAAATCTGTTTCGCTAAGACGTTACTGATTGTTGGGGTCCCATGTAAGCCTTGTCAGCAGAAGACTGCGCAGACTAAATCATAGTTGTTCAGGGCTGCCAGGCAAAATATATGAGACTAAGACAGTGCTAACTGGTATGGCATGCAGTCAAACCAGGGAACAGGCTGACTCCTGCCCAGGTAGGGTGGCCTACGGCCAATGCACAGACCCACACGCCAGCCCTGCTTGCTTTACAACATACATAGAGCCAGGAATTTCTTTCAGTGTTTTCTGGTCATAAAACAGGGACTGATCGAAAGCTGAATTCATCATGTTTGAGGTGAGGGGAGCTTCCACTGGAAAAGTTTAAAGCTGTAAGGGAGGGATATACAGAAGAGAGGAGAGAAAACCAAGCCCTGAAGACCAACTAATCTAATGATAAAAACAATTATGTGGGATGCAGAATGCCATGACCATAGAGGTTTGACCATTTAGGGCTGTGCTGGTTTTGGCTGGGGTAGAGTTAATTTTCTTCATAGTAGCTCATATGGGACTATGTTTTGGATTTGTGCTGAAAAAAGTGTTGATAAAGCAGGGATGTTTTAGTTACTGCTGAGCAGGGCTTACACAGAGTCAAGGCCTTTTCTGCTTCTCACACTACCCCACCAGCGAGTGGGCTGGGGGTGCACAAGGAGTTGGGAGGGGACACAGCCGGGACAGCTGACCCCAACTGAACAAAGGGATATTCCCATACCATATGATGTCATGCTCAGCATATAAAGCTGGGGGAAGAAGAAGGAAGAGGGGGACGTTTGGAGTGATGGCATTTGTCTTCCCAAGTAACCGTTATGCGTGATGGAGCCCTGCTTCCCTGGAGATGGCTGAACACCTGCCTGCCCATGGGAAGCAGTGAATGAATTCCTTGGTTTGCTTTGCTTGCATGTGCAGCTTTTTCTTTACTTATTAAACTGTCTTTTTCTCAGCCCACAAGTTTTCTCACTCTTACTCTTCCGATTCTCTCCCCCATTGCACCTGGGGGGAGTGAGCGAGCGGCTGTGTGGTGCTTAGTTGCCGGCTGGGCTTAAACCATGACAAGGATTCAGTTTGTATCTGCTACTTTGTGGAAAACTTGGAGATAAATATCCAACTTTTTTTTTTTTTTTAACTGGATGAGAAATGGAAATGTTTTTAAAGTCTTGAAAGTTTTAATGGGATAAGAAATATGACTCTGTGCTCAACGATTTGCCCATCATTGTGCCATTGACATATGAGTATTGTCTTAGAAGATATCATCCTGAAACCTTTTAAAGCCATTCATTTTATTTTAAAGTCGTAAAATCCCTTGGTTTTATCTCCCATCACAGATGTAAACAGTGCTTTTAGAGCCAGAACCAGGCCGATATGAAACATTTTGTTCACATAGTCAGGAGGGACTAAATTTAAAGGTGCTAGTGAGCCAACACGTGCTATGAATAAAAGATAGGCCCAACTTCATGCTCCAAATTTATTTTTCAGTGCATATGGGAGATGTGGTAAATCTCCAATAGGTTGCTCAACAGTTCCTAGGGGAAAATACACATAAACAACAGTACTAGGAGAATAAAGTATCGTCATATGGAAAGAGTAATTCTTTCAATGGATTATTGCTAAGGGACAGTCTAAATTTGTAAGCATTTTGAGATGCAATTTCTTTATACCCGGATTGCTTAAAATGTAGAAGCAAACTGCATAAATCTGTTTCAGAAGAAACTGAATATAGAGAAGGAAAAAATCAGAGGCTGTAGCAACATGTTTGATTCAGAGACGTAGCTGATGAGATCAGACTTATATTTGTACTTCTCAGAAACGACGAGGGCCAGTGACTCATGACATTTCTCTTCTGGCAATGAAATGTACATTTAGTTCTATTGTATGCCCAGAATAAGATTTTAAAGCATTGCATATGTTTTCTTCTGGTTCTCCATGCAAGAGCGAGCGTCACACTGAGAGGCCTGACTCCTTATGTCATTAACAGGCAGAAAAATATATTTTGCTTTAGATATAATTTGAAACGTCACTGTTAAAAATATTATGTTTTCCATACTCAATTATTTAAGCTTCTTTTGTAATCTTTTTTTTTAATATATTGTTGTATACAGGGCTCCTATGGAGAGTCACAGCCCAAAAAAAGACTTTGTCTGAATAACAAATCCAGCTGCATGCATTCACAATGCTTTATTACCCTTCCTAGGTCCCTCCCTGAAATACTCTTCTGCCAGGATGTCTACCAAAATGAGAAAATCTAGGCAGTGGGTTTTCTATGATCACTTTCTTCATGCTGATGAGTTAATATTTATTCTTGTTTTCCCTATATCCACTTGATTTATCCACCTGTGGACAGGAAGGCATACTCCAGATAACTTTAATACAGGCATGATGGCACAGGTTTCAGTGAAATCTTTAGAAGCATAGCAAGGATCCTGGATACATGCCTAGGTTGCTAGTATATGCTGAAATCAATAGTGAACATCATTATTGCTACTGTTTTGCATGCTAGTTGTATTTAGGCTGGCATTGTTACGACAAAATAAAATATAATTATGTTTTACTCCACCGTGAATAAAATCTCTGAGCCTTCAAGACAGAGATAATCTCTTCCTTAGGTATTAGTAGAGAATCTAGCTTTGACCTCTAGGAATCGCCATACTACTTCTAGTGCTACTGCTACTACTAACAAGCACATGAAGAAGTTTAAAATCTCAAAAACACAGTGTAACAAAGAAACAAGAAAGGAAATAATGTAAATCCACTCTGATGGCACCAGGGTAGTACTATCAGACTAGATGGAAATGATCAGTACAGCTTTTCATTTTATTGGATGCGTCATAGTCTCCTGTCAGCAGTTTCAGAAACCCCTGGAGTTGTCTCTGACAGGAAAGTTTCTGGATGGCATCTGTTTAAGCAATATTGGAAACAAAATATGTTATTTGTTTTCCTGCTAGTCTAACAATAGCCTTGATAATATGCAAATTAAGTAGTTTGTAGACATAGAAACAGCAAAGCAGATACAGACATAGCTGCCCTTTTCTGCCTGCTTGCTGCTTAAACTGTGCAGACAGACACACAGTTAATGATCCTGTTCCATCAATTTTAAATTATAAGGCTCTTCTTTTGCTGGGAGCTGTTCCTCATCATTATTATCCTCTTTTGTGGAGGACAACAAATAAAACAGATATTTGGTTTATAACCGAAGTGCTGAAGTGACACTTTGTATCTTGGCTATTCTTTCCCACCAGTAATTTTGCCATGACCTGGTTTTTATCAGGTTTGTCAAATCAGGCTTAGAGACAGCTCCTCAGTTAGAGTATATCCACAGACCCCCTCTGACTATAGTGGAGTTTTACCATGTATTCATTCCATTTTATGCAGACTCAAAATTAGGCTCATATTTCATAATGGTGTTATAAACAGGCAAACACACTGGCTTCATAGAGTCATTCAGAAGCTCTTCGCATTGGCTCTTCAGCTGTAATTTTGGTTTATGAGAGCTGTTGTACAGTTTGGCAAGTTAATCATTACACTTCTGCTCCTGAATTCTAAGTCTCATGGCTATCAATATGAAGAGCTAATTAAAATAGAAAAATCAGCTCTCGGCTATCTACTGAAATGTGTGCTTCCACATTCCACTTTGTAATGCCTAGATTTCCACTTGGATGACAATGACATACTATCTAAAAATACTGTCATGCTTTCTGAAAAATATCACTAGAGCTGGCTTAGAATAGCTGCTATATGTCTGGGCTTTGTTTGTTCCTGCATGGATGAAACATTCAAATGTAGATATTTTGTTTAAGTAGATATGAATGACAGCTTTTTTTCCTCCTCATAACAACTGTTTATATTTCATTGGAAAATCAAGTGATGAAAATATTTGAAAATTTGAAAACAGACATTTTTATATGGAAAAACTGTGACAGCTTTTACCCCAGCCTGATAGTAAAAGTAGTTCACATGCTTTCTGTTATTACCATCCTCCATATGACAGATTCCCTGGCTAGAATACATTTTCCTGTAATGCACTATTGCCTCCCGCTCCTGGGACTTCTATCTTTAGTGAATCATTGAAGGCTGTGTCTGACTGGGGAATGCAACCAGAAGGAGAAAGTGGTGATAGAAGGAAATCACACTATAACTTCTATGACAGAAGCATTTCTAAATGGAAGTATGTAAGTTTTCAGTGAATTACATGAGTTTCCTATGTGCAGTTCTTCAATTTTTTAATTAAAACTTCTCATGTAAGCAGGTCTGTTTTGAAGAAAAATACATTTAATCAAAACTCGATTTCCACCAGGAAAATGTGGGTTTTGGCTGTTTTGTTTTCTTTTCACTATAAAGTGTAGATGTAGCATGGAGGAATTACTTCAAAAGCTGCAGTTTTGCAGAGTACTTCTACAGAGGCAGCATAAACTGTCCCTTTTCACACTTACCTGAATCCCCCTTCCATGGCAACTTATTTCCAATATGTTCTACATCCTTAGCTGTGCTTCCACAAATCCTAAAGAGCATGAAATACCTTCTTTAGCTTCCCCACCATTCTGAGAGGGAGAAGACCTTGTAGTTGTACATGGTCATAGTTTTCATGCAATAGGAATTAACAAAAAGAAATCCCAAAACTTATTTTAAAAGGCCTGCAAAAGACATTACATATCAATGCTTTCTATTTTTAAAAAAAAAAAAAAAGACATTGTAATATGAACTTTAAAACAATTTGATTTAAGGAAGGTATTTTTAGAATCACACTGAACAATTGTCATTATTCTATTGATTTATGACAACTATTAAGGACACATTTTCACACCATTTTGTTATCAATTTTGATATAATCTGAAAATATCAAATCACTAATTATAAGCTGATATTATGGGATTCACACTTGTTTAAGTTATGAGTGTGAAAAAAATGCATTATTCCCCTGCTCTTCTAACCATAGCTCTTACCACTCTGTTGCTTATGTCTCTGACTGTTTGTATATTGAATTCAACAATACTCCTCTCCAGGAGATAGTACAATACAAATGTTTTTAAAGAGCAGTGCAAAAGCTGGCCTATAGTGTATTCCTGGATCTATTCCAAAAACATTGGAGTCAGTAAAAAAGTCTATTAATCTCAGTGGACATTGTATCAGGCTCTAAAGAAAGTGTGGTATTGTAGATTTCCTGAGGACAAAAGTAATAGAAAGAAGCGTATTTTAATAAAATTCTTGTAATGAAAAGCTTTGTAAACATATTTTTTTTATTTTCAGGATAGGATGGTTGTTGATTGTATCTGAAAGTGGAAAATTTTTCAAAAATATTTTCCTGTATAGACTGGAAATGCAAAGATTTCAAAGTGGTGTGTCCCCCCCCCCCGCCCTGCCTTCCCTGCTGTTTTTTTAGTTCCTTCAAATATATTTAAAATAACAATAATTTTACTTCCAAAACTTTCTAGTCTTGGACCTCCACCAGATCTCTCCTTCCCACTCTTTGTTGGACACGTCTATCATATTTTAATCAAGTTTCAAAAGGGTTTTTTACACATACGTTCTCAAATGCTTTCTGTAATCCTTGTGAAGCCTACAAATTTCAAAAGATGTTTTCCTTGACATCTGGAACTGCTTTAATCCATTTTTAGTCAAGCAGTCTTTTGTACAGTGTTTGGTATCCCCACAACATATTAACATTTAGATTTAAAATGTTAGTCTTCAATAAGACACTGTACTACATTATCTTTAAATGATTTCATCTATCACTTGCTTGCCAAGCTGTTATGTACAATATGATGAGGGAGCTAAAATACTCATGACCATCAGTACCTGTGATAGAATGAGCCAAAACCTTCAGGAAAGGATTGGGCACGACCCTTCATCCAGTAGTTGGAAAAAGGAATCAGGCTTTTGCTGATTTAAATCTGATTCTGAGGAAGTGACTAAGAACATGAAGATAGAAAGCAGTTTGGATCAAAGCAGTTCCAACACAAGTGTTTGTGATGGTAAACAAGGAGAAAGAAATACCCCAAAGGGAGTTTTCCAAAAACTCAAGAAAACAGTGAGAGCTCCTGGGATGGTGCTCCAACGGATAATATGGTTCAGATAAGCTAGCAGTTTTTGAAGGGTGGCAATATTATGAAAACTGCCTTTTTGTTACATGTTACTATTTCAGCACCAGAAGTCTTTTAACAACCATGACATTATTAGTCATAAAAAAGGAGCTCAAAGACAGAGTACTAAGAATACTTAGAAAAGCATAGTACAAGCTTGTTGTGACAAAATCAAGGAAAAAAAGAACATCATACAAAGAAACATATAAAATTAAAATAGCACAAAAAATACATTAGAGAAGGTAGAGCAGTATAGGCCTCTTTGTAAGGAAGACAAACAATAAATTGCTGACATGGAAAATGATGAATTTGCCTTTTTTCTTTTTTTGATTATCTAACTTGTTTCAAGATTCTGGAAAAAGGTTAACAATAGCCACATACATTCAGCAAAGTTAAAATTAACAACAGAAACACAGGTCAAACCAGAAAAAGTTATACTTCATATTTAGAGTTGTCAGCAAGACAAGAAGTATACTGCAGGATTCAGGCAGAACTTGGCAGAGCAATCTCTGACTCTTTATCTAGGATTCGTCTAGAGCACACTGTGAGCCTCCACTTCCCTCAGACCTTGCCTGATACTGTTTTCAGATAAATCAAGGAGAAAGAAAATTGAAAGACAAGAATACAAAAGGGGGAAAATTCAGTAGATACAACTACTGCAAAAATGCGTCTCAGCTTGGACGGGATCACAGGTGGAAAATGAGTCATTGGTGTAATACAGTTATTAAAAAAATAATTATCAAATTGAAGTGTACTAGCAAGCATGTCACATGTAACGCATGAAAAGTCCTCAGAACTGGTTGTGCTTTTATGGGAGTACATATGTACAGTGTTGGAATCCACACCTTAAAAACTGCAGGTAAGCTAGGAGTCAGAAAGAAAAATGTATAATGGATAAGAAAACAAGTTATCTGAGCAGAGCATGGATGGGTTGTATTTTTGTGTGACATGGAAAAACAATGAGAAGAGCTGACACGACCACGTCTTTGAAAAGAAGTCATGGATTATTCCATCTGTGTGTTCCTTATGGGCAGGATGAGCTGTACCCAACTTATTTTGCAGAAAATCTGGTTTAGAATAAATATTAATAAAATTAATAAAAAATCTTTCTAACTTGAAGTTGGTTAAAGCACTTAAGCAAACTGCATCAGAAGGCCAGCAAATTCCTATCAAACAGGATTTTCAAGAACTAATTAAGCAAATATTTGGAAGAGTATCATGTGTAGGATAAACTTGATTTGTCTTACAATATAGGATGAACTGCAGAGCCTCTTGCAGCTCTCCCTAGCCCTACATTTTTATTATTCTGTATATCATGAGCTTCAACATCAAATTGCTTTCACAGGCTAGCAAATAATGACCTGAATGTCGAACTACCTACGTTGATTCATGCTAATGTAATTAGCTAGGTAACTGTTGTGGCTCCTGGTAAGACATAACATGGGCAGGAAAAAGAACATAATTTTGACGTGGGTTCAATCCTAACTAAATGCAGAAGATATACTCTTTTCCCAGTATTATGATTTTTTATTGTGGCTATCTCCCAGTAGGTAAACATTCATTTTCATGGAGATCTGAGGAACATTTGTATTCCTTATTCGCAGTATTCAGAGTGAAAAGAGGATCACACCTAATTTCTGCCTAAGAAATCAAATAACCATTGCAGTATTTTAGAATTTGTTCTTTTGTTGGCCTTTTCCTCCCCTGCATCAACTGAAAAATCTTTACCGTATAATGCTGGATCACATAATCTTATTCTATCTCTTGAAGCATGAAATAACATTTCTTTGTTTCCTATGTCTAACAGCTTGCAACATTATGTTTTTTAGTGACAGAACACAAGGTCTTCAGTTAAATGTTGGCTTACGAATTAAATGGACTTTCCATTTTACCCAACAGTGAGGAATTTGGCAAATCCATTCATGAAAGCTCTTTGCCAACAGCAGAGAGGAACTCAGGAGCAGTGAAGAATTTGACACTCGCCTCTCTTTCACCTTCAGTCTTTTCACAGAGACTAAACCAAATCAAGACTGAATGACAGTCTTTTGTTGATATGCCATGTAACTTGTCTCTGGGGTTTTTTTTGAGGCATCTTTTTGCACTCTGAGCCAGCCCAGGCTCTAAAATCAGTCATAATCAGGTAATAGCACGTGAGTTTCAGGCACCCTTGAGAAACAGTACCTCTTGAGATGGTCTACTACCCATAGAAAACGCATCAAAATCACACTTCTTATAATCACCCTCCTTTTTCTTAATCTCTTCTAGGGTGTCTCATGGCTACCACCATCACCATGTCCACCCTCAGATCCAGGAGTTTCCTACCCAGTACTTCTTAGACATGATGTGCCAGCAGGCTGATAGACTTCTTGAGTTAAGACAAATTGTTTCCTAAGTATCATAGGTAACTTCCTCCTCCTTTCCAGTGGTTACTGGAACCTGCAGATCCCATTTTTGATGGCTAACAGGTTATTTGCATATGGCAGCAGGTTTCTGTGGATGGAGTGGCATGTCCCTGTCTTTTTGAATCTTTATTGAATATTTTCTCACTGTTTGAGAGCTCTGCTTTGCAGTCTGTATTTCCAGCTGACCGTTTCTTCAGCACTGGAGACTTCTCAATAGAGAAGTCCTGAACTAAATTATTTTTTAAGATAATGACATTTAGAAAAGCATTAGATTTATAAGGCGTTATCTGTGATACTGGGATATACTTTTATCCCCAATTCAAAGTTATGTTTTTATCATTTGACTGTAAAGTTAGGAATAGAATATCTAACATTATCCACCGCAGTCAGTGAGATGAAGTCATCATAATTATTACCAGCATAGTAAGAATGTTTCTGTTAGTAAGTGACAGGATCTAACAAGGTGTGCTTTATTGATCTATATTAAGCTCATTGACTTGCCAATAGTCATTGAGAGACTTCAGGTGTTTTTTTTTTTCTTTTCTGTGTGTAAGTTGAAATAGCAGTTTTGATAACTTACTGAAACTCTTTTCTCCATACTCGTGCTGCCTCCTAACTATAACCTTCCAATGTGAATTAAATAATTCACAAAACATGACACCTGCTGATGCCAGGGGGGGACATGCTGGGGAGGCATTGTGGTTTCCATTGGAAACCTGACAAACCTCTGTAGTTTTGCATGGGAACATAACACATTAGCCTCATGTTTTGCTTTGAGTGTTAGGAGTTTTATGAAGCCAGAACTCCCAGAGTGAGTGTGAGGAACAAATGAAAAAGCTTACATGGAGTTCAGCAAGCCACCTGACGATCGTCACACAGCTTTGTTAATGACTACCGAAGTTTTTGAAACCTTGGGGCAGAACTAATTTCTGCCAGTCCGCATGTATTTTCCACTGGCTTCATTAGTGCTGGAAAGAGGAGGGTGGAATTCCAGTTAGCATATTTGGGGTTGCACGTGTTGTCTGTGTTTTTTCACTTTGACGTGGTCCTACTTGTCCTTCAGAAACTCAGCTGAGCAAATCTGGAGACGTTTTTTATTGCCAAGGAATCTTGATTTATTGAATTCTGTGCTTCCCCCCACAAGCAAATAACATATACTGTGAAAACTTTAATACCCTCATCTCTGACCATCATATGCATTCTCTTTATCCTTAGGACTGTGCGACTATACTGCAACTCAGGAAAAATTTTACATTGTGGTGAATAAAGCAGTCTCTACCTTCACCATTATCTTGGCTGCGGAGCATCATCAGTGATTCCTGGGTCCTTGCAATTTTTTCTGGACAACTCATAATTACTTTACAAGTACAGATTTAGGTATTTCTACTAAGGCCACACAATTTATTTCGTCTTGCAACAGGCTCCTCCAAAAGCTCACCAACTACTTTAGAGTATCAGAGAAAGGGAAAGGAACCCCACATCTGTAACTGATTGCACATTAATGTGAAGATTGTTGTGGGGAAAGAAGGCACCATTGTTCAAAAAAACCACGGAAGCAGCAAGCACTGTTATAAAAACACCTATGAGTGGAATTGTTTGTACCAACGGGATGATAGACCTGATTCTTGGTGGGAGATTGTGTTGGATAATTGCATTTTGCATGTCACAAATACCTTTGAGGTTCAGTTGCATGTGAGATTCTTCTTGCCTTACTGAGTTGCGTATAGCTGTTATGTTCTGTTTAATGACTTCCTCTGTCTCCTGTTTTTAAAACAGACATCTGTATTTTGTTGGTAAGAAATGTTTTCTCTCAGTGAATTCTTGTCCAGAAGCATGAATTTCATTAACGTGTGAAAGCAGTAAATTTTTTATGAAAGGTGAAATAGAGTACTGTGTTGTTTTGAGTTTTTTCCTTGTAAATGAAGGAGTTCTTATTTGTTAACTGTAATAGTTGTATTTTGTTCTGGAATTTTTCACCAAATATAAAATAAAAATCAAACAAATGTCTGTGTTCAGTAATGTTTATAATTTAAATAAAAAAAAGAAAGGAGATCAGCAACTGCTTTCAAAAAGAAAGATGTAAATCATACTTAAGAAATGAATGTGTTTTCTTTCATTCATTATTTCTATACTTCTTTCAGGCATAAAGGGGCAAACGGCAAAAAAACCAGCTACAATCATAGATGTGGTAAGAAGATCTTTTACTTTTCTCCCTTTAAAGAGGTACTGAACCAGAAAGCAATTTCTACAGATGTTCTTGCCCTTGGCAATACCAAAACATGTAGTCCCAGTATTTTGCAAGGTATAATGCATTTCAAGAATTCTTTAGTAAAATGGCCACAGAGACTACTTAAATATGTTCTTCACCAGCAGTATTCGGAGCTATACATTTTTTTTCTTTGCAGCACTCTACCTGTACCTGAATGAAAGTCCATACTTGGGTCAATTGCAAAACCACATCCATTAGAAAACAACCTGATCCCCAAAGAGCAGGCCAGTCAAATGTATCTAGTGTTGCACAAGCGACTGTGGAAGAACAGTAAAAATTTGGGCATAAGTTATCTAGAGAGAAGCCATGTTCACTCTGATGTTCCCTTCAGGTTTGGTTCATTGCCTTCAAAAGTTTTATTCTAAATATGTATAGGGTATTTGTTTGGTGTTCATTCTTAATATTTTGGAACCAACTGTGGTTTGATAATACATGATGCTGTCCCACATCTGCACATGGGCTTATAGGTCATATTTTTGAAAGACCATTTGCATGTACAAATCTTTGAACACGAGAATTCCTGTCTGTGAATGGGGTTCTTAAAAAATAGCATCCTAATCTTATCTCAGCTCCTGTAGTTAACAGTGTTTTACACCCGGAGACCTCTCTTATTATTGCTACCAGTGCTAAAAATTTTTATCTCTAGAAAAATTGGAAAAGCTGAGTGTTAGAAGGAAATAGAGCTGTCCTTTGCAATTCTACAAAACTGTAGACTAATTCACTTGACTGAATTGATGAGAAAATTGACTAGAAGACAAAATAAATTTTATTCCTGATATCATCACAGCTATATCATTTAAAGTCTTTCCAACAGTGCTGATAACTGTTTTATCCCTGAGCAGGCTGCCTAGCTGTTCAGCTGGGAGAGAACTTCCTTTAATTTAATTAGAAAATACAACTTTTTTAAAAAATAATTAAAAAAAAAAAAGTTTCATTATTTATAATCCCATTTAACCAAACATTGACTAGGAACTGTAAAGTTTTTATCCATTCTTATATTTGTATGCTATCACGGATTTTTTTTCTTTCTGAATATGTTATTTGCTGTAGTTTATACCATTTCCCTGAGACAGCCTAGGGAGTGATATTGTCTGCCAGACAGCCCTGTTTTGTTCCATACATTTTGCCTGGGGCCAGATGATGATCACTGATTCTTTCTAAGTTTCTGTCATAATGTTTGTCCTCTGATTGTGCTGAACTAAATAAATTATTAAAAGATATTTGATTATGTTCTTTACAACATTTGAGTGAAAGGCCTTCACTTACCTCTATGTAGAGCAAAGAATGTTGCAGGTAATTACATTTTGTCAGTAATGTATTTACAGGTTTCAGCTGGCTTTAGAACATGAGGCACTGCAAATGATTATGCAGTCTGCTTTTCATAATTAAATATATGTTTGTGGTTAGGAGATCTTGCATCAACTTTCTCACTGGTCTTAATAAAGCTATTATTTCTCCCAGCTGATGACATGCTGAAGTCCCTGCGCAGTCTCTCTATTTTATGTTATCCTCCTGTCTTTCATTGCTATTTTTAAACTGGCATTACTCCCTAAATATACAGATGATGAGGCCAAAAGGTCTGCAGGGCAGCACGGGGCTGCTGTGGTGACCCCAGGAAGGTTACGTGCTTGCAGCAGGAGCACCAGGCTCATCCCTGCTGCCTGGCCACGCTGCTTGCCCGTGTTGTGAGTCCCATGAAGCCACCCATGACAGCTCTGCACCTGAACAGGTAGACAGAAACATAAGAAATCCTTAGTTTCCATGTTTGGAGGTTTAAGCATCCTTTGATAAATTGTTAATACCTCTTCATGAAAGGCGGGGGTGATGACAGCGATATCACTATAGTGAACAAAAGGCTCCCCATCACCACTTGACACCAGATATACTCCGATGGATTGTTTTAACATAAAACACGTGCACCATAGCTCCAGATTCCTAGGCAGTGCTGGCACAGCATACCGATAATTCTCAGTCCATTCTGACGCTTGCATGCCTGCACGCATGTGCACACTCTCCTACACATACGCTGACAGAGTCAACATAGTCATTTTCAGTTAAAAAAAAAAGTCTGGAATTTTTCACTGAGAGATAGATCAAAACTCTCTTACTTTAAATGGGGATATTGACTTAGTGTCTGTTTAAAAAAAGCAATGTGAAGGTTGCTAACCGGCATTTGTTTGTGTGTTTCTGTGTGCTTTTCAAACCAAGTGTCTAAGGGAGACAGCAATAATAAGGAAAAAGTGAAAAAAAAGTGAAAAAAAAAGTATGTAACAATGGAAAAGAATTATAAAAATAAATAGCTTCCTCTCTTACATAGTTAAATTCATTTGATAGTGCTAGTGATAATGATTTAACACAATTCTGTGTAAATACATGCAATCACCCACTTAATAATGTATGAACATGTCATATAAAGTCTGACTCTGAACTACTGTAATGTTAAAATAATTAAAAATAAATAAAAGATTTTAGAAGTTTAAAATTTCAACATTAAGCTACGCGAAGTAGAATAAAAAAGCACAGTAAATGATAGATCAAAATGTGCTTTAAAATGTTTGTAATTACTTTCATGTGAATAAAGACTACTTATGCAAAAACAGATCTACACAAATATCTTGCAATAGATATTGGTGACTTCAACATGAAATAAATGAAGTTAACTGTTGGCTCTCTGAAGTGTTATAACATTTATTCTTAGGATAATGAGGCATTTCCATGACTTCTTTTATGAGCATATTTGCCAAGTGACTAATAGAATTATCCCCACAGAAATAAAAAAAAAAATCTATGAAGAAATAAACAACAAATATAGTTGCTCTGAATTTCAATAAATGAGCACAACAGACAACTCAAATATATTCTGCTCCAAGGAATCTCAGCAATACTCAAGTCCAAAAAAGAATAGTGCAAATGCATTTGAGAAAATGACTATCACCAAATATATACTGTAGAGCATATAAACATTGTTATTATAGCCAAACTATGTTCATTCACGCACAGTAAGTTCATTTATTCATCTCAGATTGATGTAATAGATCGACATATATATAGTCTCCTTACAATAGGCACTTCCCTGCAAATAGATGTCAAAATTAAATAAGTTAGTGAGAAGGCGGGTAAATACTCAGTGGCGTTTTGTGTTGTTAGTTTTACAGCTAATTAGAGGGGTCCAAAATATAGCCGGAGAATGAGATAAAAACTAAACTGTGTGGATAGTTAAAAAGTCCATTGTTCAAGCTCATTCCCTGACTTTCTTTTATTTAGGACATTTTCCACCATTGTTATATTCATTGCGCTACTGTATATTTGACTATTTTAAAAACAGTAGAAGAAAAACACATGGTAGCTTTTATCTGTGAAGCTCTGGGTATTTTTGCACTGTCAAAAAACTTTGCTCTTCATTACACTCCTGGGCCTTTGTCCACAGATTGTCCATATAGCATTAAAGTTATTTTATGTTGCAGTTTCTTGTCTGAGAGTTCCTCTCAAAACAAAACTCAGCACGGCAGGATGGGTGTGGAGGCACCTGCTCTGGCTCCCTCCCCTCCTCGCCAACACGGTCCCAGCGAGGTCTGCACCTCCAAGCACCCACCCATGACTTCATGTCACACCCCTGGACATTCAACTTCCACCTCTGTTTCTTGCCATAAAAAATAGTACTGTAGCACAGCCCCCAGATTGTTTTGGATGCTTTGAACGGGCGCAAGGGGAAAACAAAAAAAAAGAAAAAATTCCCCAAAACCCCAGAACTAAAACAAGCCCCAAACAAGTAAAATACAATCACTATGGCTTAGGTTTGGCAGTACATGCACGGATTCTGTTAATAAGTCCTCTGTTAAAAAATATAGAAGTTCCCTGTGTATTGTTAATGACATGAAACCTTACCAAAACTCCATTGTAAATATAGGGCTATTTGTTGAACAAGACAGTTATAAATAGTTTGATGTCACCCACATCTTCATGCAGATTGGGTAGCAGTCTGGGTCCTCCTAGATCACGGGTTGGAGGCTACCTAATGAAGATTAATGAAGAAAAACAGCAAGAAGAAAAACAGCAAGCATTTTCATTTATATCTTTAACTAGGATATTCCAGGTGGGACACCAAAACTTCAGACAAAATGCTAGAATTGAAACACTGTCTCTTTATTAGGTAAAGAAACAATCACAGGAAGGAAGACTATATATTTTTCCTTCAGCTTCTCTATCATTTTCTAAGATGGATTTATTTTTTATTAGACACATGCTTTCACAGGCGATAGACAGAAAATTGCCAATGTTCAGAGTTTGGATCATGTCCTGCTATCACAGAATTGTTTCTCAGGTGAAACTGGCAAGGTGAAGCAGATAGTGACTGAGATAATTTTTTGCCGAGAAATAAAATATTTTATAAATCCAGGCACAATATAGAGTTAACTTTCCATGCAAGGCAATTCTGGATTAAGCTGACTTCCTCCAAACCTTCCCGTGAGCTTCAGTAGCTTTGAAAAGCATTTCTGAAAATACATCTGAAAATAATACTTCAAAGCAACATGTCAAACAAAGTAGCAAAATTAAAGAGTATTTTTGGAGCACACCTATGAAGGTCAGCTGAGTTTGACTTTCAGTATTACTGGTTCTGCTCCTGGTGAAAAATTTCCTCGTCTAAACAGCTTTTACTCTTTTAGTGCAAGCCAGTTAAATTGTGAGAGAGGATACCCTTGAAAAAAAAAAAATCTGATGTCTTAAAAGAAAACCGTTCTCTATATAATGTTTGAATCCAGAATTAAAAAGCCAGGGAAGTTCAGGCATGTGTGTGTGATTTAATGCTCCTAACAGGTTTATTAATAAAACATTTTGGGCTTCTAGAATAGTTTTATCTCTCTTCTTTTGACAAAGACACAACTACAGTACAGCATGCGCTGCCCACAGTGCATGTTTTTTTTAGAATTAGAAGAGAGAAAAAGAGGGGAATTTGGATGAAATCTCTACAAAGAAGAGATTTTCTCTGTCATAATTAGTAGGAGAGTGTAGCTTGGATGGTGGCCTGTGTGTGGGCTCTGTGCTGAGCAGGCAGCGGAGAGGTGGCTGCGGATGCTGGGGAGGGATGGAGCCACCCAAGCTGCAGGTGCCTGTGCTGCTGCCTGCCCTCAGGGCTCCCGAAGGGACTGCAGCTGCGGTCACCTACACTGGTGACTGTGGATGGAGAAGCCCACCCTGCTGAGCTGGCATGGCATCTGTGAGTATGTGCTGCCTTACAGGAATCCAAAGGGGTGTGAAAAATGTTTCAGACCCATCCAGTCGTTCGATTGTCACTGCCTGGTTCTTGAATGATGACTGGTGATGTTTAAGCAAGGTTGCCAAGACGGTAGAGCTACTATTATCTGTGTGATTAAGCTGAGGCAGATTCACTCTGAACAAGAGAGAAAAAGGAGATAAAGGAGAAGTCTCTTGAATATCTCAGATTGCCTGCGTATCAATGCAAGAAACATAGGTTAAAAACAAAAAAAGCCTTACGAAGACAGAAGTCAATACTATAATTGGCTTATCAGACACTGACAACAATATAAAATAATAAAATAATATAAGAATATAAAATAATAGAAGTGTATGGCTTGGTCATATAGGAACGAGGAGTATTTGTTTAGAAGTGGTCAGTAATACAGATAAATGACCCAAAGTATTTGTCCTGGGCATTTTAAAGAAAATAAAACTGAGAAGAAATATGAAAGCAATCTTTAAGTATGCACATGAGGGCTGCAAAAATGAATTGAATAATATCTTTCCACAGGACCTGAATGAACTGGCTTATTTATTGAACACATAATTTATACATTCCTTTTCCAGGTTAAGTAAGGTGGCCCATCCACATAAGTAAGGCCGGTAAATTGTCATCACTGGGTAAGATGACACATCATGATACTGAGTCCCTTTTCGTCCCTACCTGCTATCACTCCTAACCTCTTCTCAAGCTTTTGTCACCCACATGAGCTCTTCTTCCTTCCCTCCTCCTCAGGGTCATGACTCCTGCCAAAATCAGTTTATTAACGGTGCAATTATGTTTATACAATAGTTTGCCCAATTACGAGAGGAGGAATTAGTCTAGACTTGAGAAGAAGCTTTCTACCAACACTGAGCGCTAGACTGGTTTAGGTAGCAGGACTACGGTATTTCCACCTTAAAAACAGTATAGACCTACACAAGCATCTGTCAGGCACAGTTCAGTGGTGGCCAGTTCTGCTTTAGGATACTTTAGATTCCTTAATACAGCACTCCTACTCCTTCTGGCAGCTCCAGAAAGCTCCTTTACAGTGAGACATTGCAGTCACCAACCCTGACGTGTTTCAGGACTTACAGAGGTCCTAAATGCAGAGTCCGAGACTGAGTATCCTGCCATTTTTACAGTCTTTTCCTCTTTTAGCGTAATTGTCCAGTAGCTGCGTTTTATTTTGAAGACCCTGCCTGATGAAGCTGAAAACAGATCTGAGTGCCTCTCTCAGCTCCTCCAGCATCACTGTGCCTCTTGGGGCTGCTGCGCTCCTTCTGGCTCCAGCGGCCCTTGCCTGTGGTTGAAACACAGTGATGCAGTGAGCTGTCTCCCATGTTAGGAAAAAAATAAGGACACTTTTTGACCATGATTACAATCCTGTCTAACAGCACAAATCAAAACCAGTGCTATCTGGCACTAGTGTTATCTTGTCATGGGGCAGAGATAGTGGTAGAATGAAGAACTCGGAAACGTAAGGCTGTGCTCCATGAAGAGGATTTCTACCTCAGTCCCCTCCTGGAGGATTTGTCCAAAGGCCAAGAATAATGTAACCATACATTCTTTGCAACATCTTTTTTGTTTATTGAATGAAAAATGTGTTATATCTTCCTTTTTATTTTACATGAGCCATTTCTTTTCACTAACAGTAACCTATTAAGACTAATCATGCAGAAGGTTATTTTTAAAATATTTACTGCCTCTAAATTAAATATATGAACTTCACGAGCCACCAGACCTCATCAGTTTTCCCAGATGGAAACAAGATGTTAAAGTGTCATTATTATTTTTTTGAAATCACTTTCAAATTTAGCATTTTAGACAGTCAATATTCACTATTTTGGAAACTGTTGTTTAGGAGAGAGCAGCTAGTGCATAGGAAATTTTTTCTGGGGTGACAGATGAAACAGTTCTTACATTACAACATCACTGGAGGTGTTCAAGGAATGTGTGGACGAGGCATTGTGGGACATGGTTTAACGGGCATGGTGGTGTTAGTTGATGGTTGGATTTGATGATCTTACAGGTCTTTTCCAACCTTAGTGATTCTGTGATTCGATTATCAAGTGATTTAACATTAAAACTAAAAGCTGACAAACACAAATATTTTAGCAGAGGGAAAGGTCTCTATAGACATAAAATTGTTACAGAAGTCACTACAAAGAAAAAAAATGATCTAACAGTCACAGGATCTCAATGATTAGAAAATTTGATTTTTCCATAGCACAAGCAATCTCTTTAGTTTTGGAAAACTATTCATAAATTTTAATACGCATAATAAACCTAAAAATTTTAAAATCTTGACAGACACTTGCACAAATGATACAATTACACAGAGAAGTATTTCCACCCACAAAATTATCTAAGAGGAAAAAAAAAGAAAAAAAAAACATTTCTAGCAAGTCATTAAATACTACATTACGTATTTAGGCAAAGTCTTTGGGTAGCAGTGGTGAAAAGTGTAAAATCTCAGTGAAAATTCCAGCATTACATTATATTTGACAATGGATATGATGGCAGTTATTGATCAAGCTTTTGGATTTTCATGTTCAGGTCATTTTTGCTATGTCTCCAAGTCCTTTTTCCATGAAGTCTTACTGGACAAAATCAGGGTTAGCTTTTACAAGTCATTATTGTCAACAGTGCCGTGTACTTTACACAAACATAGACTATGCTATTGCACTAAATATCCTTTGTTTAGTGAGTAGACTTACTTATTACCATTCTTTTACAGCAACAACATGTATAACTTCAGTAACATTCCAAATAGTCTTTATGCTCTACTTCAAATTATCTGAACAGCTGCTTCAAATATTTTTCCCCCCTAGAGAAGCGTCATGAGTAAAGTCGGATGACTATTAGAAACACATCCTCATTATCTCTCAATCTGATATTAAAAATGCATTTACATTAACTGCATCTTCTCCTTTTGTGTGCTTATCTGCGTGATCATTCTCATCATTGTATTCCTAGTCAGGAATTTTCAGAAATTTAGTGAATATAAGAGACTGCAACAGAGTATTTATAAAATCTAGATACTCAAGACTGATCTGGAATGAACTGGAGTTATTGTAGAGAAATATTAAGGAACTGGTTTTGAGCAAAGAATTAATTTCAAAGAGTTAAATAGTTATTTCAATATTTTTCTCAGTTCTGTCTCTGATGTCGAGTAAGAGTGATTGTAGAGTCTTTACAAACTCTGAGAAAGGCAATCCAGTAACTCCACTAGACTCCATAGAGAGTGTGTAGAATGAGACAGTACAGGTCCAAATGATATTCACATCATATTCTGTTGCCTGATAGAAATCATTAGTTGAAAAATGGTGCCATGAAATGCAGTTACTCCCTGATTGTATCATCTCTCTTAATTGCTTATCCCATCTCAATGTCTGACAGGTCTAAATTTTCTTCCTGGAAGATGTTGTACCCCTTCATCATCAGACCTTGTCCAGGTTATGGGCTCAGGAGGCACAAATCATAGCTGTTTCCCCAAGTCCTCACTAATCCTCGCTTCCAGTTATGGCACAGTTTGGTGGGTGTTGCAGAAGGGACCAATCCCACACACTCTCCATAGACCATGTGATGCCTAGAAAATGAAAGGACTCATAGCTTATCAAGCAAACTGAATCTTGGCCTAAAGGATGCAGCTGAGATGATGTAACTCAGCTTACTCCATACGCTTATGGACATGATGTTTGTAAATTCCTCCCTCCAAGCTGCAATGTTGCTTACATTTCCTTTCCCAGCAGGCCACGCTCAGTTGTGTTTCTGTGTGCTACAAGGATGATTCATTGCAGATGTTTATATGAAGGCTAAGAGCCATGTTCTGCCTTTGAAGTCATTGAGGAGATAAAGGCATTCCTACGGCAAGATGCATCTTATCTATGAGAATACATTGCCTAAGCATTTTGTCTACACTGACTGCAGTGTGGCTCATATGCAAGAAAGTATCTCATACAGACACGTGTACTGTAGCTGTTTAATGTCTGGTGAGGTGGATCTCAGCAGAGGTCTTAGGACCTTCATAGAAACTAGGCACCCATGGAAGCATGATCTGAGCACCATATTAAGTGCTGAGCTATCCTGAGATACAGAGGCTTCAGGGTCTCGAGGAGATGAGAGTTTGACCATGATAGATCTCTACTTTGTTGATCCCCAGGAGTGATCCCACCACAGCATTGATGGAAAATAAACTCTTCTTGTGTAAATCAACCAGCCTTCCCACAGTTAGAGCAACAGTCACCAGAGACAGGGAATAGACACAGCAAAATTGTTTTCCCTTGCTCCCATGCAGTCAGTCATCAAGTGATAAGAGGCTAAAGCTCTGTGCACTAAGAATACCCAGAGAAATTATACCCTGTACTACAGACTTTCACCAAACAAATCAAACTATTTTATGTGTAACTATTTTATGGTGAGTACAGTGCCAGAAAAGATACTGAACTGAAATAAAACACTGACCGGCTTCTCTCCTCGAATAAAAAATACCTACAAACATACACCCATGTACGCGATACACATTTTTTCAGTAAGATCATACACGACTTTTGTTCTTTGACACAGAACTGAGCATGAAACTCTACAAAGTGTGTGAGATAAGAAATAAGAGAAAGAGAAGGGTGAAATTAATTCTTTCTGTGAGCCTATGTCACGCCCGGGCAGATGCGCACGAGTGAGGCGATGTGCACCTTACACAGCTGTGCCACGGCCGCACATTGTCTCCACAGCGCCATCTGTCGGTCCTCCCTCGGCTCGACACCGCGCTGCAGAAAACACGCACCCAGAAACCGCGCACCTCGGGGCTGAGGCTGTACAGCCATATTCTCGGTACGCTTCTTCTTCCCTCTGCCCTGCCCAGCTTCTGCCACTTCCCTTCAGCTAATAATTACGGGTACAACACACTGGAGTAGCCCAGGAATATAATGGTATCCATTTATTTTAGCATGAATAGAAGTTCTCTTTCTCAGAATTACTCATTAAGCAAGGTTCTGAAAATCTATGCAAAAATTATCTTGCTTTTCTGTTACACATAATCAAATGTGAACAAAATTTACTTCCAAGTTTAACATCACTTGGAGAATATAACACCAAAAATGTAGCTAAAAACTGTATTAAGCAACTTGAAATCCAGGAAGCCGATTTCATATTGTTCTGTCACACACACACACAAAAATAAATTAAAAAAAATTCAGAAAGCTACCAAAGCACTCTAAAATTATAATAATAAAAACATGAATCAATTCTCTTTTAGTTTATTTCTGCCTAGCTATACACAAGCATAAAAGATCTGGCAAAAGAAATTGTTTCTAACTGTTAAAGGAAAGCAACTTCAATCTTTAAACATCCCTTGACATCTTCTTGATACCTTCTGCCTCTCTGAGTGTCATCAGTATGACCTGCCACAAAAAAAATATATATACGACCATTACGCTTAACTATTAGCAAGTCTCAGCATGCATAGCAAGACTGGTTATAAGCAATCCTTTATACACAAGAAATAACCCTCTTCCAGTGCTTTACATTCATGAAAACATCTAAAAAAATTATTAACTATTTTTATCTAAAATGCAGGATCAGTGCAGCATCCATTCTAGGCAAATCTCTTATTGTTACTGTTGTCAATACTTACAGGGCGTTTAATAGTTTTATAGGTATTTATGATTTCTTCCTAGATATTGATGGTGTGATAAAGAAAGGTGATTGCCACATCGTAAATAAGAAAACTGAGTCTCAGAAACAGCACAAAAGAGGTATTTACAAAGTAGGATGAGAATTGATGTCTCAAGCCTGAATATCTTCCATCCCCTACTTGTTCTAGTGTCTGTCTGCAAAATGAGTGAATTTTCTATGCTGTCTGAGGTTCTACACACTTTCAACACAACCCACCACCAAGCTGAACTGTTGTTATTCTGCAGATTGTAGGAAACAGATCATTAATATACTGTAAAAGCCATATATTTTTACAAACATCTCCTTTTCTCACACATTAAAAGCATTACGGATGTATTTGTCTGGTGGAGAGAGAAGGAGAATAATTATGTTTTTTAAAGGCTTGGCTAATTAGTCTGTGATTTGCATTTAAAACAGAGTTCCAAATAGAGGTCAAGGAAAAAATATGTATGCTTTATCAAAGCGCAGTTAGTTAGTTGAAAACAATAAGGAAGTGATAAAACTGCCAAAAAGCACCTTTAGGATAGGATTCAGTTGCCTCGTGCCATTTGAGGCACAGTGGAGCACCTGACCAGTGGGATGTCCCATCTGCTCCTTTGGGTGGGCGTGCGTGACAGTGTGCTCCCCCAGTTCCCAGCCTGACCTTTTCCCATAGCCCTGCTCAAGTGATAACCACCAGTGGTGGTCATGATGGATGCATCTGGTCGTGATGCATTCGGCTCAGAGTGGATTCAGAGGAGACAGATAACAACACAATAGCCAAGTGCTAATTTATGGCAATGCATCCACCTAACCACAGTGCTGGTTAATGTCCAACTCAAGCCCGATTTGGAAGAAACTAAAATCTGTGGTCAATATGTAAATATGACTATGAGTCAATCATCTTACCCCCATAAATAGTGAGCAGCCCAAGAGCCCTTTGAGCTCTCCTGCACGGCAGCGGGCTGCATGCCAGGATCTCCCCTTGAGTAGGGACGCCTCTCAAGGTTACTCCACGAGGTTGAGAGATTCCTTGACACAACAGATTCTCGGTAAGTGACTAATAGCATGCTGAAACTTTGAAACCGTAGCTAAGTGTTAGAAAGGATTGATTGCATATATATAATCCTTTAGACATAAACCGTTGACCAAGTCTGGGATTAAGCCTGGATCCAGCTGCACCTAGACTCCTCTCTGAGAAGTTTAGAATGCAAGAGGGTCCTTTCTGAACGTCACAACTCAACAGGAGGGTCTCCCTGACAGTTTTGTCTGACCCTGTCCTCTACAAAGTAAATAATCAAGTGCATCTTGCCATGCGACCACTGTCGCATTTACTATCAAACTTCGTTAACTTGCTATTTTATATCGATAAATACATTGCTAATTCTCTCTTACAAGTGAAGTGCACTGTCTATCACTCCCATCCGCAACAGGATCTGCTGTCAGGCTGGGGTTACACCTGCCAACCCCATGTGGACATTTGGGATACCCTAAGGAATCTGAAATGGTGCCTATGGTTAGGCAATTGAATTCCTCATTTGAAGTCCTATTGTCTCAAACCACAATGGGCACAAGCCAAATTCCTGTGCTTGCACACACTAGTGCCCTGCTGACTTTTATGGGAATCTGTCCAAAAGGAAGAATCCCCCATTTTCAGATGTAAAGGCCAGGACAGAAACTGTATTTGCTCTCTTAAGATCCATATGTTTCCAAAGTTGAATCACGCTGTTCAAATGGCATCTGAGAGTGCAAACAGATTGGCTGCATGTCTTTCTTAAAAGCATGAAAACTCAGTTTCCCAAAATATCATCTATAAAAAGGGGTACACTAAGTTTCAGAGAAAAAATATCTCATTACAGCCACTTAGAGAATCCTAAAATAGGAAAAAATCTACTCTTAGAGAAAGGTTCACCTGTTTCAAAGATAGGGATTCCACAACTTTCTCATGTGAAGTCTTCCAGTATTTAAGTCTTTTTATAGTTAGAAACATCCTACTTATGTATAGTTTAGGCTTTCCTTGCTAAGACAAAATATTTATTACTTCTTCTACTTCTGGTGAATATGTTACCTGTCTCTTTACAACTGTCTTTTACACAACTATAAACAATATAATATAACTTAAATGCATCTTTTCCTAGGCGGAACAAACCCAGTTGGAGTATTTCTGAAAGATCACATTACCTTATTATCCATGATGCTGACCTCTAGGACCACTGCAGGTTTTTTTTCACACCACTGTCAAATATGAGGTCCGAAGCTGATGTAAAGTGCCGCTTATCTAGAGCAAAACAATGATTTCTCATGCATTATGCTCCTGCTAATACATTCTGAACAACTACAGCTTTCTTGCAACTATTGCTTTTTTTGCAACAGCTTCTCATGGCTGACTCTCTCTCTGAGCGTATGTTCCACTAAAATCTCCAAACTTTTCCTACCAGCCGTCTTAAGTATGTTGCCACCTTTTTTTTTTTTGAAGTGCTGTTCTCTGCTGTTCTCATTCTTATTATTCTAAACTCATTTTTATAAGATCTGAGAGGCCTCCACCTTTACATTTGCAGCTGTTCCACCCCATTGAGATAGAATAAAATCCAGTTATACCCTCTACCTGTTGAGGATGTAAAACCACATCTCGACAATTCGAAGAAAAGTCTCCTTTTTTTTTTTTTAATTCTTTAGCACGTGTTTAAGATGTTCATCGCCTCTTCTTCCAAATTGATTTGAGGTAAACCTTTCTTTTGAAACCCTGCTTATTCTTCCCCTGGAGACTTCTGATGTATCTGCATTCTCTTTTAGACGATCATAAACACATTCTTGGTAATGTAATATTGCCTTCTCTTTTTCCCAGCCTTTCTTTCCTGAACAGCCTGTACCCTCTATATCAACACTCCAATCCTTTGATTTATCCTATGAAGTCTCTGTCTTGCCAATTAAATTATAGCTTTGTTTGTGCAGCAAGACATCTCGTTCTTTCTGTTTATTCCACATACTCTTAGAGATACCTAAAATGTCTGGCTAGTTGCCCTGGAATCCTGCCTCTTGTTTCCCTTTATCTCCCAACTGAAAGATCCCATTTGTTTCCAGGATTTCAGATCTTTTACGAGGTTACCACCCTTATAAACACAGATACAAGTTTCAACTCTTTCAGAAAATGAGAAAGGGATCATTGCTTAGGTTTACATTCTACTCTTCTTCAACAAACTTTTCTTTGCTATTGCTGTCTTAATGCTTTTGCTGTGTAATTGTAAGGACCATGATTTAAACATCTGATTTTTTGTGTCTATAATGCTGGTGTTTACATGTGAGATCGGGGTCTGATCACCTATTAGAGCCAAAAGGGATCTAGTGTGGATCCAGGTGCCTGTGCATAGCTGTCCAATGCCCTGTGAGATGCTGTGGAGTATCTGGCCTAACCTTCAGAAAGGCATAGGTTACCAATAAGACAAGTTCCTTGTCAAGGCAAGAACAGACAAATCCTACCTGCTCGCCTTCTGTGGGTGTCTTGGATAGCCTTGGGAACCTCAAACGGTATGAGGCACCTCTGCATTGGTGTTTGCCCCCTTCAGTAGAGTGCTTAGAGACTATTTAGTTCAACCTGAATTCAAAACCCACATTTGAAGCTGAACTTTTCTCTAAGCTCCTATGACTGTATTGAATAGATTTCCATTGACTCTAAGGGGCGCTTGAGACCCTCAGCAGTTCAAAAGTTGACACCTAAATTTAGATGTCTCTAGTCCAGAGCTGAATCCCACTCTAGCCCTGGATTTGATCCGTTAGACCTGTGCTTTCCCAAAACCCCTACACTGAAAGACTGTGCCAGAAAAATCTCAAAAATGTAACAGCTGGGTATTCTGAAAGAATGTAAGTGCTTACTGGGAAGCACAGACATCTGAAAATAATCATGGAGGACAAAAACTAAATGGCTTTGAAAAACACCCAAAATTTGAAGGATGTCATTCTACTATTTGTTAAAAAAATTGCAAAAGAAAGCAGTGAACCTTAGTGCACCAATTTCCACCCTCTGATATCAGAAAAATAAGCTTAAATCATTCAAAATTTCTGGGTAGGAGAAGAAAGGATAAAGAGTTCGTAGCATGTCAGTAAAAATAACAGATGACAGTTCTGGAGAACTGACAAATGTAGGTAGGTAAAGGAAGTTTAATTGCTTGCTGTTCACTAAAAATATGAATTGTTGGGATTTAAATAGTAATAAAATGGGAAGTCTACCTAGGATGCTGCACACTTCTAATGTAAGCTGTAAAAATAGAATTAAACAGCAGTTTAACTGCCAATAAAGCTAAGGAACCTGCTTCCCTCTATTAAGATACAAAACCCAAATATCTTCTTCCCTCAAAAACTTGGAAGTCTTGAGAAAGTCAGATAAGGACCTGCTTGTCATGCTTGTCATAATCTGAGACTAAGGTTGACCAAATACCAAAACTTGGTATTGGAAATTTTTTCAGGTACTTCACTTGTGTTTAGCCCTGTCCATTATTTTTTTCCATTTAATAAAAACAAACGAAAAAAGAAACAAAGAAATATAGCTCAAGTTTCTAGTCGACCTGGCATAGAAAAAGAGCTTGAGTCTAAGGATCCCACAGCTGAGGTGCCTGCTTTAAGGACAGCATAACTATTTATTCACTTCCCTGGATCAACGTCTCTCCCTTTACTTCTCCTTCCCCTTGCACGTTCCTGTCTCTCTCTTCACTAACAACCCTTTTCCCCTCTAAAACTTCACAAGCACAATTTCTCCACCAATAAATGTTTCATTAAAAATGAAAGATTTCTGCTAGTTTTTCTCCCCCTTCTTTCACAAATTCCTCATGTTCTTCAATCATTCAATAAAAGAAATCTCTTTTTCTCAAGTCTTGGAAACTTGAGTTATGACTAATGGCATTTAAGTACATAAATGGCAATACACTGAGTTATGTGGAAGGAAAGGCTTAATAGTATGGAATGCCTGGTGTGGGCTGGCAAGAACAATTTACCACTTGCAAAAAGTTCTGGCTGGGAGAAGTGCATGGCCTGTAACAATAGAACTAATGGAATTAACTTGTTACACATTTCATAAATTTGATTAATACAGAGAAAAAAATTATAATTCTTATGCTTTGTAACAACGTAGTCTCCAAAACAAACATAGAAAGAATTCTAAACTGCAATAAGAGATACTATTGTACTGTGTGATTTCACATTTTGCATCATTGCTAATAAGTAATAGATCAGTAGAAGCATATTTAAAATTGCATAAAAATAATAGAAACCTGATGAAATCCTCCTTATTTTCCTAAATTAATAAAAATAGTAAAATACATGTTTTAATTAATTGACTAAATAGATTATTTTAAATAATTGCTTTAAATGCCTTTCTAATGCCTGTAAATCTCCATCTTAGTGAAAATTTCATAATCCTTTAAACTTTCATGCTATTAGTAAGAAAAGCTGTCATTAATATAAAAAAAAAAAGATGCTGAGACATAGGAATATTATGGCACCTTTTACCTGGTACTGACTGAGTAAATCTGCTTAAAATTTCTGCATTGCTTTTTCTTTCCTCTTTAAATATAATGAGCCACCTCTGGCTGGGTAAACTTATACTGATTGGCAGCTGCTGCAGATGTTCTTACCTGTACCCATTGATACTAGAAGGCGAAATCAATTAGCATTTTCTAAATGCTCCAACTTTGTCTTATTTTTCAAGCTGCATTTAATCATTGTTTTTCTGTTTGTAGTTGTTCATGAAATAAAACAAGATGTACACCCTAGTGATATTTGCACAAACTGCAGAGAGAAGGGAAAAAAACCCAGTCTGCTTGGTATTTTGGATATATAAGATTTAGCTGAACTGCAAATGGTCAGCTTCTGGGCATGCATCAGTAAGTGTTCTGAGGAAAATGGTGTAAGACAGGGGTAGAAATGGAGAAGATCCCAAGGGGAACCTAATTTGCTGTGACACTGTGAGCAGATTAAAGGAAGGCCCAATCGTACTGTTACCATATAACCTCTAAAACCTCAGTATGTGATACGGGTTTCACAGAACGTTTAATTTTCCCCCTAAAACTCTCTCTCCCTGACACAGAACTTACTGCTGAAAAACATTTGGCAACTAGCTGCCTGCTAGGAATAAAATATACTAGCATACACTCAGAACGTTGCAAAGATCCAGACCCCACTGTCCTGAATCAGAGATAAAATTCTGTTTGCTTCGTTTTCATCTCAGTAAGAGCACAGAGATTGTATCTGAACGTGAGTTCAATTGGGAATTATAAGCATTGGCAAGACCCACAGGAGACTGCTAATATGTAAAATGCCAGAAAGCGTAAAGCACATTGATAGTGCCACATTGCATTCACCCCTGAAAAGAAGAAATGTCACAATGATACACATAAAAAGGCAAAGGAAATACTGTTAATTATAGAGCTATTTGCTGGTGATAAATTGAACATTACACTGAAAACAGAACTTGGCTTCTCAAGATCTACTAACAAAATGTGTGGGGAAAAAAAGCAGATCAGCTCGCACTAATGCTTGCAGTGCAGTCTAATGGTGTAGCCTTTTCTGTACTTCATCGCAGGCTCTCAGGCTGTCTTTGCACTAGGGTGCCTCTACTTACCCAGTTCTTTCTCTTCACTTTTGTGTGGATGTGCATGTATGTGTGTGTATATACATACATATGCATACACATTTGTGTGTGTACTAGAATGAATGGCTCAGCTTCCCAAAACAGCTGCTTTTGGCATTTGATCTGTATTTGAATCAACGTGAGTTGATCTCATGAGGTCAATTAATATCTCTTAGGAAGAGCCATGGAGAGACCTGTTACAGCACGCCTGTACTGCGCACCGCTCAGTGGCACTAGGCTGTTTTCTGAGCAGCTCCCCATAGGCACTATGTTTCTGCTGAAATCTTAACAGTCACTAATTTGGGGCACGTCTAAAATATGTATCCCAGTGGTTCACACACTGGTCTGATGCAGAGGCTCGATGCTGCAACCCTGAAGTCCCAGAGCAGAATCAATCTGGCATTTTCACTACTCAGCTCCTGCTGCACTTCACGCAGAGTAGCTGCATCACCGCTTCCTTTTTCTTTGCTTCCCGTGGAGGACTGCTGCCTGTACAGATAGCTGCCATCGAGGGCGGTGTAGCTGACGGTTCCTTAACGTTTGCTGTAACGGCATCTCCAGGTTTGCCTGCTTCGCCAAGCGCTTCACGACTCAGTGCGCTGAAGTCTCTTCCAGAGACAGGGCTGAAGCTCAGCGCGACGGATACTCTCGCTCTTTGCATTTTTTGCACACCCCCCCCCCCCCCCCCCCCCCGGGCAGCCGGGCGCGCAGCGAGGAGGCTGCCGGTGGCCGCGCTGCCTGCGCGCCGCTGCGCGCTGCGCCGGGGCTCGGCCGCGGCAGGCGGCTCCTTCCCTGTGCTGCCCTGGGCTTATTGCGCTCCCCTTCTCCCCCGCCTCCGCGGGAACCCGAAGGTGGAAGCTATTCACCCAACGTGACGGGCAAAATCAAAGCGGTGGCGTGCTGCCCGGAGGTTTCAGGCAGGAGTCAGCCTCCCGGCGGGGCGGGGCGGGGCGGGGCGGGGCGGGGCGGGCAGGGATGGGGCCGGAGGGGATGCTCGCCCGGGCCGGGGGCAGCACGGGCGGCGGCAGCACGGGCCCTGCATACGGTGGCAAGTGCCCCCCTAAGCTCCGTGCCTGCACCGTGTCCAGACCCCAACACGGGGCCGAGTCCAAACGTGTCTCCAAAGAAAAAAAAAAAGAGAAAGGAAAAGACCCAGCTGTCTCGCCGAGCCTTCTCGGCACCTCTGCCTCTGCACGTTGCGCCTTTTTCTTGCCATTTCTAAGCTCGTGCATTTAAGTTCTGTCCTAGCTTTTTAGGGAAAGGAAAAGTAAAGTGGGGAAACGGTGTCTAGCCTCGTTCCCTCCGCTCCTCTATTATGAATCTTGGCTGCGGTGCGGCTCCCGTTAAGGTCCGGGCCGGCCTGACCCAGGGCGCCGGGCGAGGCTGGGGCAGCGTAAGGGCAGGGGCCTACCCCGCTGGCCGGTGCGCGGAGGGGCGCACCCGGGACCAGCCCAGCCCGAGCCCCGGCTCGGCGCGGAGGCACGGTCAGCGTCGCGAAAGCTGCCGGGAGACCAAATCTCGGCTCCAGGCTCGAAGCGCACCGGGAGAGGCCCCGGCGCAGGCGGGTCACAGAGCCCCTACTGCGATTGCATGGAGCGGTTTAGGTCTGTCCCAGCTGCAGGGAGATGTAATAGCGAACTTTCTCTGGAGCCGACCGCTGCTCGTTGGTGTATTTGCCTTTGAGCGGCCCCGTGCGGCGCACGCTCTTGGCTCACCTGCGAGCCCAACTCCATCCCTAGGTGGGTGTCTTCTCGCTCCTTCCTACCCCCCCGAAGGAAGACGTTTGGGTGAACACCGAGCAGCGAAACACCCGCGGAGGGGCAGAGCAGGCAGGGGGTGCCGGCCGCGCGGCGGGCCGGGGCAGCGCGCGGAGCCCCGCGGAGCACGGCGCGGAGGCACAGTGCGCGGCGCGCCCGCAGGGGGGCGCAGGCGGGCAGCGCCGGTGCCGCCGCGACGCGGAGAGGGCGCCGGGCGAGGAGAGCGGCGCGGCCGCGGGGGGCCGGCGAGGGCAGCGCGGCGGGGGCGGCGGCGGCGGCAGCGGGCCGGGCGGAGGGCGGCGGGAGGGGGCCCGCTGAGGCAAACCTTGCCGCCGGCCGAGGAGAGAGCGCGTCGGCGAGGACGGAAAACCCCAGCGTTTGCCCCTCTGCGCTCTTTTTGCCTTTATTTCTGTGTCTTTCCTCCCTCCCCACGCTGCGCAGCCCGCGCTCCGAAGGCAACCGTCGCATCGGCAGGAGCTGCTACTTTTTACAGCCAGCATGAGGCTCCCCGAGGGAATAAGGAGATGCCGCACTGAGCAGCCGGGGAAGAATCTGCCTCTCATCTGTTGCACCGGAGCCCGGCGGCAGGCGCGGTCCCCCCGGCTGGAGGTGATGGACACCCGCTAACTGGTGGGCGTGGATCCGAGAGTGTCTGCACGTGTGGTGAACGTGAAGAAAACAAAGTAAAAATGGGGAAAAGTGGCTGAGACGGACGAGAGCCAGCGAAATAAAACAAACACCTTTTAAAGGGATTTAATTTGCAAAAGGGATTGAAAAGGGTACTACTTCCAAGGGAAAATGTGACCTGTTAAAACTGTTGAAGGAAGATGCCGGCTGTCAACGCGTGCACCTAAACCAAGTAAGTTCTCGTCAACTTTGATATATTCTCTTTGTGAATCTTTGAGTATCTTCTTGTCCGTCTACAAAAAAAAAAAAGTCCCTAGGACGGTCTGAGGTAACTTTTGCGCCGACACAAGCATAAAGCGACGTTGTGCACCTCCTTGGTCCCAGCCCAGAGGAGCGTTAAGATCCCTTTCTTTCCCTTCTACGCAATAAACGTGTTTTTTCCCTCGCAGCCGCTGCCGTGGGAAGCGGCATCCCTCGGTGGCCGGCTGAAGTGTGACACCTGCAGGACAGCAGAGCGGCCGGGGGCCGGGGGAGGGAGCGGGCAGGGACCGCTCCTCGGCGGCACAGCGGGGGAGAAATCTCCGCAGCTGCCATCCGCTCCGGGCAACAGCGAGGGCGGCCGCGGGTGGGAGCCTCCCCGGGCTGCCCTCGCACCCGCGGCTGCTGCCGGCCCGGACGGGGTTGAGGGCACCCCGGTCCCCGGCAATGCAATAGCGGGAGTTTACATGTCACGCCCAGGGGCTGCCTGCCTTCGGCCCCGCGCACACGGGTGGGGGGAGAGAGCCGAGCCGCCGTGGCCCCCGCCCCGGCGCTGGGTGCTGGCGGGGAGCCGGGGCGCAGCGGGGCGGGTCACGCCCCACGTTACCGGCGGCCGCAGCTCGGGTGTCCCCGCTCTCCCCCCGGTGCAGTCGCAGGGACCCTCCTGGGAAGGCTCAGGTCCTGCCAAGAAGGCTCCGGGGGGGGACTTGGAGGGCGGCGAGAGGCAGGTAGATAGGAGGAGGACACGGAGAAACGAGCCGTGGGACGGCTCCTAGATAAATAAAGCGGCTGACGGGATTCATCCCTGCGTTGGGTTTACACTTGCAAGATCCTGACTGTTGTGACGATCGGACAGAAGCCCTAGTCCTGTTGGAAAGAAGCAGCTGATGCTGTGGAGGCTTAAATGCTGACAGAGAATCATACTCTACAAAGGGGCAGAACTGTGAAATTCGTTGCAATTGACAAAACCTGCAGCCTTGTTAATCTAATATTTCCCTGTTTTTACCAGAAAATGTCGTTTATGCACTTTTGTTTTACTGGACTCAATTGAGTGATTTCTTGTTAGCATGGCAACCGAAATTTGTATTTCTCTAAGCATGCCTTGTGAGATGGCTCCTGCAGCACTAAAACACCTTTTAGGTGGAAGTAAATAAAAACACTTTCCAGCCTATGTTTTTCTTCCAGAGAATGGGTACTCCTCAAAAAATGAGTAAAAGAATTATAAAACAGAGATTGCACCTTGGTTTCATCTGAGAAATACATCTTTTTATAAGAATCAGTATACATATAGATTTCCTATGTAATACAGTATATACAGAATGTGAAATAGTTTATTGTAGGTCCTACACATTAAACTAAATGCCAACATTACAACACCTTCAAATCCAATCTACTTGAAATTTCAAATCTAATTGTACTGCAGTGACATAGCATGGTTCAGTGTTTACATTACTTTCTCCAAAACCCAGACCTGGATAACTTACCAAGGTTATCTATGCAAACATACAGATTTTTCCATAATTTAACCGCATTCGCATAAGCAAGAGTTTTATGTAGTCAGAGAAGCCAAGCACCAGAAGCAGACTGCTTTAGAACTGTCTTAGAATAGCAGAAATTCTGGACTTAGGGAAGACCTGAGTTTACATCGCTTCTTTAGGCAAGACTCGGAAATAGGCTTTATCCTTTAATATCAAAACAGCTGAAACTCTCAAGGCACAGTTTGATTTTCCTTTGGTGTTGCCTTCTATACTGAAAAGCTGTGGTTTTGCTTGCAGAAGGATGGGGTTCTTTACTATAGTTTTTCTTCTTTTTCTTCTGTTCAGACTTTGGAACAGATGAGACTGTATTTGGAAATAGCAAAACAAAAATATGTCTGTCTTTTAAATTCAACTTCAGCCACTTATTCTGACTCTATATATAGTAATCATTGCCCTTAAAATAGCTCCAGAAAGAAATTCCATTTCTTCTTATCTCATCTTATTTAGAGCCAAATACTGCTAGTTGAAATTTAAGTTGATTGAGGTCACTACAGATCTGGTATGATTTTGCTTATCTTCTTGAGTATGCCTGATGAAAATAATTGGGTCTGAGCAATGTGGCTCCACTCTTGGTGAAAGTGGATTTGCATTACTCCAGTGTGGAGAGCCCTCCAAGTATATATTGGAGGGCACATGTAGAGAAAACTGTTAAGGGATTAGCTTTCACCTTTGTACGTGCTTGTATGTTGCCTTACTTAGATGACAAGTAAAAATGAGCATGACTGCTCCTCCCAACACCCGAGACCTGTCTCCATGCCAGTACACTGTTTAATCTGCCAGCTTTTTCTGAGACGTGATTCATTGGAGTGAGGTGGCAAAATCAACAGGGAAAATCCTCTGTAGCATCTCTGCCCGCCTCTGGTGATTCTGGTAATCAACGCTAAAAGGGACTGAATTCCTTTTGAAAATTATGACTAAGTCACCATGACTTGTCTTACAGAAAGGCAACATAAAACCAGGAAGAAAAGACTGTTATAACCTGTTTCAAGAAAAAGCAGACAAGAATAGAGGAAGCATTGTTCTATTCAGACACTTAATGGCTTTATGAGTGTCAGATTTACCATTACCTTTTCTCTTCAGATTTAAGTTGTGCTGGGTTATATTCTGGTTACTTTATCAAATATAATATTTTAAATTACTTAAAGAAGTTTGAAGATAAAACTTTGGGTATAAATCAATCTTCCCATCACCATGTTTTGTGACAACAAACAGAATACCAGAAACCATCTGTTTTAGAACCCCTGAATCCACTGAGGAAGATAAGACAAACTTGCCCTTACTTTACTACACACTACACTACTTTAGGTAGTGTGGCATAGCGTTAGTGTAACACCAGCAACAACGGTGCCAGGATCCTCATGTCCACTGTGATTTTTTTGCTGCAAAACAAATTCACCTGACTAAATACATGTTAATTATTATAGTTTTATATAATTAACACAGAGAAAGGCTGAACAAATTAAATCTTCTTTTTGTAACAGATATCCATGCACAAATCCTTCAGACGTGCATTAGCTTTCAGTCAAATAGGGTTTGAAACTGTTAAAAGAGGAACACCTGGAAATAAGACATAATTGCTTTGCATAGTGAAGTTTTCAAAGAAATCAAAGGTTTTTAGTGTGCCACACAGACAAAAGTAACAAATAAATAAGAATTATTTATTATAGCAGGTTTTTCTTAGAGTAGTGGCTTGGGTTTTTTTCTCCCTTCAAACTTCTGTTTTGGTTTGAATTCTCAAAGTACTTCTTCCCCTTTTTTACAACCACTAATGTCTAATTTAGCTAGTGACTGGTGTGAGACAAATACTGAAAAGAATCTTGGATAAAAATTACCTTTTTTTACAGCTAAGCTATTTTTTGGCGAATGTGGGCTGAAGGGGGACAGGAAAACTTCCTTAAATTTGAGTGAGTTTTACATATGTCTAAGAGTATGAACCAGTCAAGCCTAACCTCTAAAGTCTACGACAGCTTCTGCAGTTGCTTGGTCACTGAGCCTGTGCTCAATACACTCATCTGAAAAGCTTCTCACATACCTGTGCGTGTCAGATGAACCATTTGATTATTATGATAATAATGTTATCAGGTATGTTATGCAGTGGGTAGAGAGAGGAACAGTAGACGGAGAAGGATTTTTCACTGGGCTTTCCTGACACAGAGGTTATGGGATTATGCTGGAGATACTTTCCACATATCATTGAAAGCTTCTGAGGAGAAAGCCGCCTTTCTCCAGAAGGCAAAGACTCCCATCCTGCTGCTGGTGCACGGACAGTCGGTGAGCAGCCAGGCCCTGTGGTGGTGCCCCTGAGCTCTTCCAGTCCTAGCTCAGCACATGCTGGTTTTCCATTAGTATTTGCCTGACATGTGAGTGTTTTTTTGTTGGGTTTTTTTTTTAAGTGATTCCTTCTGATACCAGTTTTAAGGACCAAAAATACTCCCTTCCTTGGCTCAGAGAATTCTGAAGATCATACCATCTGCATTCACACCTAAGACCAGACTGGAAAAACAGATACTAGGGTCCTCATGTCCTTGTACCAGTTAGTCGTGCAAGATGCAGTTCACTTGGCTTAAGGTATCTTCCCGAACTGCCAACTGCCACTCTAGAAGGACACCAGTCTCCTATAGGTCTTGTACAGGGCAGCCTTTTGTGGCTACATCTGATACCCTGAACTGACATGAAATACCTATTTGTCAGCTATTGAGGTGAACCTGTAGTGTCTCTCTTCCTTTCCTGGAAAGAGAAAGGCAGAAGCAGAGAGTAAACCATCTTCTGTATTATATCATCTTCTTTGTGGCAGAACAAGCATCCTCCAGAGGTGCCTATCTCTATTTGCTAACTATGCAGCAAGACCCAAGACAAGAAACCTGCCTTCTTATGCTAGATTAGCTGAATCCCAGCTGTGCAGAGCAGGCTATGGTAGTACATCATAAAGGTTAAATAAGCACAGGGGTCAGTAGTGAGATCCAGGACAAATGGTTGCTATAATTAGGCTAAAATGCAGGGTTTTTTTGTTTTAAAAGCCATGCATACACATGCACATGCACCAAGCTGTTGTGCTACCTTTGAAAAAATCTGTAAACAGCATGAATTTACAACTGCCTGTTGGGTGTACGCTTCTGGGAGTTTGCCAGCTACCACCTCTGCAATCCAGCTTCCTTACACAGGATTCTTCAAAGCATAGAGTCGTATGCAAACCGTCAGTAACTACCTAAAACATTTGTCACTTTTCAGCTCAGGTGGCTGGTTTTCATGTCCGTTGGAGAGAAGCAGCAGCTGCCAAAGAGACAACAATTTTCTCAGTGAAGGCCAAGTAGTGGGGATGGTCCTTAACCCGGGCCATAAAGCATGAGAGGAGCATTAATACAACATCTACCCCAAAATGTATGATGGGAAGTTGACCTGGTCTGAGAGCTTTGCTGTTCCTTGTGAGATGTGGGCATTCTACCAGTAAGGACCATGCTACATTAGACTCCATGTGGGATCAACTGAGAATTAAAATGTCTCACTTTAACCATCATTTAATCAAAGTACCCATTCACATCATGGGAAGTTAGCAGTCCTAGGAAAATCAATTCAATCTGTGTTCATTAGATAAATGGACATGCTTTTGCCTGTGTTCCTTCTGTGTTGCCCTAAATCAGGGGAAGAATGCTAAAGGATTCTATTTTGAAGATGAAAACTGTAGTATTCGCTAGCATACAGCTGTCTTTAGCAGATTAGCAGTTCAGTGTCAGACCTGGGAGTACTGGACTAAGAAGAGAGCGCACCAAATTTACTCCCAATGAAAATTCCATTGTCTTCTGTATTGAATTTTTTTTCTTCTAAAAATTTATATACTTTAAATTTAGTTTGTATTTGCCAATGCATTTTTTCTTACTTCATGTGTTGATTTGCTACTATCATTTCCATTATAAAAAGTAAACCGGGCCAATTTACTTTTTGAGTAGAGGAATGAACAATAGGATTGTAGCTGAAGATACAGGGTCATACTGTGTCTGATTTAAGATTATCCCCAGAACATTTGTATATAGTAATTTATGTCAAAAGTGTTTTTGCCGACAAATCTTGAAAAACTCTGAAAAGGGATTTTTGCACCAAAGGTCAGATTCATTTCATCTAGCCACCACAAATTTGATTGCCACTTGTAAACCAACCATCTGTGTTTGCTGTATTGTCACTGGAGAGAGATGGAAACCTTCAGTGGGCAAACTAATCCATCTAATTCATACACTTGACACAGAGTGGGAGGAATCAGGTATTTATTGTTGCTGATTGTTGTTGTATTTCACACAGCTAAATAAGGCAAGATGAATCTCACCCTATCAGTATCAAAAAATAAAAAAACATATTCAGAGGGGACAGAAAATAAACATCTGTTTTCTACCAAGCTATCTCAAGGTCCTATTGACCTTCATGGTATTGATGCAGACATCGTAACAACTAAATGACTACAACATACTGCAAATATCCAGTTGTCTGTTCTCAGAATTTTTAAGAGTTTGTGGCTGGACTGGGTAGCTGAAATACAGCTTGTAGCCGTGCCAAGGGAAACGGGAGTGTCAACTGGACCCTTGTAAAAGAAGAACACACAGTTCTGGGTGCTCACATCCCGCCTCCTGCAAGTGCAAGATGTCTCTCTTCCGGAGGGAACATGCTGCATCTGCGGAGAAAAGGAAAGCAAGCACAGATTTTCTTCAAATGCTCTCAGCATTGACATCTCCACAGTGTACCTTGGTCTACTGAATACATAATTAAAACAGAAATTACCTTTCAGTGATGACATAGTTGTTTCAACCTCTGTTCATGTGGAAATGTTTGTTATTATCAAAACACTTCAAAATAAATCCTTCTGCTACGCTTCAGCACTGACTGCTACATACATCCTGCCTGTCTTCTCCTGGAGAATAACTAAAATATTCCATTTGTGTTTTGCGTATACTGACAACATCTTGTTTTGTATTGGAAGAAGTGTTTGCCTTTCATTTTTGATGGTAATCACTTAAAATGATTAGAGCTGCAGTCAATTGCTTGAACTTGTTATGCTGGCATGGTGAGTTTGTTTTTCACATTTGATGTGTTCTATAGTGCATTTGTACCTGCAACACCATCGGTTTCAAAAACATATGCTTTCCCTATGGTGGCTCTAATTATCTACCAGATACCCTACGGAAGGAATTTTGGCCATGAATAAAACCAAAACCAAGTTGCCTACAGAACTGTTGTTTAATTTGCCTTAAGCCTCTTAGCTAAAAAACTGTCATTCAAAAGGCAGTAACTGCTTGTCTTTGAATTAATCTAGATGCCTTAACGTCAGACCTGTGAGTCAAAGCTAATCTTTATAGCTTTTAGAAGGAACCTAGTAACTTTGTAGGGTGATTCATGTGACCTATCTTGAAGGAAATTAATTGCCCTCTGCAAGGGGTGCATTTCTTCTCATTTGTAATAAGGAAGATTGGTATGACAAACCAGCCTTGGATGTCAGTGTTTTGGATTCCTAGGTTAGCAAATAGGAATCTTGCCTTTATTTTTTAAATGTTTTAATTCTAAGTACTTCATAGTGCCACAGAAAGATTAATAAAGCTTCCTAAGTCTTATGAAGAATATGCTATACTAATTTTTTAAAACTGGTTAGGAACCTGGCGCCTACAGCACAGAGATCCCATGTTACAAATTGATGGCATAGGTAGGTGTTTGTATGTAGGTATTTGTACTAAGTCCTGTGCTATAACTACGCTTGTATTTTCTTGTAAAAGGCATCAGGCTTAGTATAGAAAAATTGCAAAATGATGTTTTGGTCAGCCCACTTACATAAAAATGTTTTATTCATGATTGTTTAACTTAGTGATATTAATTTTGAGAATTTTTGTTTATGCATTGAGACCAGTTGTAAAAATACTGTGATTTGAGATGATTACATTTATTGCAGTAGTGTCTTTACACAGAACTAAACTTCCACATAACTCTTTTTTTTTCTTCTTTTTTTTTTTTTTTGATTGAGGATTTGCTTCTTCCACAATACTTAAAACAAGCACACCAAGCAAGGGTTTGAATCTCCCCTCTTTTGAGTGTGACTTTTTCCACAGGTGAGGGAAGCAGGGGATGCTTGGTGAGCTGGGTTGCGTTTCAGTGGTCGGGCACTACTGCAGCCTCAGAGCTGTACTGACTTACTGAACTAACTGACAGAACACACTGGATTTTGTAGGAATGGGTTAGGATAAAAGAAGGATTTCTCATCCCCAGAGTGCTTCCTCTTCACTCACTTCCTAGAAACCACCCTCATTTTGCTACTGCCTCTGCTGGCTTTATGCCAGGTGGGAACTTTCTTCCATCTGAAGAATTCCTTTGGGTTAACTGCAGACAAGACCTAGCTTTTTAAATCTTTATAATAAAAAAAAAATCCACTGCATAAGATACGATCTGGATGTATGCCTTCAGTCTATTCTGTTACTGTATTTTGTTAAAGGGACATTACTCTCATAACAAGGTATTTCCTTGCTTAGCTCCTTCAGTGAAGCACCACACTGTTTCACCAATGTCGTCTTAGCGATGTGCTCTTGTGCATTCACCCTTGGCCCTTATTAATGTTGAATTTCCCACTCACTTGCTCAGCATGTTAAATCCAGAAATTGTAGGTGAGCTCTTGGTGGCACTGAAGAGGATTTAATTTGGCTTTAGTGGTAGAAAGCACCAGAGTCTCTGGGAAGGAGCCAACCACCTAACCTTGAGGAGAGGGTTAGACCAGTAGTACCCATGTGTGGGTCTGCAGGTCTGTCCGATGAGATACATTCAAGGAATTCATTAGCTGGTCAGTTCTGAAAGCTTCTGCAGTTCTTCAGGGCACTGCTAGTAACACTCAAGAAATGAGTAACTTAGCACAGTGCACTACCCAAAGCCCACATGTCAGGGTCCTTATTTTCAGGAAGAATCACTGCTGATTAATAATTCTCCTCAGTGATAATATACAACCAGGTTTCTCTTAAAACCAAGGTTTTGCTGACTTTGGGCAAGGTTGCAGCGGCATGACTGGGACTTCAAGGAGGAGATAAATAGATTGACATTTCAAAATAAAAATGAACGAAACAGTAGGCATTTTCATTTCAAAGCAGTCATATAAATAAAGGACAAAGATGACCATGTCTCTGGTGAGAGACACTAGCGTGTTCAAATAGGTCAGCTCATGCTCATATTCTCCATGATATTCCCATTGACAGTTAGATAATAGACATCTTTCAAGGCTTGATTTCCTTCTGGAAACACAGCAGTTTGGTAGACTAGTACACTGGGGCAAAATGACTCTTCAGTCATCTTAATCCATTAGTGTTTTCTTGCCTAATTGCCTGTTTGCTGTGATTTTATCACTGTCCTTAAACCCTTTGCTTAAAAACAAAGTCTACAATAAAAACTGCCTAAAACAATCAATGACTCATAATAGCAAAGCGTTATGGTCAGCACACGATGGAATTCATTTTGAAGAAGTAAGATGCTACCTGCATTTTGTAATTTAACCTTGATTCAAGAAAGTATTTAAATGTAAGGAAGTCGTGGTGTTCTACTGAAAGCAATGCTTCAGAGGGTGCTTCTCATTAAGAATTCACTTAATTTCTTTCCTTAGTATAAGACATTTGCCTGAATCCAGGTTTAAGGAATATAAACTGAAAGTTCAGGTGAAAATTTTTTATGTTATAACAAAGAAAAATATCAATACTACACAAATTCATATAGAGAATCCAGCATCATTTTAGCAATTTCACACGTGATAGAATTATATTAAAGATGTTTCTACTATGCATGTTTGCATTCTGTGTTGGAAGTGTTACTTTGTTTCACAGAGATGTAACTCATTATTTGACTTTTTTTCCCATTCCTTTATCATAGGTGTCTGAGAAAACTCCTTTTATTACATGCTTTCATTATATAGGTAGCTGTCATTTAACAAGCCCATTTTATAGCCAAAGATGCTGTATTCAAAAACACTTTCAGCAGCTTTTGCATATTTTAAAGCTTCCTAAAACCCCACAAGCTGTCTGCTTTTTGATATATTTACATACTTACTTGTTTTGGATTGCAACTGTGTATTCTCTTTGGGCTTAGAGAAATATGAAGGTCACAGGTGAATTTAAAATGATGGTAATGGTCAAAATGATTTGAAATTCTAGCACCCTAATGTGAAATTTTACAAAATACAAAATGAAACAATTGTGCCTTCTCATCAATCATACATGCATTGGTTCAGATGGAAGATGTAATTTTGAAAATTTGCCCCCTTGGTTCCAAGAGAATTATAATGCTCTGGCAGCTTCTTGTTTCTTTTCAATAATTTAGCAGTTTATGAAAAATATATTTTGTCTCCTTCTCCACTCCGATGCAGTCAATGCAATTACAAGTTGTGGAGAATCTAGTCCAAAATCTTGCTGCTGTTGAGTATTTTAGAAAAATATGTAGGCCTAAAACATTAATCTATTTGCCATCATTGCCATGGTTGCAACCTGCATCTGCCCTGTGTAATGTTGGGATGGCTCTCAATCATTTCGTCGATTCTCTATCTAAATATTTTTTTCTGTTGCAGTTCACAGACTCATATATTGAATCTTTTCATGGAGGGAAGCAGTGAATCTTTGCTTTAAGTATACTGCTATAGTTGACAAGAACTAAACTCTCACTGCATCTGATTACAAGAATTCCTGCATCTCTCTGTTGCTGGGAAATTTGCTTTAAGAATGAAAATCAAGTAGGCAATGACACATGTAATTTTTAAACCAAACCCTTTTTTTAATAGTTTGTAAAGCATTCAGGGACCATTCTGAACCGTTTTTTATAGAATTGCCAGAAAACTGATTGCCATTTCAAGATTATAGCACGTCAAAGCAAAAAAATTTTGGAAGTCTCTATTATAAGCAGAACTCCAGTGTACTATTACATATTCAATATGTTCAAGCTGTTATTCATACTTTCAATAGATCACATGTATTTCATTGAGCATAAGGTGACATGGTTTTGTTTTAATGTTTTCTCTACTTATGTCAACTGTGAAACCAGGTGTTGTGTTATGAAGAAATCATCAAAATTTTTGTTCAGTTTCCTCAACTTTGCTTAATGTCTTGTGACAACTCAATAACTCTTCCGAGTAATAGCTCAAAACACTGCAGTAGAGCTAATTTCCAATGTGGGCATTCCACTACCAGGTTTTATAAGAAGGGTGAATATTTCTGTTTATATTTTGATAATTTTGAATGAAATAGTAATGCCTACATCCATAATCTGAAAGATTTACAGATTTATGGATGCACAAATTGTATTCTGTGCCAAAATACCCTTATAGATATTTATATTTTTGTGTGTGTATACATATAACACACATATCTTTATATACACACATAACAGAAGAACACGTATGTATATTTACATATATAGAGATATTTATGTGCACTATGTGACTGAGACACATTAAAGGTTAATTTTTGCTCTGGTGCGTGAAAGGGAAGAGCTATCCAGAGGTCAGGAATACAGCCCATTAAAGTGTCTATCTTGTGTGTGTACACACAGAGTTAGCTGTGTCTCATTGGCTGGGAATATTTACCTCTCTCTGCACTTGCTTATATGATTTAAATGCTAAGTGTTGGAGTCCAGTTCTTGGCCAAGTATGGCTTCTTTGCTATCCGAAGCAAGTAAGAACTGTGAATTTAACTGTAATGGCAGCGTACCAGGATATGGAAAATTTGTAGCTGTCCAGAGGCAGTTCCTTTCCTCACAAGTTTAGAGACTACCAGGAGCTGGAGGCTTCTTTAACAGCCAGCAACTTCTGGGCGTGGGGCTGACAGCCCTGACACTGTGTGAACTTAGACACAGCTCCTACTAAGGAATTTTTTTCTTAAGTCTAGTAGCAAATACAGCTTGACTAGGACTGAGACAGTATCTTCCACTTTGTTTATTATCCAGAAGGAATTTTTCTGGTGGACTTTTGTGTAGAAATAATAACTCATCCATTTAAAAGCAGAGCAGTTTATTAATCACATTCATGTAAGCCTAACAATAACATTTTGAACTGTTTGATCCTTAGATGAACTGCACATGGCAGCTGTCAGGGAAAGGTTCTGAAAGGAGGCAGGATACTTTCGTGCTGTGCTGCTTCAAAACTTCCTCAGAAACCTGCTTCTGAGTGTAGAGACCACAGTGGTCATGATATAAAAAGAAAAGGTAGTTGATCCTTCAGGATCCTGCTGGTTGTTTCACAAAGAGTCATTGCACCAGCAGAAGCCTGGGAGCTGATAGTGTTTTGTGATCTGCACTCGCGTGTAAGAACTGTTATGAAAATAGAGGAGGAGGATACAGGCACAATGGAAAAAGAGATTTTGGAGTAAGAGGTGTATATCATCTAAGCCAATCTAGAAAATATCAGTCTGGCCCAACAATTTCAGTCCTCCTGTGACACATCCTTGTCGATCGGTTGAGAAAAACAGTTACTTGAAATATCTGATACATCACCTTTGTTGACATAAACAGGAAACACATAACCAATATTCCATATTCTTGCCTTAAACCTCTTGATCATCTCTGTACTCACCTGTCTACAAAACACTGAACAAGCAGCTTCTTTTTTGCCTGGACCTGTGAAGTAGCTGCACAGGGTGATTGAGTGTAAAGGAACCAGAGGGGACAAAGCCAGCCAATCCCTCTGACTTCTCTAGATAACCATGTTTGAGTTAGTCACAAACTGGTCCTTAGAAATTACTTTTCAGATCTTGATCTCATGTGACTAAAAAAAAATATTGTAAAGTTTTCCAAATTGTGGCACAGAAAGGTTAAATGACTTCTGATGCATTAATCATTAATATCTATCATCTGTAGGTAATTTATCCAGTTCCTTTGAGTGCTAGCTAATAACTTATGCAGTGGAACTGGTAACTTCCCAGATCAAATAAGGGTAAGTGCTAATACCAAGACAAAATTAATAAAATGCAAGGATTAGACTTGCTGTACACAAAATAGAGTTGCCAGTTCAAGTGAAGTCAGTAGCAGCTGTTCTGAAGAACATAGGTAAAGCACAGACTCATTTTTGCTGAGGTCCGTAAGGCGGGCTCTTTTCTTCACTGATTGGGTGATAGGCTTTCACAGACACATTTTCTGAGTTCTTTCCTGTAATATTCTACTGCTTATCTCCTTGTTGTTTATAATCATATATACCATTTTTAATCATTATAATTATTCTACTGTATCATACCAAAAAAAATACATGAGGTCTGTCCCAGTGTTGGAATATAGACAGACCAGAGGGCATTGGGATTCCTCCTCCAGCTGTCTAAACCTTGAATGCCAATGTGAAGAAACTGAATAGCCCTCTTCAGGGGCAAATAATTTTCTTCAAGTATACTAGAGGCTGAAACAACCTCTGAAAGTCCTTTATTGAGTGAGAGATCCTAAGTAGTCCTGGCTTAATATCTCTAGACTGCTGACAATGAATCTGTTCCTAATCAGAGGGCTGAAGTTGCAAAAAGAGTGACAACTGCAAGTCTCATCTTTCCCATTTTCCTCTGCTGCCTTTCTGGGTTTCAGTAGTGGTCAGAAACATGATTGAACTAAAATAGATAAGTACAGGAACCTCCAAGTTTCCTATAATGCTAAAAATAATAACAGGACATTTCCAAAATGTCTATATCAAGTTTATTTAAAAGAAAAGAAAGGGAAGAAGTTGCTTCTGGATTACAGGTGTAAAATGGATTAGAGGTGAGAACAGAAAGCAATAGTAATTAAGACCAATTTAAAAGAAGATTTAACAGCTGTTCAATTCCAAAAGATTAAGAGACTGTTTAAATAAAACACACAGAATAGGAGGAGGAACACCAGGGAATAGACAAGTACTGAAGAGATTTCAAAGAGGGTTTAACAGTAGATAAAACCATGGTTTGCTGAAGGGGGAAGAGATGGCTTGAAGTAGCTGAAAAGATTTAGTGGTACAGTAAAGCCAGATCACAGTGAGCCAAAGAGCTAAGAAAACCACTTGCTCTGTCACTTGTTAGTGTAGATGACAGTGAAATGGGTAGCAGTAATTTGAGAAATAGTAGTTTTTAGTATATACAATAACCAGAGCTATTGAACTGGATTTGTAGTGTAGCAGTACTGTTGTACTGATACACATGTATGTTTTCATTGCTTTCTGACCTATAGTATCTGTCACGTTGAAACAGAAATCCTAGATAAATTAATTAATTTATCATTTCCTTAACCCCAGCCCTGTAAAGATTTATTCCATGCACTGTGAGTGATCCCCTTCCCAGCTAAGTCAAAGATTGCTTTGCCACTGACTTTAGCTGTGATATTACTTCAACTATTGAGTAGTCGTAATGCCTTTGGTATTTTAGCAGCAGTCAAGATTGAAAGATACTATGAGTGGTGGGACAAACTGGCTTACTGGAGTGTTGGCAGTAGAGTGTGGAACATTTTACCATACAACATCTTGGAGATTTCACATGAAAGAAATCAAAGGGTACATGAGAATGTGCTGAAAATTGCCTGGGAAAGCACAAAGAAAACAAAATATGATAATACCACTGGAGCCTTAAATAACATTATCTGAGTGACACCAAAAGTCAGCTATGTAGTATCATGGATGTAGTTGCTGAACTGTAGCAGTCCTGGCAGCTTTTGAGAATCAAATGAATCATGTATTTGGGTGATACAAAATTCTTAACCATACTTAATTCTCAAAATATTCCTAGCTGTTGAATGAGGAGCAACACAGACCGAGATCTACACCAAGTCTTGGTAGTCAAGTAGGAGAGACTCCAAACAAAGAGTTTAACAGATCTCTTAAAATGAATATACTCTAGTTGAACAGATAGATGAAGCTGGGCAACGGAAACAATCTTCTTTTAAAATAATTGAAAGGGAAAGACTCCCATTTCAAGTGTCAACTCATCTTGATAATTTGTGTTTTTTAAAGAGCTGTAAAAATGGTGTTGTTACTTTCTCTAGAAGTAAGTGTTGATTTCCTAAGCACGTGGTATGTAAATCTCATTACTTGTGCAAAGTAACACAGTGAACTCATAAACTGTGGTGGATTAAAACCTGGAAGATAATAACTGAAATGAAGGAGTTGAAGTTGTTGAAGTTAATGGAAGTTTTTCAACTAACTTTAATACAGTCATAGCCTTACCACCTCCATCTAAATTCTTTTAAGCCTAGTAGCTTGTGTTTGACAGTGGCAAAAAGCATATTTCTAGACAGAACTACAGTAACAGAGGAAGCGTATACTATCATTTGTACTCTCCCAGACTCCAACCACTTTCAGTTCACAGTCTTCCTTTGCCAGATACGGTTTCTCTGTGTTTTGTAATCCTCTGCGGGTTTTTGTTTCATGAACTCATCCGGTTTATATGTAACCCATGTACGCTTTTAGAATCTTCACAATCCTTCAGCAATGAATTCCTCAAGTAACTGCCTGAATACTCATCAGCTCTTGTTTTTCTTGAACCTGACTCTTACTGCCTTCGTTTGAGTCCTCCTGGATCTTGTACCTGAAAAGCCAGTGAACAATTAATCCATGTCTGTCCTCTTCTTGACACCCATAATTACACAGACCTATATTACACCTTCCATCTGTCATTCTTTTACAGATTGAAGATTTGTAACTTAGTCATTCCACTTCTGGAAGCTCTTCTGTAAGTTTAATCATGCCCTTCTCTGAATGTTTTCCAGACAAGGGGTAATGTCTTTAAACTGAAAGAGGGTAGATTTAGATTAAATATTAGGAAAAAATTCTTCACTGTGAGGGTGGTGAGGCACTGGAACAGGTTGCCCAGAGAAGCTGTGGATGCCCCATCCCTAGAAGTGTTCAAGGCCCGGCTGGACGGGGCTTTGAGCAATCTGGTCTGTTGGAAGGTGTCCCTGCCCATGGCAGTGGGATTGGAACTAGATGATCTTTAAGGCCCCTTCCAACCCAAACCATTCTATGATTCTACGATTCTGTGCTACTCTTAAACTAAAGACACATATGCATTTCCATTAGTATGAGTGAAGCAAATTCTGACAGAAAATGGACGTATTAATTAGAGAAAATTCATCTTATCTTTTGGGAACTATGACTCCAAATTCTTTGCCTTGCCCCTTGTTATAAAAGAAGAGTTACAGAATACTTTCTTTTTCCTGAAGCCAACTTGGCAGAGGTAGCTGAGACATGTGGGAATATAACTGGTCATGACTCATTTAGGCTTAGACAAGAAAGGAAGTTTTATAAAATATCATCTATTTTGTTTATGGAAGTCTATTTCAATGCTGGGAGCATAACTTCTATTCTTCTATTTGAAATAAAGATCAAACAGCTCTGTAAAACCTGAATCATTATCTTCTGGAAATGCTCACTAATACTAGTAATCAGTCCTTTTAATTCCTGTACATGTGTTAAAATTCTGCTTATTACTCACTATAGCACATGGATTTAATGCAAATTGTACAAGAACTTTGATTATTCACTTGAGCTTTCTCTGGCTTTGCACTCTAATGATTCTCTGCCCAGCTGAATTTGTCATTTTGAGTTTGTTAAAAACACATCTCGGTCAGGCCTGTGGAACTGTAGAATTTAAGAGAATAGGAATTTACTGAGTCATTTAATACTGAAAATAAGAGCGGGGAGACTACCCACTGAGCCATTCAGAATCCACCATTCTTTTCTGTCTCGTGCACTCTAATTACATGTGTCACAAAGTTACAATCCCTCTTTTTCTTCAGACTTGAAGAGTAAAATTTCAGTGTATGTGTTTCTCTTCAAGACATCCAAGGAAAATAGATCAGAGATCCTTTAACAAAAAGTTAAGGGTTCAATTGTTTTTCCAGTTTGCCCATTGAAGGGAAAGGAGTCATCATTCAATCTCATTTCTCTCACATTTACCTGGAAAATTTAGAATTGGTATTATAGTATTGTTCAGACACATTCACAGTCAGGTTCCCACTTAGTTAGCATTGACAGGAACATAACCCAGCCATGGGCTACAGGCTACAGCGGTTCTGATTTTCACCAGAGTAGTGTTTGAAAACTTACACATGCCAAAGAGTGATGTCAATTCCCTAACACTGTGAGGTGTTGTCTTTGTTACTGTATATAAACAGCTGAAGTAGAGGGAAGGCTGAGTAGGCCAAAGCCACACAGAAACCCCATGTCTGAACCATTTCCAAACTTGGAGGAACCATTAACCTTGGAAGTGTTTCACTGTCTACCTTCCCCATCCTGTCTTATAATCAATTTTTAATTACAAACAATACAAAGGTGATATGATTCTATCATGCATATCTGTGGCAGAGCATTAGGGATGATAATCTTGTAGTTCAGAAGTGCCACGAAGTCTATAACTCAAGTCACTGCTATATAATCTGAAAAAAACACCCCTTTGTGCTTTTCATTTTGTTGTGTTGCTGGGTTCTTTCCTCAGCAACTGCATTGCAAAGCTTATTCTGCTTTGGATGTGTTTTGTTCTGGGATTCAAATATTCACTTGATTCCAACAGTGCTCAGCATCTTGATCTTATTGACACAGATCGTTCTGTTTGACAACATTTCTCCATGCAAACCCTTGGGACATCGCACATTTGCGTTACTCTTTCAGAAAGAAAAAGGCTCAGCTTGCAATGGCTCAGTTTGTTTTTCGCTGAAAATCTTGACAGGGTTACAGAACACCGCAGATAAGCTTTAGTCATACTTGACTAAAGAAAAAAAAGTGGTGAAAATAATAGAAATGGTGACATGTACAGCATCCTTGAGGTCCCTCAGTTTTCTCTCTTGGGCATCAGTCATGAATAATCCTTACTGTTACAGTTGGCCAACTCTGATTATGGGACCCAGGGGGATTCCTCCTGTCCCAACCCAATGAATGGGAGGCTGCAGTTACATGTCCGCAGGTCCAACCTGTTGCCATGCTGAGCATGTATTCCCAAAAGACAAATATGTGCACGTGGGCACACGCACAGAACATGGCTGGCCACACAGATCAACACAAGCAGAACACAATGCCTTTACCAGCACTTGCACCCAGCACTCATGAACACTACAGAAGGTCTGATCCTGTTCCTCCTCAACATGCAAGTCCCTCTGGTTGCTGGCCTTAACCACTCAGTGTAGCCAGTAGCTGGTCTCAGATCCCCTGGTCTCCCCCCGTTGCTGGCACCTGCACCTATAAGCCACTTAAGCTCACTGTCCTGCTCCGAGTGCTGGTACTAAGACCTCTTACACTACTTGCCTGCTAGCCAGCTTGAAGTTTGGTAGCATTCTGTCCCACCCACTCCGAGTAGAGAGCAAACCTACACAGAAGCTGGTTAGAAATAGGATTTAATGAGAAGAAGGGGCAGACTGTGGTGATCAAGTGCAGGCCTCAGTCAGAGAAGCATACTGACCAGCAACCCGTCTGAACTATCCAGCCCCTTTTATCCCGTTGTCTCTTTATTTTCGCATATTTGTTTCTTCCCAATCCACCATGATCCGTTCTTTTCCCTGCTTTTGATCGTTCCTCTAAACATCCCATAATAAATTTTGCGCTTTCCCCAGCCCCCCCAAAAAACATCCCGTAATAAGTTTTACACAATCCCAACAATCTCTTCCCTGTGCATCTCACAAGAAGTTCTTTACCCTGTAGGCAATAACCCCTTCTAGTTGGCATGGCTTTCTGGGGAGTTTTCCTCCTTGACTCTTCTGGGGGGGTTTCACTCCACACAGTGATTAAATCATTCCCCTGCCATGATCTTAGAGGACAGCAAGGTCCAGGTGCTCCCTTTGCATCAGGTGGGCTATTGGGGTTCCACCACCTGACACGGTTGCTCTGGTCCTCATGGGTCACAATGTTTACTGCAATTAGCCTTTAATCAGATAATCTAACACATACTGTCTTCATGGTTAAACTATTGAATGAGCCAATTCATTAGTAATCATCCTAGTGGGTAATGGCACCTTTTTAGTTCTATGAAAAGTTCTGAATTCCCACTGTAATTTGTACCACATTTGAATAAAATCAGCTCACTAAAACTGGACAATGTGACAGCAAATTACTATTCAGGGAAAGGCAAACTGGAAGAATGCAAAGCAGAAAAAAGTTTCTAGATTTTGTCCTTCTTACTTCATGCTGATGCTGCTGGCCTTCTGCCAATATTGGTTACACACACGGTACTGCTTTGCTTTCTTCGCTGTGTCGTGAAGCAAAAGTGCCAATAAAACATACCTGGCCCTTTCTCAGCAGTTTTGGGGTAGGCAAATAAGTAGCTCTGTACTGTAGCTCAGTGTAGAAGTGATATTGTTTTCTTTCAGTGTACGTTATAGTAAGAACTAATATTGTGCTCTTCAGCTTCCTGGACAGAAGATAACAAGTGCACCATTCATACTCTAGATGAACTTCTTTGTAGCTTAATGTGTTATCTTCGCTGATCCAGTCAGGCAATTTAAACTGTCTCTGTGCCACTGATGCATCCAAGACTGTTTGGTATTTTATAAAATCCTGGTTTACGTGGAAGAGACTATTAGACTCCAGATCTTTGCTTTCTCCTCTACTGAACATAAGTTGCTTGAAAAGAGTGTTGCTACTTCATTGTTTAAGATCTCTGCTATCTTTCATTAAAATTCATCGTTGCTACTGTGATGACAGCTACACACTCCAGCTAGGGCTCTGCTGAGCCACAGACTAATCTAACGCTTGACCCACTAAACTCATGAAACTAGTTCAAAAACAGCACTCCTCACAGTAGATCTTAATGTCTCTACAATGAAGAGGTCTCGCTTCCAATTAACCAGTTTCTCTCTTTTCTTCTTGGTGTCGTTGTACTTGTCTGCAATGGTCCAAAGCAGATGCTGTTTACCCTGAAGAATCACATTTCCTAATGACACAGTTATTATTAACAATAACACATTATAAGACAGGGATCAGTCACTGACTGGCTACATTTTATCTAGTTTTACAAAGATGAATAAAGAAATAGACATCCAAAGTTTTAATCATTCATTGGTGTAAAATAAAAGCTAACCGTATTTCCATTTTAAGGTTGATTGGGATGAAAAGTGTTTACACATACATTTTGGAGGTAATTAACAACAGAAATTATTATCTTGTATATGAGGATTAAGATAAATGTGTCATCCTGAGGATCGAGAGTGAGTCATAGAGAAGCAGGGCAAGAGAGAAGTCCTATCAGCCAGCCCAGATAGACACCTCTGCTCCATCAGCACTGCTAGGAGTGTAGCTAATGAAGGAACAAACTGCAAAGGCAGACGTTGGAAATATATTCCCAAGCAAGGCATCTGGATCTTGCAGTTGCCAAGTATGGTCTGTTTATACTCATCATAAATGTTAACGCTGTGACTAGAAGAGAAAAAGGAGGAAGAAGGCAGGACAAAACAGCAGGAGTTGTAGCAATAGCAGAACATGGTAGTAAGTCATCCTTCCTGAAATGGATTGCTTATGTTACAGGAGATGAGGCTGTATTTTACTCTGATCATCAGGCTATGCATTTGCAAGGTGGAGATAATAACTACTGCCCTGGAAAAAATGATCATACTTTATAAAGGGACATAAAAATTGCAGATGAGTATGGCTGAACTGTACATTTCACTTAGCTGACTGTAATAAGAAAAAATACATAAAGGAAGAGTCATGATTTGGATTTTTCATAGTACTTGTAGTGTGCGGTAGGAAAAGTTAAGAACTGAAAGACGATATATATAAAAAATATTGCCAGTGGTTACTTCCAAACCAGGGACTGCACTAGACTTATAGCAGTGAACTGTATAACAAACACTGTAGTACGTAGGTGGTGCTACTTCTGCCATTCATATACAGTAAATATTATTTCACTTTTGCTTAAGAAAGAATACTTTAAATTGCAAAATAAATGTCATAGTATAGCCAAGCAGTGACCTTTTAGAAATGGTGCTATACTGCTTGTTTATAACTAGAGAAACTAACATTAAAAGATTACTTTTTAGGTACAAAATTTCTAGACCTTTAGCCCAAGACATATTTAAATATGCAGAAAACATTGCATGCGGTGAGAAAAAACTTAAAAAGATATACAGCTTTATTTTAAAATAATCACATCTGTATTGTTCACACAGGTGATACTAAGTACCTGAACACACCTGCAAATGCCAGTGAATTTTTTTTAATAACTGCCTAAGGAAAGTGCTGGCCCCTGAATTTGATAGCATCCAAATAGTTTGGGAGAAGAGATTAATTTTGCATAGAGCTTCCTTTTATTAACAATTGTTACAGAAAAACGTCATTTTTCTTTCATAGAGTCACCTTTCAATAATGTTATCTTTTGACATTATAACTTAATTTTTAGAAGTTGTTTCAAACATTTCATGAGACAAGAGCAGCTGTTCTGTAATTTTGAAAATCTCTGTGCTCTGGGCAAAGCAAAAATGAAATAACCACATAAATTTTTAAAACTTTTTTTGTTTAATTATACCAAAGTAGTGAGGCACACACATACAAATACCACACAATATACATACATGTCCACAGTATCTCAACAGTTTAGTCACTTAAGAACAAAATATTGTCTTATAAAGTGTGTGCCCCTCTCATTTTTTCTCAGTCACAGTGGGTGGACTCATACGAGCATGAACATTCATAACTGAACAGAAGCTTCAAACTTCAGTAACTTCACTTCAGATTGGTCTTTCGTGTGAAAACAATAAAGAACCTCATCTGCTACATGCTAAAGATGAGGGAAAAGCTTTGCAGGGAACACAGCAAAGACATTTAAGTACCTACAATTGTATGGGCTTCTACCTATGTATTGAAGTATCTGATTACGGCATAGTGAGTGCCAGATAGTCTCCAAAATTCTTCCTGTAGTATTGATCCAAAAATTTCTTCTGTCTTGGTCAAGCCAATGTTTTTTTGCCACTAGGAGACTATGTGCCACATGAAAGTTCCCTGGATGCTGCAATGATTAGTCGATAGTGGAGGGTGAACATGTGCAAAGTACTCTATGATATAAAAGAAAGAAGAAAAAACTATATATTTAATTTCCAGCTTTCCTAACCATCACATAGACATATATATGTGTTGGGTACTTCTGGTCTGATCTAATACCAGTCAAGACTGCTGATACTATTTTGATTGCCTTTGATAAGAGAAAATCGTTTTAATCTGGTGAATATTTTTTTTTCAGAAGGATGTTTTCTCACTACTATTTGCTCAAATTATGATCTTAGTTAAGTTCAGTTTCCATGAAAATTTTGCATGACAGGGTTTAAAACTAGCTCTTCACACACATTCCTGACTATATGAGCTGGGCTGATTTAATCAAGGAACAGAAACAATGCCAGCTGACCACAAGAAGTATATTTACAAAAAGCATGCCTCCTACTATACCTGTGTTGCTAATGACAGTTGTTTATCTAAAACATTCTTAAAATACTCTTGATTATGGTGATTCCGCAACCTTTCCTTCACTATGCTTACAATTAAAAAGTCTTTTGTTGATGTCACAGCTAAGTTGAAATGAATAAATCAAAACCAGAATCAAAGTGAAGAAAATGCATGGAAGTAGATTTTTTTTAAAAAAAGGTATATTTAAAGTCATAAATCTTTTGCAAGCAGGCTGAGAGCAGCAAATGGAGACTGTTAGAAACTTTCTAGTGTGCTGTAATGAGGGTACAGTGTCTCTCATTGTGGAGGCTTTCTCTATTTGAGTCTAAAAGGAATTTTAAAATATATTAATTTTAGTAGATATTATTTCTAGAGCTTTTAACATATTTTTTTTGAAAATGGGTAAAAACAGTGTTTTTGAGCCAGTCCAGTATGCCTATGTGCATTTTGGATGCATGTGCAAGAAGGTCCAATAGCTTCATCCCAAATCCATTCTAACCTGTGAACGTTGGTTTCATTTTGAATCGGGTCAATCTGCAGTTTCTTCATTAACTTCAGTAAGGTCAGTATTGGACATTCTTCGCCCAGCAGGAATGAGAATAATAGCTCTTCTGTATGCAGCGCTTGTCCCCGGTAAATCAGTTCTACAATCCTAATTCTGTGAGTCACTGGATGATGTGACTCACCCAATCTCACCCAACAATATCTTGAATTCCAGCCCGATGCTTTGCTCACCAGGTAACTGAACAGAAGTACAGCTATTCTGAAATCTTTTGTTCCCCTTCCTAAGTGTCTCTCCTAAGCACATTATATAAGCACAATCAGACTTCTCACTGATAAAAGAACTGTGACTATATATGAGTGTATATATAGTTCTGCAATTTGGAACTGCATGCATGAGTTCTCTTATTCAGTCTTGCAATACTTACAGCTTTTTGTCCCTTTGAATGGAGGTGAAGGGGGTATGTGCTATTCTTTTGGAAATAAAACATATTTGTCATTCCTAAACAGGTGCTTAGCATTTAACTTATGTACAGAGTGAACGCAGAGGCTCCTTTACTTTTAATAGTGCAGGATGAATGTATTAGGGAGGAGAAAAAAAAAACTTAAATGTGGTAATGTGATCTGTAAGTGGAACAATTCCATAAAAATTTTGTTAGAGAGGCCAAAGTTAGATCCACTGACTACACATTTAATTCCTTTTAATTGGCCACACTGCTTGCATTTCAAATGAAATTAGCTTTTCATCTATATTAAAAGTTGCTGTTATACAGTGGCTCTATAAAAGAAGAAATCTCCACATGTGCAGGAAGAAATTCTCCTCTGACCTGTCATTTAAGGGTCTGAAAATGTGGCACATTTCTTGAAAACCTATACATAATTTTGTAGCTACATTCTGGCATGTATTACTTAGTCTAACCCAGATCTTTCTGTAGTTTCCTTCCCATCTTGGATTTTTGCTTTTCAGGATATGGTGCACAGGGAGTGGTGTAAAAGTAAAACAATAAAGCAGAAAGCTAGTAAGTAAATGTAGGCAACAAAATAACCTGAAATAATGGTCTCCTTAGAGGTTTGCTTCATGTAGAGTGATACAACTCAAGGAAAGATGAGAAGGTTTTCATAAGCTGAATACGTTCAATCTTTTATATGCCCTGTGCATTCGCAACATCACTTGTAATGGCTGTGTAGGGCAAAGCCTTCAGGGTACTTTTAAACCCCATTAAACCCCACTGAGATTTAAGTAAGTGCCAGAGTGCTTTCTGAATCAAGGATAGTCTTCTGCTAGCTCTGTTTGTAGGGCTGTTTTTATGAAAATACATTTACTATTTATATTCATGTCCTACCTCTAAATTTAAATCCATCACAGGTGCCATTTTAGAAAAAAAACATTGGACCTACACATTGCAGCCATGTGTGAGCAAATGACAAGAGATGGTAGAGAAGAGCTAAGCGTGAGCATTCATTTTGTGCAGAGTGTCCCCCGTGATGCTTCGGCTCCACTGTCCCTTTGCCCTTCTCTTCTCCCCAAGGTCTCAGTGCTAGTACACCGCCCTACAAGATTGCACTGAGATAACTCAGTCAGGCCACAGATCTCCCTCTTGTGTGTAAATATCAGAAAGGCAAGTGAGAGATAGGTACCATCCATACCTCAAAGATACAGACAGTAGAAGGCTCAGGCTGTTCCTGCCATGCTCCCATTCAAAACCTGTCAATCACTGGCCCTGCTTTTACAGACCTAGTTTAGATGAAGTAGGGAACATGGAGACACTGACTCAGGCAAACATTAGGCTTGCTGGCCTGAAAAAGGACCTGGTTTTTTTCCTTTTTGGGGGAGGTAGAGGAAGGAACTTCTCCCTGCTGGGATTTGATTCCCTTTTGTTGCTTTCTCCAGTGTTCTTAGCATCTGAGCAAGTCTTGATTGGCAGGACAATCTCCTAGGGTGCCATTTGGCTTTTATGGATGAAATTCTAGTTAGGATAGGGTCAAATGTTGTTGGCATAGCAGCACAATTATTTTGGAGGAGTTTTAGGGAAGTCCATGGTTGGAGAGCTTTTCATGACTTGTTCAGTCTTTCACTGGTTCTCTGCTTCATGATCCAGCTGTCTAAAACCCAGCTCTTTTACTAGACATCATTTGCAGAGTTTGTCTCTGGGCAGTGCTGTGAGTGTTTTCTAAGTTGCCATGGGCATTGTGGTCACGGGAACTTGAGGAGATGGCAGATTCACTGAGTACGATGAGTAAAAACTTTTCCCATCCTTTATCAGGAAAAAATTATATGTCAGTCCATGCCTGGTGTCCCACATTGACATTATCTCCCAAGCACATATGCTTCTCTCTGCAGCACACACAGTCATGAGAATGGTTTCCTCCTGTCCATCACAGTTAGTCTGTGTCCCCTCCAAGCCAGCTTGGGGCTCCCTCAGTGGGGTAGTTCCCAAGTTCATGCTGACAGGTCACCACAGACATAATGAAGATTCATAAAATCACGTTCCATCTAAAATACTGGAGGAGTGGAATTTTATTCTAAGTAAAGGTCTTAAATATGCAATTTGAAGTTCTTCCATAAACTGGCAAGTCTGGAGAATTATCTTTTATGCTTTTATGTTTTCCTTTCTGAAGGTGCTTTAGCTCTGTCTGGACTGTATTGCCTTCTTCAGTAATAGCAATTGAGTTCTTGCCTCTTGCAAGATGATGTGTTTGGCAAATTTAATCTAGTGTGGCTGGTCCGGTCTTGTAATAAAAAGTAATTTGGTCTTCTGGGCTAATTTACAATTGCAGAAACAGATCTTCTCAGCTATTTTCCTTTGCTGTTGCTGCTGCTACTGCTAAATTGTTTTCCTCAGCGTTGCATGCCCAAAGGTGTCTGTAGATCTTAAATTCAACCAAATACAGCGAAATACCCTCATCAGTATCTTGTAGGCTTGGAGTGTGAAGTAAGCCGAAAGGACTGTAACTCCCTGTGGAGATGCAGTTAGTGAGATTCAGGATGGGTGGGCGAGGAAGGGAAGAAGAGGACATGGCCTCTTTCATGGTGTAACATGAAGCATGGGGGCCCCAGAGGGTGCTGTTAATGGGTGGCTCCATGACTCTGACAGCTCTCCTTGCCCTCCCGCGTAGCAAATTCACGACTGACTTCATGAGAACGGCAGCAAGCACTTTCAGTCAAATAAAAGATAGTTTTCTCTTTCACATTTGGGCTAAGACTTTAGAGACAGGAGTTCACCTCCCCCCAGGCCATCAGCTGCCTTTCTGCCACTGTGCAAGTCAATGCAAATTCAGCCTCAGACTGTAAAAGAGAGATAATCTCTCATTTGGGGAACAATTTCAGTTGAAGTTTGCTGGCTTATGGACACCAGAATACAACAACTAGCTGGCAGTAAGACTGTCAGCATCATGCCCCTTTGGGGGAAGGCATGTCCTCTCGGTGCTGCTGTAGCAGAGGTACGGTATCAAGCACTTGAAGACAGAGCTGAAAATAAGCACATTTTTGTCATTTGTATTTCCAACTGGTTTTGAAGTAAGACTTCTCACAGGGACTGTGAAGACCAGAATTGTACCTTCTAGACAACAAAGTACTATCATTCCTTCATTATTTATCATGTTTTCTTGAGTAATAACAGCACAAACTGTAGAACCTCTTTGAATGTGTGTCTTTCAATGAGTGTATTTTCAAGTCATCACTGTTGTGTTACTTCAGTGTGCTATAATTGAATGTCAGTGCCATCTATCATAAACAGGAAAGTAATTTCCTTTAAAAATAATTAAAAGAATAGAAATGAAATTAAAATGAAATCTACGGGCCTTCCCTTTCAAGCATCTAGCTTGTGCCTTTTCTAATAATCATTAATTAAAGCAAAGTGTTCCAATAAGTGTATCAGGAGTTTCAAAATATTACAAAATCTTACCTTTATTTGAGCTGCAATATTAGAGTAATAAGGAAAATGTAGCAGTTTTTATTCAATAATTCTTGATTTGCTTTTCTGTGATTGTTCATCGATGTGTAATATAAAAATGTGTCATGCCTAATTAACTTTTACAGTTAAATAATGTTTAACTGTTACATTCTTCACAATAACTGGGAGAGAAAACCTTTGTCTTTCGCTGACATTTTCCTTGTCAAAAGACTTTTGAGTTTACTAAGACTGTTTATTATTCCTGCTTTCATTTAGCTGATTTGCAATTCGCATCATCATGTAGCCTCATGTATCTTTCAGGCAATGAAAACCAAAATACAACCGAGGTAAAATTTTGCCAGGCAAACCAAAATCACACAATCAAACAAAAAGTAATCTTCACACCCAGGCTGTCAGGAAACACAGTGTGAAGACACTATCCTCAGCTCAAGCTGCTTGGAACTTTGTGGATAGGAAAACTCATTTGTAAATTAATATTGGACCTGTGGCACCTGAGTGCTCCCTCGCCTGACGAGAAGTCATCTCTCACGGAGCAGCAGGGTGTGCATTGCTTCTGGTGGGGAATGTTTAAGAGGTGTTTGGACAATGCCCTTAATAATTTGCTTTAACTTTCTGTCAGGCCTGGAGTGGTCAGGCAGTTGGACTAGATGATTATTGTAGGTCCCTTCCAACTGAAATATTCTGTTCTATTCTGTTCTATTCTGTTCTGTTCTGTTCTATTCTATTCTATTCTATTCTATTCTATTCTATTCCATTCCATTCCATTCCATTCCATTCCATTCCATTCCATTCCGTTCCGTTCTAAAGACCCATCCCAAGCAGGCTGGTTGCATCTCTTTGCCCAAAGGGAAGAATAGAGAAAATAAAGCAATATATAAATTTTACAGCTCTCTATTACCTCAGTACAAGGGTGAGTATGGCTGAAGCATATCCTTTTACCCACCTCTGTAGACAAGACACAAAACACCAAGGAAGATCAAGGCCTTATTTGTATTGTAGAGGTCAAGATGCCCAGGGAGGAAAAGACATGCAATTCTTCTGCACAGATCTGCCCTGCAGGCAGAAATGCAGTGTGACACAAGCTGTGTCTGGCCAACGGTGGGCAATGTGGTCCTCAGCTCTGTCCTTGTCCTTCTGTCCCTGTGCTTGGAGCCCAGGACAAGGTTGCACATGGGTTGACTCAAGCCTCTCAGCATGTGTGAATGGGACAGTCCAGCAGCAGCTAAATCCCCTCAAAGCACTAGGGCATCCTCCCCTCTGGCCTCAGTGGGTCAGAGGCTCCCACTTCCCATAACAGGGTGGTACATCACCTGTGAAAGCGTTTTGCGGCGAGCAACACAGGACTGCTGGCAGATCTTCACAGACAGCAGGGGTGGTGGCAGACCAGCATAGTTAAGGTGCAGTAAGGATCAGTAAACTCCTAAATAAGGCTTGAACCATCGTTTCTTGCTCTATGGAGATTCTTTTGTGATACTGCTGTGGTGCCTTTTGCAGTGTATCCTAGGTCCTTGCTAATTCTGTCTTTTTTATGAGGGTCTTTACAGGAGCAAAACACCTACTGAGGAAATGAATCAGCGTTGCACGGTTCGGCTCTTGGTTTATTTCAGGCAGTTAAACATGGGCACACGGGACTTTTTTCAGATTTCTAGTTCCATTAAGGGGTAATGAACATTGCCTGAGGGTGCTTTATGCAGATCACCTGAATGTTTTATAGCTGCTATTTGCATATTTTATATAAAGAACCCTGAATCTCAATGTGGCGTTCCTCAAACTTCATCAAACAAATATAAAGATAATAAGAGGAAGGCATCAAGTTCCTTGCAATTTCCCCACATGCAAACACACACACACAAATCAGAGGTTTTTATTAGTTAATTTTCATTTATAATGGAATATTTCTATGGAAATAGGTACCCCGGTTGCATTCCTGTTAATACGAAGGATAGAAATTTCATTTAATATAATTTGGTATCTATGTGACTTAAAACACTATGTGAGTGCTCTTAATGAAATTGCATAGAAAGTTATATACGCCATATTTGTAACCTTAGATTTTGATCCAAAAATCTGTTCAGTGTTACAGAGATTTGGATGTATTTCAGTTCAGCATAATTGCGATTGATTTTTGTCTTTAAATGTGTAATCCATAACAGAAATGTCATCACTTTTAATAGTATTTATAAAAATATGTATATAACTATTGAAATATAAATATAAAAAATACAAATATCCCAGTAGGGATGCAGACCTGTTATATGGTAGGAGCATCTCCAGTAATAACATTTTTTCAGATCGTTTATATTACAGTTTGTTCTGTGTCCACAGATTTGGTAATGTGTACCTAATAAATGAAGAGTTAAAAAAATTTATGTCACTGCATCTGAAATCTGAAGTAAAAAGTAATGAACATAATCCATTCTGCTAATGAGATTCATGAGCTGCCATTCAGTGTAAATCAAAGTCAGTAAAACTTAGAGATAGTAAAAATAAGAAGACAGATTAAAATTGTGTCCAACATTTAGCAGAATAGTTGATATCAGAATTATATTTCGGATAAAATTGCAGGGGGAGATTAATATTTTCAGAATGTTGAAATAGTCAGTTTTGATATATTTGGAACAATGTTTCAAAAAGTTCTAGTTATTTGATTTTTTATTTAATCTTAAAATTATTTAAATGCACTATTAATGTAAAAATTTTAACTTTTTGGTTTTTTTTACTTTTGATTCATCAACATATTCGCTCCCCACACTTCCATCTCTCAGCATTTCATCTTCTTGAGGAATATTGAAATAGTCTCATTTGGAACAAAGCCCAATTTTGAAACTTTGAAATCCACTGTAAAATGGCATTTTGATCCTCTGCAGAGCCTTAGTCTGTCATTAAGTAATGACCCCAAACTAAAAGACTTTGTCAGTATTTCAGAATGCAGATTTCATCCTATTTTTTGACAGCATATTGTGTAATACTCTGTAAATTGTAAAGAGTTGATTAACACATTCATTAGCTGTTTGGACTATTGATATGATGAAAAAGTTTTAATGTAATTTGAGTTATGAATTATTGACATAAAACATGTTAAGTATGGAAGTCTGCAGATAAGAGAAGGCCCAAATAATACATGCAGACTAACTAGCTATTACAAGTATTGTGCATTTCAGGCTGGCTTTCTGGGCAGCTGGGGCAAAGCCACCACCTCTGGTACGGTCTTTGCATGTTATTAAATTTTCCTGCAAAATTACTTTGTGATAAGTAATAGAAAAGATAAACAGAGTAGTGAGGGACATTGCTTTAAATTTGCATAAGTTTCCAAAGAAATGCAATGCCCAGGGCTCTGAGTTGAAGGTTTTCTGTACTGAGAGAACAAAGGAGAGGAGAAAGTAAGTACAGAGGCAGTCTGTTCACATTAGCTTTATTTTCCTGAACGTTTCCTTAGGTTGTTTTTGTGCTGGGGAAGAGAGTGGAGATCAGCTAGTATAATTTAACTGTTAAACCCTTTTTCTGCTCTGAGCAGGGTTGAATTAAATGGCTCCTGGAGCTCTGTCTGCAGCAATATTCCCTGCTTGGAGCTACACCAAGGTGGAACAAGTAGCTATGTAACAGCTACACCGGGAAATGTAAGAACAAAGTGTCTAACGAATATTTAACTTTTAAATGATATGAAGAAGGAAAAGGAGAAAAAGAAATATGAGGAAGGAAGTTTATTTTTATTGGCAGATTTGACAACATGGTGTCTCAGTTATGGTCTCCACAAGCTGGAACTGTATTGATAACCACCCTTTATTTTTGCTGTTTCTGTTCAAGCTCAGCGGGTTCCTGCACCACACCATGAGGAGCTACATATTTACATCACAAGCTGGAGCTCCATGTTTAATTCACCGACAGCAAATAAACCCAGCAGCAAACATAGCTCTGATCAAAATACAGAGGAGGGAAGAAGATGTGTGTCTACACACCCTTTCTATGACATGTGTGTATACTACATAGGCACTGATATGATCGCTGGGAAAGGGCTGTACAGCCGTGTGCCGGCATTCACATCACTCAACACAGGGGCACTAGATGCTTCCTGGTATTAATGAAGGACTAAAGCCACCTTAAGCCCCTCAGCAGTGCTTTTAGCGACACACCTTCACAGCACGTCCAAAGGACAAGGGTAGGTTATGATTTCATACATCAAACACAGCACACTGTTTTCATTCAGAAAGGCTACAGGGAGTGTAATTTATTTTAGATGATAATTGCTGGGTTTCTCATCTTCCATACAAAGGAAATGAGCAAAGCAGAGATTATTACTCCAACTTTAATTAGATATTTCCACACCCTCTAGCTTTCAGGTTATTGTCTTTCCCCAGTAACTTTCTCAACCTCTGTTGCTCTTCTGTTGAAATAGGTGTAGTATGTAAGAATGACTACAGCAGCTCTTTAAAAAAAATTATCATCTAATCTAGTAGTAATTGCTGCTAGTAGTTTATACTCTTAGTTCTATGTGAAAAAACATTAATTTTTTTCAAATTTGAGTATTTTGTTTAGAATTAAAATTATATAAATTGAACACAACTTTATATAAGTAGAAAAGAATTTCTTTGTCAAAAACTTGTCATAAGCTATTTCTGCGAACAGAAATATGTTCATGCTCATGGCAGTGGAAGATGATGAAATAATTCACCTGGTTATCGGTAAAGCTACTGAACTCAAATCTGAATTTGATCAAACCAGAAGAATAAACACACCTGAAACGGTCATGCTGAAAAATGCTTGATTTGAGAAAATTTGTGAGCAGTACAATCTGGTTTACATTTGCTAACACACAGGCTTAAATAGAAAAAAAGAACAACTGGATTCTTATCTTTCTCTAGAAAGAAATACCATGAAAGATGGTTCTACAATTTACTAAAGTAATCTCAGCTATGTGTATTATTGTCTTTGGACAATTCTGATGGAACTTCAGAAAATGGGGATGTTTTCCCAGGTCTGACCTGAGACAAAAAAATCAAGTTGAAAAGGCTCTCCTTTCCAACTTAAGTGTGTTCCCCTGTCAGAGCAGTTCTTGGATCAACATCTTCCACACCTTATTTAAAAGATACTGCAGCAAAGAAGAAACACCAGTTGATTCCCACCTTTTAAGACAGAAGTTTATGATCATTAATTTAAGGCAAAAATTAGTCTATTTTACTTTTAAAGTAAGAGTTGCACCAGATACCAGCTATTGGAACTGCATGTAACGATACCACATTTGGTGTTCTGTGTTAATGTATTTTGACTACTTACAAAGAAATTTAGTAATCATTTAGTAATCTTTTCAACCTTGTGTCCGATACATTTAGTAATTAAGGTGGTGCCAGTAACAGTCAGTCAGTGTTTTTAGTTTACGATCCTATTTTCAAGACTGCCTTCAGTAATGTTCATTTGCAGACGTGCTCTATCTACTCAGTGAGTAAATGTCACTGATCCATTAAAAAAAGAAATTATGACAATCTCAGAGCTATTTCTTAAATATAATCTCTAGTACAGATGAGAAGTTAAGAATTTTGACATAATCCAGAGAGAGGGAAGAAAACCTTTAATTAATTAGAAGCCCTCAGTCATGCCACAGACTTCTTGCTTAACTTTGGAGAAATGTCTTTTAAAATAGTTTCCTCACATATTTATGTCATTTAGCTGGATGAGAAGGGCCATAATCACCAGAAAACACAGCTATACTTGTAAAAATGCTATGGTAATGGACAAGTGCTTTTGTTGGCATAGATTATGTCATTTAAGGAGGTACTGGAATTCTTTCAGATGAAGAGTCCCCTGAAACGTGAGACTTATCCCACATTCCAGTCTTCACGTAGCATATTTCTATCCAGGGTGCAGTCTTCTAAGGGAAGTTGATGATGGCTCTGGTGCTTTCCTCCTAAACCATCGTCTTCTTCCTTCCCTATAGTGAAGGTTTTCCTTCTCCACACTTTCTCCAGTCTGTAGTGGATTGCACTTTTTTTCTGCCAGCTTTCTGCAGCTGTTTTTGCTGGGTGCTGGCATCTGAACTTCCCAAGCCATTGTACTGGATCACCTGCTTCCCTCTCTGTAGGTCTCCTGGATCGCTCCCTGCCCCTTTGCAGACCTGAATTAGTGACAGCTTCCCACATGAGCACATTTCCTTTGTCTCAGTTTGGACTCATCCTGATCATTGCCTAATCCAAATCCATTACTGAATATATTGTAATTTAAACTAGCTGTTCAGTAGAAGTTCATCATAAAATCAAAGGTGTTGTTGCTTCCTGATTTAATAGAGGTAGATGCTTCTCACAACAAAGTGGCTGTCTTTGTGGAAGAGCTTTCTATGCTTAAAAACAAACAGGAAATATGCAGTGGATTAAGTAATAAGCAAGCATTTTCACAGCTTATTGTCAGGGTGCACATGTCATCTAGTTGACCGTGATCTTTTTTTGGAACCACAAGGGAGAAACTGTGATGTATTAGAGATGTTGAGGTTCTGTTACATAGCAGCTACACTTTGTGTACATGCTGCAAGGGTAGTTGTTTCTAAACATTTTTTTTTTTTTTTGTAGTTTCCTATGTGGCCTTAGTGTCTCTTTAAGGTTGTTGTGTGGGAATGAAATGTTTAGTACTGAAGGATCAGATCCAAAAATAGAAAAGAAGTAGTTCTGAACGTAAGCAACCATCTGAAGTACAAAGCCTAATGATGGATATCGTTATTAAAAATAGGAAGTGGTGGTAGAAATGCTACTGAAGTATTAATTTCTAGTAAGAGCTTATTTGCTTTATCTCCTGTAAGATAAGTGTCCTGGAGAAACTCTACGGAAAGATGCGAAATTGAAGGTAGTAAATTAAAGTTTACCACCACCAGGTTTTGAAAGCTATAGTACACACTCCATTACAGCAGAAAGTCTGGAGAATCCTTCCTTCTGGCTACTCTCATGATTATTTACAAAAATAAAAGCAAAATCTGCAAAAGCTGACATCTCCTGGAATTTGCTCTTTCAAAGCTATACCAGCTGAAAACCCTATTAACAAACATATGGGGGTTTTAATCCAATTAATTTTTCACCACCACTGTCGTGGCTTGAAGGTGGCTCTTCCTAAATAAGATGTAAGAATACTTCTGATGACGTTTCAGCCCATGTGTCCTCTTTCTGGCAGGGTGGTATGTGGGGCAGATGTTGATGTTTCAGTTTACAAGGTGAAGGGTCGTGGAATGTTTTGAGTCTTGATTTCGGCCCAGGAAGGAGCCCTGCGGCTGCTTGGGAAGAATATTCTCAGCTGAGAAGCAAAACATTCCACAGTCCTTAACCAACTTAAACATCAACATCTGACCTTCACACAGTGGCATGAATGAAAGATTTAAAATCCAAGAATTATACCGTTTTAGATCCGAGTTCTTCAATGTGCCTGGCATTGTCATATGGTGACTCTGTAATTTTAAGTTCCATGTCGTACCAGGGACATTGTGTTCACCTAACAAGAAAGGGAAAAATAAGTTTTCCAAAGGGTCATCATTCCTTTTATATAGCAAGTATGTAAATGACTACAGGGTTTTGGGTCAAAGAAGTTAATATACATTTATTTTATAATAGATGAAAATTAAAAGAAAGTTTCCTTGAAGATACTATAGTACAGTCTCCCAAAACTGATAAAACTTGTCAAGCTTCAGAGTAACTACTCAAAACATGAATTAAACTATGACATATTTTAATTAAAGTTTAAGTTACAAATAATTTATCAAGTGTTAAAATCAGGTATGTCACACTTTTTTTTTTTACAAATATAATTGTTGAAGTTGTTATAAAGGTTAATAATAATTCCACTATGCAAAACAACTCTCAATCTATAAGAATGTGTACTACAGTTCTAAATAACCATCTATCCAAAACACATTTTAATATGTTATTAAACCTTCTCCTGCTGCCTTTCATCACTCTTTTGTGTCCCACATGGAAAGAGTTTGTGGGCTAAATCCATTTTCTGGATAACATACTAAGAGTCTTCCTACTTCATTTAGGCATGTCTAAATCTAAGCAAATCAATGTCAGCCTCCCCTGTAGTCCCCAAGATATCCAGGAGGGATTAATCTGATCCTAAAGGAAGTATCTAAGATATGTAAGAGGAATCTCCCTCTGTAGCGGCCTGTTTCACTACACTGACTGTAAAGGAGGACTCCCCTTAGTTAATCAACTAAATTTAACTAAGCCTACTGCAGACAACTAAATTTAGACAACTAAACTTAGGTGGGAGGAATTCCTCCACAACAGTTTACATGCCAGTTAGAAATGATGATCTCACTGTCGTGGGCAAAGATGAAACTGGCTGTTTGTCTTGGTGAGAGCGAAGGCATAGTATCAGTACATGGGGAAGCTTTCACAATTGCCCCATTCTGTGTTTTGAGAAGCTATGGGAGACAGGCATTAGTCACTCCAGTATGTTCCTCATGCAATTCACTTTAAAACTGATTGATAGTCATTTCATTGTCATCTTGTCATGATTAGATTATTTTCTTTGCCTGCATCCTCGCATTCAGGGTGAAATAGTTTGTTATACTCTTAAACTGCGCAGCCCTGGGAACACTTGCAGGGTGAATTAATGGCCAGGGATCAGGAAAAGTACAGAAAAATCTCAGTTCGTTTTTCCAAGTATGTTTCTAGCATAGTATGTGATACTGGGCATTTATAGCTCTGATTCCTTTTTCATACTTCATCTATTACATTCCAAAATAACTTTTGCAATAACAACCATGATGGCTTTTCATTTCATGTATTAGCTTCTAGGTATTCCAATAAGAGAAATTATATATTTATATAAGTGATGAGGTATTTTTTATTTGTTGACTAGACCACTGTGGAAGGTGTAGTTCAGAACATCTTATTTTAGCTGTATTTTTACTTGATTTACAAGCTTGAGATGGAGGAGTTAGAACTATTGACTGGTTGGCTGACAAAAGCTTAGAATTTTTCAGTTGGCAACTGATCTTTTTGAGATGGAGAGTGATGATTTTACAGGAGTGGTAATTATTTGTAGTGCATTAACTTGATGCAAGATGACAGCCTTTTCCCTTTAACACTATATTGCAAGTTTAATGGAATAGTCCTTGGAGTTTCATTATTTTGCAAATGTCCAGGTATTAAAAAAGTCATAACTGGATCCACTTTAGAGGTTGTTTAAACAGCAGGAAACATCTCACATCTGCTTTACCTGGCAACCTGCCAGACTGCTTAACACTTCTGTCTCCATCCTCCAACTGCATTTTGCAAACTATGCAAGTAGAAGATTCAAGTCATGTGAATGTATTTTCAGAGGAAACATCAGTGCTGAAGATGTATTTGATCCATATGATCCCTGTAATTTAGAATACTGCCATGTCTACTGAAGCAAACATTAAAAAAGAACAAAGCTCTCTCATGTGAGGAGCTCTTTTTAGATTTCTTTTAGTAATAATCAGAAATAGTATCACAATACAATGTAGCTCCATTTAGGCATTTGTAGGTGGTGTGTGGAGAACTTACCTCAAGAAAAAGAATATACAAAGCATCTTTATTCAGACTCAACATAGCAGTAACAACTAAGCAGATTTCCTTCTAAAAAGGCCACATGGTAATTAATTCAGCAATTCTTATGGTTTTCTAGATGACAGAGTTGGTTCTGACCTGGAAATGAACATAAGCAATTGGAAATCCTTCAATCATTGTTCCTAGGAGACTCTTCCAGAGATATTTTTAAGCATTGTCTTACTGTCTGAAGCACTATTTCACTACCACGGTTGATTTGCAGAATTTCTGAAGAATAGGTAAAAAAGCTAATGAATCTTTCATAGTATTCTGCCCATGTTGGTCCATTATATATAACCATTTTACAAAATTAAAAAAACAGCTGGAGGTTTGTTTTCAGTCAAGAAGGGGGAAAAAAAAAGTAGAGGTAGCTAGAGACAAATCACTCTTGACTTGTTCTGGAGGTCAGTACAAATCATGGATAGAGTTTAAGAACTATAATTTTAAGAATATGCAGTGCCATCCAAAATAGAATGACTTTTCCTTGTTTAATTATTATATTCTGCTTACTTGATCTGTACTGTAGAATGCATAGAAAGTATAAATCCAAATTCCAAATCCAAATTCTTTTCAATGCATAAATCCAAATTCTTTTCAATGTGTAATCAAGATTACACACTGGCAGAGCAACATTTTGCTATGGCCAGCTATAACCAAAGAGTTTATAGGGAAAAAAGTTACTTTATAATTTTCACTTCATTTTCTCTATTTGCAGACCATGTCATAAATTTGAACATATTCTGATTACAGTCTTGCTGTAATTCTAACACTGTGCTTGGTAAAAGGAATGTCTTGAAATCCTCTCCTCCCTGAAGGTTTCTGTTTTATCTCCTGACCCTTTAGTATTAGCCAGTCCTGAACGCAGAACTGAACACTGACTCTTCCAGCCAAGTGGTATAAGCACTAGTCTTGGCATCATGCTCTCGTCCCTTCTCCCTAGTCTAGTCAATTTTGAATCTCTTCTTCAGTGGCAAAATTCAGAAGGAATACTGAAAAATATGATCCTTCAGAACAACATTGTGATTAGGAGATATGGGTATAAACCATCTCACCTGCTCCTACTTCCTCTTTGGTGGTTGCTCTTGATCAGGCTTGCTTTGCACAGTTAAAAGTAATGTTGCAGCATTTAGCTATTTTAGCAGTCACTCAGCTGCTCTCATCAAATTAGACTGGACTTGTAGAGTAGAAGTAGAGCTGGTCACCAGCCAAGTTGATTCTTCACTTCTACCTTCTCACCTGACACAAACTGAAGTTTGGCTGATAGGCTGCTAACAGTTTTCTCAAGAAAGCTGTTTTCCTTTACACTTACTATTTTTGGTTTAGTCTGGTTTTGGGTTTATTTGGAGGAGAGGTGTGGGTGAAATGAAAAGTTGATTGAAGAAACGTGAAGGTAAAGGTAAGGATAAAGACTCTTGCTTCAGAGATGGCACATGATATGGAAGTCATCTTAGGCTGTCACCCCTGAAAATATGACAGCAACAAGTTATGAATACACTAGAAAGTTTTGCCTATTGTCCCCTAGCAAAAGGCAGACATATAGCCAGTATACCCCAAATCTTTCTAGTTAATAGATATTATAGATGAAAACAACTTGGAGGAATGGTTATCAATAAGCAGGCTGTTAGTAAAATTTACTTAAGTAGGTCAGTGTGAGTATAATTAGAAGTAATGGGGTGAAAGTTAGCAAAGTAAAATATCAGCTAAATATCTGGAAAGCATTTTGAATAGTGAAGTGTGTTGGATTGTGAAACTTTCTCTCATAGTGTTGAAATACTTGCATATGTATTCATCATTTATATTCTGTGCTGTTCTGCCTTTCTGATGTGATATGATGATCATGTATCTATGAAAATTATTGGGAAATCTTGGCGCCTCTGATTTAATCCTAGCAGTATATATCTCTAGTGGGGCAAATAGTGAGCCAAATATAGATCAGAAATAACCAGATGGCAGCCCAGAAGGGCTCTGACGTCTGCTCAAATGTGGAGTAACAGGGTACCAAACTGTGGGATGATGACACCCTGTTGCCTGCTAGCACTTTGTGTCAAGGAAAAAACTTTAATTGCCCCAAAAGTGGAGCAGTGCCTGCAACAGCCTCATATGTGCCAAGTGGTGACTGCTAATGTATTATCTCTTCATTTTCTCTTTAGATATGGATTTAATGGGAGACATTCTTGACTTCACTATTAGTAGCAACAAGTGCATGGCAAACTCTAGATCGAGCAATGAGGTGCAACTGCATAGGCATCTCCCATTCACCCCAGTATGTTGCCAGAATCTTTGAAGTCTTAGTCTTTGCTGACCTTCTGTTACCATGGGGAGAAGAGACATGTTCCTTTCCATCCCTCTAACCCAGTGTGTGGCTTATAGACTGCACAGCCAGGGAGCAGTTTGACAGTAATACCCCTGGTGTTGCAGCTGCCTTGCTGCACCTTGCCTGCATTCCTCCTTCCCATTCCTCCTTCCCCAGCATCTAAACTCAGCGTGCTCCTTGACTCTTCCAAGCGAGTAACCTGGCAGAGGATACCTGCTGTAGAGGCAGCCAGTTTCCTGCCTGTAATGACTTTCACCAGACTCAGTTCAGGTGAACTGACTCTTCTTTCCCTACTGACGTTTTGTGCCCAGATACCATTAATTAGAGGTGACTGAGTGCAGCCATAGTGAGTCTGTGAGCTGGAGCTTGCACTGCTGATCTGAGACACAGGGTGGTTTACCAGCATCACTAGTTCTCAGGCAGAGCCACACTCTGGATGTGTGTGGGGCAGAACATGCCTTGACTCTCACTCCAGAAGGGCATAGGTCTTGCGCTGGGTTTGTGTCATAACTATTAGTTCCATGTGGACATCTCTGATACCCTAAAGTATCATCTTATGCCCTTACACACCAATATTCAGGCAACTGAATTCTGCTCAGCATGTGAGATTTGCCTCCAGGCCCACACAGGGTCTACATGCAGGTGTCCATAAGTATGCTAGGTGTGAGCGTAGCCTAGAAAGTGTTGCAGCTGACTGGTGTGTAGATACCTAAGGCAAGTTGAATCACTTTGCAAATTCTACTGACTAAAGCTGTGATAAAGTTGCCTAAAGGTAGGTGTCTAGTGACATCTGAGATGGCATCCTGCTTGCCTTCTACCTGTGGACGAAGAAGGGTGTACTCTTTTCAGCCAGTCCCCAGGGATGTCTCAGGCACATAGGATATCTTAAAGATCATTAGACTCTTTGTTTAGAAAATCTAATCCCATGCTGGCTATCCACTGACAAGAGAGGGAGTTTAGGGATTTACCTCAAATGTCGATGTCTACATTAAGACATTTAATGTAGGTGTCTTAACCCTGAACTGAATCCCACCCACAGTTTTATCCTCCAAAGTAGTCTAAGGACATGAGATTGCCTGAAGCAAAATGCCAAGAACTTGCCAGTAAATGATTGTCAAATATATGCAGCACTTTGACACAGCTCTCATTCAAACAGTTGGTTGCTTTTCAGAAATAAATACGGTTATACTTTTAGGGTACCCTGCTACTAGGTGTGATTCTCAGTTCTGTGTAATTTACCATATTCAGATGGACGCATTCTGTTGCTTGATCCACTGCCCGTTTGTTGTTGTTGTTTTGTTACAATTTCTTTTCTGGCCCAGTCCTGTCAGTTGCTAAGCCACTGCTAAAAATGGTGAACGTTTTTTACTCATAGTGATCTCCACAATATGCAGGATCAAGATACCCTCGTTCACTCAAACGGAATAATTGTTTCTGAGCAGAGGGTTTTATTACCAGCTGTTTTTTCTACCTTGAGGTTGACCTTATGATTTCAGACAATTAGCTTGATTAAGTTCTTCCTGACATGCCACTGTGCAATGAGCAGTGGAAGTATTCTGCAAAGGTGATGTCTAAATTATACTACCCTTGAATTAGTCCCATTTGTCCCACTGTGTAAGCAACTGAGTGTGATTAGTCTAGAAACAGTTTGACCTCTGAAAAACGTAGTTGCTGATTTTTACCATGAGAATGGTTACTGCTAATGGCATTTATACTTCTTCTAGCATTTTCTTACTCAACCAGCATTGAGTAAGCACTCAAAGAGAGCACGTACCAATGGCAATTTCATTTTTCCACTTGTTCCAAGCAGTGAGTGTAGAGGACTGAGGGATGCGTACTTCAGTAACATGCTATCCCAGGCACCTGATAGCCTTAAATTTTTGCTGCTGTAAAAGAATGACTTTGAATATTTTGATTCTTAATCTTTCCCAAAGGGAAAGATTCCATTCACAAGCCTTCATTTTAAATGGGATGATTTGAAGTTATTTGTCTGCTTTTCTCCTCAGAGCTCGGGTAAAACTATCAACTGTTTTTATGGTGGATGATGTTACGTTAACAGTTCCTGATTATTTGTCAAGGGTTATTGCATGTCTGGAGGTTTAGCTCTTGATGGAAAGAATGTCATTACATAATTTTAGATTTCCTTGAATAGAAACCACTGGTGTTGGCCAGAACATCAGGGCACTAACCCACTTCAGCGGTGTGCAGTGTTCAGCATAGCTGGCTGTGGCTGGCCTGGTGGTGATGTGTGTCATGTGTGTCCCTGCACAGCCCAGCAGCGACTGATGGAGATCCCTGCCGAGGACACTGGTTTGGTTGTAGGGAAGCAATGTCTGGGGGCATGTTGCTGTGATGAAATGTGCTAACTGTGCTTTCAGTGAAGATGTTACCGTCAGGTCAGAATAATCTGTTCCTCACTTAGTTAATGCACCCCCTACATGTGGAAATCCTAACAGAGTCATTGTTACTTTTTCAGCATTTTCTTTGCAGTTTCGTTTGTGCCCTGCTGTTCTCCCTATATATCTACGCTGGATACTTGTTTTTCTTTCATCAGGTTCTGAAATGTCCACTCTTATCAATTTCATAGACAATTTGCTCTCTTGCTTTGCTTCTCTTTTATTCTAGCAAGTTTTCCTGGAAATTAAAATTCATCTTGGCCTGGGTCTTTCTCTTCTGTCTTGCACTTACTCGGAACCCGAAACCAGTTTATTGGGTGTTGATCTCCTGCATTCCAAAATCTAGGTGTAAACACTTTAAGTGTGTTCTGATTTTATAAAATACAATTTTCTGAGAGCCTACACTGACTTGGATGGAACCTGATGTCGTTTTTTAAAAATCATGTTAAAAGGTGCTTAAATGAATGTTTAGACCAATGATGTTTTGGAACAATGTGCTGATTATTCAAAACATTGGCCTGATCTCATATTAGCAAGGCAATCTAATAAGTGAGAAGATGAAATATAAAATGCTGCAGCTATTAGATAGTTGTTCAGTTGTTCAGTCTGGAGAAGAGGAGGCTGAGGGGAGACCTTACCGCTTTCTACAATTACCTGAAAGGGGGTTGCAGAGAGGTGGGTGTTGGTCTCTTCTCCCAAGTGACTAGTGACAGGACAAGAGGAAATGGCCTCAAGTTGCGCCAGGGGAGGTTTAGGCTGGATTATTAGGAAAAATTTCTTTACTGAGAGAGTGGTGACACACTGGAATAAGCTGCCCAGGGAAGTAGTGGAGCCACCATCACTGGAGGTATTCAAGGAACGTGTGGACGTGGCACTGCGGGACATGGTTTAGTGGGCATGGTGGTGTTGGGTTGATGGTTGGACTTGATGATCTTACAGGTCTTTTCCAACCTTAATGATTCTGTGATGCTGTGGTAAACATACATTGTCTTTACAAACTCATTGTTTTTTATAGCTACACCAAACTGTTCTCATTCATACTAGTTTTATTACTTTGTTCCTTGCTCACAGGAATAAGTTATTTCAGAAGTTCAGTATAAAAATAGCATTATTTCAATTTCTTCCTATTCCCTGATGTCAGAAAGAAAGCTAAATTCCTTCTTAAAGTGAAAATGACAATGTAGGTAATCTATCTATTTCTGCTAAAGATAACTTTAATCCTTCATTTAAGATGAATCCCAGAGTGACTCAGAAACCCAGTCAAAGAGCCTAAGATATTATTGTTTTCTACAAATACATTATGAAGGTATATCTTGGGGAGTTTGAAAAGTTATTCTATAAGCAGGTGCTAGAACAAGAAAAAATTAGTATGAATTGTCTATGAGCAATTCTAGACTGAAAATTAGGATTTTTAAAAAGTGTGTTTTGCAATGATATTCTAGTAGATGCATGGAGTCAAGAAACGAATTACTTTGAAGACAGAACATGAAGATTACTTAGTAGAAGTATATAGCAGTGTTACTAATAGTTGGTTTTACCTTTGGTTTATGTGGATTGTGCTCAGCTTCATATATTAAACTTTCATCTTTAGAAGAAGAAAAAAAATTGCAGATGGAAGCTCCATCACTAGCAACTGAATTTGTAAGAAATTCATACATTTAGTATGTAACCGTGCAATGTTAGCAGGCAGGGGACTATGGAAAATGTAGGATACACGTGCACAATGATGATTAATTGTAATAGATTGTATGTATGTATTTGAAGGTCACCTTCTTTATGTAGTTTAAGGTCAATTTCACCTCTTAAAAAACTAATTTCAAGGAAAAGTAGGTATTAATTCCCCTACCAGGTATAGTGGATTGTACAGCTATATCCCTTGAACACAGCTGAGCTTCTTTAATCTTTCAGGACATTTCTTGAGATTTCCAGTGGTTACTAGTGGTTTGGTATGTTGGTTTAGCACAGTATCTGAAAGGGGACATGTGCCACAACTCACGGTGCAGTCCATCACTTGCTGCTATATGTATTCATACTTAGAAGGGAATTAGAGTAAGAAACAGATTTACTGCAAAGGGAAATCTTTCCAAAACAAGATTGGCCCATAGCCTGCAGTTAGGTTGTTGCTGTATCTGATTTGCAATAGTGACAGGCACCTACATATCAGGGGATATTCCTAATCAATGTCTTCCTTAGGATATTTTGTCTTCCTTTGATTTTGATCAAATGTGATTTCTTATTTGCAATTTTTTCTTTTCAGAATGAACTTTCTGAACACCTTTGGTTCAGAAACATCTTCAAATGCAAGCATTCAGGCCTAGAATCATACCCAGCTATGCCAGTCAAAAGAAAGAAATGAAGATTTGACTGAATTGCTTGCAGCGACTTTCCTTCTCTTTCTCCACTAACTTTAGAAGGAGTCCAAGATAAACACATTCCAACTTAGAAACCTTAGCAAGCTGTCTAAATTTAGGTAGGTTGAATCTAGGTACAGCACCACTGAATGTGTTTAATATCTACAGTATTTACCCCTTACACTCATTAGTATGAGATGGATGTAATTTTATTTACTTGCAGAAAACAGTAAACTTCTCTTGATGATGGCCTCTGTTTTGCCTCACTGGCAAATCTGATAAATAAAATAAAATAAAGAACAAAATGATGGCTCATATTTATGTTCCACCTATCTTACCTGATAAAATAAAATGGTGGCAGGTATATTTAGAAGAAAGTTTTCAAGAATAAAGTTCATGCAGTTCACAAGGTACATTTGACATTCATAACTACAAGAAGTCACAAAGTCAGAGACTTACTGAGTACTAACAGAGGTGGAGAACTGGGTGATACATGTAAGTAAAGAGAAAACTGACTAAAAAGCACTGTGGAGGAAGCTGATTACTGCAAGGCTGGAAGAAAAAACTTCTTATATGTATGCATCATTGCAGAATTAAGTACGTGCATCATCTGGTTTCTTATGCTTTACCCTTGAGACCAGTTATTTCACTACTGCAGGAAGCAAAGTACAAAAGTTTAGTCTAATCTATCTAGGAGTGCAAATTAAAAGATTAAGCATTTATAGAATAATTAAAAAAAAAAAGGTGGGTTTTTCCATACACTGGAAGCTTATTGACTGAAAACAGCTGAGGAGGAAAAGAACATGAGTTACCAGCAGATGGAAGGTGATGATTATGACACAACCTTCAACAAGGCGATTGTAGGTCTAGAACTTAATCAAGCAAAATATCTAAGCATGAGGTAGAGAAGTATAAAAAACAATCATATGAGAAGTGTGTCTTGGAGTAACGTGTACACTTCAGGTCACTCAGAAAAGGTGATACGGCAAAGAAACAGTGCAAACGTGGAAGGAGACTGAATATCTAGTTCAGTTGCCCACTTGTAGACACCTATTACCAGTTGAATGCCTGAGGGTACCAGGGGTTTGAGGTGTGACACAAGAGCTGGAGGGGACCCATGCCCTTTCAGGGCAGCAGCTGGGTGACAGGTCGGGCACCCTGGGGTATTTCAGGTGGCATCAATGTGTGAGCAACAGGCCGGAGCTGCAAAGGACCCAGGTTTGTGCAGCCTGGCAAAATGAAGTCTAAAGGAAGGACAGCTTTTTCTCCAAATATTCTGGAGGAAGGATAATCCTGTCAGCAGTCCTCAAAAGCTGAACCTAATTTAGGATTGAGGAAATTATCTTGTCAGAGAAATGGGGCTCTATCCACCACCACTCACAGAAGCAGCAGAGGGGAAGGGGGATCAAGTAGGGGGATCCCAACTACTTCTAACAGGGAGTCTGATCTGTTCAAGGAAAGATTGTCTGAGAGAGCTACCCCTGATAAAGAGGCCGGATTTGGTGAACCAGGAAGTCTCTTCCAGTTCTGGATTCTCAAGACCAGGAAGCAATGTTGATTTTCTCTTGACCTGCCTTATGAGAGAGTTCAGATGAGGTATTTGTAGTAATCCTTATATCTGTTAATCTCTCATAACATCTGAGCTTCTTGATAGCTAAAATCACGTTTCAAAGAGTCCCTGGTAACCAAGTTTCATTTGGCAAAATTTTAATAGCACTCCCTGTTCTCTTCAGCTTTTATTTGATTGTCTTGCCAAGCAAGTATTCCCATTTGAGAATTGGTTGCAGCTCTGAGTTAGGCTAGTTTGTGTTTAGACGAACTTGTCCCCTCTGGCTCTAGGTGCAGGAAACATACCACAGATGCTTCAAAATGAAGTTGGTTACTCCCTAGTTCCAGAGATAAATCTGAATGATTGCTTTTTAAACTAGGTGAGTGAAAACCTGGCCTAAAAGAGTGCAGAATTAATCCTCTGCCAGTTGGAAATCATGACAAGATGCATTTTCCACAGTGAAAGTTTTCTATATAAATTATTTTTCCTGTGAATAACATGCTGGAATAATTATATGTTTGGAAGAGGAGTCATTATTTAGGAGAAAAGACTATATAATACTTCAGAAAGCAGCTCATAAGTGAATGTTGAGGAGCTAGATTTGTTGTTAAGATTTTCAGGTGATCTGTTTTTAAAGTTTGTGTGTTGTAATATGGTGATGTATGTTCTCTTGACCTTTTCCTACCCAAAGAAGAAAATAGAAACTTCCTGAAGGGTGCTCATAGTATTTCAGCTATTACCAAGCTCACATAATTACTGCTGGGTCAGATATCTATAGAGCACTAAAAAAGACATGCCTTTGTAAGCCAGGGAATCCACATGACAGCTTTCTGGTTTCACACTTCCTAGCAATGAGAATTGTATTATTGCTATTATTTATATTTTTCACTCCTGTTCTCATTTAGCAGGAGACTTTTAATCCTGAATTGTGATTTGGGCATATGCATAAATGACAATTTGGCCATGCAGGCAAATTTCTGGAAAGAAATGTTCCCCTGGATTTAGACAGCCTTATATATACCTCATCAAGCTATTCATTAGGGCATGTTCTGTGCTATACATTTAAAGGTCCTGAGTGACATGAAGCTGTCATTTTATGACTTCTAGTAAATAGGAGTTGTCAGACTTCTGGTTTTCTATTCTATTCTTTGAAGTCTTCATTGCTACCAGGGCAGGAAGGGGTTAGTCATCACATAAGAATAGAATTTCTTGAGAAAAAAATTATCATTATTTTTGTCAGGCTTTGGTCCAGAGAGTAATTAGGTTTTGGTGTTAAGCTAGTTAACTAACCAAATTATATATTTGATTGATTTCAATCAAATTCTTTTGTTGGGGTTTATAGCCAATGGGTAACCCATCTTTTCTAGACTTGTATAACTACATTTTATGTTATTTAACTAATCAGATTGTGGAACTAATTGGTTTGCTTTGATATCAATTTGATTTTGATTTGATTGATTGTTACAATTCTTTTTACTTGAGTTAGTGTGTTATTATTGGTAGCTGAGCTTAGGTAATAAGTTTTCCTGATTTTATTTTTTTTTATAAAGTCTTTTAGTAAAATACATTAAAATGCACTGACTCACATGTCTCTGAATAAGCAGTGTGAGGGCAGAACCATTAAGGATATGGGTGGAAACAGGCCAATAAATTCCAAAGACTGAACAGTTCCCCCTAACTAGTCTTTATTTCTTGCCATCTTTTGTTTTATTTTAGTGCAGCCTCTTTCGAGACTCCCCACAAAATACACATACCACTCTGAGGGCAGCAGCCAGTACTAAAATGTTTATGTGAGCGTATATGTTTGTACACAGATCTTTTCACAGCTGGCTCTCTATTGGCCCGAAACACTAGAAAGTGTTTTAACTTATCCTTGGGGTGGCTTAGCTTGTACATCTGAAAATGGACCCACATTGGAGTGTTTTTATTAGCAAGTTTTTTTCTAAAGGTATTTGGGCAGTCTGCCCAAAATGTCCCTTTTCTGGCCAAACTGCATGCTGCCTGGAGCTTCATCACGTGAAGCATGGGAAGACATGTGGATCTGCACGTAAACATATCCTGAAGTGTAGAAAAGTCACTGCCACTTGTAGCATAACCCCCACAAGTAATGCTCTTGTCCTGTATTTCCCAAGCTACTCTGCCTCCCCTCCCCTTTTCTCCTCAAGTGAACTTGTACAGTCAGACCCTTTCTGCCCAACCATATTTTGATTTCTCAGCAGAAATTGTGTACTTGTTTCTTCTCCCATGACTGCCCACCCTCTCCGTGAGCAGGGGACAGCCCACTCCCCATGTCTCCTGAGAAGTGTTGCTGTGCTGTACGAATGCTGCAGGATCACATCCACAGAGCATAAGGTCAGCGCTACTGTTGGAAATGCTGGAAGAAGGCCTTCTGTGTAGCCAGATGACACAGAAGTACTTTCTCTTGAAAATTATTTTGGAGAGCTCCTTGAATTTACCCAGGAGAATAACACCAGCCAAGGAGACAGGGAGGTCAGCTCAACTGGATGGTGCAGCCACTCATTAAGATCATTATCTGTGTTATTGCCTTCTCTGTCCTTCCCACCCCAAATTGCCTGCCTACTGCGTGTAGTCTGGGCTGATATCGTTCGTGCTCCATCATTTCGAAGAACAAGTTCATGTCAGTCAGTGAAAAGCAGTTTTTCTCTCCTTTGCTCTGGTAGTAGGCTTAAATGCTTCAGTATTCCCCTCTGAGCAAGAACTTCAGGCTTCAGGGTCATTCCCGCACTTTCCCAAGGATATTTGCATACTGCTACCCATCAGCAAGAGGTAACCATGCATGTTGTTTTTTTCAAAGAGTGCCTCTTTCTAGTTTAATTAAACTGGGAAGATGAACTAATTTAATATGTACTAGAGAGCTATTATCATCTAATGATACTTCTATGAGCTTGTGGTGCTCATTTTTTTTCACATGGGGAGATATCTGATTTTTGCCCATAAGGTAAGTGAAATTAGGCTCATTTTTAACTGTATTTGAAGCAACAAGTTCTTGAATACCTCTGATTTTAACAATTATGCAGATTTGCAATGCTGCGTGCCTTGCCCCAAATCATCCTACCCCTATATGATCTGTTAATAATTTATAATATCTCTCAACAATGTTATTTCCATAATCTCCTAAAACTGATCTTTTGATATTTCTCAAACCTCAGGCTAATACCAGCCCTGACCTTAAAGGTCGCTGTTACAAGAAGAACTTGTCATTCTCAACTAAGATCTGATGTGATGTCAGCTCTAGAAGATGAAAGTTTACTCTCATTTGGTGTAGCCTAAGTGAACTTACAGAATATCCTTACACTATGTATGAAGCACTATGCTTTAAACCCAAAAATTGCTATGAAATTGCATCCTGTCTTAAAATTGACAAAAAAACCACCTAAGCAAGTAATCCATGTCACCGCATTAAAGGTTTATCACATTCAGTGTCAGCATTTGCACTCTCCTGGGACTCGATCTCTTAAGCTGGTAATGTAAGATGCTGGTAGAATTTAATCTGTCATATATCCATTGTGTCTTGGCCCCTGAAAATTGTTCTTTCTAGCGGGTGTCCTGCCTGGCTGATGGTGAAGCCAGAACACATATAAGCAGACAACATGACAACTTGCCTCCCATTATCCACTGACAGCTGTATATTATATCATGTTCTTTGCTTTACTGCAACTTGGATTATAGGGTGCTTTAAACCAGAGCACAAACAAGAGGTTTAGCTCTATTCCAAATTAATTAACAGCCTCATAGGGAATGTATACCATAGTGCGCTATTCAGTTTATCATCTCCTGCATGCATGGCTCAGTGTTAAAGTCCAAATTGTTACTTTTGCTATTGTTAGCCTTCAAGTCTGAAGCTGATCATAGTTCTAAAAATGAAAAATTACTTTCAGGTGAGGACCCCATATACTGTATTGCCAGCTATAACTATTGTAAAATAAATAGTGCTAGAGGGCATGCATAGGCAGTGGACCTCCACCACCTGCAGCTGAAGTTGTTAGGACAGTCCCAGGAATGGTGTTGCCTCAAGCCAATTAACATCTTCCTATGAAATTTCCAGGCACAGTTTAGGGGTTAGCATGGACCCCAAATTATTCCCAGTAGACAGTTCTCATTTTGCTGTCCTATTTTGGGACCGAGAGAGTTTAACAGGATGGGCACAGCCTATCCAGTTGACCTCAGTGCTAGAGGCATGTTTAAGTTACTTGTCTAGACATTTGGTTATACAGCAGTATCTGGACTGATGCTGGCTTCAGAAATCAAAGGTTTGTCCTGCATTTCTTTTGTTCTTGTTCAAATGAAACAGTCTGTCCTGGTGACTGAAAGTGAAGGAACTTCATGCTTGTTTTGGACTAGGATTTATAAGAGCTAGAGTCTTGCTTTCAAAAATTCCCTTTGAACATAATTTTTACTGTGTATCGAATAGAATTCTGTGTCAGATTAAAGCTGGTATGTCACAGATCTATTTTAGAAAGAAAATTTCATGCTTTCATGAACATAACAAATGTCAGAAACTTTCCTTTGCCATGAAAAGTGCATATAAAATAGTTTCAGAAGATCACAGAGAAATCAGTATGTTATTCACTTGTCATAAATGTTCTGGTTTCCTGAGCAGAGTGCTTCCATAGTTACTTCTTATGAAGTTTCCCTTTTTTTTCACACAAATAGTCTGAAAAGCAAACTCATGAGCAAAATCAGAAGGGTACTTTTGATGACATCCTAGAAGAAGCTATGCGGTATAAAAAACCTATAGTAAGTCTATTTTAGTGATCAGTGATGGAAATAAAGTATCTTTAGAAGGGTAGCGTCAATGAGGATTTAAGAAGTTGCAGTTGTGGATACTATGGAGCACATCTGTGTCCATCCAGCTGCCCATCTGGTGAAGATGTGTGTCTTCTGTCTCTGAGAGGGTTACAATACATAAGCACCGTGGCCAGCAATAAAAGTGTATTGTCACAGAGGCCCTTGGTGCCTGCTGGTGGGTCACTCTAATACTCTTCTGTCCGTCGCACCCAGCTACAATAGTGTTTTGGGGTAGGGGACAGCATGCAAGGGAAGGCAAGTCAGGTGCCCTGGAAAAATAGTAAGGATATGATCATATTTAGGGGCAGCAAATAAGGCAAAAGCAGAGGCTGAATAAAAGCCAAGGAATTCTGATTGCATTTTTTTTGAGCTTTAACTTTGATGGGGAAACTTCTGTGTAGTGTGGTTATAAAATGCATGTATGTATATAAACAAGATATAGCATCAGAAGGCAATTTCCAGTGATTTGCTTTAGCATCAGTAAAATTAGTCATATCAGCTTTTCTTAGGAAATATCAAATTCTCGAATAATGGTAAATAGAGTGGAAATGTTAAAGTTTTGCAAAGAAGGCAGAAAGTTGCCATTCCTCCCTGAAAAACAATGTATGAAAAATATAATTTGAAATTATGGTCTGTAGCAGGTGAGCAGGTGTAAATGAAACTGCATGTTACAAAAGAAATATTTTCTCATAAGAATCAATTTTCTGTTGAAGCATTATGGTTTTCTTCTTTATATATTACTCCTGCTCAGGTGCTGATGATATTTCCCTGACATCCGCAGAGAGCAGGAAGCACTATATTTATAGTGTATCTGTGTGTGCGCACTTTGGTGGGTACAGCTGCTGTAGGCTAATCATAGCTGACTATCTTAGTCAATATCTTGTCTTCAAGTATCATAGCTATTTCTTTTTTTTTTTTTTTTTTCTTTTAATGCTGTATTTCTGAGAGAGGGAGAGATGCTGGAAAATCCAGTAATTCGGTAACACCAGTACCAGACCCTCCTGAGAAAAGATTTAACTAAGATTCTGCCTCTTTTCAAGAGACTATTCTGAGCTCTAAGATACAGGCTATTCCAGGTCTGTGGAAATTTTCCAATAAATGAAAATTTTTCTGCTGGAAATAACGCTGAACTGATGAAAAACTGGCTTTATTGCTGAGCCTATTCACTATTTATAATTACCAGTGTATACAAAAATATAAGCTTTCTGAACCTCAATATGTTCTCTCACACTGGTTTGCTTACTTTCATCTAAAATCCAACCCAAATTTAATCTGGAATAAAGGTTAATGCAAACGTGTCTTAGACTTTTTTTAGCACAAAATGTAATTGCGACTTTTGCTTCCAAAAAGATTTTTTTAAAACGTATGGAAAAGGATTCTAAACCTAATTAACTGAGTCTTTCGTTTAGAAGGGAAATTAGGAGTAACTGGGAGCCTACAAACAAGGGAGAAAGGACTGATCAATACAGTAAGCTAGATTTTAGAAGTCACAAAGTCCAATAATGTGAGAGTAGCCATAAATCAAGCTGAGGAGGCCCTTGAAAGGGAAATGAAAACCAAATTAATTTTTAAGCATGTTAGTAGAAGGGCATGACTTTTCTCATCCTAATCTATCTGTCTAAAACAGGCCAGACAAATTACACTCAAGAAGTGCCTTACTCTCAGTTGTAAACACTGAGGGCAGGAGTCAGTTGCTAAAGCAGAATCTGGGTGTTTGGGCCCTTTGAGATGCCCAGGACATTGGCACAGGGCTTGCATTGGCCCAGGGCTGGCATGGGACCTGCCACGGAAACCTGTGCCTTTTTGTAGAAACAGTGGAAGGTTGGGTGAGATAGCCTAGGCAATGTGAAAATATGAAGATAAATGGCAATATATTTGAATAAATCAACTGTGACCCTAAAATTAAGTGAGATGAAACTTTCATAGGAGGTTGGCTCTGTGACCCATTTGGACACATCTCATGCCATTGGAGAAGCATTAAAGCAATCTGCTTGGTTTCCTGTTACTGCAAATGGCTTAACTCTAGGGGTAAATAGATCCATTATATTTCATGTGTTCTAATTACTTAGCTTATAGCTAAAAATTTTAGCAATGTCAAGCTGCAATGTTTTGTAGATTTAGTATTGTATTTTCGAAAACTTCCCTTAAGTTCTTAAAGTGTATCTTAAAGTATATAGTATATAACGTGGTGAGACTAATGGCATGAAAGTCATTGAATATTTTTTATAACAATTCATGTAACATTATTCAATATTTTTGTTAATATTTGTTCTATCATTTCTACAGCTAGCTTGGTGATGACCTGTGTATTTGCAAATGCTGATAAAGATCATAAAGACAACATAGAATCATGGAATGGTTTGGGTCGGAAGGGGCATTGAAAGATCATCTAGTCCAACCCACTGCTATAGGCAGGGACATCTTTCGCTAGACCAGGTTGCTTAAAGCCCCATCCAAACTAACCTTGAACACTTCCAGGGATGGAGAGTCCAAACTACTTTGGGCAACCTGTTCCAGTGTCTCAGCACCCTCATTGTAAAAAAATTCCTTCTGTCCAATCTAAATCTACCCTCTTCCAGTTTAAAACCATTGCCCCTTGTCCTATCATTACAGGCCTTGGTAAAAAGTCTCTCTCTGTCTTTCTTATGAGGCCCCTTTAAGTATTGAAAGGCCACAATAAGGTCTCCCCAGAGCCTTCTTTTCTCCAGGCTGAACAACCTCAACTCTCTCAGCCTTTCCCTATAGGAGAGGGGTTCCAGCCCTCTGATCATTTTCATGGCCCTCCTCTGGACATCCTGCAACAGGTCCATGTCTTTCTTGTGCTGGGAATCCCAGAGCTGGCTGCAGTACTCCAGGTGGGGTCTCACCAGAGTGGAGTAGAGGGGCAGAATCACCTCCCTTGACTTCCTGGCCACGCTTCTTTTGATGCAGCCCAGGATACAGTTGGCTTTCTGGGCTGTGGGTGCATGTTGCCAGCTCATGCCCCACCTTTTCATACACCAGCATATCCAGGTCCTTCTCCACAGGGCTGCTCCCAATCCATTCATCACCCAACTATCTGACCCTATTTGATGCTTGTTTGTTTTTTCTAGTTGTGGGAAAGTTAGACTAAGTGTTTTATTGGTTTTTAACTGTATTTGGAGAAACACGCACTTTCAAAACAGATATATTTTCAGCTATGACATAATTATCCAGTAAAGATTATTTTGAAATGAATACCTCTTCCTTTTGCACGCAGTGAGGCTCTTCTCTAGCACATATCTTAATCCTAAAACATTTCACAGCTGGGTTTACAGATAGTCACCACAATTTCAAAATATTCTGTGCATATTGGGGCCTAGTTATTCAGGTATTCCTGAAACATAGTATCTTGTATAATCTCTTCATACAGAGTGTCTTAAAGAGTAAGTTTCATCCTTGCACAGCTTGGTATTATTAAGTTTTAGCTCTTTTATTGTAAACCCTGTAACTAAGTCTAATCTGATCAATGTACTATTACTTCTTAAAGCAGTAGTAATTTTTAGTGCTATTAGTTGGATCAGAGGAATCATCAAATGTCTTGCAAAGCCAGTTGTAACAGTTTGTTTTTCCTATCAAAAATACAAACCAACCCACAGATTATGTAGAAAGAAGATATTGTGATATTTCTCCAAACTGATCAAAAGAATTTGTTTTGCTTTACCAAGTCCATTATATGTTCTTCCTCAAGTCAGAGAGGGTTCCTCTAAATGTTGAATATATTGCATTAGTTATGGCACGTCTTAAATATACCCAGTCAGGATTATGGCGATGACAGACAACAGCAGAACAATATTGACGATCAGTTCCTCTCTTTGTCTTGATCCCCTTTCCTGGTCTCTAGTTCCCCTCAAGTTCAGCAAACAGACACAAGACCAAAAGAATTCCTCCAGGATATGAATTTGAGTCCTGTGAGTCTGAATACTTGGATGGCTTAGGTACAATCTGTCACATGGTATTTATTGGCTTCTGGTTTTAATACGTTTCTGATGGGTGATTATATTCCTATTTTCAGGGCAAGTTATTTTGTCTTTATCTCTTCTCCGAAGTATTTTTATTCTGTGTCAGGTATATGGACTCTGTTGATGTTGTTGATGTGCTAGAAACCAGGGAAGCTCCTGAGAATAGTCACATAGGAATTAGGGCTTCTCCCCCCCATAAATGTGGCAGGATCAATAGCCCAACTAAAGTGCACCTATACCAATGTACGCAGCATGGGCAACAAACAGGAGGAGCTGGAAGCCATTGTCCAGCAGGAAAACTATGATATAATAGCCATCATGGAAATACGGTGGGATGACTCGCACAACTGGAGTGCTCCACTGGATGGCTACAAACTCGTCAGAAGGCACAGGCAAGGAAGGAGAGGTGGTGGGGTAGCCCTGTACATCAAGGAGTATTTTGATTGTCTAGAGGTTAATGATGGTGATGACAGGGTTGGGTGTCTGTGGGTAAAAATCGGGGAAGGCCAACAAGGAAGATATCATGGTGGGAGTCTGTTATAGACCACCCAACCAGGACGAGGAGACAGGTGAAACAGTCTATAAGCAGCTGGGAGAAGTTTCACAGTCCCTAGCCCTTGATCTCATTGGGGACTTCAACTTACCAGGTGTCTGCTGGAAATACAATACAGCAGAGAGGAAACAGTCCAGGAGGTTCCTGGTGTGTGTGTAAGATAGCCTCCTGACACAGCTGGTCAGTGAGCCAACTAGGGAAGGTGCCCCGCTGGACCTATTGCTTGTGAACAGAGACAGACTCATCTCATCCTCAGAAGGACTCACATCATCCTCATAGGCAAGCTTAGGAAGTGTGGGTTAGATGAACGGACAGTGGGGTGGATTGAACACTGGCTGATAGGTAGAGCACAGAGGGTTGTGATTAGTGACACAGAGTTCAGTTGGAGGTCTGTAACAGTGGTGTTCCCCAGGGGTCAGTACTGGGTCCAGTCCTGTTTTATATATTCATCAATGACCTGGATGAAGGGATAGAGTGTGATCTGGACAGGCTGGATCGATGGGCTGAGACCAACCAGATGAAGTTCAATAAGGCCAAGTGCCGGGTTCTACACTTTGGCCACAACAACCCCAGGCAACGCTACAGGCTTGGGGACGAGTGGCTGGAAAGCTCCCCCGCAGAAAAGGACCTGGGGGTGTTGATCGACACCCGGCTGAATATGAGCCAGCAGTGTGCCCAGGTGGCCAAGAAGGCCAACGGCATCCTGGCTTGTATCAGAAATGGTGTGGCCAGCAGGAGCAGGGAGGTGATCGTGCCCCTGTACTCGGCGCTGGTGAGGCCGCACCTCGAATACTGTGTTCAGTTTTGGGCCCCTCACTACAAGAAAGACATTGAGGTGCTGGAGCGTGTCCAGAGAAGGGCGACAAAGCTGGTGAGGGGTCTGGAACACAAGTCTTATGAGGAGCGGCTGAGGGAACTGGGGTTGTTCAGTCTGGAGAAGAGGAGGCTGAGGGGAGACCTTATCGCTCTCTACAACTACCTGAAAGGGGGTTGCAGAGAGGTGGGTGTTGGTCTCTTCTCCCAAGTGACTAGTGACAGGACTAGAGGAAATGGCCTCAAGTTGCGCCAGGGGAGGTTCAGGCTAGATATTAGGAAAAAGTTCTTTACTGAGAGAGTAGTGAAACATTGGAACAGGCTGCCCAGGGAGGTGGTAGAGTCACCCTCCCTGGAGGTATTCAAGGAGCGTGTGGATGTGGCATTGTGGGATGTAGCTTGATGGACATGGTGCTGTGTGGTGTTGGGTGGGTTGGTTTTTGGTGTGTTGTGCCTTGTTGTTGTTGTGTGGTGGTTGGCTTGCGTGGGTTGTTTGTGGGGGGTTTTTTTGTGGTTTTTTTTGGGTTTTTTTGGTTTTTTTTTTTTTTTTTTTTTGTTGTTGTTGTTTTTTGTTTGTTTGGGTTTTTTTTTTTTGTTTTTTTTTCAGGTTGGACTTGATGATCTTACAGGTCTTTTCCAACCGTAGTGATTCTGTGATTCTGTGATTCTGTGATTCTCAGCAAGTTTGCTGATGACACAAAACTGGGAGGTGTGGCAGACACACCGGAAGGCTGCGCTGCCATTCAGCGTGACCTGGACAGGCTGGAGAGTTGGGCAGAGAGGAACCTGATGAAATTCAACAAAGGCAAATGTAGGGTACTGCACCTGGGGCGGAATAACCCCATGCATCAGTACAGGTTAGGGGCTGACCTGCTGGAGATCAGCTCTGTGGAAAGGGACCTGGGATTCCTGGTGGACAACAGGATGACCATGAGCCAGCAATGTGCCCTTGTGGCCAAGAAGGCCAATGGCATCCTGGGGTGCATCAAGAAGAGTGTGGCTAGCAGGTCGAGGGAGGTTATCGTCCCCCTCTACTCTGCCCTGGGGAGGCCGCATCAGGAGGACTGTGTCCAGGTCTGGGCTTCCCGCTTCAAGAAGGACAGGGAGCTGCTGGAGAGGGTACAGCAAAGGGCTGCGAAGATGATTAGGGGACTGGAACATCTTTCTTATGAGGAAAGGCTGAGGGACTTGGGTCTTTTTAGTCTGGAGAAGAGAAGACTGAGGGGGGATCTTGTTAATGCTTATAAATTCTTAAGGGGTGGGTGCCAGGAGGAAGGGGCCAGTCTTTTTTCAGTGATGCCCAGTGAGAGGACAAGAGGTAATGGACACAAACTTGCTCATAGGAAGTTCCGTCTAAACATGAGGAGGAACTTCTTTCCTTTGAGGGTGGCAGAGCCCTGGAACAAGCTGCCCAGAGAGGTAGTGGAGTCTCCTTCTCTGGAGATATTCAAAACTCTCCTGGAAGCATTCCTGTGCAATCTGCTCTAGGTGATCCTGCTCTGGCGGAGGGGTTGGACTAGATGATCTCCAGAGGTCCCTTCCAACCCCTGTCATTCTGTGAGTCTGTGACTTGTGGGAGATGTGATGGTTGGAGGCCGTCTTGGGCATAGTGATCATGAAATGATAGAGTTTTCAATTCTTGGAGAAATGAGGAGAGGATCAGCAGAACTGCTACCTTGGACTTCTGGAGGGCTGACTTGGGCCTGTTTAGGAGCCTTGTGGACAGAGTCCCTTGGGGAGCAGTCCTTCAAGGCAAAGGAGTCCAGGAAGGCTGGACACTCTTACACTCTTCAAGAGGGAAGTCTTAAAGGCGCAGGAGCAGATCATCCCCATGTGCCAGAAGAGGAGCCAGCAGGGAAGAAGACCGGCCTGGCTGAACAGAGAGCTTTGGCTGGAACTCAGGAAAAAAAAGAGAGTTTATGATCTTTGGAAGAAGGGACAGGCAGCTCAGGAGGACTACAAGGATGCCATGAGGTTTTGCAGGGAGAAAATTAGAAGGGCCAAAGCCCAACTAGAACAGAAGGTGATTGCCATAAAAGACAATAAAAAATGTTTCTATAAATACATTAACAACAAAAGGAGGGCTAAAAAGAATCTCCATCCTTTACTGGATGTGGACGGAAGCATAGTGACAAAGGATGAGGAAAAGGTTGAGGTACTTAATGCCTTGTTTGCCTCCGTCTTTAATAGTAAGACCAGTTGTTCTCTGGGTACCCAGCCCCCTGTGATGCTAGATAGTGGTGAGGAGCAGAATGAAGCCCCCCCAGTCCAAGGGCTCAGTATTGGGGCCAGTTTTGTTTAATATCTTTATCAATGATCTGGACAAGTGCACCGTCAGCAAGTTTGCAGACGACACCAAGTTGGGCAGCAGTGTTGATCTGCTTGAGAGTAGGAAGGCTCTACAGAGGGATCTGCTCAGCCTGGATCGATAGGCCAAGGCCAATTGTATATGGTTCAACAAGGCCAAGTGCTGAGTCCTGTGCTTGGGTCACAACAACCCCATGCAATGCTACAGGCTTGGGGAAGAGCGGCTGGAAAGCTGCCTGGTGGAAAAGGACCTGGGGGTGTTGATTGACAGTCAGCTGAATATGAGCCAGCAGTGTGCTGGGTGCTAGTCTCTTCTCCCAAGTGACAAGTGATAGAACAAGAGGAAATGGCAGCAAGTTTCACCACGGGAGGTTTAGATTGGCTATTAGGAAAAATTTCTTCACTGAAAGGGTTATCAAGCATTAGAATAGGCTGCCCAGGGAGGCAGTTGAGTCACCATCCCTGGAGGTATTTAAAAGACATGTAGATGTGGCAGTTAGGGACAAGGTTTAGTAGTGGACTTGGCAATGTTAGGTGTACGGTTGGAGTTAATGATCTTAAAGGTCCTTTCCAACCTACATGATTCTATGATTTTTTTGATTCTGTGATTCTGTGCAAATCTGTCATATGCGTACATTTACGTGTGACAGGACAGTATCAGTTGTCACACAACACTATCTATCTGCACTGTATCAGCAATCAGTTTCTACTTTCTAATTGCATGTAAATATATGTTTTTAGTTATGACAAAACTTTATTTATGGCTGATTATTTTCAGGAAGTGGTACGGTAAAAGAGAAAGACTAGCAAAGGACAGCTGTTTAGAAGAATGACAGTGTGTGTTTAATGTATCTCTTGTTAAGGAGACAAACTAAGCTTAGTTCTAATTTTCCCCATTCAAGAATCATGAAGAGGTAAACACAAGAGCTTTCAGCAAGTGTTTTCTTTAGGGCTTACAATGAAGCAGTAATAGACCTTCCCCAGACTTACCATAAAAACAAAGAAACAAAAAGCCCCCAAAACATCCTAATGAAATGATAATAATAGATCCCATCTGTAAATCGCTGTACTCTTCTTCTACATAAGCATCTCTATGATGCCTAGTTTCATTGATCGAAGTTAATTGCTGGTTTAACTCCCAAGAAATGGGGAGGCAATGATCTGTTTATTCTTTCCTGCACTTTCAAGAGAGAGGAGCTTTTAGCAATAACTTCCCAGTTGCAGTCACTGAGTTTTCTCCAGGGGTCTTGAGGAACTCTTGATAGATTTTAAGAAACTGAATAACGTTTGTGCATGGTTCTGGGTTAACCCAACATCTGCCTGACAGATACCAAATAGAACCCTTGTGAGACCTAAATTTTTCTGAGGTGGAGGCTGGAGTCAGGCAGGATGCCCTTCAGCATCCAGCATCAGATGACAATTTGTGAGCAGTGGAATGGACCTCTAAATCTCCATGGCTGTAATGGGAATATAGCAACCCACCTTTCTTGTAGATACCTACTTGTGAACATTTACATTAAGTCTGTTAATTTGGAGCTGAATGTACACGGCACTTTTTTCTTCTTGAATTGAACTTGTAATTTTTAAAAACAGGAATGAAAAGCAAACTGGTAAAATACAGTGCATTAACAATAAGAATGTGATAACTCTGTTCCAGGGGTAGAAAACTGTGCAATGGATATGTACTTTATTTTACTTAGAGTGAGATTAACAGAACATAATCCATAGATCGTGCAACCTCTAATAGCCTAGGCTGCAGGCTGAGGCCATCTTGGAGGGAGAATTGGGAAACATCTTGCAAAGGATTGCAATTGCTCAGCTCCTGTATATGGATCTGAAGGGGAATTCTTTCCAATGTGTCTCCTTCCTGTCTCCTGCCTGCCTCAAGCCCTATAGATCTGCTCTGGAAACCAAAGAAAACAATTTAGTAACAGCCTTTGTACTTACCTCTCATTGCACTGCATAAGGAGACTGGAACAGATGAATTACTATGTTCCTCACAGTCTTTAGCAAAATTTTTGATGAATCAAAACCTCACAATAATAAAAATACATATTATATTTTCCAAATTAGGATCTCAACAGAGATTTTTTTTTTAATGCCTGAAGGAAATGGAGGAAAAGGCAGTGGGTTACTGCAACTTGCATTGTCAGCTAAGAAAATGACAAGAAACTACAGTTCTTTGACTAATAAGCTGTTAAACCTCTAATTGAACTGCAGAAGGAACTATTTTTGTATACCCTCTTCTTTTACTTCCCTCTTTTTTTTTTTTTTAGGTAGAAAATTTAGCCAGGAGAAAATGATCCTGTTAGAAGGAATTATTTTTGCAAAGTCCTTGCACAAAGAATACAGAGTAAAAGCAGAGGCATTAAATGCTTTATTATATGTAAGACTTCAGAGTTGTTTTGTAGCTGCAATATTTCAGTGTTAACTCTAGTTTAGAACTGAATAGTTCAGAATCAAAACCATGATTATTATCTACCAGTCCTTGGGCATTTATCTCATATGGATTTTGTTTTTCCTTTTAGGCTCTGAATTCTAATTTATGCATTAGTAAGTCCTGATTGGAAAAGCATTTTATATGAATGTTTTTCTAATAGCATATGAGGTTGAATCACAGTCTTAGTAGGAAAGCTCACCACTGACCTGTGCAATCTGTGCCTGCCACAGATAAGTCAGGGTATTTCAGCAGCACTAGGAAGATGTAAATATTAATAACTGTTCCAACTCTAATATGTTCTTTCTGCCCAAGCTAAAGAAGCAGATAAGGAGGGCTGTATTTAGTTGTCCACACACAAGCACAGAGTGACGCCTGGGTTGTGTAGGATATCAGAGATGTTTGCATGGAGGTACCAAATGCGCACAGGACTTGTGAAAGACCCGAGCCATGCTGGAGTGAAGGTGAGATAACTAGTGCATCTCAAAGAGGCCTAGGTACCTTAGATGGGCAACTGAACCAATCTCTAAGTGACAGAACCACTACCACGATCAAGCCGAAAAGGTGTAAATGCCTTGTAGTCTACTGTGTATGAGCATACTCATGGGAAACATGAGGTAGTGGAACTTAATGAAGAAATCAAGGATGAAGTGGAGCTACACATTTGGTGCAAACTGCATTGTATCATATCATCTCATGCTTGCCACAGGTTTAAGGAATACATACAAGCGAATGGTATGCTGACAGATAGGCTTTTACTTGGTAAGTTGCTACAGCTTCGTTATATATATGCTTTGTTTTCCATGTTTTGATGGTGATCTTACAAGTTCTATCGATAGAGACCATTTGTACTTGTTTCAACATCACTTTTTAGTATGAGTTTTAAATACTTATGTATTGCAAATATTGATTTGGTGCACTGTACCCCCAAAATATATTATTGATCTAATCTTTCTTTTCATATTGCAGAGACAGAGTATTAGAATGGCATAAAATATGGCCCAGTTCTACTACAAAAGAAGTGTCAATGCTCCCTACAGAGATCGTATCCCTCTTCGTATTGTACGAGCAGAATCTGAACTGTCTCATTCAGAGAAAGCCTATCTGAACGCCGTGGAGAAAGGAGATTATGCCAGTGTAAAGAAAGCTTTGGAGGAAGCAGAAATTTATTTCAAGATCAATATTAATTGCATTGATCCCCTGGGAAGAACTGCACTCCTTATTGCAATTGAAAATGAGAACCTTGAGCTCATTGAGCTGCTCTTAAGTTTTAATGTATATGTGGGAGACGCTCTGTTGCATGCCATACGAAAGGAGGTAGTTGGTGCTGTGGAGCTGCTGTTAAACCACAAGAAGCCCAGTGGGGAGAAACAGGTATGTGCAGGATTTTCTCTAGGTTTCTGGTCTGCTCTAATGAAAAGAGAAGAACTGTGCAAAGGGAGTAAGCAAAAAGAAAAACAGAACCAACCATCATCCTTGCACACAAGTATTTAAGATCAGAAAATCAATGACTTTGATGCTCTATGCATTGTATTAATTTGTGTTTAGACATCATAGAATCATAGAATGTTTTAGGTCAAAAGGGACCTTTAAAGATCATCTAGTCCAACACCCTGCCATGGACAGGGACATCTTTCACTAGACCAGGTTGCACAAAGCCCTGTCCAACCTGATCTTGAACACTTCCAGGGATGGGGCATCTACAACTTCTCTGGGCAACCTGTTTCAATGTCTCACCACCCTCATGCTAAAAAATGTCTTCCTTCTGTCCAATCTAAATTTACCCTCTTCCAGTTTAAAACGGTTGCCCCTTGTCCTGTCACTACAGGCCTTGGTAAAAAGTCTCTCTGTCTTTCTCATAAGCCCCCTCTATATGAGAGCCCGCCATAAGGTCTCCTTGGAGCCTTCTCTTCTCCAGGCTGAACAATCTCAACTCTCTCAGACTTTCCCCATAGGAAAGGTGTTCCAGCCCTCTGATCATTTTCATGGCCCTCCTCTGGACATCCTGCAATAGGTCCATGTCTTTCTTGTGCTGAGAATCCCAGAGCTGGACACAGTGCTCCAGGTGGGGTCTCACAAGAGCCGAGTAGAGGGGGAGAATGACGTTCGTCAGCCTGCTGGCCATGCTGCTTCTTGTGCAGCGCAGGATATGGTTGGCTTTCTGGGCTGCAAACTCACATTGCCAGCTTATGTCCAAGTTTTCATCCACCAGTATCCTCAAGTCCTCTCAGCAGGGCTGTAGTCAATCCCTTCATCCCCTAGTCTGTACTGGTATTGGGGATTGCCCCAACCCAGGTGCAGGGCCTTTCACCTGGCCTTGTTGAACTTCATGAGGTTCACATGGTGCCCACTTCTCAAGCCTGTCAAGGTCATCTCTGTCATTCAATCAAATCTGCACAGGTCCACAAGGCTTATCAGTTTAATGTAATTAAGTCACATGAGATCTAGTATCCAATAGGAAAGGGTAAAAACATCCTGCATCCTTCTTATGCCCAGCCTGAATAACAAGGTTTTCCACTTACAGCTGAGTGAATTATTAACTGCTTTCTATATAAAGCCAGAATTGGGCTCATATTTAACTGATCATGCACAAAACCCCCTTCTTAGAAGACTGTGTGGTAAGAAAAGTCAAACTTCTTCAAGTCAGAGCTTTGCGTCTGCTATGAACTCACTCTGGAAAATCTGGAAGTTGATAAAACAGTTAGGTTTTGTTTGTGACACCTCTGACATGGCAATATTTTTCTTGCAGATGTTAGTGGGAAATCCTTAATCATTCAAAGATGCAAATCATTCCAAAGAGAATAGTAGTGGTAAGATGTGGTCCCTTTGAATTAATTATTAAATTCCCTTTAAAGTCAATGAAGGTTTCATCCCCTCCATTTGGAGGTCACCATCTCCCAACTCAGCAAGGCAACGCTGGGAGACATGACCCAATTGGTCAGAACTTAAGCCCTGTCTCCAGTAGTCATCCATCCTATCAAGTACAGCTAAAAAGGTACAAACTCCTCTGCCTTTCTCCCTGTCTTCTCTCAAAGGAAAAAATCATTACATACAGTCTCATTCATGATAAATGTGATACCTACTCTGCTTCCCCTTGCACTGCCTCGAGGTTTGCTAGCCTCTTGCATATCCTTCTCATTTTAAGAAACTAGCGGAGGCAGGATGACATAGTCCATAAATCCTGATATTCCTAGGACTCTTCTAGGAAGAAAAACCTTCAAAATACTTATAATATTGTGTTGTATTTTCATCTATTTCCATTTTCATGTATTATAGGTACTGTATGAATGTATTTCAATGAATAGTACGTTGAAATGATTATAGCCCTTTCAAAGATAATGCATACAATATACTTTAATTACCGTATAATGTACTTGCTATGGATAGAATTGCAGATAATAGGTAAAGAGTATAATTTTTGCTGATAAAATAACATGAATTCTAGGCTTTTTTTGTTATGGAAAGAAAGAGGTCTTTGTACAAATGTGTGTGTCTGCCTTCTCTTCTAGACAGTAAAAGCAGAGCTCCTTTATAATGACAACAGATTTATGTCAGAGAAAGGGAAGAAAACTCAATTCACTTTATGTTTAGCTCATTTAATTATTTTTCAACTGATAGGGCAGATGAGAATACAATGTATGGGAATTTCTCAGTGCAATGTACCAGGACCTGGAAGGCCCAGTGCATGGCTTTGAGCCAAACCAGTTAAACCACCTGTGTCTCTATAGCTGAAATTGCCATTTGCAGAGCGGAGTTCATTTCACTTGATGGTAGCCATCCAAAGCTGTGTCTCATCTCTAATCTGGCTGCCTGGGCTCCCCTTACCAATCGAGAAAAATGGAGATCCCTGGAGAGCAACTCATGCTGTCTTTCTCAATTACTTGTCTTAAGACAGCATAAACCACTTTTTGGACTAGCTAGAGAGAGAATCTACAAATTTACCTTACACTAGGTGCCTAAATTTCAGGCTGTTCTTTAGACTTTCAGGACTACTTTTTGGTATGTGCCACAGCTACTGTAGTGGAAACGCTTGAATACAAATAGTAAAACTTGTTTTAGGTGAGCTTCATGCTATAGCAGATGAAAGATAGGCTTACTTTTTGGGTGCATACTACAGTGTTAAATTAGCAACAAACTGCTGTACTCCAAACTAGAGGTTAGCTCTCTGGGCTGGTGCTTAAGCCTGTTGTTTCAGTGCCACGCTCCACTGCTGGCTGATATGAAGAGTGCTGCTCTCCTTCTCTTCCTTAGTTTCCCCGTGGGATAATAGTGTTAACATCCTCCTCAGATTTAATGTTGCAAAGTGTTTTATAAAAGCTAAGTTATATTCCTTTTTCAGAGCTGCACTTGCTGAGAGTCTTCCCATTACTGTAAAGCATGAAGAATATACATGAATCATTTGAAAGACAGACATCTCCTTTTGTGTCTGTACAACGCTAGGCTTGCCCATTGCAAAGGCAAATATTGCTTGCAAAAAATGGCCTTTAAACAAATAAATTATTTACGCAAGCAAGTCATTGTTTGCACTGGGCACCCCAAGAACGATTAAGCTTCTATGGGTGTTGTATATGTAGATAATCATGTTGGTTCATTTTTAGGAGCGGGTCATGCTGAAGAGAATGTAAATGTGGATTACATTTTTGCAGTAAGCATTTTGCTGCAATGAAGCAGATACAGCTGTGAATATATAATATAATCAAAAGTACCTGCTAGCTGAAAAATCATTACAATAGACTAAAGATATGAAATCTGGATGCTTAGAATTATATACTAAAATTTATATTTTCAGTGTTTAGATGGAAAGATATGTTTTTTTCCTGGAGAATCAAGTTCCTTTTGAAACTCCATTTCAAACTACAGCTTGACTTTTTTTGATTACTTTTTATTTGTAAACATTTGCCATATTGTTTAGATGATGATTCATTTTCAGACTCTGTGCTTTTAATAACATGATATCTTAGCCTGTTTGGTTTTCCTTCTTTGTGTAAAGCTGGTCATGTGTGGTAAAATCCTGGCCCCTTGAAGATAGTGGGAGTTTTGCCATTGATTCAGTGAGGTCAAGATTTCACCCTTTTGCTGTTTTTTTTCCCCTGATGAAAAGTTATTCACAGAGGAGACAGATAATAAGGAATAAGAAAAACGCATGTGCTAAATACTGCCAAGCTCAAGAAGCAGTTTAGGTTCCCAAATATTTCATTAGTGATGAAAGTTATGAGCATTCAAATGCAGAAAAAACTGATATGACTCATGATTTACAAGTAAATCAATTAGCTGTCACTATCTTTTTTATATTCACAAGATAATATACTATGTATGATGCATAGATAATTTCAGCTTCAACCTCATACAATAATATGATTATATTTGTAAAACAACAGATTTTTTTAAGCATAGGATTTCCTACATAATTCAAGAGCTCACTGACAATGTCAGAAAGCCAGAAAAAATGTCCTCTTGTATCAACAGAAAGCTACAGTTCTTCAGGACAGCTGAAATGTATCTTTTGAAAGAACTGATTTTTCTCCAAAATTTAATTCTTTAAACTTTTAAATTAAAAAAAAAAAAAATATGTTAATTCTGACCAAGAATCAATGCATCTAGTTAAAATAATAAATTTTTGAAACTTTGGAAAAGTTTTCCAACCAATATCTTCAAAATTAGGAGATGCCATTGAATCTTACTCTCTAATACTTCCTCCACAAAAAAATAAAACAAATAAAAACCAACAGTCAGATCTTGTTAAAGTTATATCTAAACTCTCTAGTCTCCTGACAATGCAGCTATTGGTCTCTACCTAATATCCATACGTGATGTGCTTTGGATTTCAAAGACCACATGGGTTACAGTGTTTTTAAGCTGATTATCAATATATGGATACATCTGGTGCCACCTGGTGACTACAGACGAGGCATGTATGTTTAACAGCTTTGAATTGTATTTGACTCCTCTTACTCCTCAGTTTGTGAGTGAGGTTTTTGTGGTGTACATTAATACAACTCAGGATAAGGTTATTTTGTCACTTGCATTATATTTTCTACACTTTTTTAGCTGGACCAGCTGCTAGAGCACATGTAAAAGAGAATAACACAAATTAAGGTGAATAACTTGAGGATACTTGGCCAAGTACTTTTAAATTACCAGTTCTTTAAAGCCATATGTCCTGAATTATCTGCCAAGTCACTTGTTGCTTACCCTGATGGATAGTTGAGTGCCAAATTAAGAGGGGGAAAAAAGCTGTTCTTTAAAATCTAGTATCTGCAGAAAACGTTTTTATCTTGTTAAATTGCATGCGGCATCCACAGATGGTTGTAGGTTAGGTAGCATTAAAAAAAGTGTAGAATACCTTTATCTAAATCATAGCATGCTCTACTGCTTGAGGAACCCAGGCATCGATTTCTAGCTGGGTGGTTGACCACCTAGATAAGCCTGTATATTTAGGGAAGACTGAATCAGAGGTGTGGCTGTCTTCTAAGGATGCTACAAAGCACATAAGTGAAGCTGAAGTCTCTGTTATTAAACTTGAATCTGTGTAGTGTTGTATTAGCTGACAGTCTAGATTTAGGGCATGGGAACCTGACTGCAATGTTTACAGGCATTGCCTGGCTAGCAAAAGCACATGGTAGTGCTTTTATGCCTCCCTGTTCACTTTTAGATGTCGATCTTGTGATACTGTGGGTATTTTTATAGGTGGACACCCTAGGAACAGCTTTCTGCAGATGTCTGAAAAAAATACTGTGCTAATGCCAGACTGGCATTTGCAAACATAAATGAACTGCTAGAGGAGGAAGAACTTTAGAACAGGGAGGGAAGTGATCACAGTGATATATCCCTGTTTCACTCCTCCTGTGGTATGGAAGCTTGACTCCTCTCTCTTTTTGTGTGCTGCGCTGTCACACCATGTGCAGAGAAAAGAAGAAATTGCTGGCACAGGGCTGGAAGTAGGAAGCTAAAAAGAGACCATACCCACCTCCTGCACCTTGCATAGCTTCTTTGCTCTCCTGGGACAACCAGTAAGGTCACATCATAAACTACTTCATGAAAAATCCCTGTCTTCTACTTGTTGTGCTAGGAAATGTTATACATGTTAAATTTCTCCATCTCCTACTTCCACCCTCTGTTTCTGCTGCTTGCTCACCCCCACAGACTCAGTCATTGTCCCTGCCAGTCAAAGTCAAACCAGGAAGCCAGGCCTCAGCTTCTTCAATGTGGACTTCAGACATTTTTGGCCTCTAAAAATACAAGTCCACGGCATAGACAGTTTTATTTCATCGTTTTTCATTTATTTTCCTGGCAGTGTCTCAAAGACCTAAGAAAGGATAAGTTCAATGCATTAGCTAAATATTGGGGAAAAAAGTATTTATTAGAACAGACAAAACCCAAACGTCCGAAACTTAAAAGGTACAGACATTTCTGAAAAACTGAAAGACATGCAGCATATTCCTTGGTGAAGAGCCTATTGCATATGGCTACCAGAGACAGGGTAAAAGAGTCTGGCATGTGGTTAGGAAGTGGTAGAAGATACTAATACCTGAATTAGCATCTCAGCACCTCCATGAATTTTTACTGCCTTCTCAAGGCAAGAAGTTAGTTAAGATGGGATTGGACTAGATGATCTCCAAAGGTCCCTTCCAACCCAAACCGTTCTATGATGCTGTGGTGCTAAGATGCTATGATCATAGCAGGGGTTGCCAATGCCACCTAGTTACAGTGTACCTGGAAATGTCCACCCACCCCAAAGTATAATATATTCATTTTCCAGAATCCTCTTCTGCCACCTCAGTTCTCCACATAATTTCCATGCTTTTACAAACTTGGTTAGCTACCATTTGGGTTGCACGCAGAGCTACAGATTCAAGTTTCTGATTTCACTACCAGGTTCTGAGACTCCCTCAGGAAAGGCATAAAGATAGTCTCCAGACAGACAGTAAGCAACCCTTCATCATCAATATTTAAGCACCCCTTTAGTAGCCTCTCTTGGTAGGCTTTACAACTGGGATATTCCTGAGAAGCTGGGTAAAAGGGATGGTATGTTTTAGCCTTTATCCCTGAGGGAAAGGACCGAAATGAAAGAGATGGAAAGTTTGATGTAGGGGGTAAGGACAGCAAGCTGTGATTATATGCTTTTATGTTCTAAGGACAATGCCATCTGGAAGAGATGGGTGAGGTGAGAAGTGGTATGTAAGAAGAAGGCAGCTTTGATACTTTGCACGTCAGCTGTGAATCTAGGAATCTAACCCAGCCAAACATATCCTAATACTGCTGTATGCCACATGCACAGTGCTTGCCGTGAGTATTTTAGCCATGTGTGAACAGGACATTTTGGAGTTCCTGGGTCCCAGCTCACGTGGTGGCAGCATCTTCTCCCAGGAAGGCACCAGTACATCATCCCACATCTGGGTGTTGAATGAACTAGCAGAAAGCTACCAGGAGGTCTGGCCAGCCCCCTGATCTGGATGATAGGCAGACCAGCACCTCAGAGCTTGCCCTGGCATCTATGTGCTACTCAGTGTATTAGCAGCCACTGTGAACTCCTGCACAGAGGAGTTTTCCAGGTGGATCAGTAGGAAAGCTTGCTATCTTGGGTCTTTGGGGAGATGGGGAGAGACGGGGCATTATTCTGCTGTCCCAAGCTAAAGTTATATTTTATAAACCTTGATGCATTTAGCTGATTGATAATTATTTGGAGTGGGGGAAGGCAGAAGAGAAGAGGAGGTGTTGACAATACAAGTCGTCTTTCACTTGAATCTACTGCCTGCAGTTCTCATCAGAATAAACAATGATTGATCTTATGCGAAAATGTGTCTCAGCATCTCATTTTTTTTTAGCAGTGTTGCCATGTAGTTTTGGAGAGAACGAAAGGATGTGTAGAGCAGGCAGGAGGAGGGAATGGTCCTGTGTGAGGATGTGTCAAGGTTGTTGTACAGTATAGCTTCTAGGCCACTGGGGCAGGCTGCTACATGGATGTTCAGGCACTCATCTAAGCTATCTGGGAAGGGACACAGACAGCAAGGCTAGACAGTTTTGCAGGCAAAGTACCTTCAGTCTGGCAGCATTCCCAGAAATTGATAAAAAGTCTAAAGGTGAAAAGTCAGGAAACAGCATGAAAGCAGCACAGAGCCTAAAGAGTCATTTTCCATTCCTGAGATGCTGGCAGCCTAGATTCTGTACTTCTGACAGAGCTCCTATCTGGTCTGGCAGAGCTGCTGTCTCCTAGGAAATTCCCCATGTGTGGCCTCATCACCCTTTCATGTCTCTTAGTATCTTTGTACTTCTTGAAATTGCCCTTTGAGGAGCCCCAGGGTCCTGAGATGAAGCCAGTGCTCTTCTCTGGAACTGCGTTCATAGCCCAACTTCAGTCTCAGTCAGGCTCTTCTTAGTACATGCAGAGCATTCAGTCAGCTTTGGTCCATTATTTCCCTTCAAGCCTTGTGGTATGATATCATTTTCCCTGCCCTGCATTCCCCACAACCCAACAGTGTTCATGGGGAAGCTGCTATGTCGGGGTTGTACCTCCTCCTGGTAACAGTGTGGGTCATCATGGAGAGGACCAGGGGAATATACACAAGTTGTAGGCCCAGCACACCTGAAATGGACTTTAAATACAAAGATGTTGGGCCTGTTGTTTTCAGATGTTATTTCGAATTTTCACCTAGTTACAGAACTGGGACTTACATTGGTGAAGCAGGGGCAGAAAGAAAGTGAAAGATTTTATGAGCACCGCATGATGCCTTGTAGTTTTTCTTATCTAAAACTCTCCAGTAACTTTGGAAAATACCGGTCGCAATCACTTGTGTAATGCTCTTTGTTGAGATTAAAGCATCATTTTTGTTTTGAA